>NC_071398.1:53811713-55056196 GCF_022682495.2 Desmodus rotundus | reverse complement strand
GTTGTAATTGCATAAGTTGGGAGATTACATTGAATCATATTGAATATCTATCCCCCAAATATGGAAGCTGCCCAATTCCAGCATAATTTGCAAAGTGACTTACTAGATAACCCTACTCTGCAGCATCCCACCCGGCTTTACAGGATCTGATATTCTCCAGCGCCCACCTTTATTCCATGCTAGCTGCACTTCTCCTATTTTTAAATTATGAAGAAACTCTTACAGTGTTTACAGAGTGTTTTACTTACATAACATTTTTTTTCCAAGCAAGTGTGTGGTCCAGCCCTCTGTGTGCGCCCCAGGCCCGTGGGAGAGCGTGTCGGGAGTTCCCTGGGTGTCACGTGGCTCTGCGTGCTCACACCACTGCCCAGTGACCTGCAGCACCACCAGGGGCATTGCATCCCTGTCTACCTGCGGCCTCGCACACTCCCCTCGGGGTGGGACCGAAGCCAGTCCCTCCATTTAGTTGGGACAGCCCTCTGTCTGCCCTCTCACATATGCATGGGACCTTATTTCCACACTTCCCTTCAGCATTAAGTACCCAAGATTCTGTGCTAGGTTCTGGGAACTCAACAAGGAAACATTTCCCCTGTTTGCAGGAGCTTGCCGTCTAATGGAGGGGACGTGCCCACAAGTCAAAAGTCCCCCCACGCAGAGGGGACAGGCAGTGGAATGTGTGTTTCCTTCCTGGCCCCTGCTCTTCTCCAGTTTCACTCTGCATCTTACCTATTCTAACTGCAGTGACAACGGGCCACCAGGGTGGTTTGTTTATAAACTCCTTGACCGCACCCTGACTCTCTCCGGCCCCTCTCCTCTTTTTATTATTTTTCTTCTGCCAACAAGGCCCGGCCGCTTCTCTGTGGTTCCCTGTGTCGCTCACAGCGGGGCCTGGTACAGGCGGACAGTGCGTATTTGCTAACTGAGTGTGTGAATGCACACTTGTGCCTCATTTCCCCCCCGCAGTCCCTTCCAAACTCCCAGAGGAACATCCCCTGTGCACTGCCAGGTCCTCTCCTGAACCCCTTTCCTTCTGCCTCATTGTTTTCCTGCAAAGGCCACCTTCTCACTCACTGCCCTTTGACCTCCAGCTCACCAGATCGCGTTGCCTGCCTTACATTGCTCTCGGAGGCAGTGGACAGCTTTTGAAGTGTACTCCTCCTGCTTTGTGTGACTTGAGGCATCAGTTCAGGCTGTGCTCGCCGGCACTTCCAGTACCAAGCCTTCGACGCTGGGTGTTACTGGTCTTCTGTTCTTCCCTCCTGGGGAGTGCCGGGACTCCGCGCGTCCTTATCACGGGTCCAGCTGCAGAGTTCGGGGTCCCCTCCGGAAGCCTGGGCTTGTGTCTCCAAGTGCCCCTCAGGACCCCGGCTTTCCAGTGCGTTCATCTGCCACTGATTTGCAGTTGGGTTCAAAACCTCAGAGTGTGTGGGACCTGGGCCGCTTGCCTTGGACTCAGTTTCCTCTGCTGTGAGATGGGGACACCACCTCCTCCGTGAGGCTCGAAGGAGCCCATCCATACGTGACAAGTCCAGGACCAGCCCTGTGCTTGTGCAGGCACCCAATGGACGGGAGCCATGCTGTCACTCTGCACCCCGCAGCAGCCCTCAGCCGTGCCAACCCCAGCGCGCTCCGTGCCCGCGGGGCAGCACAGCCAGCACTCTAGGTAAACAAGCTCTGTTTCTGAATCATGCGTTTACTTACTACAGAAATGGTTTATAAGGCATTCTGCTGTGTGTTTTAAGTTCGCATTGAAGTATGCTTACAGCCGATCGACAAGGGAAAAAAAGAGTCGTAAGATGGATATCAAAAAATAACATTAATGAGCTGCTAAAGCTAAAATTACAGGAACTTATGAAATTGGTTAAACATAAAAACCATTAAACTGTTTACTGAAGCTTCACAGATATACTGCAGCTAATGAGCATCTCTGCTATTTAAATAAGCCCAAATTGAACACATATTACATGGCTCCGTAATTAGTCATGGCCGAGGCAGGCCCGCACAGACTGACTTCTGAAGCTCTATTTAGGGAATCTTTTCCATGTGATTTATTTTGTTAATTAAAATATGTTTCAGTAGTCGCTTATATTTTAATAATATTGTTTTTGCAAGTCGTGTAATTTACTGCTGTTTTTTATTCAGGCTTTAAATGCAACCAATGGGGAATCTTCTATTAAACATTTTTCTTAACCCCTTTCTGTAATTATTTATATCACTTCGTGATCTCATTCAGCATTCTAGAAAGTTCTTTCCCTGAGAAGTAGATATAAGATATTTCTGTAGCCTTTCTACTTTTTCACTGCCTCCTAATTATCAAGAGGTATTAAGCACCCAAATGTGCATAGAATCATGATGATTATGGTCCAAATCAGATTAAAGGATGATCTATTCCTTCAAGGAGTTTGTAGTCTTAAGTAGATGGTATCACTGAATATAAATAAGCAAATCAAAGTGCGGCATTTGGAAACCCAACAGAGAATTTGAAAACAATCCCCATGTATTTCCTTCAAGGACACGGGCCTCCTGGAGGAGGTCTCTCTTGCAGATAAAATGAAATCAAATCTTCAAGGAGTTCAGAGTTTTAAATAGAGGGAATGATTGCAGAGAAATAAGCAAATCAAGGTGAAGTGCTCGGACAGTGTTAATTCCAAATTGATTAGCTGGTCAGTTTAGGAAATGAGCATGAGACTCCCCAGGGACTACAAGGGAAGCAGAAGCGGCGGCCGCGGGCGGCTACCCACGTCCGTCTCCCGTGTTTGACGCCGGGGGGGCCCCAGCTCGTCCTGAGTGTCCGGAGGAAGAGAGTGAAGTCGGTATTCTCGCGCTGCCTGGGTCCCACAAGCTTACCCAAACGGAACACCACCCCCCCAGAGCAGTGGGGAAGTCACGCAGTGACATCGAGCAGGACACATGAGCCAAGTACCTGTCCTTCCCTAGTCAGAGTGTTTGCCACTGTGGAAGCTTTATTTTGGACGCTTTAACAAAAATAAAAAGTGGAATGTATTTGTATGTCCTCACCACAATGAGCTGGCTCTCTGATTGTGGAAAGAAGAAAGAGACTACAAGGAAAATAATAAATTGAGACAGGGTACCACGAGTGCTCAACATTCAGACAACATGTTGCTTTTTCCAACCAAAATGCGCGTAAGGAGTCCTCATGTTCTGTGTACCGTGTTGGCTGCAGGGGAAGGTGCTGGCTCAGATGAGGTCCCAAAACTCAAGGGAATCTCAAGGGACAGTTGCTCCTTCAACAGGAAGTGGTTGCAGTTAATGTACCGTAAAAGGAAAGGAAGTGGAAGAGATGACCTAAAGGCTCCACCTGTGAAGCTGGTCCAGGCTAGGTTTCTTTGCTGCCCGTCTCATCTGCACCTGTTTCTCCTCTGGTCCACACTAGGGAAGCTTCCAGAAACTGGGCAGCTCCCCAGCTTTCTGCCGCCCCACACCAAGGGTCAGCGGCAAACAGGACTGTGGAGCCAGAAATAACTGGCTTCAACCGCTGGCTCTGCCTCCTATGGGCCATGTTTAGGGAGATCACGTCTATGTTAAAGCGTTTCCTGGTCTAAATGAGGCAGGATATGGGAATACCCAGCGTCATCCCGGCCTCATGAAGGGGTCAATGAATGAGGATTGTGTTCCTTAACATCCTTTATTAGGTGAGGAGGATGTAAATGAGGTGTAAGAAGTAACTGGGAGTTTCCTGTGCAGGCTGAATTGGAGCCCCAGAAAGACAGTGTACAGATCGGGGGAGCCCCAAGGGAGGGCCGCTCTGCAAATCGAGAAGGGAGATCAGAGGAAAGGTTCCACCATTGGACGCGGCAGGAGGGGAGAGGCAGGAGGACTGAGGGCACAGAATCTGGGGACTCCGGAGACCATGTCTTCATCGCAGGGGCAGACTGGAAGGCATAATCACGTGGTGAAAACAGTGGGCAGTCCGTGTAAATTGCTCTAGGAAGTTAGGTAGAGAGAGACGTTGGCACAGCTGTGAGAAAAGAGCCCCAGGTCAAAACCAGCTTCTCAGAAGGGGAGCAGTGAGGAGAAAGGGTGTGTTCTCAGGAGAGTCTGGGGGCTATTTGAGGTCTTGGAGGAGCAGAGAGGTGCTGGATCAAGGCCACTTTGGTGGGGGGCGGTTATGAGAGAAAATGATGCACCTTCCTTGGGGTGCCACTGTGGTGGGAGGGGATCACACAGTGCTTCACAGACTTAGTGGCAGAAGGGCTTGTGCAGACAGCACCGGCTTCGATGACTCTTAGTTGGAGGCCTGGTCTGGTTCTGTCCTCTCCTTCCCTCCCCCTCCCCCGCCCCGGGGTTACTGCCTTGCACTGGCCTCTGAGCTCAGGGCCCTGAGCCGAGAGCTTACTTGCTCTTGCCGAGATTTTGCTTTTGGCCTTGATTTCCAGGACTGTTGTCTCCTCTTGCATTTTGGTCTCATTGTGCTTTGTCCTGGTGGCTAAGCGGTTTCGTGGACTTGAGCAGCCAGCACAAGCTCATAGCTGACTCCATCTGCGTTTTCGGGATACTGTTTCATTGTAAATGTTGAGTCTTCCACCCCCCCCCAACATCGTTTTATACCGTCTCAGACACTCCGTAGAAGAGGAGCAATCCTTCTTCATTATGCTTTCTGTTGTATTGTTTATGGAGGATTAATTTATATTTACGCACTGAAATATGACGTCCTTGACATCCTTTTATAAACACCAAGAAATATACTTGTGGCGCGCGTGGGCTTCTCTTCCACAGACCTGACAGCACAACTCCGTCAGCCTAATTGACCTTGGCAGCCGGCGTCTCCCAGTGACACATCCCTGAGGGACGGCCTCTGCAGGTTTCTGCTGTGGCTTATTGAAGAACTTGAGTGTCACAATGCAATTAAGTCTATATAAAAAAATCACTTCATGCATCGCATTAAATTGACGAAAAGTTTCCATTTCAAAACCACTTCTTGTTTTAAAGCCACCTCAGAGTGTCTTTGTTTTTTTAAATAAACCCATTGGAACGTAGCAGTAATTAAAGCCGGAAATGAACATGAATCACCCACGTTTGGTGTGAATGGAGGAGGTTTTCTTTCTTTTTAAAGACGGAAAGCTCCAGGCACCATATAGTTACCACATTTCCCTCCCATTTGCAGGGTGGTATAGGCTGTGAATAAGCATGTCCTGGGGTTCCTTCCCAAGTTCTGTTTCTGTCCGGCTGTGGAGCTCCCCGGACGTGTGCCACGGAAGGCTCCGAGATGCCGTCTCAGGAAAATGTGTGGGAAAACCGCCTGATCCTAGCCAAACACCGCTCCCCAACCCGTTAGGTTACGAACAAGAAAGAAAGAATACAAGGCTTCTGTTAATACTCCTTCCCCTCTGCAGAGGAGGCGGCAGGCGGTTACTTGTTTTGCACACAGGGAGGGTACATCTTCACCCTCCGTCCAGGCTCGGTAAGGGAAGCGCAGGAAGCCTGCTCTGAGGCCTGCATGCCTGGTGCTCCCTGGGAGCTGTATCGGGGAGCTGCATTGGCGTGGCAACAGGAGGCGGGGGGAGCCTTCTTCGTAAGATGTACATAAACCAATAGACACATTTCCGACAAACTAGGAATAAAATGTTTTTTGTTTTTTTCCCCTGAATCCTTGATTTGATGGCTATGGTAAATACTTTGGAGCTTTAAAAATATGGTTGAGTAATAGAAATAACTATGACATTTCAAAAGAATCGTTGAAATCATGAAGGGTGCTATTTGGATTCATACTATCAGACTCAACAAAGTTTCAGTGAACGAATTCACAGATTCACCCTCTGTCTGCCTGCCTGCCTCACTCTGCACGCATCCTTCCAGAGAGTCCGCTGTGCCCACGGGGAGCTGGTGCTGCATGGCCCTGACCGTTTGGTGGCCAGGCCGTCCGTAATCAACAGTCACCTTTGCGTTGGCCGCCGTTGCCACTGAGAGGCGGTGCTACTGACCTGCTGTGGCATTGCTTCAGCTCACATGGTTGTTTCTGCTCTACTTTTTCGAGGGTCCTTTCCAGATGTTGATGGAGTACTAGATATTAAATGGAAACAAATGGTTTCTGTTTCGATGCACGTGAGCTTTCCTACAATGTGGTAAATGCCCACGTAGCCAGCGGTGGATCTCTCAGCATGTCTCCTTGTTTATCTCTCCCATCAAACCACGGGCGTGTTCAACGTGGAGCCCTCCAAAGAGAGTAGGGGACCTGCTCAGTGGGTAATTTTCAACAGGGGGCTGAGGTTCTTTTCAGTGAAAGAACAATCCTTTTCAGCTTTGGAACATTGTCAGACATGCATTTGGTTATTAGTGAGATTAGCTGGATATTAGCAATGACAAAATAATTCAGGCTACTCATACTCAGGCCAAAGGCTTCCCACATGGAGGAGAAAGAGTGTGTGTTTAAAAGTTAACATGCGGATGTGCGAATGTTCAGGGACATAGAATAACCCAATGTTTGTGCAATGGAAAGACCTGTGCCTAGAATAGCACTTTGATTTCACAAATAAATGCTCCTCAGGTGGCTAATGGCATTGGTGCTGAGTATTTTAAGAAATGCAAGCGTTACTTACTAAACTCATGGTAACATCTCCTGCCTGTTGACTGGGGTGGTGGTGTAGCTCTAATGTGAAAATGAATCAATCCGTGCACATTTATGCCGTGTAAGAGCTTACCCAGCCATCATCATCCAGGAGCTTCAGTTTAATTCAGCATCTACTGCGTATGCTGCATCTCTACTCAAGGGTAGAGTCCAGCTTTGTGAGGCCTGAAGCTCAGGTCCAGGCCGGGACCAAAGTAGGGTTTCCAGTTGTGAGTACTCAGAAGAGTTTATTCTTGTCATATTATTTACTTATTATTGTCCTGGTTTTACGGGAACAGCTGTAAACTGACTTTGGCCCCACCCTGTAGTCTGAAGACTCCTCTATAAAGAAGAAAATGTACATGATTAAATGTAGGCGCGGAGCCTTGAAAGAGCCCCAAGCAAGTGGGAGACGCTGCAGCCCAGGCTTCCGAAGCTCACTGAACACACGTGTCTCCGCCGATAACCACCGCCGAGGGAAACCAAGAGTAACAAAGGCGTCGCCCCTGCCTCGCTCAGGCTAGCCGTGAACCCCGTGCTAACCTTCACAGATGTTCTTGTAAGACGATGAGAACAATGGATGAAAGGTCTCTGATTTCCCGGTAAGGTGATCTGAGTCCCTTCTCCTTCAAGCATCGTCTCTGTTTCAGTCACCCTGTGGGATGAAGTTTTATCAACGTCTTGGACACAGGAGGTTGCTTCTCAGAAAGGAGCGTTATTTTGTACTGCAGAGACACATGTGTGATGGAAACGGTCCCGTGTGGCGGTGAGGTGGTGCAGGCACCGTGGTGGTAAAAGGTTGAGCCGAGGAGCCAAGCTCGCTATTGACTTTCTTGCAACTCAAGTCGCTGTCGACAGATGGTGGTGATGATCTGCTGCGCTACGGGGCGCAGCTGGGAAAGGTCTCCTTCCCTGTGACCTTTAGAGACCTTAGAAGAATCTTCTCAAAATGCCATTCTGCATCAGAAATAATTACATGAATATTTAATTCCCTCTCAATGAAAGGTGAAATCACATCAGAGACACAAACAGTAGCAGGTTTTTACATGAGAACCTGAGCACAGGAGCATCGATCCCCTGCTCACCCACCCACCCATGTGTCCCTTGAAGGGAGAGCCTCCTAACCCCCGAGACGGTCCTGGGCCCCGGGGCTCAGCGCTCAGCGCCCAGCGGCCCGCGGCGTGGGAACGCTCCTGTTTCCGTGGAACCTGCAGTCTTATGGGGAAAACACAACTAAGTGTGTCCCTTAATAACTTCCTTAAATGCTGACATTCTTTAGAGAGTTACATATATGTACAAGGGTTTATTTTTGTTTGTTGTTATTCAGAAGAAACTGGTTTTTGGTGTCAGAATAGCATTTTTTACATTGGTTATTTTATTTTCTTTTATGTTTGACATAATCTGTTCAACTACTAACTTCCGGGATCTTCCAGTCTTTTCTCCTGTAGTGAAAGTTGTCGTACACTCTTTGGTTTGTGTGTGTGTTTTTAATTGAACCTGTTGAGGTGACACTGGTTAATAAAGTTGTACAGGTTTCAGCTGTGCAGCTCTCCAGTAACTCATCTGCGTGTTATACTGTGTGCGCCAGGCCAGGGCTCCTTCCATCCCCATGTATCCCCTCTTCACCCTCTTCTGCCTCCCCCCACCCCCGTCCCTGTGGTCGTCTCCGCACTGTTGTCAGACTCACAGACACAGAGAACAGACTGACGGCCGTCAGAGGGGAGGGGGTGGGGGGCTGGGTGAAAAAGGTGACGGGACGAAGTTCTGTTCTCTTGTGAACTGGAGTGAAGAACAGCTCCTCGAGTCTGTCCTGAGAGACGGCACTTCAAGTTCATGACCTGATTACCCCGAGAGAAGAGCATCTGGCCCTGAACACTGGCTCAGCCTGTCCCAGCAAATGCGGCGCTGTCCGCCTGCCCTCACGCTCTCGGTCAGCTGCGTCTCTTCCGAAAGTCAGGGCTGTGTGTCCAATCACAACTCCCTTTGCATATTGTTCTTCAAGGAGCCCAGCCTCCTCCTAGTTCCATGACACGTTCAGAGTCTTGGAACCCAGGACCTGGCAACTGTTTCAGCACATTTGAAACTGTTTTAAGGGACTAATGGTAATGTTTGTATTTGCTGACATTAAAAAAAAGCCCCCAAAACAAATTGATGGCTAATGGTAACTCTCTTCCTAGAGCCATTAAATTGCTTAACATTAAGTGCGAATGATTTGGTGTAAATGTCGAAGACTTTGTGTTGTTTTGTGTATGAAACTTCTTGTTGTGAAACAGATTGGCCATCGACCCAAACTCACGACTTAACTTATACCAGGGACGGGCCTGGGGCCCCATGAGTGATAACAAACCTGTGGAAAAAATGATTATGGACAAGTTTAGAAAATGCATTTGAAGTCGATTTCAAGGGATTTAAATGAACTTCATATTCATTAAAATATTAAAGGAATGTGCATTCCGTCCTCCTGGACTCAGATTTCTTAGACGTGAACACAGGTCTGAAACAGCACCCGACTCTGTGCTCGCGAATTTCCACACGGGCGGTGTCTCCAGACGTGGTTAAGCCACAACTTTGCGTGTGTGGCTAACTCAGACATTTCACAAACTTTCCATTTCTCTGCTGCATTAGAACAGTTGCTTGAATCCCTAGACCAATAATTAAGTCATAATTTTTCTTACTCTTCAAATTATTGTTACATGATGCACAGATTACTCATTGTCTTTTGTCTTTCACCTTTTTTTTTTGTTTTCAGTGAAAGAAGCCTTGAGCCCCATCAGATTTAACAAATGGGGTCTCCCCGAAGTGGACCCAGAAACGATGCAAACCAGCGAGCCCTGGGTGTTTGCAGGCGGTGATCTGGTTGGCATGGCCAACACGACCGTGGAATCGGTGAATGACGGGAAGCAAGCCTCCTGGTTCATTCACAAATACATACAGGTAGGCGCGTGCAAGCCCTTGGAGGCACTGTTTCAAATGTGTAAGCACTTGATTTGTGCTGCTTGCTCATGTGAGCATTTCTGTAAGGTGTGTAATAACTACATGAAATCGGTCACATACGTAGTTACTTGTAGAAAATTTGCTTGCTTTTTGTATGCAGTACAGCTTTTGGTGGGCCAGACCTCTCACTGACCAGTCTGCAGTGTCCTTGAAGAAATGAGAGTGGACGCAGGAGACAGGAGAACAGGGGCTTGTGTGGGGCCGGACGAAACCCGGGGAACGTGTGGATTCGGTTTTCAGGAGAGAACGCAGGGGGAAGGCAGACAGGCTGCGGGGATTTGAAAAGGTGAAACTGAACGTGAGTCCGTAGGGGATGGAAGGTGTTGGTTTTCCGCTAAATATTTAAATCCACTTACAACTTTTAAAATAAGATATAGAGAATATTCACTCTATTTTATGATGGCTCTGGTTCTGTAGTGCTTCCCAATTATCACTTGAAAGGATCCTTAAGGGTATATTTCTTTTGACTTCACTGTTTTCTTTTTATTTCCCTGAATATGATAAAAGTGTACTGTGAAAAATGAGCATATTATTTTACTTAGCTTCTACTTATGTGGTAAAGGAAAGAAACAGACTTTTAGGGACGATGGAAAAAAGAAAGTGTACGTGCGTTAAAAATACAGATTGCTAGGAACGATCGCGTGCAGAATACAAAATTTAAAATCCGTGGCCAGTACTAGTTTGGGGTTTGACTGAAGGATTCAGACTTGTCAAACAAAGTGTTTGATGGCCTTTTAAAACTGGAGTAGAAATGGAAGGCTGGTGCAAATCTCTGTCAAATAAAAGTGACAATTCCTCGCCTCCCCACCCCCCGCCGGGGGTTTGGGTGCCAAGTGCTGAGACTAAAAAGGAAGGAGTGTGCAAGGTGGGACGCGCCTCCCCTCTACACCACTGTTCGCTTAGCGGTGGCCTCTGTGGCCTCTGTAGGTTGCCTGTCCCACGCCCCTCAGACCCTGCGCGGCAGCCAGGACCACGCGTCCCAGGTGCAAGTTTGACCCCCCGGCTCTCCCTGAAAGCCCTTCCAAGGCGCCCATGCTCTCAGGCTATAGCCCAAACTCCTTGGCTTGGGATGCCGGGTTGAATCCCGCCACACAACCGAGATTTCCAGAGTCTGGCTTTTCCCTTGCCCCACCCACCTCGTTCACCTGGATCCAGCTGGTCCTCCAGGGTTTGCTTTCTCCCCCTCATCCTCAGTTTCCCCGGTCGAGACCTGCTCACTGGTCTGTCTCCACACAACCTGGGGCCCTCCGTGTTCATGGCTATGCCCTCAGCATATACAGTGTGTTCATCTGCTACACAGGAAAAATACTTGCAGGGAGATCGTTCACTGTACAGTAGTTTAAAGAGGAGTTCAGAAAACACATGGGTGTGTTACCCAAGTTCAAGGCACTGGAAATGAATCCTTTTCTTACAAACACAACACTCATTAAGAAACATGCTTGCAGTGCCTGGAGTGTATTCGTGAGTGAAGGGTGCCGGCGCCTTGCCTTGTGGTTTCCATTAGTTCGGGGGAAATGTAACACTCGACAGTGTTCTTTGAACAATGATGCAATGCACGCGCTACGGTAACGATTCATGCATGCGTTCACTGCAGTTGACTATTTAGAATTTCTTTGTGATACGCTTTTCCAGGTGTATGGGATGACCCGAAGACACCCAGGTGGGGGTTGTGATTGCTCCTGTAGTTGTCTGGGCGGGAGAGCTTCGCCGCATTTCCGAGTTTGTCTGATCAGTTAGGTACCACTACGGACCCCCAGCTGGAGGGAACAATGGGAATACACAGACAGAGTGTAGTCTGGTAGTTGGAGAGTGGGGCTCTGCATACACAGACCTGGTTTCAAGCCCAGTCCAGCACTTCCAAGCGCTGTGGCCTCGGGCAGGCTCCTTGTAGCTCCGGAGCACGGCCTGCTCAGGGGCCCACGATCATGTGCGCTCCTGCCCTTTGCAGGTGCAGGGGAGATTGCGCAAGAGAATTTCTGGAAAGCTCTTACTTGAGAGTCTGAGCTACAAATATCTGTTGTTTGTGTTGTGGGTTATTAGACATCATTCACCGTGGATTGACAAATGGCATTAGAGAAAAATTACAAAATACAAGAATTGACTAGAAAGGCAAAGTATAGGATTGTAACAGACAGATTGAAAGAGGCCATTTGCAGTAATTGTGAAAGCGTTTTATTTAGCCGTTTATGTCTCCATCCACATGCATCCATCTGTCCATCGTGCAGCCATTGATGCGTGGTCTTGCTCCTGCTTTCAATAAACTATACGTTTAAAACAACAGTGCTTTCCCTATCGGCAGTGCTGATCACTGGGTTTATAAATGTGCGTCACAGCGTCAAACGGGCTGTTAGTAATCTTCCGGTCCGGCAGGGAAGACAGGTGTGCGCACCTGCATCCCATACACTACGATAAGCGCAGTGACAGAGCACACAAGGGCACAGGGGAACGGGGGAGAGACAGCGAGGGGTCCTGTCGGGCGCGGGGATCGGGGCGTGGAGTCGGCAACGGCTTCGCAGGAAACCCAGACACTTGAAGAGGGTGGGTGAGAAGGACTGGGGGCATCTTTGCAGGTTCGGGTGGCTGGCACTGCAGGAGGCGGCGGGAGAGGACTGCAGAGCTTGCTCACAGCGCAAGGGGGACCAGGCAGGGGACTGGCTGGCCGAGGTCCAGACCTCATCCCGCCGCCCACCTGTTCAGAGCAGGGGCGCCTCCCTGGGGCCCTCACAGAGCTGCTTCCTGGCTCCAGGTGCCATGCACCTGTGCGCAGCTTCTTTTCATTTTACCAAAAGGCAGCCTGGGCTAGAGGAGGCCCTGAGTACAGAGTATGTGCAGGGAAAGCGGGAGGAACGTGCTGAAATCATATGGGGCAGACTTGAACGTGGGTGTGGAGGAGGCAGAATGCAGTAGGACACGTTTGCATAAAGAAGCGGCACCATCAGATCTCGTGTTAATATAGAGAGGAACATTTTCTAATTTGTCAACATTTCCCTCCTTAAGAGTCGTTACATTGCAATCTTAGGCTTATTCTTCACTAATGACCAGCACTCACAGATGAGATCCAGTATGATTTCTCTGTCATTTTTTACGGTGTTAGTGAAGTCCAGGAGCATCGGAGTTTTCTCCTTCCACATGGGTAAGACTTGCTGAATATCGGAGGTAATTTTGACAGTGTACCCAGAGAAAGAGATGTCACTGAAGGAATGACTGTAGCTAAATTAAAAATATATATAAATTTAAAAATTTATTTGTACTTCTACTTGCAACCTTCTCACGGATTTACTTACTTAACCTGTGTGTGCGTGTGTGCAGATGGATAGAGAAAAAGTTCTGTGCTGGGGAAAAAGAACTTAGCCACACCTGCCCGGCACCGTGCTGTTCGAACCCGAGGATTAGCCTCGTGAAATCAGTAAGAGAAGAACATGTGACGTGACCTACCGGGAAGCTAGGTTTAGTCCAACTGGTAAATGCTGGAGAAGTCGAGGAATCCAGCTCCGTGTGGACTGCGTTACTGGAGAAGCCTCGTGGAGAAAGCGGTCCCGGATTTTTGTCCTCCTTAGCACAGGCCTTTGGCAGTCACTGGTTGATTACTGCTTCCAGGGCGTCTGTTTGACCTTGCACACTTTTTGGTTCCTGTGACGCTGTGGAATGCGTCCCGTTATTCCTGTCTCACCGCTTTCAAAACTAAAGGCTGTGCAGCAATAAAGAAACCTGTGGAAGGACAGTACCCTGTTGGCAAGGAAGCCGGGACTGACCGCGTCTGTTGTCTGGCTCTCTGCCACCCTCTTCCCAGGACTTCGCAGCTCTGGGCCCTGTTCTCACCCGTCGGCAGCGGCCCTTGGCACCTTCCCCTGCAGGATGTTAAAATTTAAAAACACAACACCACATCAGACCTGGCCTGAGAGGCCCTTGTAGCTGTAAACTGGCGCCAGAAGCGGGCGAAGGGAGGCTGCAGTGTGTGTGACTCTGTTCCCGCTAAACGCAAACCCGAATGACAACGTGGAGAGGAGCGTCCAGAGAAGATGGACACTGCCCGCCGCCGCCGCACCCCCCTGGGAAAGAAAGTAGAGAGACGGTGCACTCAGCACGACAAGAGACTCACGCTCGGTTGTTCACTGGGGATAAAAGTGAGGTGTTCTAATTCTGTAGGTAAATCCAGGACACCCATCAACAGCCAACTGGTTAAATCCAGAATGTTCACTTAGAAACACAGGAGTCCAACGAAATTCTCTTAAACTGGGAAACAAAAACCAGTCACCAGTTGGTTAATCAGAACACGTTAAGGCGGAAACTGTGGGAAGGAGGTACATGCCCATGAAACATAGCTTTTTAATTTAACAGATATGGATGTTTTCACGTTTTCACTTCTCTTAGAAAATGCAGTGTCCAGGCCTTTTGAATCCAGGGAGTGAGTTCTGTCATCTTTCTTACCTAAAACTATAATATATTGTCTACAATTTCTAGTTTTGTTACTAAAGTAGAGCAACTCCAAGAAAAAAAATATATCCCAGAAAATGGCTGTGTATGACCTGTGGTTCCCACAGAGTCCAGTGAACTGCGGGGCCCACCCTGAATGTGATAGCTGATTTTTTTAAAGATTTTATTTATTCGTAGAGAGAGGGGAAGGGAAGGAGAAAGAGGGGGAGAGAAACATCAATGTGTGGTTGCTTCTCACATGCCTCCTACTGAGTACCTGGCCTGCAACCCAGGCATGTGCCCTGACTGGGAATCGAACCAGCGACCCTTTGGTTTGCGGGCCAGCACTCAATCCACTGAGCACACCAGCCAGGGCTGGTAGCTGATTTTTAGTGACACTCTTTATCCTGTCTTTTGAAAACGTCCAACTTACTTTTTCCAGAATCAACCGTCTTTCTTTTCGCATCCCTGGAATTCACCAATTTGTGTATTTTTATTCACGTTTATCACCAACACAAGTGGAGTGAGTGACATATAACTGACACTTAAGAAGCACACGACCAACTGGTGGTCGTAGAAAGATCACGGGCATGTGGGTGCCGCACTTGTGACAAAGACTCAGCATGGCCTGGCCGTCCTCTGTGGGCCTCACGAGGAAGAGGAGAGGAGGAAGGTACTAATAATTAGTCCAGGGGGCCTGGTAGGCACAGCCAGCTTGGTTAAGAGAGCCCTTCACGTGCCGGGGGCCCTTCCTTACAGAAGCGCCGAAGAGACAGCTTAGCACCAAAAGTTATGTACTCGTGAAAATGCAGTCACTCAGAAAATTCCCGACTTTGCTGCAGTATCAGCGTACAAACAGATTTAGTCACAGAAGTGGGAAGAGAAAGACTGCGTGGCATCTTCCCTTGCTGTGTTCTCCACTGCACACCCACGTGGAGTGAGAACCTGGGCTGGATTCTTCTCCACTCGAATCACAGACCAGAAGCTTCTGTTCCCCAAAGGAGGCGTGGAAGTGCTGAGAAGGTGACCTCCTGCACCTGGGACACGTGTCGAGTACAGTTGGCCGAAACAGAGAAAAAGGATCATGTCAAAGCCTGCGGACCTGATTGTGTCGCCCCAGCGACCCTGCAGCTGCGTCGTGGTCCTGCGAGTCGGAGTTGTTTCAAATTCCGTCTCTTAGATGCGACATCGAATAAACACCGTGTCTGTTCCTACGCGAGATCGACTAAAAGCACATGTGGCTGCTTCTGAAGCAGAAAGGCAACTACGGAGAGACAAAGATACGGATTATTGTCAAAGGGTACTCGAGGAACGAACAGGTCAGGGCAGAGAATAGTGGAGAGAACCGGCAGAGCGCTTCTTCCAATACAGGCAAGAAAAAGCAAACAAAATATAACCAGAGACATTGAAATTAAGAACATTGTAACAATAGCCAGAGGGGAGTGGGAAGGGGATAGTGGGGAGAGTGGTCTATAGGAACTACTATAAAGGACACACGGACAAAATCAAGGGGGAGGGTAGAGGTGGGGGAGGGAGGTGGGACTGGCTGGGGTGGGGAGGAGGGATGGGGAGAAAATGCAGACAATTGTAACTGAATAAAAATAAATAAAGTCTGTTTTATGTGGTAAAAAAAGAAAAGAAAACAGGAAAGGACCCGATTTCTTTCAGTAGAATGCATCCCCTGGAAATTACACATTTATGAGGAAATGGCAAAGGATGAGAAAGGAGGCATTGAGGCATTAAACATTTAAAAAGAAGTTTGACTTCTGTGTGTACACGTGCCGGCAGGAGCCACTGAAGGCTCGGAGAAGAGGGGAAGTTGGCAGCCAGCATGGGCGGCGAGCTTCCCACAAGGCAGGGCGAAGTTTTCTGTTACTGGTTTGGTTTCAGTGTTTCGACTGTATGCCTGAGTTTGCCTACCTGCGTGCCCCCAGATGATAGTCTTTTTTCTTCTTTAACCGTTATCCTTCCCTGCAACCTGTCGTATTCTTACACTAGGCATCCGCATTAAGGTGCCTGCTATTATTTTGATTATTTCATTTATGAATCAATGTTTTTCCTTCTAATTGTCAGCACCCTTGAAACTAATTCTTCTGGCAGAATTATCTTACAACAGATACACCAGATACACATGTAAAGATTCCAGCATCTTACTAGGTCAGGTGTCTTTCTTAGCCCTAGGAGATCACAGGGCACAGGTGTCTACTAAGTTCCAACTTTCTGCAGATGCCTGTGTTTCCAGCTCAGCAGGAAAGCACATACATTTCGATGAAGTTCTCAGACGGAGTGTGATCCTACTCAATTGTATGTAGAATATGGCTATTTTTGGAAATGGGTGTTTGTAAAGTTCTTCAAAACTGTCACCAATTACCTGCATGGAGGACTGACTTTCCCATTGCGTGTGGTGTTTGTGTATTCTGGTTCGATCGCGGCCCAGAAGAATCGCAGCTTGTGGAGGGAACTAGGTATCTCAGAGAACTGGCGGTGAGAGGCGGAGCGGTCACCTCTGGGTCTCTCATTCAGCTCTGCCCCGGGCAAGAGTGGCAGAAAGTCGTTACCGTATGAGGGCAGGCCAGCAGCCGTGTGGAAGGAGGGGGTGACTTCCGTCCCTGGTGCAGAGGGGTTCGTGCTGTGGTCCCGCCATAAGGGCGTCCGTGCAAAATGGCAGCTGAGATCTCAGCTCGGAGAGGAAGGAGCAGTTCGATCATCATGCCGCATGTCCGTGTTTTTGCTGTGAGCCGGCCTTCTCCGACACGTTTGGTGACGGCTCGGCATGGGAAAGCCAGGCTTGTGCTTGCTTGGTTTGGGATCGGGGCCCCGGGTCCATCCACAGGAACCCTTGTCTGCCCTTGTGGCCGATGGGGAACAACTCAGCATCACTAAGTTGTCCTTTCAGAAGCGATCTCACTTCCTCATGGTGATTAATTCAAGATTGAAAGTCATATCAACCATGCCTCCCATCTCTTCAGTGTCCTTCTGCGTATAGTTTTAAATCTTTCATTTTCCTTTTTAATCATGTTACTAATTTTATCTGTGCCTGGACATATGACCAGACATTTAGGGAGGCCTGTTTGTGCCTGCCAGTCTCACTTGAGAAATACTGACTTAACAAACAAGAACAGAAATTGTAAGGACACTTTGAAGATGGGGAATTTGAAATTGAGCATAAAGGGCCATCGCTGTAGCGTTAATTAAATTATATGTGTTCATATCAATAAATGAAATCTTTTGTCTTCTGCCATTTTTAAGTTTTGAGGTTAAGTGAAGGACTTTGTGTTTCTACTACCTTTTCAGACCAGTCAGGTTATTAACGCTTTCTGGTTTGGAGGATCTTTAAGAGAACATCTCTTTCTAAAGAGGGACAAGGCAAATGTTGATACCTGAGAATTGTGCAAGATTACAGCATGTTCTTAGTGCTGGAATATTTAACATTTTCTTTTACGTTGGGCTCGGTGATTTTCCAAAAAGAGTCCACGTTGTTGGATTGAAAGAATCGCAAAGCTGCGAC
Organism: Desmodus rotundus; assembly: GCF_022682495.2. Taxonomy (NCBI): domain Eukaryota; kingdom Metazoa; phylum Chordata; class Mammalia; order Chiroptera; family Phyllostomidae; genus Desmodus; species Desmodus rotundus. Next base: position 55,038,716 of record NC_071398.1, on the reverse strand, counting down.
GTGGAAGTAAACCCTGAAGAATGACCACGCCCGTGCCTCGTGGTAAAGACTCCTGCCGCGGACAGAGGTGAGCAGTCCGTAAAACACGACGGTGTGGGGCTCAGGAGACCCGCCTAGAGGAGCCTACCCACGAGGACTCAGTCTCTGCCGCTCTGAAGACCTTCAGTGCCGACCGTACATGGAAGGCCCCGTGGTCATTCTCTTTGCTCAAACTCTGTCCTTAATGGCACGTCTCCGAAGGCATTGTTTCGCCCTGAGACACCGCGGTGGTCCCGGCCCTCTCTGCAGCGCTGAGAATTAGGAAGTCCAGTGGCTCGGCTTCGAGTCTGAGCATCTCCCTGGCCCTTTGCGGGTATCCACCCTTCCAGCCTCCCCCCGGGGAGCTGACGGCAGGGCCTGGCAGCGCCTGCATGGGAGAGCCCCCACGTGTCCAGGGTCGTCCTTCCGGCTGCTAGATGAGTGGGCGGCCCAGAGGCAGGCACTTGGGCGTGCAGCTCTGTGAGGTCTGGGGAGGCGGAGGGCAGGCTGTAATTTGGTGGTGAGTTGCAGGTCTCCCAGGCGGACAAAGGACGGCCGGCATGTTGCGGTTTAATGACGGACGGCCGACTTTGGCGGTGCTTTTGCACTTAGAGAATGAAAGTGCCGTAAGGGGGGGTTGGGGCAGCATCACCAGTGTGTCATTATTGATTTTCTTTGTATTCCTCACTCGAGGATTTGTCTGCTGATTTGAGAGAGAGAGAAAGGGAGACAGAGAAACGTCAATGAGAGAGAGAAACAGCGATCGGTTGCCTCCCACACGCCCCGACTGGGGATCGAACCGGCAACCGATGGGGTGCAAGGTACAGCACTCCAAAGGAGCCACACAGCCAGGTCGTCACGTTAATTTCTGAGCCCTGCTCTGCCTCAGATGAAAACAGTCTCATCCATGGAGCTGGCTTCTCGGTCTCTGAAGCCCTCTCTCCAGCTAGAGGAGGCAAGGTTTTCCAAATGACCACCATGCAGAAATCTCAAGACCAGTTGAAAAAGTGTCCTTCACACACTGCCAACTCTTTAATCCTCTGTTAAAAGACAATGGACATAAATCATCGGCCACCATCGGGGAGGAGACAATGACTGCCAATAAAAACGCAGGTTCCAATCCTAATGGATTCAGTTTGAAATCCTGAGAGCCTCCAGAAAATAATATCAGAGTCTGTCACGGCTAAATGCCGTCTCCATGCAAAGCTGTGCCCCTTGGTCAGGGCCGCAGAGCCGAGGGGCCTTCAGCCCCGCGTCTCAGTGGGCAGTGGGGCCTGTCGACGGAGCCAGGGCCAGAAGCGCAGGTGAGGTGGCCCCTCAGTCTCCCTTGTGGTCGTTGGAATATGAACTCCATTCAGGGTTATAATTAAACGTGCGGTGCACCCTGGAGTCCCCGCTAGACTTTGCATCTTTGATGGTGCATTCACGTTGTGTCTGGTGGGCTCCCCAGATACTGTTTTTAAATAGTGGTAAGTAATAATACTTGTAAATAATAAAACATGACACTGTTTTCTGTTAAAACTTCTGTAATAATGTGTAGCTTTTGGGGTATGAAGAGGGATTTGTTTTTTATAACATCTATGTGTTGTAAAAGGGTACCAAGGGGGAAAAAAAGAAAAATGAGCCTCTATCTAATGGAGCCATCACACAAATCTATTGAGGTGGTGGTAGGAGAAGAAATACCGTGACTAATAAGTAATTGTGATGCCTTTTACTGACTTCATATGGAGTTCCAAACCACTATGATATGGCAGCGCTTGCCCTGAAAAGTAATTTAAAATGAAATTGTCTCCATAAAGGCGGAATATTTCCGTACCGGTGCAGCAGTCGGCTGCTGCGTCAGGCAGATACCTCAGGACGAGAACGGGTAGAAAAGAATTACCAAAAACGGCCCCGTGCCAAACAGGCCTGACCTCAGCGCGGGCCGATGGAGCCTGAGCCCCTTCAGAGTTCCCGGTGCCTGGGGCATCTGAAGTTATGACAGTGTCCCCCCCGCAGAACAAAGCACCCAAACCTTTAGTTTGCTGGGCTAAATTGAAGTGCAAAGTAGTTCAGTTGGAAACTTTAACCAGAATTGTGTTGCTCGGCATTCGGTGGTTTGGAGCAGGTGGGTCTTTTACAAATCACAAAGGATCAGATTGAAGAAATCCAGACACAGGGAGGGTATTGGAAGGCTAAGTCTGATTTCCCCCCGGATTCCTCATGAGTCCTGCTTTCGGACCTGTGGGGGGCTGGCGTTGCCTTGGGGTGGTCCCACTCAGGCTCTGGCAGCACGGAGGGGGGACGAAGGGGCTCCCGGGGTGGGGACGTGAACGCTTTCCAGACCCCAGACGCCTTCCCTTGAGCCTCACTATTTTCATCCATAAAAAGGATGAAATTACAGTGTTTGATGATTTGAAAACCAAATAGTATGTTAAAAATCAGTAATCTGATTTATTAAATACCCATTTTATGCTGATTATTGTTTCAGGGGTTTAACGTTTGCGTTATGCTCAAAACCACGTCTGGAGGAACCTCGGTTTTTTCCATTTCACAGATTGAGTAGGTGTTTGAGGCGGGTGTGGCCCCGGAGGTCCTGAGGATCAGCCGGCTCACCTCAGTCAGCAGGCTGAGAGCGGACCTCGGGAGAGTAAATTCAGGGCAGAAGAGAATTCATGCAGGAGCGTAGAACTATCTGGGAGGGCTTTCAAATAAGTACGTGAAAGACCCTGGAAGAGGTGAAGACAGCAGTAACGTCCATAAGCAGGAACCGGAGAACTGCGGGGCTTCTCCTAAGGTGGTCAGGCTGGGTCACAGCCGGCTGGCCGGAACCGGAGCCGGAGCCGGTCCAGCCTTGCTCCTCCGCGCTCTTGGATCCCCACCTCCCCTTCTCTTTGGCTGAGCTTCCCCTGAGGACAGGGAAGGCAGAACACCCAGGCACGCCCCTGCCCGCCTGTCCCGGAGTGGCCACCAGCAGTGGCTCTGGACGTCTGTAGTCTACGCCGCCGGTCTCAAAACTGTCTGATCTCATGTGTGGACCGTTTCCCATGGCTGCACAGTCACTGAGTGTCAGACAGCATCCCCCTGGAACGGGGCCTTTAAATTGATTTTTTTGTGTCTGATTGTTTCTTGGCGGTATCCTCGTGCCCAAAACAACGTCGACCACATAGTAGGTGGTTGGCCGACAAAAACGCCTACTTGGTCAGTGTGACTGACACGTGAGTTGCGGAGCCCTGGAGGTGCAGGGGGCAGGTTTTGTAGACTCGGGAGGCCATTGGCGACATGCACGGGTCAGCTCGCTGGCGTGGGTGGTAGGTGAGAGTCCAAGGAAACGGAGAGGGGCAAGTGAGCATGCCTGTGCGCGATCGTGTTCCTGGTTTCACCCTCACGAGCATCCTTCGTACCAGGTGTGTTAAAGATGACACAACTGAGTTCTGAAGAGGCCTAACTGACCTGGTCAGGGGCACAATGTGACCTTGGAGTAGCTGCCTGGTTTCTGCCTGCATCCTAATGCCACCGGGGCCTGTTTCGAAGACTGCTCTCCGAAATTCACGGGGCAGTAGGGGGTACGAACACAGGCGCTCCCTGGCGGGTTGTTGACTCGCAGCTCCGAGCATCTCATTCCAAGTCCTAAAGCTTACCTGTGCTGCTGTTGCCTTTCTTACCTGTCCTCCCTCTTCTTCCCCTCCCCCGCTCCCACCTCAGTCTCGTGGCCTCCTGTGTGCACCACGCATCTGCCTTTGGCAGCACCCAGCCTGGGCGCCAGGCGGTCCTCATGCCCCTCCCTGACCAGCATGCCGTCACCGCCTTTGCCCCTGGCCTGTGACCACGGTAATTGTTACCTTCCTGATTGGCACTTGAGAAAGTCTGTCAATGAGTTACTATTTTGAGGGGATCTTTGACTAACTTACAAGCCATGTCTTAAAAGTCAATTCACTCCTGAATCCTTTTAAAATGCCCTCTGGGTTGTGTGAATCAGGGGCCATGACCTTCCGGTTTACAGGACGTCGTTCCAACCAACCGAGCCACACTGGCCGGGCTGGAGAGAGAGTTTAGCTGGAGAAAAGGTCCCAACCGTTAGAGTTAATACTTAATTCTGTGTCCTCATTCAGTGCTCAGGTTGCAAATACCTTATTAAGAGCAAAATGAATAATACATCCTTTAAAAAGTGAACAAAATGGGGTCATTTTTAAAAGAAACATTTCTATAGCCCATGCGTTTTCTAAAGTTTCTGTTGCAAATAGCAATCTCTCCAAGTGGAGAAATGGAATCTGATTTTACGTTATAATTATAATCACTGTACCTAGGCCTTTCCACCATGGAAACAGCTAACCCAAATTAATTTCTGCTTTGCAAGGTTTTTTTTTCCCCCCCTCAATAGATATTTCTTCAAAGGGCAGAGTAACTGAGCTGGAGTTAATTAATGCATTAATCCCGCCTATGAATTAATCTAGCCGTAAGTAGCTGCACAATGCTATTTTTTTTTCCTTGCCTTAGAATAGTCTTAGAATGGGTGCTTCTGGAGCAGCTGTACCCCAAGATAGGGGCCATTGTGGTTCTGTCACAATGAAGTAGAAAGAAAATGAGCCAGTGAAAGCTGTTTGATGGTTTAAATCAGATGGAACATGGTGGGGGTTTTTCTCTTCTTTAATCAAATATAGCACTACCAACGGTCTTGCTTTTAACAGTGCTTTTTTAAAAAAATTACCCTAGTAAAGCAAATTAGGGGGAAATGTGATTGGAATACATAATCGTGGTGTGGCCTGCTTTTCCCCAACAACATGGCCGTCACACATGCAGACGTCTGTGCCTGCGACCCGAGCCCAGCCGGGTGGGACAGGAGAGTGCCCGGGATGGAGACGCACAGCGTGGTAACGACACCATAGGCCACGACAGCTTAAGGTTCTGTTTGTTTTGATTGCTCTTCTCAGATGCAAGGAAGGAAGATTGATTTTCTTCTCAATATCTAACCAGCATACATTGTTTATTTCTGATAATAGGTTTTTCCATGTGTGAGGGGTTGGGGGGTGTGTTCCGTCGAAGCATCAGGAGCAGTTTTCAGGCCGGTTTCCATTCTGAGGACATCGTTACTTGAGACGGGTGGTGGGGGTATAAATAGGGGCATCCTCGTGGGCTGCGGGGAGTGCAGGCTGGAAAGTCACGTCCTGCTCTATCACTCGTTAGCTGCTTATCTTGGGACAAGTTGTTGACCTTCTTCGAGCCTCCCTGCCTTCTTCTTCAGTAGGAAATAATGCGTGATGTGAAGAGCTGTGACCACAAAGCCAGCGTGAGTACAGAACACTCATCACTGAGTCTGGCACCAGTACTGTTGCAAAGAGACGCGCCCGTTCTTGGTTTTGGGAGTAAAGTGCGCGCCCAGTTTTTGCGGCCGGGCTCGACATTTGGGCAATGCGTTGATGCACACTGAATCCATACTTCATGAGCAGAGCAAGGTCCCCATGTGAGCGCTTGTTAGAGGATCTGCCCAGCTCACAAATGGACTTTGTTCTTCTGAAAGAACCTTGTAGCCATGTATTTGAATAATGTAGACCTCAAAATGTCTCCCTTGAGGATAAGGAACTAGGAGGAGCAGTCACATGCTAAAATGGTGATTCTCGGCCTTGGGTACATGCACGTTGCAATCCCCTGGTGAGATTTAAATGATGATGATGATGATGATCGTCATCATCACAAACGCTTGAGCCCTGCTCCGAGCAATTCTGATGGAATTAGTACTAAGTCTGTCTGGCCAGGGCACAGGCGGCAAACACAAGTTCCACAGGCTGAATCCAGTCCTCCACCTTGTTTTTATCTTTAAATTTTTATTGTTGTTCAATTACAGTTGTCTGCCTTTTCTCTCCATCCCTCCACCTCACCCCAGCCAAACCCACCTCCCTCCCCCACCTCCACCCTCCTCCTTGGTATTGTTCATGTGTCCTTTATAGTAGTTCCTGTAATCCCCTCTCCCTCCCCTCTGGCTACTGTTAGATTGTTCTTAACTTCAATGTCTCTGGTTATACTTTGTTTGCTTTTTTCTTTTGTTGATTATGTTCTTCCTTGTTTTATCCGGCCCAACACGTTGTTCCTACCCAGCGGCAGCGCCGAGCTCTCACTTAACTGTTAAGGAGTAGTTACATGTACACAGTCCTAAAATTACGTTCGGCCCTTTGAAGGCAACCACAAGGCTGATGAGGCCCCCTGAGAAAATGAGTTTGATACCCCTGGGCCAGAGCATCAAATTTTTTTAAATTCTCTGAATGTTTTTAATATGCAGAGTTAAAAGTGACTGGTCTCAGCCTATCAAATAGCAACCATTCTGGATCAAGGAGCGGAGCAATCTCATTGGCAGAGACGGGAGAACGGACTAGAAGCTTGTGGAGGAGGAGCCAGGGAGACACCGAGATGGTGGCTTTCCCTGCGGGGCCCCGTCCTTCCTGGGGCCCCGGCTGCACGCCCACTGGACTTCCACGGGATTCTTCTGTGCCCGCACAGTGAACACCAGAGGCTCGTTGTGTTACTTACAACCAAAGGAGCCCATTCTCAGCTGGACGTTACAAATTATGGAGGGCCGAGAAACGCTTTGTTCTAACCTGCGTCTGGCAGAATTGTGAGGCCCGTGAACGTTCAGGTCACTTTAAGGGAGAGACGCATAGCATGCGTGGATTTCCGCAGTAACTTAGCTGCCCAGAGCATTACTCACCGTTCCCACTAGAGGGCTCCTTTGAGGGCCTTCGCTACCTTCAACAGTCCTCCAGAGGTCAGAGTGAAGAGTTGGATCTTACTCCACATTAGAACCAAAAAAATAATAATAGTCATGGAGTTCCATGTGTCTGAAGTATAACTGATGATTAGTTACCGGCACGGATTATCAACTTACCGTCGGCACTGACGTGAAAAAGAGGCCGAGTGCCTAAGGTCACCGGTCTTACGCCATCAACAAGTAGCTTTCGTGTGTCTGCCAAGGGCTATGCTGGGTGCCACTGTCCACGAGGCAGGAGACAGACACTTGTGATGGGACGAGTTGAGGGCGTGAGGGGAGTGTCCCGTGGGACCGCCCGCAGCACTGACACGGGAGGGTCCGTCGGGGCGTGCAGAGCAGGAAAGCGCATCGCCAGGAGAAAGGGTCAGTGATCGTAGCTGCATTACCGTGGTCGCTTTGTTGGAGACGCTCGTGGTCCAGGAGACCGACACAGGACGCTGTGAGCGGTGGTAGAGGAGAGTAGGAAGTGTGGGCCAGGGAGGGGCTCGGGGCCCCCCCCCCCCCGGGGTCCTAGAAACCGCGGTGTGAGTGTGGGAGGGAGAGGAGACAGAGACGCCTGACCCACAGAAGGCCCCGGACGAGCTTCCGTAAGCTCCCAGGAGTCAGAGAGAGAAACCATGTTCAGCAACACCGCTCCGCCTCCCGGTGCCCTGCACTTTGCCACGTGCTTCCGTTCAATCTTTCCATTCCTGCAAGGGGCCCCCGGGTAGTGCTCCTTCAGTGGTGGCCATTTTACAGTTCGAGAGCCGATGGGGGGGTTTGGTACAAACTGTTTGGTTTCTGAAAACAGAAGCTCTATCACACACAGGAGGACTTGACCCCCTTTCCAAATTAAATGTCCCCTGAGCTGATGAGTCATGGGACACCATCCAGGGTCCCCATAACGTAGGGGACCACGGTGGGGGAGAAGAGACAGGGATGTGCAGGTGCCTTTCCCACAGCCTCGTCCACAGGAAGTCGAAGGTGGGCTCCCAACGTGCTGTGGTCCGGGTCTCTGAGCACTAAGGACAGTCCCGCAAGTGAAGTTCAAAGAGGCCCAGTTAATGGGACCAGGGAGGGGAGTGCTGAGGGCCTTCCCTTTTGCATTTGGAGCTCAGTGTGTTTTACGTAGAGTGTGTGTGTGCTTCTTTCATGGGCTGTATTTCTGTTGACACTCTCAGTACTGCCTTTTAAATGAGAAAAGAGGGTGCTTGCTGCGCTGGGTTCACTGCTAGCTGACTCCGTGCCGGTTTTCATCCTTTTGAACAAACCGATGTAAACCACACGAATTCAGATGCTGAGCTGAAGTGATTTCTGTAACGATGACGTGGAAAATCAGCTGGGATTCAAGCACAGTCACTGCCTGCCTGTTCTCTGCAGGCCCAGTACGGAGCTGCGGTCCCTGCATGGCCTGAGCTGCCGCTCTTCCACACGCCCGTCGACCTGGTGGACCTCAGCGTGGAGGTGGCTGGGCTGAAGTTCGCCAACCCCTTCGGGCTCGCCAGCGCCACCCCATCCACCAGCGCCGCGATGATTCGAAGGGCATTCGAAGCGGGGTGGGCTTTTGCCCTGACCAAAACTTTCTCTCTGGACAAGGTAAGAAAATATTTGTAAAGTCATGTTTACCTGTCTCTCGTGGATTTTAATTAGGGCATCAGTATTATGCTGGAAAGAGCTTTCTGACCAGGCCATAGCAGTTATTACACTAACAGGTAAGACTGATATTAGTACTCGCTGTCTCTATTTCCTTCCATCCCTCCGTCCCACAGACAGCGAGGTGGGCGGGACATCCACTGCTCACTTGGTTCTGTCCAGAACGCACCCAAAATTTAAATACCACCGAAGTGGCCGCGTAGTTTTCACGTTGCGTGAGTTCTTACCTGTCTCCACGCCGTCACTGTTCTCTGGTGTCCAGCTGCGATGCGCGTGGGGCGTACGCCTCCACTCAGCCAGGGACGCCGGGGTTCGGTGTGTGCAGCGTCCTGGGGTCTCGTCCACGTGGGACGGAGCCTTTGTACAGCTCACAGTCACACTGTGAACACAGATGCTTTCCCCGGACATGCGCCCTTGACGTTGACTTGACATCATGACTCTGTGCTCACACCATCAGTGGCCATAGTTAGTAGAAAATAAACCACATGTTCCAGTGGAGATTGACTTTTTGATGTACACAAAGCGTGAGAACATGTGGTTTCAAAGTCGGGTGACCCTGCCCGGCAGGGCTGCATCCGCGTGTGGTTTTGAATTAGAAAAGAGCAGCAGAAGTTAACGTTTCTTAAACCTTTATTGATAAAATTTTAAATGTGAAACCTATTGATGTATTTAGTCCTAACTGGTCGTTAGTAATAATTAATGTAGAAGAATGTGGGAACCTACTGGCTAGGAAAAGATTATCGCTATTTAAATCAGCCTTGTCCTTAGGCAAAGAAAATAATAGAGAACAAATATGCCCCATTAAGCACACACTCTGCTTTTTCCGCTTACGAGGATCAATAGCTGGCGTTACCGTGGCAGAAGCGTCACGTCTGCCTTCCTCCGACAGCTTTACCAGATGCCACGTGCAAGTGGAGCGAAGGAAATGGAGAGACCCTTACGAGTCAGAAAAACGAGTGCATGGAAAAAATACTTTGTGAACGTGTTTATGTTTAAATAGCTAAAGGCAGGTTCTTTTTCAAAAAAATACTGGCTGCATAGTTAGAAATCCTTTGATGAAACAAAGTATAAAAATATGCAGAACACACTGAACTCAGCTATAGAATATCATTAATCGATTGTTTGCCGCATTGTATAATATTGATAATGTATTTGTCTTTGTTTCAAGTCACCCTTGACGAATGACTCGGAAGCCACAATCAAATGGTTAATCCCTTGGGAAAAGTGGAGCCTCTGATTGCATTTGAGGACATTAGTTATACTATCTTAAATTTTTTATACGGAAAACAAAAATAGGTTGCTACTCAAGTACTACTGAAAAATCATAGCCAAAAATAAAGGGAAAAAAGTGTTTGCTTTGAATTTGCTATTTTCTTGCAAAAATTTACTTCTGATTCATCAGAGACATCTGTCTTTACTCTGTTGGTGACGCGCATTGATTTGGGAGGCTGTCTCGTTCCGTCACCTGGCAGCCGTCCCCTTTATTAAGGTCACCAGCAGACATACATTGGACACTAACTTCCTTCTGAACCTCTAATTGGAATTTGATCTCTCCAGTCAGGGGTCTGGGATACTGGTTCAGAAGGAGACTTAGGAACAAATGCGAATTCAATGTGGCGCAGAAACACAAGGATGGGGGGGGCGCTCTCTGTTGCTCACTTTGATGGCGGGAGAGACAGAATGCTTGTGCAAAGGCCATCTTCAACGCGTTTGTGTGATCGTAGTGACTGAAACCATGATGCCACCTTGGCGTTACGGAGCGCCGACTTCCGGAAGCAGTGATTCCCCATCCTTGATTTTGCGCCGATCAGTAACTAAACCTGTCATGAATATGTGATTCTCTTTTGAGCTTCTGTGCGTTCCCATTGATGAAATGTGGCAGGACACAGCTCAGCCAGATAAATACGCTCTTCCCGCAGCCCCTCCTGAAGGTCCCCATTCAAAAAGGTATGGGCTGTACCTTGGCGTGGCATTACCGCACAGCGGTTTATGCTGGTAGCCTTAGTACAGCATATTATGCAGATGCAAGAATCTGCTGCTCCAAGTGTATTAAAATTCAGAATCTTGACATTTGAAATTCGGATGCTCTTCACATGACAAAGGTTATTCCATGGCGTTTTGTTATCATATGAAATATTAATATTTCACAGTACAGTTTTGATGAAGCACAATTTGCGGAGCCTGCATATGATAAAGAAATTAAATGCTCGCCAGGGGAGTTCAGGAAACATTAGAGCCCCGGCTGAACAGCTGCTGGAGAGCGTGTTAGTTAGCCTGCCCTCCCATCGGTGGGGCGCCCTTGTCCCCTCCGTGGATTGACAGCTGAATATTGCACCGATTTCTACAGCAAACGTGGCTAGGTGGACTTTGTTTCCCTTCATTCTTATTTTTGGAGGCGTTCAGAGCATGCTTTTGATTTCCATCCTGTATATGTTTTTTATACTCTTGGCATTTGTCAAGGCCGCACTGAGCTCTAATACGTGGCTGCCACGGCGGCCCCCGCCTCCGGCTGAAATGCCAGGGGAGTCCTCCGTAAACAGAAACGCTATTATGCCGGGCCGCGCGGTCTCTGTGAAAGCTGCGCGTGCTTCCTTTAGGGAGGCAAATGATCCGATTTTTAATGTCGGGTATAAAAAGATCTGTGTTTGCTTTTGTGTTAAATAACATCGAGGGTGGCTTTTATTAACTATATTCTTCCTTGTCCAATTCAGTCATGGCTAGCATGTCCCAAAAAACACGGGCCTGGTTTTTCTTGAGGGTTCTGCGTAGGCTTTTGAATGATGATATTTCAAACGCCGTCGCAAAAATAATTCAGTGTAAGTATAAATTATGTTTCTATAAATAATGTATTGCGTTCAAGTTTAAATTTTAAAAAGGTGGAAGGGAAATCGATCTGTCAAGCTCAGTTTAAGCTGAACTGTCACGACAAAGCAGAGACACGCTCCGCTTAACTGGGACTGTTGGAAATTGTTCCGCGGTCACGGGGGCTAACCTCCTGACCTGTGTGCAGTTACAGGGAGAGGGGGTCAAAACCCTTTGTTTCTGTTGATTACACTGTAGCTTTTTCCTCCTCCCCGACCTCCGTGTTCTAGACTGCAAGTAGAGGGCACCTAGCTGCAAGCCGCACCACCTCAGTCACACCCAGGTGGACGCTGACGCGGTTATCAGCATCCTCAGCCAAAGTCACGCCGCGGCAAGAGTTCATTTTATTTGTAAGTCGTATGTGGGCGTTAGAGTAAACGAGATTGGCTTTCAGTAAGACAATGTCTTGAAGGTGTAGATTTTATTTTAATCGTGTCAGATGACTGAGTAAATAGGTATATCCAGGACGAGTGTCTCTCACACACAGAACACCAGGAACTGGACACTGAGAGAGATCGAAGGCTCTTTATTAGTTCTCTGGAATCCGAGTGTTGGCTGCAGCTGTCTGCATCCCGCACAGCCTTACCCCACGTCCGTGTTTACAGTATAGGAGGAGTTTGATACACGCGTCCTGAATATGCGCGGCGTGAACGGACTCATACAGGAACGCACGGGTTTCAGGCAGCAGCACATCAAGGGCTTTTTTTCCCAGCCACGTGCGCAGACGTTGACACATGGAACGTTGTTCTCAGTACTGATTTCAATCAAAGCAGAAAAGGCCAGTTTAAGCATTTCGTATCCTGCGTTGCTTTCTGGAGTGCGTGTCTGAGTCCCTGTCTAAAAATGAAAATGTCAGTGGAATTTCTAAATGCGCGTCTTGTGTGTTAAGCCTTAGGTTGTTGAGTAAGTCTTAAAAATGCAGAGAGTTTGAGGAGACAGAGTAAGTGTTGCACAGTTGTGGGAAGGGACATCAGCATTCTCTCTAAGGTCAGGTGTCAACAGCCGCGACAGAAGAAATGGACCCTGTCCTCGAGAGTGCTTTGAGTGACAGGGAATGTGCTCGGTCGTCAAGGTCATGTGGGCATAATCTGCCTGGCGTGGGCATGATCTTTGAGAAACATCCGCCCTGCACTGACCACAAAACTGGCCTCCTCGTGATTTCCATCCGCGTTTTGTGGCTCTGCCCTCGGAGACACCATGGCATAAATTACCCTGACTTATTAATGTAAATGAATCGTTGACCTTAAAATAGGGTGCCTTTTTTGTTTCTTCTTCCAGTAAATAAAATACCCTAGAGAAAGGCCAAGAGTGAGGAGGCAGTATTGTCTGGGGGAGGAATTTGAACTGGGAGACTCCAGTGCCCAGTGTCCAGAGCTGCTTCTAAGTCACCTTCTGGACCGTGTTTAATGCTGTAGGTTGTTGTTGTTACAGTTACTACTCTTCATACACACTTACCTACCATTTATTGAGACCTTAGAACATACGGCCATTGCCAGATGTTTTTTATAAGTTACTCATTGAATCTTTACAACATCCCTATAAGATAGTAATTTTTTTCCGGTGATAAATGGGCTGAGGAACTTAAATACACTGCCCAGGACTGAGAGCAATAGTTATCTATCTGCTCACAATCATGTACATGGGCCATCTGGCCGCGCTCACGTGGGCAGCTCTGTTTCCTACAGCATCTGCGGTCAGCTAGCTGGAGGGGCACCCAGGCACAGGCAAGGGGGCCCCACTCGCTTCTGGACACTGCACAGCAGTGGCTAAAATTGCGGAGAGGGCTGAGCCCCCCCGCCCCCAGTCTCCTCCTCCAGGAGGGCAGCTGGGGCTTGTTCACAGGCAGCAAGTGTCCTAAGAGGGCGGGAGAGGAAGCTGCAGGGCCGGTTGAGAGGAAGACTCTGAAGCCGCACACTGTCACTTCCACCAGGCACTCTCGGGGTCAAAGCAGGCGACAGGGTGTAAGGCGCATGCTCTATTTCAGAAGTGGATACACGCCTTCTGCCTGTCCCGGGGGCCAACAGCCAAACCATAGCGCACAGGGGCGTGTGTGTGGCATGGAAGGGTGACCCCCGCTGTCTCTGGAAAAGGTGCTGACTCCCCCTGGCTGCAGTCATTCATTTCCCTTCCACGTGCAAAATGCACAATGTCTGTCTCCTCTGCCCCTTTCCAAGACACTCAGAAGGCCACTGAACCAGGGCACAGCGTGTGTGGTCACGGGATCCCTGGCCGCTGCCAGTGCATGTCAGCCTGCTCGGGTTCAGCTTCTCTTTGTCCGGGACTCTGTGGAGCGGGAAGATGACTTGTCCCTGCACATCCAACACAAAATGACATGGTCAAGAGAACCTCTGCAGATGCCGTCCTTCAGAAACAGAGAAATGGAAGGGACATGGCGGTCACTTGTCCAAAGCAATTTGGAAATTCTGGGCACGTTTTCAGGGACAGGGACAGGGCATGCTCCTCAATTTGGGTCCAGTTTCACGTCCGTATAGTGGCCCCCTAACCCAGTGTCGCAGCCCACTGCTGGCTCTGTCTCTGGGGTCCTGATTCTGTCCTCTGAGCCTTGTTTTGATTTATTGGCCTGTGCCGGCGGTGGCCCTTTCAGCCTGCTTCTGCTCATAGGACGTTGAGAACGCTTATCCTCTTCTTGTTTTGAAGAATTGGCCCTTTCAGTCCTGGCTCCCGGGGGTGCCGTCACAGAGCACTTCCTAGTCTGTTAAGGGCCGACTCCTCGCCCTGGAGTGCCATTCCTGATGGTCTGAGACAGACCTCGCTCCGTGCTGGACGTCTGGCTGCTGCAGCCCAGGCTCCTCGGGAACCTCAGAATCAATGTTGTCGTCTACTGCGGAGAAGCTGCTGGGACCCGCCCTAAATCTCTCTAACATCTTCCCAAAGACCACACAGCAACACTGTGGATGTGATCTTGACCCTGAGGTCACGTCTTAACTTTGAAAATCATTTTCCTTCTAGAAGAGACAACATGTTTAAAATCGGTTTATTTCCCCACCCAGCCTGTCCTGGGCTCTTTTGCTTTGCTTTGGGCTGCATTTGCTGAACAAATTGAATATATTCTTACTTAGCTCTTTTTCTTTCTTACAGCACCTTGTTATACTTGGGCACAAACACTCAAGTGACCGAAGAGCAGGCTGGGTAGAGGTTTCTTCAGCCAGATCCCCACACGCACTATGTACATGTCTGTCTTCTGAATCGTCACCGGTCCTGTCTCTGATCCAGGCCACTGCCTCCCAGTCTCTGCTAACCATCTCATGCTGCATCCTTCCAGGCTTCCCGAACAGCTGCCTCTTGCTTTCTCTCTCAACAGAGGCCTCTCTGTCTGAAAGCCAGCACGGCATGTTTTAGATTTTGTCACTCTGGCAAACGTTCCCGTGTCATCTATCTGTCTCCACGTGTCCGAGCACCCCACAACTTCGTGGCTCCCAACAACCTGTCGCCCGCTCTGGCTCTGTAGTGTGGCCGTCCAGTTGGGGCTCAGTGGGGCAGGCTCACTCTGCCCGCTGTGGTACTGGCTGTGCCCTCGCAACGCTTTTGCCCTCAGGCCCCCGACTGCTTGGGGCCTCACAGGCAGGGCTGGCCCTGGCCCCCCGTGTGGTCTTGTCTCCAAGGAGACCACACTGGGCTTGTGCCCAGAGCAGTAGCAGCACTAAAAGGCGAGAGGGGAAGCTGAGGCTGAGGCTCAGAAGTGGCACAATGTAACTTCCAGTGTGTTCTGCTGCTTAGAACACACCCCCGGGCCAGACCCGGGCCTGGGGCAGCAGGTGGCCCGTCTCCTCCAAAGGCTGAGGGCGCCAGAGATGGAACCAAGGTCCACTTGATCCAAACCTTGGCCCTTTCTTCTCTGTCATCTGTTTCCTCTCTGGACCTCATTACCTGATGTGCAAAATGAAGGCAGTTTGGCTCCATCAGCGTTTGGCAGAGACCTGCAGTTCAGTGGAGCAGGTGAACTGTGCCCCATTCCCTGCCCCCCTCCAAGCAGAGGGGCACCTCTGATTGTATTTCAGTTTGGGTTCCACATGCAGTTTCATTGAGAGGGAGAAGGAGAGGGACAGAGAGAGAGAGAGAGAGAATTTTTATGTCTGCCGTCTGGGAAGCCATTGTTGTCAAAGCTAGTCTCCTCTTAGGCTGCTTTGCTGCAGCCACACCGGCCCTCGTTCAAGTTCCTTGGCCTGGCAGCCCCTCCCTCTCTCAGGGCTGCTGGGCTGGCATTTGCGGGGCCCGGAGGGCCCTTCCCTGGTCTTCACAGAACCCCTCCCCCAGCCCCCCGCTCCTCAGGGGTCCTCACTTCCCTGACAGCCTCCTCAGGTCTGCGGGCCCCTCACAGCGCCCTTTCTCGGAGCCTCATTTTTCTGGTGGTTTTCCCTTTGTGGCACTCATCACCCCGTGAAGTCACTAGGCACTTGACCACTTCTGCGTCTGCTTGTTTATCTTCCGCCTCGGCCTCGAGACGTGAACTCCGTAGGAAGAGGGGTGCTGTCCTTGCTCACTACGGCAAGCCCAGGCCAGGCACCACGCCGGGCAGATCAGAAGGGTGCGGGTGTGCTCCTTAGGTGAACAGGTAACTATGGGACCCTGACTTGAACTTCAGTTCCGCGTGCCAGCTCTTCAGGTGCAGGGGGGCAGCTCTGGGTCCTAGGGGCAAGCCTTTCCTGTTTGTTTTTCTAAAGTTCTGTTTTCCTTCCCGGAATAAGATGTGCAGACTTTTCCCATGTAGGTTGTCCATTCTCCTGTGTGGATTTCGAGACACCGTTTTCAATCCACGTTAACTTAATTGGGAGGAAGCTGCCTATCGACCCGACAAGAATTCAGGAGTCATATTGTCAGGATGAGAAATGCTAAAAATAACATTCAGACTTGTGAAGAAACATTTCACAGATGCATTACATAATATTTTGGAGCCCAGTTAAGTCTGTTTGGATTATAACACAGAAACATCACCATTACTTTTGCAACTCATTTTAGAAGGCTTTATTAGAAATAAAGATCTGGATTTTTTTTTTAAGGTTAAATGAAACATTTCTTTTGCCACTGAGTCTCTTCATTACCTCGTCACGGAAGTCTAGGGACAGCAAATGAAAAACCGCCCCATGCGTCATCTTCACTGCCACAGCCTGCATTTCAGATTTGGTCTATAGCTAATTTCTGTGTGTTGAGTGGTAGTACCTATGCATAAAGCCAAGGAGTTCTAATTATGTGAACATATTCAATGTCCCCTTCTGGGAGGTTTAAAAAAAAAAGATTATTTTCAGAGAGAAAGGGAAGGAGAGAAACATCAATGTGTGGTTGCCTCTCATGCGCCCCCTACTGGGGACCTGGCCTGCAACCCAGGCATGTGCCCTGACTGGGAATCGAACCAGCAACACTTTGTTTCTCAGGCCAGCCCTCAGTCCCTCTGGGAGACTTTGAGGTGCTAAAACTACAGATAATTTCTGTGTGGGAGTAGCTGGACTTTGCGCCTGGTTGGGTGCTTTCTCCGTGATGTAGATCTCCCGTGGGAGGTTTCATCCACAGCTCCCTCCGAGACGGTTTTGCTGTCTCTCCTGCGAAGCATCGTGGTCGCTTCAGCAACAAAAGCAGGTATGTGTGCCCTCGCAGAATTGAAGCTAAAGCTTGCAAATTAGAATGTCATAAAAAGCACGCCCCATGTCTCTCCTAGGTTCTAAATGAATTACCATTGGTAGCAGGCCGGGATGCAGACATGGTTGGTTCAGCAAAAAATGCAGACAGACTGTGGTTCCAAACCCAGGTGGGCGTGGGCACTTCCAGTACCAACTGTAAGCCCCTCCACTGTAGCCAGCCCGTTCCTCACCAGGCGCGTTATTAAAGCTATTTCAGTTGCTCGCGCGTGCTCTGTCTCTCTCTTTTTCACCTTTCATTTCACATTTTGGGCTAGTTGACTGTGAAGCGGACCAATCAATTTTCCAATATAATTCCGTCTTCACTTCTTCTCTGTTTCAGGCTGTGATTTCACACTTGTTAATTAGTTAATCATTTTGGTAGAGTGGACAAGGGCAGACTCAAATAGATCTTTTTAATAATATACATTGATGGGTACAATTTGATCTGGAGTGGTTGGTAGAAGAACCTCACTTGTAATGGAAAATGCCTCTTACTCAGTTCTCTTTTGTTTGTTTTTTTAGCAATTGGTGTCAAGATTAATGGAAAATTCTCATAATTATGGCTAAAGGAAATTTCCTCAAAGTATAGTCCTGCCATTTAAAAAACTGATTCAACCCTTATCCTGTCTCACATAACTCTCTTGCAGATTTTAAATTTAACTAGTTAAAAATATCCATATTCTGGGTATGTTTGGACATCACAATCTTTGGTTAAAATGAACGTGGCTTGAATTCCAATATGTCCTCCTTGCTTTTGCTGGTTCTTTCCTGACTTTTAACAAGGTCTATAGTCATTACTACCAGGGACACTCTTTACCCTTCCTTAAAAATGCTCAGTACCAAACCCAGCGATGACCTCACTGTCAATTTTTTATTAAAGATACACAGTTTGCTGGGGGACATTCTGTTTTAAAGTCACAGTTCTCCGTTGCTCCTCTTCCTTCCGACTGGCCACGGGCCACGTGCTCCATCGCCGCTGTTTCCGAAGCGAGGTGGGCTTAGAGGCTCAGGGCAGTGACTGGCTTCTCAGGGAGCCCATCAGCAGCACTGCCTTTTCGGGCACCAGTCGCCTGTGCCCACCGGCCTCCCGGTCTGCGTCTCCCCCGGAGCCGAGTCCTCTGCCCTTTCCATCCTCCTCTCCCTGCTCGCGTGGAAGTTTTCCACCATGTTCCACATGTTTGGAACGACTCATCGTTGCTCTTCTGCCAAGTTTGCCCTCAATTAAAATGAAAATTTACCTTAAAATGTCATCGAGCCGTGCTGTTGCCTACACTGGTTGTACCCTGAGAGCTCTTACTAATGCCCTGCATCTCTGTGAGCAAAGAGCTCTGCTCTAGGAAACTGAGCCTCTAGGTCAAGTTCAGAAAGTATGCGTACCAGAAAACACAGAATGACCTGACGCTGGCCAAAGGCAGTGGGATTCTTAGACTGAAAATATTACTTAATAAGCAGCACGTGCCTCAGTTTCTAAGGGGAACAATGACTTGGTGTCGGAGCTGGGTCTTCATTCAAGGCAGGAGGGACAGTGTTTGGATAGTCACGGGCATGGCATTGCCGGCACGTTGAAGGTTCCGCAGCTGAACCTGAACTTGGTAGCTGGAGAGACAACGGGAAAGGAATTTGAATGGGATTGTATAGACAACAAGCAGCCTGAAGAGGTTTCAAGCCAAGTAATTACATAATTCCATTTGGAAGCCGCTTGTAATCATAATGTAATCGTTTCATTACATAATGTAATGTAATGTAACCTTTCATCGTTTCAGTGATACCTTCCGCCTTTCCCCTCACGCAGTCTCTCTCTCTCCTGATTCAGCCAGTCCCACCCCCAGGCTTCTGTCCTCACTGCCTGTGCCTTATTGCCACTATTCCTCCCTTCTGAGATGACTTCTCTTACTCGAATATCAAAAGACCAGTGATGACCAAGTCCTCTATGGCTTCACTGGCCAGCAGTCGCCTCCTCCTTTTGCTCTGAGCTGCTGTAGGATTTTCCTCAATCGATGTAAGACAGAGTGGATTTTCTGCGTGGTTATCCCTTTCCCTTTTCCCTGATGTAAGCATGTTGGCTATTTTCCTGTAGAATCAGTGAGACAATTGTGTTGTGAAGTGTAATACGTCATTGAGCAGTATTGGGAATATTAAGTTGGTAAATATAATTACTTCATGATGAACAATTGTGCTGCTTTGGATAAAGGTGAATTTTGTACAGTTCTAATATCCTTCTTCGGGAGGCAGCCATTTTTCAGGCTCTGTTGCGGGAGTGCTTTTGGGGGTTCTTCCATGCTCCCTCCCACCCCTGGGGAACCTCCCCTTGGTCCTTTGAATCTGTGCTGTAGCCCACACAGCTCCTAGGAGCCCTTGTACCCTTTCCCCTTTCTCTCCTGAGACACATTTGCCTTTCCAGGGGTCCCCGCTGAGCAGAGCTTGGGGTGACCTCACAGCACCTCCTTTCCTGTGGGCCCTTCCCTGGTCCACAGGACGGTGTGGCACCTCCTTCCCTGGTACACCCCAGGGTGCAGGCTAAGTGCGTGGCGGTCACGTCCCTCTGAGCTCGTTTTGAGAACCATGCACTAAGGCTCGAACCTGGACACCTCTCAGACGGCTTGGGGGACAGCGCACCGCGCCCGTCCCCTGGAAAGGACCTGCAGAGGACCCACGGCCAGTGCTCTGAGGGGTCTCTCCTGAGGGGTCTCTCCCACCGCTCGTGGTGTGTGGGGTGGCAGGCAACACGGCACATGCCAAAGAAGGTATTTTGTGACCTCCACCATCCCTGACGTGCCACACCCTGCTGGGCAGATGGCCGACAGGTTTCCTAAGTAGACTTGTGTAGTCTACTTGCATGTTTCTGCAAGGGGACAGTTCATTTTCATAATTTACTTCAGTTCCCCCAATTTACATTACTAAAGTCTCTATAGAATTCTAATTACCAACATCAATTGCATGAAAACGTGGCATAAAAAATTATTTTCTAATGTTTTCCTCGTGCTGAGATTTTTTCCATAGTCTTTGTCAGTAACACTTCCTTTTTTATCGCGGCATCAGAATTGTTTTCGTCCAGGTTTCCTGTGAAATGGATGCCAAGGGGGTATAAAACCTACATGCCAGTAATTAGGAGAAAGAGCTGAGAGAAAATATGCAGGGCGGTGGAGAAAGCAGAAAGACCCCAGGTGTAGGACAAGGGTGTAGTGTGGCCCCAGGTTGGGGAGAGGAGGAAGGAAGGCCAGTGGAGCATCAGCGAGGCCACGTGGGGCCCTCGGGTCTCAGCGGTGGCTGCCCTCGTGGCTGAGCAGGTGTGGCCGGGCTGCAGCGCAGGCGGACGTCCAGCAGAGGGGCTGGCCTCGCTGGGTCACGGTCCTGCGGTGGGAGTCCTGGGAGGTTCACGCCAGGGCAAGGGCAGCAGCCACGCAGTGTGCCGTCCGCGGAGGGGCCAGGAAACAAAGAGTGGCGCTGTGCCGGGAAACCTTCTCCGAGGGAAATGGCGCGGCACCAAAGGTAGCTGACGTGTACACAGAGACTCTTGCTGTTTGAAGAGAGCGAACAAGGTAGCACGTGGAAGGCGTGAGGGGCTGTCTCACCCTCAGGTCCAGATCGTGGCTTTTACGGCGAATCGTACTAGCTGTTATTCGAGCACCACAATCACGTCCCTTTGTTGGGAAGGGCCTGTCTGCGCGAACCGCACCCACCTCCACTCCCCATGGCTTCTCCCCATACCCCGCCCCGCCCCCTCTCTCTAATGAGAGCTGGCCAGGTCCACTCTCCTATGTCCTGCGTCCAACCCACACTGTCTCTTACAGGGGAAGTCTCACCGTGTCCCTGCTTTGCTCAAAACACTCCGGTGGCTGCCCACAGCCCTCACGAGACCCGATGACCTTGTCCCAGTGCCTGCGCTGTGTGGCTCCTGTTCATCTCTGGACAGCATCTCCTCCTCCTGTGTCTTGTCCCAGTGGAGCCACAGCCCCATGGTCTCCCATGGACACTCCAGCCGCCCGCCCCCTTCACACCTGTGGCCTTTCACAGATTGTTTCGCCTGGAATTTGGGGGTTCTCCCCTTCCAAAAGAAACCAGAGAAAACCGCTGCTAATGGGAACGTGTAAATGATACAACAAGAATTCTGTTGTGATAAGTAGTTCATATTTGTTGAAGTTTATGAGACACCAGGAAGTGTAGGTGATAGCAGCCCATTAAACTGCTCAGAAACGGTCACCGAGTCTTCCCTTCTTGTTCCTTTCCCTTAACAGAAGATTCGATGATTTTTCAAATCATTCAATAAAACCCATCCTTGAAAATACTTCTGAAAAGGAAAAAAGATAAAGAATCGCTTTTCCTTATGGCTGTCGAAATCTCCCTAGTTACCAATCATGAAATCCGCAGAAAATAGGAAGTGCTCTCGAGGGGCCGGAAGTTCCACCGCCCAGAGCAGTGGGTTTTATGTGACGTGCACATGAGCTTAGAGAAAAACCTCCTAAAAACGCTCCTTTATGAAAAATGAGTAAGTGTTCATGTAAATATTAAAATACCAAGTTGTGATTCCTGGTTCCTGAACCTCTTCGTAGTTTACTGCAAACCGGAAAATGCGTCCCCGCCCTGGAGTGCCTTCCACCCTCGTGGGTGGGATTTGGGTCTCTACAGGTTCTTAACTTTAAGGGGATTTAGTCAGGTAGATCTGCACACACACAGAAAAATGTACTCACCTTCCCGTGGGCCCAGCCCATCCAGGAGCGTCATGCCTAGCACGTTCAATCCGAAGTGTTTTATGTGAAAACACTTCGAATTGGAACACATGCTGAGCAGTAGGCGTTTCTGGAGCAGGTACCTAGAGTGTCCCCAACGTCGGACGGCCCGTGTGAAGAAAAGACAAGCTTATAAACAGCTCAGTGCTTGGACGGGCTGCATATTGACTTTGTCCTCACCCTTCCGTCCAGCCCCGCGCAGCGCCAGGCCGGGGAGTGCCGAGGGTGTGTCGGAATGTGGAGAGACGGAAAGGCTGTCACAGCAGTCAATAAGATCGGAGAGGTGTTGACTAATTGCCTGCTAATTACACAGTAAATTGTCTAATTAAGCTGATGGTTAATTAGGGTGCGCTTGCACAGCAGTCTTGTGGAATTTGTGTCTGGTGTCTGGGAAGCAGCCTGGGTAATTG
The DNA here is from genome assembly GCF_022682495.2 of Desmodus rotundus. NCBI lineage: Eukaryota > Metazoa > Chordata > Mammalia > Chiroptera > Phyllostomidae > Desmodus > Desmodus rotundus. The sequence goes on along the minus strand of NC_071398.1, from coordinate 55,016,695 downwards.
GCACACTGGTAGCATTGGCAGAGAACAGGCTGGAAGGCTCGCCGCCGCGGATGACAGCGTAAGACTCGCGTGGAGACAAAAGGGTTGTCAGTTCTGTGCTGGAGGTTTTGTTTCAGCTCTGCAGCTGTTCTGACGTGAGCGATTGACAAATACATCTGCAGCCGGAGTGAGTGAGGAAAGGAGGCTTAAAACCGAGCTTCCACGTGGAAACTGCAGCGCACTCGCCTGTGTCAGCTCTGATGCGCGATACCGCATTTTATTAACACACACTGTGCTGGTACAGTGACTCCTGTTTTTTTAACCCTCCCTCGAAGATATGTTTATTGATTTGATAGAGAGAGAGAGAGAGAGAGAGAGAGAGAGAGAGAGAGAGAGAGAGAGAGAGAGAGAGAGAGAGAGAGAGATCGGCTGCCTCCCCGACTGGGGATGATGCTCCAACCAACCGGGCTGCCCCCCAGGGCTGGTTTCTTCTTTGAACATACGTTGTGTCTGGTATTCATGTACCAAAAAAAAAAAAAGATAATCCCGTGCTTCTAAGGAAAATGCCTCTTTTATAAAGATATAAGAAGATTAATATGACTGATTAGAAGACATAAAAACTTTGAGTTCAATATTTGATTTTAAACTGATGCATCACCCTCCACTACGAAATATTAGACATAAGGCAGGATGTTTGGATAACACTTTGAAGAAATAAAGAAACTTTCTTTGTAATGAGAGAATTTTAGACTTGTCCTATACCAGGGGTCCCCAACCCCGGGGCCGTGGTCTAGTAAGGTACTGGCCAGGGCAGTCAGGAGCCAGGCCGCACAGCAGGAGGTGAGCAGCAGGCCAGCCAGCGAAGCTTCCCTGGCGTTACCGCCTGAGCTCCGCCTCCTATCTCCTGTCCCCCTCCCTTCATCCCCCAGTCCATGGAGAAAATTGCCTTCCACGAAACCGGTCCCTGGTGCCAAAAAGATAGGGGGCTGCTGATATATACAACTTGCTATGCAGCCGGCTTTTGCTTTTAATGTAGTGAAATGTAAGAGCAGAATGTTTCAATACCTCATTAAACATCCCTCATTCCTGAGTGGATGTGGGTGTGTTTGATGACTTCGTCCGCAAGACTCGAGGCCTTTGAATATGGAAGATGGAGGAGTTTGTTCTGTTGTTGTGCCTCATTGCCAAGGAACTTCTGCTCTTCTCTCAGAGTTATTTGTGGCTGACACACACGTGGAAACTCACCATGTAAATAAAGTAAACCGACCCCCCGAAGAACGCAGGCCTTCGTGGGGAAGGTGGGTCCCTTCATGGGAGGGCCGGAACACGCAGGATCACCTCTGGCACCCCGTACACCGGGTCCCGGCACTCTGGGCGGGTTTGGAAATGAGAGTTTGGATACAACACTAGGTTGCAGTTGAAGCAAAAGGCCACAGGCACACCACGAGCCTCGGCGGGACCCTTCTATGTTAGTAAAGCAAGACAATTTTAAGCATGTCAGAGCTCGGCTTCTGAAAGTTACAAAGGCCTTAATACAACTGCAGCATTCTTACTTACTTCACTGCTTTCTTAACAAGTAACAGGGCTGCCTGCGTGCGGTCGGACAGGGATGCGCATTCTTGTCCCCACTGCTCCCCAGGGAGAGTTTGAATTTGTGTGTGTGCTGTGTGTTTTTCAAAAGCGAGGGAGAGATACACATGCGCTCTCTACAGTGTCTTTGAGTTCGCACTAACCTTGGAGATAATGTGTGGTAAATAAAAGTAGTTACTATCTTAACAGAAAGGTGTTTTCCAACCTGCTTTAAAGCAATACTTTATAAAGTCACAAATACAAAAAAAAAAAAAAAAGGTGTATAATAAAAATAATTTTATTTTGAGGATAAAACATATTCATTTCATTTGGAGACTTAGGTTTAAAGCTTTGGAAGATTTATAAATAAATTATGCAAAATAGAAGAAAAATGAATTTGCCAAAGGAATGTGAGGCTGACCCCTGAAATTGCTGCTTTAAAAACACCTCCTGAGGGAGAAACCCCAGACAGGGGTCAGTGTTGCCACTCCGAATAGTCCGTATTCTGATGTTCTCAGTTTTTCACTTTATTCTTCAGAGGACATAAAAACATGCTTTTTATCACTTATTGTAAGTAAGAGAAGTTAGCAGAAAAAATCCGGTAGGTCTGTCTGTGATTGCATTTAAAGTTGGAAGGGGCATTTATTTTAACCAAACACAACATTTAAGAAAATTTTCTTTTTTAGGTTTACATACAAATTTCACTTTTTTTCTATTAAGTTAAAATGTGGGTAGTTTCCACTAATATATAGCTATTACAAGAAAAAATTGTATATGTCATGAGATTGTGCCATCATCTGTTAAGAACTTGTTGTAACACTTTATACTTCACCCTTTAAATAAATAAACACACGCATATATGTACCATAGGGCATGTGTGTGTGAGAGACACGGAATCAGTTTTTTAGTTTCTTAGAAAGTCTTATCCCTGCAATTTAAAAATGTAAGAACAAAGAAATACAGTATTGAGCAACCTTAGCCATCCACCCCATTCTAGACTTATTTTGCTTCCCTTTAAAGTTTCCATGATGTAAAATTCACTCTTTTAAAAATACACACCTCCATGGTGTTTTGCATATTCGAGAGTTGTGTGGGTCTCATTATCTAATGGATTTCAGAACGTTCCCATCGCGCCAGAAAAGACACCCGCGCCCGTTAGCAGCCGCCCCATCTGCCCACACCCACAGCCCTGGGTGTCGCTAAACGTACGTTCGTGTCCGTGCATGTGCCGGTTTTGGCCCTTTTGTATAGATGGCGTCACAATATGTGACCTTCATGTCGGTTGCTTTTCCCTGACATGGTGTTTTCAGAGAGCACCCTTGTTGCAGTACGCATCAAAATGTCCTTCCTTTTTGTGGCTATTTTACATCTTGTTTATCCATTCATTGGCTCTGGGATATTTGGGTTTTTTCCTACTTTTTGCCCGTGACAAGCAGGGTCTTGCTGAATTTTGAGGTACAGGTTTTTGAGTGGTTATATGTGAATTCTCTCGAGAATGCACCTGGGAGTGGAGTGGTTGGGTGAGAAAGCGACTTTCTGTTTCTACCCCTTGTCGTCCCCCCGTCTGGTTCCAGAGTGTGGTCCTCAGCTGAGCTCTGAAAGTTGGAGGGTGGAGGCCGCCTGGGGAGCGGAGCCGGTTCACACGGGCTCCTGGCCCCGGCCTGTGTTCAGCGTAGTCTCTTCCTGTTGGGTCATTCTCGTGGCTCACGGAAATGCAGAAATGTCCACGCTGCGTTCTGAGTACAACGTCCTGGAGAGGCGTTTACGGAGGCAAGACTGTAACTCCAGGACTCTGCGTGCGACGTGCCCGCACTTGGCCATCTCGCCGTCAGGTCCAGCAGCAGCGATGGTGAGCGCTGCAAAGACCGACCTTGGCTCTCGTTGGGTCTAAGAGCTGCACTTGCAGGTGGGGGGACTTGGTCTTAAGTTAGTCACTGGTTTTGTCCGGGTCTAAGTAGGTGGCGGCAGGGCCTTCTCAAACCGTGTGCTTGGCACACCGAGCACCGTCTCTCGTGTGCAATTGTGTTGTCTCTGCTGTTCTCTGTTCATTGTCGTGGTCATGGATGGTGGGAGGTGACTCCGTTCCCGAGCTGGGCGCTGCACTTGGCCTGAGGATAGAGTGCGGGGGCCCGACTCCCTGGTGTCCACAGGTGCAAAGGCCTGGGCACGAGGTGCTCTTGGCCGACCTTGTAGCTGGAGCAGAGGGAACCTACTGAAAAGGTAGGATGGAGACTAAAGGAGGGTGACTGGGGGTGGGGGATGGTGGGCATAGCTGTCTCATTAAATTAAGGACATGCAGATTGTAGCTGCTGAGTGAGGAGACACAGGCCACTCCCACAGGCTCGGCAGGTGGCACCCTCAGCGTCTGAGTTCCCGCCTTGGGGAAGTGAACCCCCCTTGGGGCCAGTTGGATGGAAGGCGCATTTTTCATACGGTCACACAGACATGGTCACCGACGTCCCAGAAGAGGGACCAGAGGCACAGGGAGCCTGGGGAAGGATGGTCCTCTGTACTTGGCATGGGGGACAGGCGCCGAGAGCAGGGCAGAAGCACTGGCCACAGTGTGCTGGGGGCAGGAGCTGCTCACCGTGCGCGGGCTCAGCTCTCAGTGGCTGTGACCCCAAGTGCCAGCAAAGGCAAAGCGGGAACCTGGGGCCAGAATCCTAAGCCCAGGTCCTGATCCCAGGTCCGGGTGTGGGCGCACGCAGGGTGGTAGTGCTGTGAGGTGCCGCCAGCAGCTCAGAACCCCTCGTTGTGGTGCCTGGGGCATGAAGCTGCCGAGGGAGGGAGGGAGGGACGGAGGCAGGAGCGGCTCCGGCTTCCCCGCTGTGGCTGGGCCACTGACACAGGGGCAGCAGTGGGGCTTTCTGTGTCCTTGCCCCACGGAAGGAGGGCCTCTCCTCCACATCCAAAGGAAGCTGTCAGTGGCTGCTTTTACTCTCCAACTGTAATTACTTCAGATATTTGAAAAGGAAAAGGTCATCCTAACACAGGAGCTGCCGTTATTAAACTTGAACTGAAAATGTTAATAATTTTCCAGATGAGGTACTAATGTAGAGTTCTAAAGTTTGAACTCTATTTAATTATTCTAAAATTAAATCTAAAACCAACATCTAAAGGGGAAAAGTTAAATAACAGAGCAGGATGTTAAATCAATATGATTAATTAACTTGATATAAATAACTTGGGCATTGCTGTGTTTACCTGTGGATCATTTCCCGAGGCCCCAGCTGTAAAAGAAAATCTTAATAACGGTGGCGATGACAATGACAGTGTCACCCTGCCCCCCAGCTGAGGTGTCGTGATTTTTAACCAGCCGTCGCGGGGCATTGCCTGGACCCCAGTGTGGCTGCAACGATAGCACAATCAGTGCTATCTGATTAATGATAAAAGCAGCATCAGAACATGTACTTTAGGTGCAGCCCAGAAAAGGAGGTTTGTTAAAACCGTGAGGTCTCCCGTGGAATCAAGCGCCAGTGGACTTGATCCACTGAAGCCCACACTCGCGTTTGGACGGTTCACTTGCAGCCAGTAGGGGGTGGGGGCGGACGCCTGGACACAGGCAGGAGAGCATCTTTTCCAGGATATTAGATGAGGAAACTGCCCTCACTTTCTCCCTCTCCCGCCCCCGCCCTCTCAGATGGCGCATTGGACATTCCCATGGCGTCCGTCACAAACCCAGATCAGTACACAGGTGTCTCCCGCCCCTACGCCGACTTCCACCGTCCAAGGCCTTGTTCGCACCCAGAGTGTGGCATGACCCCCTTGCAGAGTCTGATCCCCATGGTCTCTCCTGACAGAGGTCAGCGCACTTACTTGCAACCAACTTGTCTCCCCGCAGTGTGTTTGGGTGTACGCACCTCCCCGCCCCCGGCCGCTCAGCGTGCCCTGCAGGGCCCTTGGCCCTCTGTCACCTCCACCCAAACCCAGCTGCATTCTGAAAGCCAGATAATTTACATTTTCTTTTTTTTTTTTTTAAGATTTATTTATTTATTTTTAGAGAGGGGGAAGGGAGGGAGAGAGGAACATCAATGTGTGGTTGCCTTGTGCGCCCCCTACTGGGGACCTGGCCCATAACCCAGGCATGTGCCCTGACTGGGAATTGAACCAGTGACCCTTTGGTTCACAGGTCGGTGCTCAGTCCACTGAGCCGCACCAGCCCAGGGCTAATTTCTTTGTTTCTACTAGCAACTCAGTGTGGTTGATGTTGTAATCTCCACTGCAAGGGTAAACCGAGGCTTAGCAGTGTCCAGTGCTCTGTCCTCATCTCTCGTGGACCAGTGCCGCTGACAGCACACACTCCACAAGGCTGAACTCCTCTTCTCTTTCCTGGTAGGATTTCTTCCATGTGGAAACTCATGACCTGCCATGTGACAGACACCGATCCACAGAATTTTCTTGCCATCATCTGGCTGCAGGTTGAATTTAAGTGTCTGTTCATTTTCAGAAAAGAATGAAAAGCTTGACTGTGGGCCTCTGTTTAACTTCCTTATTTTACGGGGCCAGCTCTCCCCCGTCAGGCCCCCCAGCTCCGGGGAACCTCAGCCCTGTGGTGCCGACACGGCACGGCCTCCTGGGCATTGATTGCATCCTGTCTTCGTATTGACTACAAATGTCCCGTTGCAGCGTCCCTTCACTTCCTGGAGAGAAAGGATGCCGTGCGTCACAGAGAAGTACACTTTTAGGAACAGTGAGATGAAAGCTGCTGGTTTTAAAAGGCATTCTTTCCCAGATGAGTGAGGGAGACAGGGATCAAACCCTCAAGGGTAGCCGCTCCGTTCACCATTTCCTCGCTCAGCGCATCATCGCCTTCTGCGCCACTGGCGTTCTCGCTCCGAGCAACGGCAGTCTGCCCTGGAAGCAGTGAGCACGCTCACCCTGCGGCTCGCTTTATCGATCTTTCCCAATATTGAAGCAGTATTTCAAGTGGGTTCTGTTAGAGACACTTCTGGGTGGGGGGTTTCAAAGGTAATTTGGTGTCCCAAAGCCTGTGTATTTCGAAGACGGGCCGTTCTTTGAGTTTCTTTAGACTCTGGTTGGTTGGATAAAAACGTTTGTTGTCTTCGGGACTGTGAGCAGCAGACCCTCCCTGCTTGAACGTGAAGCAGATACTTGCAGCCTGTGCCCTCGGTGATGTGTGGTGCGTGTGCAGACTGTGATGTGCTGGCGAAATAAATCTTCATTTGGAAACAAAGCTGATTATAAAATGAAGGAAAACATACTGTGCTTTGCATGCGTGGGAGGTCAGGAGTCTACTTTAGAGCTAACTTACTGTGATAAAGCAAACAAGGTCCTATAAGAACGGGTTTTAATGAAGCGCCTCCGATTGTGGTATGCAAACAGACAGGGGAGCGTGGCCCCGGAGGTTTTCCTTAAAATCGCTTCAAGCCTCTCACTACAGTCGACACTCACATGTGAATGGGAAATATTTTGACAAGGAGCAGGGTTACTGACGGCTGTGTATATGCTATGCAGGTAGTTTGCTATTCACAGCATGTTTCTGCTTATGGAAAAAAGCTACTTAAAAATTACATTGTATCAGAATGGTTTGATCTGCGCTCATTCTGCAAGCTGAAGCCCTATTGAAGTCAATGAGGGCTGGAAGTACAAATTTATGACCTTAGCGAGCTTAATACAGGGGAGTTGCATCATATTTTGTGATACTAGGTATCACGCAGCAATGGATGATGCATGTTTCAAAGAAAATCTGATATTCCCTCCTTGACAAGTGGAATCGAATTAAAAATATGGGATAAGAAGAGATCTTTTTGAGGCTTTAGGACCTAAAAGGGGAATCTGCTACTGCATACATGAGATGTATCCATAAGTGCTGTTAATTTTTTAATTTTTAAAATTTATGTTTATTGATTTTCAGAGAGAGAGAGAGACAGCAAATGGTTGCTCCACTCACTGGTGCATTCACTGGTAGCTTCTTGTGTGTGCCCTGACCGGGGAACCTGCAGCCTTGGGGTGTCGGGATGCTGGTACCAGGAGCCGAGCCACGTGGCCAGGGCCAAGCCCCCGCAATGTTTAAACCAGTTTTAAGGTGCCTTCCCAGCGGCAGTGACATGGTGACAATTGGCTGCAGAATCTGACACTGCTACTTTTAGGATCTGTATTTAATTGGAGGGTGCAAGACCCACGGACCAAATTCTTTTGTAGCGTTCCCTCCATAGCCCCTAAGAACTTCATACCAGGAACAATGTGATTGAAACACCCTGTGTATAATTCTGACATAGATCCTATGATCTAATCTCATTACAGCTCTTAGAAATAAGAGTTTGACATCTTTGCATCCTGTTTTATAATGTTATTATAATTAAGGAAACTGTCCCACAGAAGTGAGTGAATAATTCAGCATCACGTGGCTTTTAAATGGTGAAGCCAGAGTTCTTACTCAGGTTTATCTAACCCAAACCAGTGCTTCTGGCTACACAACACTCTTTCCCATGTTCTTTAAAATGTTCCTTTAAAATGGCATCAAAAGCAGCTTAAAAAGAAAATGAAGGCACAGAAGAGCAGTGAGCCCTTGCAGTTACACAGTATATATGGTATTTAGTTTAGTTTCTAGGTTTGGTTTTTTTTTTTTTACTTTCAGGGCTAATGCCACTAATATCTGCTTCCTTTCCTGGTCCATTAGGTGCTTTCCTCATGGAAAACAATTTTTCAAATCTGTAAAAAGAGAAAAAGGAGGTTGTTACCTATATAATAAAGGGGGCTATTCAACAAGAAGGTGTAATGTGTGTAGATGTTTATGCACCACACGTGTGAGCACCTGAATATATAAAGCAAATATTAACAGAGCTAAGTGAAGACACAGGCAGCGATAGAAGGAGAGCAGGGCATGTGAGCACCACATTCACTTGATGGGTAAATCTCCAAACGTAGACTGAGTAAGGGACACTGGCCTTAAATGACGTGTTTTATCAGAAGGACTTAGATATGTACATAACATTCCATCCCAAAGCAGCTTGAGACGAATGAGATTTGAAATGTAACACTACAATTTAGGGGTTGTAGCAAAAGCAGTTCTATGAGGGAAGTTCACAGTAATAAGTGCCTGCCTCAGGGTGCAAGAACAGTCCCAAATAACAACAAAACTTTACACATCAAGGAGCCAGAAAAAGGAAAACAAAGTTCAAAGTTAGTTGCAGGAAGGAAATAACAAAAGCTGAAACAGAAATAAATGAAATACAGACTAAAAAGAGGAGAGATTGATGAAACTAAGAGCAGGTTCTTTGAAAAGATAAAGAAAACGACAAATCTTTAGCTAGATTCACCAAGAAAAAAAAAGGATTCAAATAAAATCAGAAATAAAAGAGGGGGTGTTAAAAGGAAAAAACTCCATGAGAGACAACTAGGAACAGTTGTACACCAACAAATCGAACAACTTAGATAAATTCCTTGAAAAACACACCTAGCGAGACTGAATCATGATAAAATAAAATATCTGAGCATACCAGTCACTAGTAAGGACATTAATTAAATCAGTAATCAAAATAATCAAAACCCTCACATCAAACAAAAGTCCACAGCCAGGCAGCTTCACCGGTGAATTCTACCAAGCATTCAAAGAAGAATTATTACCAATCCTGTTTAGACTCTTTCAAAAAATAAGAGGAAAGGACTCTTTCAAACTCATTGACGAGGCCAGCATTACCTTGATACCATCACTAAACAAGGACACCAAAAAAAAAACACCTTATAGGCCAATTTTCCTGATGAACATTGATGCAAAAATCCTCAAGAAAATATTAGCAACCCGAATTCAACAGTACATTAAAAGTATCAAATACCATGTCAAGTGGGATTTATTCCAGGGATGCAAGGATGGTTCAACATCCAGAAATCAGTCAGTGTATCATGTGAGGGGAGACCCAGAACAACCCCTAACTGTCTTCTGGAGGGGGGCCCCTTGTACAGGCTTCCCCCACTAGGTGAGTGTTCTAGGGGCCCATCTGTATCTGTGACCAGCTGGCATTGTTGTGAGAGGCTGCTTTGGGTTTCAGTGAATTTTTTTTGAAGACTTGCAATGTGTTTGCCTGTTTCATGAGGGGTGATTTATGAGCGCACCTCCCACGTTGCGCTGAATGTTTAGCAATTTTTGACCAAAAATGGCATGACCCCCATGCCCCACCATCCTTGTTCACCCAATCTTGCCTTGAACAACATTTTTTTTGTTTTCCCGGATGAAAAAAGTCCTCAAAGAGAAACATATTGCCGATGTGGAAGAGGTGAAACCAAAAACAGCAGAAGCACTGAAAGGCATCAAAACCAATGAGTTCAAAACCTGTTTTGAGCAGTGGGAAAAAATGTCTCAACAGGTGTATTGAATCAGATGGAGAGGACTTTGAAGGTGACTGAAGTTTAAACATGTACGAACAAATACACAATTTTTTATAAAGAAATTCCATGTGGGTTTTTTGGGGGGTCCCCCTCGTAGGTGAAGGCAGAGGCAGGCAGGGTACTCTCTGCCCAAAGAACAACAGCCTGTTGTCTGTATCAGTCAACAAACACGTAAGTGTGGACTTTTCCTTCAGTTGCTACTTACATTACAAGAACTATATTTGGTATGTGATTCCCAGTATAGTAGTAAAGTGCTCCCTTGTTATCACCATGCACCCGGCCTGCACACAACCTGTCTCAATGCAAACCAAGTTGGTAGCCTGGTGCACCTGAGTCTGGGCAGCACTCACTCGAAGGAAAAAAAAACTGTGGAGGTTAAGTATTATTTTCTTTTAGAGTACTCGCATGGAAATAGTATCTTTGCCTGGGATTCTTCATTGCGAACGATCAAATGATGTCAGTCAACGCTTACAGAATTGTAGCAATCTGAAACTTTAAGGGGGAAAGAAGAGAGGTCGGTGCTGAGTGCGTTGATTTTTGGAAGCCATCCTGAGGGGACAGTGGAAATGCACATGTGTGCAGGGGCTGACGCCCTTGAAAAGCGGGAAAAGGCACTCTGAAGCGACGGGAGGACTGGATCCACCCACACGTGAAATTGCTGTCGAGTTCCCTGATCGACAGCCAATCTTTATATCTAAATTTTTAAGGTTTCGATGGAATCATTATATTAATACATGTGGTTTTATTTGCCTGCTCGTCTGTCTCTCCTGGTAGAATAGAAGCTCCATGAAGGCAAGCACCTCGCTTGTGTTCCTAATTTTCTCACGGCTGCGTGATTCTCATGGGGTATGGGCTGGCCACAGCAGAGCTCACCCTGCCATTTATTTCCTCGCGCACAGTTGAGTTTTACAAAGTTTAGTCACTATCAAATGTTATATTTGCTGCCTTGTGCTATTACTTGTCTGTCCTAGACTCCTAAAGGGGGGATGCTGATTCAGAAGGATTCATAGTATTTAATTGTGAGAAGTATTGAACATGCATTTTCAAACATTTTCCAGCAGTTCACACACCCAGTATTGTAAAACCGTTCATTGCCCACCCCCACTTCCAGCTCTGATGTTAGCAGTTTTTCAAGTATTCTGGCGTACAGCAAAACCATGTGGGGCAGCGGCGTCTCCTGGCCTTCATACGCGTCTTCCTGTCTGTGGGGAAGGTTGGGCAGCGTTCACGTGAGTGCCGATGCATCCTTCTCTCCCTCCGTGAAACGACTGTGACCGTTTTTCTCTGCATCCTCTGACCGTTTTTCTCTGCCTCCGAGACAATGAATAAATACTGACTACTTTTTCTATCAAATCATTTTCCTCTAACATTTGAGGAATACCTCTGTACACAGTAATCTTTAACGTATCTTTTTATGTCATTTTCTTTTAGCCCACTTTTTATAACTTTTATAAACTGAAGTTTGCTTTTAGCAAAGTATTATGCTACACTAGGTTAAATAGCAAGTAATACAAAAAATATTTTGATAAAATTCATCTGTTTTCTGCTTCACATTTCTTAGTATTCTTTTTTTTTTCTCTAAGCAACTACTTTGGATTCTTAGTGTTTTTCAGTTTTTTCAATCCATGGTTCTGAATGGTTCTTATGTTGACTTTTTTAGACATTATGTATTGGCTTCCTGCTATATTTCCTGAGGATTTGGTTCTCGGTGATTGATGTTTGCCTTCCCACGCCTATGTAAATATTGTTCTTTGTTGGCCCAAGTGGCATGCACCGATTATGTTTCCTTTGTCTTACGAGTGTCTGTTGTAGGTGGACTTACTGCTTGTAGAGAGAACAAACCCTCCCCCTCTCCACCTCCAGTTGCACCGACTGTTTCATTTCTGTGTTGACCGTTGGTGGGTGTCCACGAGCAGTCATCTGACCTGCCGTGTGAAGCGTGTGCTTGCAGCAGACAAGTTGCGGACTTTACAGGGATGCACGATCAGTCCAAACCCCTGCTTCATTTCCGAGCCCAATTTCCAACCGCGCTGGACTCTGCTTTACCTCCTGCTCATGCGTTCCAGCCACCTGTAGTTGTCGGCCTCTCCTGTTGGGACATGTGGTCAGTTTCTCCTTGGACGCTGCGTGAACGCTTTCAGTTTTGTCTTCTCCCGCCTCTGTACGTGGAGCAGAGGCCCGCGTGATGGTTGGTTATGGTGACCCCCTCTCCTAGGGGTCTGATCGATGCTGTTCGGTGAGACCTTGCCGTGTGGCGGTCACTGCTATGCCACACCTTGTCTCGGTGTTAAAGCCACTCCATTCCTTCTGAGTGTGTCGTTTCCAGAGTAGAGTGCTTTGTAGGACCCGAGTGGAAACGTCCTATTCCGGCCTGCGTTAGCTCACCAAGGCCAAACACTGCAGTGCTGGGACAGTCCACTTCTGGCTCTAGTTCCCACTTGACTTTGGTTCACGGTCCCTACGTTTTGTGTTCTGGGTGTACGTGGGGTACAGCACGTGCTTTCCTCTCTCCTCCATGAACGTCAGCAGCTCCACCACGTGCTGGCTCTGGTGCTGTTAGTAACAGTGCCGTTCCGGCTTGTTCTCTGCTCTCCCCAGTCACCAAGTGCTCTCCGACCGAGGAGTCTCATCTGCCATCACTATTCCTTTCTTTAAAAAAAAAAAAAATTGTATTTACTTATTTTCAGAGACAGGAAAGAAGGGAGAAACATCAATGGTTGCCTCTCGCACACCCCCTACTGGGGACCTGGCCCTCAACCCAGGCATGTTCCCTGACTGGGAATCAAACCAATGACCTTTTAGTTCACAGGCTGGTGCTCGATCCACAGAGCCACACCAGCCAGGGCTGTCATCACTATTTCCTAAGTTCATTTGGGACTGGCTTGTCACTTGGTTTTCAAGGTAAAATGAAAACAAATAAACAAGAAAGAATGAGAAAGGAAAGTGCAGCAGTGGTCTGCCGTTGCCTAATTACTATTTCTCACTGAAACGTTATGAGGGGAGGATGAGAAAAGACGATGTCAGAAGAAAAGGAAGGAACAATTACAGTGGAGCGCAGAAGAAACACTAGAAATTGTTAAAGACAGCAAGAGTCAAAAATGTAAAAGTAACAAAAGCAGGGTCCCCTGAACACAGCTTTCCAGCATCTGTCATCGCATGGAGAGAGAAAACGGTGACAGTGGCTGCCGTAGAGACCAAAGAGGACACCGAAAAGGGGCAGATGGGTTGTGCCAGAAGACTCGCGAAGTAAAAGGGAAGTTCAGACCTAGTTCAGAACGCTGAATGGCAACAAGGAAGCGCAGGCTCTGACCAGAAGAGAAATAAAGGGAAGGCGGAAATGGGAGACTGAAAATCTACACAGAGGAGACACAGAGTGACAAACACCCCTGAAGAAGATTCCTATGAGGGAGAAGAACCTGTAATTCTAGAAAGCAGAGTGAAAGCCCCCCTGGAAGTATCGGGAGGAGATCAATCACCAGGGGTCAATGGGATACCTATAGAATTACCTCAAGCCACAGAGGCTGGAGCTGTCAAAATCCTAACAAGCATCTGTGGACAAATAGGGAAAACAAAGCAATGGCTGACACCCTGGAAAGTGCAGGCTACATCACTGTCTTCAACAAAGGAGATGCCCTGGAGCGCGGTGACCGCAGGGCCGGTGGCTCTCGCTTCCGACACAGGTCAAGTGAGGCTCCGGACGATGCAGCAAAGGCTTCTGCCTTCTGTGGAGCAGGAAGTGCGGGGTGTTCCAGTGGATCAGAAAAGGAGGAGCCCTCAGGTCCAAGTGCAAATGTTTGCTGCTCACTTGTGCTCCAGAGAATTCAGGTGCAGGCTGGCCTCTGTTTTATAGACTCCAATACAGCTGCAGATGACACCGTTTTACTGGCAGAAAATAGCCGTGATCTGAACGACCTTTGTGAAAGAAGGAAGTGCCAAAGGACTGCATTTGAAGTTCAAGAAGACAAAAATGATGACTGCAGGCGAAATACACAGCTTTAACATAGACAGTGGAGGTGTCGATACTGGTAAAGATTCTGCAACCTTGGCCCAGTCATCAGTGCCGATGGAGACCGCAGCCAAGAAGAGCAGGGCAGGCCGAGACATGGAAGGGCAGCGGCGGAAGAGTTGGGCAGGATCCCCAAGAGTGAGAAGAGTCGCTGGAGACCAAAGCTAAGACCGTCCAAGCCCCCGCATTCCCAGTTACTGTGCACAAGTGCGTTGGAAAGCTGGTCGGATAAGAAGGCTGGTAGGAAAGAAGTTGATTCATTTGAAGCGTGGTGTTGGAGGGGAGCTCTGCGGACACTGTGGACCTCCAAAAAGAAGGACACATGGGGCCTCGAGCAAATTAAGTCTGAAACATCGCTGGGGGCAGAGTGACAAAACTATGATGTGTCCTGCCTTGGGCATCATGAGAAGGCAGGGTTCTTGGGAAAGACAGTAATGCTGGGAAAATAGGAGGCGTCAGGGAAAGAGGAGACCAAGCGGGAGGTGATGGGCTGCACAGAAGAAGCTGCAGGCGTGAGGCTCCAGGAGCTGAGCAGGGCTGAGGGGACAGGGCGCGGTGGTCACCGCTCACCCGCGGGGCGCCCAGGAGTCGGAGCCGACTCACTGGCCTGTGACACAAGAATTGCACCTTTCAAAAAACAGTTTTGCTTTTTATGTAGTTGTCATTAAGCTTTTCTGAGCATCCTGACTGACATTTTACCGGTGTGTATGTAGTTTTCAATGCTAAGTTCCCAAGTGTCCGTCAGTTTCAGTCCGTCACCTGGAGCCCAGGCTCTGCACTGGTCTGGGCTTCGTCCGTGTCCCCAGATTACTTTATGCAGCTCCCCATGTTTCCCGAACCCCGCTTTCTTCCCTTCCTAATTTGATCTCTTCTTGTTCTAAAGCCAGTCTCTCAAAATCTTCTCAGAAAGGGCGTATGAATAGGTCTACTGTTAGAATTCCCAAGGATATGAAATTTCTAGCTTAAAAATATTTCTCTATGAACATTTGAAGACATTGTTCTTGTTTCTAGCATTTAATGGTGCTGCACAGAAATAAGTATCTTTGCAGGCGGAGAGAAGCAGAAGAAAAGCAGGAAGCTGCAATAATTATGTCAGGGGCGCAAAGCTGTTTTAGAAATTCTCAGATTATTTCTCACGGACCAGATTGGTCTCAGATGACTCCTCTAGGTGCGGGAACTCAGAAAGACGAGGCTTCCCTTGGCACATGGTCCCCTAACTGATACCAGGATTCCGGTGGTGAGAACGAAACCGGGAGTGGCTACTGGGCAAGCAGGGAGCCGTGCCGGCTGCATTTGGTTTCACTGTAACTTACTTGACTAATAATTTGACATTTAGACTGTTTTTAATTTTTTGTTGTTACAAATAATGCTATAAATACTACTGTGTGTACATCTTTCTATTTTCTATGACTCACATCTGAAATAAATTCCTAGAAATGAGATTGTGGATCAAAAAGTAAATTTTATAGCACTTCCTGTTACCTAATTCTTTCAACTTTTCCAGTGTAAACTCTATTAACAGTCCCTGAATTTCCCTGTTTCTTCAAATTCTGTGAATGCACAGTTTTACCATTAAAATATATTCTGACTTGATAGGTACATAATGAGGTGTCATTTTAACATTTACTTTTTCAGTTACTAATGAGGTGAAGTGATTTTTTATTGTTTCATGTGAATTTCTGTTTTGCCAGGCAGTCCTGTCTTTGGACCGTGTTCCTATTAGAAGGCCCATCTCTTTCGTACTGACTTTAAACCCTTTGTATTTGCACGTATGTTTTTCCCCCAGCAGGTGCTGTCTTTGGGCTTGAATTGGGAGACTCAGCACCAGGTCACGGAGCTGGGGAAGGGACCTGTGCAGGTAGCACGTGTCTCCAGTGTGCAGAGTGACAGGGTGGGTGCGACCTGAGTCTCAGGCACGACTTCCTGGTCATTCTGCCCTGTGGACACGTGTGGTTACGAGACTGGAGGCTGACTGGCTGAGGATGGGCTCTCCGCCATCCTCAAAGACCGGACACTGCCAGTCTTTAGCGCCTGCTAGTCCACGGCTCCCCCCCCCCCCCCCCCCCCCCCCCGGGGCAGAGACTTAGCCCCACCCTCTGATGCAGCTGCATCTCCTCGGTGACAGATCCCTTAGTGGCCAAACTCAGTGTAGGGGACCTCAGCAGGACCCTTATGTGTCTGGAGGGGGCGGGTACGCTTTCCTGCAGCTGTTGTAGCAGAGGACATTTGGCCAGAGGTCCAGTCTTTGGGCATCTCTGAGGCCAGAGAAGACAGAGGTTAGCAAACTAAGGCCCACGTGCCAAATGTAGCCCCCTGCTCAGTTGCGTAAGTACAGTCTTACTGGGCCCAGTCACACTCTTTTTCCACGCGAATGCCTACAAAGTGGCCCTGATCGTTAGAATCGAGTCTGTTACACAGAGTGCGTTCTGAAGTCTAGCGTTTCCAGTTTCCTCGTTTGCTCGGTGGCTTCTATTTCGTTTTGATTCTAATTTATGAAAGCTATGAAGTTACATGGATCACCTATTAAGCAAAACATTATCCTTTATGAAAGTAAAAAAAAGAAAAAGCTTGGAGAAACTTTAGAGGACAGAGGCAGGAAGTTTTCCAAACGTCCTTCAGGTTACGTGTTTGCCTTTCCTCAAAGGAGACTTGTGCAAAGCAGCTTGGAGTTCAGAATGGCTTAGAAAGCATTTATTGTTCCAAGGCTAATTTTAATCTGTGATAAAGATTGCTTTTTGTGTTCAGTTGAATGTGATACCCAGTAATTGTTTGTCAAGGCTAAGTGCTGTAGTACATAATACGCTTTTTCAATGGTGTTTTGTAATTATAATACAAGGGCCTAATAAACGTATGAAAGAATGTCATTGAGTTGGGATATTAGAATTATGAGAAACACACTTTAAACTTCATAGGCTTAACTTACATTTGGGGACGTTGACTTTGTATATTTGCTCAAATGAAAGATTATGTGTTAGCGGAATGGCTTCACAGATTCTTGGCAGAAATGAACTTTTTCCCCTCCTTTCCACCTCATCCTCCCATTTTCGTCAGTAGGATATTGGTGGGCAGGGTTTTCCGACAATAGCCAAATGGTGTGTGTGTGTGTGTGTGTTGTTTGAAGTGATTTTAATTAATGAGTTTCAGATTATTATTTTTTAAATGCTACTTCTCTGGATCCTTCTGGCTGGTTTAAGAATTAAATTGACATGGGACAGAAGAAAATCAAATTTAATTTGTACGTACGGGGGCTCCATAAGACTGTGGAGTCCATGGGCAGTCCAGCCACAGGCTCAGCCTTTGTGGACCAAGGAGGAGGGGTAGGAGGAGTGTGGGACTTCCAAGGGGAGGAAAGCAGATCACGTGGAGATGGGGAAACCAGCGTTTGCTGGGCTACCTGTAACAATGGGCCACAGAGAGGGCTTCCGTCTCCAAGCCCAGCCTCGCTCCCCACCACGCCTGGCCCGTTCTTTGCTGATAATTCTCTGCCTGGACCAGGCCTTTATCTAAAATCTTTAGGCAGTTAGCAGGGAGGTAAAGAGCTCTTCCTGAGCCCTTTGTTTCTTAAAAACAATCAGCAGAAAATAATCCTAATGCCAAAGAGACATATTTTGGGGTGTTAAAATCTTGTTCCCCTTTACTCCCAAATCATACATTTGCAGCATAGACCATACAGCCTTTCAGATGGGAATATTTCTTGCCTGAAATGTTTCCCGTTGTAGGGACCAGGACTGGGAGCCACCTGTATACCAAAATTTTTGGCTCGGTTTGCAGGCCCACACAAGGTTGAATTCCTGGGGGACCCATTTTCTTTCTAATCCAGGGTGAAGACTGGAAAGGACTCCCACCCCACCACTGCCCTGCAGTTATTTCCTAGCTCGCAAACGGGGAGAGAGCATCCCTTTTCCTTGTCCCCCTTTTATGTGGAGGTTGCTGATCTACCTCCCACCCTGTCTGGGCCCTGCCCTTCCCCTCCCTCACACTTCTGAGCCACTCGAACTCAGAGTCTTGGCCCCTGGGGACTGGGGACTAGAAACCTGGCAGGCAGACATCACCCTGCAGTGAGTTTGTCCTGGTCGATCTCCACTTTCTTGTCTTTTCTGGTCTCCAGGAAATGTCCTTGTTTTGACACCAGCACGGTTGTGCATGTCCTGCTTTTGTTACTTCCTGTCCTGCCCAGGGTTTTTCAGTGTGCCGTATGGGAAGGTCCCCCTGCCATCCCCAATGTCTTGTTAAGCCTATGGCAGACCCGGAAAACCCCCGTCCAATCCTATTAGATGCTTCCTTCCTTCAACAATACCTGTCTCAGTTACAGTGACAGCTAGAGTAAAGCCAGAGGATTCACACAAGTTGTATATAAAGTTAAACAAATATTTATCATTTGCAATAAAAACTCTGCTCGAATACTGGAAGATGATTAATAATCATTACGCTGACTCGTGCCTACACCTTCACAGCTGCGGTTCGGGGCCATAAAAGATCCCTTCAAAGCCGAGCACAGAAGCATCTCCCGAGCAGGCCAGCAGAAATTTCTAAGTTAATTACAGTTTGGCAGAGTGTATCTAAAACCTCTTATCTGAACAGTGAACCCAATAATTTAATCAGTCTGTCCGCTGATTAATCACATTCTAATCCATCTGATATCAGTGCTGAAAAAGCTCTTCATCTGTTTCTTGTAAAACTTATCTCCGTGAAGGCACAGCTGTTGTGAGCTATTGGTATTAATAACTTGAATAGAAGACAGAATACAATGAGTTCTTGAAGCTGCAGATAAAAAGTTTGAACTCCTTAAAACAACCGTTGGAGACTAACACAGCCCACGTCTCCAGTCCCCGCTCCCTGCTCCCTCATTTCCTGGCTCCCAGCCTCAGCCCCCACCGCCCACGACTTCCTCCTCCGCCACTTCTGAAGTCAGTCAGGAGTTGATGAATGAGTACCTGCTTATTTATCAAACACCACAGGCCAGACGTGTGCTGTATCACTTCACTTAATATCCCACCACGTCTCCGGGAGAGAGTGAAGCCTCTGGCAGACGGGAGAGTCAGGGAGCCAAATGAACCGTCTTCACCGTCCTGCTCGCAAAGTCACAAACCCTTTGAGAAAGGGCACGGGGACAGACAAAAAGCTAGTCAAGGGCAGTACCCGGTCTCTTACTAGCCAGACATAAATGCAGTTTTAAAAAGTGATCTCCATTCTGGTGAGACCCCAAATCCTTTAGCTGTGTGACAATATCCAAGACGTAAAGGCCAGAGAGCACATGAGTAATTTCCTTCCTGGACACACAGTAGGCACTCCACCCACTGCGCTTCCTGCATCAGCTTCCCTTGGAAGCGCCCTCTGGTTGTAAATTGTTTTCCTGTTCATTCCAGAACCCAGTGTGCTGTCCGTGTTTCTTTTCCTCCCTTACTCCTTCTCTCTCATCCCCCTCACCCGGGGTTTTCATCGGGTCAGTTCACCTGGCCCAGGCCGGAGCCTGTACTGCAGGCTGGTCCAGGTCTGCAGTCACCAGCACCCCGGACCTGCCGAGCCCCCCGGGGAGCCTAAAACACAGGGCGGGTTCAGGAGGTCCCTAGGGCTTTGATCTCATAAGGCTTAGGGTCGCAGGAATAGGAAATGGTCTGTGGTTGACTCAAGACCAGGGAAGTTTCAGTTTGCTGAATGGTGATAATTTCGTCTGTTTTACAGTCACTTTCCTAGTTAGTCACACTTTATCCATGTCCATGGGGTATCTTTTTTCTGAGCTTTCTAAGGGGGACCAGCGTAGACTAGACCTGGTGCCATGGACCCTGTATGATACCTGCTCAGCTCCCACTGCCCCGTTGCTAACAGGGGTGCCCATGCGAACCCTAACTAATTCTGCCCTGCTGGAGCCAGGTAATGAGACCAGGGTGACTGACAGACCCGAGTTCAGCTCAGCAGAGTCTCTGCTGCCAGGTTTAAAATGGGGCCTGAGAGACGACAAGTTTCGGGGAGTGACTAACCCTCCAACTTGTATCTTGGGGCCTCTCCGCTTCCTACGTGGCATTACTTGATCTGAGAGAGAGGAACCACTCTGGAAAGACCGAAGAATGAAGAAATGAGCAAAAGGAAGCGGAGAGAAGAGACCGGGAAGTATGTGCCACTGTGTTTCCTCTCTTGCATTCTGAAATACTCATTTCCTTAAATTTACCACACCCACTCTTTAAAGTTGAAGGCGTTCAAGTTGCTTTCTCTTGCAATTAAAACGAGTCCTTATTATTACCACACACATCCCATGTTAAGTGATCACTGTTAGTATGACTGTTACCTATGTCACATAAATACCCCCGAACCCGAGTCTTGTCTCTGAGTGGACCAGAGCTGTGTAACAGGGGCCAAGCCACTCCCGTCTCTCGAAGCCCTAGTTTTGACGTCAGCAGCATGATGGGGAGTTGCGGAGGTCGCGTGAGATGATGTACGTGAGAGGGCTGTGCTATAAACACGCGTTATTGTTTCTGTAATTTCAAGGCCACTGTTTCGCGATCATTTATCTTGTATTTCTGTGATAACACTGTCATTCTTGTTTACTGTGCCTTCCAGGTAGATAGATGGATGTAAAGTTCCTGATGACAAATGGCTAAATTTTGTCGCTAATTCAGGTTTCCACATGCCGTCTTTGTATAAGACAACCAGGATAGAAAAATGGATGTGTTAGGAAAAAATTGTCATCCTACCCATTCCCTCCCCCCCGAAACAACCAAGTAGAGATTATTCTGACCACATAAAGTTTATTTTTGAGAGTAATCAGATAATTATATATGTGGTCCAGGAAGACAATGAAATGTTACAAGGCTCTTTCAACAGAGCGGAGTCTAGCTGGACACTGGGCTGCTGTGACGTTATGTCTTACTCTGTGCTCTTCCCAGGGCAGCAGCGGCCTCCCAGGCTGGTAATAACAGAATCAGGTCATGCATCAGGGCATTTGTTGTCAAATTTATTTACAATGTGAGTCTCCTCTTTCATGGAATAATGTATAGTTAAATCCCACTTACGGAGAAAGTAGTATATTGTAGAAGACAGCTAATGCCTCAGTACATGTCCTTTCCAAAATTCTAGCTCATAAAACCAAATAATTAAAAGATTTGTTTGTCAAAAAACAAGCAGTTCCCAGAAGCATCTTGGAAATTAAAAAAGAAACAAATACCCCTAAGATTTAGAGGTTTTCGAGCAAACCACCCAGACTTTGCCGACAGAGTGTGACGGTATCCTCAGCACCATCACAGCCCCACTGAACAGCTTCCTCACTCTGCAGCGTGTTTCTGCCTTTCAGGAATAGAGCCTCTTTAAAATTATATATCCCTGGTAATTTCAGAAAGCCCTTTACTCCCATTTCCCTCCCAGCATCTACCTATTCCCATCGGCACCGACTCTCCTAAATTATTTTTAATTATTCTCTTATACTTTGTCACATAAGTAGGTTTCACTAAACAATATATTGTAGTGCTTTGCTGGTTTTGGGTATCAGAGTCTACATTTTTTTTTCACAGTTTGCTTTTTCCATTTAATAACATCTCTCTGAGATTCTTCTGTTCTGGTACAGTAGCTATGGCTCACTCTGCAAATTTTATTTTTTATTTTCATCCAATTTTTTGGACCCCGTTTCTTTCCTAGTCTCTTAGGACTTTGCAGAGATGTCTTGCTTGTTCCATTTATTGAGACCATTGTGATGATCTTAATCCAGTAGTAACCATGGAAACACTATAGTTCGGTTTTTTTTTTTTTTAGGATAAGAGAGGTCAAGTAAATGAACTTAAACATATAATCAGTCTGTTTACCATTTAAATCTCTTTACTAATGTGGAAAAATCACTATCATTACTTCAAATGTTAAGAGGTCACTAACACTCGATTTTATAATGGTGGTTACAATGTCACATAAAGAAGAGATATCACCTCACAATTCCTCAGCTAGAAACATCAATTTTAAAAAATCTGAATATTGTTAATGCGCTGAAACTGAAGATTAGAACCGTGGCCATTCATCTTCTTTGTTAGAGAGAAGGAGCTCTTCTCTGCGCTGACTATTCTTGAATATGTTTATTGCTTACATTAACTCCCTTAGGCAATGCTAATATGATTCAGCTATTAAATATTAAAGCAAATTATTACCTTATAAAATTATACTCAAATTCTAGTATTCCCAGGTCAAAAGCTTTAGTAAGTTAGTGCCCAGTTATTGAAGCTCTAACTCTAATCATTTAACCAAGGATAATGGGCCACATCCAAGTTTTCATTCATCTTTCACTGAATTTAAAAATTCTAGAAGCCTCAAGTCATTGAAGAAGGTTTTTGACAAACTGCTAGCAGATAGAACTGAATTTGGGGAAGAACACCTAGAATAAAATCTCTGTTACTGACTTACGGTTGGTTGGGTGGTCATGAATTTCTTCATTGTTGTGGTGGTAACAGCTGACTCCCGGACAGATGATAAGTTCCGCCCGGTAGGCATCCGTGATTTGGGCGGCTATTAAGGATATTTTGTCTTTGCCTGAGTTAAAGAAAGAGAAAACTGACCCGTTCAGAGAAGCACTGTCAGAGATGAGCATAAAGGAGTAACAGCCACTCTCATAAAGTGGGTGAAATTTCCCCGTAATTTCTTGTTCCATCTTGGCTAAGGACATCACTGATAATCCTTCCGCCATCTACTTACAGCTCCACACCAGGTTACAGAGAGTAACACAACCCCAACATTGACCTTCAGCTTCACTCACAGGACACAGAGGAAGAATCGCTAATGTAGCACCTTAAGTTTTCAGGTTTCACAGTGGTGGGGTGGTGGAGTGCGGGTGGGGGGAGGGCATATTAAGAAAGAAGCGCCTGCTTGCCCGCTCTCCAGTGAAGTCGTCAGCTTAGCATTACTGCAAGGTAGCGCATAGCTTAGGATTCCTGGGCCATCCAGGGTTCCCTCAGCCCAGGTACAGTTCTTCCATTCTGTGCCTTTTTTTGTTTTAGGATGTTAAAAATTTTCCTAACATACTGTGAAGATAGAGACTCAGCCTAGGGTGCAGACAAGAGAGGGAGAAATCTGAGAAATGCCCTCACCTGGCCAGGGACAGGTTAGGAATTCACATCCACCTGAACTAGAAAAGAGGAAGAGTTGGTTTGCATCTGAATGGGGCATTGGGTTTGGTTCCCAGAGATCAGATAAAGCCAGCCATTTAGGGCCAGCCGTCAGGAAGGTCTTAGAAGCTACAGGGTGATCAAGTTCAAGCACACTGTGCCGGAGGGGCATGGGGAGAGGGAGTGATGGGCAGTCTGTAGCACAGTGCACGGGTACCACGGTCCAGCCCTCCTGGGGGTGGCAGTCTGTGTTCAGAGGAGGGGTTCCTGAGGGATCCGGGGAATCCAGAAAAGGTTCCAATTCCAGAGGAATGGACAGAGCAGTGCCTGAGATTGGAATAGAAGCCCAAACCCACTCATCTAGCCAGCAATAAATACTGCAAAGTTCCCTTGCCTAAGGACAAGACCAGTCCCAGGGCCTGGGGGTTTTAAAAACATCCCTTGAGCACCATCTAAAGGCCAGGCTAGACGCCGGGCAGGTAACATTGAAGGAGATGGGGCCTCCTCCCCTCCAGAGTGTGGACTCTACTGAAAGGTGCAGACTCCCAGGGCAGGGGGTGCAGGTGACAGTCAGGGAAGGCCTGCGTCGCTATGGCGCTGCAAGCCGCAGCCTCAGTGGTGCTGGAGAGGTCAGTGGGCTTCCCACGGGGACCGACCCTCAGCTGAGACCTGTGGCCTGGGCAGAGACAGAGCCCCCGTGTCGCTGAGTGAGCAGGAAGTGCCACTGTCAGGCCAGTACATCACCGAGTGGTCTTTTAAATGCCCCTTCCTTTGCGGAAGTGCCCAGTGCCGGGCACACCCCGAGGCAAACTGAACAGGGACTCCGTTCACCCACCTGGCCAAGTTCTCCTGTGCAGACACCGGGGTCTGTCCTGGCGAGGAGCATCTGCAGTAGGGGCTGCAGCCGAGGAAAGGGGACCTCGGGCCTGGAATGGGTGGCTTTTGAACATAGGACAAAGAAGAAAGCCAGCCTCAGTGGAGCAGGGCCGGTTCAGACAGGTCTTGCCAGACCACGGCAGCACAGCAGGTGGACACTCACCCAGGGGGGCTGTGAGGGCTCTACGCTTGGGGTGCAGAGCACGTCTGTGAGCGTTCCCGAGACTGAAACCTGACCCACCAGGCTTCAGCTTCCTCTAGTAACGACTTGTCATTTCCCCCATTAAGATCCTACAACATGGTTTCATAATAGCAAATCAAAGCGAGCCTGGCAATGTTGCCCACAATTACAATAGATGTGAAACGGCTTAATTAGTAAAACATTAACTGGCAGGATTCCTATAAGTAAAAATGTACATATTTAAGGAGGCTCATTGTAACATTTATACCATTTATTTTATAATATACTAATTCGAATGCAAAAGTGGATGTAAATTACCAGAAATTAACATGCAATGTGAAGAAAAGTCCTTTTATCCTCTGCAACTGTAGCATTTGGCAGATTCAGGAATAAATAATCTTTTGTGGCAAGGGTATGCCTTATCAAACATATGCAGATCAGTACTAATTAATGCTAATTAAGGTTTCCTGTCTATCTAGTTGGAAAAACGTCCAAATGTTATGAAATCCAGTTAGTATGCCTATTACGCTAATTGTTTTATATGGGGTGGTTCTTAATTAAAATATGTAAATTGACCTTAATTGCTATATACTAATGGGGGTTCATGTTATCTCACTAAAAGTGACAAGATTTTGAGGAGGGGTACTTAAATGACTAATTCTGATAAACCCTTAACTCCATGACCTTTGCTCAGAACTAATTTTAATTGGAAATTGGCTGAAGAAACATTTTTCTTCTTTGTTTCTCTTTAGTTTTTAGTAATGTAAGAATGTTATTCTTCTTTGTTAATAGAAGCAGTTGAGGGATGTTAATTACATTTAACCAACAAGTTAATTTGACAGTTTACTGTTTATAGTTACCAGGAAAGTATTGATACTCTCATGTCATCACTGAGAAAAGTGAGTTCTCATTGAACGTGAATTCATAGCGAGAATCCGGCGGGTAAGGTGGCCTAGTTAGTTTGTTAGAACACCTGCGGAAGTTTGACGAGCCAGGAAGTAGGCTGATAGGTACTTGTTGGCTGATTTATATCAGAGTTATGTCCAAGAAAAATTTTTTCTTTACAAACATTAACTCTTATTAGTTGGAATTAAAATCTCATGGGAAATACTTAGATTAAATAGACTGAAAGGATATTCTTACATTTTACTGATCGTGTTTTTATTTATTATTTAATTGCAAACCAGTTAAGATGTGTACGCCCAAAACCAGTGTAAATGAATTTACATATTTTTATTTTTTCTGTTACGCTAACCTTACAATCACAGGATGTAGTGTCCATAGGACTAACATAGTTTATTTTACTCTTTCATTTGGAACTAGTTAATGTTCAACTGTAACTTAAAATTGTAATTTAAAATCCCTCTAAAAATGTGAGAAGGGGCTTGGTGAAATGGCGTCACATGGGAATGAGCATGGGACCAAGGTTGTAGGTTTTCTCTGTCACACGGAGACTCACTACCTTCCCTCTCTCGTCAGGACATCGTGACGAATGTTTCACCCAGGATCGTCCGGGGGACCACCTCTGGGCCCCTGTACGGCCCAGGACAAAGCTCCTTCCTGAACATCGAGCTCATCAGTGAAAAAACAGCAGCATATTGGTGTCAAAGTGTCACCGAGCTGAAGGCCGACTTTCCAGACAATGTAAGTGTGATTTAACGTCTAAAACAAAAGAATTGGCATACGTTGGTGAATGTTTATTTAAACATCAATTCCTAGGCTTATAAATATTAATGTGTATAATATATTTTATTAAAGAATCTGCCAGTTGCTTCCCTGATGCATAGGAAGATAAAAAAGACAGAAAAGCTAAAGAACTCATAAAAACCCGCCCAGTGTGAGGCTTTGTTATGAATAGGAGCCTTTCAGATGGAAGATGTAGCTACAGAAGCAGGGGGAGGGGCGAACCCCTGGCTTTGCTGAGTTGCAGCTCACTGTGTGGCCAGCGTTTAGGAGGGTGACGGCCTTACGCAGAATTGCAGACTGTCAGCCGTTCTAAATGCAAACCCCAGGCAGAAGCAGGGTATCCTCTTACATGATTTATTTCTGTTTTTCTTCAGTGGGAAATAATTTACCAAATACTTTAACACCCTTTATACTAAATGAGTGAGTGATCTTTTCATAAAACCTTTTTTCCTTCCAAAGTAGGGTGCACAAATAGTACAGTAAAATCAGGCTTACATGTAGTATTTCGTTTCATGTGGCTTTTTTTTTTATGTTGCCTGTAGTGTTTTAACCTATAGATAGATAGCATTTCCTCTTCCACAACTGGCTGGAGTTGTCCTTATTGCCACTTGTTATTCTCTCTCTCTCTCTCTTCCTCCTCTTGCTCCCACCCCCCACAGGGACACATACCTCTCCCTTTGCCCACCCCTCCCGCCCCGCTCTCCCTCTCTTCCGGGAAAGGCTGGTGGCGAAGTGGAGTTTAGGGCAATGTGTGTGTGTGTGTGTGTGTGTGTGTGTGTGGTAGAAAGGATTTTGTTTTTTTACACTGATTCATCAGAGACAAATAAGAATACTTCAGGTATTCTAGTGATACACAGTTTAAAATCTAATGAAAGTTTTGGATGTTTGCCCAAAAACTGGTGAAGGAAAACCTTACCAGGGACTTGAGAGAGACCACACTGTTGCTTAACCCGTCCGGTTTTACTTTCTTGGAGAAAACTCTGAATGTCTCAGAACGTCTCTCATCTTGAAGCAGAATCCAATCACACAGCACAATTTATCTTCCCCAAGTCAATCTTTCAGATGGGCATGGGCCTCCCAGGGCCCGTCTGAAACCCATCGCCCCGCTCGTTAGGGATCTTTCATTTTCTGGGCTCCACGTAGCAAGGATCTGCGGCCCCGTTACACAGTCGCGTCTAACAGCCCCCGCGCTGAGCTCTTTGTGTTGCCGAGGACACCCATCCCCAGGGAAGGACGAAGAGTCGTCAGCTACAGAGAATTAAGATACCTTTCAGCCTGGTCTTCCGTGTCAGACGCTATGCTGGGCGCTGATCACGCAATGAAGTAACAACAACAACAACTGTGAACATCTGTATCGTGTTCGGTCTGTGCTGGGTGTGCTCGTAAATGCTTCTGCACGTTAACACTCACTGAACCCTTTGACAGCCTTACGTGTCGGTACTGTTGTGTTGTCCCCTCTTCACAGACGGGGAGACTGAGGCACACAGAGGTGAGGAACGAGCCCGAGGCTGTGCTGTCGTTTGAACGGGAAAGTGGCTGTGAGCCTGAGTGCTCTGACTAATAACAGTGTTCTCAGCGGCTGCCTGTGTGACGTTGGTATTTCAGGCCCTTAAAGTTCGGTATTACTTTCTAATGCAACCTAAGAACAGCACGCAATATAATTTCCCAAGTACTGCTGCAGTAGTACTTAAGTAAACCAAGTATCTGGGAAAAAAATCCCTATTCCTGAGAAGTAGCTCTCAGCAAGGGCTGGTCTTAAGCTTGCTGCCCCTCCCTACCCTCTCTCGGCAGTGGCACGAGGATGGGCTTCCGGAGGTGACGGGAAAGAGACAGGGCAGCTGCCGGGGAGCCCTCGCGTGGTGGTGCCACAGCCCAGCAGAGGAGGGACACATTTCCATGTTCCTCTCCATTTCTCTGGAGACAATGTTCTCCGAGCATCCTTTTTCTCCCGAGAAAACGGCGCACGCCTTTCTTGTATTCTTTCACCACTTAGGCGGTGCTCACTGTTCTCTTCATGCATTCTCAGAACGGGTTGTTAACACACGTACTCTCCGTACAAAAGGTAACATTTAAATACAGTGACAGCGGCATTCTGTTCTGTACCTGGGGAAATAACGTGCAGGCCCCGAGCCCCAGCCGTGTGGGAGCAGGCTGCCCCCACCAGCCTGGATTACTCCAAGGCCAGACCCAAGGGGCTGAACGAAAGACGGCGACCCTCCCTTTTCACGGTTAATTATCACTCTCCCCAGAGTTTCCCACGTCCTTCTCCACGACATAGCTGCCGCCTTTAATGACGGGATCGAATAATGCCACCCACTGGGGCCGCGGCTATGCAAGGGCGAACCTCTCTGAGAAAGAACTTGTGCCGGGGGCGTAGAGGTCTCTGCTCACATCAGTGGTGAGCACCTCTGCTTCCCGAGAGGAGGCACAGGTGACCGTGAACTCGGAGACAGCGAGGAGAACGTCTCGAGTATAAAGATGCCCCGAAATACTGTAAGTGCCTGTTTCCTATCTGCCGGAGTTCTGGCAAAGCCCACACCTACACTAGGCTTCTGCTCGGCTTTCAAGGGTTCCTTTTATTTATCTGGGGACTAAATTGGCACACTGATCGCTGCAGTGACAATATGTTACTAACTGAGAGCATTTTTTTGTTCCCGGGCCGCAATTTCGCCATGCTTATTATGACATGTACTGTATAATTAGGGCTTACGGGAGCCAGTTTTAAGTGAATCCTTTTATTCTCACTGCGAAAGCTTTAGAAATCACATACTTAGGCTTGGAAAGAAAATTTTACGAAAAAACACAGGCTGCCTGTTGTGTGGAGGCCCTGAGTTAGCAAGCCGGGGCTGACACAGTTCTGTCCGGACAGGGGAGGTGGGCGCAGGACCGGAGGACTCGTCAGCTGGTGAGGATGGGAAGCAGGCGTCGGCTCTGTTAGGGGAATTAATGAGGAGGGATAATGGATGTGTAAACACACTTCTGTGACGGGCACCTCCTGTCTGCTGGTCCTCTGCCCCAGGATCATAACGGCACACAGGGAGCTGTTCCCCTGCAGGCCCCCAGGTGGCGCTGTCCGACCCATGTCCCCTAAACTCGGAGCCCCTCCTCTAGTGGGTGCCCCACGTGCCCAGGCGCCCTGGTGATACCCAGGCAGGCGCCTTTTGCCTGAAACGTGTTTTTGAATGCATAAAATCATAATCACGAGGTTACAAAGGATTCCGGCTGTAGTAAACTGAAATTCTCAAAGTGTTTTTAAAATGTGTGGCATAGGTATGCACGTTTCGCTCCAGTAAGGCTCTGAGACGCAGTGCTCGGGCAGAGGGGTAACCACCGCAGGTTGGCTGGGCGGCTCGGAGTGACACCGGCGACGGTTTTCGGTGGTTTCTCTGGGGCAACGTGACAGGTTCTGAGGGTGTCGCTGCGGTTTACTGCCCTCCTGGCTGAGGAAATGCTACGTTCCAGAGCGGGGTGGAGATAGCGAGAATGTCTAAATTTTTTCCCGTTCAAGTTTGTGAATTTCGGTGTTCTCTCAAGGGTTCCCTGGGTCTCAGGTACGGAACCCGCGTCTAGTCGTTCCCGGTGCTGGTTGCAGCCTAGACTCTCCTACCTGGCCTCAGAGCGAGGATCCCTGGTTAGGCCTTAGCCCAGTTCAGTCGTTCCAGAGATCCAGAGATTCTGGCATCGATGCAGTGCCTCTGTATCTGTGTGTATATGTGTACACACACACAAACAAACACCTGTTCAGAGAAATAAGACGTAGTCACAGGAGACTATGGGGCACGCACTGTCCGGCCAGCAGTGACCATGGCATACCCTTGGCTTTCACATCACAGAGCCTGCAGAGCCCAGACAGCCCCTTCTCCCCTCGAGTCCATGGAGGATGCTCGCCAGCAGCTACTAAGCATCCTCGCCTGGGAGGGCGCCCCTGGGGGCTCCCGCTGGAAGGTTTGGAGCTTGTCCAGCCCGTGTTTCTGTCAATCTCTACGTTTCCCCTGTGGGTTCATCTTACGCCAGTCAGGGAGGCATGGAGCGGGCCCCGACGAGAGGGCTGCCGGGTGCCCCGGCCTCCCTGCCCCGCCAGAGTGCACGCAGCGACTTCTAGCATCAGGCGTGACTTCCAGAGGGTATAGGTGTTAACTCCCCAAGGCCCTTCCCTGCTGAAATCCAGGACAGTCAGTGAGTCACGCTGCTTTGTCGATTGTTTAAAAGAGATCTATCTAGTCTACAAAAAATAAAAATAGAAGTGAACCCTAACAGTAACGGAAATTTTGAAAGTTGAGGTGGGTGGGGGCCCAGGAGTCTGACACGCCTGTGTGCTCCTTCTGGAGTGGATAGCGTCCAGGGGCTGAAGGCGCGGGGCGTGGGGCCAGGGTGGGTGGATCCGCAGGGTCTCCTCCCGCCTGCGGTTAGGGGCGGTCTCCGTCCCCACTCGTTCCCCGTGCGATGGCGGTGCCGACCTGCGGTGCTGGCTGGGGGGGTTCTTGAGATGGACGTGCCCAGTGTGCTCGACTCGCTGCAGTTACTCACGACTGCAGGTTGTATTGAACAGAATGCCGTTACGCACTGAGCCTTTACTCCCACATAAAATAATGATTTGTTTTTCTGAAATGTTCTGGAAGGGCTATTTGCCAAGTCAGAGGTAATGGTGTGTTTATAGTTCTGGAGGTTTATTACCCAGTGGATTCTTCAAACATGCGAGCTAACTTTATATAAAAGGCACTATTTCGCAAATAATTACCAATTAAGAAAATTAAAGAGGAACTCACCAAATATGCTTTTCAGTGATTCTGCTGAACTTGAGTTCATGATGTGACAGATAGAATGCAAGGTCTCTGGTTCCTTGTCCCATGTGGTATTCATTATACATTCTTGCTTTATTTAGTAGTATTCAGCTTTCAATTAAAATAAGACTTAAATAATGGAGTTATTTTCTTGGTATCAGTACACAAGCAAATAAAATGAAAAGAGGTTTAATTCCAAAAATCAAGAGCAGCCATAATGAACCAGGATGCGTACCGTAGCTCACAGTCTGTCCTTGGCTAATGGCCCCACATAACCAGGTTCTGTCCTGAGATGGGACTTTCACAGTTCTCTACAGGAAACTTATTAGCCGCAGCCTAGAAGAGTAATGGAAAGTGGATTTGCATTCTGCGTAACACCAAGCGATTTATGAAATCTGTGGAACAACAGATCTTAAGACCTGGAACACCCACCAGGAGGGACTGTGGTCACGGAGAGATGGGAAGCAGGGGAGATGAGCCGTGGCAGAGCCCCGGACTTCTCCAGCCCCTTCACGGGGTCAGGAACCAGTGGCGTCCCTGAGGTGAGGTAATGGGGGATTGTTCACAGAGAGGACAGGTGGCCAGAACTCACACGGCAGAGCCCTGGAAGCAGAGAGCTGCACAGGGAGGACTCCAGAGATGTGCAGGGCCCCCTTGAATGTGCTTCAGAGTGCAGGTCTGCTCCGTGCACGGGAGCGAATCATGGGCAAGGCAGGCGGTCCTAAGCACGGTAGAGGGATGCAAGATCGGGTCTCATGGCAACCAGGAACCCGATGATTCACAAGGAAGGAGGAGCCAGTGCCTTGAGGTGACAAATAAAACTGATAAAACTTCATCCAGATCGATCAAGAGAAAAAGAGAGAAGAAACACAAACGACCCAGACAGGGAATGAGAAAGAATACCATGGCAGGTAGTACAATATTAAAAGGAAAGTAACAGAATATCACGAACAGTTTTATGCAAATACCTTCATCGACCTTGATGAACTGGCCCAAGGCCTTGAAAGGCACGAACTGGCAGGGCTGAGGCAGGAAGCAACGGGCGACCTGCGAGGAACTGAGCGTCCAGTTCAGAGCATTTTCGTGGAGAAAACCACTGTCCCAGATGGCAGCGTGAGTGGACAACACCGAACACTTACGGAACAAGAGCGCCCACCCACCTCGTGCTCCCTCGTGGGAGTCAAGCAGTGACACCCCCACTCAGTCAACGCTCCGGACCCTGTTGCCACACGAGAGGAGACAGGCCACAGGGAGAAAACCAAGCACCGGGCTCCCTCCCAGGCAGAGACGCAAAAGCTCTGAAGAAGCTGTAACAAACAGCATCTCACAGTATGTGACGAAGATCATGCGTCACGTCCCAGCGAGGGTCGTCTCAGCAACTCCAAGTAGGTTTAACTTTTAAACTAACGTATGTAAGTTATCAACGAAATACTAACAGCAGCAGCAGCAATGTAAACTGTATAATCATCTCCACACACCAAACACAAACGGCATTGGGAGAAATGCAAAAGTCTGTTCCTCCTATTTAAGGAAGCTCAAAAAAGAACTAAAAAATAAAGAGGTAATTCCTTAAGCTGATGAAAAGCGTTGAAAAGAATACCCCACGGCTGACCTCCTGGTGACGGCAGAAGACAGTGCTTTCTTCCTGAGAGAACAAGAGGCTTCGCCACTTCAGTTCCACACTGCATTTGCGCCCCTGTCCTGTCCAGGCAGAGAAGAAAAGAAATGAGACTTGCAGAGACAAGGAAGAAACAACACTGTCTTCCTGGCGGCATCATGGTCTATGGAGAAAATCGGGTTGTACCAGAAAACAAAACATCTTTGCTCACAAAGGCCCGCCTCCAGCCCATAGGCTGTTGCTTTCAGATTCGGTTTTTTATAATGTCGCGTTAAAACACTGTTTATCTTCTTCACTACCTCTTCTTGTACTTCCCGTGAATTCTGTACTCCAGGCGAAGGCCGGACCCGCTTCCTTTGCCCAGGGGTAGTTTAAATAATACATGAGTTCGGCAAGGTTGCAGGGTACAAGGCCAATCTATAAAGATCATTTGTGCGCTTTATGCACCATCAGTGGACGGCTGGAAGCGGAAATAAGTGCGTCGTATCACATCAGCATACCAGCGGCAGCAAAACACGGAACAGGGGTGAGCCCGACAGAAGAGAGGAGGGGCGTGGGTGGTGAAGGCTGCCAAGAACTGCTGGTCGGGGCCCCAGGAAACCTAAACGAACTGCCGCCCTGCGCTGCACGGACAGGGCAGGCGCCGCTGTCGTGGTGTCCTATCGGTCTGAACGTCGAGTGCCATCCCAGTCCAAATACCAGCGCGATTGTTTTCTAGAACTTGGCAAGTGGATCCTCAAGTTCGTATGAAAACGCAAAGGATTTGCAGTAGCCCAAGCAATTCCAAAGGGAACCAAGTGGAGAGTCTACAAGTTTCTGATTTCGAGACATATTTTTAAACTTCAGGGATCAGGGCGCTCTGGTGTCGGCGTTGAGATAGAAAACTTGATCAGCGAAGTAGAACCGCAAGTCCTGAAAACAAGCCACGAGTCGGTGGGACGGATAATTTCATTTCTGACAAAGGCACAAAGAGGAAGTTCAGTGAACAAACTCTGTGCAGTCTTTTCGACAAATAATGCTGGAAAAATTGCCTGTCCACATGCCAAGAAAGTGAGGGTTGACGCGTATCTTACCCATGTATAAAAATTAATACAGAATAGTTATACACTTAAATGACAAATGTAAAAGTATCAAACTTCTTAAAGAAAACTGAGGAGAAAGTCCCCGTGACCTTAGGTTGGACACATATTTCTTAGACACGTACCCAAAACACAGTCCTTGAAAGAAAAAAGGGATGAATGCGATTCTGTCCACATTAAAAATGTTTGCTCTTCAGACCCGTCGTTAAGAAAATGAAAACAGCAAAGGGGAGAAACGTTTGCACATCACATACCTGGTAAAGGACTCGTTTCCAGAACTTTCAAAACCCACATATAAACTTTTTATAACGTATAGCTTATATAGAAGTATACTTCAATAGATAGGGTGTAAAATTACAATAGTATTTTCCTGGGGTGCACCTGGGAATCGATTCCAGGTTGGGTCGAATGACCGAATCCTTGTCGCCCAGCCCTTTATTCTCTGCCCCGTGCCCACCCAAGACCCCAGGCCTTGAGTGCCCTCCGTGAGGTCGTCCGGCATTTGGCACACATCCACTTTGCCGTTGAGTCGCAGGAGTTAATAGGAGGTTAGAAGCAACCTTAGAAGCAGCACTAAGCAACGAAAGGGTTGTTGAGGCATTATTAAACTCCTGTTTCGTGAGAGATTAAAATGCGTGTGGTTCGTGTCGTTCAGCAACGGAAAACTCAGGAGAAAATCCACCTAAGCTTTTTAAGTAGTCACATTATGCAAGCGTGAACTGCCTACAACATACTATTTCTCACATTCTCCTTCGCTTTGCCATTTGCCAGGCTGCCTTTGGGGTGACAGCATTGTCTCCCCGGCTTGGAAGGCTGGCAGTACTGCCCTGCGGGGAAAGAGAC
Organism: Desmodus rotundus; assembly: GCF_022682495.2. NCBI lineage: Eukaryota > Metazoa > Chordata > Mammalia > Chiroptera > Phyllostomidae > Desmodus > Desmodus rotundus. Next base: position 54,982,657 of record NC_071398.1, on the reverse strand, counting down.
CGGGGGCTGGCAGGACGCTCGGAACTTGGACTCTGGTTGTTACAGACTAGCTCTGGACAGCTGTGTTGGAAACAGTGTATAGGCTGTGTGCGTTTGCCTCCTAGCCTGCTTATGTCATCAAAGAAAACACACCCTACACTCAGACGCCTAGAGGGATCTGTTCTGCGGGCCCGTTTACTCAGTATCACTCTGGTAACCGTTCCTATCCCTGTTCTGTTTTCGAGGAGAACGCAACTCCAGCGCATTCTTCTCTGGAAGTGTCTGGGAAGCCAGGGGAGAGAAAGGATAGGGGAGACCTCCTACGTGCCCTCCCTGCCCCCTTCAGTCCCTAAACGGAGCCTTTTTCATCCTGAAGGGCCTCCTTAATTTGTTAATGTGAAAACAATCTTGGAAATAAGGACCATGAATTTTATCAAAGGCTTAAAAGTACAAGGTAGTGCTAGAAAGGCTGTTACTTGCTGAAGTTACATGCATTGCGATGACTTAGTTACAAACTGCATAGGTATTTTAGTTTTCGTTTGACGGCCTCTCCCGCCACCGCTTCTGGCCGTGCACGAGGCACTGCGCCCTTCACCTCTCGCTTTGCAGGGGGTCCGCCAGGGGTTCGCTTTTCCCGAGGGACCGACTTCACATTTCCCCCTTAGGTCTCCTGAGACATTTCCTTGAAACTATTCTCTTTTTTCTTTTAAACAAACACTTAACAGTGCTTCTTTAAAGGCTTATGTTTGTATACTTTAATAACTGTTTTTCTTTTTTAAGCATTATTTGTGGTTGGATAATTGATTCAGTGTAAACAGAATTTAAGGCTGTATTTTTGACCCACAAGTATATGATCTGATCGCTTGTAAACCATCTAAAAGAATGGTCTTGGAGGCGCAGGACAATGGGCCGAATCCCAGGCAAATGTGTGTTCTTAAATTATTGCAAATAAGGTAAACTCTGACGGAACAAACGTGTAGAGCGAACCTTCTAATTTACTGAAAATTGTACTCGGTGGGATATGACTTCATTTTAAGAACCAAAGTTACAAAAATACGCATTAGAATGAGGGCCATTTGGGTAAAAATATATGTTAATACAAGCAACCTATGATTATCCATTTCAGTAGCAAGTAGGGAAGAACTGATGGATGAAACTCACCCCTAAAGATATGATTTTTTACGAGTCTCTTCTACTTTTCTACCCAGAGTTCATTTCAGAACCACATTAGAGAAAAAGGGGAAGACTTAAAGAAAGAAAGAAAGAGAAAAAACGGTACCTTCCGGCAGTGAGCCTGTTTCCAAGGCAAGCCCTGAGCCTGTGGGAAAAGCAGAAGCAGCAAAAATTGACCAAGGGGTTCTGTGAATCCGAAATGCAGTAACTTACTAATTTTGTGTAGCCACTTACAGCAAATGCATTTGTGTCTCTGACCTGATGTCACAGGGAAGCCGTGGCCATCATTCCCGCTTCATGTACGGGGCTGGTGTCGAGGGTATTCCTCAGACTGTAAGTGGTGGGATTTCCAGTTGCTGGCAGAGTGTCTGGCATACACATACTCCCAATAGAAAAAAAAAAATTAAGTTGAGCTTCAGAGTACCTAAAAATGCCCACGTGTGGTTTCCTTCTTGTTTTCACCTGGATTTTCTTCCCCTTCGGTGGGGTGCTAACGAGCAGAGGCCTGGAAAAGGCAGTCAGCCAGAGGGAAGAGGAGAAGCAGAGGCCTAGATAACTCACAAACTGGAAAATGAGCTCCTCACTAACCAAGACCGGGCTGTAAAGAGGAGAGAAGGATTCATGCTTCCCTGCCATTGGCCTACATAGCACTTGACCCAACCCAAGGGAAGCGTTGGTGAATTTCACAGCTGGCTCTTTTTGTTACCCTTTGAGGGTTTTTTCCCCTGAACTAATTATCCATTATGTACATGAAGCAAAGGAATACGTTATCGCTAAAGGTAGTTTTTAGGTGACTGTTTCACTTTTCACGTAGTGGAAAAGCCAAGAGTGTTAATGAGGAATGAGTTAACTTTGTTAATAGAGCTGCTTCGGGGAGGTTCTGGTCTGTACACGGATCACCCAGAAGGAGATTTCGTGTGATATTTTATTCATGCAAAATTTAGGAAAGTAACTAGACTGACTAATCTTTCCGTAATAAATAATTAAACTGAACTTTGTGCTGCTCCCTGCATCTGAATTTTTTTCATAACATATCCTTTAAAACCCCCAATATTAAAGTAATCAGTGACTTCAGCACTTGAGGTGGTTTAAACTATGAATTTAGTTATGGCTCTTGGGTTTTAAGGTGGGGGGAGGCGTCTTCATAGAGGAAATGAACACCCAGACTCTGAAAGCTGTGTGTGCGATACGTTGTTAAGGAATGATGGGAAGCAGTGTGGAAATCGACATGCACAATGACATGTATCACTAAACCACAATAATAGTTGTTGCTACTCAGACTATAATTACACCTCAGTAACTGGCGTGTCAGATACTCTCGTACCTCCTAGTCAACTTCGGGGTTCTGTGTCATGTCTTATGACGCAAGAGTGTCGCCTTTTCTCTCTCTGCCTGACACCTTCCAAGGCCTTCCCGGTTCAAACTTGAACAGCCAGGAGAGATGCACTGTGGTTCGATCGCGGTCTTGAAATTCAGGCAGGACTTGTAGTCCGGATGTGGGAAGCCACAACAGATTGCCGCTCACTCCCACCTGAACCACCAGCACAAGTCAGATAGACTGCAAAATCAGATTTTTGAAAACTACCAGGAATCTGAGAAGGCAAATTAACCTAAACGAACTCAATTCCAGAGAGCCATTAGCTCCTTTTAGGGGAGAAGAGACTCACGGCTGCTCTGTTCCCTGGAGAAACGGCGCCAGGGGAAAAGTCACCTGGTGGAGAAGCCGGGACAGCCTTCCCGAATGTCGAGTGGATGTGCTTGGCGTGGGAGATGCGTGAGGATCCCCAGGCGCCCAGACAGAGAGACCCTGTGGGCCTTAATCAGCCAGCTCTTCCCACCTGACTTCAGTGAGCACCGCCCACCAGATGTGGGCGCAGCAGCAAAGCGGGGAGCGCCATAGCAGGACCCCATCAGTCACAGGGCAGAGGGACGCTGAAGGCCGGCTGGGAGGAACTGCTCCCCCACCCTCCACCCGCCCCAGGCTCATGAACATTCCTCAGGGAACAGGAATAAGTGATTTGTTCTAGGGGTCGTTTCCCAGGCCCTGTTTTGTGTAATCTCTCCCGAGAATCTGGCAGAAACTCCTAGGCCTGTTCTGCAATGTCCTATTTCAGTTTCTTGTTTTCTCTCTCACCCTCAGCTTCACTCCTTCTCCATTTCCAAAAAGATCGATTCACATAGAGGCAGTTTTTACAGCTACCAAAGGTGTGTAGGTGGACACGAGAATTTGGGTAAGAGGAAGCAGGTGTTTGGGGAGGACGGTCGTGTGTCCGCCCCCACGCATTTCACTCTGCCCTGTAGTTGTCCGCGTGCAGGCCTCTGCTCCCAGCAGACGGGGCCTCATGGTGGTCCGCTTCCCTCTCAAAGCCATCACAGAAATGATGTATTACATTTCATCACTTTTCAAAGTTTTCAATAATCTCTAAAAATCAGCCGTATACATAAAGGATACAAGCCACAGATGGTTTTCTTTAAAGGCAACTATCAAAATACTTTGTGCACATTATTATTCCTAGTTAAAAACCCATGTCTCCTCCGCCATATTTGCTGAGTCTAAGAAACAGGTGACCACATCTGTCCAAATCTGTCACTGTGAGTGACTGACGCCACAGAGTCAGTCGGTCACCCCCTGGAATTCTCCGGGGGTGTTATCCACACTCGTCGTTCTGACGCCAGGAGCTTCTCTGCGTCTCCTGTGTTTTCTCGACTTTCTCGCACTCATCCCTTGGAGAGAAACCTGATGGTGACAGAAAAACCTGGGCCTGTGTCCGTGAGCATTCTCAGGAACCCTAGCTGCATTGTTAATCACAGAGCCATCGCAGGACACAGCGAATTTGAATCGTTACCGAGCATCATCTCACGCAGTCTGTTTACTGAGAGGAAAAACGAAGGTTAGAGATACGGGTCCCCAGGTTGCGCCATCGGGTGTTCAGCGTGTCCACGTTTGTTCAGGACACCGTGCTGCTGCCTAACATGTGCTTCCGGCTGTTGCCGGCCCCACCACCCCGATGTAACCCGCCGGAGAGCGAAGAGCGCAGACACATGTCCTGTAGAAGCCAGTGTGGCCAGTGTCTGTCAGGGTGGCATCGCTAACGATGGCAGAGTTCTCCAGCAGTGACCGCCCATTCCGTGCCCGCCGTGATGCTGAGTCATAGACACACTCCTCTAATGCTCACCGCAGTTTTAAACAGGAGGTGTTATGTATTTTCCTCACTTTGCAAACTGACCCTGAAAATGGGGAGGTGGCTTCCCAAGATTTTGGTGCTGGCACGTGTCAGCGGCAGGAAGTGAACGCCCAGCTGTCGTCCCTCCAGGGCACACCGTGGGTACCTGTCACGGCTCCACCCAGCCATCCTCCTGACCTGCAACAAAACTCAAAAAAATGAGGAAGAACAAGGAAAAAGAAAAAAATCGCATCCCCTACGATAGATGTTCCTTCCCGTTTAGGGTTCAGACAGATACAGGCTGAATGTACTGCGTGTGTGAAGAGGTTTCTGCCAACCTGTTATTGGTTTACTAGTGTTAAAAAGTATCCAAGTTTTAGGCAACATATAAAATCAAATTACGGCAAACAGAGTTATAAAGCATACCGGTCTTTCCAGTCACACACACCGCACAGTTGTATTTTCTTCACTAACCCAGATTCACCGAGCTGTGTACCACATTATACTGATTACCAGTCTGAGCTAGACGTCGAACACTGTTTTGTACAGTCGTAAAGGCTACACGACCATTTGTATTAATTGTAACAAAATCATTGACTCAGGAGCCAACCTAAGCCTACACAATTTCCAATTATGTCTAATGTTTACTTCTAAGAATGCTCATTATTTTACTACTTAAGCTCTTAATTTTTTTTCCTGATTTTTTGATGTCATTTGCAGCTCTGTAAACTTTTCTAAATGCTGTAAAAATTTTAATACTCTGTTCACCCAATATCTGTTAACAAAATAAGCCACTTTCAACCCAAATCGATACTGCGGTTGAATCATAACCACACACACATCTTGGAAAGAAACTTTCCATAGTGGTACTCATGTGACCAAACTCAGAAATACCTACACACTCAAAAAAAAAAAAAAAGTTAAGAACTTGCTGAATTTTGAACATGTTCATTTTTAAATTACATGAAACATTTAGTATTTGTGTAAAGGATGTTACCAAGTTATTTTTAAAGCCTTTTGTTATTTGTAGCTTTGGTCTTACTTTTGCCTTCGGTGCCGTTTCTTGGCTGGTTGGGTGTCTCAGTCTTGGCTGCTGGTGAGCACAGGGTCCCCTTGTCACTTGTGCCTGGTGGGCTCAGCTCTGAAGCCTGCCCTGGTGAGCAAGACCTGGCGCCTTCCAGCTGCTGCAGCTTCTGGCTCATCCCTTGTGTTCCGCAGTGCCTGACACGCCACAGCCACTGACGTAAATATTTGGTGGCCACTCAGTTTCTTAGCTGCTTTATCGTAGAATCTGCAGAAGGGCCTTTCTAAAACCATTTCAAGTGGCCAGTTGGTTGATGAGAGGCTGCGGTTTGGTTGGAGGGCGGGGAGGGTGGCTGGAGGGAGGGGAATCATGGAGCGTTAGGGAATAAATGAGTAAATACTGAGCTGGGCCGGGAGAGCTGCTGTCTTTGCCTGCTTTGCCTCCGCCAGCGACAGGAACTTGAGCAAGTCACCTTCCGCTCTACGAAAAAGGAGGCTGGGTGGCGTTATCCCTGTCCTAGGGCCACGACCCTTCTGACAGCGATTAACGAATGGATTTCTCACTGAGGCTTTGAAGTCACTTCTGTAACTGTACCTTGCACCAGGGGGCCCCTACCCCTGGGCTGCAGAGTGGGACTGGCTGTTCGCTCCCTCCATGGCCTGATAGGAACCGGTCTCCTCAAGCAAAGCTCGCCTAAGCTCTGCCTCCTCTCCCTGTCCTCCCCACCCGCACCCCTGCCCCCATCCATGGAAAAATTGTCTCCCCCCAAATCACTCCCTGGTGCCAAAAAGGCTGGAGACCGCTGCCTTACACGATAGATACAGCATTAGTTGCAGCAGGTGCTGAATAGGAGCAGAGAAAGCTTTTACATTCTAACTGACCCATAAATACTCAGCCATTTCTTAGGCAATTTTGAATTGCACATAAGAGAAGCCAGAGGACCTCATGCTCAGAAAATATATGAGATCGTTCCAGAGGTGAATGCATCCCGTTTCCTATTCCCTTCTCCATTTCTGTCCCAGGTGACAGAGCGGTTTGATGGGCACCACACAGAAAATGACGGAGAATTTTTATATTCCGAGGGTCTTTGACGATTGGCCGAGTGGGCGAAGGGGCAAGATTAATATCTGTTTCTGGGGAAGAAAGTTGTGCGACAGTGGTGTATTTTCACAGAGAGGGTCTTTTCTCCTTGCTTCAGTGGACAGGAAAGCTTTATCTTGTTCCGTGAGGGGAGCTGTGGGAACAGCCAGCCCGCCGCTGGCAGCTGGGGACACAGGGCAGAGCCCGGAGGGAACAGCGCTCAGTCGGTTTCCTGGCTACGCAGTCACTGCGTGCTCGGGGCACGGAGATGGGGGAAGAGTTCCAAATCAGCTGTGAAATTATTTTGGTACCTAGTGTGGAGTGAAGGACTAGGGCTGCATTTCCTCAGTAATTTCCCAGAGTAGACAGCAGAAGCGTCGTATTATAGGCCGGAGGCGGGGAGGCTGCAGACCTCTGGGCACAGCATGGGGCAGCCTGGGCCCAGCAGCAAGAGCAGCGGTTTGTGTTGGCCCCTGAGATGGAAATCAGGAGGGGAAAATCAGGAAGGACAGTTTGTCCCGTTCTCCAGACTTTCCGTAACAGAAAGCTTATCTTTTTGATGGAGATACCAACAAGCAGATAATTAACTTCAAAAGCAAAGACAGGACAAACTCTTGGCTGTAGCCTTTGCTTTGGGGCTGACGTATCTCGAGTCAATTGTTGCTGATAGGAATTTTTCGGAAAAATGTATTTGAAGATCATATAGGAAACAGTGCAGAACCCAAACATCCGTACTCATGTCTTGCGTGCCGCATGCCCAGAAATGGCCTTCCATCTACTCTGAATCCGCCGTCTCTCCTGCTGTGGGAAGTTGCCTGAACATCAGGGAGGTAAAAACATCCAGAACAGTCGAAGTGGCCTAGACAGTGACTCCTGCTGATGCCGCGGCCCCCCCCTTTCCGGAGCCCCCTCCGCCCTTCCCTGGAGCCCCTTCCTCCCCGTATCCCAGTATTTTCCTGGGCACACGCACATACCTCTTGGCCTTAACTAAAATACCTGGGAGGGAAGGACTCTTCAAAATGCTTTCAAATGGACGTCGCTTTTTCCCGTTTCCTGCTTGTCCCCTGTCCCCACTCACATCCGGGTCCCTGTCCCTCGGCTGTTGGTTGCACCCAGCATGCGTCCGGCTTCCCGCGGCCACCGTGAGAGTTCAGTCAGTGACCGCACCTGGTCGTGGAGCCACACTGTCCTTCAAATGAAGCCACGTGTCCCTGTCCGGCAGCCTCATGGGACCATGCTCTGCGCTCCCTGCTCTTCCTCCTCCTCACCGCAAGTGTTCCTGAGCTCCTGAGCCTATGCGACTTTTAATTTTTATCTGCTGTCACCTTAGGCAACTGTCACGCTGACCATTGTGGCCTCGGTCCCCTGTGTGAACTTCACCCTCCAGCTGCTTCGCCTTCCTGTCTCACCAGCTCTTTGCCATCAGTAGCTCATGGTCTCGGTTTCCCATGGACCCACGCTGCCCCTGCCACCTCGGAGGCGGCAGTCCTGTTACCCGAGCAAGAGCCACACCTTCCACACCCCCCTCGGCCTGTGCTTTTGACAACCTAGCTCCTCTCTCTGTCCTCTCCAGCTCTCCGCCCACTCCTGACTCCGTCACTCTCCTCTTCCAGCTCTTATTCAATAAACACTCATTTCCATCAATGCTTTTATTTTCACTTTGAAAAAATAATGAAAAATAATATTGTTTAAAATAATACTGAGTCCTTTGATTATAGCTGTAGAAATTCAGGAGATGCAGATTTACTGATTTACTTTTCAGTAACCTGACGCCCCTACGTTAACACGCGTGAAATTGCGTGGTTAGAATGCAAGCGGGGGCTGAGGCACAGAGTGACCGAAAGGACAAGGCCAGGTTCCCGTCGGGGCCGTTCGAGGTTCTTTCTGGAAGGATTTGGCCCTGGTGAAGCCACGCAGCGTGCCTGGGGAACATCCGCTTTGCTAAGTGTCCCGTACGCTTTCATCTCCAGTGAAGCCCACCTGTCCTGCAGGAGCACGGCCACCTGTGAAACCTTCCTAGTTACAGACTCGGTTTCTATAGGACGTCTCTGCTAGGTTTTCTCCAGGAGTCGAAGGGCCGGATCTGTAAAGGGGACCAGAGTTTTCAGAAAGTCTTAATTACTTGGGTTTATATGGTATATGGAAGAAAATGCTAAGAAAACCTTGACCCTCAGGCAGACAGCTTTGGGAGGAGGGTCTTGTCCACTGTGGGCAGGAGGGTCTAGAATGTCACACTCTTGGGCCCACGAGGTCATGTGCCAACGTTAGTGTTGGGGGACGGGGCGGCTCTCAGAACCGACCCTGCGGAGGTGGCAGAGGGTTCTCATGAGGGGCCCTGAGCTGGCCTCTGTCACGAGCTCTGTGGAGAACGTCACTGCTGACTCTGGCAAACAGGTCGCGTCTTGTCGTCCTGGCTGTCGTCCCCAGGGGTATGGCCAGACCCGCAGGGCTGGGGTCATCCTCTCCCCACCGAGGTCCCACCCTCTCTGAGCAGCAGGTCCCTGCTTCCTCTGCCTGCCGCTCTTGGGTGTCTTCTCCACGCACGAGAGGAAAGCTGCCTTCGCCTCCTTCACCCACCTGCAGCAGCTCAGCTGCCTCTGTGGGTCACCCTGCAAGTCCTGGAGCTTCCCTGTGTCACCAAGCACCGTTCTCACAGGGACTTCTTTTCCACGTGTCTTTCGATTGAAAGAGTGCCAACTCTTTTCCAGATACCGTTTTTACGAGTTTTATGAGTAGCTCTGGGAGGGTTTCTTTTAAAATCGTCATGAGCTATGTATTGGAATTGTCTCATTCATCATCAGTAGGAAAAAATAAATGTCATAATTATTATAAACTAAGAAAGTTCTCTGCCAAAAGACGAGCAAACGTGGCATCGTGTAGGCATGTTTTAGAGGCGCAAATCTTAGAGTCAAGAGCAGGCTGTATTCCTGGTTGCGTATCTGCCTTTGTTGTGGGTTCACAGGCGAGATTTGGCATTCCTAGGCTAACCGAATGATCAGCAGCCATATTGCTATTTTTTTAAATTCCGTGTCACAGAAGGCTTTCGGTGCAGAATGCCAGAAAGGAGTCGAGAACTGGGAAGTCGAGGGCACATCCCACTGGACTCTGCAGGGACAGTGCTGGGTTATGCTGTGAAGACGCTGCCATGTGTCAAAGCGTTGGTGACCGAATTGTGTGGATGGATGACTGGGGAGTCACCAAAGTCACAATGGGTAGAACTGGGCCTATCAGCCTGCCTCTTGGCGCCTCCCATTCTTCCTGCTTGTCAGCGAGGGCTCCTGGGCAAATCCGGGACTCCTCCCGGTCACCAGGGTGCTAGGCCAGCCCCATGCTCACAGCTGCCCAGCAGGAGGGACGCAGTGCCGTTTTGTACTCCTCTTCTCCAGGGTAATGTCAGGTCTGGAAGGCAAGGAACAAAGGACGTTGGGACTTTCCCTCCATTCCCCTCACTCAGCCGTCGCCACCCCCTCCGCCCACTTGGCCAGACACAAACTGAACACTGGCCAGGCTGGTGGCAGGGCCGTGCACTCACCTGCAGACTTGAGCACCGAGAACGCAGGCCTGGGCCACTGCACCCCGGAGTCAGAGACCACAGGCCCACGGGCGGCACAGGACAGCCGGTGCGTTTCCCAGCTCGCCTGTGGTGCCGCCATCACCCAGGGCTCCTCCGGCCTGGACCAGCCCTTACAGTGGCTGTGGCAGCTTCCCTGGCGAAGTTTGCCCGTTCCCAGTGCTGCTGGATGTGCGCGAGTGCTTGCCTCTGGCCATTCTCCGCCCAGCACGTTGCAGCTCATCTGAGGTTGTTCCGCCTGCAAGTCCCTTCGGTGGGGAGGTGCCACCTGAAGGTGGGTCTGCGCTCAGTCCCTGTCATTTTATCGATCTTTTCGCCCACTGCGCACAGCGCCCGTTTACGGTACTCGGCACAGTGCGCAGTCACACACCATTTGCTGAGACCCTTCGGGTTTCCCGCCTGCTGGGCCACACTCTGGAGATGTGGGTGCTGGTCTCATGTCTGTTTCCTTGACTGCCGTATAGCCAGCATCCGGCACATTTCCCGGCACACAGTAGGTGCTCAGGGAAGGAAGCTCCGAGCCCTCCACCCTGGCACGTGCTCAGGGTCTGTGCCCTGACCTGCAGGGTCCGAGGGGGTCCAGTTGGTCCAGACAGCTCACACCCAGGTCAGAACCGCTTACTTAAATGAAGCTGCTGAACCTCACCACCCTCGGCTCTGCTGCCTGAGTGGTCTCCGCTTAGCGAGCCCACCACTGTCCCTGGTCACAGTGAATCCAGGCAGGCCCAGGACTGGTCGTCGGCCCCCAGACATCAGAATCCGAGCCAGATGCTGAGAAGAGACTCGGGAAAAGTGAGCACTAGCGACCCTGGCTCTCACACTGTCACAGCCTGGAGGGGAGTGGAACAGTTCGGGAAAGCTGAGTTCAGAGAGAAACCCACAGCGCCCCCCAGGAGCTGACGGGGGCTGGGGCCTCGCTCTGCCGCAGCAGAGCTGGTCGGGAAGAGCCTTCCAGAGGAGGGGCCCTGCATGGCCTGTGTCCCACAGAAGTGCCAGGAAACATGTCACAGCGGGAAATGCCCTTGGCTCAGTTCTGCACGAGCACAAGCCACACACCTGGGGCCGCCAGCCTGATGCCTAGGGAAGGGCTGCCGGCCACAGGGACTTGCTGGTGACAGGCGGTGACTCCTGCCCAGGAGCGGCATGAACTCCTGCCGGTTTCATGCAGGAAGTTCACAGAACCCCACGTGCATTTTGAGAAGATCCCTGAGTGGCCCTGGAGACGTTCGATGGAAGGGAGAGCAGGAGGGGCGGCAGCCAAGCCAGCGAGCAGCGGGGTGCCCCCAGCTCAGTGCCGGCACAAGGCGGAAGCATGCATGCGCCGTGGCAGTGAGCACAGACCCTTTCCCTGGTCGGCTCTGGAGAACGGCGGGGTCTGGGCGACACCATCCACGAGCTGCCCGATCCACTCCCTGTCAGCAAACGCTGCACCCTGAGGCTGGCCCACACCCCTAGGCCACCTTGTCCTCTGGCATACAGGGGCTGGGGGGATGGGGAGAACCAGAGGGATTGAGGAGTGAGGGGGAGCTCCCTCCCCTTTTGGGTGGTATCCCCCCACGGCCCCTCATGGTTTCCCTGCACGAGCCCACACCTCTGTAAACAGCCTCTTTATTAATCCTTCCTCAGACTACCCAGGTTGAGTGTGGCCGCTGTCCCCTGCCAGGACACTGAACAACAGAACAGGGTGGGGGAGCGGGCATTGTCCTACCCTGTCCGTGCGTGGCATCGTCAGTCAGCGCGCCCGTCCTGCCGAGCCGTCTGACCATAACAACAAAAACCGCGAACACACGTTTCCTTTGACCCAGAAATCTCGTGATTAACAATTCAATGAATGGGTGTAATCTCCAACATAGGTATAGAAAAATGTTTGTCATGGTATTGTTTAATGGTTAAAAAAGCAAGGAAGAAAACTCTCTTCGTGGGGGCAGGTTTAATAAGAACCCAAGGCGAATTTTGGAGGTAAAGTTGAGGTGCGGAACAGTGTGCCCACTGTGACGTCTTTGGTGTGGAAGTGTGTGTTTTACACAGAGGAACAACATCAGCAGTATCCACATTTGTGAAAAGGGTCTGGAGGCAGAGGGTGGGTTTGGAAGTAGGTTGTACTTCCTCATACTGCAGCTTTTCTCAACCATTCCAATTAGCTAACCTGTAATAAGTTATTTTTAATTTTTAATACCATCTTTAAAATGGCGATATTGGTGCCAATCTCCTAAGATCTTTGTGAGAATTAAAGTTGTAACATACCCTGTGCCCTGTTGGGGGCCAGCGCTGTAGGGGGACCTGGTGCAGGGAGTCAGCGGGGAGGTGCCGTGGAGGAGGTGGGCAGCTTCGGGCAGCAGGAGCGGTGGGCACCGTGGTGGGGACCCGTGGAGCCCCAGGACCAGGGCTCCTCGCACCGGGAAGTGAAGGGCGATGGGCAGATTTTTCGTTCTCGATTGAGCACCTGTGTTTGGGGGCTCCTTTTTCTGAAGATGGAAGACTGGGGAGGAGAGGGCGTGTCTGTCTCAGGTAGAGAGCATTTCCGGTGCCGGTGGCTCGGCTCGGTGGGTTGCCTGGAAGGCACTCTGGACAGTGGCAGGCGGAATCGTCTCAGGATGAGTTGGCCTTTTCCTCGCTCTGAAACATCACCGTCTGTGGGGGGAGAGAGCAGCAAAGTGTGTCGCACGTTGTGGTGGCCTTTTCTAGAATCCCCACTTCTGTCTCGAATTTCTTTTCCTCTCATCAATATCTGTCCTTCCTTTTTCTGTCCCTAAAAGTCAAGGATGTCATAGCTTCTTGGCTTTGACTAAGACCTGTGCATTTTAAATGCAATTCAATTTTCACCAGCAACCTCGGAGACCAAAACGGCTGGGTGATTTAACAGAGAGCTGAACGGATTCCTGGCTTTCTGCTTGTTCTGCGGTGCATGTTTGTGCTGAGGAGATTCTCGTTCTTTTCTACGACTGCATATTGGACATACTTGATAATTTTTACTTTTCTTGTATTTTCTCATGGGATAATGCATGCCGCCTTTAATATAAGGAATCACTTTATATTCATGTGAATTAGAACCAGAGGCAATTTTAATGCAAAACAACAAAGGTGAATTGTGTTTTGCAGAAAGCGTGCCAAAGCAAATAGCTAAATCAGTACCTTGTATCTGCTTCCTACGTCTCTATGTAATTATTAATACTTCATCTAAAACCTTAGAAACATTTCCACGCAGGTTATACTAAACCAAAAAAAGGAAGGAGGAAAAAAATGTGTTAATTTATTTATTAACCCCTTCTATAAAATTTGGTTTTAAATAAAGTGATAATAGATTAAGAATGTGAAGATATTCAAGCATAGCTTGTCCTTATCAAATGAGGAATCTTTTTATTAAGGAGCCCCAGAAAGACTAGATGTGTGGAGTGAAGGGAGCGTGTCTGATGCGTCCGCCTGCAGCTGATTGACAGTTCTCGCGGCCGTGAATTTCCCCAGGGAGACAGTGTGGCTGGTGAGCAGGAGGCTCTCATTCCCTACAGCGTCCCATTATTAAACTGATAACAAGATAATTCCTCTGCTTCTCGGAGACCTGACAGGGTGTACGGTGTTCACACTCTTACTGCATGGGATTTGATGTTCTAGGTAGGTTTTAATAAGAAGCACATTTTATTTCCATATTGAAAAAAATGGAAGCGAATACAGCGTAATAAAATAAAATCAAAATCAGATATGCCAGGGAACAGAATGTCTAAAGAATATTTTGCTTACGATATTTAGCTGTTTAAAAGAAATGTGCTGCTTGTGCTGGCTTCCACCATGCGGCTGACATGGTTCTCTAAACAAGAGAACCGTGCATCGTGATACGTAATTTGTTGAAATTAAAATTTACATATTCCGTTTTCAGTATTTGCCTATAAGAAATAGATGCTAATTTTAGATCATTAAGGAGGCAGAGGAGCTAGCTAGTCCTTGGCAAGTGCATTATATGTATCACTTAAAACAGTTCGGAGGTAGAGATAGAGCCAGGGTTAGAGACGGATGTAGAAACACAGACAGATAAAAGTGCCTTAAAAAGAGTAACAGCTCACTCAGGTAGCCATTATTAGTCCAAGTTAGAGACGAGGAGATTGAAGCTCCCCAACATCAGTAACGTATCTAAGAGATTATGAAACGCACTACACGGCTCAGACGCGTGGACGCCCAGCTCTTTGCTGGACATCGCAGGACGCCCCATGCAGAGCTCACGGCAGGGTGTTTCGGTCAGTAGCCAGCCGGCCAGCAAGCAGGGGAGCCTACCGTCCAGTCTCTTTCCATCCACTCTTCAGAAAACTAGTTGATATTTGTCTGGCTCTGTTACATTTGAGGGTCAGCAAATGGTAACCCTCAATGGTTACCAACAATGGTAAGGCAATCTGAGCCCATAAGAAATCTCTTGGGGTGGAGTTGAAGCCAGGCCTTAGCTAAAGGGGGTTGGTGAGCACCTCTAGGTTTAGGTTGGTGATTAACCCAGAGGGTCTGGATTCATCTTGTCCCAAGCGATGCACCCAGCAGCCCTCTCCCATCTGCTTAAAACTGTGCTGTGTTTGCAAATGGCTCTATGGGTCTTGGTCCCTACGATCTCCAGATAGACCATTTCTCTGCCATGTAATCTTCGGCAAGTGCCAGCAACCACAAGAGAGGCGGTCTGCCGGCAGCTTCCCAGCATTCCAGGGTCCATTTCTGATGGGAAAAATATATATATTGCTGTCTATGTAGCTGCTGAAACAAAACCGTGTCTTCAAAGTTAAAAGTGAGAGCGGTCCGAAGGTTTGGCGGGTCAGAGGGCGGAGTGTTCGCTCCTCCGTGATCCCGGGAGCTGGAGCCCGTGCCCTGTCGCCCGGGACGTTGCCCTCCCTGTTACGGTCACAGCTCTGCAGGAACCACGGACGAGGCCTCGGCGCACTTCTGCACCACACGCGCGAGGGGGCGGCCGCTTCCTGTGAAGCGTGCTATATTGTGTCACGCTTTTCAGGTTCTCAACAAAAAGTGATGTAGTTCTAAATTCGGACAAACCAAGAAGTGGGGGACTCAGTGGTCTGAAGCATCAGCGCCACCCCACGGCCCTCACTGGGGCTGCCGTTCCCTTCGCCTTTGCACTGGTGAGACAGGATGCTGAATGTGGCCTAGGTGGGGGCCTGGCTCAGACAGGTCGGACGCCCTGCCTTCAGGAGGGTGTGACCTTGCTGGGGAGACGGGACGATTGCCATGTAGCAATTGATAAAGAAGACACCGGCTTCAGTGAGGGAGCCTTGAAAAGTATGTCGACTGAGAGCGGTTCTCCCCTCCCTTCATTCCACAAGTCTCCTAGAGTTTGCTTTTTTCCTTAAGGAAGGTTCTGTTCTTCTTCATTAGCTTCAGGAAGAGTGGCTTCGCGTGAAGTAACAAGGGCTGTACTACCAGCTCAGAAATTTTAATTTGATGAAGGAAAATTTAGTGGAAAAGTAGAGAAAATTAATGAGTTTGGTTTTTTTTATGAATGAGTCACCTAGTTTAATAAATAGTCTTTAGAGAGGCCTCAAGTAGATTCATCGATGAGGTTATATAACATGCATTGACGAGACCACGAAGCTGACTCTACACCAGACCAAGAGCCGAGGCAGGAAAGCTGGCTGTTGTTAGCCAGCTCAGCGGGGGGGAGGCTGTGAGCGCCCGCACCCTGCGCCCCGGGGAGACACGACCCTTGCAGAGTTCACAGCTACGGCGTGTTTATCGGAGAGTGAAGCCCCTCCACGGCCGACGGAGCGGGCGGAGTCAGTGGAGGGGGGCAGAGCATTTCAGAGGGTCAGCGTCTTGGGCTGCTAGTTGTAAAAGCCGCGTGAATTGTCCACGGTGGGTCCCTTCTGCTTCACAGCTGAAAACGGCACCACGAGACGGACGGTGGGCTGAAACTGCACGCAGCCTTTCACACGTGAAATGTAGCCACTGATTTGCTGGAGCAACTTTTCCCAGCATTTCTTAGAAACCGTAGCATAAGGTAGGGGTAGCCTCCCATGTGATGACCTTCACAGCACCTGCAGCTTTGACCTTCACGGCACCTGCAGCTTCCTGTCTGCAGAGTTTGGACACAGGGACTCCTTTACCAGAGGTGGTTTTGTGCTCAGCTAAGGCTGGTAACCAGCTGAAAGCAAGACTCAGTGTAATAACTTAGAATTTGAAAAGAAGGGTTTTGCCTAGATAGGAGAGATAGTTAAGGCTAAACTTGCACACTAGGATTTTTTCCAGTTTATAGAATGTGTGTGTGTGTGTGTGTGTGTGTGTGTGTGTGTGTGTGTGTGTGTGTGGCTGAGTAATCTGTTTCATGGGCAGTTCCTGGAATAGCTGATGGGAAGCGCACGTGTCTGTTCGTACAGAATGCATGCAGGATTTCTGTGTACACATGCGTTTACACTGTATACATAAGTAATGTTGGGGGGAATAGCATTGAGCAAATGCAGTAAGTCTTTCTGGTTTGGCCGAGTAGTATCTATGAGACACAGTACTGCAGACTGTTAGAACACACTGACTAGAGGAAAGGGGTTGCTTCGCCGGGTTCAGGAGGCAGACCTAAGAGCACCCCAAGGGGGGAAGGGAAGAAAACCACTCCTGACGGGAACTTCTGACTGTGCTGGGAGTTCTTCCTAAAGAAACAGCGAAGCTCCCTGATGCTCTGGGGGTGGACAGGAGGGAGCAGTTGGTGCTGGCCTGCAGCAGACAGATGGCCCCTCCTGGGGAGGAGGCAGACCGGTTTGTCTCTCCCTTTCTCCCCACAGGCCCCTTGTGGGACCCCTTGTCTCCAGAACTGGCAGCACGGTGCCCAAAGAAGCGTCCACTGGGCTCTGCAGCCCGCACTTGCTCTTTTATTTAGTAAAAATGGAAGAGGCTTTTGTTTTGCTTTTATACTTCCTGCTCCAAAGGACCGTTTGCCCCTTGTTCTCGGTCATTGGAAGTGGTGGCGGATGGTCACACTTCCTGCCTAGAAGGCCTTCACCGCCGTGCAGGTGAAAGTGCGTTTGGAGGGTTTGTGAGACACGGGGACGGGCTGCGTCTGGGACTGAAGTCGTCTGCACCAGCTTCTGCGGCGCCCTCCTGTGGCGGCCCTTGTGGCGTGCGGTGGCGCGGGAGGGAAGGGCGGCTCTCTGCCTTTGCTCAGCGACGGCAGCACTGGAGGTGTTGGTAAATAATCCAGGAGGTTCCGGACTGGGGTTTGCTCTTTAAATCAAATTATTCCAGAGGCTCTTCTTTGCCTTAGTTTAAGTCATTGAAACAATCAGGGCTGTAGTTTTTAAATGCTTTTTGAAGATGCGTAGTAATCATCAAAACAGAAAGCATTTGATGACCCAGAGCTGCAGCCTTACCCTTTTTCCCCAAGTCTTAATTGTGCAAACCTTAATATAATACTTGCTATGGCAAGCGTATGCTTACAAATGTATTTTTTAAACTAACTTTCAAATTGGACAATGTTATGGAATTAGAAAAATGCATACTCTCCCTTTAACTTAGAGGGCTACGAGCCCCGGCCTTGTAATTACTTCCTTCTGAAAGACTACTTTTCTCCTATTCGATTTGAAAGGTTCAAAGATCATGTAATTATATGTGAGAGATAAGAGATTATAAAACAACACCTCATCGTTTTTCCCTAAAAACAGCATTGATATTAACATCTGTGCATTCATGGGCAAGTGGCAAAGAACGAACAAAGAGAAAATGGGACATTTAAGAGGAAAAATACACATTTTTATTTGCAAACTTTCAGTATATTATTGTGGGGGGGGAAGCATCAAATTTTAAACTCTGAGAAGGTCCCTCAGTGTTTGCTTTGCATTAGAAGTGCTGATGCATCACTGATAGAAAAACATGTTTTTAGCCCAGCAGTTGAAAGAGCTAATATTGATATTCGAAAAATTTTATAAAACAACTAATTAAGCAAAGAAGTTTTTTTCATATGTGTAACAAGGTGAATACCCTTTGCATGCATCGTAAATATTAGTGCCTATATTACATTAGAAGTATGTAAGTAGGGCTTGGATACCATTTCTTGATTTTAATTAGGTCACGTTGCCTTTTGAGTATCTTCATTTGCCAGGAAATGTGAATGTAACGGGGACTTTGTTGTAGACGCTGTTTGGGTTTTATAGTATGCAAATGAGGAGCAAATGCCAGCACATCCATTATGCTGCCGTATAAAGTTGGTACCAGGAAGGTGCCAGTCGCTTTGGAAAAGGCCCTGCCCTCTTCTCTTGTAAATCACCGTGCCGGCCGTCTGAGAAGGAGCATTTTGAACTGGAGTTTGGAACACAGATGCAACCCTGAGATGTTTGCAGAATACTGGGAACGTCTTTGGTTGATTCCTGAGTATCAGCAGCATATTAAGGGAAGGGAATCATTTATCAATACTCAGTGATGCAGTGAATGTTTCATTCGTGGCGTTGCATTAATCATTACCCTGAAAGGTGAAGCCTTGAGAGGTGTGTTTCCAGGCTGTTTACCAAGGTCGCCCACGCTGGCAGAGGTGGCAGCTGAAAGTGGAGGAGGAGGACGCCCACTGACTGAACCATGGAGAGAGTGCTGGTCCGGGGTGGGGTGGGGGGTCAGGTGGGTCTGATGGCGGGGACAGCTCCTGATAGAGAAGAGGAAGCAGGATGGAGAAGAGTGAGGATGGCTCATTTGCTTTTTCATTCTCCTGCTGCTCGCTCAGCACCCTCCCCTGCCTGTCTCCAGGTGGGCGCTGAAGGAGGCAGTTCGCCAGGAAGCAGGGTGGTGGCTGAACAGCTGTGGAAGGGAACAGGAGACACAGGGCAGTGGAAACACTTGTGTCTCGGGCAGAGCGTGTGTAGAAGGAACTTGTCCAGCTTTTCCAGGACCGTGGTTCGAAGGCATGTGGGCCTCCCAGGTGCAGGGCATGTCTTTCCTGCCACCCACTGCCCCGTCCCTTCCTCTCCCCGTCCCTTCCTCGCCCCACATTGCACCCGGTCCCAGCATGCTTGCTGTGTCCTTGGCCTGGGCGCAGTGGTGGCCCTCGCCCAGCCCTCCCAGCCAGGGGTTCACGCAAGTCCAGGATCCACAGTTCTTACAAGCTTTTTCTAAGTAGGAAATGATTTAATCTCAGTTCTGACAAAGCAACATCAGCCAAGAAACATAATTTAATTAAAAAATATCCTTGATATAAATGTTTTCTAGCATTTAATGAAATCTTAAAATAATTGTTAAAAATCTATAAAACATAAAACAACGCATAACATTTCCTTCTGTGGAGCCATCTCTTTTTTAAACCTGCTGAATTGACAGATACATTGTGCCCGCACTGTGGCACTGCCGAAAGATCAAAGGACACAGGAAAATGAGGCCTTGTACCCTTTCCGGTGACATATTTTAAAAAATCTTATCTGTGAACGCTTAAAACCAAAGGATCGCTCTGTTCCAAAATGTCATTGTTTGCTTTCTCGCCAAATCGTAGGAAATGGCAAATCTGAATATGACATTATTCCCTTAGTTATAAAAATAGTCATTGAATTTCATGAAAAGTCAATGTCAAATATATAACACCACGTAATTCTCAGAATAATCCCTACGAACTAAGTCTGGGAAACCAGCGGGTTCCGTTTTATAGATCAGGTGGCTGATGCAGAAGGACCCCGAAGGGGTGCGTCAATGTTTGAGTACTCAGCCCCAGGGGCGGGCCCCTGCGAAAACGCCAGCACGAAACGCCAGCACTGTTTTGTATCCGGAACAGATCCCCACCCTGGCGGGGTTTCATTCCAGCTGAAGGCAGAAAGGCATGACACATGCGAACTAAGAAAACGACACCGTAGAAAGTGTCACGGAAAGGAAGTAGAGCTGGGGTTGGGGGGGGCGTCACTGTAGGTGGGGCGTCACTGGGACAGTGGCAGTGGAGAAGGCCTGTGGGTGTCCGGGAAGGACAGTAACACAGAGTTGGCAAAGACCAAGTTATTTCTAGGAGTCCTTGACTTCTTACAATCATTGCTTTTAGCAAACATTTATTGCATTTTAAGAATTCTTTTATTTATTCCTCCTTTCCACAATATTTGGTGAGTCCCTAACATGTGTCAGGCACGTCGTGAGCAGAGCAGGCAATCCCAGTCCGCAGGGACGCACGTTTGCTGAGATGGGAGGCAGCGTGTGTCCCCCAAGCAGCTCCCAGCTGGCACCCCCGACACACGTCCTCTCCCCCAACAGGGCCGTCCAGCTGTGTGTGCATGGGGCATGCAGTCCCCGTGAGTGAGAGCCAGAGGCTCGCGCTCATAAAACAGTCACGTCCCACAGTACTTACATAAAATTTTCTTTTGGGAGTTTGAAGTCTTTACTGGAAACGTTTCAGTAATCTTCAGGACGCCCGCGTGCTATCTTGGGTACCCCAGGAACAAGCGCCCCAACTTTTCGTGGGGCGCTCTGCTCTGTGAAATTACCGTGAGAGTTCCCATCATGTTCTGTTAGTTATCAGCCTTACTAACTTGCAGAGGCAGCTCATTAAGTGGATGCTGGTGATAGCCTCTACGTGGAAAGGGGTGAGAACTGGAACGTGGATCCTTCGTGACATTTCCAACCAGGCCCTCTCTGTGCCTTTGCAAGGCTGTGTCCCCGAGCAAACCATGTCAGCACAGGCAGCCTCCCGTGACCTTTTAACTAAAAGCAAAGTCAAGTATCATCCACAGGTTTCCTGCAGGGAACAGTTTTGTGCGTGTGTGTGCAGCGAATTCCGATCTGGGGACTTCGTTGACTCACCGCAGCCTCGGTGCAGGGTCGGCAGTGATAGGACGGCCCAGACCGGGTTACACGTTGTCGGTTCAAGTCATGCCAGGGAGACAGGAAATGGCTTACACGTGGTGCTCATGGCCGTTCATTCATGTGCTGTTTCTCCATGCCTGCAGCCAGGACTGCGGTCTTCATAGGAAGGAGCCCGAAACATGGTACAAAACAAGAAGCCATCTTTCCTTCTTCTGCGGACAATTAGTAAGTGCCCGTTGGGTGCTCTGCTGTGCTGAACCAGACGGTAGTGAAGGCGGATGCACATCAGCGTGCTCCCCACCATGCGCAGTGAGAGAAGACGGTGGTGCGAATAAATAGGCAGCCGGGGTGCCGACGGGCGCCTCACCCTGGAGTGCCCCGTGACGGCAGCAATTCTGGGCCTGACGTCGCCGAGGGCGTCAGGATAGAAATGAGCTCTGCGTAGGCCCTAGAAGAGAGAACAGGGACAGGCTGTCAGAGAGCAGGGCAGGGCCATCAGAAGACGGACAGCACATGGAGCGAGGCAGCCCGAAGGGGCCTGTGGTGACAGTGGCTGCAGGGGCCTTTGGTGAGCCGAGATCTGATTATACCGTGCCCACCCCACCCTGTGCCCCTGTGTTAGCGCTTTTGCGTCATTAGGAAACGGTGAGTCCTCTTGCTGGGCTCTGCGTACTTGATCTCCCGCCCGGCTTTGTGGTTTCCGGGGCAGTCCCGTCCGCCTGCCTCGCTTAGGTGGTGTGTATGGAGTTAGGGTGGATTAACCCACTGGCCAAGAATAGAAGTAAGATCAGCCCCTGAGAATGACAGCAATAAAAATCGGCCCACGTTGAATTAAATCCACCATATGTATAAACCCACAACGTTGTCTATACATACGCGATTAAGAAACATGAAAAATGATTTATAAAAGCATTTATTGCCAGACAGCTCAACATGTGTATTTGCTCTTATTAGCGGAACGGCCCTGAGCAGTTACTTGTCTTGAAGTGAGGTGTTTGTGTTTCCTCTCTGGAACGGGGCTGGTAACGTCCAGCTGTCTTACTGTTCTGAGGGTTACAGACAACCGTGTGGCACGCTTACCACCGGGCGGGGCACCTCCAAGTCCTCACTCGTCACCATCGTACGTACTCCAGCGGTGTCAGTTAGCTTTGGCCACTGACGAAACACCCACGTGCAGTGAGCTGAAGCACCTGTCGTTCAGTTCACAATTCTGTGTGTGAGCAGTTAGGGCTGAGCTAAGCTGTGTGGTTCTTCTGGTCTCAGCTGGCCTCGCTTCTCCAGTAGCCAACTTCCGGGTGGACAAGGGGCCGGCTGGTGTCTGGTGACCCCAGCGGGGTGGCTCATCCCTGTCCCAAGTGGTCTGGGTCCTTTGGTAGACTATGCCAGCTTCATCACACGCTGGGCGGAATTTCCAGGCAGAGGAGGAGGAGGCCCCTCCGAGCCTCTCTGGGAAACAGACATGTCTCCTCTCCCACACGCCGTTGAACAGAAAAACCACACAGCCAGCCTGGATCCCCAGGGGTGGGCGAGTTCATCCCCCGCTCCCCCGCCACATTGCGGAGGGGCATGGGACACGGAGGGTCACTTTTTTCCAAATGATCGACCACAAGAGGGTTGAGGACGTAAAATCAGCTAGAGTCTCGAAGGTAAATGGAAGGGATAGGAAATCGATACGGGATAGCCTTGATGTAGTAGAGAGAGACTGGGAGTCAAAAGACCAGCTCGAAATCTTTGCCTCTGCTGTTGATTCACGTGACCCCGGTAAGATAACTTAAGTCACCCATTATTCTCAGTATAAGGTTTTCTAAATCCGACATTATTCCGTGGAATAAACGAGGTGGGGTGCATGAATGTGTGCATTCAGTGGGAGCACGCAGACAAATACAGCGGGCCACTGTTCTTCGGTGGTACGTGCCCCTCATAAATTACAGGAGGTGCTTGGGCCTCGCACCTTGCACCACCTGTCTGCCCTTCCCACCTCTCTCTTCTAGAACATAGAACTTTACTTACATTTGGATGTTGGGATTGGTAATAAAAAGGGTGCACTACTTGGAATTCCTCTTCTCAGATACCTATCTTCGTATTCCTTTGAGGCAAATATTTATTGAATTCCAACTACATACAAGGTATAATACTAGGTGCTAGAGATATAAGCATGAAAAATGGGCCCTGCCCTGCAAAACCTTGGCTCTCTGTTGAAAAACATACAACAATCTAACAACATAATTGCACTGTGAGATCTCAGAGGAGGGGGCCCTGGCAGCCAGGGGAGGCGGGGCATGGGGAAAGCTTCCCGGGGAGGCCGATGTCCAAACGTGAGCAGGGATGCATGGCGGGGTGATCTGAAGTTCAAACCCAGCACATGGCTGATTAGAAATCACTGTTTTAGTCCCTTGCCTGAATAAACCTGGTTTCCCCCCTGCACTGGGTTCTGTCCTCCTTGGAGTGTGGCCATGCATTTTCCCTGAAGCTAAACCGAACCGCTTGGGGTTCCTTAAACACAGCGCCCCTCGCCCTCGCCCTGCTGTCCCTCCACCTGCAGCACGCTGGCCCCTGTCTGTTGCATCAGCTTCCAATAAACGCCCACAGCTGACTGCGGAGTCGAGTGAGAGTCACTTCCCTGCGGAGCCTTCCCCGAGTCACGCAGGTGTGAGCCGCCACCCCTTCCCTCTGCTCTCGCTCTGTCCCGGTTCACGCCCTCTAATTATTTTTGTGTCAGTTTACACATGTCTCCTCTCTTACACCATATGCTCCGGGAGCCCGGGACTCATTCCTTATTCATCCAGACACAGGGAGCAGACACATGGCCAGGAGAACTCAAAACACGTTCCCTTCAGGACGCAGGTGCCTCAGCGTGGCCACAGCCAGAGCTTTGCCCTGGCCGTGTTTCGCGTGTTATAGAGAGCTGGGTGTTATCCTGAGGTTGAATCTGAAGCAGGCCTACCTTCCTAGAAGGATCGGGCACACGGCGTAGACTGACAGCGGGGGCGGAGCGTGGCGAGGGTCTTCACTGAGAGACACGGTGGGGCGGGGACACTGAGACTCGCTCTCCGGGGAGCGGTGTGGGCAGCACGCTCAGACTTCCTTGCACGTGGGAAAGACCTGGAGACCCTTGGAAGACTCTCCTGCCTGGGCCTCGCTGAGTGCGAATGAACTCGGAATCCTTAGGGGTATTTTCATTGTTGTTACTTTTCCTCTCCCAGTGATCTCGATGCTCGGCCAACGGTGAGAGCCAGTGACCGTGGCAGACGTGGTGAACAGCTGGGTGCAGGCAGAGAGGAAACGGAGGCCAGCTCCTCGTTTTCTAGCTTTCTAGGGACAAGAGGGCGGCGTATGAGCATATATTTAACGTGGAGAAACGGCAACATCCAGGTGGAGAACTTTGAGACTGGGTTTGAGCAAATTGAATTCAGGGTTAGAAGGTGGTTGGGATTGCTGCTCTGGCACTTAGGAGAAAGCGGGTGGGAGGTGTTTTCTCCACCGAGGGGTTATATGAAACCCCTGTGAACGTGGCACCCACAGGGCGTGCGAGAAGTGACACTGACAGAGAGGCCCGCCCGTGAGCAGCCCCCAGGGATGCCCACAGGTAGACAAGCTGGGGAGGGAATAGGAAAATAGGAAGGAGGAGGAGAGGGCTCTCTCCGATGCTCGCGTAGGGGAGGGTTTCCGAAAGCTGGGGGTGGTGGACAGTCCAGGTGCGGCTGAGAGTTCCGGTGGAGATTCGGGCCGAAAAGTGTCTGCTCTCTCACAGGAGTGTGGGGGGCACTTCTCTCTCTTGGCATCAGTGACCCCATTGGCCCCAGGTTGTGTGTTTCCGGGTCAGTCCCAGGCCCTTTTTCTCCACGTTACTCTCCTTTCTCGGGAAGTCGCCTGCCCAGGGGGCTTTGCATACTTTTATAAGTGGACGTCTCCCAAATGCACATCTTCCTCCCCAGCCTCTCTAGTGAATTCTAGGCTCTTGTGTCCAGAGGCACGATTGATGTCCTTGCCGACGAGATGCCCACCAGATAGTTTCCACGTAAGGCATTGAAATCGAACCTGTACTGTTCTCCCACGAGGTTTTCTTCCCTGGGCTCCGTGCCCTCCCAGTCAAGTGTCTGCCCCCCACCAGCATCCCCTGCCGGTTCTCTGGGGTCCTGTGTCTCTCCTGGAGATTCTTGGGACCCAGAGGGCAAATGATGACTGTGAGCAGCCCCGGCACAGTCAGGGTGCATTCAATCAAATACAGCCTTGTCCAAATTAAAATCGTCCTTTAGTAAAGGGGGACCGTGCTAGTCACAAGTGGGGTGCAGGTATCCTGTGGTCAGTGCGGGGACTCCCACCCACCTAGAGGAGGGCCGGCCCTGCTGTGCTGTCCTCCCTCCGCCCTCGGGGCTTGGGGACGCTGTGCGGGTGCACGTTCACCTGCGAAGTTAACGAAGGGGTTACTTCGTCATAACTGGAGGCCTGTTTCTGTTCTGGTTGCTTTTGTCTAACTTTGTTTCACGTCCTGGAACATCCTGAATGCCTGGGCCTGCTGCTGCTGCTGCTCCTCACTTTCCCCACAGGAGCAGCGGCGTCTGAAGCTGAAACCGTTGTTCTTTTCCGTCCAGATCTGTGGGCCTAGCCCGGCCCTTGAAGTTTTGGCAGCAGGCCTGGGGCCCTGCCCATTCCCTGCATCCTTAGAGTAACCACGAAACAACACACGTTTCTCTGTCTTTCTTTATATGACCTTGGGGGCGCTGAGACTGCATGTGGAAAAGCTACGCGTAGTTGTGCACAGTGGCCCCGAGCAACCCTGCCCTGCCCTCCGTGGCCTCAGGCTCAACACAGCGTCTGTGGCTCAGTCTCACAGTCTTTAAATGGCAGCAACAGCTAAATAATCACTGACGTGCATGGGATACCTACTTGGGGCCAGAAAACCGAGGGGACGAATGCGCCAGCGGCCTGGGCCTGAGGCCTGGCTGCTGTCTCTCAGCTCGGCGGCCCTGAGGCCACTGTGCCTCAGCGTCTCTGTCTGGACAACGGGGAGAAAAGTGCTGGGAATGGCTCAGTGAGGTCAAAGCCATCCAGATGGTGCCAAGCTCACCGCCAGCACTCTAGGACTCTCAGCGATTTCTCCGGCTGCTTTTCTAGGTGGGGGTTTACGATGCCCGTTTACCCCGTGAGGAAGTTCAGTGTCGTCCCAGGGCGGGCCGTGCTGTCTGCGGTAGAGTCAGGGTGCTCATCTGGATGGCTGGCTGCAGAGCAGGGGTGGGACCACTCCTCTCCATAGCCTCCGGGACTGGGTTCCTGCGGGGCCGCACTCCTGTCACCAAATCTAACACTCTGAACGCCGTGGCGCGCTGTCACTAGGCAGGGGTTGCTGCCCATGCTGTCAGAAGAGGTGACGGGAGGAGACGCTGGCTTGTTTCTTTCCCATGGCTCGAAACCTTTTTGCTGTATCAGCAATCATATTAATAACCATTTCCGTGCCGCTGTAGAATTGAGACAGCCCTTCCCCCCGTGCACACACATTGATGTGATCCCGCTACTGCCCCCTGCAGCTGGCAAGGTCGGTATTATCTCACGTTAAAAAGGAGAAGGCCCAGGGCCAGAAAAGTTAGGTAATGCGCTCACGTAATCCAAGAGAAATGAGGAAGTTTCTAGGAAAGGTCGTACGCCCCGAATCTCCTCCTCTGCTTCGCCACAGTCACCTGCTGTTCTAGAATGGTTTGTCTTTCAACAGGTACACGGCTAACTTGCGCAGCGTAGTTCTGAATTTACGTGTGCACGTACCCGTGCGCAGTGTGCGGAGGCCTCACTGACTGACGATGTGCTCTCTTTCCGGAAGGTCCTGATCGCCAGCCTCATGTGCAGCTACAACAAGAGCGACTGGATGGAGCTGTCGCGGATGGCCGAGGTACGTGCGGTGCCTTCAGCGCACCGGCATCCGTGTCTTCTCGTCTGCTCTTACTCGTTTGAAATAAAGAGCCGCCGTGAAGCGTAACCCTGTAGCAGTAAGACTGAATGGGAAGTGGTCACTGAAAACACCTGCGTTATCATCTCGTGTTTTCACTCAAATTACGGACAGGTAAATGTAAAAAGAATCTGTGCTACGAAAATGGCCCCTTGGACTTCACACACTCCCCAAAAACCCTTTATTCTTTGCATCCATTTACTCTTTGTTTGCATATTAAGCAAACTGTGTATTCTGAGGGATGTCATGATAACATTGAATCCTGCCTTCGAGAGTCTAACTTGATCTTACCTTGCCTTTAGGCGAGCTAGTGTGACAGTGAGAGGAGAACTCCTGAATATGAAACTCGTGAATATTTAAACTGTAAAAGGCTCGTTGCATAGTATCCCAGTGTGAGTACAGACATGCCTGAAATGGTGGGACCACCGCTCCCGGAGGGCACAGCACTCAGCGGGTTTTCTGTAAAATCACTGAGTCCTGTGTCATGCGCACTAACCAGGGGCCTCGAATGAGTGTTTCAGATAGAAGACCCCATGTTTACAGTCACACACTGATGTCCGTCGTGCTGCCGTGGAAAAGGCTCTCGGCGGGTTGAGCTGGGGTTTCTGGGAAACCCCTCGGGTACATAGAAGACGAAACCTGACAATACGTACGAACTGTCGACCCCACATCATAAGCCTCTGCGCAGCCTTCGAGAGAGCCCACAAACGCTGATTTTACGATTTATTTAGGTGATCTTAAACCTGCGAGGGGGAAATTGCTTCTGGGACTTGGGGGGTGGAATTAAACATGGTCAGTAATTGGCTTTGTGATCTTCCGCGTTGGGTCCATTTTCTATGAGTATTTACCTAATTGACCGTGAACCCCTCCACGGAGCCCGTGCCTGGCGTGAGCTTGGCCAATTTTAAGCTGACTGTGATGAATGGCTTTATCACGCCGCTCCCTTCTCTGCCCTTCTGTGGAGGCAAATGCTTTAAAAAAATGTTTTCCTCAGTGATGAGTATTTAAAATCGCAAATGTTACTTTGAAAAACTAAAAAAAGGCTTTGTGTTCGTAACATACTAACCAACTTAAAGATGTTCTTCACGTTGCTCACGTGGCATATCTGTTTTTTGAACTGCAGTTTAATGACATTTTCTAAGTTCTCACAGCCAAAAATAAAAGGGACAAAAGAAGAAAGAAAGGGAGGGAGGAAAGGACGGAGGATGGGAGGGAGAGAGGGAGCAAGAAAAGAAAGAAAGGAAGGAAAGAAGGAAGGAAGGAAGGAAGAAAGGAAAACATTTTTAAAAAAGAAAAGGGTGTGTCAAAAGTCTGCAGAATCTCTCCAGAGGAAAGCATTCTGCTTATCAAGGAGGTTAATCTATAGATGGTGTCAACTGAGAAAAAATTATCCCTGTAACCTTGAAATGTGGACCAGCCCAGGGCCTGCCAGCGAGGAACTGGCCCCAGCTGTCCCCAGGCCTCCGTGTCCCCTGCGGGGGGTGTGGAGCAGCACCAGTCAGCACTCGGTGAAGCCTGTGGAGTCAGCACTTGGTTTTCTTTCCGTGAACACACGCCTCCCAACAGGTTAAAACAGCTTCACTTACACCGGACAGGCCGGTGTTAACACACACCAACAGAAGCAAACAGGTGTTCGAGCCAAAGCCACCGTGCCAACCCCTGCCTCCATTTTTTTGTTGGAGGGGGGTAGTCTGAGGTTCCACACCTGCTGGTCTTGCCTGCCACCCAACTTCAATTCAGCAAATGACCCCCCGGCATGACGGACACGCATTATAAGTTCACCCAGCTCTTCCCCTGATAGAGGACGGAGGCTTGAATTACATTCGGGAGCTGGGGGATCCACCTGCTCTTTCCTGTCTGATCTGAAAGCAGAAAGACACGTGCACCGCAGCAGAAGAGATGCAGGTGTGCAAGACGTGAGTGACAGAGAGTCCCTGTGTAAGGATGCAAACTTGCAGGTGGAGGGTCCCCACTGTCCATTTGTTTCACCGGCGGTCACCATTGGTTTTTCTATTTTGAATAAAACACTTAAGGCCACGTGGGTGCTGAAAACATGGAACCCAGGTACAGTCTTGGAATGCTGAAAATTCAACAAAATGCTGTTTTTAAAAGTTGGCATAGGTCCCATATAGCGTCATTATCACATGCACATTCTTGAGAAGGCTTTGACTTCTCCTGGAAAGAGAACCGAACCTGCCCTTTTACTCCAGCCCTCGAATGCCCGCCCCCTTGGCTATTCCGTGCACGGTGTGACCTGGTCTGATGCCGCCCTGTGCCAGGAGCTTCACAGGAAGGAAGCCACCTCTGGAGTGGTTTCACAGCCTGGTGTGCCCTCAGCAGTGCCCTTGGGCACCGTCAGCTCGCTCGGTCCGCGTGTGACCTCCGCCTCTCCTGCATTTCTGGGACATTGAGCCTGTTTCACTTCTGTGTGAGGGAAGTTGTTTGAAGCACCTACTGTGTGCAGAGTCCTGGTCGGCCAGTGCAAAGGGTAGTAAGATACAGGCTCGGCTCTGCGGGGGTGTTCACAGTTCAACTGCGTAATCAGAACTCTACCAAACGGGACCACGCTGAGGCTCACAGTAGTAGGTCTTACTAGAGGTTGGACTCATACCAACAGACCTTGAACCCATTCCTCTCCTGCTGTGGATTAGCTCAGGAGGCAGAGGCGCAGTGAAGCTAATGTGAAGGCGCTTTACTGAGCTGGCCTGGACCTCACGAGAAGCGGAGCCCGTGGCACAGCCCTGGGGACAGGTGTGCCATGTGAGGTGATCGTCACCCCGACTCACAGCAGCTTAGTGAGAGGCGGGGGTGCCCGCCGGATCGGGCTGGCCTCTGGTTTCTCCCTGGCCAGACTCCATACCCCAGGGCTGTCCTTCCCTCTGAACTGTTGGGTTACATGCTGCCCCTTCGGGCAGCTGCTTAAGGAGCCTGATCCCACATCATGCTGTGAGATGCTTCTTCTAAACCCAGAATTGGAGGGAGAGGCCAGAGTGCGGTTGGGCCCGTGGACCCCACACTTTGGCAGTTGCAGTGGCTGTGATGAACCCAGCTGTCATCCTGAGGGAGCTATGGGTGGCAGTGACAGGCTATGGGAGGACAGCAACAGGGGCCGAGGTTTCTTTTTAATTTAGTGGCAAAAGCAAGGGTGACAATGGAGGACAGGGGATTAGAGGACACATGGATATGGGGTGTGGCTCAATCTGCACCCTTCCCAGCCCGATCCGAGCTTATCTGGGTGGTCCCACTGACCTTCTGGCCTGGGTGCATCCAAAGCCTTCCCACTCTTTCTTAAGATGCAAAACCCTTGACTGGGCCCTCTGAGTCCCATGCGGCCTGGCCCTGCCTTCCTGCCCAGTGATGTGCAAGCCTTACGGCCCTGACTTGCACAAGCCACTGCCAGGCCCCTGGCCCCCCTTTTGTATTTGTCACTTTTAGTTATTTGTTTTCCCTGTGAAGAAGATTCCCCTCGTCATTTCAGCTCCCGGCTGCCCCACAGCTGGGTCTGCCTCCGCCTGTGTTTTTCCTCTTCGGCATCCCAGAAGGGGTGGCTGGCCATGGTGTCCCAGCTCTCTACCTCTGCCCTGCGATCCCAGTGGTGTGGGACCCTGTCCGGTTCCCAGTGGCCTAACCCCTCATTCCGGGCCCACGGCTTGTCCACCAGCGGGCAATCCTTGATGAGTGATGAAGGCTTTAAGCTGGAGACCTGATGATGGATCACCAACGGTGTGACCACGCGTGAAGGGTGAGACAGGGAAGGTCCGGGGAGAGGTGCTGCTGGTGACACCAGGTGGCTGCCCTGCTCCGAGCAGAGTCCCAGTGGGCCACGTTGGAGCCAGGCTTGCGATGCGAGTCCTGGCCGATAACTAGTGTGAGATGGAATAGATACCAGAGCTCGGGAATGGTGGTGTCTGAGGAGAGACCCGGCAGAGGCCCGTCACAGGGTGCGCGGGACCAATGGGCATCTGCGCCCTCTGACACAATGAGCAGGATGGATGGGATCAGGAAAGATGGACGCTCAGGCGGAGACAAGAGAATGTTGTGGACTCTGTATCCAGTGAGGCCCAAGCTAGTGCGGTGTTGACCTGGCTTGGGTCCCTGCAGGTGGGTCAGCGACCTGAGAGCTGTGTCCCCAGCAATGGGCAGTTGAGATGAGTGGACAGGGTGGCCACTGAGAAGGTCAACACCAAATCTTGTGTATTCTTTTCAAAGAAACAAATTAAGAGAGAATCCAAGATGTGTACCTTCCATGCCCCACCGAGGGAGCGCTCTCCTCACCTGTGGGGGCTCTGCAGCCCTTCACTGGCCCTACCCCCCCAGGAGCCACCCTCCCACGTGGGCTCAGGCCACCCCGTCCCAGACCCCTCCTCACGGTGCCCAGGCTCCGATGCCCACCCCGGGCCTCAGGGACCCTCCTCAGACCTCCCGCTCGCCCGCCTTGCTCTGCCCACCCAGGACCCTGGCACTGCCTTGGTCAGGGAGCCAGGGAGGGTGAGGAAGGGGGAAGGAAGGGCTCCCCACCTGACGCTGTGCCGCCCAGGCGACGCGACCTGTGGTTCTGCTGCCCTCGCCTCCCTGAGGGCTCGGGAGGGTGACGCGGAGAACGAGACCCTCCACAGCCCCACCTTCTGAAGGTTCCTCAGAGGAGCTTTCGTTCTCCCCCCCCACCTTGAAGTGTAGTTACTTTAAATCCTTTATTCAGTCTGGGGAAGGGCAGTTCAGAGATTCGAATTGGATGGATGGATGTAGGATGGATGGACGGACAGACGGCCGTGTAGACAGACAGACAGGTAGGAACTGCTCACACTCACTTAGTATCTACTGCAGTCCAGGCACTGTAGTGAGCCCTTCACTTTCATTAAGTTCGTACCTTACAAAGGCAACCCTATGGCTACGTCTAGTGTTTTCCACATTTTAGAGATGAGGAAACTGAGGCAGATGGTAGTTAAATGATATGCCCAAGTTCACGGAGCTCATGTATGGTCAGAGCGGGATTTGAACCCACGAGATCCAGCTGCAGAGCCCACCCTATGAACATACACATTCCCCCCCACGTTGCACGCTGGGTGGGAGACGGGGAGTGTGTGCAGGGATATTGCATCTCCCGCCTCTGCATTCACTGGAATCCTTCCACGGGGAGTCACTTAGGGGAGCTAGAGTAAACTCGGGTACATGACAGCCAGAGAGCTCGGGACTCACCGGCGTCAGGGTGCGGGCTGGTGTCTGTGAGTCGAACATTCCGCGCCCATTCAGCGCTAAGGCTCTTTGAATGCACAGAGCTGCTGGGAGTTGGCACCAGCTGCCTTTCCGGTGGTGGGCGTCCTGCCCGGGCAGCACTGAGCAGAGGCTGGAGGGGCGTCCCCCATCCCGAGGGTGTCCCTGTGAGCAGGGTGGTCTGTGTCCCTCCCAAGGCCCTTCCAGCTGTGTTTGGTGGGTCAGTGTTTGTGTATTTGTGCTGTACCAGAGAAACTTCTAATAATTGGTCGCTGAAGAAAACACTGAAGTGTGAAGGTGGTTTTACAGGATTTTAGTTTTTACTTAGAGGTTACAAGTTTTAAGGATGTCTGCTTTTCTTAACATACTGTCACAACACCAGCCACAGAATACGTGATTTCCGGTAAGTCGCGGTAGTGGTTAGAACGCAGGCTCTGGGTGCCAGGTGCTCTCAAAGTGCTCGCATGCCAGCCAGTCAGTGACTCAAACTCTCTGTTCCTTGGTGTTATCCTGTGTAAGACGGGGATAATGAGACCCCTACGGCAGAGAGCCTGGCAAAGCGTCTGGCGTATTACAAGTGCCCAACACAGTTCTGATCGCTAACTGCAAGCTCGCGCTTGTAGGTTAGGAAATATGTACACAAATGCCACCGAAGTGATGTATTCCGAAACGTCGTTGGTTTGCTATTGCTGCCTTTCAGCTCCATAAAGAAGTGTAAAGGAAATATTTGAAAAACTGAGAAATAATAAGAGAAGCGCAATAGTATGTGGGATGGCAATGTTAAGGTGGTGATCCCCACACGGCAAGGTTTTCAGGCAGGTTGTGTTGTTACAGCTCACACTGGAGTGGAGGCCAAGGCGGGCAGACTCACCCTAAGCCTCCGAAGTTCCTTAGCCGGCCTGGGACGGAACTCGGCTTAGCCAGTAGTGCATTCTCCATGGTCACCACCAAGTCAGCAGGAAAAAAATAGCATGATTTAAAGTAATTTTCAAATAACAGGAAGCATTTTAAAACTGAATTAGGGGAGCAAAAACCATACTGAAACCGCGTTAGAAACCAGGCAGAATGAGCAAATGAACTCTCACAAGAGTGCAGGCGGGAAAGCAGACTCAGCGATGAATGAAGACGGGTAAGAAAATAGCTAGGATTCTTCAGCCTGTTGGGGTATGACTTAAAATGCATAAAGCAAAAAAAAAAAAAGCTAAAGTTTTGAACAATTAGGAAGACAAGAGAGGCCCTGAAGAAACGGCTGTTGGTCATACACTTAGAAAATAGGGAACTTTTTTAAGCCTTTGCATGATTTGGCAAACATGTTATAATATTATGTAAAAGGATTCATGTTTCCAGTTGATCTTACTGAAAAAGAAATTGTAGCATCTGGGCAATCCTAGAAGTTAGGTGAAACGATGTAGAACTTGAATCATTTAGTTTATCCTTCATTCCTCAAATTACTATTATCAAACTATAAAAAAGTGTTTTGCTTATTCTTAGAGTTTTTCACAGAAGACTTCTCAAGAATTTCACGATTCTCTGAGTATTCTTAGAACTTGTTTGTTCATTTTGCAGGACCCCTTTGTATGCAAACGAATTAATGAGTTAAATGAGGAAGACTCCTATTTAATTTTTAAACTAAGACAAAAATCCCTGCGCTTTTTATTTCTGAGTATGGATCTTACAAATATTCAATAAAATTGATTTTCAGTTAAAAACATTTAAAATTTTACTCAGATTCCTCCCCACTAGCGTTTTACATTTTCCGTGCACGGCTGCTCGCAGTACCAGTCAGTCATCCAGAACTAGTGAGACGTGTTGCTGCGAGAGCAGATGCTGCGCAGGGCGGGACAGAGGTGAGGTCGGACAGACCTCAGTGAGCATCTCCGCGGCCTCTCCGGATACCCAGGCTCGTCCTTCGGCCCCTGGGCTCCGGTTTTCTGCTGTGTAAAATGGGGACCCGAATCATCTTAGGTCTGTCCAAAGTTGAGACACAGAGCCAGGGCGTGTCCCCACAGAGCGCCGGAGAGAGAGCTGTGGTTGCTGTCACTTGCACTCCGATGTGAGAGCCAGGATACACCTTGTGTGATGGCCGTCCTAGAGAAAGCAGGGAGCTCCCATTTGACCAGGTGCTGAGTTATCCGCGGTGAAAGCGTACTGGCTCACAAATAAAGCTTTGCCTTTTCCTTCCTTTCTCTTGAACGTCATCCAGGCTTCCGGAGCAGATGCGCTGGAGTTGAACCTGTCCTGTCCACATGGCATGGGCGAGCGGGGAATGGGCCTGGCCTGCGGGCAGGTAAGGACCTCACCTGTCACCTGTTCACCTGTCCATCTGTGGGGCCCCGTCCAGTCACTGGCTGGAGACTTCCATGTCTGCACTGTTTGAATGGTCAGGGCTTAAAAAGTGGAAAAGGAAGGAAGCTGGAATTACAGCAATGGTTAGTTTTATTGAGGAAAATATCACATTACATGCTTGACAGGAAGTAGTATCGTAACAAATAGTTTCTCAGCGCTCTGAAGCAGAGTTAGCTGACTTCAGATGCAGTGTTCTTTATTCATTCCCGAAGCAGATCCGGTTTCCCTGGCGCCATGGCTGTTCACCCTGCAGACAACGCGTCGTTCGGGGCGATTTTGTAGTAAATGGGGCACGGCACAAATTGCATTTTACATTTTTGAGCATCTGATCATTTTTTCCTAACTGCGTGTGGGGAGTTGCAAAAAGACTTGGATGCTATTTTTATTGTTGGATTCAATAAATGGAATCTTCGTGCTGAGCTGCTTTCAAAAGCCTAATGAATAAAATGTGGAAATATATGTTAACATGTAGAAAATGCAGTATCTTTATGTAACTTGAGACAGTGTTGTATGGTAGAAAGCCGTGTAAAAGCTTAATGCCAAAAAGGTGAGTATTGTATCTAATTTAACTTTTAAGCTCAGTGGGAAATGGTGTGAATTAAAGAATGTGAAATGTCGTAATTTATGACAAATGTCCTAGTCTTGGAAAGTTTACTTTATCTCCACACCTGGCACTTGCACATAGTAGGTGCCTGTACATAGTAGGGCCGTGTAAAGAGTAAGTACTCAATTCTTTTTTTTTTTTTCAAGTTATCAAATTGTTTGAGTTAAACTCAGAGGCCAGAGGCCCTCATCGGGAAGGGCAAACGTTTCCGCCTGTTCCAATGAACACAGGTTGCCGTTCCCATGTTAGCATTCAGGGAGGGTCGTAAAGTGTCTTGTAAATATTTCATTAACATTCAGAGCAGATCTGTGGTGAAGGCAGAAACCATTCTGAAGCAGCAGGAGGGGAGGGCCCAGTCAGACGTTGTTCGAGTGTGTTCTCTGTTCCACACATGGCAGCTCGCCCAGTGCATGTGGTCACAGAACCAGGCCCAGAGCTGCCCAGTGCCGGGAAACGTCACCACAATACGTCATGGCTCCCTGAGCCCTGGTTACCTGGCAACCGTCCGGGTGTCAGGAAGTGTCCCTTAATTAAAAAGGGGGAGGTTCCCGAAAGGACACCTGGAACCGGGTTCTCTTCTGCTCCCCTTTCTTGGTCTCTGAAACTCAGAACCAAACTAGTTTTCAGTCACATGGATAGAAACGGCTTTGGAAAATTTCAACCCATTGGCTGATTATTGCAAAGAAGAGATAATTTTGCTATATATTCTTCGACCCCCAGATGGCGATTACTCAGCAGATGTTGCCTGGCCTTGGCCCGATTTTTCCGGGAGGGCATTTGCTCTGCGACCCCATCCGAGCGTCTCAGGCGTGTCCCCTCCCGGGAATCATTCAGCCACGTCAATTTCTGCACAGCCTTTGGCTGAATGAGGAGGCCCGGTGCTAACGTTCTGCAGTTAAACATCGCTTTCTAAAACTCTTGGAAAACGTACGTCCCCAGAACTAGGCTCTCACGCTGAAGGAAGCAGGGACATTCCCGTTTCATGTGTTCGTTGTAACGTCTAAAATGAAAGCCAAGTCTCCCTGCCACCAAGTTTAGAAATTGTCTTTTGAATTCTATTCTCTCATAAATTAGCTAATTGGAAAATAAAGCACGTTTCATCATTTCTGCTCCACTGTGATTGAAGCGGTCACTCTGCCTCAGGACACGGGCGTGTTCAATATTATAAGTGGGGGGAAGGGAGACTATCAGTGCATTAAAAGTAACTAACAGCTTTGCTATAACTGTGGCTCTTGAGAGTGGGCACAGACATGTCTGGGGCCTGTTCATCTTCTTTACCTCCTTTCTCCACCTCCTGTTCCCACCGCCTCTTCCTCCCTCCGTGAGGGTCATGGCCTTGACCCCTTGAGGGGATGCGGACGTGTGCTCAGTGCCGGGGGCAGAGGAGCAGGCAGGTGTCATAGTATGTTTTCTTCTTGAAACATCTGGTTTCTTCCACCTTCACCTCAAATATTTTCTTGCAAATATTTAAGTGAAAAATACTGCCATTGCACCTGAGTGCTTTCGAATTAACTATATGTGTATATATTTAAACATGTACATGTATATTTAAGTTTTATACACGCGCCCATAAATGACTAAAAATTGTGAAATTTGTGAGCAGAGAAGGCTGTCCCCTTTACTCTGCAGCATAATAGGTATCGTATGTATTTATGGAATTTGTAGAACTAAAGACGATCTCAAGCTACCCTTGGGAATTTGATTTGTGCATTTTCTGCAGAGTGAAACTCGATACACAATCTTTAACACTTACTAGGTATTTCAAGGTCGTCCCATTCTTTGTTTTTCCATCGACCATCTCTTTCACCATGATCTAGCCCCGCGCTGTCCTGGAGCGCCAACTTCCATCTCTAAAATACGCGATTTGAACTCGATGACCTCTCACTCCCTTCCAGCTTTGAGGGATTCTGGGGGTGCTGATGTTGCGGGTCGCAGGCAAATCAGATTGTGTTTGAATCACCCATAAAAAATCATGGATAAAACAAAAACAACTAAAGAAATAAATTCGTTTTATGCTGTTCTTTTAAAACATACTTTCTTTAACCTTTCTCATGGCATGCACAACGGTGTTTTACTTAAGTGCTTCCTAATTACTTTCATGTCAAGCAGTACTGCCTGCTTTTTGGTGTATGTTGTTTGGTTTGAGAAGCTTTGGTTTAATGGGTAAGCACCTGCTGTGGCTAAAAAGGGAACCTTGGGCTTTTCCACATCGGCCTGTCCTTCTATCAGACCCACTGCTTTAGTTAAGGTCCTCCCCCAGTGCCCCCCTTGATGCTCCAGCGGTGGTGAAAACAAGCTCCATTTGTGGTTACATACACGCCAAAAAATCAGAGTTTTACTACAACAGGAAAAAGAATATTTGAGTCTTCTTCCTTCTCTGAAGTAGGTTGAGTTTTCTTCTCATTTAACAGAAATGAACAGTGGTCTCATGTGTTCCCGCTGACGACCTGGTCAGCAGTTTGGGGGTCCTCAGTGCTAACCAGCAAACAAGCTGGATGTAGGAGGGGAGACAGTGAGGACGGCCCCTGACAGATTGGGGTTCCAGCATCAGCGTTAAACATCAGTAACTGAACCCCAAGTGCGGGAGCAAGTTGGCTCTAACAGGCTTTGGTTGTTCTGAATTTCCGCTTCTCTAAGTACGTAAAAGTGCAGGAAACCCAAACCTACTCTCAGGTGTTCTGTCCCTGTGAATAGGGAAGCTTCTTGGATGTTTCCATGTTCAGATCTAAAGTTGTCCACCACAGTCTCTGAACCGACGCCCCGAGACAGCATCTGGCTTGGAAAATGTTGAGCGAGAATGGCTCCTGTAAGATTCAGATACAGTGGCATCTCTTAAGGTCTCCTCCTTTCCCAAATGCTGAGTGACTGACCCTCTGGTGTCTTTTGAGAATCATAGTGGACATTTTTGCTTCTGCCCTGCGGACCCTCCGAACCCTGATTTGGGCTTGAGTGTCTTTCTGCTTGTGGGGTGGTTATGTTTTTGACATCGTCCCCAATATTTTAGAAATAGGTGGATTTGACAGAAGAACCCTGTGTCTTACTTCTCCTGTGCCCATGGGGTGCTGTGGCCATGCTTGGCTTCCCCACTCCGTGGCAGCGTGGACCCCGAGCTCCTCGGGCCCCTTCGTGCTGGCTGTGGATTGTATGAGCAGCAGCAAGCGTTTGGCCGAGGGTCAGCTCCTTCTCCAACGTGGCTTTGGTCAGTGCGTGCCTCCCTTATTCAGCCTGTGACTATCAACATCAAGCCCTCCCAGGGTTTTTGTTGACCTTCTGTGTTCTTGACCTTGAAGAGTCCAGGCTGCAGTCTTCAGCCAGCGGTACCTTGCGTTCTTGGACTGTCCACCAGCTATGGAAAGAGGAACGGTCGGGCTGGTGGGGAAAGTGTGGGGGCAGAGGCCCCGCCCTCCCGCCTGCCTATCCTGGCAGAAAGGCGGGGGAAGTGGCAGCGTGTGCCTGCTCAGGACTCACCAGACAGTCGTCCTCTTGAAGTGATTTTTTCCCATCAGAGCACATGCATGTTTAAAGCTTCTCGTTGTCAGTTATTCTTCAATCAGGCTGTTTCCTGCTTCTCAGTAGACTCTCTCCAACCCCCTCCACTAAGAGCTCATTGAGAGCTTTCTTCTACGGGGAGCCATCTTGTTTTAAGCTTGCATGGAGAACATTTGGAAGAGAAACTTACTAGATGTTCTCTCTCTGTAGAGATGACAGAGCCGGGATAAATTAAGTGCGGTGCACCTGCCCCAGTCGGCAGTAAGGAAGGAGCTCTGTGGGGGCGGTGCCTACAGTGAAGGCACAGTGACCTTGATAGGGGTACACCCCGAGAGAATACACTCACAAAGGGTTGTTATGGAGAACAGAAAATGAGAGTGTTCTCTCGGTGTCTCTTGTGTTCTTGGCGTTGTGTTAGGTATTCCCAGTCCACGCTCCGTTCGTCTCGAGGGGGAAGGTAGGAAAGTTTCCGTGTCACAGACAAGGAGCAGTGCTATTCCGGCACGTGGCAGGTTCCGTAAATGACGTTTGGACAGATCAGTGAAGGTATGAATGAGCGAAAGAGTGAACAGGTGAATGAACCCTTCCTGCAAAGTGGTTCTCCCCGCCACGGGCATTGAGAAGACCCTGGGCAGGGTGTTGCATGACTACGACGCAGTAAAGCAATTCTTGACTCTTTTGTAAGTTGACGACTTCCATCTCAAATCACTTCTGAATGATTGGAGGTGTAAACCCTCTGAAACCAATCTTAATGCCTCGTTGTGACATCTGTGTTATCTTCCCTCCTCAGCCCTGTTGGGTCTCGTGTGTCTGATTTCTCCGGCTTGTGTCTTGAATGCCCTCTAACTATGTTTGTCCAGAATATGGACTACGCACAGATCCCTGCTATTTACATGTTGTTTACCATGGATCCATGTTATTTACCCATAATCCCCCATGGTTATTTACCCACAACCCCCCATGGTTTGGGCAGCAGCCTGTCCCCTCTCTACGTATTCCATCTTGGGAACTGGATCATTTTTTTTTTAAAGAGTGAGAATTTTTTTCCATGTTCCCGGAGGAGTTTGGAGGATGAAAGACGTCAGAGTCGCTGACTGTGATTGCCTTTGGCAAACTCGCTGTGTCACAGTCAGGTCTGTACCCGGGACGGGGGAAGAGAAAGGAAACACAGGGCCTCCGCATGGTGTCTGGTGGGAGGGCCAGCATTATTTTCACCCGCACCCACGCCCAGCGCCTAACGCGGAGAGTGCCGGGTCGCAAACGCCCCTGGCACGCTGTCTGAGAGCAGGCACGGGACGTGACCCCTCCGGTGCTGTCCGCCAGGCTCCAGACCACAGTCTAACTCCTGGATCCCTCGCTGCAGCTCCGTGAGTTATCACTCCCGTTTTACAGACGGGAGAAGCCAAAGGTGAGATGTGCGTGATGTGGCCAGTCACAAGGCAGGGAGGCGGCAGCGGCAGCACCTAAATCCTGACTGTGGGCCTGCAGAACCAGGGCCCCGCAGCTCGCCCCAGGCTCCCCTTGCTCCTCTGCGGCAGGAGTCTCGCAGGAGCTGCGTGGCCAGCATCGGTGCATCTCTTCACCACGCGTCCCTCTTTGAAGGTGGCGCGGTTTATGGAAATCGTGAAAGCCCCGCTGTATAAATACCACCAAAAAGGCCAGCTTCCTGAAAATGATCGGAAGACACAATTTGAATGATCTTTATTTTTGTGTGATTTTAAGTTTTTTCTGTATCCAAATTTGTCTGCAGAGAGAAACCCTAACAGTTTTTTTGTAAATCTCCAGACGTGGTTAAAATAGCGTGCAGTTTTCCAGTGATACATGTGAATCACCAAGGTCTGCTTTTACGTTAAAAATCCACTTTGTATCACTTCAGTTTGACGTCATGCTGCCCATCAAGGAGACCATACGCGGTGTGGGGGGGATTGGGAAACTACCCCTGGTAGCTGGTGAGGACTCTGGAGAAGCGGCAGGGGGTGAAGACCCCACGGCGGTGCCCAGGGTGTGCACAGCGCCCTCCAGGGCCATCTGTGGTCAGGCCGGCCTGCTCTTCCAGCCCACCTCTCCACAGGACAGATCGTTAAGGCATCCAGCGGTGGGCAGCATGTCCATATAGCTGCTGCCCTTCACCCTTTAGAGCCAGCTGGCAGGAGTGACCACGATAAATCCTGCACCGCCTCGTGCAGCTGCGACACACTGCTGGTGGGATAGCAGTGTGGCGGGGGCGGGGGTGTCAGAAAATCATTTTGTTTGTTTCTTACTAGATTCCATGCTTGTTCCTCTTTTCCGGGTCTGTTGTTCTGGGGGTTCTGCGTCTGACAGTTCTTTTCCTAGGGCTGGCTTTGTGCTTCTCTTGTTTCTGCCTTCGTGTGGCTTTGCTGTCCTTTGTCTTTCTGCCTTATGGTCTCATACAACACAGGAAACAGACTCGCTTTCCGTCGGCATTCTGTCACAAGGGGTTACGTGGTGTCGGTGTTTACTCTCGGCACAGGGGGACGTTCCTGCGTGTACTTCTGTTCCTTACAGTTCCGAGAATCCCGGACACGCGTCCAGCAGAGCACCAGGCTGACGCGGCAGAGACGATGAAAGAGACCAGCAGCACAGTTCCCTGAGGACAGTGCCCACCCGCTTCTCCCTGGTAAATTGGCTCCCTTAGAATCCAAGGCTCTGTTCCTCCTTTCAGATTATTTAGGGTTTTCATCGTTTCTCCACTGGTGCATCTGCTCCACCGGGGCAATGGTCTTGACCCCCACTCTTGCCTGTCTACCTGTCTGCTTTTTCCTTCCTTTGCTTTTCATTGATAACAAGGTACTTCTGGTAGACGGACATCCCCTGATGCAGTTAACGCTCCAGTTGCTAACTGAGGGACTGACATGTGGCGGGAGTGGTGCAGGTGCTCGGGGCGCTGGGCACTGTGGGTTCCGTCCTGCCTCTTGTGGGCTTCAGTTGGTCAGCCCCTGTGTCCAGGCTTTCCCTCCTTCTGTGGACGTCGTCCCTTGTCTCCCTGCCTCATCCATTTTCCCCACTGTGATGCCTTCAGACCGCGTGCTGCTGTTTGTCATTTAGATTTGTCTACAGAGCATGTCTGGTTTTCTGCCTGAATTCATTGCATTGGATGAGAAAGCGCAAATCTCCTTGGCGGGAGACACCCAAGAAAATGCCGGGCTCTCCAGTCCCTCTTCCGTGCTGCCGCTGAAACAAGCCCCACCGCCGACAGGACTGTGGACTCATACTTCCAAGTAGCTGAACTTAATTGTATTAATATGCGTACTTGTTAATTATCAGTGAATTAAATCAAAATCCGCAACTGAACTCTTTCTCTCACAGTATTTAGCTCTTTTTTTTCCTTTTAAATGTGTTTCTCTTAGCTTGTTTCTACCGGCTCGGTCCTTTTTCCTTTTTATACACTTACTCTGTTTGGGTCCTGTTTCTCCTGAATTACCTTTGACTTTCTTTCTGTTCCTATGGTGTTTTTTACATTTTCTTTCTCTAGCTTTTTTTTTTTTTTAACTTTATTCTGTTTCAGAGTGATTGCCATTTTTATTTTTGTGTGGTTGCTCTTTTTTAAAAAAATATATTTTATTGATTATGCTATTACAGTTGTCCCATTCCCTCCCTTTGCTCTACTCCATCCTGCACACCCCCTCCCTCCCACATTCCCCCCCCCTTTAGTTCTTGTCCATGGGTTATACTTATAAATTTTTGGCTTCTACATTTCCTATACTATTCTTACCCTCCCCCTATTTATTTTCTACCTACTATTTATGCTACTTATTCTCTGTACCTTTCCTCCCTTCATCCCCCTCCCACTCCCCTGTTGATAACCCTCCATGTGACCTCCATTTCTGTGGTTCTGTTCCTGTTCTAGTTGTTTGCCTAGTTTGCTTTTGTTTTTGTTTTAAGTGTGGTTAATAACTGAGTTTGCTGTCATTTTTACTGTTCATATTTTTTATCTTCTTCTTCCTAGATAAATCCCTTTAACATTTCATATAATAATGGCTTGGTGATATTGAACTCCTTTAACTTGACCTTATCTGAGAAGCACTTTATCTGCCCTTCCATTCTAAATGATACCTTTGCTGGATACAGTAATCTTGGGTGTAGGTCCTTGCCTTTCATGACTTGCAATACTTCTTTCCAGCCCCTTCTTGCCTGCAAGGTCTCTTTTGAGAAATCAGCTGACAGTCTTATGGGAACCCCTTTGCAGGTAACTGTGTCCTTTTCTCTTGCTGCTTCTAAGATTCTCTCCTTCTGCTTAATCTTGGGGAATGTAATGATGATGTGCCTTGGTGTGTTCCTCCTTGGGTCCAGCTTCTTTGGGACTCTGAGCTTCCTGGACTTCCTGGAAGTCTATTTCCTTTGCCAGATGAGGGAAGTTCTCCTTCATTATTTGTTCAAATAAGTTTTCAATTTTTTGTTCTTCCTCTTCTCCTTCTGGTACCCCTATAATTCGGATGTTGGAACGTTTAAAGATGTCCTGGAGGTTCCTAAGCCTTTCCTCATTTTTCCGAATTCTTGTTTCTTCATTCTTTTTTGGTTGGATGTTTCTTTCTTCCTTCTGGCCCACACCGTTGATTTGAGTCCCAGTTTCCTTCGCATCACTATTGGTTCCCTGTACATTTTCCTTTGTCTCTCTTAGCATAGCCTTCATTTTTCCATCTAGTTTTCGACCAAATTCAACCAATTCTGTGAGTGTCTTAATAACCAGTGTTTTGAACTGTGCATCCGATAGGTTGGCTATCTCTTCCTCGCTTAGTTGTATTTTTTCTGGAGCTTTGAAGTGTTCTGTCATTTGGGCCATTTTTTTTTTTTTTGTCTTGGCGCTTCTGTTACTTAAAGGGGTGGAGCCTTAGGTGTTCACCTGGGTGGGGTAAAGCTGGTAGCTGCGCTGTGATGCTGTATGTGGGGGAGGGGCCAACAGGGAGCAATGGCGCCCACTCCACTCTCCACCGGATTTCAGTCACTCCCTCCACTACCCACAATCAAACTGGGCCCCTCTGGTGCTGCTTCCCGAGTGGGTGGGTTTGTGTGCATTCTAGGCCCCTGTGGGTGTCTCCAATGAGCTCTCCTGTGAGGCTGGGAGTTTCTCCCACTGCCGCCTCAACTCCCATGGGTGTTTTCAGTCAGAGGTTTGAGGCTTTATTTCCCCGTGCTGGAGCCCTGGGTTGTGCAGTATGTCACCCAGTCCACCAGCTGCTGCCTCGCCAGCCAGCTGCAGCTTTGCCCGCCCTGCTGCACAGTCTGCCACCTCGCTGGGTCTGCCAGCCGCCGCCTGGCCGTGAGTCCTCTCCTCCCCTCCTACCAGTCTGGGTGAGTGTTTCTTCTTTA
Source organism: Desmodus rotundus (assembly GCF_022682495.2). Lineage (NCBI taxonomy): Eukaryota > Metazoa > Chordata > Mammalia > Chiroptera > Phyllostomidae > Desmodus > Desmodus rotundus. Next base: position 54,939,022 of record NC_071398.1, on the reverse strand, counting down.
TCTCCTTGGTTGTTGGACTTCCATACAGTTCGATTTTCTGTCAGTTCTGGTTGTTTTTTGTTTTTAAATTGTTGTTGTCCTTCTTTTGGTTGTGCGAGGAGGCACAGTATGTCTACCTACGCCTCCATCTTGGCTGGAAGTCTCTTTTAAATAAAAAGTGCTATACTTGCTCAGAAAAGTTAGTTGATGGTTTCTACCGCTGAAACGCTTCTCTGTCTCTGTGCTGGTTCCACTTGGTGTTTTTGCTCTCTCTCCTAGTCCCAATGTCTCCAGGTTCCCAGCTCTGTGTTTTCGTCATTCTAGGATGTTTTTTCTTCTCTTGCCACTTTGAAATCTGCCCTTTAACTTTCTCCTGTATCAGTTTTCTTCCTGTTTTTTAAGACACACTGGTCCCTTTAATATCATTTTGCAAATGCCAGGCAAACATCTTCTCTTATGTTATTTTTACTGGCTGGACCTTCAGAGTCAGCGCTCCAGCCTGAGGTCTGGTTCCTTCTATGTGCCCAGGAGAATGAGTCAGGGGCCCTGGCAGCCTCCAGAGGCAGAAAGCCGCTCACGTGACATTCTCAAATACCGCAGTCTCCCATTGCAGATTAGTTTCTTCCCAGCTGGGGAAGAGAAGAGAGGGGGCAGAGGCCAAGGCTGTGAAGATGGTCATAAAGTGAACGGAGCTCCTAGACCGGGAGGAAATCAGTACGGGGGGAGCAGGACCCCCTAAGGGTGTCACAGGAGGCATATGTTTGGTGGCAGGATTGGAGATGAGAAGTCCCCCAAACCACGCACAGGCTCATTCCTAAAAGGGCGGGGCTTTTAGAACCAGTGCCACCAAGCAAACCAAGCTGATGCATGTGCTCCGTGAGTTTTGTCACTAACTGGCCCCACTGTGTGCCTGCATCGATGCCTCTGACACGTGCCCTAGTTTTTAAAAGTCAGCATTAGCAGTCTCTTGTGAACCTTCTACTGCACGTTTGTCAACCAGATTCCACGTACGACATGAACACGTAAGTGATAGTTCAAAATCAGTACGTGAAACGATCCCAAACCATTACATCACACAGTTTGATTTCTCTCCCGATGTCATGGCCTCTGATGTCGGTAGTAATCGGAGCTCTGCTCTCCCTGTGCCTTGGCTAGTGCTGCTCTTGTACAAAGCCTGCCATCTTTGAAGACAACCTCTCCAAAAATAAGCTGTTAATTTATGAGTTACTGTATTTCACCAAACCCAGGCTCGAAACTTGCAGATCACCTCGGATGTGAGCAGTGGGAAGCTTGGCTGCAAAATTGTCCCGTCTTATACACGGACGAGTCAGTAAAAAGCCGCTATGGGCAACCCACGTTTCAGTGTAAATTGTGATAATAAGAGAGAAAGTAGGTAAATTGGGAAGGCTAGATTATATTTTTGAATTGTTGTATACAGGGCTGCATGTTGGATGAGGAAGCTTTCAAGTCAGGCATTTTGAACTAAATCTTAGGACGTGAGTAGGTAAGTCCTTCCCCTCACCGACTCAGCAGCCTGTATTGTAGCGAAGCTTAATTTTACTGGGTTGAAAAGGAACGTTCAATTCCTTATCGCTTTCTTTTCCCCCTTTGGGCACGCTTTCCTGACATCCTCACCTCTCCTGCAGCCCCCACGAAGAGCAGTCACGTGCCTGAGACACCTTCCTCCACCTCACTGGATTACCTTTCTTTCTCATCTTTATCTTTTCTATTTCTTTAATGATGTTTTTCTCCTCTTCCTGCTTCCCTAGTATTTTTCTTGTTTGGCTCTGATTCACGTTTTCTGTCTTTCTCAGTGTGGTCATTCCCATTTTGGTAAAAATTTGCAGGATTGGCGTATATCACTAACAACTAACAGCTTTCTCTTTTCGAGAGTGTATTATATGCTCCAGGGAAGAGGTTACCGTTTCAGGTCGACTCTGTGACTTAATTCTCAAACAACCCTCTGAGCTAATACTACTAGTTTTCCTGTTTGGGGAGATACTGAAACAAAAGCGTGAAAAGGCTGAGCAATGTGTTCAAAGTCTGCAGCCTGGACATGGCCAAGTGAGCCTCAGGTCAGGGTCAGACTGCCTGTGACCCCCTGCTCCTTGCGCCTCCTGTAAGAGAAGCCAGGCTTCGTTCACTTGCTTTCACTCTCGCTGTAAGAACCGGTGCTGTCCTTGCTGCAGCTTCCTCCTTCCCTAATTCTGATGGGGCAGCACTGTGTCTATATGGGGTTTGCATCCTATGGCGTTAACATCCTGACCCATGTCCACCTTGCCCTGCAGTGTCGTCTCCCTTCTGCCTGCCAACCACCGACGAGTAGTTTTCGCATGGAAGCAATGCCTGCCCCAGCTTTGATGCTGGAGTAAACGCCGTCCAAGGGCCGGGTGTACGTCCTGTCCTTTCCATACCTATCCCATTGCCTGACATCCATAGTGCCCAGATAAAGGCCAGGTGATCAGCTGCAATGAGTGAGCCCTCCAGGCCCATCTGCTGTTCGGTTCCCTGGCGATACCATGGTTTCCTCACGACATGGAGAAAAGCAGGCAGGTCATCGCTGTTCCTCCATGTAGACTGAGGGGGCGCTCACGGCCCTTCCCAAGTGGTCTGTTGGGCAAGAACGTCTCTTAGCTTTACACGTTTTTATTTATCCTCCTTCACAGGACTTGGATACAAAATAGGAAGCAGGGTGATTTGACTAAGCAGTTAACTGTTTATTTTGTAGACGCCAACAATCTCACATCCTTGAAAAGGTTTTGTAGGATTTTTAATAAATACTCCCCAGGAGCTTATGTTTTTATTGCAAATTCCAATTTGACAACATTTAATCCCTTGTTATGGCTTTGTCAGACTTTTAATTCAATTATTCAAAACATGAAACAAAAGCAAATAATTGTAGATAGCACAGTAATATTAGCAGAATTAGCAGAGTGCCGAGAATTATTAAAGAGGACATTATGTTTGTTAATCGGGCATTTAATTTTGCTTCTGTTTGTTGATGGAAAACATCCTCTTGGCAAGGATTTTTTCAAAACCCTTAATTGTGGAAACACACCCTTAACAGCCGTGAATATGTCGCACAAGCAAAAGCTGTTTGAAGCCCAATTAGCCAGAAAGAGTAGGATTTCCATTTTAACTGTAGAGCGGCTGACCCGCACCCCGTGTGGTGGGTCTTCCTGCACAGAAAAAAGGCAGGTCTGTGAACCTGGCTTTCAAAACAGCCAGTGCTTATTACATGGGGCAGGCGTAACCTTGCTACTGAAAGGTCACCGTGGGAAAGGAAACCGCAGGCCAGTGTCACTCATGAACATCGACACAAACCAGCAAAGAACACGTTAACACGTGGTAGTCGACATGCATCACAGGGCACGACGTGACCATGTGGGACTCGGTGAAGCAAGGTTGGTTTGATCCCCTCCCCCAAATTTAGTTAATAAAAACCATCACATAAACAGGTGAAAAATAAAGGAAAAAATCATATGATCGTCTCAGGTGATACAGAAAATAAGGTTGGATCAAATTCAACAACTATTCCAAATTTTTTTTTAAATCTTTGAAAACTATGAATAGGAAGGAATTTTCTTAAAGTGATTAAACATACTTGTCAAACAACTGTAGCAAATATCAAATTTAATGGTGAAGTGCAGTGAGCTTTTTATGTTTTTATTTTTTATTTTTTAAAGATCAGATGTGAACCAGGATGCCTGTTATTTGTGAAACTGTTCTTCATTGTGCTGGATGTTCAATGGAAATTCAGCAAGAAAAATAAATTCAAAATAAAATGAAAGTACAAAAATAAAAAATGTGTATAAGGATTGGACAAATAAATTATTCACATATCTTTTAGTAATCTAGAATGACATATAAAATAATCCACTGATAAATGATTAGAATTAATTAGAAAAATTGCTAAGGAAAATACCAACATGCAGACATCAATTTCATTTCCATTCACCAAGTTTGAAATGGATTTTTTTAAAAAAACCATTTTGCATTAAAAATAGAAATAACATGTAATCTAACAAAACGTGCACAATTATTATGTAAAAATTGTAGAATTTTTACTGAAAGAAATTTTTAAAAGATAAAAAATAGAAAACATCCAGTTTAGGAATTACACATTTTTCCAGATTAATCACAAGATTCACTGCAAACCCAATCAAAATCCCAGCAGACCTATATGGTTACTAAAAAGACCAAGTATTCAAGGCATTCAATAATTATAATAATAGTAGTAGTAGAAAAGATTTATATAGCAGTTTTTTCTGTGCTAGTCACTGTTCTAAGTACCTAACATAAGTGGAGGTGGCTTTAATCAGCATCAGAAATTCTTACAGAGCTACAGCTCTTAAGATAACGGTTTTGACGGAGTCTTAGGTACATTGTGCAAAGCTGCAGAATGGGGAGATCAGAGAATGCACAGACACAGGGAAACTTCCTTTGCGTGGGCTGTGCTTGCCAACCAGTGCAGAAATGTACTAGGACCATGGCCGCCTATTCCCAGAGTCACCCACAAGTGACGAAAGACCCGGACGTCGCAGGCGTCATGGCGAACATCGGGAAAACAGTACTGGAGCTTGGGCAGCTGACCACAGGCCAGGGAAGCAATCCTGAAGGCAGAAAAGGCACGCGTCCTCAGAGATTCCTGTCAAGAGATACCGTGACTAGAGTAAAAAGACAAGTTATAAACTGGAAATGAACACTTGCCCTACGAAAAACAGACAGGTATAGTATTTCACATGTATACATTTTTTCAAATTAAGAAAAAGCAAGATAATCCAATAGAAAGATGGGCAAAAGGACAGTAATAACAGAAAAACTGTGAACAGCCAGTGGCATCTACAATGGAAAATGCAGGAAAACGTGTAATGAAACAGTGGAAAGCTATATAGCAATAAAAAATGAGTGATACACACCTCCGAGCAAAAGCATGATTGAACTTAGCAAGGAGAATGTTGAAATAAAAACAGAAGGTTCAGGAGAATAAGTCAGACTGTTATTCCATGTATATATCACGTAAAAGCATTTGGCATTAAATTATATGTTTTAGGGATGTACATGTATGTGGTGAAACCACTTTTGAAAAGCGAAGGGGTGTATGGTGGTTAGCAGAGGGGAAGGGGGGATAAATAGTGAAGGAAGGGGCCTTGACCGGGGGCCGTGAACACATAGTACACTATACAGACGATGTGCTGTAGAACTGTACCCCTGAAGCCTATAAAATTGTATTAACCAGTGTCACCCCAATAAATTCAGTAAGAAAAATAAAATGGTAGGTCACATATGTATTATAAATGGCAACAAAACTTGTTTTTCCAAATTAAAAAAGCGAGAAACACAAATATTTTATATTTTAAAAAGCATTTAATAAGTATTCTTTTTTGTTTACTTAAATGGGGAAAAAAACCTCATTTTAAAATACCTGCAGTGTGTCAGGGAAAACATTTTGAAGACACACAGCGTGCCTGCAGGGGAGCTCCTGGCTGCCTTTGCACCCCGTCGGACGGGCCGCCCAGTGCCCTGAGCGAGGGTCCAGCGCTGGGTCCCCGGATGCCGGGCCTCCGCATGCTTCATGTACCACCACGTAAGGCACGGGGTCTTACGTCTGCTTCCTCCTCCATAAAACAGGGTTAATAGTAGCACTCCTCCCATGCAGGTGTCAGGGGCCCAGACATACATGTGACCCATTCAGGGAAGGAGAGGCTGTCCCCACACCGCTGCAGGCGAGGGGCTTGTCACTTTTCCTCCTCACATTCCCACCATCCTCGGGGTGTGGGAGCGTCGCGGAGCAAGCTGGCCCCGCAGCTCTGCTTTGAATCAGCTTTTATTGGGAGGTTTTAAAATGACATTTTGCTCGAGGAAAGGATTTCAGTATATTCTTATTTTTGTTTTGTGTTGATTCAAGTTTGAAAATCATGGTTTGCGGAGGAAGTTTTCAACGTCTAGAGAAATACCCAGGCTCTGTCATTAAGAGAAGAGGTGGCCAGAGTGAACGGGATGGTTTTCTCTCGTCATTGATGCTACTAACAAGACTCGGCCCAAACAGTATCTCTGTGTGGTAGGGACACGGACGGCTTTCATCGTGCCTTGCCCCTACGTGTTTTCTGAAGCGAGTGTGCGTGATCTGTGTCAGCAGGGAGAAAGCACATTCGACAAAAAGATTCCCAGCCAACTAATAAGAAAAAGACAACCCAGAGACAAAATGAATAGTCAACTCGGAGAAGCAAAGTGGAAAGTCACCCAATGCAGCTGGTCGAAACAGAGACGCAAATGAAACCAACTGAGATGCTACACGTCCCACCGAGGGGACTGGCGGAGAGTGAGACCCTCCACGCTGTTGAAGGTGTGAGGCTGTAAAATCCAGATCGACTCAGGGCACGAACTTTTGGGCTCAGTCATCCAGTTCTAGGGGTCTGTCCTATAAAAATGTTAGTAACTTGGGATTCAACGCAGCACTGTCTGTAACAGTGCAAAAGCTGGAAACAACGTAAACATTCGTGTTTTAGGGAAGTTTGAGTGAATTATGGCACGTCCATACAGCCGGTGCTCTGCCACTCTGTCTCGATGGGGAAAAGTAGAGAACAAGTCTCACGTGTGTTACTGCGTGTGGTGTGTATGTAGATAGCTAAACGCAAACATGTGATGGAGAGGGAGCACAAAGCAAACAGCGGAGTCTCTGTTAGTGGCGTATGCATCTATATAGGGATGCCCGTATAAACACACGAGAGGAATGCAAACCATTGCTCCTAGTAGTTAGAAACTCAGGGTTTGGGAAAGGCAAAATTTTATTTCTTATTTTATCCAAGTATCTACATAGGAACAATGGTTAATTCTTGTGTGTTTTAAAATATAACAGCTCGGTAAGCCAGGCTTCAAGAGGGCGCTTTTCTGTTTGGGCACAAAGGATGTGACTCTGTGGTTAAGACGTTTTCGCCACCGTTATGCCATCAAGCCGTGAGAAACTATGCCGTGCCGTTAACTCAGGCCCAGGTGTTGCTCTGTGTATTGGAAGAACACACCAGTTGACTGGGAAATGTTGCCCCATTCCCCAAACTCCATGGAGCGGTTACTGACGTGTACCAGTTAACTTCTGGGCGGAGTCTCATTATTTTTTCTAAGAAATAATGATCAATAATAAACTATCCTAAACCCAGGGGCTTGATCCAGGATTCCTTTCTATGGAGTGGTCCAAAAATGGCTGCTTTCTGTCTAATACGAAGCATAATTTGATAGTGCTCTATAAATATTCAACAACATAATGTTAACCAGCAATAACATCATTGGAAGAATTTTTAAAAATTAGATGCTTGTTAAAAAATTTATGGTGGACACAGCCCATGAGACTTTATTTACCTTTTAACCAGTAGGGTTAGTAGGGGGTAAAGCATGACATAAATAAGTTAAATTGTAAAGACTTGGAGATTTTTTAAATGTGCCAGTGCTTTTGTGAAGATGTATAATATCTTGCCAGCTGTTTCTGCCAATTTATTATAGCAAAGGGATTTTGTTCTTTCACCTCTGCCGGTGAGAGAAAGCCATTGGTTGCTTCTGCCCTCGTATGTTAAGGAAGTTGTGTGCTTCCCTTTAAAATTTCTCATGAAGACATAAACCTCATCAAACCTGTCCCCTCCAGCTGGTAACCTCTGCATGAACGAAGGGGCTGAGATATTGCCCAATCCTGCCACCCATCACTTTTTATAGTTATGAGAACCATTACTTGGCTGCAGAGGAGACAACACAAGAAAATGTTTTCACTCTGTGCAAGGAGAATCTATTTTTAAATTATTGATTACACTAAGTGGCATGATTTCTTATGAAACCACGTTTTCCTCTTCTGGATTTCCTCTCTTACTTTCGGGAGAGAGCTGCGTTTGGAAGATGCTGCTGACCCTCCCTCAGGGAGGGGCGGGCGTCTCACTGACGTGAGGAAAACCAAGTGCTAATTTCAGTTGGCAATCTTCCCTCGGTTCCTTCAGTCCAGGCTCAACTGTTGTTAACCTTTGTTTGTGACAATTGGAGAGAATAATGGTTGAATTTGGGGCCTTTAATGTCACGTTGAAATCAATAGCTGTAAATGGCAGTTGCCACCATTCTAACGGATCTGTCACATTCAGACAAAAGAAGGCCCTTCTCAGTCCACAGAAGACTGCAGATGATTAAACACACACACACACACACACACGCACAGAAAGCTCAGAAGACCTCTGTAACATTGGGGAAATGCACTGATTCTCAGGTTTTTATAAGGTTTTATTTATTTATTTATTTTTGTCTTAAAAGTGTTTTGAAAAATACCTGAACCTGTAAGTCAAACACAGGACAGGTAGCAGACTTCCTCCAGACATCAAAACCTGGTCTCTGTCATAAAAACAAATTGAATTGTCCTTCTCAGAGGGGCGGGGAGACTGACGATCAGCCCCTTCGTGAACCGGCCGGGGCAGAAATTGCGAAGCCGTTGAATAAAAACAGCTCCGAAGCCCGCGAGCCAGAGCACTGACCGCCCCCGACAGCCCTCTTATCAGGCCTTCGGGTCCCCACATAAACCATCTTCAGCCGCCTGCCCATTTATCAAGTGCAGCTCTCGGGGCCCTGTCTGACCTTGTCTTTAACTTCCTTATTTTCATGGGCATTTTGTGGATGCAAATGAAGGGAGTCCAGTTCGTGTGCTCGTGCACAGCTTTGATAAACATATTTCCCAGTTCTGAACCTAATACCGGTCATAATCATCTAGACATTGATTAATTCCGTGTAGAACCAAAGTTCATTTCTGCTCAGCCTTGTGAAGTCGTGTGAAGTAGTAAGAATGTTTCAGGGCTGTATCAGAAGGAAGAAACTTGGGTCATCCTTCCCCCATAAAATAATAACAGGCCTCCAAGTTTTATTAAGGCATAACATGAAAAATTCTTTCTCACTGAAATGCCATTCCAGCCATCCTTTGAAAAATTAAATTAGTTGTTCTTAGAAGTAGAAACTACAAAAATTCAATACTACAAGAACATGGGAGATTAAAAAGAGGAACGGAGACAAGATCAGCTGTTTAAAGTTACCTTAAGCAAAGGGACTATTTTTTTCAGCTTATAATTTTGTAAGACAATTTTTCAGACTTAGCAGTTCCCAAAAGTGTTAGTTTAAGGACTCCATGAATTTTTCTAAAAAATTCTCCTCCTCAGAAATAACCTCACTGAAGAGGAACATAGTTTCTACTGGGCCTTTTTTTCTACTTGATTTCTTCCCATGAGAGCATGTACTTCCAAACTGTGTCCAATCAGAAAATACACGTGTGTGCCGGGGAGCTGGCTCTGCGGGGTGTGGGGGAGTCACCCCTGATTTGCAGAGCGTGCAGGTGTCTGGTGCCCGTGCTCCCCGGTGACCTGTTTCAACTCTGCTGCGGCTGACATCATGGAATGCGAAGTCAGTGGCACCCCTTCCCCCCCACCGCCCCGGGTCATCAGGCTCCGTCTGCAAAGACCGAGTTCTGCAGACATGAGTTACGCTGCTACCGCGCTGGTGATGGAGAGGAGGGGCGGTCGTCATCAGGGGAGAAAGGAAATAGGAGCCATTAACTCTGCAGGTGAGATGAAAGCGTCTTTAGGGGACACTTCACCTTTTCCAGGGCTAAGCCAGAGAACTCAAAATGTGCACTTTTCATTCTGTGTTCTGGGAAGGAATTTGGAATGTGAAAATTCCATGGGCCCCTGAGTATCTCCTAGATGCTGAACTGGAAGGGAAGTTTGTGGGGAAAGGCTGGCTTGTCAAGCCCTGTGCCTGCAGATGTAAACCTGAGGATGTCTGCATTGGCTCACGGTCTTTGCAGTTCGACGTGACCTGAGCGCAAGAAGGCGTGTGTATCAACTCAATATACGTGTCTGAACGTAGGGGTGGACACGAAGAAAGGGACAGCCTTGGGTTCATTGGCCTCTTTTTGGATGAAAACCTGAAAGGAAGACAGACTAGTTGAAACCAAATGAGGCCACCGCACAGGGATGGTTGTGCAGGTAATTCGGGGGGGACAGTAGGGACGAGGGCCCTCAGCACCCCATCATCCCCTGACCTGATCTCGGCCGGTCGGTCGCTCCGCCGTGTTGACACTCTCCGGCAAGCACGCGCACGGGTGGCGGAGTGCGGGGTGGCTGATGGAGCTTCTGCACGGGTTGTCGGAGTGTGGTCATGTGGTCGGAGCGCCCAGGGAGTAAAACCACCGTTCGTGGGGAAACTGCGGCGAGGGTCTTGTGTGTCCAGGGTGTTCCCGTGAATGCCATCCGTGTGTCCAGTGTATTCACGTGGGTGTGTGAGGGGAAATGCTCTGTGCATTGCGTAGTTCCGCAACTGCCTACTAAGTCAGGCTTGTTGATTTTATCGTTCATATTGTATCCATCCTTGCTTAATTTCCCTATTTCCCTGGCCGATAGGTCAGAATCCAAAAGAAGATAGTAAAATCTCTACCATCGTTGTGTTTTCACGTATGTTCCCGTTTGTTGCACAGAGTTACAAGCTTCGTCTAACCCTTAACCCTGAAGTTAAGTTGTGCACCTCACCTCATTTGCTATACAGTCTGCGCTCGTGGTTTTGGGAGTCCTACCTGGCACCATTATATAACGTCACTCCTCCTCGTCATCGGTGGCTTTGGTCTAGATTTTCACTCTTCACCTATATTGCCATTCCTGCATTTTTTCAATGTTAGCTATTTTATCTGATTTTTAACCAAATTGCAATATTTTTTAGTTTGAAACAAATTCAGCCTACTCAACATATAATGGCAATTAATCCATTTGATTTATTATTTTATATATTTTTGTGTTCACTATGCTTACTTTGTTAGGGTTTTTCTTTTATTATTATTATTATTATTATTATTATTATTATTTTATTGTCATTCAAGTACAGTTGTCTGCATTTACCTCCCTCCCCTGATTCCACTGCCCTGCCTTGGTTTTGTCCAATGTCCTTCATAGTTGTTCCTGAAAACCCTTTTTCTCACTCATTATGGAACTCTTGTTCTGGTCACAACGGTATGTAAAACAGCATTTCTCAAGTAGTACATCAAGTTCAGTATCAATGAAGGCTCTCCTAGGGTAGCCCACATTCTATCCCTGCACCCCTCTTCCTTCCGCTTTATGGGGCCTTTAGACCCCTCCCTTCTTCTTCCCTCTGCTTCCTTCTCTCCACAGTTCCTGGGTTTTGCTGAGTAGTCGAGAATGTTTAGTTGCATTTTTCATTATATATATACATACTCAAATATAAAATTATATGTGTTTAATTTCAAGAACCATATCTTGTAACTCCTATTCCAAGTCTCAGTTGCAGAATTGTCATCGTATCAATTAAAACAAGTTGCATCAACACCGTTCATTGTACTGTTCCTCTTCCTCTCCTTGGAAAGGAGAGACCTGCTTCTGATTGAATCTTTGTGAGATTGGGAGACCCTCCTGGACTGCGCTCTGCAGACAAGACGCCAGCGCGTGGGCGGCATAGCTCTGAGCCCTCGGAGGCTGCAGACCACGGTGCTCCCCGAACATCTGAGTGCTGTGTCAGCTGGCACGGGGCCTTGGGTCAGAGTCCCTTTCTTCTCCTAGTGGGGTCGGATAATCTCCCTTTTGTAAGGAAACCACTTTTTGTTCTTGGTGAAAGAAAGACTGTTTTCATTAGCATTAGAGGTCAGACATTTCCCCTGATTATGTCTAGGTGTGTGGCTTTTTGTAAAATTAATCCTGTCTGAGTCTTAGCGCGCCCACTCCGTCAGAAGGCAGGAGGCTTTCTTCAACTCGGGGAAGTTTTGTTCTATTATTTCCTTGATTATCTCTTTAATTCCACGTTCGATTTTTCCCCATCTGGAGCTCCTCTTCTCTAAATCTTTTACTTCATTGCTAACTCCCCCCTACCCCTCTCATTTTATTATCCAGGCAACTAATTCAGTTCTCAGCAGTGGCTACTCTCTTTGTCAGTTCCTCTATTTGATTTTAGAACATGGAAAATCATTATTGTCCATTCAATTAATTATTATTTTCATTTTCTAATTGCATCTCCTTGAGAATACTCATTACCCTTAAATTAACATTCTCCCCGATCCCATCCATGAGTTCCTCTTTAATAGAACCTCCCTGAGGAACTTGACTTCCTTCCCACAAGCTACTGAGTCTGTGGACTAGGCAGTGGTTTTTCTCCCACCTCCCTGTTGTGCTGGTCTGGCCACAGCAGCACGGGCAGGGTGGGAGGCTCTGCTGAGCTGCGGTAACCTGGGAGGTTGTGGGTGATATGGTGGTTCTGTCTCATGAGGGGGTGAGTCCAGGCCCCGGACTCTCCCGGTGCAGGTGGGAGAAAGCCAGGTCCTCCCAGGCTTCGGACACCTGGAGCACTGTTTCCGCCAGGGCTGTCCGCCTGGCATGGTGAGGTGGCCTTCCCGGGACCTGTGCAGTGTTGGCAGGCAGGCTCTTCTTGGCTCGCCCTGAGCCCCACGGGCACATGCTGCGGAGACCTGGGCTCTTCTGCCCCCACCCCCCGGGGTGAGTGGGGCCACCCACTGCTGTCATCTCGGGGCACTCAGAGCTTCGGGGGGACGAGCTGGCTCATGTGGCTGTTGACTGATACTGGCACTTTCCTATCTCTCCAGCACCCACTTGGAATGCTGGGAATATTTTCATTTCCAGTTTTAAATGTTGCCATCAGGACAGAGTAAAGGTTTGCTCCTGCACAATTTTTCACCCTCGCCCGTGTTTTGTTTGGGTACCTTCTGCCAAATCTAATTTTCCCAGTGTCTCAGCCAGCCTATCTTTGGGGTTCAAAATGGTAGGTCAAAATAATGGGATTATAATGTCCTGCTACCTCACCGACAAAATCCTGTAACGCGGGGACCACACACTCACAGACATACTCAGTAACGATCATGAGAATCACCCACGCAGACAAGGGGGATGGTTGTCAGTGGCACGAAGCAGGGATCATGTCTGCTCGCCAGGTCAGTGGTGACTCCCTCCCCAGGAGGAAGGCGGAGCTCTTCCCATAGCCAGCCTGGTGCCACAGCACAGGCTCTGCGGCTCGGGGACAGCCCCTGCCCCAGGTTGGCAGAGCCAAGCCTGTTGACACGGTTAAGTGGTTGCTTAGCTATTAAGCAATCCCACACTCTCCTGCCAGACGTTGCTGGCAGTGCAGCTCCTTTCAAATCCTACTCGGCTTCCTGTGAATTTCAAAAAAAAAAAAAACGTGTCAAGTCGTGATTCTTCCATTTAGACCGGCCTTAGTAGTTTTTTAGCTAAAGACTCAGCAGTTCAGCCCATCAGCTAAGATGTGTTTTGAGCATCCTCTGCTGTAGAGCACTGGGAGACCTCATGGGATGGATACATTGTAGCACAGATCCACTGTGTGTGTGTGTGTGTGTGTGTGTTGGGGGCGGGGTCAGGCTGGGGCAGACTTGCCTTTGGGTGGGGAGTACAGCAGGGACAGCCCTGAGGTGTCCTGCCTCATCTTTCGATGCTCCTGCAATATTTCTGTCTAGTCAGCACTCTCTTGGAAGCTCAGCATCCGCAGAAGGGTCCCCCCGCCTCCCCAGAACACATCTCTCTGCTCCGCACTTACGCCCAGCCTTGTCTGCTTTACTCTCTTACTCACTTCCCCGTCTTTGACAGCTTCCTTGCCTCCCTCTTCCCAGCCCCTTCCCACTCTCCTATGTGCCCAGCAAGAATCCTGGGATGAGCCCTGCTCCAGTCTCCCCACCCTCTCAGTGAGCCTGCTCATGCCCCTTCTCCCTTCCCGGGGGTCTGGAGAGCGGGCTTCACTTCCTCCGTTCATTCCCACCATACCCCTGAACTCTGTCAGCTGTCACCGAGGGCTCTGCCACACACTTCTCCCTTCTCACACCTTCCACAGGACTTGATCTGCTTCCAGCCTCTTCTCAGAATGCTTTCCTGTCTTCTTGAAAGTGTTCTTTCCTGGTCTGCTTGCCATCTCTCGGAGCAATTCTTTCCTCCCTTGTCTGGTCTGTTTTTATCTGGTTTGCAGATCAGGCCTAGAACTCAGACTTCCTGCCTCCTGGTTTAACTCTCCTTCCTTGACATTGAGAGAGGCTGGCACGTTCATTCTTCACTGATGGAGCTCCTGCACGGACGCCATTGGGTTTCATTACTGGTGGCTTCAGCTTCCTTAGTTCTTTAAATAATTTGTATAATTACTTTTAAAACAGTGTTGCAAGATTTCCAAAATTGATTCAGGCTCTCCAAAACTGCATCCACCCAGCCCTAGACAGGCCTTGAAGAGCCCCCAAGATCTGCTCCCAGAGACACCCCTGAACAGCTTCCCGTTCTCTTCCCTGTGGCTGCACTGTGGGGTCTGGGTCACCCACCGAGACGGAGACCTCCTTGGGGGTGGAGACATAGTCGCAGGGTGGTTTTCTGGAGTTCTCTTCTTAAAGACATGAATATTCTTTATGAGGAAAAGTCATTAAGGTGTTTACAACTTGCCGACTTAGATGTATGAAATGAGTTACTTTGAAGAGAGCCCGAGGATGAGGTATAGGACAGGACAGCAGGCCTGGGGACAAGAGAATAGCCCACAGGGTTCAAGTTCAAGGGAGGAGGAGGTCTGCGGCCCCAGGATGGAGGTGGGCGGGTGGAAGAGCCAAGAAAATAGGGAGAGTAAAGTGAGTGAAGTGCTTCTGTCTTGAAAAGGCATGGGGACCCCTTTCAGGCAATGCAGCAGCCGTGCTGCTGTGCTTTCCGGGGTGGTTTTCAAGTGTACGGGGTTTGGAGTTACCGTTGGTCCCGTCTGTTGATCGGCTAAGTGGACGAGGTGGTAATGCACAGGACTTGGGGACCCACCGAGTTAGCTCTGCGGTAACCTGAGCAGTCCTCCTGGGTTCTGGCGCCTCTGTGATGAGGGCCACACGGGGCACATTTTGTTACTTTAAGGAGAACCAAGGGTGCTCCATATAAATAGCTTGTCTTGTACCCTTATTTTAAAGAATTGCTAAGAAAGAGGGTAAGAGCTAAAAGTCCTCCCCCAATAATTCTTGAAGATCCTCATTGCCTGGGAAGCTCTTTTTCAAAAGTCCACAGAACCTCGTCCCTGGGAATTCCAGACCGCAGGCACTTTCGTGTGTGCGTGTGCGCGTGCGAATGTGTGCTCGTGTGATTCTGATGCACAGCCATCGGTGAGAACAGCTAAGCTGAAGTGTGATGAGCTGAGTTTGATTCAACACCCCGACACCGTGGGAAGGAGAGGAGAGGCTTGCTTCTGTGTGACCAGCCTCTTGAAATTAGCTTGAGGAAGCAGCCTCTGCTGAAGCTGGCAGTGCGCCCCCCAGTGCCGGCTTCAAGGTGAGATGCAGGAACTGCGCCCTCTAGGGGCAGCGCACAGAGGCAGGCAGCCTGCCCACGTTAAGGCCACGCAGGCTGGGTCTGATTTCCCCAGCCCTCCCCAGCCCTCCCCAGCCCCGCCGGGTACGACTCCCACACTCTGCCCTCCCAGCTTGCACCAGGCCTCCCCAGTCCTCTGGGGAGGCCTGGTCCACACCCTGTCGACACCCTGTCGTTGGCACGGGTTCTCCTGCGAGTGCGCTTCCAATACCTCTACTGCTCACTGCGGCCTGAAGTGACCTATTCTCTCTGAGCTCCGCAGCTGTTTGTGCTGTCTCGTAGCTGGTGGGTGACAGAGCCAGGGCAGGAGATGGAGAGCTGACCCCGCCCCGTGTTCTTTTCACACACATGTCACACCTCCCATGACGTTGGCCGTAGTTTTCGTAAATGAATCCCACAGCGACCCGGCAGCTGGAGAGTGCAGCTGCCGTGCGCAGCCGCCAGGCTGTAGCTCTCACAGGGGCCCACGCTGGCACTTGGGTATCTGGAGAGGCAGCACTGTGCAAGGCATCCCAAGTGCTCAGGTTCTGGGTAGTATACTGTCAATTTGAACAAAATCTTATAAGAAAATTCTGCATCTCTCAAATATTTTCCTGAGCTGAATAAGCCAAACTTTAGCCATCACTGAAAAATTTGCAAAAACTTATAGGAGAAAAGGAAACCTACAAGCACTGGGACTTAGGTATTAATGAGGCGTGCGTCCCCAGACTTTCTCTAATCCCTAAGTATCACGATAATATATAATTTTCCCCACATAAAGCAGTAAAGTATAGCTGAAATATTCAAGTGATCCCCACGGACCCCTAATGATTCTGTAGAAACAGAACTGAAGGCTGTTAGCATAAATTCTGCATCGAGTCCTGGCTGAAACATTTTAACACCACTTTGTCTTGTTTCCCGTGCAGAGCGTACGGTGCACGGAGTCACCACCAGATCTCTCCAGCACTTCTATTGTCTAAGATACATCAGTTTTTACCAGTTTCACTTTTTCTTAATTTCCATCATGAGACTCGGCAACTGGCTTTCTTTGGGGGCCACTTTACACAGAAGTTTTTTGATCGGTTTGAAAAATTATTTTGACTTTGTACTTCAAAGGAGAAAGTTGTCCGGTCGGTACTGCAGCGTAGGCGTGTGTGGGAAGGCCCCTGACAGCCAGCTTCTCCGGCCCAGTGGCTTGCTCCCGCTGGTCTTGCTGCGTGACCCACACTTCCCGCACACGCTGCATGAGTGTGTCTTAGAGGGTCACGCAGAGTGGAAACTGCACAGGTGTGGTCCGTGAACATCAGGGACTTACTATATCATGTAGACGTTTCCTATAATTCTTGCTGCTTTTGTGTTTTTCCGCAGATCCGTCAGGGATCATCAAGCATCCACTTCCTGAACACACATTCACAACTGGCTTTCCCAGAGCTCGTGATTTGTGTGTCTGCTGACATTCTGCCAGAGGCCCCGTGAATGGCCACTGCTTAGTCTCTGTCCCATGTGGCGGCACCACCACCGCTTGTCCATGACCCTCCTGCATTGTCCTCCTGCTCTGAAGACAGAGAACTTGGCTTTGGAGCAGGTGCGGGTGCCTTTAAGGCAGAGACCCTCAGAGGCAGAATTTTGAGTTTAAGACTTTGCCTGTAGTGGTGCTATCGCGGGGCCTGCTTTGGTATGACTCTCACTGTTAACATATTTACTAAATATGTGAGTGTACACACACATGCAGACACTCATTTTGTGTGTGTAAATGTGTGTGCATGGACACATGTACATCTGTACGTCTTCAGTAAGAACAATGCACGTATGAGAAATTTTAAACAATTTCATTTTACATATGCATGTTTTCTTTAGCTGTTGTAAATCCTTGGAAGCAGCCTGGCCCTTTAAAGTAAATAACTTATAAACCAGAAACAGGAGCACCGGCTCACAGACGGCATCTGAAGGAGGCTGCTGCGACCTCCGAGCTGCAGGCAGCGAGCTGGGCGGGGCCGCACACCCCTGGGCCGAAGATGCAGGCCCTGACGCACCAGGCGCATTCTGGGCACCCCAGGGTACGCCGTCGGAAGATTCCAGTGATGAGCTCAGTAGCCTCTCAGATGGAATAAAAGAGACATGGAGATAAAAAACTGGAAGAGAGAGAAAGAAAGCATTCTGTTTCCTAACGTAACTGTTCCTGGGTAACAGATAGTAACAAGAATATTCCATTGGTAACTGTGAAGCTGTATTTCTCTGAATTCCTGCTCTAGCACAAGAGCCATGATAGAGCTTTAAGAAGAAATTTAATCTAATCTATTTTCCTAGTAAAAGCAGAGACAGCCAATTAATCTTACAACATTCTCTCTCTCTGTCTGAAAATGAAATACCCATTATTCTTAAGCCACTCTGACCATATGGCACTATCATTTAATTTGTAACAAAAACCAAACGCCATTCTGTGGAGGAGTTAATTCAGTGTCTCAGGTCCAGTCCTCTTTAGCCAGCCGGCCTTCCTTCCTTCCTTCCTTCCTTCCTTTGTCCTTTTCCTCCTTTGTGAAGATCTCAGTGCCTGGCTCTCACCCATCTGAGCATGAGTGCCAGCATCTGCGGTTTTAACTGCTGGTGGATGATCTCTGATACAAGATTGCAAGAAATTTGACTCATACAATGAGGTTGGTTAAGTGAATTGCTTGACTAAGAATTAGCCTAACTTCTACAAGCTTTCTACCAGCCCACACTTGCATCTCGGTTTCCTGTTATTGTGATATAAATAAAACTGGGTAAGAGAAACAGATAATGATCATATACAACATATGAGCCGAGCATTTGCTTTGAAGTCACATCTCATTCTAATAAAGCTTCACCAAAGGTGATGAGTAGTCCATGATGAATACATCTGTCTGTTGTTGACTAGGGTTATGCTCGCCTCAGTGCGTGATACCATGTGATGAAAAAGATATATGGACCCTGACTTCGAACAACTCAAAATCTAGGAGCAAAGACAAAAATTAACTCCATGAAATTAGAGTAATTTAAGCCGTTAGAAAAGCAAAGTGAGGGTCTGTGTCGATCCTCGAATGCACACAGTTACCTGTGGCTTCCCGGGGGTGTAACGCAAGCAACCATCTGCAGCCACACCCAGTTCTGTCTACCCTGGCCTCTCGCCCTGCCTTACATGTTTCATTGCCTAGTTTAAATTACATTACATGTCTGTCCACTTTTTCCTTACGGTATTTTCCACTTGACTGAAAACTCCATGAGAATAGTAACTTTGTCTCATTTACTGTTATAACCTGCCTGTGCAACTAAGGTAGTAGCTGAATACACGTTTGTTGAATGAATGAGTTAGCACATGATAAGTAAAAGCTCATCACGGACAGTGGGACACCGTCTCACCGTGTGTAGCCCACTCTCTGCCCATAAGAGGAGTGTGGCCAGGGATGCCTCCTTGTTTGCATCGTGCCCCTGGCAGCTGCTCTGCACAGGCGCAGGCCTTCGCCAAGCACTCGCTGTAACAGGGAACGGTGAGAAAATGGTTAAGTGGAAGTAGACTGATGTTCTTCACAGTTTCTTTAGGGCAGCTGCTAAGGCAGTGGCATGGGACTACTCTGATTTCTTTTACAGCCAGGCAGATCAGTATTTATTTTGTACGGCTTTATTGTATCATGTATCAAATTGAAGTGCAGGATATGTAATGTTCAAACAGTTGTCCGTGGCCTGATTAGGAAGTGAGGACTCTGAGTAAAATCTTCTTTGTGTATTAAGTTTTTTTTTTTTTTGCACACATTGCTGGATTTTATATACTCATTTCATTTACAATTTTCACATTAGTAGCATGAGCATTTTAAGTTAACAGCATAAGTTTTTTCATCATATTTTCTTGTTAACTTTTTTTTGATATATTTATTGATTATGCTATTACAGTTATCCCATTTCCCCCCCTTCACTCAACTCCATCCTGCCCACCCCCTCCCTCCCACATTCCCCCCCTTTAGTTCATGTCCATGAGTCATACACATAAGTTCTTTGGCTTCTACATTTCCTACACTATTCTTACCCTCCCCCTGTCTATTTTCCACCTATCATTTATGCTATTTATTCTCTGTACCTTTCCCCCCTCTCTCCCCCTCCCAATCCCCTATTGATAACCCTCCATGTGATCTCCATTTCTGTGGTTCTGTTTCTGTTCTAGTTGTTTGCTTAGTTTTCTTTTGTTTTGGTTTTAGGTGTGGTTGTTAATAACTGTGAGTTTGCTGTCATTTTTACTGTTCATATTTTTTATCTTCTTGTTCTTAGGTAAGTCCCTTTAACATTTCATATAATAATGGCTTGGTGATGATGAACTTCTTTAACTTGACCGTATCTGGGAAGCACTTTATCTTCCCTTCCATTCTAAATGATAGCTTTGCTGGATACAGTAATCTTGGATGTAGGTCCTTGCCTTTCGTGACTTTGAATACTTCTTGCCAGTCCCTTCTTGCCTGTAAGGTCTCTTTTGAGAAATCAGCTGACAGTCTTACGGGAACACCTTTGTAGGTAACTGTGTCCTTTTCTCTTGCTGCTTCTAAGATTCTCTCCTTCTGCTTAATCTTGGGTAATGTGATGATGATGTGCCTTGGTGTGTTCCTCCTTGGGTCCAGCTTCTTTGGGACTCTCTGAGCTTCCTGGACTTCCTGGAAGTCTATTTCCTTTGCCAGATGAGGGAAGTTCTCCTTCATTATTTGTTCAAGTAAGTTTTCAATTTTTTGTTCTTCCTCTTCTCCTTCTGGCACCCCTATAATTCGGATGTTGGAACATTTCAAGATGTCCTGGAGGTTCCTAAGCCTCTCCTCATTTTCCCGAATTCTTGTTTCTTCATTCTTTTCTGGTTGGATGTTTCTTTCTTCCTTCTGGTCCACACCGTTGATTTGAGTCCCAGTTTCCTTCGCATCACTATTGGTTCCCTGTACATTTTCCTTTGTTTCTCTTAGCATAGGCTTCATTTTTTCATCTGGTTTTTGAACAAATTCAACCAATTCTGTGAGTATCCTTATAAGCAGTGTTTTGAACTGTGCATCTAATAGGTCGCCTATCTCTTCCTCTCTTAGTTGTATTTTTTCTGGAGCTTTGAAGTGTTCTGTCATTTGGGCCATTTTTTTTTTTTTTGTCTTGGCGCTTCTGTTACTTAAAGGGGCGGAGCCTTAGGTGTTCACTGGGGCGGGGTAAAGCTGGTAGCTGCGCTGTGATGCTGTATGTGGGGGAGGGGCAGAGAGGGAGCAATGGCACCCACTCCACTCTCCACCGGATTTCAGTCACTCCCTCCACTACCCACAATCAAACTGGGCCCCTCTGGTGCTGGTTCCCGAGTGGGTGGGCCTGTGCATGCCCTAGGCCCCTGTGGGTCTCTCCAGCGACCTCTCCTGTGAGGCTGGGAGTCTCTCCTGCTGCTGCCCCAACCCCCACGGGCATTTTCAATCAGAGGTTTGAGGCTTTATTTCCCAGCGCTGGAGCCCTGGTTCCCACCCTTTGTCCTGGTTTATGTATGTGTGAATGTGGGGCCGCGGGGTGCTACCCGCACTCTGCCTGCCCCGCTCTCTGCCACTCGGAGTCCAGCCCTCTCGGTTTATCTGCACGAATGTGAGGCCGCAGGGTCCGCTAGTGGTCAGCCTGCCTGCGCCGTTCGTCCCACACTCCACCAGTCTCGGTCCCGCCACAGCCACGCTAGTCTTCTCCACCCCGGTGCCCACCTCCGCCCCTCCTACCGGTCTGGATGTATGTTTCTCTTTTATCTACTTGGTGTGGGACTTCCTTGCCGTTCGATTTTCTGTCAGTTCTGGTTGTGCGAGGAGGCGCAGTGTGTCTACGTACGCCGCCATTGGTTCTCTCTTGTTCTGTATATTAAGATTTTATAGGTGCACCTAATAATAAAAATTGTGCTAAGGTTTAGATTTGGAATTTTCAAAAAGTCTAAATATGTTGTTACGTTTTCTTGAAATACATTGTATATTTTTGGGTATTTTTGAATTTGGGGATATTTATCATAGAAATAGCAATGTATGTACATTCTTTTTATTTTAATACTGTATTGATCAAAACTCACAAAAGCAATGTAATATAGTTATCCTTTTTTATGTGTATTTATGTTGTAAATGCAGAGGAAGATACTTCTGTAGTGTTCCTCTACCTAGTATACAAGTATCTAGTGCATAAGGTACTTCTCTAGTGTTCCTCTACCTAGTATTCAAGTATCTAGTGCATAAGGTACTTCTCTAGTGTTCCTCTACCTAGTATACAAGTATCTAGTACATAAGGTACTTCTCTAGTGTTCTTCTACCTAGTATACAAGTATCTAGCACGTAAGATACTTATCTAGTGTGTCTCTATCTAGTATACAAGTATCTAGTACATAAGATACTTATCTAGTGTGCCTCTGTCTAGTATACAAGTATCTAGTACATAAGATACTTACCTAGTGCACCACTCACACCTGGTGACCCCGAAGTCTCTTCCGCTCACCTGTCGGTTGCCAGCACAGTGCTCACCAAGCATTGCTGTGATCCAGGGTTAAACCCTGGACATTAAGGATGTTAGGACTGACACGTGTAACTCTGGTTCTATCCCAAAGACAAATGCACTTGATATTGAATGTGCTTCTAATATAAATGGCTCTTACCTCTCCACTATGGATAATTCAGAATTAACGGCATATCCACAAAAATGAGCTCGTGCAGGGTTCAGATTCCACATCCTAAAATGTATTATTTGTTACTGCTCTTTCCTATTCACGTGGTCTTAACCGGATTTAGATTCACAGCTATTCCTCTTCTTTCCCCATTTTCCTTAATATTCAATAGCTGTTTTAGTCTATTAAGTTCTTGCTACCAAACCTCCCCTAATGTAGGAGGGGGCATTGAGGCCTTCTCTCTCACTCTCCTGGGGAAACATTTTTTCTAGGTTATCACACTTTAAACCATTAGCTTTAGTTACCTGTTAAATAGAACAAAGAAATAAGCCAAAAGGCTCTTTGTGAAGAACTGATATAGTACAATTAACGTAAAAGTTCACAAATGATAACTTTTCTGCAATGATTGTGACATAATCGGTAAAATTTCAGCAAAGTATAAGTGAATTCGGTTGTATAAAATAAATATATAGTACTTAGATGACTAGCAACAGATTCTGTGAGGCTACTTCCTGAAAGAAAACCTGGATTTTATGCAGTCTGCCCGTTCTTTTCCACTTAGCAGTATGTAGTTCTCATCTTTCCTAACTGATGTGTCTTTGATATGCAATTGATACTTTTCAAATATTTTTAGTCATATGATAGATGCAGTTATATAACAAATAATACCTATTTACTCATTGATTTACTTGAGTTCTACAAAGCCATAAAAAGAGAAGTATATATAAAATCTTAAAGAAAGGTAAGCGCGGGCATTAATCTCAAGACCTGGAGCAGGTGTATTAGGTGTGAACGGGGGACACAGTGTCAGTAGTTAAAAGTAAGGAGACGAATGTGACTGCCCTAACGTCCTACTGTGACTGATTTTGGCTGCCTGTCATGGTTGATATGTACTGCATAGGCTATCGTCCATTTCTTAATCGTTTAGAAACAGCCATGCGGCTACAGCACAATAGCATCATCACTGCATCCCTACGTCAGGGGATCTCTGTGGTGTATGGGGTTCAGGAACACCCCATTCAGAACTGCACGAGCTTACCTCAAGCGTAGTGGAAGAACCAGTTTGTAGGTGAGCCACCTGAGGGTGCCCTGGAGGGAAGGCAATGCCAGCGCTGGCTGGCCGAGCACGGGCTGTGGTCTGTTCAGCATCAGCTGCAGGGCTCCCTGTGTCTCCCTCTGCAGCTGCCCCCAAGGTGACACGCAGTGGTAGTTCCCACGGGTGCCAGGCCCTGGGCTGCTGACTACCGGGTAGTTTGTAGCTTCTAAATGCTTATTTTTGTTTGTCTCCTCTTTTTAAAAAAATCCATTTTACCAGTAAACACAGCACCTAGTAACAAAAGCCAAGAAACTATGAGCACCAGTCACCAGAATAGATTCAGACCAGTCATCTAATAAATCCTGGAAATAATCTCAAAGTAAAAAAATTGGGAAATAAGTAAAACGGTATATATGAGTGCTGAAATATTATATGAATATTAATGGCAGTTTTCAAGAAGTTTAATAACAGGGAATGCATATGCTGTGATGTAGAAACGAACGATATAAAACTGTAAAAGCGGCAAAATTAAAATTTGACAAAAACATGACTCAGAGAATTGAAGGAAATACACCTTTTTAATAGTGCTGTTGTCCTATTGTTTCTTACGAATAATTTTTATTTTTTCATCTTCGTTGAATAATTTTTCAAAATAATTTATTGAAAAACATTTCTATCATGATTATGACATCATCTTTTCCTAATTAGGAAAAAAATTCTCAAGAGTAACATTGGAAGAAAGATTTAATGCAAGGGTCTTGTATGAAATATATTAAATAGTTCCTTTTCTCTGTCAAAGTAAGACACACAGATAGGATGTTAATCCGTAGCAGGACGCCGAAGCGTCTTGCAGGGGTTTGTTCTGAAGGGCGCTGAGCGGCGGGCTCTGTGTGTCTCTCACTGGGGGTAACCCGGCGCACAGCCAAAGCTGGGCAGGAACGATTTGAGCGCGACAGGTGTGGGAGCTCTTGCTGAACCATTAAGGACACGTTTGCTGGTTTTCGTGTTGCCTGGGAGTGGCCTACTCGACCTCTTTGGGTCCCATCCAGGCCTGGGATTCCAAGTACGTAGTTCATTAACAACGCAGATTCTTTATGTCCCGGTCGGTCGGGTCATCGACTCCGCTTTGTGAGAACTCAGAAATACTGTCTGAGCTACAGCCAATCCCTTTCACAATGTCACACGCTCTCTTCACCCTTACACGCATCCACTGCCTCGTAATGCAGGAGGTAATCTCCTGCACTGTGGTGTGAGTTCCAGTTGTGCAGCCGGTTCCAAATGATAACAAACCACAAGTACTCGGACCGTCCACGTTCAATGTCCCGCGCGGTTCTGGCCTCCAGTAGTTCAGTCCAGGGTTGTCGTTGGCGCTGTCTGGCTGTAAGTGTCTGAAATCTGAACTTCCCAATCCGTTGTAACCTGCCTTCTGTCCCCTTGTCTGCCCACACGTAACTCGCACATCACCAACAACTCTAAGTGCTGTATCTGTTGCCCACGTGTTAGCACTCCGCCGACCCGATTCCTCTGCGGCGTTTTACGTTGAGAACTTCCTCTACATCTCCTTCATGGGAATTTCTCTCCTCCCCATATTTCCCTGCTTGTTCTCGCCTCTCTCTGCCTGCAGCTTGGCATCGATGAGACAAGCTTTAAGCCCTTTTCTTTCCATCTTCTCTCATTCACAAGACTTCAGCCGCCACCTGCATGCTAATAACCCCTAAATCCATGCCTCTGACCTCTTCCTGAGACCCAGA
Organism: Desmodus rotundus; assembly: GCF_022682495.2. Classification (NCBI taxonomy): domain Eukaryota; kingdom Metazoa; phylum Chordata; class Mammalia; order Chiroptera; family Phyllostomidae; genus Desmodus; species Desmodus rotundus. The sequence goes on along the minus strand of NC_071398.1, from coordinate 54,914,287 downwards.
ACCTATCAGCGCTCAACCAGCTTCTGTCCGTGAGCTTCCTAAGGGAACCTCAAACTCGGAGGATCTAAAACTCACTCCCCGTCTTCTGCAAAACCGTGCCTCTCTGGTGTTTCCTCACTGGGTTGATGAGATTGCCATCCCCGACAATGACAAAACCCTGCATCGTTCTCAAGTTTTATCCCCCAGCTTCGGTTTGTCCTAATCTTGAAAGTTTGTAATGTTCTTCTTTAAAATGGCATTCCATTCCACTTGCAGTTCCCCCTCCACCTCCCCACTGGCCTCTTCTCCGTCAGGTCGGGCCGCCTGCTGGCACTGGGTCTTACCCTGTGACCCCCAGATGCACAGCTGGGGCAGAAGCGGGCTACAGGTGTTCGTATGGGAAACAAGACAATTAATAAACAACAATACAAGAATAAACTATTCCGAGTACTCACAGCTGTACGTCTGCCATTGCCCCACCCTGTGTCCAGAATCAAATTTCTGAAGCATGGATCTGACCACACGGCTTTCGTGTGTCCTCACTGCCTGAAGGGTCAGGCAGGGCCTTTTACCCGGCCGACCTTGTGTCGGAGCCCCCACCGGCCATGTCTCCTCCCTGCGCTTTCACAGCAACAGCCACTCTGTTTCCATCACATGTGCAGCCTCACTCGTGTGCCTGTCCCCTGTGAATTCCGTGTCCCTGTGCTGTCCACAGCGACTCCAGCCGGGCCCCTGCTGTGAATCCTTCAAGGTTCCCAATCACAGCCGCCTCCACTGCGGACACCTCCTCCCCCAACCACACACTCTCTCTCTCTCTCTCTCTCTCTCTCACACACACACACACACACACACACACAATCGGAAGTAATTAAAGTAATCACTGCGACACTAAGTCCCCAGTCACTTTGCACACCTTTCGAGGAGAGCAAATTGTTTGGGGTTGTTTTCATGTCTGTTTCTTAGCCAAATGAAACTATTCATAAAGCCTTTGTTATTATCCTCAGGGTGATTGCAGAGAGCCAATTAAAAACATTGGTCTAGATTCAGTGGCTTTGGGTGCTCCCACAAATCCCTGTGTTATCAGAGAAGAACGAAGCAGTAGGAGTGTGGGCATCCGTTGCTGCATGAACATAGCCACAGGAAGGGAGCGAGTGGAACCGGCTCTGTGAGGCTGGCTCTGCCTTGGCCCAGTCGTCCAAACACCGCAGTAGGTGCTGCCCGCCTCCAGGCGAGTCTTACGGAAGCCTGTGGAGTTCACCGGAGTGTGCTCGTTGGTTAGCGTAAAAAACCAAAATTTTAAACTCTCTAAATTCAACAGTCCTTTGGGCACTTTTTACATATGTTGACTATTGCAAAAAAGTAAATACCCATCTGTTCTCGGTACTGATATGATTTTGTGTATCAGGTGATCTGAAGGTTTTCCCCTGTGCAGGCTCACTCAGCTCTCTTATCAACAATGCAGGCTTCAGGCTGCTCCTTGAAGTTGAGTTAGGACACCTGAGAGGTAGACCCTGCTCGAATCTGTAATCACACAGGTGTGTAGGGTAAGAGGGAGATCATATTTTAATTTCATTTCAGTGCCTCAAGCTATTTTTGCCTTATGGGCTCAGTTACTATTCTGTGTTTACATATCCATGTTTTAAGAAATCAGAGCTATTCCGGATCCATTTCAAATGAAGCTTTCCCGGTTCTGGGCGGTATGTCTCTCTTCTTTCTGCCAGGGTCTCTTGAATTATAGGAGAGCAACTTGCCGTGGATGGTGTGTTCAAATGCTAAGTGATTTACAGAGGAAGGCAGACGTATTGTGTTCCCGAGGATACAATCCCATTCGTATATTCTGTCCACTCTGAAAATGCAGTGCCCCCAGTGGTTATAATAGGATTGTATGTTCTTTGAGGACAAAGTTGACTCCTTAGTAACTTTTACATTTCACGGGAAGTTCCAGGTTAATTACTAAGTAAAAACCGGCCTTGTCTCCCTCTACCGTCCGTGAAGAGATGGGCCTGAGGCAGCTACGGCCTCTTCTATGAGAAAGCAGCCAGAAGCAGCGGTTTCTGGTTAAGCTGCCACCAAAGTGCCCATCCTGCTCCCACGACTGTGACCCATGGGGCAGGCATGGTGTCCTGAGCCCCAGGCGGCCACCCGCAGTTGGAATGACAGGTCAGCAGCCTGTCAGGCAGTGCGGCACCACGACTCTGGCAATTGTGCCTCACGGGCTCTTCCTGGCAAGTGACAGAGCTGACTCTGGCCATGAGAATCAAAAAAGACATGTCCGCAGGTACAAGATGACTTAGAGAGCCAGGAAGGCAAGGGTGGGCTTAGAACCGGAGCAGACACCGAAGGGGCCCAGGGGCTGGCAGCGAGCATCGTCCCTGGCATGCAGCCTCCCCAGCACTGACGTGGCCACTACGGCCACCATGGATGGTGTCGGGAGACCTGCACCACACCTGCCAGGAGCTCACCTGAACCACCCGTCTGACTGTGAGGTCAGGATGTCTGGCTGGGGTTCCGGCAGCTGGGCCTAGGGCATGTGCTTGTACCTCGGTGCCCACGGGTAGAGAAGGCAACTCTCCAGCCGTGAGTGCACCCTGGCGGTGGTTTATGTGCCCCCCGGACTTGCTTCAGTGGGGAGGATCTCGTACAAAATGAGCAGGAAGGGTGTGGATTAGGTCAGAAGGAGGGCAGTTGTGTGATTCCACCATTTGCTTTACATCTTGTCCTGTGTAGCTGTGTTTCGACACAAACAGACTCTACGGGAGAAGGTAGGGAAATTGGAATTGAACTGGGGAACTAGAGAGGCAACGTGGAGAGCAGGAGAACGTGAGCCAGAAAGTGGGAGGAAGCAGCCATGGGAGGAGCTGCGGGGAAGTCAGAGCAGAGGCTGTAGGACCACAGAGCTTCTGACTCACAGAGTGATGGACAGCCGCCCTTAAAGGGCCAACAGGATGGGAAGGGCTGCCCTCGGTCCCCGGCTTCCCAGGAATTTCAAACTGTCGCGATTCAGGAAAATATGATGGGGCAGCTGATGGCGATTCCAACACAGGACTTTGCAGAGTGTTTCGAACAGTGGAAGAGACGCCGGGAGAACTGTGTGAGGTCCCAAGGAGACCGCTTTGAAGGGGACTGAGGCGTCGTCGTCCTGTGTGCAGTGTTTCTTGTAGCTTGTGTCTTCTTCAGTAAGTGTCCCTGTTTTTCACAGTGCGTGGCTGGATACCCTCTGGACAGATACATATAAAAATGATCCCAAGTTGCTGCATGATTCAGTAGTGCGTGTCTTTTTACTGTTGGATGGTATCCAGTGTGTGGCTATGCTACAGTTTGGGTTTTCTTCCACATGAATGACCATGTGGGTTGTCTTCAATCTGGGGCTACTTTGGAAAGTTGCCGTGAGCAGTCACGTGCAGACCTTGGGGTTTCCACGTCTCCCAGAGATCTAACCGAGAGCGGAATCGTGGGGTGGACTGGTAAGGGCAGGTTTACCTTTGTAGGACACTGGGAGACGGTTTTCTAAGTCAATCGCATCGTTGTTAGACTTTATTTATTTATTTTTATTTTGTTGATGCCAGAGAGAGGGGAAGGGAGGGGGAAAGGAGGGAGAGAAATATCGATCAGTTGCCTCTTGCACGCGCTGTGACTGGGGACCAAACTGGCGACGTAGGCATGTGCCCTGACCAGAATCTGAACCTATGACCTTCTTGTTTGCAGAATGATGCCCAACCTACAAAGCCACATTGGCCAGGGCGTGTTGTGAGAATTCTTATCAGGAAGCCTAGGCAGGGGACCCATGATACCACGTATATTAATTTAAAACATGCCACTCGGGCGCAATCTCTGCATTGACTAGCGGTTCTACCTGGAGGGTGTCACTCCCTGGAGCCAACAACCTGTTTCTGTCCTAGTTTATCGACACAGAAGGACAAATGCCTCACTTTGCCTATCCCTTGGAAGCTCCATCTAGTCTTACAGGTAAAAAGGAAGGAGAAGCCTTTCGTAGCTCTAGTTTACAAGTGATGGCTGCATTTCACTTTGGGGAGCGATTTTGCTAAGGACGATGATGGTCTAGGACATGATAATGGGAAAGAAAATTAAGAAGTCGAAATAGGTGCTCAGATTGGTCTTTGGACCCCAGGCCTCTCCAGCAGAAGAGAGGACCTCATAAATGCCAGCCACTTGCTGCCCGGCCACGCGAATGAAGGCTTCACAGCTCCTTAGTGGAAACATTTTATAACTGGTAAAATTTTTCACTGCAGTCATTGAAATGCCACCTTGTAAGAAAGCCATTTTGAGAGAATTGTACAGAGTGAAAATTACCAGGTAAATTGAAGAGGAATGTTTCTTAAAGTCAAAAATTTCACTTGCAATTTAGCTTATCAAGAAATTCCCACTCTCATTCTCTGGCGCTTTTTCCCTTGTGAGATGTGAGGCCCCAGGTAATTGGGGGAAACGCTGCCCCCCAGCAGGGGCTGCCTCTCCCGCCACAGATGTGGCGGGGGCATGGGTCACAGAGCCTCCATCACAGATGACTAGGGACAGACGAGTCCCTAGAATTAGAAGTCATTATCTCACAGCCCAGAAGAAAAATGGAACTCTAAACACAACCAGTTTGAGACAACGGGAACCAGTGGAACAGACAGTCCGCTTGGCTCTCTACATGTTCCAGTTCTTGCTGTTCTCGTCGCGGTTGGGCCCTCCCTGGAACCGGAATCTGTCCCAGACGGTCTTAATTGCCGACAGGCACGGGGCTGCTCCTCATCACAGAGGTCACGGAAGCCAAGCGTGTGTCTACTCGCTTTCCTCCCGTTTGTCAAGTCTGCTCTGGCACCCTCACCCCGGGTAGCCCCTCGGGATGGCCATCAGCCCCCAGGACCCTCACCCTCTTCTCGAAGGGCTCCGGGGCTTCCCTGCCTGTCCAGTTACGCAGAAAATCGCGTTCTGTTGCCGCAGCACATTCTTCGGGGATGCCGTCAATGACAGACGGGTTCGCAGGTCTTGGAGAGGAACACGCGAGCATGCGTGCACGTGCCCCGTGGCTGTGGGAGTGACTCCCCGTCACGGTCAGCGTGGGCGTTGGTAACAGCTGTGGGACGAGACAGGCACCACCTGGTGAGCAGGTGGGCTTTCTGTGGTTGAGACACTTGAAGCTGTTAAGCTGTTCTTTTTTGGATGATTAGCCACCACTTTTTCATTTCCATCTAAAAGGATTCCAGATTTGTAAACAAGTCTTGGATTTATGCTTCTAGACCTTACCTATCACGAAGTATGCCCGGATTTTCCTTCACCCCGGACGTGCTCTGCTCCGATGACTCCAGGTGGCTCTATGAAGAAGTTAGTTGAAAATGTGCCAAGTTTTCACTCCTTCTTTTCTCATGGACACAAGGAATATTGTTGAGTGCCTACCGTGTTACATGCCTAGAGATAGGGGAGCCATCCAGCATTGTTTGTTTTACTTGCTTGTTATTGGTGTGGATAACGTTGGAGCGTTAATTGGTCTGAGAGCCCAGAGTACCGACGTGTGTATCCTGTCCTGAAGACCTGGGAGAGAGTTAGGAATTGTCTAAATTCTACTCTTGTCGGTAAGATTCTAAAAGCCTGCTGGTTAGGCAGGCAACCCCACGGGAAGCTGTCACTGGGAATGAGAAGGTCAGGGTGCAGGCACACTGCACATTTCTTCGAGATCTTGAATATTAATACCCAAAGTGTGAGGGCACCGGGAAAGTATGAAGAGGTGTAGTCTCTCCTTTAATTCCCCAGAGGATACACATTCATTTTTTCCTGTTACTAGCCTGGCCACGTTGCTGCTTGTTCTGGAATATTCCCTAGTGTGCATGTCAGGGGGAACTTCGCAACTTACAGAGCAGTCACTAATTTTCACAAAAAAGTTGGTCAGATATGGTTTTGAAAACTCCCAGGTAATCAAATTGTGTTTCAGCCAGGTATGGGGATGAGTCAACAGCTGGTTTGCATGAGGACGCAGATGAGAAAAATGTGTCTGAATACCACGACCACTCACAGAAGTACAGGAGGGCCACGCAGAGACAGAGGAGATGATTCAAGCACACACCATTAACAAGGGACCATGTTTTCTCAAAAAAGTGAAAGGCTCGGGGCAAACTCCAAGTCGTTAAACCGTGGGTGAAAGGCATTCATTGAAAGTATCCCACTAGTGATAACCAACCGAAAAATAAAAGTAAAGAGAATGGCAAGTGTTCAAAGTGAATTACACTGACGTGGTGGTCAACAGTATTGAAAGCCACTGAGAAGCATGTATTCGACTATTAGTATCTAATCAGCTGGAACCAAATAAGATTTTAAATTTGTTTCAGTATTTCTCATCAGGCTACCTGCCATGGAGTATGCAATGCAAGTGATCTTCAAATTATTGTCAAATTCCAGCTGAAGGAGAGATTTCACAAAGGACACGCAATTCACAGCATCTAACGTTACTGTCATTTCTAGGCTAAGTCCCATGGAAATTCATAACTTAAAAATGAGAGTCACAAAGATGCAACTACCTTCATAACGCGGTGTTGCGGTTATGAATATTTATGAGCATTGCACGGGCCGGGGCCCATCTCCATTTTCATGAGGCAGAATTCGTGCGGCTCGGTCTCCAGATTTTACTATTCACGGTGCCCCGCGTGCCCTGTACATCATCCCGTACCGTGCTCCTCTAGTGTTTTTTGTTTAATGAAGAAATTACTGTTCTGAAAAGGAGAGCAAGCAAAGCCAAAGATTCTTTTTAGTTACAATTACTAGCTTTGCTGAGCGGAGACAACAGCAATCAACAGAAGCGCCCTCAGCGAGGAGTCCTAGCCCGTGCGCACGAGATGATGGATCGAGACACACTACGCCCGCGTGGAAAGGTTCTTTCTAAAGGTTACAGCGTTAGAGATCTCATCTTAAGAGACTTGGAAAGGTTAAAATGCAAAGAGCAACTTTCTTACATATAAAAATATTAATTACCAATGATATACTTGCCTGCCGTTTCATAGTTTAAATATATGGCTATGTATTGTCTGGATTTTTCTTTTATTCAAAAAGCATTTTAACTTGCTAAGCTAATGTTACCAAATTCAGCAATGAGTTGCTGTTGCATATTTTATGGTAATGTATCAAAGCGCATTATCAGTACCTGTCAGAGTACATTTTGCACTAAGAGTAATGAAAAAGGGACTGTTGTGTGTGTTGAAATCAAAGAATGTCACCACGGCTAAGTTGTTTTCCATGGATGGGACAGGTGACTGCCCTCCAGCGGTCCTGTCCTGTGGGAACCCCAAAGCCTGAAAAACCTCAGGGGATGGACAGGTGCCGTAGAACATCTGTTCCTTGCTTTTAAAAATGAGCATTTGAGAGTTTACTTCATTACTGCCATTTTGGTCGGTTATTTGAAGTAGGTGAATGTTGAAAAGTGCCATGCAGATCTTGGTAACAGTCACAGAAGCCCGCTGACGTTCCCGATGCCAAGTCCGTATTGGCACAGAATACATCTCATAATGGACCAACGGGGAGGGTGCCGGTTTCCTTCTGAACACACGTCAGCAAGACGGAGGCTTGAAACAATGAATGTAGCGGGCGGCAGAGTTCATAGCATCCACCTGGGGATCCACAGCTTGAATATTTTTGGTTACACACTTAAACCAAGGTAGTTACTGGAAATTCTGTCATGCTTCCCAAACTTGCCACCAGAACTTTGTTTTATTCCTGCTAAGTAGACAACACAGTCTTCCATTCGGTTCTTTGTAATTCTACTTTCCGAAGGCTCCGTTGAGGAGGGAAACAGTTGTGCTGTGAACCTGCAGTTCACGTCCAGGGTGTTCACGCAGCTCCGGAGGGAGTCCAGGTGTAACACTGGGAAGTGCGCTGTGGGGCAGGCTCGTGGCGAGGTGGGTCTGCCTTGCACACCTCCAGCCATGTGGTGGTTCGGATGTGTGTTGGGACCGCCTGCTCTTTAACTGCATTCTCAATTTCCCGATCTACTTGAACAGGATCCAGAGCTGGTGCGGAACATCTGTCGCTGGGTTAGGCAAGCTGTTCGCATTCCTTTTTTTGCCAAATTGACCCCAAATGTCACCAATATCGTCAGCATCGCAAGAGCCGCCAAGGAAGGTAAGCGTTCCAGACCTGCATCAATTGCCCAGTTACGTAAGTACCGACCTGAATTCCGGAGCCGTTTAAAAGTATATCTTTGCCCACAGACACACATGGTTACCACTCAAGCTCATAAATAGACTCCAGACTTTGGCTCGGGGGACAAAAGAGCTTGAATGTCACACACAAAGAATTATGAATCAAAACCCATCACAGCAAATCACTCTGGAGCGGAGGACCTAATAATGTCACGATCCAGCCTTTGACCCTCTAAGAAAGTAAAAAAATATATAAGATAGCAGCTTCCACAGTGTGACCTTGCTTGTGAGCTCCCACTGTGTTTCATCAGGCCTAGCAGTACACTGCCTTAACCACAGGCTCAGGAGACGTCTGTAGAGCCCAGGAAGCACACAGTCAGCACAGGGTTCCACACATCACGTGCACAGTGCGTATGCAGTGGAAACTGCAGCCTGGTGTGCAAAGATATTGTTAATTACCTGGAAAATAACACTGAACACAAAACATTAGGCGTCCACAAACCTGTATAATAATTGCAAGAACGAAGTGGTGGTCATTTACAATTTGTTATGTCTAGCCTTTTAAGCATAAGTGAAGGAGTGAAATTAGTGGAGACTTTTTTATTTAACTGTTTTGTTGTTTATGCTATTAGAGTTGTCCCACTTTTCCCCCTGCCCACCCCTCATTCCCACAGTCAGTCCCCACACTGTTGTCCTTGTCCGTGGGCCCTTCATGTATGTTCTTTGACTAAACCCTCCACCTTCCTTCAACTAGCAAAGACAGTGGTGTGAGGAGTGTTCTCGTGAGGAGGTGCACTGTGTGTTTTCCTGGGCTACGTGGGTCTGAATGGGTTTTCCCAGCGTCCCTCTGAAAACTGCAGGTCAGCGTCCCTGTGCTTTTCGTAGGTGGTGCAGACGGCGTCACAGCCACCAACACGGTCTCTGGCCTGATGGGACTCAGAGCCGACGGCACGCCCTGGCCGGCAGTGGGCGCCGGGAAGCGGACGACCTATGGCGGAGTGTCTGGTAGGTGTGGCCTTGTGTTTGCACCTTGCTTTCTTGGAGGTCACGGAAAACCAGGAGGGCATGTCAACACCAGGGTCGTGGCTTTTGTGACCCCACGTGGTTCTGTTGCTGGTCCAAGTCCCTCGTGGCCAGGGTAGTCAGGTACAGCTCCGTGTGAGATACAGGCTGCTGGTGGCACAAGGTGATGGGTCCCACGCTGGGGCTCCCCAGCTGTCTCTTGGGCGGTGAGCCATGTGTCCCTCTGGTCTCTCGGTGCCCTGAGGGTCTGGTCACGGAGGAGCAAAGGCTCACACCAGGGCCTTCCAAGAGGAAAACAGAAGCACTCTGACCTTCTCACAGTCTTGATTCACTTCCACGTGTCCTAGAACTGTGAAATCTAGAAACACACCCTCGCTTTCACAGCCACCCCAGCCAGCCATTGAAAGGTGGCGTCTGTAGTTTCAGCTGACAAGACCCTCGCAGCCCTGCACCCTGTCCCCCGTCGTCACTGAACACTCACCTTGAAACCAGAAAGAGACGTTTTCACCCCCAGGTCCCCATTCAGTACCTCACTCTGTGCACTCTGCGGCTGTGACAATGAACTTGGCCTTGCAGAAACAATGCGGGGAGGTTCTTGGCTGAGCTGGTATGAGGATTAGTCTCCTTGGTGACGGAGATGGTGGTGAGTATACAGAACAGAGCAGCGCCCCACTGCCCAGGACAGCACTGCCGGTCCCACGGATGCGTGGAGGGGGGCTGGGGGGCACAGACGCAGCTCTCCACGCTGCGGCATCGTGTGTTTGAGCACGAGGGGTGTCTGTGAGCCAGGACTTTAAAAAGGAAAAAAATAGATCGTGTTCTGCTTCTAACTGAACGCCAGTCCCCCTCCCGCGACGTCAGAAGGAGAAAGGCAGACAGGGAGCAGGAGCCACTGAACAGGGCCTTCATGTCCATGTGGGGCGGAATCCCAGGGGCTGCACCAGCACAGCCCCCAAAAGAGGGGTGTCAGAGTGGGCACCCCACGCATTGTTTCCTGGCAGCTGGGTCCATCTCCCACCTGCCCGGTAGCAGCAGGAGAGCAAAGGGGGTCCCAGGGGCTGCTGGGCATTAAAAACTAACGGAACAGCTATTGCATTAGTGTTTTATGTAATGCCGTTCGCGTTTCATCATTCAAGCTGCAGTTCCTGAATGTTCTCTCGTGCCATCACTCAGCGTAACACGAGCCCAGAAACGCAGCGTTAGGAAGAGCGTGCACGCCAGGAATGATGGCAGGGCCTGGAAACAAGCCCCGCACACCCCAGGGCCTGGTAACATTTCCATAAAGCTCCATCTCTAAGATGCGTGCGCTCGTAGACCAACGTCCCCTTGGGCCGCATGCACAGCTAGGCCAGGGCGGGATGTCCCCCATCAACAACAAAGCGTCCCGACGTCTGTGAGGGCTTGCACCTCGCTTCTGGTGGGTTCTACTCGAAAAGGCCCTGCACACTTAGACCATCTGTGTTGAAAATAGCCTTTCTCCATATTGACAAAATTACTAGTTTTTCTCCTGTAATGCAATGTTGGCTTTAACTGGAAGGTAACGGGATCGGAAAAAGCGCTCTATGAAGACAGTGATAATGTATCTTAAAACAGGAGTAGGTTCCCTGGCCAGGTCCCCGCAGTGCCCAGCTTCGCAAGGTTGTGTGGAATAGTGACGGCTTTGAATCTCAGGAGTGACGCAAACACCCGAGTGGCTAAGTACCTCCCTGCTCTGCCCGGTCCTGGGGACCAGGACGCCAAACGCAGCTTCAGTACCGACTGTCACACGAAATTCGCCGGATACTTTTACAAGATTAAAAACATTACCACTGCTCCACGCTAATACTCGCCAACAGATTTCCCTCCGAGCGCCAGAAAGTCTACTTCCGCAACAGTTGCTTGAATCACAGACTTGCCGTAAGTGAGAGGCGGTGGGATTTCTGAAGAGCCACCTGGGAGTCCTCATGTGCTTTGCACAGCCGGGAGGCACCTTTTGCCTCCCAGCGTCCTCCAGCTCTTTACTCAGCCTCCGTGGTTTCGTCCAGAGGAAGGTTCCTGCGAGTTTGCTTGCGTGGAGAAACAGCCAGGCCCATGGGGGGGTGAGTGCTGTGGAGCCTCAGTCACCTGGCGGAAATGTCCTTTCGAAGCACATTGGCTGGCACAGCGAGGGGTGGCGTGGGGAAGAGAGCACTCGGGTGAGGAACGTCGGCCGAGCCGTTTCACGTACTGGTCAGTCTGGAATCCGGAGTAAAGCGATGGTTCTCACACTTCGCTTCCCAAACTCGTGAGTGTGTTAGAGAGTCAGTCTGATGAGCCCTAAACCGACATTTTTATCCAAAAAAATGAAACAGGAGAGAAAACATGTCAGAGTGCTCTGGCACGGAGGTGGCATAAACGTTGTTCGGTGAGAGATCGTTTCAGTTACACATCTGTGCTGGGCCATGATGCAGAACGCACCGTTCGTTGTGGTCAGCGTCAAAAGCGGCCAACGCCGATGGTTTCAGACGGAGGTCTCTGTGCTGAGTAAAAGGAGCCATTCGGGCTGTAGAAGTAAATAAACGCAGTAATTTCTGCTTGTTGCCCTTGAAAATGAGTATCACGGGGGAGAGGCAGTGCCTCATCCCCAGTCCCATCCTCCGCTTTGTCAGCTCTCTCGCCATCTCCTCCATGGGTGACTGGAAGCGGGCAGGGTGCCAGACCTGGGCACCAGATTCATAACCGAATGATTTATAAACCTGGACGTCAGTTGTGGGAGAAATGCTGAGAAATATACAACCTCCCAGCGTGAGTCCGTCAAAGGTGGAACTATAGAATTAAAAGTGATTTCATCGTGAGAATGGCATCAAAAGTAAGCTTGTTTGGTGTTCAGAGGGAATATTTTTGTGAAACCAGGAGGGCTAATTAAGATGCCACGCAAATACTTCCGTGTCTCAGGGGTGTCTACCCTGCGGCCCAAATGTGGCCCAACACAAAACCATAAATGCACTTGAAACATTATGAGTTTTTTTGTGTGATTGTGTGTCTCAGTGTATTTAATGTGTGGCCCAACTCTTCTTCTGGTGCAGCCCAGAGACACCAAAAAGTCGGGCACCCCTGATACTGATGCTAAAGAAACAATGTTCCCTGTAAAAATCCTGGAAGAAAACATAGGCAGTAAAATCTCAGACATTCCCTGTAGGAATATTTTTGTGTGTGTGATATACGTCCTCTGGAAAGCGAAACGAAAGAAAAGATACACAAATGGGACCACATCAGACTAGTTTGTGCACAGCAAAGGAGACCGTCAACCCACAGGATGGGAGAACATACTCGCCAATGATACAGCCAATAAGGGGTCAACATCCAAAATTTATAAAGACTCCTACAACTGAACACCAAATAAACAAACAATCCAATTAAATAGTAGGCAAAGGACCTGAACAGACACTTCTCCAAAGAGGACGTACAGATGGCCGATAGACATGTGAAGAGATGCTCAACATCACTCGTCATCAGAGAGATGCAAATTACAACCACAGTGAGATGTCCCCTCACACCGGTCAGAGTGGCCGTCATCAGTAAATCCACAAACAACAAGTGCTCGTGAGAATGTGGAGAACAGGGAGCCCTCGTGCACTGTTGGTGGGAATGTTGAGCCTGAGTGCAGACTGGGGCAGCCACTGTGGAAAGTAGTATGGAGTTTCCTCAAAAAATTAAAAATGGAACTGCCATTTGACCCAGTGATTACACTCCTGGGATTTTATCCGAAGAAATCCCAAACACTAGTTCAGAAGTATATATGCACCCGTGTCCGTAGCAGCGTTATTTACAATAGCCAAGGTTTGGAAACAGCCATGTTTAGATGGGTGGACTAATAAGCTGGCATGTTTACACAGTGGAATACTACTCAGCTGCAACAGTGAGGCAAATCTCACCCTCTGCGACAGCATGGACGGACCTGGGGCGCATTATGCTCACTGAAGGAAGTCAGAGGAAGACACGTACTCTACACGAGGCAAAGTCCTGACATTTCTCTGCGTGGTAGAAATTTTTCTGATGAAAGAAATTTTAGGCTCAAAATAATTCACTTCCTACAAGCTTGAAAATTTAACTCATTTTACATTATTTTATTTGGCAAGTTTGTTTTATTTTACCGAAAGGAAGAAATACTTGTTCTCAATGAAAGGTTTTGGATCCTTGTTTGAAATGATTGGTTCTGTATCAACTTAGTTAAAACAATAGAACATATTTTATTCAGTGTTAATCCTTACCAACTTTAGTACTGATTTCCAAATAATTCATCAGTGACGACCTTCAAGATTTGATCTTTATTTCAGGAACCCAAAAGTACTAATCACATATAGGGTATTACAGGAGGTTTAAGAAATGATTGTGTGTAGATGGTAAACACATGGTAAAGGCATTTTTAAAAGTGCTTTTAGATTTTACAAATAAATAGTGAGTGATTTGACGTCAGCTGTGTGGGCTCTTACCCACTGAATGTGAACCCAGCTGATTTGGTTCCGAGCCTCCTGGAGCGGATTTCACTGTGAGGTCAACCTGGGACACGCCCACGAGAGGGGGCAGTTACAAAGGCGGGCAGTGCAGGGCAGGGCAGGAAGTGCGTAGAGAATGTACGCAGGAACCTCGGGGGAACCGGTCCCGTGGTTTGGAAAAGGATCTTCAGCATCACCTCCACACTGCAATTTCTGGGGCGGGTGTTCCCTCTTTTTTATTGAATTGATTGGGGTGACACTGGTTAACAAATGATACAGGCTCAGGTGCACGATTCCACAGCACATCCTCTGTACACGTGTGTGTGCGCCCTCCACCCCACGTCACGTCTGGTCCATCATCGTTTACTCTAAGCCAGGGGTTCAGGCTGGAACGCGGGGCCAATGCCCAGACGTAGCGAGTGCTCAGCATCGGCCGCTAGGTGATCGCAGACCCAGGGCGGCCCACTCAGATCCGAAACGTAAACCCGTCCGGATGTATCTATTAGTGACTTTCTGTGTGTAGTGGGGATGATGGCGAACCAGACTGGAAACCCACAAGTTGCAGTTACATTTTACTTTGAATAACTTCTCCCACGTCCAAGCCACTGGAGGTTTTGGCAGGATTGCCTGAAGTTCTTACACCATACATTACAATTATGTCATAAAATGTGGTACTGGATTTTTTTTATAGGAAGTAGTTCGTAATGGGCTGGTTTTTTAGGTGTCAATCATATGATTATTGATGCATAAAATTATTTTAGAAAAACATGCCTACTCTGTCACAAAATTTCAGCTATCATAACGATCTTTATCAACGAAAACTTACGTTTTGATACTGAAATGTCTGAAACAACCCGGAGAAGATAACATGTGAATGAATAAAAAAGCAATGATAAATCGTGCCGAAAAGACTAATTGAAAGGAGGACCTTCTGCTTCGTGCTCACTCATCTCCTTTGCGCACCAAAATAAGGCAAAAAAGAACAGAGCCTGTTATTCCCACATGGAACAACATTCTTAGGCTATCGTAAGTTTAACTCATCGAATTATTAAAGGCCTTGTTCTCTGCTGTATTTACAGAGCAGTCAAAAGCAGGCATATCAAATAAGGATGCTGCACTACAATTTTCATTCTGAATGATGGGTTTGTTGAGAGAGGCTCCGCATCGGAACTATTCTCATTTAAGTCGTGCTCATTTGCAAGTGAAGACTGTGTTCCTGTGAAGACTGACAAAGAACCCCCCCCCCCCCCCCCCCCCCCCCCCCCCCCCCCCCCCGGCAGTACCTGGCCTTCCCCGCAGCTCAGCCTCTCACTGTTTGGCCGTCACTGGTCTGTGCGGGGGATCAGAGCCCTAATAATAGATTTTTGACAGGGAGCCCACCTGCTTCCTGCCCTACACAAATCCTCACTGTCCATGTTTGCTTCAAGGCAACAAAGCCGGCAGAAGGAAAATGCCAAGTGCTGAGTTTGAGGTACAGCCTCGCCTCGGCTTGACATTTCGGCAGAAGAGCAGTTTATGAGATGCACGACTTTTCATCTGGGACTCGGCTGCTGTATTCATGGCCTCTTCCCGCCCTTCCGAGGGCTGGCGTGGGGCCAAGGTTGCGAGCACAGGTCGAGTTGCACATCCTTTCCTGAGCGTTTCAGAGTAACGAGGGCCCCGCAAGCAGGTACACAGGAAAATGAGGTCATATTTAAGAGCCAGCTAATTCATGGGTAGGAGGATGTTAGATACATTTTTGTTTGTTCAAAATGAGGAAAATCAACGGGTGTCTGCCCAGCACCTAAGGAAATACTCGACAGACTTTGTAAACCAGAGGACTCTGGCAAGCATGTTAAGGAAACTCACCTTTGCAGCGGTGCTAATGAATTATTAAATTTCTTTCATCGGTGTGTGTCTGTGTTTTTTTCCACAAAGAATGTTTCAAGCTTGAAATTAATAAAGAAAATACACAGGAACTACTATAAAGGACACATGGACAAAATCAAGGGGGAGGGTGGAGGTGGGGGAGGGAGGTGGGTTCAGCTAGGGTGGGGTGGAGGGATGGGGAGAAAAGGCATACAACTGTAATTGAATAACAATAAAAATTTTTTTTAAAAGTGAAACGAGAGAGCGTCATGTCGCTGTGTGAGCTTGAGCTTGAATGGTCACGGCTCATGCATATCCACTGCAGCAGAACGTGGGCTCGGGGCCACGCCAGGGACTGTTGGGTTTGGAACTGCGCACGCCGTCCCTGCGTCACCGTCTCAGGTGGGACAGTGGTCCAGGGCCCGGGATTAATTAAAGGAGCCTGGCAGAGAACTGAGTTCCCAGTCTGTCCAGATTTCAGCCTTACATTAAATAGTTTCTCAAGGCCAGACCCTTACATCTCTGGCCCCGTCCCAGCAGCGAGCCAGGAAGGCACCGTGGGCTGACTGCTAATGACACATGGAGAGTCCCCGTCTGTGTCATCACAGCCCTCGGGTCAGGCTGTCGGTCACGCAGCTCCCTCCCTCCGGAAGAGGGGAGAAGACCACACAGTGAAAGGGAGAGGAAGGAAGGAGGGCGGGACTGGAGTGAGATTGCTCACCACCCTCATCTGCTCTCCAGCTGCCACATCCTGAAGCATCAGGCCCAAGGCCCCAGCGTTGCTCCGCCTGGGATGCCAATGTCTAGAGAACCAGCCAGACACCCATGGCTCCCAGGGCTGGAGCGGCTTGAGCCCCGCTCCAAGCAAATGCTCAGTTTCACAGAAAAACTAGAGGGACCCCTGCCCAGGCTGGTGTGGCTCAGCTGGTTGGAGTGTCGTCCCATACACCAAAAGGTTGCAGGTTCAATTCCTGGTGGAGGCACATGCCTAGGTTGTGAGTTTGGTCCTTGGTAAGGTGTATAGGGAGGCAGCCAATCAATGTTTCCCTCTGTCTGTGTCTCTTTCTCTCGTGCGCACCTGCGTTCTCCTCCCTCTCTCTCTCTCTGTATGTTCTCTCTCTCTAAAAGCAATGATAGAGACGTCCTCAAGTGAGGATTAAAGAACAAGATTGGAGTGACCCTTAATTTTTTGACTTCAGTTTCATGTGTATGACTCATGCATAAGAATTTGCATATGTTGGGAAGGGCAATGTTCTTAACTTCTAAACTGTGGCCAGGTTTTACCTACGCGAGTCCTGCGATGAGGTGAGATCGTGGCAGCTCAGCCTACAGGCACAGCAGACTTTGACTCAGTGTGTGTAGGAAGTTCACACATCATGTCTGCATCCTTCCAATTTCCATGCTCACAAATACCCCACATTGGAAATACATGTATAACCTTCGGGCTGGTGGACACCAATGCAAGGTGCAGTGGGTGTGTTACAGAATTGGACACCTGAACCTATGTAAGTTTGTTAACTAGTGTCACCCCGATAAATTCAATGAGAAAGTAAAAAATCAAAAGAAATACATGTATATAAATTATGTACCCCTCACTGCTGTTAAGTCAACCTCACAAGCTCTACGCATTAGTTTCAGTGGGAGCAAAAATTGAGTCTCCCGTGTTCTGGAGATAATTCTTAAATTATCACCACAGCACTCTCTTAAATACACCTGATAGCACAGGAATTGGACAGTTATCCTCACTCATTTAAAAATATATAAACAAGCTTGAAGTAGTAGTTGAAAGTCTTAAATCATTTTTCCCCTTGTTGGTATTTTCAGTCAACTTCCTCACCAAATTGTGTCTTGTTTTCGTGTGGTTTTCAGCGTGAACATCTTACTTACGGTCGGTCACCCCGCAGAGTCTGTAACAAAACACGTGTCTGTACATGGGCATCGATACTTTTAAAGTCCCGGGTTAAGGATTTAAGTGATAAATTGTCTGTGCTGTTCTAATTCATGTATTATACTCCTTCTTGATTACATAGGTACATTATAAATAGTGATAATCCACATAAAAGTACATTTTATAGGAAAGGCATTTCTTGGTGAGAACAACGCGGCTTTTTAGAATCGGTGTGGTCATGTATCTGTTGATGCATGTGATTCCTTAAAATGTCCTCACCCTCCTTTATTTTTTAAATACGAGCCCTGAACATCCTCGTTCACCCAAGTAAGTAGGGGAGACTGGGAGGGGTTTTATTATGTGGCTTCACTCAGATCTTTGATCACGTCCACACCATGAACTACCAATTACTTAGTGATGGTCACCAAAAATAATCAGGCAATTTGATGGGTGAGTTCCTCTTCCAATTTGGTTGGAGCGGCGACTTGGAAGTCACCTGATCTTCAGAAACATCAGTTAGCTAATCATAAGTCACTTCCTTATGACCAGCGCCAACATTCGGAACCAGGTTGTTGGGCAGCCCGGGGGTTCTCCACTGGTGGGGCGACGTGTCATTTTAATAGTTGAGACGGGCGCGCGATACGCTTTTTCTCCAAGGTGGGAAGGACTGGAGACCCAGCAGTTGGGAACAGTGCAGTGTTTTGACTCCACTCCTTCTCAGGCATATAAAACGTAAGAAGCAGTACATGTATAATGTAAACTTAAGAATAATACATGCGAGGAGAGCCAAGCAGCACCCTGGGTGCCCTTGTAGAGCAGTTCAGCTGGGTCTTTTAAAGGAGTGCCGGCGATTTGAAGGGAGTGTCATGTGTGGGTTAATAAACCTCAGCTGTAAGCGTATATATGCCAGTTGTAGTATTTGAGAAGTTTTCTTGCCAGATGTTCGGGTCCGTGGCAAAATGGGTCAGCATTTCTGCATTTCAGCACTGACCGTCTGGCAGTGAGTAGCTGCTACGTGGGAGGGAACGTTCGGCCTTTGGTGACTGTGCTTATGTGCCTCGTGCTGTATCGCACACTTAGTACGCATTTTTATTTAAATGACTCTGAGGTGGGCCCTTTTTACAGACTGGAAACGCAAACTCCGTTAAGCAGTTTCCAAACTTTACACGGTCAGAGTGTCTCATAGCCTGGACTCACACTCAGACCTGTCTCCAGCGATGGCCTGTGGGCATGTTTTATCCGTGTCTTCATCCAGTATCCGCCACGGTAACTTTCTGTCCAGCTGTGATGTACTCATTAAATTCCAATAGGCTACACATGTCACTTACTGAAATGTATTCTATCTGGATTTGAAAATCTCTGAGGGTATTCTTCTGCGACCATTGTCAAAACCCTATCCTGTATTCTCTCTCACACTCCATCTCCATATTGGAAAGTTCAGCCAAGGAGGTGACTTAGGGAAAAACTCTTGGAGTCATTCCAACGAACACCACCACAAATGACAGAGAGCGTGCAGCGTTCCCACGCAGTGAAGCTGTCGCAACCTAGCAGAGCCACCTGACTTCTCACTGAGCGGATGAGCTGTCTGCAGGCTCAGCCCAGCCGTGGCGTGGAGAACAACGCTGGGTGCCCTTCTTAATTTCTTCTTTGTAATCTCCACTCGGCTACCGTGCTCCTACAATGTCTCACCTGCTATGTGGACGGATCCAGGGTCGGCTCCTTTTTTCCACTGAGCTTCAGGAAGCTCTCCTAAGCAATTCAGAATTCTGCTCTTTCCTCTGGCGGGGAGGGAGAGATGGGCTTTCTGAAGGTGGCAAGGTGGGGAAGACTTCGGACTCAAAGACAATGCTGAGCTCTCTCAGAGAGGGAAGAAGGAAATGGCTCTGTCTCTCAGTCTCCCTGGTTTAAAACAAAACAAGATAAAATACTAGTAAAATAAGCAGGGGAAACCCCATAGCACACATCTGGCGTGATATGGTATGAGAAGTTGTCCTCAGTGTGAATTAATTGGTAAAGATGGGTATAGGTCAGAAGTCAAGAGCTCAAGGAATGGCCCTAAATTGCTCCCAGTTCATTTAGCACATCTGGTTAACAACTGGCTTCCTGAAAGCAGGAGCCTTTTCTATTTCTTCATCATTTCCTCCAAAGCCCAAGGTAGTTATAAGCATGTCATAGACATGCAAGAAACACCAGCTGATTCTTAATATTCGGCTGTGTACAGTTGAGAAGTTGTTTGAGATCAGACTGCCTCTTAATCTCTTCCATCTGTCTTGGTACCTGAGTAGGAAATTGCCAGAGTATAAGCTCTTCATATATTATTTAATCATTACAGCGACCTGATCAGGTGGTCACAATTAGTGACCCTTTTTACAGAAGAAGAAACAAGCACAGAGAGGCCAAGTAACTTCTGTAATGTCACACAGCTAGTATCCAGGCATGCTGGGATTCCTGCTGTCTCACTCTCACTATGCTGCATTTAACCGTTAGGACAGAGCAGCATCTTCCTCCTGCTCACTCTGTCATTTCCCCTGTGTTTGACGTCCCTAACATATCGTAGGGCGGGAACGTAGACAGATTCGCTTTTGTATTTTTAACAAAAAATTTAGACTGAAAATAACCTGTAACTATGGCACTAAGATTAATCACTGCTTTAAAAAAAATTCACGGCAACGACAGGTCACAATTACACTAGGAGTGGTCCAATAAACCTCCCAACGTTCCCATTAGCCTCTGTGCTTTGCATGCTCTTTGTATTAATATGATGCGAAAAACACAAACAGATGCTAATGGTTTCATGGATCAAATTATTTCTGTGCTGGGTTTTTATTCACTCATTCCAACTGTTTGGTCTTTTACTTTACCTTAGTTCAATATTAAAGTGGAATTATACATTTCTTTATTAAATAGTATAAGGTAAAAACAATAGGAATGAATTGGGCTAACAGTAATAGTTCGAGGAGTTGAAATACCATTTTGCTTTAGCCTTTCCAGCTCCCTAAACCTTGGTTTTAGTAGCAGGTTTATACTGGATGAGGGTATCGTGACCTGTTGGTGGCAACATGTTTGTGTTTGTGTGTGTGTGTGTGTGTGTGTTATATCCCCATCAGCTCAGGTCTTCTACTAGAACTGGAGGCTCCGAGACCCCTGGCCCCCACACCCCGAGAACACAGAGGTTTACACACACTCCGCTGTGCCGAGTGTCAGAGATGAGGACAAGAAGGAAAAGATGGAACCTTCACATGTCGGTCTCACAGAGCCCCAGAGTCAGCTAGACTCCGGCATTTTGGCTTTGAACTGTAAACATCAGTGCTGTGTCGACCCCACGTGAGCTGGGGACCTGCCAACCCGGCAGACAGAAAAAGCAGGGGCCTTTCATGTGGCACCGGGATAGGGAGATGCAGAATGGGTGGGGAGACAGCCAAGAACAGGGAACGGGGAAGAGCAACAGCACAGTCCCACGAAGGAAATCCACTTTGCTGGTGTGACAGCGGAACTGAAGCCGTGGACACGTCAGCCAGTGTTGGAAGGAGAGGCTTAGGGATCTCTCTAAACATGCGGAAAAATGGGGCAAAACCGCCAGGACTGTGCAAGAGCCAGTGATGGACTCACAGACGGCAGTGCCAGCAGGTTCTCACGGGAAGCGAGCAGTGTGGGGCGGTTGTGACACCGGGCACTTTTGCGCACTGGTGTCTGGGCTGTGCTCTCTCTCTCTCTGTTAGCTCCTATAGTAGGCACTTGCCATGTGATAATTTACAGTAAAAACATATTTAATATAAAAAAATTAACTTTCTTAAGTTAAAAAAACTAGAAAGAATTCACTGATTACCATGGAAAAATCAGTGAAGAGACATTAACCTGGAACATTCTACAGCACACTTTGAAGTGTAGCAGTAACCAGATAAACACAGGCAAGTCGCAGACAGGAAATGCCGGCAGGAACGGAGCTCCGTGCAAGTCGAGGAGCCAGGAAAAACCACGCGTCCGCGCCGACCTCCATGCGTCACTTCAGGAGGAAGGTGCTCAGATACACGAAGGCTCGAGTCGTGCAGCGCGTCCTTCTTTCCGAGCCTTTTCGAAGATGGAGGGAGTGAATAACCGAGTGATAAATTACAACCGTTGTTTTCAAAGTGGGGCTTCCGGACTGGCAGCAGGCATCGCCTGGGAACTTATTAGATGCACACATTTTTCGGGGTCAGCCCCAGACTCACTGAGTCAGAGGCTGTGGGTACCAAGTCCAGAGCCGGTCTTAACAAGCCCTCTGGGTGATTCGGGGGGAGGCCCAAGTGTGGGAGCCGCTGAGTGAAAGTAACGCATTCAAGCATTCAAGAATTACAGGGGTGTTGCATCAGATGTTACGAGTGTAAACACTGAAACCTATCCTTAGGCCTAAATAATTATTGGGAATTGTTAAAACCTGATTGCCTGTATCAGAAATTGTGAGAGAGAAGCCACAAATAGTAAAATTGTAAAAGGAGATAACAGCTCTAAATCCCAGATTATTTTAACATGAAACAATTTATGAGAGATAACAAAAGTAGGTGGGTGGGGATTATTTGGGTTTCATTCTTGACTTAGATATTGAAAACATGGAGTTTTAGTAACCATTACTGAAGCTCATACTTGTAAAATATGAATTAAAGCACACCAAACAAATCATTGAAGGGTAGAATTTTGATATCTCATTTCTTTATTCCATCCTGTGTTATTATTTAAAATTTTGTAATTACTTTTTGACTCAAAAAATAAATATGATCTTTTTAAATCTAAACAAAAAAACAGTTTTAAACAGCCTTGGTAAGCTTAAGGATAACTATTATTTAAAGTAATGCAATTTTTTAAAGTACATACACTGTATATTTTATTTACTTATAGTTCTCTATCTTTTTAATGCCTTAGGATCTGTAGTTATTACTGTGTTTCATTCTAGCTGTTGGTAATTTCTGTATTCTCTCTCTCTTTTTATTAATCAGTCTAGTTAGACATCATTAATTTTACTGATCTTTTCAAAGAACCAGCTTTTGGCTTCCTGGATTTTTCTCTAGCTACTGTTCATTTTCTTTTTTCCATTTTTACTTCTATTGTTTTCTTTCTTTTATTTGTTTTGGATTTAATTTGCTCCTGTGTTTGTAGATTCTTTGGACAGGAAGCGGACATGTAATTGACTTTAGAGCTTTCTAAATATATAAACATATAACGCTGTAAGTTTCCCTCCAAGCATGGCTTTAGCCACACACCACAAATCATTTACTTCCTTATTACGTGTAGGCCTGTGACTACTCCGTACAGTGTAACCTTCCCAGGAGCAAATACGTGTTGCTGTTTTCCTCCCTGACACACCTGTTGCTGAGCAGTGGCTGGCACCTAGCAGGCACTCAGTAACTGTCGTCAGGTGACTGAATCTTCAGAATTGGGACCTGACATAAGGCATGGTGGTTTTGTACCATAATTAGAAAATATTATTTATGAAAACCATGGTAGGCAGCATAGGGGTCAAAAGCATAGACCTTTAAGTTAATACATTGAGACCTTGGGAAACTTAATGTTTGTCTGCCCGAATTTCCTCATCCGTGTGATGGGAACGAGAATGACATTTCAGAGGGTTTGCACGGCTGATCTAAATGATACGTATAAACGACGAGTAACATTTACAAAGTGCTTTCTCTTGGCCAGTACTGCAGAACCAGTCCCAGGATTGTTCTGTAGTGGAGAAGCCATGGTGAAGCTGCATATGAAAGCTGAATTTTTGAGAAGCACTAAATAAACATTTTGGATCAATTCCACTTATGAATCTAAATGGATATTAATTGCTAGGAAATTAAATTTAATGATACATTAAAATAATTGTAAATCTTGACCAAAGGCTATTCCAGAAATGCAAGGATGGCTACCTATTATCTCCATCGTTTACACAATATCCTCTATAAAGTCAATATTTTAAAAAGTTAATTATCTCAAAGGGATCCTAAAGGGCATTCTAAAATT
Source organism: Desmodus rotundus (assembly GCF_022682495.2). NCBI lineage: Eukaryota > Metazoa > Chordata > Mammalia > Chiroptera > Phyllostomidae > Desmodus > Desmodus rotundus. Next base: position 54,890,987 of record NC_071398.1, on the reverse strand, counting down.
TCAGTATCAATTTTATCTAAAAATCAGAAAACTAAAAGTAGTTTATAATAAATATTAATCAATATGATCAAGAATATCAAGCTATAGAGGAACCAAGATGGCGGCGTAGGTAGACACACTGCGCCTCCTCGCACAACCAGAACTGACAGAAAATCGAACGGCAAGGGGGTCCGACACCAAGGAAATACAAAAATAAACATTCATCCAGACCGGTAGGAGGGGCGGAGGCGGGCACCGGGGTGGAGAGGACTCGCGTGGCTGTGGCAGGACCGAGACTGGCGGAGTGTGGGACGAACGGCGCAGGCAGGCTGACCACTAGCGGACCCTGCAGCCTCACATTTGTGCAGATAAACCAAGAGGGCCGGACTCCGAGTGGCGGAGAGCGGGGCAGGCAGAGTGCGGGTAGCACCCCGCAGCCCCACATTCGAACATAGATAAACCGGACGAACAGCAGGGAGCGAAGCAGACAGCGCAACCCAGGCAAACATCTGATTGAAAATGCCCGTGGGGGTTGGGGCAGCAGCAGGAGAGACTCCCAGCCTCACAGGAGAGGTCGTTGGAGAGACCCACAGGGGCCTAGGGCATGCACAGGCCCACCCACTCGGGAACCAGCACGAGAGGGGCCCAGTTTGATTGTGGGTATCGGAGTGAAAGATTGAAATCCGGTGGAGAGTGGAGCAGGCGCCATTGCTCCCTCTTGGCCCTTCCCCCACGTAAAGCATCACAGCGCAACGACCAGCTTTACCCTGCTCCGGGGAACACCTAAGGCTCTGCCCCTTAAAGTAACAGACGCGCCAAGACAAAAAAAAAAAAAAAAAAAAATGGCCCAAATGAATGGCCCAAATGACAGACCACTTCAAAGCTCCAGAAAAAATACAACTAAGCGAGGAAGAGATAGCCAACCTATCGGATGCACAGTTCAAAACACTGGTTATCAAGACGCTCACAGAATTGGTTGAATTTGGTCGAAAACTAGATGAAAAAATGAAGGCTATGCTAAGAGAGACAAAGGAAAATGTACAGGGAACCAATAGTGATGCGAAGGAAACTGGGACTCAAATCAATGGTGTGGACCAGAAGGAAGAAAGAAACATCCAACCAGAAAAGAATGAAGAAACAAGAACTCAGAAAAATGAGGAGAGGCTTAGGAACCTCCAGGACATCTTGAAACGTTCCAACATCTGAATTATAGGGGTGCCAGAAGGAGAAGAGGAAGAACAAAAAATTGAAAACTTATTTGAACAAATAATGAAGGAGAACTTCCCTCATCTGGCAAAGGAAATAGACTTCCAGGAAGTCCAGGAAGCTCAGAGAATCCCAAAAAAGCTGGACCCAAGGAGGAACACACCAAGGCACATCATCATTACATTACCCAAGATTAAGCAGAAGGAGAGAATCTTAGAAGCAGCAAGAGAAAAGGACACAGTTACCTACAAAGGGGTTCCCATAAGACTGTCAGCTGATTTCTCAAAAGAGACCTTACAGGCAAGAAGGGGCTGGCAAGAAGTATTCCAAGTCATGAAAGGCAAGGACCTACATCCAAGATTACTGTATCCAGCAAAGCTATCATTTAGAATGGAAGGGCAGATAAAGTGCTTCTCAGATAAGGTCAAGTTAAAGGAGTTCATCATCACCAAGCCATTATTATATGAAATGTTAAAGGGACTTACCTAAGAAAAAGAAGATAAAAACTAGGAACAGTAAAAATGACAGCAAACTCACAGTTATTAACGACCACACCTAAAACAAAAGAGCAAACTAGGCAAACAACTAGAACAGGAACAGAACCATAGAGATGGAGATCACATGGAGGGTTGTCAATAGGGGAGTGGGAGGGGGAGGGGGGGAAAGGTACAGAGAATAAGTAGCATAGATGATAGGTGGAAAATAGACAGGGGGAGGGTAAAAATAGTGTAGGAAATGTAGAAGCCAAAGAACTTATAAGTATGACCCACGGACATGAACTATATGGGGGGAATGTGGGAGGGAGGGGGTGTGCAGGATGGAGTGGAGTGGGGGGGAATGGGACAACTGTAATAGCATAATCAATAAATATATTTTTTTAAAAAAAGAATATCAAGCTTATGTAAAAGTCTAAGTCACACTTAGTGCATCGTTTGCCTTGCTGTTTTACATTGCCCAGGAATGAAAACCTAAGCAAGGTAGATAAACCGTGTGCCACTTGGGCACAGGGCCCCATTCTCACAGAGGAGGTGGGGTTAAGTAAAGAGATGCCTAGTGCAACGTAGTGACAAATCCTACAGGGAAAAGCCCAGAGACAGGACAAGGGAAAAGCTGTGTGATCGCCAGGTTAGAAAGTGTGGTCAGCAAAGGGCTGACTGACCGGATGGTGGAGGGCATCGGCATGCGCAGGCCCTGGGATGGCTTGATGCTCAGGAACGCAAGGAGGAGGAGGGTGTGTGATGAAGTCAGGATGACAGGAAGGGGAGAGGCTGACCGTGAGATGCGAGGAGCAACTGGAGACCCTGGCAGCCCTGCCTGGGTTGGGGATTTCATTCTAATCTCGAGGACGGTTACAGGATCTGACTTCCCTTTTTAAATAAAGGTCACAATGGCCGTTGTGTGTGTGTGGCAGACGCACCCTAAGGCACGAGGCAGAGAGAGAGATGAGTATGAAGGCTGACGTAGAAATCGAGGCTCATATGGTTCCTAACTCCTTAGACTTACGTATCTGAGCAAATGTTCATTTATTTTAAAGTAAAGTTTATTTCACTTTACTTTTATTTAGAGTATCAGCTTCTAAAGTGAAGTGTACCTTAACTCCATGGCGTAGAAAATCTGAGAACAAAACGAATATCAAATCATAATTCACAGGCTTTGATGATGATAATCTAGAGTCTTGTACTTTCTTCAAAGTAGGGCTTTTCTCTAAATTTACCCCTTAAATTCAACAGGAAAATTGAAAAGATGGCTTGTGAGCTTGTCGTTGTAGATGTGTTCTGTCCGACATTGTCGTACATGCAGAGTATTATTACTAAATAATTTTGTTCCTGAATTGTGCAGACACCAAGCAGCATGGGACTGCAGGCTTCAAATAATGCAAATGACATATTTCACACAAGCGCAGCGCTGACAGCCGCCGAGCGAATCCATGCAAGAAAGAGCCGCATCCAGAGAGCTGGGCGCACGGCTCACAAAAAAGCAATAAACACAGAAATCCTCCAGGAAACTGGAGCGGTAATTTAATCACGGGACGACAATATCTATATTCCAGAATTAATGCACAAGTCCTTCCAGTGGATGAATAGCTTACCACCTTCCTCAGCTTCTTCGACACTTTTGAACGCCATGGCTGGTAAACCCCAAAAAGCAAAGATTTGTGCCTGAAATGCTTAACTGCCATTTTCCAGTCGCTATGGAGGTGATCGGACTATATGAAAAGGTGATGTCTTGACTTAGAATAAAGATGAATATCAATGTTGTCTCATTAGCAGTAGTTTATACACTTCTGTGTCGATTTTCTGTATTGCTTTGTTGCAAAGATTTTAGGGGTCAGAAGTATTGTTTTACCCTTGGCCTTGCTGAGCATAACAAACCATATTTTGAAAGAGGCGTGAGCAGGTTAGAAAATTACATTTCTAAAATACATCTCTTGACTGGAGACTATTAGCTAATTTGCCTTAAAACTGAATTTAATTCTGAAAAATGTACATCATGAATTTAAAATACAGCCATATACAAGATTCTTTTTGAAATGCCTATTTTGTATTTAACAAAAGGAAACATTCCACATGTCTGTCTCTTTGATTTTGTGGTAACACATGTAAAATGCCTTTATTTCCTAGTCTAAGTAACTTCCGGGTTGAAATTTCAGCTCAAATGTAATTTTACAGTAATTGCCACTCTGCTGGAACACTGTTGGGGAAGGACACTTGGTTTCTCTGAGCACAAGTGAAAGTAAAGACCAGCGATAGACCACACGCTACTTCAGGAATCTCTGAGACCCCTCATAATCGGAAAGCTTAGGTGCTGCGTGCTACGTATTCCAGAGAAGTCATTCGCACGAGTCTGGTCCAAGAGAGAGCTTGTGAAGTATCTTTTCCTCCGTCCAAAAAAGTCTTGAAATGGATAAATATCACCGTGTCATTAATCTATTAAAGATGAACCTTTGAACAGCCAAGGTTCGTAGCATACTTGTTCTCGTTCAAAGTTCCGTGTGTTCGGCACCACGAACGTTTTATGATGAACATATGTAATTATATATGAAGATTTAAAAACAACTCAAGGGATTGAACAAAGTTTTCCAGTAGTTAATCATTAATGAAATCTCAAATCTGGCCTTTAAATACAGACAAAACTAGTTCTAATGATCTCATTACTGGCGTATTAAGGTTATCTACTTGGGTTACTATTTGTCAGGAGAATTCAGATGGAAATGAGCTCCCTAACATAGCTGGAAGGGGCTGTTGGGCATTTACTCGGATGAAAGACACACCATTGCTGATTAATTGTGTAAATAAAGATTCCACCTAGAAGCAAGGGAACGTACTCCGACCTAAAAGTAGCCCTCTCAGAAAATAAGCTTGTCTGCCACGTTTTTGCTTGTTCTTACTAATCTAGCCAGGAGATGATTTTAAAACGCAGTGGAAGTTGATGAAAACGTAGAGCAACAATAGACAGGACATTGAGTCGGGTTTTCCTGGGGCTTAGGTGAATGTCGATCGAATGGAGACCTTTGACGGGTGGTCAAAACTTAGATCTTTAAAGACAAAAATGTGCCTGTTGGCCTTTGACGAAACCTGTCGCCCTACCTTCACACTGCCGAAAACAACACCTTCTCAAAGAGAGGCCACAGCTCTCTTCTCAAAGAGAGATCCCAAGGTGTACTGGCCTGCTCTTTAGAAGGGAGACTGTGCTAGAAATTAGTGACACAGGTAAACCTCGGAGCGGGGCAGTGGGTGGTGCCCCACGAGGGGGCGGGCCTGAGGTCCCTGGCCGAGTGTGGGAGCCCTGCCCTGGGAACGTGCTGTGATTTAAGGCCCAGCAAGTGGGGGGACTGGGAGCCACTGCTGTGGGAGGCAGTGGAGGACAAAGCAGTGCTGAGTGGGTAAATAGTTGAAATCTGTATATTGTCAGTGAAAGAACGTCCAAACACATAGGAAAATTTTATAGGGGTTTATTGAGCCAAATTTTTGAGGACCTGGCTGGAAGCAAGATCTCAAGGGATTGAGAAAATGCACCGGCGAAGGGCAGTTTTGGGGTTTCTCTTTTGCGTTAAGGACTAAAGCAGGAGGCGCAAGGAAGGTGCATGAAGTCTGAGAGCTATAGATTAAGGGGCGGGGGAAAGCAAAGCAGGGAAACCTCTAGGACTGGCTAAACAGCAAAATGGAGAAAGCGGTACTTCTCTCCCATTGGTGGGTCCACGGTAGTTGACAGCGAACGTTCCCAGCACGTAGACGTGATGTGCAGGTGGCAAGGAAACGGTGGGGGCTCCCTGGTCTCTGCTGGGGAACCTGAGCTGGTGTAGGAAAGAAGATCGCTCGGACGTGTCCAAGGCCTGTGACCTCACAGGAGGAGAGTGGGAGGGGTTCAGGGCAGGCCTGGGACGTGACTGTCCGTCATGGCTGCCCAACTAAGAACTTCTATTTTGAGACCAATTTCATGTGGTTACTTTTTTTTCTTTTAATCCTCAGCTGAGGATATGTTTTTTTTTTATTTTAGAGAGAGAGGAAGGGGGACAGAGAGAAAGAGAGAGAACATCAACGTGAGAAAGAAACATTGGTCAGTTGCCCTCCCTATGTGCCCTGACCAGGGATCAAACCAGCAGCCTGTGCTGTGGGTATGTGCTCTGACAGGGAAATGAATCTCAACCTTTTGGTGTCTGGGATGATGCTCCAGCCAGCTGAGCCACCCAGCCAGGGTTTGTGTGGTTCCATTTGGCCACAGAGCTTGCAAGTCTCACCACGCAGACCCCACAAGGTTGTCGGGCTTAGTATATGGCCCACTTTCATTCACAATATTTACGCCCCAGCAGTTTGTTCTCTGCCTCATTTTAACTTGCCTCAATAAAATTGGGGCTTCTGCAGGGCTTCCCAGATACAGTCTCGGCAAGGTGTGGGGAGTGCAGATTTCTTGAAAATACTGAATTTAAAGTGACAATCTCTTTGATGTTTATTACCTTTTCTCAGACGATAGGGTAGGCGAGGATGAGCATGTCCATATCCGATTGATCTTGAAAGCCTGAAAACCCAACTGGCTTCATGTTTTTCTGAGCTGGTCTTTTTCTTCTAGCCTCCCGCTCCGGGCTATCTCTGAGTGGGAGTATGGAAATAACTGCTGCCTCTCCCACTCCGGTCCATTCTCTGCAGTCCACCCAGAGTCTTTCCTTGTCAGACCCACAAACTCATCCCTGTCTCAGTTCGATTGCCATCCCCCAGCTCCCAGACTCAGTGCTCCGGACCAGGGAGCCTCTGAATGCCCTCCACGGTGCCGCACTGCTGTGCCTGCGGAAACCCCAGGTTCCCTTCAATGTGCCGGCGTGTTGGAACTGCCCAGACCTGTGGGGATTTTTGTAAGAATTTACCTGGGCCAGACTGAGGACAGTTGCTGGGAAGCCAGATCTTCAGCACTGCGGAGAAAGACAGTTCTGTGTTTGGAACTAAGGTGGGAAAAGAGTAGGAGAGGGCAGGAGAACGCGAGGGGGCGATTGGACTACAGGATAGGTCTTAAGATCATGTGCTCGCTTGAGGGTGGTTTTGTTTATTTCAAAGGTGGGTCCACCTAGACGCAAAAGAAAGCCAACCTATCGGACGCACAGTTTAAAACACTGGTTATCAAGAGGCTCACAGAATTGGTTGAATCTGTTCAAAAACCAGATGAAAAAATGAAGCCTATGCTAAGAGAAACAAAGGAAAATGTACAGGGAACCAATAGTGATGCGAAGGAAACTGGGACTCAAATCAATGGTGTGGACCAGAAGGAAGAAAGAAACATCCAACCAGAAAAGAATGAAGAAACAAGAACTCAGAAAAATGAGGAGAGGCTTAGGAACCTCCAGGACCTCTTGAAACGTTCCAACATCCGAATTATAGGGGTGCCAGAAGGAGAAGAAGAAGAATAAAAAACTGAAAACTTATTTGAACAAATAATGAAGGAGAACTTCCCTCATCTGGCAAAGGAAATAGACTTCCAGGAAGTCCAGGAAGCTCAGAGTCCCAAAGAAGCTGGACCCAAGGAGGAACACACCAAGGCACATCATCATTACATTACCCAAGATTAAACGCAAGGACCTACATCCAAGATTACTGTATCCAGCAAAGCTATCATTTAGAATGGAAGGGAAGATAAACTGCTTCTCAGATAGGGTCAAGTTAAAGAAGTTCATCATCACCAAGCCCTTATTATATGAAATGTTAAAGGGACTTACCTAAGAAAAAGAAGATAAAAACTAGGAACAGTAAAAATGACAGCAAACTCACAGTTATTAACGACCACACCTAAAACAAAAACAAGAGCAAACTAGGCAAACAACTAGAACAGGAACAGAACCATAGAGATGGAGATCACATGGAGGGTCGTCAATAGGGGAGTGGGAGGGGGAGGGGGGGAAGGTACAGAGAATAAGTAGCATAGATGATAGGTGGAAAATAGACAGGGGGAGGGTAAGAATAGGAAATGTAGAAGCCAAAGAACTTATAAGTATGACCCAAGGACACGAACTATAGGGGGGCAATGTGGGAGGGAGGGAGTGGACAGGATGGAGTGGGGGGAAATGGGACAACTGTAATAGCATAATCAATAAATATATTTAAAAAATAATAAGTAAAAAAAAAAGATGGATAGAGCTGGCCTCATGCAAGGATAAAAACCTTTTACTAAAGAAGTTAAGTGCCTGGGATAGGACCACTACCACGACCTGCCCAGTTAGGAGTTTCTGATCAGATCGCCCTGTGGGGGTACTTTCCCTGGGACCCCCTTGTTCGCCCACAATGCAAACTCATCTCTGAACCCTGTCGCTAAATTAGGGGCTCCCTTCAACGGTTTCCGCATACCCCTGTGGGCTTCTGTCACAGCCCTCGCCTTCTGTGTGGCTGTCGTCTGTTCACATCTCCGTCCTGCTGGCCTGGACGTCCCTCCCACAGAGAAGTGCTCTGTTGGTCAGTTTTGAAATCTCCCACTCACCAAGTCCCCGGTATGTGGCAGTGGGCACCCGACGAATAAATGCGCAGGGAACCCACACGCAAGGCAGATGCTAAGTACAGAGCAGGCATCTTCCTGACTACAGTTGCTCAAAACACATAAAAGAGTTTGTGAGGGAACTTACCTAACTAACTTGCCCTTGAAGGGTTCGGCACAGGCCGGGCTGGCTCTCGAAGAATTTACCTAGACAAGTTTATCTTTGTCGCCGTGACTTTTCTGTGCTCTTTTAGAGACAAATCCCCAGGGTCCATGCCACCTCTTCTCACCTGAGATGAACATTCGTCTCCCCCCTTTAGGCAGTGATTGCTTATATTCCAAATGAGTTCAGGCCGCACACTCGCAGAGGAATCTACCTGTTCCGTGGTGTTTTCTCCCCTCCCAGCCCCGCCTAGCTAAGTCCATGCAAATGGGAAATGGTGAGAGGGCTTAGCCGATGACCTGCTACGGTGTGTACGTTTTAGTATGCGTGTGCGTGATGCTGTACACCTACGTACACACACATACACACGCAATTTCTATTCTTCCATAGAAGAACACCATACATCCCATTTTATTTTCATTCCTTTCATCCTGAAACTATGGCATTATAAGTGCTTTGTCACGCCGTTAGAAAGTCTTCACGATTGTCCTTTGTCACTGTTCTGTCGTGTCCTAGATCGCCTGCACGCCTGCAACACAAGGAAGCAGAGCAGGCAAACCCAAGGTTATGGTTAGGCGCCCACGGATCCAGCCCGTGGGCCAAGTGAGGCCCGGCCAGCCAGCGGCGAGTCTGCTCTTCTCGGGGCTGATGGCCATGGCCACCAGGGGAGGGCCCACTCCGCGTCAGGTGTCTGCATGGTGGGACTTTTGCCCCAAGCACAGACTTTGAATACCCTCCTCCCCAGCCCACAGCTAGGCTAACAAAGCTGCCAGAAAGCCCAGTGTCATCGGGGACGGGCAGTGAGGCCCCGTGACCTTGGCTTCCTCAAATCGACAGGTATGATGTTGGATCTCAGGCCGCCTTATGCTCACCCGCACTGAAGACGGACCTGGAATATAATCCTTTGCAACTTGGCTGCCTCGAAGGCTCGCCCCAGCTCAAAGAGAACATTTTTTTTTTTTTTTGCTTGCCAACACAGTACTTTTTTTAAACCAGCTTCCAGGGTACGATGCCAAGTTGTTCCGGAAGGTTCTGTGTGGGTCAGAGAAACCACTCTGACTTAAGTAAGGCCCTTGCTTCTCACTGCTGTGCTAAAGGGAGGCAGAACGGGCTGGTGCAGCATGTGTAGGACGTCGTCACATGAAACACGGAAAAAATCGCACTTTGGGGCCACAGCGACGGGATTGCACATGGTGTTGGGCTGCGCCTGTGCCTCTGTCCATGGTGCTGAGCGTTCTTCTCTTGACAGCCCAGCATTCTGACCACAGCCGCGCTATTCTTCCCTCCCTGGCTAGGGTTCTCCCATGGCACGCTAAGTCAGGTCGGTGTGGCTCATGAAGAACATCTACGAATGCCCTTTGAACTCAGAGGAACGAGTCATTCGGGCTTTGTCGCACAGTGTTTTCCTGAAATTCGTGTTCTGTTAAAATGGTGACGCGCCGATTCTCGGGAAACTTAGATCAAGTTCTTTATTTCTGGATATCTCCATCTCTTTATCTTTAAAAAATCTTGTAATAACTTTATTCAGTAGTACTATTTATCTAAATTTGTATGACGTAAAAGTAATTTTTACTTTTACTCAAAGCACACTATGTTGCTTTTCTCAATAGAAATGGTGTAGGATGCCTCTGACACGGAATGTTTATACAGTTTGGAGTGGAGGGAAGAAACTCATACTACACGAAAGGGAAGGGGTTTTCTTAGAAAATAGCTCATCTAAGTGGAGAAACCCAAAACGTTCTGACGCATCAGTAGATAGGTTACGAGTTTGAAATCGAGCAAGTGAGCAGGTGCCCTGGAATGAGTAAAGAAAAGTTGTGCTAAAAAGTTTAAAGAGAAGTTTAAAATACCAGGTTTGTCTCATAATCAGTATTGATACTTAAAAAAATACTTACCATGGTGACAAAAATTCTGCCACATTCAGCCCCGAGTTGGCACTGATAAAGGCAACTCTCGTCCTTAAAACAATTTTTGTAGGAGATGTTACATCTGGGTGGTAACGAGAGTGGTTCAGTCATGCACCCACTAAATATGTACTTGCGAGAGAGCCTTCCAGAGGCAAGGGGGAGTTCTAGACTCTGAGCTGCGAGGTCAGAGCACGAGGCGAGGGGAGGGGGAGGACCAACAAACAGTAAGTGCGGGTAGTTTCGGGTGCTCCTAGCTGCTGTGAAGACAGCAAGACGAGGTGATACACTGTAACAAAGGTGTGGGGCTTTAGGTGGGGGCTCAGGGTAGGTGTCTCTGAGAAGTAACGTGAGCGGAGACTGTTTGGATGCGAAGTTGCCCATCACGCAGCGACGTGGCAGCACCAGGCGGAGGACCTCCTGCCTCGGCTCTGAGGAGCAGCAGACGCCAGTGAGGTGGGAGCATGAGGAGCTGAGCGAGAGCTTTGCGGTGTAGTTTATCACCGGGACCCCGGCTCCGGGCGGACCGTGACCCCATCAAAGGGAGAGTGGATAAAAACCGACTCCGTCATCATTATCTATGGAGGAGAAATTGAAGGGTTTTGTTGTTGTTTTTTTTTTTTAAAGAAAAGACAAGGTAAAAATCTAACTCAAAACTGTAAATCTTATCTTTCCCATAACTCAATTTTGACACATGCCAGAGACTAATGTTTCGCTGAAAATAAAAACACTCTTAGGCTCCGACATCTCAGCAGGTCTTCGTTCAAACTTTGTTTTGATCGGGAAATGCCTGGTGTGGTGGTCAAGACTGGCCCAGCTTTAGGTTCTGGCTTAAATACTTCCGAGCGTGGTGGGGGGAGGGGGGCGGTGCTCACTTTCCTGTCTGAGCCCAGTGTCTCATCTGTGAGACGTGGTAATGGTTGTGAGATCCAGCTGACGTCCAGGATGCTTCCCTGAGTGGTAACGATGGAAAAAGTTATCATCACATAAAAGTGCAAGTAGAAAATGCATCTTACACGTTTTTCTTAACTTAGTGAAGCAAGTGTATCAACACTGGTAGTTTCGATGAATCAGTGGAACTTTCCACTCAGAAATCGATAGGCCGAGAAGAGGAAGTTGCCGTACTGTATCTGAGATCCGAGTGGCCTGTCCCAGCTATCGGTGGTGAACCCGGAAGAGCTGGACCGTGGTCTAGTTCCTCGCACAGCTTGAGCTGTCAGAGCACCGGTCTGATGCTGTCATCCGCCATTCATCTAGACCAGAACCTGCAGTGGGCACTGCTGAGGCCGTTTCTAGTCCTTTCCTACGCACTTGGCATACGTGAGAATGTGAGCGCCAGTGAAGGGAGGAATTCTTCAGTCACCTGCGGTAGGTGTTTGACATTTGACTTTATCACACTCAGTCATATCGCGTAATCGTTATCACACTCAATCTCATAGGATGCCTTGTTGGGCCCAATAAAAAATCAATGAAGATGTCTCATCCTTCTCTATTAAGCCAGAAGACAGATGGCAAAGAGAAATGTATTAATTTAGGAAAAAAATGCTCTTTTTATTGTTTTGTTCTTAATCACAATAGAGGGTGTAGGTTTTCTTTAAGCTTGATTCCTGCCACATTTTCTTAAGTATAAAGCATGGTGACCAGTGTCCTGGCTGGTGTGGCTCAGTGGATTGAGTGCGGGCCTGAAAACCAAGGGGTTGCCAGTTTGATTCCCAGTCAGGGCACGTGCCTGGGTCACGAGCCAGGTCCCCAGTAGGGGGTGCACGAGAGGCAGCCACACGTTGATGTTTCTCTCCCTCTCTTTCTCCCTCGATTCCCCTCTTTCAATCAATCAATCAATCAATCAATAAATAAAATCTTTTTTTAAAAAAGAAGAAACACAATAATGTTTAAAGTAAAAAAATAGTGACACAGAAGCTTGGAAACTTCGCGGCATTATTGTAAGTGTAGAGTTACTAAAACTACAAATAATTTGTTTATAAGTTTTGGGGAATCATTACCTATCATCTGTATTACATTTGTTTCTAAATGCAGATTAACATTTTTTCAAGCTTTATTCTCTATTGTAATTATGGTGGGGAAGTGGCATTTCGACCTCAGATAAAGGTCTGATAGCGATTTCATGGGGCAGACTTTTATCCGGGTGTCAAGGAACTTTAATGGCAGCATTTCCAATTCTTCCGTGCGGTTTCTCCTCTTCTCGTTACTGGAGGCGTATGGAAAACACGTTCCTGGTGCGAACAGCTAAGAGGAAAAAAACAGCAGTTTAATCTGAGTGTTAGGAAAAGGATCACAAGTCCTGCTATAGTATTTTGTGTTTAAGCTAGTTTCTGTGCAGACCCCCGACATGCCCCCGGGGAGTGGAATATTGACAAGCATGCTTTGGCAATCGAGATCAAGCTTGTTGAATTAACACAGCTCCAGTCTTGCACTGACACTGTAACCCAAGCCTGAGAACTCTTATCTTCCCCCCAGTTACTTGGGCTTTATGGATGATACTGTACACTCGAATCGGGATTCTCACTGTATCTTAAATGCTACAACTGTGGATTAATTTGATTTGAGAATATACTCATCCTTATCGTGTTCACAGTGGAAATTATAAATGAAGTGTGACATGCATTGTTTTCTCTCCCAGCACGGATCCAGAATAAAACCAGCTACACACCTAAGCCTGATACTATCTTTTCTACCAGAAAATGGTTTATAATTCCCACCTCCTAAAGGGAAAGAGATAGAAGAAGAATGCTATTATCCTTTATTCTTTTTTCAGTAAAAGCAAATGCATTCCAAATTGCTCATTCTTTAGAAGCTTTGATTCAAATTTAATACAAAATATCAGTCATAAAAATACTCATTTTTCACTGTGACTCTAAAAACTCCAATGAAAATCTTTAATAACAATAGTATGTATGGAACTTAAAATTAATTATCTTTACGTTCTAGAGGAAAATTTAACCCTTTGCAATCTTTCCGGAAGTCGAGGTACAAAGAACAACAGTGCTGGAGGAGGGGGTAAGAGCTCATGTTCATTGAGGACTTGGAACGTGTGCAACTCTGCACAAGACACTTACGTGCACTCTCTTACCTGAGAACCTGGGCTCAGAGCAGCTTCAGGAACGTGGCTGGCTGTGCCCACTCTGCCCTGGCACTTGCCTCACTTGGTTCCCCTGGGTGGACCTGCAGTCGGTGGTCGCTCGGTGTCTCTCCTGTCCGCCCAGAGCTGGTGCATACAGGAAGAGGCACGGATGCCTTGCCCCTGTCCAGGTGGTTTCCCACTAGTGCCGGAGGGAAAAGAAGGAAGGATGTGGTGGTGGGGATGGTCCAGAAAGGCCCCCCAAAGGATGTAGTATTCAGTGTGGGCCTCGAAGGCTGCATGGGAGAAGAGGGTGAAGAACTTTTCAGGCTGTGGGAACCCAAGAGAAATGGTAGGTGTGAATGTTTCGATATCCTAGAGAAACTGTGACAAGGTCAGTGTGTGAGGAGTTGCTGGGTAGAGACCACTTGCATGATGCAAGGGACTTCCTGAGTTTGAGTCAGAAACACACGTACCAGCTGGTGGCCTCTGTATCTTCCCTGGGGACTGAAGGTAACACCCCGAAGCAGGGCTCACGGTGCTGCTGTCCGGGACGAAAGAGGGGATACATGCCCTGTGCCTGGTGTAGTCCTCCTTCTCACATCTAAGAATACTCTTTTTTCCCTTATAAGTTCATTCCCTCCTGGCCAGGAAGCACAAGGGGTTAGAGCATCGTCCTGACATGCCAAGGTTGCAGGTTTGATCCCCAGTCAGGGCACATACAAGAATCAACCCATGAATGCATAGGTAAGTGGAACAGCAAATTGATGTCTGTCTATCTGCCTCTCTCTCCTCCCTCTCAAATCAATAAATTAAATAAAGTTTATGCCCTGTGCGACCCTCAGAAGTAATTATGAACTATGTTCTCAAACAAATTTCTCTAAAGAAAAGAGCCATTTGGCACCATTTCCCTTCTTCGTTTCCTCCTTCCCATGGCAACTTACGAGAGAGGCATGAATTGGCTCTTTTGTGATCTACGTGCCCGCCCTTTTTCTCCAAGAGAGTTTTCACCTTCATCCCCACTAGCAAGTGCCACTGGTACTTAACACACCCATATTTGTACAGATTTCTAAAATAATTTTGAATGTGGCCTCAACTGTGTATATTCACACCAAAGTATTCACATAAGAACAACCTACACAAAGTCACGGCAGCCCATCCCTGTGCCCAGCAGCTAGAGCCATAGATTACCTTCTCGTCCTTGACCTTTATATGAAAATCCCCTTCAAAATCTATTCAATAAACTGCATGGGAAGGGAACTCTGTGCTTTGCCAACACCCTGTTTGTCAAACTGCTCAGTCGTCCTGAACTCAGTGTGCACAGTCAGGCCACCACCAGCCGCTCAGCCCCAGGCCAGTGACCCTTTGGCAGACCGTCCACTCACATCTGTGTCCCTTGGCCTGTGCCTCGACATGTGTGTTCTCGGTGCCGTGCCGCCTTCGAAAACATTTCTGAAGTCTGGGATGCCTGAGGTCCACTTCCCTGAGTTTTTACTTTCGATAATCACCTTCTCCAAGTACCTCCTGGAACTCAGCACTCTCTGAACTCCCTCGGGACTGCCCGGTAGCAGTCTGCGGCACTTAGATGTGTAACATTACACAGTCACAGTTTGGTGACAAACCCTGTCTCCAGTAGAAGATAACTCTATTTTCATGGGAGTCCTACTTTCTCTCTGTAATAGACAAAATGAAGCTTTGCTTTTGAAGAAAAACATCATCATGTTTATTTTTAACCAAACACATTCCATAAAGTGTGTGTGTGTGTATGAAGTCTCTCTGGGAAAACGTCCAGCCATTGTTAATACAATGAGAATAGTTTGTGCAACATTGATGTAACCTGGCAGCCAAAGGGAGTGGATTGGAATGTGCATGTGTGACCAATGACGGCTTCACTGTACTAGTCACTGGGGGCAGTAGACGCCATCGACTGAGCATGTGTACTGTGTGGCCATCGCATTCAAAATGGGAGAGTAGAGCAATGAATCTGCATCACATTTTGTGCTAAGCTTGAACATTCCTCTGCAGAAACTATTTGGATGATTCAGAAGGCCACAGTTATGGGCAACTGGTGATCGGCAGCTTCAACACGACAACATGCCCACTCATGCATCACGTCTCGTGCAGAGTTTTTTAGCAAAACATCAAGTCACCCAGGTGACTCAGCCCCCTACAGATTCGGCGCCCTGTGACTTCCGGCTTTTCCCCAAACTGAAATTACCTTTGAAAGGGAAGAGATTTCAGACCATTGATGAGATTCAGGAAAATGCCACGGGGCAGCTGATGGGGTTTGGGAGAACCATGAGAGGCCCCAAGGTGCCTGCTTTCAAGGGGACTGAGGCATCATTGTCCTGTGTACAATGTTTCTGTGTCTGTATCTTATTCAATAAGTGTCTCTATTTTTCATAGTAAATGGCTGGATACCTTCTGGATATATATATATAACTAGCCGAATATTTTAACTTCAGGGTAATCGTGAGAGGTATCAGAAACACTCTTATTTCAAGTCCATACTTTTGCAATAAATTAAATTAAGATGCTCTCAAACCACACTTTTAGGAAGTACGTATATGGGGCACTCCGTGGATAAAATGGCCACCACACCCATTCAGAATACTTTCCTGTAGTTCTTGAATATACTCTATCGTGTCAGAAAGAAAAGTTCCATATAAGTTTGTTATCAAAAAATACAGAAGTCTGAAAAAACTAAATATTTAGATACTGATGGAACTAGTTATAAAACCATAATTATGTAAGAGTGTTCTTTTATAACAGGAAGTCTTCCTGTCACCCAATATTCTGATGCCTCTAGCGCTGATTAGCCGACTATTTCTGTTATTACCATTCTACAAGCATCTGCCAGTCTTGAAGCTGATTGATGTTTAGGAATAAAACACACTTATTACACGCTGCCAACTTCAGAGGAGCAATCGAATAACCTACAGCACTTTTTAAGAAGCGATGATACCTTGTATTTCTGGAACTAATCGCTGCTAAAGAAAGCAAATGGATAAAAACATAATATTTTTTCCTGTGCAGACCTTTCATTGCATTACATGCCAGTCAGCTAGGAAATGATTATAGTGTGGTGCCTGCCAAGAATGACAGTGGTGAAGGGTACCTTTCCGTGCGTGTGGAGGGGTGTGTGCACACCTATCCATCTCTGCTGCCACGGCCCGTGTCAGCTCCCTGTTCTAGTCTGACTAGCCCGCCGTGAACAGTGCGGGGGAAGAGAGGGTGGGGATAGAAAACAAGAACGAAAACTCTTGTTCAGTCTTAACCCCCGCAAAACTTAATGATGTTAATATAATTGTTTAATTATTTCCCTGCTTCTTCCAAAGTATTGCTGTCCAATTTTCAGTCGCCAGTCTTTAAAGTCCCCACCCTCGTTAGTCACCTTGACCTTTTGCACTGACCCGGGCTTAGCTGGGCCACCTGAACCCACCTGCTGACCTCAAGTCACTACCCCGCCTTCCCTGAACACTTTGGTCCTTGGTTCACTGGCCTTTCCGTCACTCCAGACTCTGCCATTATTAGTGAGAGACAGTAAGTATAAAAGTACTTCAAGTTCCAGCTGACACGTAGTAAAGGGTGGATCAAGCTCGTGGATGCTATAAGAGAGGAAAGCACACGGTCATATCAAGGTTGGATGACCTGCACGTGCATCCACAGTTCTTCAGGTGGACGGCAACGTAGAAAAAGCTCTGCACTGGGCCACTCGGCCGCAGTCTCTGGGCCACTGCATACGAGCGAGACCTCCACAGTGCCCCAGTGGCACAGCACGCCTCGCGTAGCCAACCGAAACGTAAATGGTGCGTAAACAGTCCACGTTCTTCAGTAGCTCAGATATTTCCCACCGAGATAAGCGCGGGTACTCGCCCAAGTCCAAACTGATTATCCTCTACAAGCCTTAAAAATGATGCTGGTCAGTGACATTAACCTCTGAGTCTTCCTGATGCCCCTCACCTTAGTCTGCATTTCCCGGTAACCCTGTATGGCCCGTCTCCGAACCCACTTTCTGTCTCTGTAGCCTTGATGTCACCCACGGCCTTGCACTTGAAGATGATTTTTAAATAACCTTTAATGATCGCCTGCCTTGCCCTCTGCTCTCCTTCTGATCCTGTGTAAGACCACTACCGTACGTTGAGTCTAAAATGCCATCCGAGCCACTGACCACTCAGAGCTCTCCCAGCACTCCTGTGCCTGCAAGGAAATGTCCACAGTTACTGAGGGCGGAGGTTAGGACCTTCCCCAAATGGCCCATGGCATCTCTCACTACCTTTATGGGATTTCTTGCGAAAGCCAACCTTGAGACAAAACGAGATGCACGGAGTTGATCTGGGCATCGATCTCAGGAAGCAGGCAGGAGGGAGGAAGGAGCACAAGGCAAGAAGCAGCAAAAGCCACAGTTGTGACTTCTGGAAGCACAGGAAGGCAGAAGGCCTTGCAGGATTGCCACCTGAAGGATGGCAGCCTGGTCATTGGGCCAGGGGTGCCCATCAGTCCCTGATTGAGAGTTGTCTTGTGGGGCAGGGTTCCTCTGTGGGTGCAGCTGTACAGGCCCCGCAGGCTCCCGCCCTGTCCGCAGAGCCCCGGGGCAAATGCAGAAAGGAGCCTAGCAGGACGGGAGGGGGCCTCTGTCCCCATGGGGGGAGAAGGAGCAGTCCCGGAGCTGTGCCTCAGCAATGGCCCACGGACGAGCTCACAGGTGGTAGAGGAGATGAGATACAGGTCGCAGAGTGACACGCTCTCCCTCCAGGCCTGTCCCTTTCCTGTCCCTCCCAACCCCTCCTTTCCTCAAGGTCTGGTGAACGCCTGACATTCCAGTTGCTTCCAGATCTTTATCCTGTGGCTCGTGCATTTAGTTCTCTTTCTGCGAGTCCTGTCCCTGCCTTCTCTGCCATCTAAACTGCCATTGAGTCCTAAGACTTTTAGCTCATGTCATCTTCAGTGACAAGCTCTCCATTACTGAGATTTTGTAAGTATGGGAGTATAGGATATACTTTAGTATTACCTAACCTATTACTGAGAAGATCCCGTGCCTCTTTTTGGTGGGTACGCTTCACAATTTTGCTGCACTGTGCGTTCCTCCTTTGACATGTATAGCGTCTGCATAACCGCGGGGCCAGCATTTTTCTTGCGTTGTGGTGTGCTCACGGTACTCTTCCACACATCACAGTGCCCGCAGTCTCCTGACCTCTTTTTGCCAATTTTGGTCTTGGGATTGCCAAAGGCATTGTTGGTGACTGTGAACTCCCCAGATTCACGGGTTAACATCCCCATGCCCTGTGTGAGGACAGTGGCGGGGGCGGGGGGGGGGGGGGGCCAGCCTTTGGGAGCAGATTAGGTCACAAGGCGGGAGCCCGGGTGAGTGGAATTAGTGCCCTTGGAGACACCCCAGAGGGAGCCTCAGAAGGAGAAGTCTGCTGTTACTGGGTCTGCCCTAAAATGGAAACACTTACCGGCATTTTAATAGGAGGGCGTGGAGACATCCTGGAGGGAAAATGTTCAGTCACTCTCAGACATTCTCATTCAAACCGTAGACGTCCACACTTTTGTAGGGAATAAAATCCTAAGATAGGCAGAAATGAGAGAATGCAGAATCCACGGTCATCGATCAGTACGGATTTCACCTAGAAAGTTTCCCGAAGAGTCTGGGTTCCATCCGCCTCTCCTCAGAGGAGGAGACTGAGATAAAAGCTCTGTTTTGTGTAGAAGTAGCCCGCACAGCACGTCTCCCGTGCAGCCTGGCGCTCAGGCGTGCCCTGCCTTCTCCCAGTGGGCGAAGACCCATGCGATGTCTGGGCCAAGCGAGCGGAGGTGGTGCCCGATGAAGAGCTCACCCCAGGCTCAGGGCTTTGGCCCCACTGCTGCCCAGAAGCTCCCATCATGCCTTGCAACCCAGCCTCCCACACCAAGTGCTCCAGCATCAAAACTTCTATTTTAGCCTCGGAGTCTTGGCCTCTTGGAATACTCTCAGCAAGTAAAATCTTTCCTCTTTGTCTGGGTGAATCTTGTGAAGTATAAAGTGTTGAAATAAATGGCTTATGACATGTATAGTGTTGAAATAAACGTTTATTTTAACACTTCATAAGTCATGAGCCATTTATTTTAACACTTTTCACTTGAAGTGTTTAAATAATAGATTTTATACAGGGATGTGTCATCCACTCTGTTTAATGTAAAAGTGAATATGTAAATATATCCATCTATCTAATCTGGATTTTACACCCTTTGACTGCCAAACAGCCCGGTTGCCATAGTTTCTGGAGTAAGCTGAAATTTCATCTTCTGCTCTTTCGTTTTCACTTGGTAGGTAACTCGGTGATACGTAAGGTGATTGGACGTGACTCCATTAGTGGAGAAATGGTTAAATACATCTCTGTTTCCAGACACCTGGCGTGACAGCGAAGACTAGAGTGGATAGTGAAATGCTTTTATAATTAAAACGGCTTTTAGTGGTAAATGTCTCGATTTGTCCTGTTGTTTTAGGACTAATAGCAGCTTGATGGCAGGGTTCATTTTGAGAAAGATACGTAGCCTAGCATGGTGTCCAGGGCCATATTTGCACAGACATACGTACTACACACAAGTACTCACTGTGTGGCGGGAGGCAACGTGGAAAGCAGCTCTGCATGGGAGTCGGCGGTTTTGCAGGGAATCGGAGGTCTCCCTTTGCCCTCACAAGGCAGGATAAACCACCATTCTGAGCATCCCAAGTAAGGGGTCCTGGGACCTCATGCGGTTTCAGTGAAATACCACACTTCTGTGAAAGTGTTAGTAGAGTACTTTGTACATGATGGGCAGTTCAACAGAAGATAGCTATTATTACTGCTGTTGCTCTTCGCAGGAAATGTCAGTTAATAAAAACTATAAATGCTTGGTTAAAAAAATCTGTTTCCAATAGTCACAAGTTTGTGTCTTTGTTTTTGCCAAATGATACAGACAACTGCTATCTTTGTAAGAGCAGGAGGAACCCTTCTGCCCCTGTGTCGAATGTTAATAGGCCATAGAGATGTGGGTTTATTTCTGGGCTCTCTATTCTCTTCCATTGATCTGTGTGTCTGCTGTTATGCCAGTACCAGTCTGTTTTGATTACTGTAGCCTTGTAGTATAGTTTGATGTCAGGTATTGTGGTCCCTCCTAATTTGTTCTTCTTTCTCAATACTTCTGCGGCTATCCAGGGTCACTTATGGTTCCATATAAATTTTTGAAATGTTTGTTCTATATCTGTGAAATATGTCATTGGTATTTAATAGGGATTGTGTTGAATCTGTAAATTGCTTTGGGTAGTACAGACATTTTGATGATATTAATTCTTCCAATTCATGAACATGGTATAAGCTTCCATTTGTGTCTTCCTTAATTTCCTTCTTCAGTGTTATGTAGCTTTCTGAGTAGAGGTCTCTTACCTCCTTGGTTAGGTTTATTCCTAGGTACTTTGTTTTTCTTACTGCTATAGCAAAGGGGATATTTTTCCTGATGTTTCATTGCTGGTGCACAACAATGCCTTCTATTTCTGAATATTGACTTTATATCCCACTGCTTCACCAAAGTAATTTATTAGGTCGAGTATTTTTGTGGAGTTTATAGGTGGCAGGAAAATGGAGACAACTGTACTTGAAAAACAATTTAAAAAAGAATATTTAAAAAAAGAGAGCAGGAGGAATCCAAATGCTGTATAAGGGATTAAAAAATAAATGTTTTGTTTTGGAATGCCTTCGAATTTACAGAAAAGTTTAAGATAGTACCTAGGCCCCGCACCTAATTTATTTTATTTTATTTTTTGTAAACATTTTTAACGAGTTAGCTACCTTTAAGGATTCATCTTTTAGAGGATGCATGTATTTTAATTCCAGAAGTCAGAAAGTCACTGTACTAATTGTTCCTAGTTTTTACCCTTTTCAGTCATAAGAAGAGCAATGATAGTATATATTTTTATCTTCAGCGCCTTTCATGGTGGCTGGCATACGCATTTAACAAGCAGTTGGGCAAGGAAGAAAGGAACTAAGGAGTGAACGAACTAATGAAGGAGGAGAGAGAGGAAAGAGGCCGTTTTGTGATACAATCTGAAGTAATCTGAAGCCATGTGGGACTGGCACAAGAAGACACTGAATCAGATGAGGAGATATCCCCTTGCGCTTGAGCCGCTATGAAATGAAAGTAAACCCAGACCCTACAGGCAGGCAACAGGTTCCCTAGGCCGGGTTTAATGGCATAAATCCTTGACTAAGAACTGAGAAGTCTGGGGACTGGAATTTGTCTTTTTGCTGAAAAACTAGAGTTGTAGGCCTTAATAATTTACTTTTTTTATTCCTGTTTATTCTATTACAGTTGTCCCAGTTTTCCCCCTTTGCCCTCCTCCACCCAGCCCACCCTACCCCCCACTCCCACAGTCCACCCACACAGTTGTCCGTGTCCGCAGGTCATTCATGCCTGTTCTTTGTCTAGTCCCGTCCCTTTCTTTCCACCACCCCACCCCCTCTCCTCTGGTCGCTGTCAGTCTGCTCCCTGTTTCTGTGTCTCTGGTCATTCTGGTTTCTGTGTCATTAGTTTATTTTGTTCATTAGAACCCTCTTGTAAGTGAGATCACCAACTGGCTTACTTCGCTTAGCATAATAGTCTTCAATAATTTCTTTTATTTTTAGTTGTAAGGAGTATTGTAATGTAGGAACTTACCCATATAATGTCTCGTGGTAGAAAGTATTTGTGCCAAAGCTTTTGTTTTGAAGGATACCAAAGTGCTGTGAAATGAAGGGAGAAAACCCTTGTGAGAAAATTAGGGAGAAGTCCAAAGAAGGGGCATGGCCCAAGGGGCGTGGTCTGAAGGGGTGTGGTCTTGGGGGTGTGGTCTGAAGGGGTGTGGACCAAAGGGCACCACTTGGAACCCTCAGTTCTCATAGAGACGGGTTATTTTCCTGTATCTAAACATCTCCCTGACCAATCTAGATCAGTTGAAATAATTAAGACATGGAAGAGCAAATGTTTGCTTTTGTTTTCCTGTACCAGGAAATTTTTTAAGAAATAATTAAAATCCGAGTAGTAAGAATGCTCCAGAAAGACTACAAATACTGGCATTTGTTTTCCATTTGACATTTTCCAATGTCTATAAATGCTATTGATTTCAAATTCTAAATTATTTCACTTGTGAACACGCCTTGTAGAATTACTGCAGTGCTGTTTGTATGGGCTTGTAATTATTGATTGCAACGTTATGTTCTCCATAAATGTGCCACTGTGAATAATTTAACTTGTTAGCAGTTTGTTTGCCCACAGTCTTTGGTGCGCTGGCCCTTCTTGGCGTTCACAGATGTTTCTCTGGTTCATTTTGTGCCGCATGCGGGACATATATCATTTTCCCCTGAAACTTTTTATTACTTTGCCCTTTTTAAATTTTAGATTTCAAGAGCTTCCCTATAACAAGTGAGCATTTGGTAAGTAGGAACTCTAGGAGTCTTATGATTGGTGTTCTGGAGATCATAAATAAATGATCTTACAAGCCACCTACGGCCTAGGAGCACACCAGTCCCCACATCTTCATTCTTACTGCCTGGGATGAAACAAGCACTGTGTTAGAGAAAAGGGGGTACTTCGTGACTGCTGGCCCTACATACACTCATTGCTGATATACTTAAAAGATTTGAAAGACCGGTGCAGTCTAATATTTTCTGTCAGCTTCCCTACAACTACAGGGAGTCTCTGAGCTCAGCTGAGGAAACAGTATGTAGCAGTGTGAGCGAAGGTCACCATAAACGCCTCTCCTCTGGACGCCTGGAAGCCACCTTCTGGCCGTGCTTCTGTAAGAGGGTTTTGCACATCTGTGCTGCCTGTCCAGTGCCTGACTCTGAGTGGCCCAGTGCTGTGTGGAAGTGTCACGCACAATTGAAGCATTCGGACAATGAAACACTTAGGGCGGCAGTGCAGATTGAGCGAGGAAAAACATACGCCTGGCGTTGCTGCTTAGGCGTGTGCGTTAGATGCCGACTGTCTGTCCTCTGCCACCACGTGGGTCCCCAGAGCAGGCAGTCTCCTTTCCACACCTGCGGGAGTCTGCTCAGTGCCATTTGGCAAGAAGTCGGATCACAGGGCTTGCGCACGTGCCAGGTGAGCCTGAGCATCCACGCCAGTCCACAAAGGGATGACCTCCGATTGCCAAGAGCCTTCACATCAGAACGCATAGATGACCAGAGAAGTAGCAAACAGAGAGGCGGTGTCGTTGCACACCCACCATTGACTTGACAGGAGCGTTAAGCCAAATATCCCTTAAAGATTCGGCTGGGAAGATGAGCTGACAATGACTCCGTTCCGCTAGGAACCGCACCCTGGAGGGCTTGCTCTCCTGTTTTGGAGAGGTAACGATAGACTCCTGGAGCTCTTGGGGCAGAAAGTGCAGAAACAAACTCTCATCATCTGTTAACAACATGTGTGATCTGTTGATGACATTTTTGAAATTTGGCTCTGGGGTCCTCACTTTAACACAACAGTCCCCAAATAGCCAGCGGTCTCGGCACTTGCTGGAGCCGGGCCTGGCACTCAGCACAGCTGGCGCGTCCCAGGTCGTGATTCAGACCTACCCCTGTCTTTATGTTCACATCATTCCTGAGCTCCGTGTGTCCTCCGTCCTAACAAGCGGTGATTAGATTTATTGCACCTGGTAGATGTGTGCATTCACACGCTTACGTGTGATATATGTGGCTTCTCGAACAGCATTGCCTTCAAGAAAATTTCCCGGAGATTACAAGCATCGAACCGAACACTCTGAGACCTACTCCCGGTGGGTCATCTGCTTCCCCAAGTTTATCTTCCGTGGTGTGCTGCAGAGATGGCCTTTCATCCCCTTTGCTTTAAAAGATTCGCCGTCTCCCTCACAGACTCTGTTCCTATCCGCAAATGGGAAGATGCTCTCATATTTTATGAATGAAGCCTTTCAGTGATCAAAAGACATCTTACAGGCGGATCCCAATGGGAGAGACTCACTTTGGAGATGCACTTGGTTGGTACTTATATGCAATTACATGCTTTCAGTTTTTTGAATGAGGTGTATTTTACATATGATACAATGCACAAGTATTCAGTGTCAGCTAAATTAGCTTTGAAAACTGTATACGTCCGTAGTAACTGTAACCTGAAACGAGACAGAAGGTACTGGTTTCACACCAGAAAGTTCCCTTGTATCCCAGCTGGAACTGGGATTACCAGAGATTCTTTTTGACTGTTCTGAAGCTTTATATAAATGAAACAATATCCATTCTCTCCTTCACATCCCTGCCCCTGTGGGGGTGTGTTTGTGTATGTGTGTATAACTGTTGGGCTTTCTCTAGATTTTGAAGACCCTTAGTGTCTCTATCCGTCCGCGTTGCTGCGGGCGTCAGTGTGCCAGCCCTGTGTATTGCTGACAGTCTTCAGCAACTTAATCGATGACATCTCTTCTGATGGTTCGTTATTAGTGTATAGGAATGCAACCAATTTCTCTATATTAACCTTATATCCTGGTGCTTCACTGAATCCTTTTATTCTGTTAATTTGGGGCGGGTTGTTTAGGGTTTTCTGTATGTAGAGTATCATGTCATTTGCAAATAGTGACAGTTGTACTTCTTCCTTTCCCGTTTGGATGCCTTTTATTGCGGAGAAAGGCAAATGTCATATGGTTTTACTTATATGTGGAATCTAAACAACCAACAAAACAGGAACAGACTCAAGGACCAAAGGGGTGGTTAGCAGAAGGGAGGGTTTGGGGGTTTGGGTGGAAAAGGTGGAGGGGCCATAGCCAATAACACTGCGGTAAGGGTACCTGGTGACAGATGAGTATGAGCACCTAATAATATAACCAGTATAATATTGTATACCAACTACACTTCAAAATGTAAGTTAAAGTCTACAGAATACTCAGTTAAAACATTAATCGACCACAATTTGTCCACGCTCCGATTTATGAGCGTTTATGCGGGTGGTTTCCAGTTCGGGTCATTGTGTAAGGCTGCTGTGCACATTCTTGCACGCACGCTGTGGGAGTCTTGCTTTCACTTCTCCTGGATGCAGGCTAGGGACAAAACTGCTGAGTCACAGGACAGACGTACGTTTAATGCTCACAGGCATTTTCAGAGTTACCCACGTGATGGCATCGAGGTATGCTTCTGCCCGCAGTGTCTGAGGGTTCTCTTCCTTCCACGTCCTGTCGGTCTTCGGTGTCAGCGGGCTTCTTGATTCCGAGCTGCTCGCTGCCGGGTGCGCAGAGTCCTGGGGCGGCTTTCGTTAGTGTCTCCCTGACGCAGGGCGCCTTTCCTGTACAGTCGCCTGTTTGTACGTCTTCTGTCTTGAAATATCTGCTCGACTTACTCCCGTTTTAATCAAGTTATTCATCTTGTAACTCTTGTTTTATTGGTGTTCTTTATACATTTCAGATTAAGAGTTCTTTTTCAAATATATGTCTGTAAATATATTTGTTCTAGACTTTGGCTTCTATCTTTTGATGAAGTTTAGTTAATCCATTTTTTTTCATGTAGTTATTGCTTTTAATGTCCTTCCCAAGAAATCTTTGCCTAACTCCAGGGTACACATTGTACTGTGTTTTCCCTGTGCAGTACATAGTTTCAGGTTTTACGTTGAGACCTTCAGCCTGTCTTGAATCTCTGTGAGTGTTTTTTAGGAATTGGGACGGAAGTCAAGGTGTGTTCTTCTCACCAGGGTTCCAATGATGTTGTTGTAAGGTATAAAAATGTCAAATCACTATATTGAACACCTGCAAGTAATAAAACCAGTATAAAATTGTATACCAACCACACTTAAAAATGTAAGTTCAAGTAAACAAAATGCCCAGTAAAAAATTTAACTGACCACAATTTGTTTATCCACGCTCCAATTTATGAACATTTATGTGGCTGTCCTCGCCGCTGCTGACCTAAGCAGGTGACTTGGTCAAAACTCACTGACCTTTTCCGAAAGGCCTGGCTGGGGGGTCTGCCCTGTACCCCCACACTGTCTCCGAGGTGCTGTATGGTGATAGCCCGTCCCGAGTGAAGTGGTGTCCCTGAATTCCGTGGTCTCCCCAGCATTGTTTTGGTTCTTCTGGATGGTTTGTGTTCCTTCAAAGCACACTTCCTGGAGTCTGATCTGGGTTTCGTTGAACCCACAGGTCAGTTTGGGGAGCTCGAACATCTCCGCAGTCTGGCCCTCCCAGCCTTTGAGTGCAGTCTGTCTCTCCTTCTCCTTAAGCCTCTTTGGTTTTTCTCAGGAATGTTGGGTAGTCGGCAGTACGGCAATCTTGCATACCTTTCACAGATGTATTCCTATCTGTTGCTGTTTCGTGCTAGTGAAATACTGTTTTACATTTTGGTTACCGGTTGCTTATAGCTACTACCTAAAACAGGATGAGCTTATAGAACATGGAAAGTGTGAAACAATAACGTTTTACCACCAAGCGCAGTGTTAGCCCTTGACTGCTCGTGAGGTGCTCTTTGTCAGGGGAGGAGACTGAGTTCTTCTCTTCCTCCTCGCTGGCATTTTAATCATGGGCTGAGTTTGAATTTTCTTACATGTACTGTCTGCACTCTTTTGAGGACTGACCATGTTTTTCTCTCTTGTTTTTTGGGTTTTTTTATGTTATGTCAATATGGTGATTTATATTAATTGATTCCCAGACGTGAACCCAACTTCCCATTCCCAGGATAAACCGCATTTGATCACGACGCTGTCTCCCATTTATGAACTGCTGAATACAGGTTTCTTATGTGTTTTATTAAAGATGCTAGAATCCACGTTAGTGAAGGATATTGGGCTCTAATTTTATTTTCTTTTTAGTATATTTCTCGGGTTTGGGGATCACGATTAAGCTGGCCGCACAAAATGAACTGGGACTGGTTCCATCTTCTCGCTTCTGCAGGGGTGTGTAAGATGGGCACGGTCCCTCCCTGGGGCTTGCTGGGATTCACCAGTGAGGCCATCTGGGTCTGCAGCTTGCTCGGTGCTGCTGCTGCTGTTATCCGTGCGGTTTTGTGGCAGTTATGGGGCTACTCTTTTATTTTGCCTTTCTGGGGGGTTTTGTTGTTGTTGTGGGTTTTAGGTCATTGTGTTTTGCTCGGAATTTGCCCACTGCATTTCAGTTGTTGGCTTTATTGCATGAAGTGGTGCATGCTGGGTTATTGACTTAGAGTCTGTAGTGGTGGTTTTGCTTGTCAGGCACTCATTATTATCTTGTCACTGTGTTACCTGGTTAGCATAGATTATTTTACTTGACTTTTGCTGGTTCTCTCTGGGCCCATTAGAAACTCCTTCCTGCTCCATGATTATCCAAAGATCTAATGGCTTCCAACCACTCACTCGAGGAGTGTCTGAGCTTAGAGTCCCCAAAACTAAAATATCAGGGTGCCAGAGGCCACAGCGATGTGCGCAGGCTGGGAGGAGATGACCGGTCCTGGCCCACAGCTGCCCGGCAGGCCAGCAGCGGAGGTCTCCAGGTGGCTGCATGTCTGCGATGCAGGGCAGGACTTGTGCTCCTGCAGGTAACACGCAGGGAGCCTTTGGAGCAACGTGCTGTTGCATTCTCCCCCGTCCTAACTTTCCGACAGTGCCCTGCCGTATGCTTGCTGAGGTTCCTGCAATGGCTTCGATTCTGTGAAACGTGTGGATGCATCTGTGACAACAGACATTTCCCTGGCTGGCACCCGCCGAATGGTGGACTGAGTGGGCCTGCCCTCGCTTCCTCCCACGAGCTCTCCGCACTGCAAAGGGGAACCTCGTTAATTCAGATGTGACTTCACCCTTGCCTCTTCCGGCTGATAAAGATCCTATCGCCCTTTAATCAGACTAGGAAGAACCTCATGAGCTACAGAAAGGAGGCAGGCAAGGACGCAAACACGCAGTATATGTTCTCTTTAGTTTCCCCTGAGAAACACTTTTTAACAATAAAATAAATTTGAACTTCCTTTGTTTTATACTATCTTTCGTTCAGAAACTGTTAAAATGCAAAGCTGTTTATTCTAATGCCAGGTCAGTACTTGAGAAAGCTTTTTGAAAGCAGAGACTGTGGGAGTGGATGGCGACAGCAAGGGATGGCTCAGGGCCCCCTGCCCCACACGCCCCCCACCCCACAAGCCTGTGTCCCATTTCCAGCCCTGGTGGGTTCCTTCCCGTACCTGCTAACCTCGGCATTCACTAACAGGGTGGGCTCACGTCCCCAGTCCTGCCGGAGTTTGAAATACTCTCATTCTCAGCCCCTTTGGGGTCCTGCATGGCGAACAGGGCCCCACCCCACCCCGGGCCAGCCTGCCCTCTGAGTCCCGTGGTGTCCTGTGCCCCACCTGTCAGCAGGTGCGTGCGCATCGCCAGCCTGTGCCTCGCTCCTGCCCCGCCTCTCGAGCTTGCTGACAGCAGGTGCCTCCACAGACACTTCCAGCGATGGTCCAGGGCTGGGGACAGGAAATAATTCTGACTGTACGTGATTCCTCACATTCTACCCTGTTGAAATTTAGGAAGGGAGTTTATTGTCACCTCCTGGAGAGAGCGATTTCTAATCAGCAGAGTGAATATTAGACGAAGAGCCTCTTTTTTCAAAGAGCCTGGCGGCGCACAGAGGGCCGCGTCCACAGACAGTGCGGGTCACCCCACTTTGCGCATCCTGACCACGGAGCCCCCTCCGAGAGACGCCCGGGCCAGATGAGGGAGCGGAGCCCTGTCGCCTGCCGTGCAGCCGGGGCTTCAGCACTCCGAGGAACGCAGTCTCGCCGCAGGGCGCAGGGACGGACGCCTATACCTCACTCGGAAGCGAACAGAGAACTGTTCCCGAGGGGAAGGAGACATTTCACCACGCAGTGGTGGGCGGTGACCCGGGGCCCCACCTCGGAGCACACAGAGTTGAGAATTTCAGCGAGAAAAGAAATCACGGTTTTCCAAAGAAAGAAAGAATATGATCCCAGTGGATGTGGGGAAACTTTTTTTTTTTTTAAATGTCTGCAGAAAAATGTTCACTTCTGACTATCCCAGGTTCTTCGAGGGTAAGACGGAGTCTGGTCATCAGCATTGTCACCGACATATTGTCTTGTCTTCCCTTCAAAGAACCGTTCTTGAGGAAGCGCACACTGCTGGGGTTTCCACGTGGAGTCGTAGCGTTGGCCTGAGCGGCTGATGCAGGGTCACACGAGAAATGTTTCTGCACCGAGCCCACTAAGCCTGTCGTCGCTCAGGACTTCTTGGCGAAGGAAATGAATACTTTAGAAAGCCTACATACTTACATTATAGGTAAATTAATCACACTTATAGACTAAAAGCTCTGCCAGAAGTGCTGGCATGGGAGCAGCTGATGTGTCCGGTAATCTGGAAGTGAAGAAAACCCGCCAGCAATGGGTTTCAGGGGCGCGTTGCAGACCGGTGGTTTCGTTGTTGTCATGCGTTATTTTACCAAACAACCAGGCCTTTCTTACATGCACAGACTGCTTAACCTTCGTGAGCCTGAATTCCCTCGTCTGTATAATGCGGATAATGCCTGATGGGACTTGTTGCAAGGAGGAGAATAACGTGTAATTTAGCAGAGCAGTGGGTATTCGGGGGGTTCTCAGGATGATATCATCTCAGCCATAAAATGATGGTGCTGTTCCTCCTGTGAAGACCAGCAGCCTGAAAACTGTGAGCGTCCGGGAGCGTTTTCTCACTGGCAGCCCGTCACCCGTCACCAGGTCTTTGTGGAGGAGGGAGCCGAAAAGCAGGGAGGGAGCCGAGAGTGAGGACCCTGGTGCATGTCCAAGGCTAAAGGGACCCCAGACCTGGAAGCTGCTGATGGGCTTCCTCCCTCCATAACTCCACTTTGAAAATTTGCACTGCTTTGTAAATAGGACCGTGCTTAAATATTTTTAAATGATGGCAAGAACAAGCCCCGGCTTGTTTCTTCTCAGAAGGCAGTTAGTGAGCAAACACTACAATGAGTGCATTTTCTAGACTCATAGATTTACATGACTAATTTCAACCGGCCCACGACACGGACCGTTTACAAAACTACCCATGACTGTTTCCAGAGAGAGGGCCCATGTTGCCGCATCTGCTGTGGGCGCTGAACCGAGCGGACGTGGCAGGGATGTCTCTCCTTCAGGGCTCTCTGGTCGTGGGGCCCTGGCTTCCCGCCGCACGGACGCGTCCGCACCCTGGACTTCTTCCTGGCCCTGCACGTCCCCGCGGGCCACGCCGCAGAGAGTGCTCCCCGTCCTCTGTCATCGGGTAATTGTTTAAACAGAATGCCATAGTGCTATCAAAAGGAAAGGTGAACTAATGGCATTTGCAAATGTCAGGGATTATCTTAACACTTTTATTATAGTTTATAAAAAAAGTAGGTTCAGGGCATTTCATGGCAATTATTTCTACAGAAATTGGTTATTTAAATAAATTGCTAATTATCTGAAGATGACAGTATTGAAAATGCTCCTAATGAGCGGTTTAATCAATGTAGCGTGTGGTGGCCACCTACAGGTTGAAAACAGAACAAACACGCAGGCTAATTACGTCTCGAGGTCACACACGCAGGCGTGTGTTTTCCCCTCTGGTAACAAATTTAAAGACATTTCTTCCTTCCTGCCATCCTTTGAGTCCTGGACACTAAGTTCTTCAGAGATTATGGTTTTGTTCTAAATCTGTCTTCATGATCACCTTTGGCCTACAATCCTGGGTATGATTATCATTATAATTATCATCCAAACTGGGAGACTTTTTAGAGTGAAAGAGGATGCTATTTATAACCATATCACGCAATTACCAGTAAATACAGGTATAATAAACTGGGAGTCTCCCGGGAAACTGGGTCATTCAGTTATAGCAATTACTAACTACCCTAGCTTTCATAGAATCCTTGGCCAATAATTAATATAACACTAATATTCTTGATTTCATCATGCATGGACAACGTGTCTTTATCAGTCAGAAATATTAACCGCCCGGCTGACTGCACTTTACCGACATTTAACGTGGGGAAGAAGGACAGCACGGTGGCAAGGAGCCACGTCCGGCATCCGACCTGGACTCACTCTCTGAGCCCTTGTTCCCAGCCGAGTGACCTCGAGGGAGAATCCCATTTGCACGTCTGTAAACATGGGGACAGAAAATCCCCGCAGCGGTGTCACTGGGGCAGCCCGTGCCAAAACACAGGGTAGCCAGCGAGCGCCGCGCAAGGGCCTCCGTACTGAATGTGCTCGCTGTGAAGGTTTGTGTCCTCTTACTGGGGACCCTTTTCCGAGCCGGCTTCATCACCGGTGCCCACTGGGAAACTACAGAGCCTGTGCAATTGCTCCTTACACTCCCCGACCGCTCCCAGCATCCACCGAGCTTGCACTGGAAGACGCACCCACGAGGGACTTTCTACACACAGGGTCTTCTCTGCTGCCCCTGCCTGCCGAGTCCCCACCGATGTTCATGGGGCAGGACGCCCCAGTGTAGCTACTTCTGCTGCTGAAAGAATCACAAACGAATGATAAAGATACTAATGAAACCAGTGCGTGCTTAACCACTGGTTCCTGCCATCTTTTGTGAGGAACATAGATGAAGTCGTCCTTCATGTTTACCCTTTAAATACATGAAGACAACGATGGGGATCACGTTTAGCCACTTTGCACACGTGACCACCCGTGCCCCCCACACACTAACACACACATCTCACTTTTTAAAATTTCAAAGTCAGTTTTATTGCAGCCAACACGGGGGAATTAACTGTACATAATAAACTATTACACCCCCCCCCAGACACACACACATTTTAAGTTATAAAGAAAAAAAGTGTATTTTCACAGTGCTGAAGAAAAAGGCTGCATGCATTAGTAGCGTAACTCAAGGTCCTTCATCTAAGTGTGACTCATTTTCTTGCCTTCCTTTGTTCTGCTCCATCGCCACAGCCTAACCTGCTCCATAAAACCGGTAGGCTGAAACTGAGCTCCGCTACGTTTGCTCACACTCAGATTCCAAACGAAACTTTTCACACACTTCTTCTGTCTCTGGGCCCATCTAAGTGTGTGTGTGTGTATGTGTGTGTACACGCCTGACGGGGGGGAGAGAGAGGAGATCCTCTAAGTTGTTAACGTTTTCCTTAAAATACCGGATGCAGGGTTGCACGTGCTCTTCCGAAGGAATCACCGCACACCCCGAGTGTGAAAGGCTCGCAGCGTGGGGTCTGGTGCTGCCTGTCCCCACACCGTGCGTTTAGGAGCATTATAAAAGATGGTCATCGTTACCGCAGAAGTGAATCGTAAACATTGTTTTACCTAAAAAAATATCAAACAATAAGGAAGCATAGGGATCAAACTTAAAGTTCCTCGTCAGCCCGTTCCCGAGATAACTGGTACCGACTTAAAGCGCTACGTTCTGCGTATTTACATGCCCACGTACTAAACGTGATCATACTCTTCCAACAAGAGTGGAGGCCCGTTCCGTATATTGTTCTTTCGAGTTCCATCCTGGAGATACCTGCGGGTCAGTCAGTCTGTAGGTTTCCCAGGACACCACACACGGGTGACCTCTCACAGTGGAACTGCCGGGGATCATGTTGGCTGTTTCTGCCGTAAAAAAACAAAACTTCAAGGGACATCTTTGTACATACAGCTTTGTGTCTGTGTCCTAATGGCACAGATTTCTCACAGTGGAGTTTCTGGGTAAAAGATCAGGGGCCGGGGGCGCAGGGAAGACAACAGGGGAAATTGGGACGACTGTAATAGAACAGCAATTTAAAAGGAAAAGAAATGGCACTTGCTTTATAAACTGAAAGTTTACCCACACAGAGTGCCCTTCCGTAATCATAGATGCAAACTGTAACTTTTTAGAAATGAAATGACATAGGAACTGTGAGATCTCCAAATTTAATATCTAGGAGATGAACACCCCCTAACGGACAAGTGTTTATCCCCACGTGTTTATGGCTGAATGTTTTTCCGACCCTTTTCTCTGGCTTCGAGAGTGACATCAGCCGGTCCAGACCGTGAACCAGGTGCCTGCAGCAGGCGCTTTCCCCAGATCGCGCCATTTCATAGTCCCCGAGTTGCTCCTGTTTCACGGAGAGGGAGAACTGGTGTCTCAGGACGAGAAGGAGCTGGCTCGCAGTCACACTTGTGTGAAGTGACAGAGATGAGACACACACCGAACGGGCTGGATTCCCCATCCTGGGCTCTCCATGTGAGGCCCCAGTCCTGCGGAGAAGACAGAATGAAGGGGACCCTCTTATAACTGCTGCACCGTCGCTGTCAGTCACGGACACGTGGGGCTTGGTCCCTGTCCATCCCTTTCAAACTGTGAGACAGCCACCAAGTTATTTATTCCACCTGGGCTCCCCTTTGTTCCTGAGCAATATGGAGAGGGCAGCCTCCCCGTCACAAGTAGAGGAAGCCCCCGTCCCGGTGTCTGGCAGCTGGACATCACAGCGCTCCAGAGCCTTCTCTAACAGCAGCAAAGAGAATCTTGAAATATTCAACAGAAATTAAAATGTTTTCCAAAGAACAATTTCAGCTTTCCCAATAAACCTAAAATAACAACCACATAAAACAATTGCTTTTCTTTCTCCTGTTTCTCCTTGTAGTTTTCGGGTGTCTACATATGACCCTGGATCCTCTCAGTGCCTTGGTTTCTGGAGGAATTATGCTAATTTTCTCAGAGGACTTTAATCCGTGCATAAAGATGTGTATTTAAGTAGCTGTGTTTTCCATATTTATCAGTATATTACGTTTATTAACACTTTCAGCTTGCTTTTAGTAAAGTATACATTGTTTAGTGCTTGATTTATGTGTATTTTGTAAAAATCAAACTCCTACATCCTTGAAATTTTTAATTTGCTAATATTTCTTTCTTCTGGATGATGTTAAAACTATTAGCAATTAGACAAAGTTCAATTTCCAATGAATTTGTTATCCACTTAACTCATTATATTTTAATTAACGTAAGCAAATTAAACTACACTTTCCTTTTGTGTAAACAGTGAGCATGAGTGAGTATTATAACCCAGTTTCTATTTAGTGCTAGCTAGGGCTGTTGTCATCAGGAAGGTTATTGAGGACTTAGCTGTAACAATTAACTGTGTATCCTGGCTATAGTAGGAGTCAAATGATGGGGGAGGGGGAACAGCATGAAACCCAATTATTCAAAATTCCAGCTCTCCAAAATTAGCATATGTTCCACACTATCTTGCCCATCACCAATTTCTTTTCTCTCCTGGCATTTATTCCTGGCGTAAAGCCCCGCCTTCTCGTGACCCATGAACTTGAGTTCTGACATCGTCATTAAAATCCTTGTGTATTGGTTTAGTGCCCAGACCTTTAGATTCTCAAAAACTTTTCAAAAGTACCTTGATGTTGGGTGTTTGAGATGTTCACCTCCGGAGTCCATTAATCTCACCAAAATTATGGCACTACTCAAGGAAAGCTGTCGGGAGAGAGCCGAGAGGACTGGGGGGTGTGATTCTCCTAGGGAATCGGAGGGCAAGGGGTTCCTTCACCACAGGCTCCGTGCTTTTAACTGCACCTGATCTGCAACTGAATAGCAAGGTCCCATCGGGTCACTGAGCCCCAGCAACAACAGGGAAGGTGCTGGGGAAGCAACCTGAGTTCAGGCTCCTTCTGGAATCCCTTGTCCCTGTGGGTGGTTCTGACTATAATAGCAAACACCTGTGCAATTTTTATATGCACTATCCCTTTATAAATTAAATCACTTAATCCTCACCACAAGTCTGTGCAGTTGTTATTATAATTTTATTATTGTGTAGATTGAAAAAAAAACAGTGTTTCAATAGAATTAAGAAATCCCCACACAGTCCCCCAGCTCCCAGGCTGTGCGGTGGGACCCCAGCCTCCGCAGCCAGCCCCATGTCCGTCCTCACATTTCCTTCTTTCTAAAATTCATATGAATGGGGTCTGCAAGATGTATGATGTTTAGATGAGTGTGAATTTGCCTAATGGAACCTCCGGACAGAGGAACAATGGGACTCATTATTTACCTTGAAGCAGCCTCCTAGGATCCCTGGGGCTGGCATGCTGGGTACCTGCCCTGGGCGAGACTATGGTTAGGATGCCGAGTAGTTAACTGCAGGGGGTCTTTTAAGCTTTTCAGATTCAGATACAATTATCTTTATTTTAACCAAAGGCATTAGTGCTTAATAAATACTTTTTGGATAGACAGATGGACAGATGGAAGTGAGGCCTAAGTAAGGACGCTGATTAAGTCATTCCACTTACATGTTAATACGTAGTACTCTTGTTCGTGGCAGCATTTTTGAAACCGCATATAAAGTGATATGAGTGACAGTATCATTTCCTTAAGAAAAATGTTGCATTAAAATCAGATTGGTTTTGAAATCTCTGGTGCACTACAATGTTTCTGTTTAGAACATGGACCAATCCCACAGCACTCAGTAAGCGTTATCAAAGGTCAGTGGGTCCAGCGCATTGTAGGCTGTGACTGGACGGCAGGTCTGGAGGGCCTGGACCCCGACATCGCAGCCCTGTCCAGCCCCACCACAACTCCGTGAGAGCCCTTCCATCCCAGTCAGCTCGCTGTGGCCACGGCAGCTCTCGGCAGTCGGGGCCCCTTCTTGTTTGTCTGTTCAAAACCTCAGCTTATTTCAAAACGTGGGGATTCAGAGCGGCTTGGCTTTCACTGGCGCATTGCACGTGGTTGGAACCCAGTGGCCGGACCTAACTGGACTCTCCCCACCCCCACCCCCAGCTCACCTGGCCACCCCGAGTAGGTGAGGGCTGAATTTAAATTCATGTTGGCTGCGAGTTCATTTAAGCTTACAGGATTTCAGTTTCTCAGGGTAATCCTTGTCATTTTCTTCAGGGGGCAGTCCACATTCAGTTCCCTGAGCCTCTCAAACTCGCTTCTTCCACCCTAGTCTCTGGTCTAAAATCACTAGTTCCTGTAGCTGGGACCAATTTTACAAATCCTCAATAATTGTGATTCTGGAAATCTTTATGCATTTTAATGGACCTGTATTACTCTGTATGATGTTGATATATGTGTCTTCTTTACACAGAGAGTTTCATTTTTATCTTAAACCTATTATTTCTTCATCTCTGTTGTTTTTAAAACTAAAACATGTTTATATAACAATTTAGAAAGGTCCTTTGACATACACCTAAATTCCCTTTCAGAAGCCTTTTGTGGTGGAGGGAAGTGATGGGGAGTGATGGTAAAACCCATTCCCCATCAAAGTGCTGAAAACAGATAGATTACACCTCATGTGAGAGCCGCAGAGTTACAGGAACACCCACCAGACAGGGTTTAGACTGGGAATTAAAGCTGCATTTATTATTACTCAGTAGCAGATGGACTCATTTCTTCATTTCTGGATCACATTTTCTCAGAAAACATGATTACGCTTAATGTTTGAAAAGATAGCTTTATTAATTGGAAGGGTTTTCGCGTTCATTAGATAGATCAGAAAATCTTGGGAAAAGGAAGAAAAACTGAAAATAAAAAAAAGTCTTATTAACCTAATTGAACATCTTCAAATGCCACCGAGGATTTGCTGATGATTTTAACACCTGTGTAATAATGTTGCCCTTTAAATGTAACTGGTTAAATTTTCAAAGCTGTGTTCTGGGATTTTGCCACTTGATGTCCATTAATAGCAACTGGAATATGTGCCCAAGTCCCTGTGAACCACTTTGAAATTTTACCCCTTGGTGTTAATAATGATAATCTTCTAGTAGTGCAGTAAGAAATAAATTATTGATCTTCTTAGCTCAGATTTCTTTTACTCTCTGGGGCTAACCAAATAAGAAAAAAATAAAATCCCAATATCTCTTTATTACTTGAAGGAACATGCATGTAAAGAAGGCATCAGTTTAGTACACACTGAACTTGCCAGTTATACCTACACAGAGACAACTTACACCCCTCTGAAAGGTCTGAGTTACAGATGCGATCTTTAGAATGCCTTCTTTTCACTTTATTCTTAGGTATGTGTATAGGCGTGCGTGCGTGTGTGTGTGTATGTGTGTGCGGTATGCTACCTCCTTTTTGTTTAAAGCATTCACACTAATGAGGAGTCACTGATAAGTGCTGTGTAACATAAGTGGTACCGTCACATCCAGGTTCTGACTTCCCCCAACTCCGTGCCCGCGTGCCACTCTTGTCAAGTGTCCGCACTGAAGAGTCTTGACTGAGAAATGCTGACGTGCACAGGAAGCTTGTTTAGGTTGGGGGGCAACAGGGCATTCCCACATTTTGGTGCTGAGCACAATAGCATCCCTTACACATGCGCTCAGGTGTACCTGAAGTGGAGGGAAACAGGGTGCAAAGAGAGCCACTGATTTTAGGGAGAGTTCTCGGAGCTCCCCTACAGTAATCTCTCCGATCAGAGCCTGGCGATGCTGGTGAGGCCGCCCGTGCTGGTGGAGGACGAAGTGCTTGCCTGTTGCTTGCTTGTGGGTTTGTTTGGGTTTGAGGCTTGGTTCGAGGCATGCTCAAATTCTTGCACAAATAGAACCTTTTAGTTCAGAAAATGACTTCAAAGTGCCATCGACTTAGGAGTCCACACACCCAAAAATTGTATTCCTGTGTTACAAAAGCATTACTTTATTCCAACACGTTTTAACCTGGGAGTCGAATGAAGCTTTAGCACAGTGTAATTATTTTAAAAAATAACCTCAAAGTCTTCTGTCCATCCGTGAAGTTTTCATTATAATTAGGGAATAATATGTTGATCGTACCTGGCTGGATGAAGTGTAAAACATTAAACACATCCTTTCTAATTACCGAATTCTACTAAGTTCTCTTTAATTTGGTTAAACCTTTCTAATGTGTGAGAAAATTAGGTTAGGCTTCCTCTGTGTTATCAAATTATGGAAATTATATGTACAAAGCAAAATGGACTTTGTAAGTTCATCGCCACCGAGCTCGATTTTGCGTCTCTGCTTTCACACCAGCTGCCTTCTGCTTCGGGAAAACACAGCGGAGCTGGGTGTCTGTGGACGCGCTGTGTGCACTTGCTGTCTCCCCCAGAATCTGCTGCTCCTGTCCTTTCTGAAGCAGGCGCCCGAATGTCCCACACAGTCTTCTACACGGTACTGCACGTCACACTGCGGCTTGCGTCTCCTTCGGGTGCGGTAGCGACATCCGCTCGCCCGAGGCACCCCGCAGCAGCAGCAGAGTCTCTAAAATGAGCACAGTGCAGACAGATGAACCCGGGGTGAAACGTAACGCCGAGTACGTGTTGTGTGTCTGTGTGTCTAAAATAGAGACAGGGAACTTGCACCAGGTCCAGGGCAGCGCAGCCGTCACGTCCTGGAGACCGAAGGCAGCAGCTCAGGGGCCGCCGTACTCTCCGCTGACCGCTCTCTCTCCTGCAGGCACTGCCATCAGACCTGTCGCCTTGAGAGCCGTGACCGCCATCGCTCGCGCCCTGCCGGGGTTTCCCATCTTGGCCACCGGTGGCATCGACTCAGCGGAAAGCGGCCTTCAGTTTCTGCACAGCGGTGCTTCGGTCCTCCAGGTAGTACCTGTGTTTATCTGTCCCTTCCAGAAGCTCTGTCTAGTGTGTGCAAATTACGTGGCAGCAAGCTCCCTCCCGAGGGCCCCCCAGGAACCAGGGCGGTGAACGGCAGCCCTTGTTGGGGGTTTGCTACGTGTTGAGAACAAGACTGAGGCTCGTTGCCTGTGCTAACGGAGGACTCCCAAACCCTCTGTCTTTTTTTAATGTATGCATTCAGCTCTCTGTTTCAAACTTAAGTGAATTGGGTACCAAAACTCATACTGTACTCCAGGAAAACAAGGAACCGATAGAGGACCTGGGGCCAATGTAAAATCCTGACCGAACAGTAAAGTGCTGCCAGGAGAGGGCTGGGGCTCAGAGCCTGTGTGGGGGGCTCGCCGACCCTGACTCCGAACTTGCTGGCAGCCCAGGAAGGGAAGCCCTGCTTCTCAGCTTTCCAAGCACAAGCACAGATTCGTTGTTCTGCTGCTTCTGGTGCAAAGTGGAGGGGATGTTCTCACTGAATTTCTGAAGGGGAACTCTGAGACGTAGTGCACCGTGCTCTTACCAGCACCTCTACACGTAATAAAAAATGATGTGCTTTTAAAATTACTTAGCCACTTGCTCTTTGTAATGCTGCCCACGTCGGCCAGGTGCAGTGATTGGGCACATCACACTGTAAGCTCTTCTCAGAGGGGCCAGGTGTGTGGGCTGGGACGGCCTGACTGGCCCCCAGGATACAATTGCTCATGTGATGACGAGGCTTGACCCCTCAGGCAATCCTGCCTCAGTGGGGCCTAACTACCCAGCAGTGATGGTAATTGGGAGGCAGAGGGTTGAGCATCTCACTTTCTCTGGCAAGAAAGTGAGGTGCAAATACCTGGCGTTTCCCATTTGGCCATCAGAGTCAGCATCCTCTTCGGAAGCACAACGGAACTGGAAGACAGACAATGAACAGATGCCGACTGCAACGTGACGCAGGTGTTACGTTGTTAAACACCTGTTGGGTGTTAGGTGTTACAGGTGTTAAAGCCTACAAGGGCTGTAAAGCCGCCATTATAAAATTGCTTTAACAAGCAGTTATAGACATGCTTAAAACATGAAAACAGAGAAGGTCTCAGCAAAGGAATAGAGGATATAAAGAAGAACCAAATGGAACTTTCAAGACTGAAAATTACAGCAACTGAAACGCAACACTCAGTTGATGGGCTCGACAGCAAAATGAAGAGAACAGAAGAACGAATCGGTGAACTGGAAGACAGAGCAATAGAAATTAGGCAGTCTGAACAACAGGGAGAACACAGACTGGAAAAAATAAATGAACAGGGGCTCAGGCAACTGGGGCGCTATAACAGATGGTCTCACGTTCGTGTTGTCAGACTGGCAGAGAGGCGGTCCAAGAGGGAGGGGCTAAAAATGTAACTATGTCTGAAAACTTCCCAATTTTTGCAAAAGACATAATTCTACAGATTCAGTAAGCTGAATGGATTCAAAATACGTCCATACCAAAACACATCACAGTCGGACTTCTGAAAACTAAAGAGTCTGGAAAGGACTTTAAAAGCAGCAAAGAAACAACAGCAGGCCCCCGGGGAGTGAACGATTCCAATGAAAATAGGTTTCTCATCAGAAACCATAACGTCCCGGAAGTGGGATGACATTGTTTAAGTGTTCAGTGAAAAGATCTGTCCACCCTGAATTCTGTACCCCTCAGGAATAAGGAAAACATCAAGACATTCTTATCTAAAGAAAACAAAGAGAATCTATTGTCAGGAGACCATAATTAAAGAATGGCTAAGGGAATTTCCTTTAAAAAGAAAGAAAATGGTTAAAGAGGGTACCTGGAGACGTCAGGAAGGAAGGAAGAATGTGGAGCAGCATCTCCAGGAAGGATCTGGAAGATAATGAATGTCTAGGCTTGAATGTCGCCGGCATTTGTGGTCACGAACACAGAGAAACGAGTGAACTCGAGGATGTAAGTCGGGCGTGGGTGGGCCCCAGAAAAGGTGCCAGCTCATTCCCAAGCGGTGGGCCCTCCTCTTGGGCAGTTCCCACCTGGGGGTGAAGATTGTTGACTGTCTCCCCTGTGCTGGCTCTAGCTGCTGGTATGCGCGGTGTGCCCACCCTGCCCGCGGGTGAAGCCCTTTTACAGGACTTTGATGGACACCAGCTGAGGCTTGGATCGGAGTCGTGCAGGCAGGTCACATGACCAGTGCTACACCCGGAACTCAGACCTGGCGTTTCACGGTGGGAAAACGATGCTCTTCCAGCTGGCCGCACTGGCTGTCCCCTCCCGGAACCTCGAAGGTGGGCTTATCAGCAGCAACAGGCTGGTCTTCCCTGCTACTCAAGGCTTCCATGTTCAGCCTGCCGCTGCTTCTTTAAATAAGGGTTCAAAGAAGAGAAGAAATGGGAAGATGTAGGAAAATAAATCTACAAGGCATGTTCTCAGCACAGATGTGTGTTCAGCATGTGGAGCATGGTGTATAAATATATGTGTCCTCATAAAAACGTGTAGCACAATAATCACTCAAATGAGGAAGCAGAGAACTGCTCTGGGGGAGGGGGGTTACTGCAGAGCCCCGGTCCGCCACAGATGAGAACAAGTCTACCAAGACATGATCTGCTTGGGGAGGAGAGGGGGCCCATCTCTCAAAGGAGAAGGGCCAAGAGCCTTTTCCTCCATGGGCTTTCATTAGGTTCATTTTGCACAGAATTCAGGTAAAGCTCATCAATCATTGTCAGGCAGTAAGAGTCAAACAATGAATAACATATAGAGAACTTTGAGGGCTTATTCTGAGTTAGGGTCAGTTAGTTAAAGGGCTATAAAACTTTGGGAAACAAACTCATTTCAGGCCTGGACTCTTATCATTTAAGCTGAGGGTATAAACAAAGCAGATTTCACAGGATTTTATGCATTCTTTCTTAGGCCTGATTCCCAGGGGAATACGCCCCTCCCAGCACAGGGCTGCACCGCCCTCTGTCCTTGTTTCAGGCTTAATCAGGTAGGGGAAGTAAGGCAGCCAAAAGATTAGGAGACTTCTTGCAAACAGAATGAGGACTCAGGCTATGTCAAAGCCGAGG
Source organism: Desmodus rotundus (assembly GCF_022682495.2). Taxonomy (NCBI): domain Eukaryota; kingdom Metazoa; phylum Chordata; class Mammalia; order Chiroptera; family Phyllostomidae; genus Desmodus; species Desmodus rotundus. The sequence continues at coordinate 54,849,204 of NC_071398.1, read as the reverse complement.
GGCAAGGGTCTATCACCCCCTTTTTCTATAGCCCCCCGAGTCCTTCCCTGTGGGCCTTTTTCATGACCATGCCTGTCTTAGGTTGTTCCTCCCTTGAGGAATCTTACCTGTCATTGGCTAACTGGTCAGGCTCAGGGCCAAGCAGGGTGAAGTAAAGGGGGCAGGTGCGGGCCCCTGCCAGGGAGATAAGCTTTGTCTCCTTAGTGGCTTATGGTCCCAACGTTTCTCACTCAGCCTTAGCCATGGGGGTTTACAGCTTCTGAAACCAGGCAGGGCGGTTTCCAACACCGCTCAGACCACCTGGAGCAAAAGAAGGTGATCGTTCTGTTCTGTGCACACAGGGAAACTAGAACGGCAAGGCTAATGGGGAAGTTCTGATTCTGAGGGGAGACGTCCGTCTCCCGGGTGGGTCGTGTGCTTTCTCCCTCTGGGGAGTCCCTGAGATCACACCTTGTTTCTGCTTCCTCCGAGCACCTCTCTGCCTCCCACGTGACCCTCGGCCCACGGAGCGGGGGGTGGCCTTCCAGCTCCCACTTCTGTTGTACGGGAAAAACCTCACAGCTTCCTCTCTGTTGGCTTGGATTTTATGAGGAAGAACTCTGTTTGGCTCAATTATCTTTTCATACCAGCCCCCATCATGAAACACAGTCACCAACGTATGGGATGCTTGGTGGGCAGCGGAAACACAGTAAATGTTTATTCAACGAACTTGTCGAGGGAGTGTGGTTGCGTCGCAGTCTTTTGAGTGGATGGTGAAGAGGAGGTGAAAGGGCTCATGCAGAGTGGAAGGCGGCTGCAGAGACCTGCCCCTGCAGCCCCGGCTAAGAGTGGCCCAGACTTCCTGACTCTGTGAAGCATCGGCTCCCAGGTGAGTCTGTGAAAATGGAAGATTCCACACGTAGGCTTTTCCTGGTACAAAAATCACAGATGACATACTAATTCGGTTACCATTTGCTTGAGTCAGATTTTTGTTCAGCCAGAATGTATTTTAAACTAATTTTAGCTAAAATGTGCACTGAAATCAGGATTAAGATGCACTTAGGACAGGTATAAGTGGGAAGCCCTCTGAATGAGAAATGTTGGCTTGGCACTAGACCTGGGGTAGAGAATGTGTAATATTTCCATCTCTCTTCCATTAAAACTGAATTTCACTCCATTCCACCCCCTAGTACTGGGATACCCTAACCTTTCATTTTCTGAATATTATTAGGGAAATTTAAGTAACTAACTCTGCCAATTGGATTCACTCCAAATTCTCAGTATGCGATATCAGCTGGGCCTTGGGTGCTAGTCAGCATCTATTTTTATTCATCTTTTTAAAAAAAATTTCCCATCTAATGCCCGCTAGCAGTCAGCTCAGAACTTGTCCATGCGCCTCGAGGCTCCGGACGCCCCACTGCCACTCTGCCATCTGTGTTTCCACGTGTCCCCTGCCTCTCGTGGCCCAGCGCAACCCCCTTCTGCTTCTGCGGTGTTTCTCTTAAAGAGCTGATCCTCTTCTACATCTTCAGGTAGAAACTATCAAATGTTCCTTTCTAGTCATTTTTACTCAAAGTGAAGCGTGTACTGACAAAGCACGTGTTGGGTAAGACATGAGGAGGCAAAACGGACATAGTGTCGGACGATGGGGCTGGGTCCCTGGAGGACAGAGAGGAGTGGGGGCGCGGGAACAGCGATGGGAAAAAACACTCCGACTCTGGTCTTTCCTGACGCGTGGACTTCGTGGACAGGCGAGTCCACTTCTGGAATAAGAATTTGTACTCAACATAATTTCAGATTCCGTCATAACTGAATTTAATAACTATGATGTTCCATGTGACTTTAGCGAAAGCACTGACATCTCAAAGATGGAAAGCTAAAATGCTTTTCCTCAGTTGGATAAATGGGATAGAACGTGCCTTTCTCGTTAATCAGTACGCACCGCAGAGAAGCACTCGTTCATGTATCCCTTCAATAAATACGGACTGAGACCTCCTACGTGCCTAGCACCCTTCTGGGAGTCGGGAATTCCATAAACAGAGCAGACAAAAACTGGTTACCCCGTGGGGCTTACATCCTTGTGAAGGGAGAGATATAAGGTGTGCTAAATGTGAAACATAAGTACATTATCCGATATATGAAAAGAGAGCTGTGAAAAAAAGAAAAGGTAGCATTTGTGTAGCAGACTGAAGCTGGCGAGTCAGGGGAATTTTTATTGAAGGAAAATCCTTAGGTTGCAGCATCATCTGCTAAAGTTTTACTGAGAGTTTAACTGCAGTACAAAAATCACAAAATATTGAAGACCCCCTTGCAGTTAATAAACAGAAATGCCTTTTAGGGTTTCAGTTGCATTTTAATGGGCCATTTTTCACTTTTGAAGTCTTGGTGCCATTGCTGGGAACGTGTCATTTCTCAGCGGTACTGTTCATTTCTATTATCTTATTCTACAACTCGCTTTGACGAGGATGCTAACATTTTAATGGTAGAATATACAATAACTCTACATTAAAATGCTTCAGCGAGTGTTGAATATAAAAACTAAGGACGTAGCTGGAGGGTAATTGGGGTATTTCAGATCATATCTCTAGCACAGCTTTGGAGTGAAAACAGCTGTTACCACGGAACCAGAGGCAACACTGTGGCAGACAAATAATGTTCAAAAACGGTTGTGAGTCTGTGTTCTTGGGTAGCTGCTCTGGCAACCTCGTCATTTAACTCACCTGACTTCGAATTTATTGAAGTGAACTCAGGGCCTTTGAAATCTGATTTCTCTTCTTCCTTGGTAGGCTCTCATTAGTTAAAATATACAAGTTAGAGCTATGAAATTTATTAGTAAATTTCAGGTACTGAAATGTATAAGCACCTCCTTGTAAAATTACATTCTCAAACTCTTCACAGACTCTTAAGGTCTTAAAATCTTTTGGGGGAGGGGGGCGACCCTGAAGAAAAGAAGTTTGCTTCTCGCTGCCAAATCATTATTCACGATGAAGACTGTCAATAAATAACTTGACTATCTGCCTTTAAAACCTTGAAGAGAGGATGTCAGTAAACTAACACTGGCTTTCGTTTTCTACTTACAGTTTTGCTGGTTAGTCCCAGACCAACCTCCCAGGGCGCCCTGCATCCCTTTCCTCTGCTCGCGGTATTAAGGTTCTGTTAATAAAACACGAGTCAGGAAGTTCCGTTCCAGCCACGTCCAGACCGAGTCCGCTGCTTCTAGCGATAGGTTTCACCACAGAAACGCTCGCTCTCCCGCTGCATATAGATGGAGCACGTAGCACCGTACCCCCTGTGTCTCTGACTCAGGGTGACAGTGTGGCCCTGCCGCCCAGTCTCTGCAGGACTTTGACGCAGGACGGGGGAAATGACAGGGAGCCATCAGTTCATTCCTGGGCGGTTGTGACCTGCGCCCACACCGAGACTGTGTGGGCGGGGTTTTCATTCCTTTCCTTCTGTGTGGGTTTGTCACCGGAGTTAACAGACAACCCGGAAACACAACAGAGAGTGAGCGAGAGCACAGTGGGTGTTTGCGGTGAAGAGGCGCGGGTGCGGGATGGACGCTCGCCAGACGGAGATAAACCCAATTTCAACAGTAATCGAAGCTGCTCAGATGGAGCTAGTTCAAGCTGAATGGATTTTTAGCATGACCAGGAGATGTATTATTTTATTACAACCGGAGGAAAAGAAGTAATTGAAGCCTCATGGTGACGCCTTGCATGGGCGTGCAGAGCCTTGCCGACATGCTCTTTGCTCACACGCATGGGGGCCTTGGTGTGAGGCCCGTCCCCGGGTCCAGGACACGCAGAGGTTCCAGGCCTCCCCTACCACCATGGGATGTTGTTTGGTTTTTCATTATTGGTTTTCATTTCCCGTGATTTTAATTCTCATCTCCTCTAGGACTACTCATAGTCTCTGTCATCCTTGATTAGCTGCCTTGCCAATATTTTTGCTTGTTTATTCTGAGGATTTTTTTTATTGATTTGAGAGAGAGGGAAATGGAGAGGAAGAGGGAGAAATATCAGTGTGAAAGAGAAACATTGATTAGATGCCTCCCTTTCATCACCACCTGGGAATCGAACCTACAAACTTTGGGTGGAAGGAACGACACTCCTACGAATGGAGCCACCCAGACAGGGCACATATATTTTTTACATTTTTTACTGTTTTCAAGAGTGATAGCATCAAAAAGTGCCTCTATCAATGCGAACCCTTCACTTGAAGAAACGTATCTCCAAGCACATCATCAACTTTCTATACAAAAAAGACGTTACTAAATATTAATCCAAAAATCCAACTAACACAAAGCCTTCCCATAGTCATTCAGTTTTATCATGTGCTTAATACATTTAAAGTTTTCCCCCACGGGTTCAGTTCAGAATAGATGTTTGTGCCATTTTAAGTATTTCTCTTGCAAGAAAAAGATGAAAATTCAGACCGCAAAAAGACATTTCACAGTTGGTTCCTCCTAAGTGCCTACCTCCCTGAGCGTTTCTAATCGTGACATTCAGTCTGCACCCCACAATTTTGCTTTATATGTGCTGTCCCAATCTTTTATCACTTTTCCTAATTACACTTCTAAAATGACGGTGAGTTATTAGCTTATTATAATAATGGTATTCCTGGGGTATGGCCACTCTTCTTTCTAAATGATTCTCTCTGTCTTACGCTTACTGTCCTTATTCTAATAGATACATAAGAAATTTAAAGGTATTTTTCTGGACTATTTTCTAAGGCAGGTTCTTTTGATATTTTATGCATCTTTCTGTTTTCGAGCAGAAACTTCTTTTTGCAGTCATAACCAGCCTTTAGAAACTCGAACCCTCCAAGTGCCTACGTGCGTGCACAAGCCTCCCTCCCATGTGGTCACCACGTCCATGCGGTCGCAGCAGACCAGACCCTCCGAAGTTACCTTTCTCTGAAGAGACCCAGTCTCCATCTTGCTTGTCGTGCATTTTGATTTTACTCTATTTCCCTTTTTAAAGAAAAGTTGTGTTGAGATACTCCTGATTTCCTTCCTCGTCCATGCGTTAGAGAGTAGATTTGAAAGAGTCTTATTTCTGACCCCCTTCAGAGATTAGAACATGTGGAGGTTTATTTCTTCCCTTTCTGACCTTGATAGAAGGTGTGTATAAAGCTGAGGAAGAGTGGAAAGAGAAGGAAGACACCGCTAGGCAATGGCTGCCGCCAGACTCCGGGCTCTGCATCAGAAAACGAACTGAGCTCTGAGGGCTGCCTTACAAAGCCAGTGCCCTCTGTCCTCAGGGAGACTGAAGCCAAATAGCTTTGCCTTATGCCTCCATGACATCACCTCATGCATAGTTTCGGCCTTGTTTCAGGTTATCCTGAAACCCAGTGTTCGCAAGTTCCTTGTTCTTCATGCTTTCATGTAAGAAGCCCTGTCCTTGGTCCTGGGCATTATTCAGCACCTTAGTGCATTCTAGTCTTGAAGATGCTCAGCAGGATCTGCGTGCCACTGTTAGGTATTCAGAAACGGTGTGTTTCCTGGGCGGTAGGGTAGTCCAGAGAGGGAGCTCTGCAGCTCTGTAGTCTTTGCTCAGTGCCTGGCCTCCCCATTTCATAGCTGGACAAATGGGACCTATTTATTTAACTTCTGTGAACCTCAGCCTATTCACCAGTACAATGGAAGCTCTAGTGCCTCTCCCGTTGGCTTGAGGTAAGGGAGAAAGGATACATAGTATGTCAAAGGGAGGGTCACCATTCAGAGTCCCTGGGCTGTCTCCCTCTTGCTCCAGCCACCCTGGTCCTGCCACTGTCTCACCAGCCAGCAGTGCCCAGGGCACCAGGGCTGGCGCTCCCTGGTCCAGCTCTCAGGCTGGGTGTGAAATGGAGAGGGACTCTCACTGCATCTGTCCCTAATTACACATGCCTAGAAGAAGCAGCACAGGATACATCCCCCCAGCCATGCCGCTGGCATGCACGGCAGGTTTCCCTGGTGCAGACAGTAATGTTTATTGAGTCATGGACTAGGCAGACACTTTGGGTGCACATGTATTTTTACAGCATTAGTTGTGACTCAATGCAAATGATGACAAAAAATATTACAGTAAAATATCAAGGTTCTTTCAGGCCTGAAAACATCTTTTTAAATAGCTTTTCCTAGAAATCACAACTCTGACTCCCATAGAAGTTTAGAAAACAAAGGGTAAGTTTAAAGTTTATGAGCAGTTATAAAGGCAATTGCTGTCCAGTGACTCGCGACTTAGAGTTCTGTCCATTGACACAAGTGACCCCAAACTCACAATTCAGAAACCGGGCTTAGGCCAGATGACCTTGTCCAGACTAGGAGCATGATCAAATTCAGCATCGAAATATGAGCTGATGGTCGGGTCTGCCAGAGAGAAGAATTATTATCAACTAAGGCCTGACATAGCATGAATTCTCGATGTGGTTAGATTCTGATTGTGTGCAGATGTATCTCCATATTTGCTGGGTTTGCATCTTCCTTTCATACCTTTACTCTAAAAAAATCATCTCTGAAACTGTTTGCTTGTAAGTTAAAAGTTTGCTGCAGGAAAGAAAATCACATAAAAATGCTTCCAAGTAAAATGCATTTGGGGGGACCTTTGAGTGTTTTGTTGCAGATTATTCAACAAATTATAATTTTGGTAGAGGACCAAATGGATTTCTGTTTTATCTAAGTAAAAAAAAATCATTTAAGAGCTGGGCTCTCTAGAAATATGCATCTGTGTATCATGTGTGTATTTTATGGCATTAAAGTTATAGCTCAGTAGACTTCTAAAAGCTTCTGAGGCACAGATTTGAATTTTTACAGATTCTAATTACAAGTTAAAAGTCATCTCACTGTGGGAAATTAAAAATGGAGACAATTAGAGAAAAATTTCACTTGAAAGAAAAATGCATTACAGAAAAAGCAATAAAAGGCCCCAAACTAGGAAAGCAAAATCCCTCCCCAGGAGCCTCTGTGGCTGAATCGTGGATCAATAGTGTGTGGTTGACGCGCCACCAGGAGAGCATCACTTTGCTGTTACTACCGGTGATCTGACCCGCTGTGGCCGCCCGTTGGCGTGGTGACCTGTTGCCGAGATTCCATAGTCATTACTTCATATAGAGTGGCAGAAAGGCAAAAGGAAAGTTGAGGTCACTTCCAGTCGTAAGTGGGATACGCCACACCATGTGGCCGCCATGGAGTGCGTCGGAGCCCGCGCAGGGGTGTGTCTGTGTGTGTGCAGGAAGAGTGTGTTGCGTGTGCGTGGTTTGGGAGCACGATGCAAGAGGAAGCTACACGTGCCCTGGATCAAGCATGAAATAAAGGAGACCTTCCCTGAGCCCCTCTGCAGCCGGAGCTTGTCGAGCAAAGTCTGGCTCCTGTTGCGGAGAACCTCCCTCCATTTATTGGTCCGTTGGCCTACTTCTTGGTTTTTGTACTAGGCAGTGTTGTTTTTGTGAACGCATGGAGTTCCGTTGTTTCAGCAACGGAGTACACCTTGTCGGTGCAGAAACGGTTCAGTAGTGTAACCACACTGCCTGCTGAGGCCCACAGGCCCTAACCCGGGCGAGGGACAAGAGCGTGCGTGGGTCATAACACTTCACCATAGATCACTTCTCTCTCAGCGCGGGACAGCAGTATCTGTACTGTCATTAGTACCTCAAATGCAATGCAGTGAGATGTGTTTAGGCACCTTGCCTAATTTAAGAGTCCACACACTCACGTAACCCTGCCTAGTTAAGGCAACCTTGGCGGGGGTATTCCTGGGTTTCCCAGATGGGTTCTAGGCATGGAATTGTTCAAAGTAGACTCTTGCTAATCGGCACCGATCATCCTTGGCATAAATGCTTATGTGGGATGCTAGTATTTTAAAAATGTTTTTTAATTTTATTTATTGACTTGAGAGATAAAGAGAGAGACATCAATTATAGTTCCACTCATTCATGCATTCGTTGGTTGATTCATTGGTTGCTTCTTGTATGTGCCCTGACCAGGGATCAAACCCGCAACCTTGGCATGTCAGGACGACTCTCTAACCAACTGAGCCACCCGGCCAGGGCCAAGTATTATAATTTTTAAAACTCTGCCTTAGTTAGGAAAAGATAAGTAGATCGGGGGAGATTGGCTGTGACAGTGGTGATCACTAAGGCTCATTGAAAACCATAGACACAAGGGCTGTGAAATCCATACTTTATGTAGCGGGTCATAGTGTCTGTTTATTCTGCCAATGGTCACTGAGGGTCTGATGGGTACCAGGCACAGCATGAAGAAACGAGCATAAGAAAATGCCACGTAGCAGTGAGTGCCGTGCAGAGAATTTGAAGAACGTGATAGTGACCGGGTAGCTGGATGCCTTGATGGGTGAGTCCTCTCAGAGAGGGGACAGGCGCGCTGAGAACTGAAGAGAAAGTACACCAGCCATGGGGAAGTATGGAGAGGAACATCACAGGGAGACGGAGCAAAACCCCCAAGGCCAGAGTAAAGGCATGGATGGCAGAACAGAAGACGTGCCTGTCCTCGGCGTGCTCGTCCCAGTGTGGCCAGAGCGGAGTGGGCCCCGGCGGGAGGGGAGCCGGAGCCAGCTCGCCAGGGCATCACGTCCGGTGTGCCTGTTGTTTCAAAAGGAGGACAGACACTGTTGACTTTAAGCAATGGTGAGAGGTGCCCTGACGTGCACGTTTAAGTGGCCACTGTCGCTGTTGCACAGGTGACTGATTTGGGACGGTCACCAGTGGAAAGCGAGAACTACTGCAGTGTCCAGGTGAGAGGCAGTGACGGAGCTGAGTAACAGAAAGCGACGGACAGATGCGTGACGGCGTGTGCTCGAAGTCGTATGAGACAGGCTGCGAGACTGGAGTTTGGGGGGCAGGAGAGGGAAGGGACGCGGACTGGTTTTGGGTTCGGCCTGTCGGAGAAGTGGGTTGCAGGGAGCGGGGATGAAGAATGCTCTCCTGGCCTAGGCGACGTCTTGGGAGCTGGCAGATGGGCAGCATGTCCCCCTTTTTCAGTCCTACTTTCCAGAGATGGGTCAAGCTTTCAAATGCACATATAACCCAAGGTGGACAGATGGATGCTGGTCTTCCCTCCCAGCAAGGATGTTTTCTTTGAGTGCAGCACAGTGATCAGAAGAACTGGCCACAGAGGAGAGATACATGGAAACGTGGGGCAGAGAGAGGCTGAGGGGGATGGCGGCATGGACGCAGGACAGCAACGTGTGGGCGTTGAATAGCCCAGAGGCCGTGCCAGCCATCCCTTGTCATTCTTCAATGTGCATTCTTGAAGCGGAGTTGTAGGAGACCATGAGTTTTAGAGGAAAAGATGAAAAGAAACATAATAATTTTAATCAAATGTATATTTTTAAATAAAGTCAATGAAAGGTCTCTAAAACATTTCCTTCCAAAGGAAAAAAAATCCTAAATTTATTAGCCTTTAAAACAGGCGCATCCATTTCCCTAACTCATTTTCTTCAAACACTCGGAACTGTTGCTTCTCTGTTGAGTTCAGTGGTCGGATCCCATTTAACATTCCAGTGACCCCGGGTCCCTCAGAACTGTCGGATCCGATCCTCCTGGTTTGACGCCTGGGGTGCCCTGCAGGTGCCTCTCCTCCCCTGCCTGCCAGCCCTGCCCCGCAAAGCCAGAGGGAAGACGAACAGTGGCCACTGTTGGCCTCTTTTGTTTAATCCAAGATATGGACCCAGCACCTAGAAACATCTCGGAGTTAAAAACTGGGGCACGCAAATGTAAACATCATCCCCACATCACTTACTCTCTGCTGTGAGGCAAAAGCTGGTCCGTGTCTCAGCATCTGAAATCTCTGTCTGGAGAGCTGGCTGACGCCCACAGGGGCAGACCGGTCACATGCTGTGACAGCATACTTCCTCACATGGGAAATGCTAGGGTTTCCATCGTCACGCGGTGAGGGCATGCACGAGCTGTGACCTCATTACTGTCTCCCTAAACCAGCCATCCCACGCCGGCTGTTAGCTCCATCCTAACGCCACCCACTGCAGTGGCATGTGGGGGGTGAGCAAAGTTCCGTGACTCATCAGGGCCAGAACACAGTGGGGCAAACGTGGGCTCTTTGAACCCTGGTGGGAGCAACGTGGCCAGGCTCACCACGCACGGCGCATGCCTGGTCTGACGGCGCCCAATCCGCCGTTGTGCCGCACATCCACGGGGCCTGATGTTTCCGAGATGCATAAAGTTGACATAGGTGATCTAGAGAGAGTTAAAAAAAAAAAAATGAGCCAGTTCTATTGCAGTTTAGAGCATTATGTAATTAGGTAATTTCCCTTAAAGCAGCTTCAGCATATAAGCAATAGTTTAATTTACAGAGTGACATTTTATAGACAAGACTGAAATGTAAAACACATAAAAGTCACTTACCTGCATCTACCTTGTTTATCTTCTCTTTAATTCATATTCATGTTCTAATTCAATGATTTATTTTAAGCCCGTACTATATTGATTTGTGGGGAAAGGGTGGTAATCAGAGCTTAGATTATGCTGGCAAAGCAGAGCTTTTGAAATTCAGTCATTTCTTGGTTTCTACGCTCTATCTTATTCGTTCACCCGCGTGTGATAAGCTAATTGTTTAAGACATAAATGTGGCCGTTCTAGTCCTGGGGCTCAATACAGTGACTTATCTCAGACATTAGTCAGTAGGGAAAGAAAGCTCAAAGGACTCCAGTTTCACATCAGGACACACCATTAAGAGCTGGAACAGCTGTCCCAACCAGAGGCAGAGACACAGTTCTGTGCCACACCGGTACCAATAAATCCTGCCAGCCGAAGAGCCGGGCTCCCCTGTGCTCTCCCCCTCGGCCCTCTGAGCGGCCCTCCCGGGGCAGCTCACCCTGACAGACGCAGAACAAGCCGCACAGCCCCGGGCTCTGCAGGCAGCTGCCTTTGATGAAAGAATGTGAAAAGCAACAAGAGGATGGTTCATAAAGTAGAATCTGCCAAATGAAAGGGTGAACGAACAAGCAATTTTTTGAGTGATGAAGACTTTTTGAAGAAGAAGAAGAAGAAGTGATGTTTTAAAATCGCTTTCTTAGGGTCAAAATCCCACATGGTCTATTGAACGCTCCTGGCTGCATTCCCCAGCCAACAGAAAGGGAAGGCCTGGAAAGATGAAGCAATTTTGTGGGACGCGTAAGAGGGGAGAGCAAATTACTTTAAATGCCAGTATCTGTTCGGCAGTCCATTTGATTATTGGCTTTGAGCCACGTCACACCGATGATGTTCTGAACCTTAAAGTATGAACCTGACATAATTAACGATAAGAAGAATTCTTTTTTTTTTTTAAATGAAAAAATGTCTTATTTTACAGAAAAAAATGTAATGGACTTTTTGGCCATCCAAATATATTTTTTTTAATTTTTATTGTTATTCAGTTACAGTTGTATGCCTTTTCTCCCCCCTAAGTGCCCATCAGCAAATGAGTGGATCCAAAAACTATGGTATATTTACGCAATGGAATTCTACACAGCAGAGAGAAAGAAGGAGCTTATACCCTTTGCAACAGCATGGATGGAACTGGAGAGCATTATGCTAAGTGAAATAAGCCAGACGGTGAGGGACAAATACCATGTGATCTCACCTTTAACTGGAACATAATCAACAGAAGAATTCTTTATAATAAATATATTGGTCCTGGTGCAAGGGGGCAAGAGGACCAACCTGGGTATGTGTCTGCTACAGAAACTGAAAAGTTAAATAAGGGAACCCAAGCACAGAACGAGAGAGAGAGACACGCCCCTAGCTTCCCCCGGATCTACTTCACGTGTCCTCCATGGCAGCTGGAGTCTAGACTGCTGCATACAAGTACTTCAACATCTGCACGTGGAAATTAACAGCTCTGAACACTGCACACACACGACGTCTTGCTGTGAGTTCGGTTGCTCAGTGACGTCTTTATCGAATTCTGAGTTACATTTCTCTTCAGTCGTCATTAGAAGAGACCGCCAGGGGAGAAAGAATCAAATGACAGCTCCTGCCGAGACTCAGGGAGCGAGACTGGGGACATCAGATAATCCGGTGGAGTTCGGCTGTGACAGATGCTCCCAGTATCAAGAAAAAGGCGGAAGACATGGAGCTTCCCAGTGCCCCCAGAAAGGCACTGGGGCGCCCGAGGACCGGTGAGTAGCAACGCAAACAAGTGGAGGTTTCATCACGCAGTCAGAGGTGTGGTATCTGCATAAGCGGAACGGGGGAAAATGTGTTATTGACAGGGAATGAGAGAGAATTGCGCTTGTCCTGGAATGCTGTTACCACACTGTCTCTGGTTTCATTCATTCACTCGTTCATTCAACAAGTAATAGGCCAGGCGTAGATCTTCATGTGCTATTTGAGCGAGCAGTAATGGCTAAAACAGATCCAGTCCCTAGTACGCTTTCTCTCTGTGCACTTTATTACAAGAACACAGTGTGTAATTCATGTAACATAGCACTGCGCATGAATCGATGATGCTCTATATTGTCAGCACTCAGGACTACGAGTGGTTGTGCGGGATCTGAGCTAGGAAGTGGACAGCGTCCCCCGAGATGCAGTTGCCACGTGAACAGCGTTTTACTCGTGGCAGGAAATAGTCCTCCTTTCTCAGAGCTGTAGACGGCTGCCTATATTGCTGATGAACAAAATGCCAGTATCCACCCTCACGGTCCAGAGAAAAACTTCCATGGGTCGATTTGCCAAAAGACGTCTTGAACCCTCTTGGGATGAGGGCGTCTTCCGTGACCCAGACCCCACGTGGCGGTTCAGGAGGTGATGTGGCCAGTCAGGGCCGCCCTCCCTGTTGGCTCGTAAGCGGCAGCAGTTGCCTGCACTGATGGGTTGTAGCCACCGGTCGGCTGCTGTTTGGTTGCCACAGGGTCCCTTCCTCGGGGCTCAGCTTTCTGGGGCCCCACGTACCTGAGGGCAACCTGGCCTGAAAATATTAAAGGGGAAATCCAAAAAATAAACAAAGCATACGTTTTAAATTGTGCACCATTCAGAGTCACCTGATGAAACCTCGTGCCACCCCGCTCTGTCCTGCCCCCTCGAGAATCGTCCCTTTGTCCCGCCCACAGCCCCTGGTCACTGCGACTCACCCATCGGTCACTGAGTGACCGCAGGTTATCAGACCAGTTGTCAGAGAGAAGAGAGAGGGAGGGAGCACAGTCACTGCCTTTGACTACAGTCGATTGTTACAACTGTTCTATTGTATTACTGTTACTAGCCTCTTACAGTGCAGAATTTATAAAATAAGTTTTATCACAGATATGTATGTATGTACAGGGAAAAACCTAGTGTGTTTAGGGCTTGGCACTACCCGCAGGCGTTTGTGGGCGGAGGGGAGAGGGTTGTAGAAGGTGCCCCCTGTGACAAGGGGGACAGCTGTGTTGAGTGGTCTTCGTGCCCCACTTCCACCGCGGGAGGCGCTGGACGCGCGCAGTGCCACCTCGCATGACCACTGCTGTCACTGCAGACGGCAGGGAACTTGCTGACAGTGGTGCCTCCCCACAGCAAGGCCTGGGATGGTGAGAGGTGCTCCTGGGAGACAAGCAGTGCCTCTGAAGCCACATGACCGAGCATCCTCCAACCACAGCCACAGCACCGACCAGGGGTGCAGGACTCCAGCTCAGGCCGCTTCCCACCCGGTCCTTGTCTGCGCGGGCAGGAAACAGGCAGTCAGCGCAGTGTCTGCAAAGGCGGGTGGCAGGCACCCCTCCTCGCTTCCACGCTGTGCCTGGCTCCCCACTGTATCTCTAGCCCCTCAGAGGAGGCAGAAGGAGGGGCTGGGACTCCATGTGGCTCTTTCAAATGGCCATTTCTTGGTTTAGGTCACTGTTGAGATCTGAGTCCATGTGGAGCTGACTTTGAAAGGACAGATACAAGAAAGGGGACAAGGGGACAGAGGTGATCTCGCCTGAGGGCACAGCCTGTTGACAACCCCGCCCCGGCCATCTCCAGCCAAGCCAGTCATGGAGTCCTGGGTGGGGAGCAGCAGCTCTGGGTAACTGTCACAGGGCGGGCCATCGCCGAGCTGCCTGGGGGAAATACCTAGGAACTTATGAGACTCTTCTGGTTGGCAAGCTGTGGTCTTGGACCCCAGCACAAAACACCTGAGAAACGCTTTATTCTCCTGTCTGCCTTCTGCCGAGCTGGGGTTCGGAAACTAACCCATTGGAGAAGGGCCACAGATGGACGCGGAGGAACAGCTGTTCCACTCTACAAAATCCCTTGTCCATTGGGCAGACGGCAGCTCACCTCATGTTGTCACAGAGGGTTAGTAATGTGACCGACAACAGAGGGTATGATTATGAAATGAGCTAAGTGGCTCTGATGCCTTTAGGGCCCGTCAACGAGTGGCCATTGAAGGACAACTGTGAGAAATATGTAGTGAGCAGGACCCTTCTCCAGAGGGCTTGCTCGGAGCTGACCCTTCGAAAGACCGTATCTGCGGGGCTGTGTCGTTCTTTCCACCCCCGATCCAATTTGCTGTGGTCGGAACACAGAAAACCAAAGTCAAAGCCGAAGTCCTTCACAGGGTGGCATTTGGAGAGCTGTTGTACTTGGGCGACCTCAGCAGATTTGCTCCAAAGCTGAAGGAAGCCCTCTCCTTTTGGGAGAAACAAGACGGTATTCTGTTGAATGCTAGAGTTTTACCACTTGGGGGTGGGGGGAAGCTGCTTGAGAGACCTAAGAGTATAAAAGCACCTGCGATCTCGGGAGGAGTTTAAGCCAGTGCCGAACAGCAGTGTCGGCAGCGACGAAAGAGCCCGCTGTCTGGTTTGCCTGAGAAGCTCCCACTTCGATTCCCTCGCGTCGCCCGGCACATGACCACTAAATGCGGTCCAGGAGGACACCCTGACTTTGATGTCGCAGAGCTTCAACAGACGGAAACTAACGTGCTAGAACAACCAAGATTTGGGGTCCTCTGTGGATACACAACCACCACCCCCTCCACCTGACTCCCCAGGTGCTCTGCCTCTCCTGGAGCTGCCCTTCCACCGGCAGCTTCATAAAATTATAATAATCCGGGCATTTTATTCATGAATTCCACTAAGCCGTGCCATGTTTGTGGAGTACGCAGAAATCAGAGGGGGGTGGTGGTGGTCTGAATTTTTCCTTTGACAACGTGTACTATATACCAGTTTCAAAAGTGCCCTGTGATTTTAACCGTCTGTCTGTCAGCATTGGAAAGACTGAGTCCAGGCAGGAGTTACTGATTCTAGGCCTTCGGGAGCTGATGTTTTTAGCCAGTGGGTTTGGACAGATGGGGTTGGAAATCGCTTTTCTATCCGACACCCAGAGGCCTGGCTTCTGGTTTAAACCGTGAATCTTCCAGTGGCCACCCAGTTATTAAGATCCTGCAGTTAAAATCTGGGGATGTCTGCCACTATTCATCAAGCAAATTTGAAATGATGTTGCAATAATGTGCTCCTGCTTACGAAAATTACAAATATGCACTTGTTTCAGTAAGACTTGCCCAGTTTACGATTTTGAAATTACGGAGAGTGGAGAGTAGAGAGCGGAGGTCTGAGCTCAGGGTCTGAGCTGGCCCTGCCGCCCGCTGGCCTTTTGAGGTGGAGCCCAGCATCCCTCAAGCAGCTCTGATTCACTCATCACGGCACCTTCCTCCCAGAGCCCCTGTGCAGACAAGGTGGGGCAGCCCCGGAGAGCCGAGCCGCCTGTGTGGAACTGCAGGCAGGGCCTGCATGATCCCAGGCTGCAAAACAGGGCCAGCCTGAAAAATGTCCCTGTGTCGCCTGCTCTGACAACTGTGAATCACTCTGGAAACATCTCTGACTCTGTCAGCCTGCTCTGATGACTACAAAGCGTTAGGAAAATGTTGCCGACGTTATTGTTGTTTACACAGGTAACCCTCTATCAGAATAGGTCAGTAACGGCAGAGCAAGGGGTCACGCTTTCCTTTTCCTGGGACGTGTTGGAGAACTGGACGGGTACCCTCCCTCACTCGGTGTTCCATCCGCAGCCCATGTTCGTGGGGAAACAGCTGAGCGTCTTCCGGCCGCGGAAGGAAGGCTCTCTTAGAAGGACACTTTAGAATGTGATAGTAAGCATTACAGGATCACTTCCATATATGCTTAAATGGAGGGGCTCTGCAACATCCTTTTACTAATGAGCTTATAGAAGCCTTGAGACAACTTTGGACTTATATCGTGAACATGTACTGTACTCGCTTATGTGCTGGTGGCACACCAAAGACCTGGAGCGTGGCTGGTCTGCCTCTGTGACAGGAAATGGAAAGGTGTAATTACGATCGTGGGTTTTTCTGCGCTGCCTAATGGTTCAGGATCCCCGTTCAAAGGCCTCGCCACGTTTTACAATACCCTTTGAAAGCGTGCTTTTTGCTCCATCACACAAAAACCCATACCAGCCCCACGTGTTGCTCCTGTTTTGTAAAACCCTTCTCTGCCAGATTCTTTACCTGGGATGAGTATCTTCAGTCCAGTTTGGATTCTTTTTCTTAGCTTCCTGGTAAACTGTCTCTTATACTTCAAGGAAGTTAGTTGGCTTTCCTTTACAGCCCAAACTCCCCATGTTGACCTGCACCAGCCACTTTCAATCCTGGGTTATCTCTTCCATTCTGTCTGTCTGAGCTTCATAATTCCGGCAGCACTGCCACCTACACAATGCAATGTAATCCTCTCCGCAACGAATTACATATCGCCCACTCTTCAGACTCAGGGGCAAAGGGGGTCCGTGGGGCTAAATGGTGAGCCCTGGTCACCCCTCTGCTGAATCACCAGCCGGGTCTCAGATGTGCTTCCGACCAGACCCCGACTTTCTCGAGGTCCTTACTTGAGTCAAATGAAAGTCGAGTCCTACATGAGACCAAAAGAAGTAGGAGATGTGAACCGTTGTATCCTGCCTAATTCATGCTCTGGTTTACTCAGATCATGACGTTTTAGTTTGGGTGCCCATCTAGCGTACTAAGCACTACCTACTTTTTCGAGCACTTTATTATGTTGCCTTTTACTCTCCGATGTGCTAGGCATGTATCGAGTCCCTGTTTTTAAGTGAGGAAAGTCGCTCACACCTACGCAGCTGAGATGCAGTTTAAACCGATGCCGCAGGACTTGTGGGAGCCCCTCCTAGCCTCTGGGCTAGACTGCGCGATATGGCGTGGAAACCGCTGGTTTGGACTTTGAGAAATAGCTCTCCGCCTCCAAGCTCTTTTCATTTTCAAAGCAAGAAAATTGTTCTCTCTCCTGCCTAACTCGTAGGCTTATTCTGAGTAATATATGTAAAGGATGTTTTTCTAATGTAAATCACCACAAGTAGGACATTCACTGTTAATGTGGTTAATCCCATTCCAAGGGAAATAACGCGAAAGGCGTAGCGCCCCCTACTGGTCACCTCTCCGGAACTTGCACAGACCACCTTCCACTGGATGTGCCTGCACCGAACGTGAGCATCCAGGGCACTGTGTCACACCTCCGGAGGGGACCATTTGGTGACAGTGGGAGCTTGATGGCACGCTTCCAGTCACGCTGCACAGGGGGCCCATCCTGCGCGGCCCCGCACAGGCTGGGCCTGCTGCGAGTGCCGGGGGGGGGGGGGGGGGGGCCCAGCTCCAGACACCCTGCCGTGGGGGTTCTCACACTCTGGAAATAATTAATGACGCAACGATCCCAATAATGGCACCTGGTGCCCTGCTGGGAAGGAAGATAAGCCAGCCTGTGCCATAAAGAACTCACAAATTATACTAAGCAAACATGTTAGCCGCGATTAAGAATCCTAATCAGAGCTGTTAAACAAACAATTAAGAGATGTCATATAAAATACACCCATTTAGGAAGAGCAGCGACACGTTGGGAGTTTTTAAAGGAGCCATTACCTCTAAGACAGAGAGTAAAGGGCAGGCAGGCAGAAGCACTTCTCTGGGCAAATCCACTTTCTGAGCCCCGAGCCCCATGGACAGAGCCCTGTCCCCAGTGGTGTGACCTAAAGATTTGTTTGGGGTCTCATAACTATTTAATCGGAAATCACTCTTGTTTCTTCAGACGGGACTTCCTATTATGCATAGTGCTTCCTTAAAAGGCCAGGAAAACGTTGCTCGAACCTAAGAGTAGAAGTCAAGAAGAAATGTGCTTTGTAGACCGCATTTCAGGGTCGGAGATTCCCCCACCCCGGCCAGTGCCTGAAGCCTTGCTGTTGTTCGTGCGGCCCAGCCTCGTCGGCACCCCTTGGACGCGCGTCACCAACGCAGGGTCTTGGGCCTCCCTCCACACATACAGGATCAGCATCTGCGTTTTAATAAGCCCCTCGGGTCATTGAGATGGACATTAAAATTTTAAAAGGAGACTCCAGCGTGCCGAGTCCTCGCTACCAGAAGTCCCGTCAGGAGAATCAGTGTGTAATCTTCTCGGAAAGTAAAAATCCCACCCCTCCCTTCAGGAAGGTAGAGAAATAGCGTGACATTCGCCGTATGGTTAAACATACCTCCAGTTGTCCCCTCTGGGACGCATGTCTGATGGTGGCTTCCGGGGTTTCCGACCCAGCACATCATCCCCGCCACACTCAGTCCCAACTGGTAGGCTTCCTTCCTCTTCAACTTCACGTCCCCATGACATGCTCAGTGTGGCTCCCAGGTCCGTGGAAAATGAGCGCTGTGGGCTGAAGAGCTCCCGATGGTGTGAACAAGCCAAGCCGCACTCTTCCCAGCCGCGAGCCCCACCTATTCTTGCACGGTGGGACGCTCGGAGTCTACTTTTTGGTTGGGTCAGCGCCACGTGGTGGAGTCCACCCTACAAATCGTGCCCTGTTTGTGCATTAAGGGAATTAGTGGCTTTTGTAGCTTGTCACTGAAGAGAAATCAGGGATGACGGAAATTAAACTTCACTGTTTATCCATTGTGAAGGATCCAGATTCCTTGTAATGGCAGGTTTTCACAGCGGTCACGAGCCTCCCATAAAGGACGGGACAGGAGGGGGTTCTCAAAATCTGATTTTGTGTGTTTGTGGTGAGCTGTTTTAAGGTGACAGTAAAAGCAGACCACATTCTACATACCACATTCTACAAATAAATAGAATTTCACAGCGAGCAGAGAGGACTAAGTAAAGCATTAGTTGACTTATACTGTTAAAAAAAAATCCTGTGGAGGAAGTTATAATGATGCTTTTTATAACTGTTCTGGGGAAAAAAAATCAACTCTAAGAAAGTTACAACAGGCCTAATTAATGCTTAAATTGTTCCCCCTAAGAAACAGATTTTTTTAAATGTAACATAAATGGGCTTCATAGAAAATATTCCTGTCTGTACTTAGTGGCTATTCAGTGTTCTTTCTGACATTGTAGTAACACTGAGCACTTCAAAATAGGAAGGGAAAGGTTTTTCGTCCTGCTTTTTCATGTTTCTCCCATACGAGTGAGACAGAACATGAAATTGGGGAACACTCACTGTTCCCATCGAGCAGCGTGGGTTTTCGAATCGATGGCTGTATTCGGGCTGAAGATAATTTGATCATGGTTTTAGAAAGCTGTATTTGGCTCGTGGAATAGTCGACGGGAAGGATGCGTGTAATTACATTAGAACAGATTTTTTCTCCGTCCAGTTCTGTACCTTAGTCACATGTCCCCAGGGGTCATTAGTCACATGTCCCCAGGGGTCATGTTTCTGACCCCCTCCCCCCCACTTTCTAACCAGGTGGTCTGGGGCAGGTCGTTTAACTGCTCTGTGGCTCAGTCTCCTTGTCTGTAAAATAGGGCTAACAGTTAAACCTGCCTGTTAGAGTTATTTGGGGACTACATGAGAGACTATATTTTGAAATGTTTAACGGAGCCCCTATCCCATAGGAAGAGCCCCGTCATGGTAGACACTGAACTACCTTCATTGCACTATCGCTCAGCACTCTTGCCCGAAGTGTGATGCGCAGAAGACCTTCTGTCCCACTCTGAAGAGTCCAGTGGCCATGTGGCCCTAAAACACAGCAGTGCCATCCTTTCGGAAGGTACAAAGGCCTCCTCCCTATACCCCTGTCTCTCCTCTTTCTTTTCCCGGAGCCAAACTTCTTGTAACAGCTGCCTGGCCCCGGTCTTCAGCTCCAACCACGTCCGATCCTCAGCCCAGCCTAAAGGGCTGCTGCGAGGTGGCGGGCACACGTGTGGTCCACATGTAGACATGTGTGGTCTGCAGGCACACACATGTGGTCCTCGTGTAGACACATGTGTGGTCCGCATCCTCCTGATTGCTCAACCCGGTGGTCACTTTTCAGCCCTGGTGTCGCCGGTCTTCCTGCAGCACATGACATCTTCCTAGATGCTGTGGGGTCCCTTCTGCCCAGCGTCCTTCACAGCCTTCCTCAGCCTTCCTCTTAGGCTCGTGTTCCCAGAATCCCACACACACGGCGGACTCACTACCAGTTCTTAGCTGCAGGTTTGTTTCTGCCCTGTCTCTCTCCCTGCCCCCTGCTCCCTGTTCCGGAGCCGCAGACTGTGTGTGCAGTGAAGTCCCTGAACCCGCCTATCCACACCCAGGTGTGAGGGAATATGCAGGGCTCCCCGATGACGATAATATTTATTAATGAAAGACCCAGGAGGCTTTGAGAGACCGTGACATAGAATCTATTTTATTCTCCTGTTGTCAGGGGTTTCCTCGTTTTCATTCACGTAGGACAAGATTTTTCTCAATCGACCGCCATGTACAGATGCTAAGACTTTAACATCCGTGGAAATTGGATGGAAATGAGTTTAGCTTTGCTCAGCTGTGCGTGGATGGTGCTTCTTTGGGTCAATTTGGAATATAGATGAGGAGAGGTGTTGCGTTCTGTGTGGTGAAGTTCGAATTTGAAGTGGTGGTTGGAGTTAGAATGAGTCTCCGGGGCTCACAGGTGGTGTCCGGCTTGGAGAGGTGTTCTCGGAAATAATCAGCCCACCATGTGTCTCTGAATCCGCTAACTTCAAGCTGCAGCCCAACTCTAATACACACTCGCAAGTGTATTTTTATTTCCAGAGGGATCCTAATAAAAAGATTCAATCTTCCTTACCTCTTGAATTTTTTTAATCTCTATTTTCTGACGACGTTACGAAATTACACTATGTCTTTCGAATGACCCATTCGTTCAGTGCATATTTACTGAGGGCCCCACTGAGTGGCAACCCGGTGCCAGGCCCTGGGGGGACGGGCTGACCAACGTAGACACTGATGTTTCCGGCTACGTGGGGTGTGAGGTGTCCATCAAATAATTATGCGATAATTATCAGCCAAATGTGTACACGTACAAGAAAGCCGTAACTAGCAAAGTAAACGAGCAAACAAAGTAGAAGCAAACTCGTTGGTATGGAGACCGGACTCATGGTGCCAGAGAGGGGGGCGGGGGGCTGCGGGGAAAGGGGGCGGCATGAGGAAGCACAGACTGGCAGCCACAGGACAGCCACAGAGATGCCCACTACAGCACGGGGAACACAGGAACAGCGTGACAACCACGTACGAGGCCAGGTGGGACGTGAGGCAGCGGGGGGACCGCTCTGTAAAGTACATGGCTTTTTAACCACTTGGCTCTACATGTGAAACTGATACAGAATAATATTCAATGTGAGCTGTGATTGAAAAAATTTTTAAAAAATTAAGCCCTTCCATCCCTGGCTCCCAGAGGCCCCCTTGAAGAAGTGTTATATGGGTCAGAGCCAAGGCCTTCCAGCACGGCCTTCTGACGAGGTGTAAAGGCACCGAGAGAGGGCCTGATGCGAGGCTGAGAGGGGGCAGCTGAGTGCTGGGAGCACCGTGGGCCCAGCAGAACCAGCGACCAGCCCTGGTGAGTGGGGGCTGATCGTGCAGAACAGCCCTCCAGCGCCCGGGTGACCTTGTGCAGACACAGGGGTCGGCTCCAGCAGCAGGGCCCTCCCAGTGAGAAGACCGAGCGCTCGCAAGTCCATTTTCATGCTGTGCCAACGAGGGTCCTCAGGAATTCAGCTCTTGGGACCCAATGTTGAACAGCACCCCCTGGGGTGCACCTGGCGTGCCATCGGCCTGCACAGGTTTCGAGTGCACACATGGGTAACTTCTGAAACACGCCCACGTCTGTGAGGGCACCGCCCTTGGGTTCATTCCCTGTCCCTGGAAGTGTCCTTGTGCCCACGACAGCCCGCCCCCATCCTGCCTCGGGGGTGAGCTGTCCGTCAGCCTGATGCACAGCCTGGCCCACAGATGAGCGTTGTTGAAGAAGGGGAGCAAGGTCTGTCTGGGGGTGAGCGAGCTCTGGGTGTGACCTCTGGCCGGTTGTCGCCCCCGCAGGTGTGCAGCGCGGTCCAGAACCAGGACCTCACGGTCATCGACGACTACTGCTCGGGCCTCCGGGCCCTGCTGTACCTGAAGAGCATCGAGGAGCTGCGGGACTGGGACGGGCAGAGCCCTGTGACCGTGAGCCACCAGAAAGGGAAGCCTGTGCCGCAAATCGCTGAGCTCACAGGAAAGGTACGTGCTTGCCCTCTGGCTGGCCCTGTGCCCGGGCCCAGGGCTTCCGTTTCAGTTCGAGGCCCCTCCCGCGGCACCCTTGCAGAGTGCAGTTTCCACGGAAGCGTGGTGCCCAAGGAGGCAGGACTGCAGCTACACGGTGGGCCTGCCACGCCCATGGCTGTAAGGTAGACGGAACTCGAGGTCATGTGAAAGAACAAGGTTGGCGTGCGTGTGCAAAACACCGCCACATCCTTTTTCCTGGGGCAGGGACTGGCATCCTTTCTGGTGGGAGGCTGGAGATTTCTTTATTCCTTAACAAGCTCTGGAAATTGCACCATTCCCTTTCCATTTTCAAGATAATCAAATCACTGGAGCCCTGAAGCGTATGATGAAGTTTTTAAAAGTCAAATCTAATCAGTGCCTTTTGTAACTGCTCCTGCGATGTGGTTAAACCTGGGCTCAAAAGGTTGTGCCCCACTTTCTCCCTAACTGCTGTTTTCCGAGAAACGTACACTACGTTTACATTTTGCATAATACGGTGATTTCCGCAAACCTCTTCTCCAACAGCATTCAGCGTGTCGTCTCTGCGATTCCTTTGTGTTGTTCTAAATAGACAGCCATTGTCAGAAGACGTTTCTCCAGCCCGGAATGAGGGGAGGGAAGAATTATAATTCCTAGTCTTTTCAGCTTGTCACTACATCAATAATTAACTTTTAAAAAAGAGAAGCAAGCATAAAAAGACTCTGTAAGGAAGCATTTAATAATTCAAATGAATCTGGGCTGGAAACAGGTCATAGGAAAAAGAACGGAAAATAAAAACCCTGGGGACCCTGCCGCAGAGGGCAGGGCCTGGGACACGGACAGGAGCCCCACCTGTGACTGACGTAGGTGCGCCTGGGTTTCATGGAAAATACCGCTGCTCCTCCCCTCGCGGATAGCCAACAACAATGACGTCTTGAAGGATAGTGGGCATGGCTGTAAGCAGGGTCGTGAGAACCAACAGGGCCAAAGAAGTGAAATCTTACAGGGTGGGCTCCAGGCCAGTGTCGTGATGGATGAGTCCACGAGTGGCCGTCAAACCGAAAGGCACTGGCGACATGAATATTTACAGTTTCGTAATGAGCAGGACGGCGCCTAAGCAGCCTTATTAGCAGAACTAGTCATGTCATCGTAAACAGTCTGCAGTAGTTACACAGTGAATGTTCTTGCCTGTCTCAGAGACCATCGGTATCCTACAGTTGTTTGTAACTGAAAATAACTCACCAGTTGCTTTACACGTACTCGGTGTAAATGTCTCACGGAAGTTGTTTCCGCCGTGGCGGTTTTGCTGGTCTCCACCTCTCATTGAAAATGCTGTCCCGAATCCACGTGGTCCCCGTGTGAGCAGCCACGGCTCGGTGCCGTCTGCCTCCGGAGGTTGTGCACGCTCGTTCCCAGACGTGCCCATTCAGGAAAAGGTGGACAGAGTCCTGTGTGGGTGGCAGGAGTGGAGACTGATTTTCTGAGCGTTGGCACCTAGGTTGAGACTTTATTTGGGAAGCCCAGCCTTCGTCCAAACAGTAAGTGTGATTTCCAGCATTGTGTGTGGTTAGGTTAGAGAGTCATTTCTTGGCACTGAGACAGGCGAACAGGCAGACGGCCCGGCAGTGACAGACCTCTGTTCCTGGCTTCCCTGTGCAGCCGATATGACCGGGACAGTAGTGACAGTCCCCTTCCGGTTCATATTCCTGATGGGGAACCCGAGCGCTCTGGACCTAGGGAGCAGGCGGCCTCCCACCTGTTGTTTCCTGGTGATGCCGGGTGTGAGTGTGTATCAGCGTGTGCTTGTGTGTGTTAGTATCTGAGTGTGTGAGTGTGTGTGTGAGTGTGAAGTGTGATTCTGAGCACACAGCCCATGGGAAGGGCAGCCACCCGCTGTGCCAACTGCAGAGCAGCTCCTGTCGAGCTGTGGGTGCCACACTGCAGACAGAACGCCTGTGGGAAAGGCTGACTCCCTGCACCCTCCAGAGACCCTGACTCCACGGACCAGCGGTGGGGCCAGGACTCCGCCTTCCAACGTCATGGTTGTGACAGAGGGACCCAGGATCCACGTGGCCGAAAGGAATGAAGAGGCGAATGGTGGGAGGACATCCGGTCAGAGGTTGAGGAGTCAGCAGGAAGCACAGCCCGAAGCTGTCACGTCCAGACTGCATACCGACAGTCAGCAACGCAGGCATCTGTGAGGACAAGGAGCAGGCTCTTCACAGCATCAGAGGGAGGGGTCTCCATAGCAACACACCCCGTTATCTTGTAGCCAGCCGTCTTAACCCCACTTCTCCCTGGTGCAGACCTAGGCCTCTCAGCGGAGGTGGGCTCCTGCCGCGCCAAGGTCAGTGGGTGCTGGCGGGGTTCGAGGAGCACGGTTAGGTGCATTGGGTGTGTCGCTGTGCCTCACTAACAGGGCAGCTCGGAGAAGCAGATGACTCTCTGTGAGTCTGTGACAATCACCACCACACCAATCCACGGTCCCTCATGAACCAGGCCAAGATCCAAAACATGCTAAAATCAACTCATTTGGCAGAACACCTGGCCTGAGCCAATGGGAGGCTGTTCATAATCCTTCCTTACTCCTCTGAGGGTGGATGTTTAAGAGTTTGCTGCAGAGAGACTAATGTGCTTGGTCCTGGGTTGGTTCTGCCCTCTTGCCAGGAGGTTGGGTAAAAGGTGGCACATCTACCCTGTCACCTCTGTAGGATTGCAGGTTCGGGGCTGCAAAGGGGACTTAAAGGAGGACCTCGCTCCTATGTACCTTTCTCCACAAGTTTTTCTGGGCAGCTGGAGGTAAAGGTGGTATCAGAAAATAAACTGCTGGTGTTTGGCATTTTCAGATGTGCAGATAAGGGTGACGTGGAGATAATTTCTCAATCAGAAGGCATGGAGGGAAATGACTTCCTTTGCTGGGCTCGGGGTGCCGGCACATTCCTGAGCAGGAGCCCTGGGAAGGGGGTCAGCTCGGGCCGAGGCCCTGGGGGCCATGTCTGTGTGCAGGGGCACAGACTGGTCCCTGCACCTGGTGTGTCCTTCCAGGTCACTGAGGAGACCCTCTCAAGCGCCCGCATCCTTCTGGGTTATTCTTGGACCTATACACCAGAATTAATTTCTCCTCTCCATTTTTTAAAAACATTAAATTTCTCGGGGCGACGCTGGCTAATGACATCACGTGAGTTTCGAGTGTGCAGCCCCACGGCACACACTCTGTCTATGGCCGCCACGCCCTGCTGACGGGAACGCAGACCGGGGCCGCCACCTCGGAAACGTGTGGACGTTTCTTCTCTTCTTCAGCCTCCGTTGCAGAGGTGGCACACAGCGTCTGGATTTTCACTTGTTTCCTCTCCGAGACAGTGAGCTCACTTCCCCTACTTGTCTCCCTATCCCAGTTCCCTGGACCCTCACTGACGCACAGTACAGGCTGAGTAAAGGCAGCCTGGGTGGGCAAACGAATGAGCAGGTGAACGTCGTAAGGAAACAGCCAAGTGGTGACGTTAAGATAAAAACCAGTGGTCATTGGACTTCTCTAGTCATTACCTTTCCTGTTACCTCAGAAATGAAAAGGACGTAAAAAGAAGACAATGACCTTGAACTTAAGCCCCCTTCTCTGTCTGATCTGGTTCAGTAAGATGAGATGGACAGAGGGCAGTAGGCAGAGGAACAGCCTTTGTTCTTCCCTGGCCTTGCAACCCGGACCCAGAGTATAAACTACCTGCGGGCCCCGGGCACACCTGTGCGCCTGGGCCTGACACAACGTCCCCATGCAGGAGCGACAGGCTGGCGGCTGAGCTGCTGCGGGAGTATGTCGATTGGTCCCTCAGATCCCTCTGAGAAGCCCCATCTATCACCCTCTTCCTCTCCCTTCAGGAAAACGGGTCTCTCCTTTTCCTGCTCTGCAGTAGCCCTTTTCTCCACGGCCCCTTCAGGCCCTGCGTCCTCTCCTGGGCCCGCGTCTCCCTACCCATCAGCGAGCTCGCTCTGAGCATCTGGAGAGCAGAGACTGCGCCTCACTTACACTCGAATTTTCCAGCCCCTCACGCCGTGCTACAGGTTAGAGAATTCAGTAGCACACGCCATGGTGCTGTCCTAATTTGGAAGGAAGAAAGAAAGTCGGTTTATAATTAAAATTCCAGCCAGGCCTTCAAAAAAAAAAAAACAGTCATTTCAGAAGAAAACAGGAAACGTGCCAAATGACTTTCAGGAGATGTTGACATGATAAAATACACGCCAGTGATGTTAATACGTGGGCCTGGCGGGCGCTCAGTTAAAAAGCTTCCGTTCCGATAGAAATCAGGGCAACTACCTCGGTGCTCACATGGCGGCTCCTACGACCAGGCTCCGTCCTGGCACAGAAGCCAAACCAGGTTGTTCCCATGACCAAGCTCATCACATTCCCGTTATTTTAAAGCCCAAAGGAACAGGGCTTGATAAGACTCCCACTCTCCAGCCAGGGTCTGTTCTGAGTAGGTGCCGACCTCCGCATTTGTTTCTGGCCTGTTACCCGACCCAGAGCACAAAGAAGGCCTGAGGGGAGGGTGTGAGGCAGGGGGGGCCAAGTCAGAAGGCCTCGGAGGAGTCACTGGAGGGGGAAGGCCGCCTCCCACCGCAACTGGAAAGGCTGTACGTCTTCCAAGCCGGGGATTTTTTCGTGCCTTTTATTTTACAAATGGAAACATAATCTACATAAAGAAAAAATGTACCAGCCTCAAACGAACCACGCTGGTGAAACCCTGCTCTGGGGGAACGTCCCCAGTGACGGTCGGGGTCCGACCTGCTGCAGGAAGCCAGCGTGGCCTGGGCTCTGCCGCCACAGATCAGTTTGTTCAGACTGCTCAGCGCCGTGGAATTAGAATTTGGCAGGACGGCTGCTCGGCTGCTCGTGCGTGTGCGGCTCCTTTCACTCAGCACCGTGTTTTGGCGCTTCGCCCACCGTGTGGTGGGTGTGTTCGGCAGTTAATTTCTTTTCATTGGTAAATAATTTTCTTTGTATAGACACATACCTCAATTTGAATATCCATTCAAAATGACATCTGGGCTGTTTTCCCTTTTCCAATACTATAAATGTACCTGGAATACGCATTCAGGCATAACATGTAATAGTAAACGTGCGCACCGCCTTACACGTGTAGACCAGAGCGACTGCCAGTAGCCTTGCCGACCCCAATTCGGAAGCCCGCAGTGGGGCCTGCAGGGCGGCCCTGGCGGAACTCCCACCCCTCACAGTTACTTTGTTTCTCTTTCCTCTAAGGCGGGGGTGTCCACCCTTTGCACGTCTCCGGGCCACACGGGAAGAAGAGTTGTCGTCTTGGGCCACACATTAAATACATCGTGACACGCAATCACAAGTAAATCTCATACTGTTCTAAGTAAATTCACGATTTGTGTTGGGCCACATGCGCAGCCCTCCCGGGCCGCACACAGGCCGCAGGCCGCAGGCCGCAGGATGGACATAAGGCTGCTTTCAGAGCCGGCCCAGAGCGAGGGATGCAGGAAACAAAAGCCTGTTTCCTTCCGTTCATCTGGGGCGCTGTGTCCTCGTCCACCCTATTTTCTCCATTGCAGCGTGTCCCTGGAGCGGCCCTTGGGTGCAGCGCACTGTTGGACGGGCTCCGGACAATGCATCACATTTCTGCCGGTGACTTGGGTGGTGATGGAACTAGAAGGCGGTGTCACTGTGGTCATTTTCTATGCCTGTCATTGGTGGGCATGAGCCTAAAGCTATTTTACTCTTTCAGTTAACTTCCTAGCACATGGCCAAGAAAACAAAGCACCAGTTCCTGAAAGTTCAAACTTTCCAAAATTACCAAATCAGAGCCCCCTGCCGGATGTGATAGGGGCTGGTCTACGTTCCTGAATGCCATCAGGTGGTTTGAGCAGGGTCTTATGTGGGACGCAGAAATGCCCAGTCTCCTTCAAGGGCAGGGCAGATGCCCACGTGCAGGATAAATGGTGGTGATTTCTACTCAGAAGCAAAGGAGGCTGCATGAGATGGGATAACCCCCCTTGTCCTCTGATCCTTGAGTTCGTGTGTCCTAGGAGGCCCTAGGGAGGAGGGAACGGGGTTTGGAGGGCGGTGATGTGGCTCTGAATCCAGGCTCGGGGTCTGACTTTGGGGCAACTGTGAGCCAGCCACACGAACCCTCAGTCCTCGGTTCCTGCAATGGCCAAGTGGGGTAATGATACCCATTCCCAGGCGCTTCATGAGAAATCACATCTGCGCAGTGGATGGCACGTGGCAGGCCCGCGGGCTGGGGCAGTTATTCTGTAACTCATTCTAACAGGTGGTAGACAGACAGACAGACAGACAGACAGGAGTCACTAGGTGCTGTAGCTATGTCTGAAATATATGGATAATAGTAGGGTAAACATAAGCCTTTGAAAACACTCTGTGAGTTGATCTCTTCACCTTCTGCATGGATTTTCCAGCTGACCTTACACACTGTGTTTACCTTTCTCTTGGTCTTCTGTGGATATAACGTGACCTTCCTTGCTTAGTTCCATTTGATCTGGTCGACAGTGAGCATTTTTGTCCTTTGAAGCACTCCGTTTCACCGAAAAGGCATCTCAACCAGGAGAAATGAAGATGAATTTGTTAATTTGGGGTTTGGGCAGTCAGCCGGCATGAGTGGTCCGTCATCGGTCCTAAAAGTGGAGGTCGGGGCGGAGTGGGGTTTGGGGGCAGGCTGCTGGAGCCAAACCAAGAAGCAGCATTGGAATTGAACGGGAAGCAGCAAGGGAGGCACTGCCAGGGGGCTCCCACACCGTGGGAAGAGGGGTTTGCATTGCCTGTCACCAAACCGGCGCCCCATAAGCCTCCCTGCCTGGTTTCCCCATCTCGGGGTAAGTGGCTTCGTTCCACAGAGCAGCCCCCGTCGGTGGTGGGGGTTGTGGGAAGCACTGTGCAGAAGAGGGTTGCAAGTCCAAGCCAGGCCCAGCTGAGGGGCACGACCCATCAGTGAGGCCCGCATGGATGTGGGATGGGAGGTTGCACACTTGGCCTTTCGGCTCCTGGGTGTGGAGGGAGGGAGCACGGCAGCTTGTCTGACCTGGGAACCTGGGTGGCAGCCTCATTCCTCGAAGGCGAACCACACAGCACTCTCCCTGGCCTGTCCACGTCCCCTCATGCTTTAAACACGGTGGTTCCTTATTTCCCCTCACTCGGAAAACGGGTGTCTAATTGACACGCGCAAATGTCATTATTCCCTTCGTCACTTTTGTGAAAGTAAGTAGTTCAGTATAATTCCTCGTACTTCATCAAACACACTACTTTAATCAAAATGCACCTTATTAATATTAATTATGCTTAGAATATTAAATATGCTTAGAACTTGTATAAAAGTGCTTCATCTTCTGCATAACTTACCCACATTAATCCTGCTGTTACTTTTAAGCTGGGGAAGAAAATAGGATTTTTCTTGCTCTGGGTGGGGATTGAGGGTTTATAAAGAAACCATCACCACAGCACGTAAGATGCACTTGGAATTCCAGCGCCAGCCTTGAGCTCATCCCATCTGCCCTCCCGGGAGCGCCGCAAAGCCCAGACACTCAGTGCGGGCCAGTTAGCTTTGTTCCTGACGCCGACTTCATGGAGAAAGGCCAAGTACCTCACGGTGGTCCTGAGCTGCACCCCGAGAGGCTCCCTGGGAAAGTAGACGGATTCGTTATATTTCTGTTTAAGCTCATCTGTTCACTTGAATATAAGGAGTTTTAGATTAAAAACAATGTAGTTTTCCGGTCATTAAAGAAGTCAAGAGTCGTTTTGATAATGTAAAGAGTCTGTAGATGCTCAATGATATTCTTCAGCTCTATGCCAATTTGTCCTAATGTAATAAGAGCTGAGAAAAAAATTCAATGTTGACTATGTGAAATTAAAAATTTCACATAGGGGGGATCTGATTTACCATATATATGTGATATCTTAAACCAAACAAGCCGTGATTAGTTTGGGGCCTTCAGATTGTACGGCTCACAACCGCTGTGCAGCAGCTTGAGTGGACGCTGGCGCCCTAGCAGCCTCGGCTGAGGTGTCTTCCGTAGTGCTGACCCACGAAGCCAGTTCGGCTCTCCATGTTCTTATCTCACAGTGTCGTACTCCCTCCAGAGGCCCCGCTCTGGGCCCCTGCACCTCAGCGTTCTGGTGGACTCGGCCCTGCAGTAGCCCAGCCCAGGGCCCTTCCTGCCCCAGGCATGCAGCACACGTGGGGATCTGCCCCAGCTATTCTGGAGCCTTCCATCATTAACAAAGCACTCTGGCAGGGTGATGTTGCCAGCTGCTCCTACACGGTGATGGCAGCCCCACCCACTGAAACCATGCTGCCGGGTGGGAGCTGATTAAGGCTGCAGCTGACCTCATCTGGGAGCCAGGGTGTGGTGACAGCAGCAGGTGCCACCTCCCCCTTCTCCATCTCCATGGTGGCAGAAGAGCAAGCCAGTGGGTTTGTAGCAAATGTGGGAGGCTGCCCAGGGCAGCAGGGTCTCTCCAGGCTGCCTGCACACGAGGTTGAGGGTGGCTGGCGTTGGCTTGTGGATGCTGAGCCCTTCTCTACGGTCCCCCCACTTTTCTGAGTTCCCATTTCTTACGTGCATTTATGAAAGTTTCTGCAGGTTAATTAAATTCTTCTGGTGTGGATGCTAAGAAAGTGGAAATGTTTTCAGCTGAGATCGATGCCTCTCCAGACAGGCTTCACTGATGTTTGCTCAGCGACACTCCAGTGTGTGGCAGGGTTGCTGCGCGAACACATCTGAGAGCTGCTAAAAGTCAAGTGCAGGGGAAGACAGGTTCCAGACCACTGCAGGTGTTCTCAAATGAAACTGTGCTTCGGTGGAAGGCCGTGCGGGCCACTCAGCCACAGGAACGTGCCGCTCGGAAGGACAGGCACTGCACTGGACAAATTTACTTAGCCTTAGCTAAATAAATGTGGGTGGTGGTTTATTTTTTCACTTGGAATCAATTAATAAGGGATGCACTTGATTCTAATGAGCTTCAAGGATACTTTCCCTGGGCTGAGAGGGATGCATTAACTGGTTAGGCAGGAGTTCAAGGCCATAAAGGATAGTCCTTGTTGAGTGAGGCAGCTGAGTAAGGGAAATGAGGTAGAGTCAAAGGACAGGTACCCTATAGCCCACCTCCTTACCTTAATCTCCCCGTACCCTTGGCGTCAGACTGGAACAGACCTCTGCTTTACTAGCTTGCTAAGATTCTGCCGCTCTCTCTGCGACTCTGTGTTCACTCTGCCCCTCTCGAGAAACCCCAAGAGAGGGGAGCAGGAGTGGGTCAAGGAAATGTGTTGGTAGGTGCTTTCATTTTTTAGGCCATCACCAACTCACATTCCATCACGCAGGTGCCATGCACATCACCGTAGTTTACACGTCCTGGCCTCCGATGAGGGATGATATTCTCCCAAGGGGGGGACGCCCTTAGGTAAGAACTGACAAACCTGGGCAAAAAGAAACCGGGAAAAATTCTTAGTTACCATTAGCAGTGCAGCAAAACACCACAGTGAGGTGCCGCTTGACACCCACTCTAATGGCTAAAATTTAAAGAACTGACAATGTTAAATGTTTACAAGAACATGGAGCAACTAGAACTCTTGTCCTTGGCTAATAGGAGAGTTAAATGTTACAACCACTTTGAAGAATTCTTCTGCACTTTTTTGTAAGAACCAACAATTCCACTCCTTGGTATCGATCCAAGAGAACTAAAAACACATCTCCATAAAGTTAGAGAGAGAAGAATTTCAGAAACATTATATTGAGGGAAAGAAGCCAGACACAAAAGGGCACTTAACTAAATAACTCCATTCCTGTGGAGCTTAAGTAGTGGAAACAGATCTATGTTATTAGCCGTCGCAACCATGAGAAGGAGAGCTTGAGTGGGGAGAAAGCAAAAGGGATTTTCTGGAGTGATAAAAACACCCAGTCCCTTAGTTAGGGTGATCGTTGCATAACTTGTCCCAACTCCTCCAGATGCGTACTTCCAATCTGTGCATTTTCCTGTGTGTGATATACACAAGGTCATTAAATTAACCTTTCTAAGTGGACAACTAAGACACTAGAAGACAGGCATCCCGTACTACTTCTAGGGACAAAGTAAGACACATCACATAAAAAATACTAAAGACCGTTTTATATTCCAATGACTTTTAATAAGGTAGCCTTTGGGCCCTGAGAACCTTAGGAATTCAGCCGATGGAAATGAGTAGCTGGTATGGAGATGGACTCTTGGCTGGCAGCCGGCTTCCAGAAGACGGATGGCTCGGAGCATAAACAAACTCGCTCCCTCTGCCAGGCTGCCGGCAGCTGGATGTGGGTCTGGGCTGCGTCGGGCTCCGCACATCAGGAAGGCCGGCAGGCTCAGAAACAAGAAGGGGGTGGAGGCAGCAACATCTGGCTCCTCGAGGAGCCAAGCCAGCGAGGGGCCTGGTGGGGCAATGCCAACTGAAGCTGCTGCTTAGGCCTGGGAAATGTGGCTGGGTCCTTTGCGAGGAGGCTCCACACGCTGGGCTGAGTGGAGCAGCCAGTGCCTGCAGCCTGAGAACAAAGGCTGCCTTGCCTGAGGCCGCGGCTCCCAGCGCTGAGCCGGACTGATTGCTGCCTGCCGGGGTTCTGTGCAGGGCTGGGCCAAGTGGCTGGAGCTGCGTAGACAAGCCCCGGGGACATCTGTCTGGTGATTGTAAGCAAATGCATTCCCGGTGCTTTCCTAAGGCACTGACCTTTTCTTCTGTCATAACCCTGTTATGAGTGGACAATGAAATTATAACATTAGTGGGAATAAGGACAAAACTCTTGAGGTCGCATTTCCATTCACTCAGGTGTGCCTTTTGCGAAGGTGTAGAGAGTCCAAAACTGTTTTTGTGATTCTGGGGTTTTTTTTTTTTCCCTTGAAGTTGCTGCTTTTGTACTTCCTGTGACCTCGATGCGGCCCCTGAAAGAGTATGGCCAGAAACAACTGTCACGTGTCTTTTTGGAGCTCATATAATTTTCACAAAAGATTTTATTTTTGGTGCTAACTCGACTTTTTTTTTTTTTACATCTCTCTGCCTAGCTCAGAAACCTGCGTTTGAGTTTGCGTTTTAAGCATTATACACACACACACACACACACACAATGAATACGGAGTACCTGCCACAGACCAGGCGTGGCAGGGGAGAGCTGAGATCAAACGGTGAGCAAAGTAAACTCTATCAGTGGACGCTCAACTACAAAAAGTAGTAAGATGGACACTTTGAGTGCTTTCTTTAATTACTTATACGTAAGCACGCATTTACATGTACATATATCTGTGTGTGCACATGTATAATACACAAGTACATACATATCCAGGGTGGGCAACAGTAAGCTAACTCGTTCATATGAACAAGAATAAAACACAACAACAAACTCTGGTTCACGTCCTCACACTGCCGCCCTTCCTCTGCCCACCTGTGCGCCTACACACACACCCGTTCACACAGGTGGAAACCGAGGCCCCAAAGGTTAGCGATTCAGGAGCGGAAGCACAATGCAAGCACAGCTCCGTCCCCCGTCCAGCCTGCCCTTCACTGCTGAGCTGCACCTCCTCACAGCGTCCCTGCTGTTCCGGTGTCAGAGCCACAGACGCAGCGAAGCAGCAGCGCCCGTCTGCACGCAGGCGGCCGGCAGCAGCTGTGCGGGGCAGACGCACTCTGACTCAGAGGACCAGGGCAGCAGGAGCCTTATGTAAATGTCCTCGTTAATGGAGTCCACAGGCAAAGGCGGTGGCCAGGTGGTCACTTTCAAAAATCGCTACCTTTTTATCGAGAGTAGAGGAAGAGTCACAAGTCGGTTAGGTAATTAATCCAAATACGCACAGATTGGGGGCACAGCTTCCATTCTCAGCTTGTGCTTTTGGGTGCCGGTGTCTTTTCGCACAAATCCCATCAAATCTCTGTGCGCTCTGCGTTTGCACTTCCTTCATCTGTGACGAGAAGATTCTATTAGCAGCCCTGGCGCCTTCCATTAAAGTCTACAACTTCCCACTGCCAGGAAGGGATAATGAAGTGATAAATTTAATTTGCTACCAAAATATGTAAGGCGGAGAGGGCTAAGTGAATTTACAGCACTAGCTATGTCTTTCCTCTTAGCATTAACAAAAGTTTTATGGCAGGTTATCAAAATCAGTGTGACAAACACAAATTTATATGAACTTCCACACGCAGAAATCAGATCTATAACTCTGTATCAGCGTGCATCTCTGCCTCGTCTGCTAAGTGTCTGTAGGCTCATCGGAGCTCAACTCAGGGAGCTTGAAGCGTTATATTGCTTGAAGGATGTCAACTAACCTAACCAGACTAAGGAACCCTTTTTATTCATTCACGTCTGGCGCTGGAGTTTATAATTGTAAATCCCCATCTCATACGCTGGCTAGAGACTCAGAAGCCCACGTGGGCAGATAAGGACAGTGCCTGCCTAGATGGTGGCCATGAGTGGGCTCCGCCTTCTGTGGGGCCCACAGTCGCTCTCACCCCATTTCTTAACTCCATGTGGCACTCCTAAACACAGTGATTCCCTGGTTTGGAAACACTTATCCCTTTTCTACACACCAACATTCCCACTTGAAGAGCTCCTGTGTTCCTTAAGCTTTATCTCACAGGGTCTGGCCATGCACGCCTGGCATTAGGTTAGCCTTGGGATTCCAGGGGGCAGGGACACCCCAAAACCACAACCCTGGGGGCGGAGCCAGGCTCAGGCCTGCCTCTACATTCAGAGGTGCACCTCCTCCTCTCTCCTCTGGTGAGACAGACCAGCTGTGCATGTCGGCTCAGGCCTCCAAGGTCATTGGCTCAAAGAAATGTAGAACTCCTCACTGTCAGGGTGGTAAAAATAAAGCGCCTTCAGCTGGCTCTTAAATCATTGTTTTGAGGGCTCTGTTTACTGCGAAGGTCCCAGCTCCTCTCTTCTTTCTGTTCCCACTCTTAACTTTGGAACCCTTGACTTTTAACGCCGCTACTATGAATCCAGTTTCGGTTATGAGTTCATGTATTTATTGGTCTGCATACATTTCTCCCACCACTTGCCTTCAGGAACCTAGTCTTCTCTGATTGGCTGACTTATGCCTTTTTTTTAAATCCTTATCTGCGGATATGTTTTATTGATTTTAGAGAGAAAGGAGTGGGGAGAGACAGAGAGAAAAATAAATCAGTTATTTGCCTCCTAAAGTATCCCCAGTGGGGATCGAACCCACATCTTTTGGTGCATGGGACAATGTTCCAGTCAACTGAGCCACACAGCCCAGGTGTGACTTACGTCTTTGAAACTGTTTGAAATAAAGAGAGCTGGAGGGTAATGGAGAAGAGGGAGCCTCAGGGGCTGGGGAGAGCCCTGGACCCCGAGGTGTGCTCGGGCCCCCACGGGCCGCCTTGCTCTCCCCAGCATCTCCCCTGCCCGCAGCAGTGCCTGTCCAGGTGTATGCCTGGCCAACCTGTCCATGGGAATGCTGCCTCCCTTCCCTCCTCAGTCACCTTGATTTGCTGTAAAATCAGCCATCGAGGTAGTAACTCAGTGTTTGACGGGATGTGAGGCCCTCCCAGGGTACCCAGCCTGTCTGGACTTCTAGTGCCTGGTGCTGTCCAAGGTACCAGGCAGAGGCGGGTTTGTACTTAGTGGGGAGCAAACCCCAGACACACCTGCTGTGAACTGTAGAGCACCTTCATTGCGCTCCAGGTGGAGCTGCGCTCACGCAGCCTCACTCAGGCCTCGTGGTGCCTGCAGGTCTGCAGAGAAGCCCGGGATGCTGGCCAGGGTCCTTGCCCCGCCCTCAGCACTGCGTATTTCCTGCTTAGACTTGTGGGTGTTTCTCTCTGAAAAGTGACGTGAATTTCCGTCTGCTCCTTAGTTTGTACTGAGTGCCGCAGCTGTC
Source organism: Desmodus rotundus (assembly GCF_022682495.2). NCBI lineage: Eukaryota > Metazoa > Chordata > Mammalia > Chiroptera > Phyllostomidae > Desmodus > Desmodus rotundus. The sequence continues at coordinate 54,812,948 of NC_071398.1, read as the reverse complement.
GGTGCCAGAGCTGGCATGGGTAGGGTGACGCCGTGACCTGGCTGGGGGCAGCGGGGAGCCCTGCGGTTATCTCTGTGGCGACATCAGTGTCACGACTGCCTCAAGTGACAGTCCCAGGCTGAGGACGACCGTGGGGATACCAGGAGCTGCAGCCCTAAGGCTCCAACAGAGAGAGTTTCTGAGGGTTTATTTGTCATGCCAAGTGCGTACAGGATGCAGGGAGAGCAATGGGAGCGGAGTCAGTCGTGATGAACTGCTAGGAGGTGAAAAGAGAGTTTATCAGAAGAGGAATGGGTGGTATTGTTTCAAAAGTTAGCCCGATTTATTTTTTAAAAATCCGATCACTCCCACAGCCATTTGTAAGCACATATTTATGCTGAGAGCGTTTCCCCCGGATGTTTGCCTTGGAAGCAGTGAGTGCGTCACCGCAGATGGAATGGACAGAGGATGCCGCTAGCAGATGCCTGCATCGGAAGGAAAGGTGTGACCATGGGTGCAGACACTCATCGGCAAGCAGGCTTTTAGAGCTACCGGCCAAAAGTGGGCAGGTCAGACTGCTCTGTGGGGAAGTGGGTGTGGAACTGCTAAGTGCTCACAGGCAACACAAAGTCGGCAAACCCACTCGGCTCCTGCTCTGTCTCTGCTTCCCGCGCCGAGAAGAGTCATCCCAGTCGCAGCGCACAGGGCAGGGATCTCCCCACCAGCAGTCACAGCCAGGTCTCGCCCCCAGCAAGTTGAGGCAGGACGTTCCTCCCCTCTGGGACTGCAGGCTCCAGCCCTGTGCAGATGGTGTCCCACCAGACTGGGGCATGCCAGCTGTGACCAGATCCAGCCACGGCCCTCACTGCGACATCGTCACACGTAGGGGACGTGCCCACACTGAAAAGGCATGGTTTGCCAAAGGGGGAAATGGGAATTCTGAACATTTCTAAACGTTCAGGTTGAGTAGGATGCCCCAGGAAGTATTTAAACTCATTGCCTTAAATATATGTGGCGTCGTAAAAAAGGAGAAGGGCACGTAAGCATTCCTTTGGGGCAGGAGTCGTTTGTTGAGAGAGTGTGCGCAGGGTTGGGGAAATGAAAACTCAGACCAGGTCATGACAGGTGACCCCAGCTCCCATTTTTGGTGTACGTCTAGGCGACAGATGATGATGGCGAGCTTGCACCTCCCCCTTCCTGAACGGCGTGGGCCGGGCCGAGGGCCTCCCCTCGGCCCCCTTTTCTAAGCTTCGGGATGCCCTGGGAAGCAGGCCTCCCTGACATTCGCCAGTGACAGAGCAGGGCTAGCCTTGTAAATAGTCGCGTGGAGCTCCGGACCCACATAACAGGAAGTCAGAATCCAGCCCGGATACACACGACAGGCCTCTCAGAGGAGGTGAGGTGTCACTCGGTTTCCAGAAGGCATTTGACAAGTGACCACGATGGCCTGTTGGAGAGCTAGGTAGAAGACTGTTGAAGACTGTCGCAGAGCTAGGTAGAAATTTTAAACTTCCTAATGTCCTTATTTACCTACGAAGACCTTCCCTCGCTGCCTGCAGGACACCACACTTACACAAAGGTCCCACACCCTCAGAGCCCCTCCGATTGACGGTGCGGATCCGCAGTACCCGACGGAGAGAAAACCTATGGGCTCGTCCTTCTCTGTAGCTGGAGCGATCTGTCATTCAAAGGTGGAATCGCTGCTCTGTCAGGATCTGATGCTATCAGATCATGGTAAAGTTTATGAAGAGTGAATGAGGGTGGTGGACCTTGGAAAGAAAGGCCTAGAATTTTTCCAGAGATGAATAATGAAAAACTGCAAACTTACAAATTTTAGATGTAGCTAATTTAAAATACAAGACATTTAATCACGAGAAGCTGCAACATACCTTCATGCTATAATATAAAAAGGCCTGCTTTGCTAAACAAACTATTAGGATAAACACATTTCAAGAAACTGTTTAACCTACTTAAGATAATTAACAGCTCTCAAGTACGCTATTGAATCCGTATGAAAACCAACAATGAATGTGCCGTTTTCAGCAAGCTCTTGTTCGCAATTCCGTTCGGTGGACGTGCCTGAAAACACATTTCTTTCCCAACCATCCACAGTTCCGACTTTTCTCCAATTCCAAAGAACTCTTCCCAGAAGTCCTCCAAGTGAGCAGCGAGCTGTCAGTCAGGCCTCTGCGGGACGTGGACGGCAACACATTGGGTGTGGAGCTGTTCTGATCTCAGCTGGTGGCCATTGTCTCACTCCGTCTGCCTCTACCGGAACCTTCCATGAGGCGCGCCCTGATTTCACTCCAGAGACACACGGGATCTACGTCCGAGCGTTGTCCGGTGTCAGTAAGTGCTCCCTGCAGGAGAGGGCGTGGCGCGGGTTTTAATTTCTAAATGTAATTCTGGGGTAGTAAGTAAATGCAGGAGTGTATAGAGATGAGGTCAGGATTCCACAGAGAGTCCGTTGTGGTCTTCCTGGGGCCATGTGAGTTTGCCTTTCAATCAGCAGCAAAGCTGCAGGAAAGTAGAAACTTTGCCGTTGGACGTCCTCTGAAAGGAAAAATATTTTCCACCAGAAAACGTGTTGATACAAATCTGTTTCTGAAAACAGTCGGCCAAAGCATAATTTCATATTTTTATAGATCACAACTTTTGCTATCAGAAACAGTCTCACTTCCCAGTGTGGCATTAACGTAGTCTGTAAAGTGATTGAAGCCATTAGTGGTAATAAAAACTATTGGACACGAGATGTAAGGACATTTTCCAAAATGCTCAGACAGTGTGGTCCTTAGGTAACGTTCCTGGATCTGCATTAAGTTCTGCGTGTTTGTAAAACTTCAAACACAAGCGTGGGCCCACGTGGCAAATCCCGGGATTCTCGCTTACGTCTGGAGAGCCTGTAGCACATTGCGATTCCCGGGTGGCCGCTGGACCCTCTGCACGGAGAGGAGGAGGGCCAGGGTTGGAAGCAGTAGGTAGCTGGGCAGGTCAGCGGCCAGGGGCCCTCCCAGCTACGCCACAGTCGCTGTAAGAAACCCTAGGAGGAAAGTGAGTTGTTTCCCCCTCGCACAAAGCCTCGGGTTTACTGGACAACTCTTCTACCTGCCAGCTTTCCTTAAGAATTGAACTCTGTGGGCCAGAAGGAAGTGAAGAGGACACTGGCCTCCCGACCCTGTTTCTGAAAGAGGCTCATCCATTCACGTCTGATGCTCATGGAGCAGAGGGTGTGGACTCGGACGGCAGGTTGTCTTCTCTCCATTTTGAAAACCCGCTAAGTGCTAGAGATGCAGGCGGGCGCCTCCTCGGAGTCTGGGCGCCTCGCTTGCTCCCTGCGCCTGCCCCACACCCCCGCAGGCCGCTCAGGACTGCAGGTGTTTTCCAGAGGTGAGGGCTCTTCTGTGTAAAGAACCTCCATTCTCTGGAACTTCATTATTTCTCAGATGTTACTTCTCAGATGTGTATCAGGGTGGTGGTGGGGGGGTCACAGTGCTCACCCCCCCCAACTTTCTAGGTTTCTTGTGACAGAGCGTCTAACCTTAGACATGGAGACAGTCAGAGACAGCGGTGTGGTACAGAGTCGGGCTGTTTGGACGCTCCCTGTAGCTGTGTGGGAAAGATGCTTTATTTAAGGAAAAATCCTTGGAGAAATTAATTGCTATGAGCCAGAAGTTGTTCAGCCAATTTAATCGCTAATCTGCTGTTGTTTCTAAATTGCGTGAGGTGCAGAAAATGGTCTGCCTACCTGCAAAGCAGCCCATTTGATATGGCGCAGGGTGGAATGCAGACCACCGGATGCTAAAATGCCTGCTGCGAATCAGACAGGCCCTGCTGGGGTCAGGGGAGGGAGAGGCTGGCCAAATTGTTAAACACGCGGATTCACTTTGGGGCGGGGAGGCACTTTGCCAAGTTAACTAAAGCTGTCCCAGAGCTATTCGCGGAATGAACTGGAGAACAGGCTGTGACCAGGTCCAAATTTCTGTTTTCAAAATTTGTTGAAAAGTAGGCTTTGAAAAAAAATGAAAGCAGTCATTAAAGTACGGCTTTCACTCAGCATGTTGCTGAATTCCCGCCATGGTGCTGAGTCTCACCTGGGCTGTGCCCTTGGCTTTGACCAGCTCGAGCAGTAAGGATGTCGCATTCTCTCTGCACTTCAGACATTCAAGCATTGTGACCCTAAGAGAAAATTCAAGTAGCAATGAAATGGTAATTGAGTAGACCTTGAAAATGAGCAGGAAGGGGATGAGGGAGGGAAGCGAATCTCATCCAAACCGTCTATTCTGTTGAAAGAGTCAGCTTACCTCTCAGAACCAGACAGCCACCCTTGGCCTTGGAAATACTGCTGGGCTCTCCGTCTCACGTTTTTGTCAGGTGGCACAGAAAGGAGGCATCACTTTGCCACTCTCTTATTAATGTGATAGAAAAGAGCATTCGTTCGGACGAGGCTGTACCACGAAGCCTCTATTCGCGGAATGAACTGGAGAACTGGAGTAGTTTAGAGAAAGCATGCTGTCTTGAGTTTCTAAGTCAGCTTCCCAGGCGTCCTATTCCAATTTTCTGAATAGGTGAAGTAGAAAAGTTGTCTCTGTTCTTTTTTTAAATCACCTACTTTTATAGCATAACTTTCTGTTTTAATTTCCTGTCCTTTAAGTTGAAATCATTCTGCAATTATCTTAGAAAACTCAGCACCCGACTGTATGGTAACTGTGGAGAAGGTAGCTAACGATGCGACATCGTAAGTATACAACAATTGGTTATCACGGTGGCTCTGGAGCCAAACAGCAAAATGTCCTTTCTTCCTCAGTCTGGTAGTATCAGTAAGAAAAACTGCCCTTCTCCAGGGTACAGGAGAGGGAAGGATGGAGGGAGGGGGAAAGGAAAGTGAAAGGAATCTCGGCATTTGTTTAAGTGGCAACTGAATAACACTATTTCAATTTAATCATCTAGTGGTAAATGCTTACAACGTCCCATTTAACATTCTAGTAATAGATTTAAAGGTGACAGGATGTATTTTTAATTCATTTTTGTTATTTTCCCGTTTTTCCATACCCCTTTGCTATAGTTTTCTCCAAAAAACTACAGATTCAGAGTCTCTAATTTTTTCCCCAACTTGCCTACTGCATAATATTAAAGGCTATAAACCTTCAAAAACAGTCTTGTAGTATTGTTTTATCTTAAGCTTCCCTGGGCTGCTCAGGTATATAAATGTATATGCATTTGCCGAGTTTGGGCAGTATTTAGTCGTTGCTGCTTCAAGTAGTTTTTGTGCCCCATTCTTTCCTCATTTCTGGTTCTCCAGTTAAGTGTCTATTAGACTTTCGGATGCTGTTACAGAAGTCTTTGAGGGTTTTTTGTCTTTTTTTTCCACGTGTTTATTTTTCAGGTAGGATAATTTCTATTACTCTGCCTTCAAGTTCACTGAGTCTTTCTTCTTATACCATCTCTGTTATGCTGTTAAGCCAGCCCACCTAGTGAATTTATTATTTCAGATACTGTATATTTTCCTAGAATGTCTTTTTATTCATGTTTATGGTTTTTATTCATTGCAAGTTTTTTATCTTGTCTTTCGTTATCAGCACATTTTTCCTTATGTCCTGAGACCAGCTGTAATAGCTGCCTCAGGCCCTGGCGTTCTAAATCCAGCACCTGGGCCATCTCAGGCTCGCTCTGCACTGAGCGCCCTTTCTCTTGAAAATTGTCACCGCTTCCTGCTTTTTCCTTTCTGGTCATTGTGTACGGTCCCTGGACTGTGTGAATGATGCATTGTAAAGAGGTTCTGGGCTCTGTTATTTGCTGCCTACGTCCTGAGTTTCGTCTGTTTCAGCAGACAGTTAACTCCTCTGGATGCAGACCCCAAACTCTGTCCCCTCGGTGCAAAGTGGCAGCTGACGTAGCTTTTCAGTTCTGCCATCCACCCCCAGCTGCTCCGAGTCGGCCAGGTGCGTGCATAGCTCAGAGGTCAGCCAGAGGCGTGGACCGCATGCGCATGCAGAGTCCGAGGCTCTCTCCCTGTCGCTTTCCCCTTCCTCAGGCATTGTCACGGTCTCCAGACACTTTGATGGCATAGAACTCTGACTTCTGAACCAGTGAGACTGGATTTCTCCCTGGATTTTCGCCTCCCTCGTGGCACCTCCTTCCAAGTGTGAACTCCCCTCCAGTTTCTGCTCCTTTTTGGACATTCTTCCTTGTCTTGGGATGGGGTGTGTGTGTGCGTGTGTGTGTGGTGTGACTCGCCTGCACAAGCCCAACACAAGGCACTCGGCGATGACCAGAGGTGGAGCTCACTAACAATCATCTTACCGTTTCTCTAAGACAGGAACATGGAGAATTCTCATGGAAAGAACCTTCTGAAATTGCAAATGTGCACAGTTGGAAGTCTTCAGTGTTTTTTGCCATTGCTGTTTCTAGATTCTCGTCCTTTGCATGGGAATCTCTAAGTCAGTGACGAGTCCAGGGGTGTGGGCAGCGTGAATGACTGCTGGGAGCCCAGGAGACCTAGGGAATGGGACTTGGCATTGCTCACTTTCGAGCTAACGGAGAGAAAACCCTACAGCCCGACGCAGTGAAGGGAGTCGCTGGCACAGTGCTGCTCGCTGTCAGTGCGCTTTTCAGGGTCCCTTTCGGTAGCTGTGGAAGGAAGTGAAGCATCTTAAGCACCCAGCACTTCAGTAAGAATATATATGGCTACCCTGAGCAGCCAAGTCCAAACACGTGATGTCTGGTTGTTACAGAAGCACCTCTTCAACACCGTTTATTATCAAGAATTTTATTATCTAGTTGCAGGTTTTCATCACCTGAAATCAAGCCACACCCCAAAACCATATCACTTTTGACTCCATGCACCATTAATGGTGAACAAAAGTATCGGAAGTCAAGGAGAGCTTGCACAACCTGGAGACAGATCTGTCGAGAAGGCTGGGCAGTTTCCACAGAAAGGGGCATGTTTCAGAAACCGCGCCCCACTCTGTGGGATGCCTCTCTCCTGGGTCTGGAGAAACTTCAAGCCTCCTTTTTCCTGTCTCAGATGCTCCGCTGGCTCCTCATAGTCCTGGCCCCCTTATTCAGTCACCATGGAAATGAGAGGACTCTGGTGCTCTGGGCAGAGAACTGATTCAGTAGCAGGAAGCCGCACCTAGAAATAACTAGGCATTTGGGTTCCTTGGGGCCAGCATTAAAATCTAGGTTGTTTGAGGAATGAACTCCCATGGAAGTACGAAAGTCTTCCCAAAATGCAAGTACAAAAGGCAAGATGACGGAGTGAAACTGAGGCAGGATCTCCAGAGATGTGTGAACGGGAAGGAAAGGTGAGGTGTCATCGAACGTGGGCAAACCCTGGGGTGGCAGTCCACCACCCACTGGGCTGACGAGACCCATGCAAACACTTTCCACCCGGCAACTGCACCCCAGAGTCGGAAGAAGGGAAAACCAAGCTCTAGTCTCCCTCTGATGCCCTAGCGAAGTGAGAGACTTTCTCTAACCCAAAGTCAAAGAAACTCATTCATTTCAAGTAACCACCAGTCAAAACATTGCCATGTATGAAATAGGACATTTCCCTGAAAACTGCACTTGGAATCAGTGAGGTTATTTACGTTGTCCGCATGAACTCCACTTGTCTTGCCAAATGATCCTCAAAGTGGGGTGCCTCCACCAGCGATATCAGCACCACCTGGGGCTTGTCCAAAAGGCAGAATCTCAGGCTCTCCCCCAGGCTGGCGGAATCACGGCCTGCGTCGTCACGAGGTCTTCCGGTGATTGACACAGGTGTGCTAAAGTTTGAGAAGTACCGGCATAGATAATGAAGTAAAATACAACCCCAATGAAGGAGGCCTGGCTGCGACTTCTTCAGTGATGTCATCAGAAAGGGAGGTCACAGGGACGTGAAGGAGACTTGGAGACGGTTACAAGTGGGAGCTTCGTCCAGTTCTCAGGGAAAGAGAAATTATACAAAAGAACCTAACGCAGTGACAGATAAGGAAGGGGAAATGAAACGAAACCTGGGTGAATGTACAATAGGAATCTGTGAAGTAATCATGCCAAATGAGACATTTAATAGACACGATTTAGGAAGCAGTATTATCAGGAGACCTAGCACCAAGATGAAAGTGAAGTGCAAATTATAGTAAAATCAGGCTTTCGGTGCATTAGGATAATAAACAGCCGGTGCAATTTGGGGCCCTCTACCCAGAGACAAGTCATGGAGGAGGCAGATAATGTTTCTTTTTTTACCGACTCAGGTGAAAATTCAAAGAGAGTATTTGGACGCCAAAGCAGAAAGACTCGGGCTTTGCACGGGATCCGGGAACAACAGGTTATACGGTTTGCTAGATGAAAAGAACTCTGGACGGTTTGAATACTGACTCCAAGGTCAGGCACATGACCGTGAGTGGAAGTAGGCAATGTGAGAAGCCTTTGATTTTAGCAAGCATGAAATTTGAAGGATAGTAGTGAAATCAAATGGAAAAGCATGTCCCACATATTAATACACATCCCACGTATGTACCAGTCCCCAGCACGCATCCGTGTGCTCAGCTCGCCAGGCCGCGTGAGCGTGTCCCCAAAGAGGGGGTGACCTGTTACTGCTGACTCCCTGCTTCATTACCAGGTCTCTGAAAAGCTCGGTCTCATTCGGCTCCAGCTCGACCCACGTCAGCCCTGGGAAAGGTAAAGCACGTGAACTCACCTAGGACGAGGTTACCGCCTGGGGACGCTACCCGGACACTGGCCCCCATGCTGTCCTCGTGTGTCCCGCAGTGTACAGCCAGGCCCATGCTCACATGTCATCATCCATGATGCCGTATGGTCCGTGACCGTGGTAACGGCAGTGTAGGAGTGTGATGGGTGGAGTGGGTGTAGGAAACTCAACCCCATTCTCTGGATAGCCGCCCTGCGCGTCAGGCCCCAGACTAGCTTCATTACGGTAGTGATACAGAAAATGAAGAACAGGGTGTCATCAGCTCTCGCCGACTGAGCTGCAGAACACACTTAGGTCAGCCCTGCCCGAGGATACCTGGGCGGTAGGCAATCAATAGGGAAGCACCAGTGGATCGATGGCTGGTCACCAGAGATTTCCTCACAGGTCAGCTGGCTTCTCCATTGGGTTCCTGTCGAGAGGTGAACTCCTCTAGCGTTTTCAGGGTTTTACGGATCATTTCAAGTGCGTGGCCAAGGGGCCACCAGCAGGGGACTCTATATTATCATGTGAAGCAGAAGCCCTCAGATTTAGGATGGGGAAAAAGACACAAACGCTTAACATCCTGCTTTATCAGTGGGAAGACACAGCAAAAATCATCTAAACATAAACTCGGAAAAGTATCCCTTCCTCAATCCTATGCTGCCCGAATACCAACTTGACCAAACGATGGTAGCGTTAATATCAGATAGGTGTGACGGTCATACGTGTTGATCTATTACGTGTATGTCAGTGTATATAATGTGTTTTATAGTATGTATATACTGGTATCTATTATGTATGTGCCTGTATCTATGAGACATACAGTATCTTTTAAATATGGGTGTCTAAATACCTATAAATGTTATTACACCATCATTTAATAGATACGTTAATAGGTGTTAAGTATATGCGTCTGTATATGTGTGGGTATATATATGTCGGTCATCCCCTAGCAAATGGAAACACCGCTTACACTTCCTACCTGTGCATTTCACACCTAAACCTAATTCTGACATACACCCTGCAAATATTATTCTTCTGAATGTGATGGAACCCAGCCAAAGAGTCATTCCCAGCTTTTAAACTCATAAAGCTCCTTTTGAGAAGGTTTAAGCCAGAAAACGCATGGACCACACCCCTCGGAACTCAGGCTGAAATCGCACCGTGCGGTTCTCCTCCAGATGTGTTTGGAGGCTCCTTCTGCATCGCACGCTTTCAGCGCCGCAGGAGTGTCCTGGCAGCACGGGTGTAAATACACCCCACTGCATTTTGATGGGGAAGCACGAGGCCACTCTAAGTAATACTCTGTCCATCCAGTCAAATCGGGCTGGAAAAACTTAATTCTTAAATAACAGTAGCGTTAGTTCACTCCGCTGCTTTCTGGTGGGGAGAGGCTGGCGAGGGCTTGCTCGGTACATAACTCCAGACGGAGTCGGATCGCGTGCTGTTGCACAACTTTCTCACGCACGGACATTTCACTATTAAGTTCTTTCACGGAGTAAGAGAGCGTGTTCATCTGAATGTTTTTAATCCAAAGCGCATTTGGCATCCGCTGTATTTGCTCCGCATAGAACAGGGAGCGAGAGCAGGCATCTGGAGATCTGAATTCTGACTCTGGTCTTTGCTGGCACGTAGCACAGCCCCGGGGAGTCTTTCTGAGCCACAGCGTCCCCATCTGGAGAACGGACAGAACTGAACCTCCCCTGCTGATGCCACAGGACTGCCGTGGGGAATCAGACACAATTACACAGCCATCCCCCTTCACCTGAGAGGGATCTGTCCCAAGACCCCCGGTGGATATGTGACACTGCAGGGAGTACAGGACCAGCCCTGTCCACACTGTGTTGTTGCTATGCATACGGCCCTTTCACTGAAATTGCCTGGTGACTTCTTTTGGCATCGCTACTCTTGGGCTTCGGGCCATTGTTAAGCAAAATCATGGTGACCTGAACACAAGCCCTACGGTACCGTGACGGTGGGCCTGGTCACCGAGGGGCCGCTCAGTGCCCGATGGGAGGGGAGCGTCCACAGGTGGATGTGCCGGACAGCGGGATGTGCCCAGGTGGGACCGAGCAGGGTGGTGGGAGTTTCACCGCACCGCTTAGAATGGTGCACGGCGTAGGACTCATGAATGCTTTACTTCTGGAATTTGTAACTTAGTATTAATGGGACCACGGCTGACCGCAGGGAACTAAAACTGCAGGAAGTGAGACTGTGGGTGAGGGGGTCCCTGTATAGATGATGCAAGGCTCCTAAATGAAGTAAGGCACTGCACAAACATATGTAAAGTGTTTTAACGTTTCTACAGTGTTCAAGTTATAGAAGGAATGTACATGTTTCATAGAAGAACACTAAAGGTAATGATCTCTCATTTCGAGCATGACACGACTGGACTTGATATCAGTATTAATTTTCCATTCATGTTTTGATTTAGCTCTGCTACTTTATCTTATAACAAGAGTCCCTCGTCCTAGCAGAGTTTTATTCCATTGGCTTTATTGCTTTATCAAAGCTAGTAATTATGCTTCAAGCGGTTCCAGGCCAGCAGCGGAAGCAGTTGAATACAGTAGATACTGCTGGAAAAACATTTGTCAAGATTGTGAGCCAGACTTGGGAGATGCAGTGCACTCTGTTTTCGTTAACTTCCTGCAAAAACCTCAGTTCTGTGTGAAGCCGAAGAGCAAGGTGGGCAGTGAACATAGCCGCTCATTCTTCTGAAACGGAATAGAAGGCGGGAGGGGGAGGCCCCGGCGCGAGGCCTGCCCCAGCCCGCCCGGAAGCCATGAGGACAGATGGTGTGGGATGTAGTTAGTTCTGTGGTCCTGTTTCGATAGAAGAAATTAATATTAACAAATGTTTCTGATCCCGAGAAAAGAGCTGCTTCTTCAGTACAGGATAGAGCCCGGCACCCCTCCCCCCACGCACAACACCCAAAAAGTGCCAGAGTGAGCCTGCGTATTTTTGGGTGCCCAAGCAAATCTTACCCTCGTGAAAACAATAATAATTGTGAGGAGTGTATCCCTGAGCATTTGAATGGCTGTTCCATGCATTCCTTCAACGAGTCTATGTGTTTCACGAGTGTTTATTAAGCACCCAGGGCAAGCAAGGATCAGAGGGGTCGGCACGTGTCAGGGCCCTGCGGCGGGAAGGAGAATGTGAATTGTGGAGAAGGTGCAGAGGGAAGCCGTCAAGTGGCTCTGCACAGAATCTCCCCGTAAACACATCGTCGTGCTGCTCTGTGAACATAGGAAGCATGCAAAGTGGTTTTCAGAGAGATCATCTGGGACCGTTCCTGGGCCAGCTCCATGAGGGTGCGACCTGCGCAGTCTCACGGGGCCCCGGTCTTCAGGGGGGTCCCACTTCTGGTTTAATGCTCTGCTAGTCTGTCTTGAAGTTCTTCATAATTTTTAAACAAAGGACCCTGCATTTTCATCTTGCGCTGGGCCCCCTAAGTACGTGGACGGTACTGGCTGTTGCCAGAAACCTCGCTGTGAGCTGGTGTCGCCGTACAGAAGGAGGCCGGCCCCGGGGTGGAGAAAGTGAGGTCTGTTTTTCAGGGGAAATCAGATTAGAGTCTAAGTCCACTCGCCACCAATACGAGCGTTCAGTTTGGAATACGTGGAGTGTTTTACTTATTAGACAACATTAACTTACGATATGTAATACATATCCCACCCTTCTAATAACTACTGGTTTTCCAAAGGTCGCCGTTTCCGTCCCCTCTGGTAGCTGGTGCAGGTGAACAGCGTGTCTCTGGGCTAGGGGCAGACTCGCCATGAGACACGCTTACATTCAGCTTTCCGTCCCACTAACGTCTGCTGCGGCCAAAGCACAGGAGAGGCTCTGGGGTGGGGTGCGTGTGTCATCTAGTAAGAATTTATAGTTCCGTTGAACGGTGAGGCTTAAGCAGCTGTAATGCCAGGAAGAACGTATAAGAAGAATACAAGGGAGAGACAGACAAGGCTCAGTGAGAGATCCCATTGTTTTGGAGGGACCGTTAGAAGTTTTACCAAGTGTTTCTGCTTAGCTAATAGCAGTTCGGTGACCTTGGTCATGACATCCAAGCGTGGGATGACATCACTGTGACCTTTCATTTAATTAAACCCGGAAACTGCCAGGGGTTCCATCGCAGTTTTGGGCCTCTCCCAAAAATGCACCACGCCGTAAGGGCGGCCTGGCCCAGTACACACTTCCATTTACAAGGTAACTGAAAGACAGGGAGGTCTTTATAGAGAAAAAAATTTCAGAATATCTCTTTCCTCCCTGCAACATGAAACAAAGCTAAAAGTAAAGAAATTCTTAGTATCCATCATCAGGGTCGGAACGCAAGCCGGCGCCTTGGATTATGTGGTCACTCTTCCTAAGAACCCCCGGATGCGCGGCGAACAGCCTCGCCTTCTATGTGATTGTTGGATTAGCTTCCCTAAACACTAAACACGCTGGTGTGGGAGAGGGATGCTCTAGTCCCCTTCCTCCCTCCCCCCGCCCCCCAGAGCCGCAGGGAGGCCTAAAGAGCAAACCTACCACAGACAGGAAACGTTTTTAGGAAGGGGGAACACAGGAGTCCCAAAGGCTGAGCCATTTGAATCAGACGGAACACAAAGCTCGGTGTCGTTGGGAGAGATTTTCTTATTCCCGTGGTTTTTTTTTTTCTTTTGCCTCCAAGGAATTCTTCATTAGACTCAATTTAAGCCTTGAGTTTGAGGTTTTGTATTCTCAGTCGGTAAGCACACCTATTAAAAAGCAATGTATTCCTCTCGGCTCCCCGCACCAGCAGGCTCTGTGAATGCCCCCCTGCACCGGACACCCTGCCAGGAGGCCCGGCTCCCGGCACACAAGGGTTTCTTTAAACAATCAAGCAATACCCGCCCTCTCCCCACCCCCCCCCAAAAAACCCATATTTTTTGTCTGCGCTCTGTGGTTTCTCTCGCGGAGGAAAACGCCCTGCTTTTTACCCAGGGCCCACGTGCACGGCGGTGATCTTTGACTGGCAGAGGCAAAGTAACGGGACGCATATTTTCGTGCTGATGATAATACCCTGTCCAAAGCACCCTGACAGGTTTGTGATTTCGACAATATCTCATTTTGCTGGCTGCAGCGGTCTGTGATTGCCGGGCCCACGTGGCTCCCAGATTATGCATACCACCGATACTTCTCATTAAAATGGCCACAGTTCACCGGTTCCCACAGCTTGGAACGAACTTGGAATGAATTATGATACAACAAAGGCCGCTGTCATGCAGAACCAAAGACAAGCGAATGAGAGCCCGGGCTTAATGAGGCTAAGTGAGCGTCCCCGCTGCATCACAGCTACTTGACGGCCTTTGAGCATGGGTATTTTTTTTTTCTCCACAGGCCAAAACCTTTGGTCTATTATTTTGTGTTTATGCACCTCGAGGCTAATATACATTTTAATATGCTGCCCATGGAAGGAAAAAATCCAGCCCTTAGATGAGAACATGTGCACTCCCTGTTAAATTAATGACAACCGAACACGGAGATAAATTTAGGTTTTCATATTTAATTATAGCACACTGCCGTACGGCTACCAAGGATAAATTGCACGATTATGATGCTTCGTGTCTTTGACATCTCCCGTGAACGGGGCACGGCTGCCACCCCCACGCCCGTGCCGTCACGCGGACCGCTCCCTGCCCGTCACCCGCCCCTCACGTCGTCAGCTGCCACGCTGAAAGGTGTGCTGTTTCATTTGTGAAGTTTTGTGAGACGGCGTTGTCTTGGCTTGTCTGTAGATTGAGTAAGAGTGAGATTTGTGAGAAAAAAAGTGGTAACGTGCCTAAGAACACTTGGTTGCCTTTCCCGATGGCTCCGTCGGAGTGACCGGCCTGCACCCTCTGTTTCTCTGACCTACCGGAGGCGCTGAAGCACAGGCCGTGACCGTGACGGTCCGCTAGGACTCAGATGGCCCTGCAGAAAGAATCGTGATCGCAACAATCTCGAGGAAAACCCCGGCGGTCTTGCCAACTCTTTGGAACTTGTCTGCCTTGAGTTTAATCTATTTGTTGCAGAAATGAGAACATTACAAGTAGCTAAAGGTCATAGAGTAATAAATATCCAATGGTCTTAAAAACATTAACAAAGCGAGTAGTAGAGACGATGACTGTTGTTGTTCATTCTTCCCAGGCCACCAAAGCAGGAACAGATTGTTAATACGACAGAAATGTCAAAATGGACTTTTCGTGTAGGGTGACCCGGTCGCTCTCAGTTCTTCCCGCTGGGGGCTGTGACCTGACCTTCCATTGATGGAGTGTGTCTGTTCCTGTCACATCTGGAGCAGGGAGTTCCGTTTACCTCATCTACCGCTTAATAGAGTTCCAGCTGGTTGCCCAGAGCGTAAAAAATTCTTCCATTTTCGTGTAAGGCAGAAGGAACGGGCCTTGCCTGCGTGTCCGCATGAAGGAAGCACACTCATTTCTTGTCCTCTTTTGCCTTAAAAAGTCACGTGAATTAGCAAAGATCTTGAAGTCATAGAATATTTTTCCAGGATCAAGGAGTCAAAATCCAGCTCTGGTTTACCCTGAGATATTTCTCTCCCCACCCACCTTCTCTCTCTTTAAAATCAAGTTAAGAACAACAACAACAAACATGTCCTCAGGTGAGGAAAAGCAGCGTCCGCCACCTTTTGGACGGATGCCCCGCTCCTGGTCAGGTCTCTGTTGGCCCTCGTCCCCTGGTTTGGACCACTTCAGATTCTGCTAGGGAGGAGAGAGAAAGCACAGCACTTTTTCTAGGTCTGCGACAAATCCTCTGTCTACAGCCTCTTCTCTCAGTTCTCCATCAGGGCTCGGTGAGACCTTGGTGTCAGGGCCAGGTCCTGGGCCTACAGAACGAGTAGGAATCACTTCTCACCACTCCCCGACCAATCCTCTTTAGAAAGAAGGGAACTTGCCAATCTTTCTTTCCTCTCTGGGGCCTTAGATCTGGGACTGAGGCACATCACGTGATACTGGCTACAGTACTGCCGTAACTTTGTTTTCATTCTCTGCCTTTGTCTTCAGTGTGCTGTTTGTAAACATGGAAGAATCATTTCAGGCGTGGTGGAAATAACATTAAGACTAAGGATACTTTCGTTGGTTAAACCCAAGTTACAGGGAGAGAATTTTAAATAGCAGAATTCCAAGGTTTTTTAAATCCCTGAGAAAAGCCTGGTCGTTGGGCTGGGCACTGACTCATTACTCAGAACCTGCAATTACCAGAGTTTTCATAGTGTTTTGATTGTTCTTTAAAAGATTCATCCTGTGAAACCACCTTAAGAATATTTTTAATTTCATGACTTGTTTCTCAGAGGAGAAACTGGCATGTCCCTAAAAGTCCCACTTAGTTGGTCCAGTTGGGAACGGGGAGATCAGGAATGGGGGGCGGGGGGGAGGCGTGGGAGCGCTCGGCCCAGCCCCAGGCCGGCCCACGCCGGGACAGGCGCGCCCGCATTCCAGTGTCCCCCCGTGGAGCCCTCGAGAGAAACTAATCTGCATTTTGAATGATATGTATGAATCCACAAAGTTTAAGAAGAAATATGCAGTGGTGGCAGGTTTCTTATTCTTCAGAAGGACCAAACTCAGTGACAAAGTTTCTAGATGCCTGAAAGAAGTTAACGCGGAATCCCATTGGTGGTGTCTCCTGTGGCCATGTCCTGGCCCCGCCCACGGTCTCCGTCATGAGCGTGGGCTGTGCCTGACCACAGCAGCCCCATGACTGGATCAGGGAGCGCTGGTCACGGCTGCTGCCTAATAGCTCATGAGCCGCTACGAGGC
The DNA here is from genome assembly GCF_022682495.2 of Desmodus rotundus. Taxonomy (NCBI): domain Eukaryota; kingdom Metazoa; phylum Chordata; class Mammalia; order Chiroptera; family Phyllostomidae; genus Desmodus; species Desmodus rotundus. Next base: position 54,796,526 of record NC_071398.1, on the reverse strand, counting down.
CACCAGCTCTTCTCTCCCTCCCTGGAAAACATGTCACCTTAATTAGCAGACACCAACTTGAGTGACGCCCCCAAGATGCCCAATTAACTAAGCTTCTAGACTAGCATCATTAATACTCTGTCTTATTAATATGCACATATGTGTGTGTGTATGGCTAACAAAAAATTCTCAGCACTTTGTCACCCCAGAACCCCACCCATTTGAATTGGGGGGGGAGGCACAGCACGAAAGAATGACACTGAAGCAGTCTCTCAAGCAAATTATCTTCGAAGCAGTGCCCCAGGTTCCGCTCCCTGCCGTTCCCGATGCCAACTGTGTTCACCCGGGGCCCGGCTGCACTCACGTGCCCCTCTGCTCAGGGGCCGGGTTCCCATGGTGCCGCGCGACAGCGCAGCCTGGCCCTGTCCAGGGATCTGCTCCCAGCCATATGCTACCTCTCAGAAGGCTCGCTGTCTGGGTCCCCTTGGTCACCGACGCCAGGGTCTGTCTGTGGAGTCATGCTGGCAGGGGAAAGGGCCTCCGATCGGCAACAACAAACAAGGTCCTTACTACTGACCTCACCATCTGTCCCCATTTCCACAGGCCACACGCCGCCAGGGCCAGGTTCCAGCCAGGCCACGCTCGGGGCGCAGCCAGCATGGGCGGTAGGGTCAGCTGGGGATCCACGTGGCCCCTGTGTGTCATCCACAGTGCTCGCCAGCCAGCACCCCCCACCCAGACTGGAAAGTGAGGAAACCTGCGGATGAGAGATGTGTTCCCTGACATATTGGTTGGGGCTGCGTACAGGGTGGCACCATCGGTCGCTTGGTGGCCAAGGCAAGGTGTGGGCCTCACCTCTTTCCCGTCCCGGGGCGCTCTCACCAGCACCAGTGTTACCTGGTACAGTGATTATTAGCCCTTTTAAAAAATGGTTTAGAACAGTCAGACATATTCCCAAGGTCAGGCATTTCCCGAGGGGCCATCCCAAGGAGGTGATGACCCTACACGCCTACGCCATCATAGTCTCGGTGCACACCCCTGCTTGCGGTGCATCCTGAGCGCGAAGAGGGCTGCATTTGGTGACAAGGACAAAAGACAGTGCTCTCAAAGCAGCAATGCCATTGTCAGTGTGCCAGGAGCCCATCCCAGAAAACAGAAACGGAGCCGGCAGAGTGTCCACGGAGCCCCCCCTCTGCCCAGGAGGGGTTCTCTTCCCTGTTAACACCATGAGGAGAAAGCCGACAGGAAGGATGTTTGACGGAGGGTGTGTGCTGTCCAAACCCCGCCCCCCGTCTGGAATGGAGTGCCACACCATGCAGAGTGCCCGGCGTCCAGAGAGAGGACAGAGCGGCCAGCAGGCCGTGACCACCCAAATGTTGATCGTCATGCTGACTGTGCGTTAGATTGAACGAGCACATCGAACGCGCGCTGGAGCGACAGAGCAGGTTCACTCCCTCCAAGGCAGGTGAGCACCGTGAGGTGGTGCGGCCTGGTGTCAGCCAGGATGAGCATCCTCCAGGGCGGCGCCGGGATCATCAGCTCTGGGAAGACCGTCCTTCTTCCCCTCCTAACGCTCACGCCTGCTCAGCTGCCAGGTCCGCAGCTCTGCAGGGCCTGGCGCCAGCCCCGCTCAGGGTGAACTCCTTCCTTGGCGTCCGTCATATCACGGCTCAGGCGCCGTCAGAAAAATGGAGAGGTGATCACCGTCTGCAGGTACCGCAGTTGTGGAAGGAGACGTTTGTTGGCTGCGAGTTGCTCTGATTCGCGTCGCTTTAATCATTTAAGTGTTGCAGGTCCATCCAAGCTGTTCTTTCCAGTCTGAGGCATCCAGGCTGCTGCTCCGTCCCAGGGTGAGGGTGGCATGAACGCAGAAAGGAAGGGTCCAGTAGCTTTGGGCTCACGCTTCCTTTCTTCTCATCACAGATGCGTGTTCTTTCGTTCTCCCAAGCTTTCCATCAGTTGCAGCACCTGGTTCCCAGTGACGTTCTTTTTGGAGGATTCAGACTATTTCCCCTGATGTGTCCAAAGATTCAGTAGTCTCTTGGATTCCAGTGCTATTTAATTTGCGGCTTCCAGTCCCAGAGCACTGAGTATGAATTTCTGCCTTGATTGATGGCAGGAAGTTTCCAGAAAAATAAATACCAATAAATAAATAAAACCCTAAGGAAGTGGAGTAGGAATTAAGAATTCTAGAAAGTTTGTTTCTGTGTTATCTTAAACACCATCCAGGAGGCTCTGTGTGTTTTGAGGTGAGAACATTTATTATTTTCTGAACTTCTGTGGGATTTTTCCATAGGCATTCCTTTTTCTGAGGGGATTAATCATGTCCATTTAATTAGCATTTATTGATTGTCTGTACCAGTGAGAGTGGATGAAGAGGTAGAATAGGAACCCTAGTGCTTGTTGCTGAGGAACAGGCATCCCAACGTTCAGTCTTGTACTCATCCCCTCAGCCCTTACTGAGTGCCTCGGGCCGTGCACCGACCGGGCTCAGGCGAGGTCAGAGATGCGTTCGGGTCCATCACTGCAGTAAAGCAGCGCGCGGGAGGATTAGCGGCTCCTGTTGGCTACACTTTTCCCATAATCCAGGACGATGTCCGAGGGAGCTTGGTCGTGAGTTGCTGTCTCTAAACAGAGACACACAGAAGCACGTAAGATGAGGATGTGGCTCCAGAAGTGGGAAACTGGGAGCCAGAGATCTCAGAGGACAAGGAAACCTGCAGCAGACACTGGAATGGGGAGGGTGCCGGCACAGACCACAGTTATTAGGCGGCTGGTTATTAGGACGCTGGACCTGCTCAGACTGTAAGCCTATGAGGGTGGGGAGGCGGTTTCACGGGGGCCTTCCCAGCAGCCTGCAAGTTGAGATTTTCCGAAGTTTTGAAGGTCGTAAAATAGGAAGAAAAGGAGGCTGGAACAGGCTGCGAGATGTTTCTGTAGCTCTTCAGGGGGAAAGATTAGATGTGTAGGAAGATGAAGCGAGACTCAGGCAGCCGGTAAGAGACTGACAAACTCACAATCATCAGTTGTATCCTTTATCCACCCAGAGTCGAGCTTCCCAGCCTAGCACTCGGGGATGTCCGCTGCCGACCTGCGTGTGGGTCCCCTTCTCCACACACCGCAGCATTGTGACAACTCCGCCTGAGCCCAGAGCTCCCGTGAGGCTCTGGCTGTGGCTGGTGTGAGCCTTGCCCACGCCAAGGAAGACCTTCTTACCCTCCACCTGGCTGTGTCGCTTCCCTGCACTTCCCGTGCTGCTGGTGGTGTGCTCCGTTTCCTGACATCTATTTAATTTTCCACGGCCAGTGAGGCGCTTCCGCTGAGTGACGAGAGAATCCGAATGTCTAAGACGCGGTACTTTTTCGGTTTGCTTGTTAAAAAATTGTCTCATGGGGTCAAGAGAGTCATTTGAAACGGACATGGACCCACATAAAATAGAGAAGAGTCGTACACGTTCGGTCTCCGTTCACCCAGTTTCTCACCTACCCAGGGAAAGGTGGTTCTTTTAAGAACATTTCCTCTTTGCTGAAGACCTCGACCTGAGAGGTCATTTGGGCAGTCACTATGACAAAGGTCCTGAAACCATTTATTTCGTCCAAAACTGATTGGCTTGTTTCTTTCTTGACAATTACTTTATCCTAAAAGGATCTTGTTTAGAGATTCTGAAGTTATAGCTAAAAAAATGGGATAGAAATTGTGGTTTCACATGACTAATTATTTTCCTCCAGATGTCACTCAGGGAAAAACTAGAGCTGTCCTTCCACACCCACGGGAAAAGTTAAGTGTCCTCTAACATCGCACGTGAGAGCCCACAGTTTGTTTGCAGAGTACGTACGGTCCCCACGGCTCAGCCGATAAAAGGGGGAAGTGACTTTCCTAAATCTCCATGGCAAAGGTCTCAGGCACATCACTGAGAGAAAGTCGGAAAAGCAGCTCTCTGCGCGGATGCACAAATACTCGGGGCCGGAGGGCTGGGGCAGATGGTTCAGGGTGTTCAAACATGCAGGCGAATTTAAGTAGCATCTAGCTTTTCTCAGTAGACTTCCATCCATTGGAACCGAATATTTTATTCCTAATATCCACCCAAATTGGAGGGCTCGACCCTGGAGGATACATTGTTTCATCCTCAGTCAGCAGAGCAGCGTGTTGGAGGAAATAGCACAGGAGGCCAGACACCAGTGGGGCGTGGGCACCGACCCATGGAGCCTGGGCTTCGACTAATCTACCACGGTGCTCCAGTTTCCCTGGGCTGTCCCCGGGGGAGCTCTGTCTCTCCGTGGTTTGAAACTGCTTAGGAAAGTTGCTGAGATTATACTGTTAGAGCATGTGACCCATTCAACATGACTGTTTGTCTTTTCTCCTAACAAAGTATTAAGAGAAATAACGTAAGGGTTAGGGGAATTATTTTACTAGAGATTAAAATCTGCCTGGTCCAGCTAATGACACATCGAAATGCCAGAAATCTGTGTTCTTTGGAGCAGGGCCCGGGAGCTGTCTGCTTCAGCGAAGTGATGGGGAAGGTTGCTGGGACATGTCCCCCGGGTCTGCGGGTCAGGCCTGTGTCGTTCCAAACCCCGAGTCCACCAATTGATCAGCGACTTTCACAGAGAAATTGGGACTGTAACATACTCCTCCCGAAGTTGCTCAATAAAACAAAATCCGAGCAGCATGCACTGTGAGGACCTCCGTATCATGATTTAAAGTACAGGGCTGGACTCGCCAAGGGCAGGCCCTGTGGGCTGGGGACACACACTCGTCACTGCACGGGAACCCGGGACACGCAAGCCCCCCCACCCCACCCCCGCCTTGTCAGCAGCAGGCCTAGCCCTGCGCCCCCCGGGCCGCTCAGCAAAGGCGTCTGTCTAGCACCCCAAGACCACACGGGAAGCAGGACATTAGGGTGGTGTGATGCAGCTTTAGAGAAAATCTCCTAAAGATTAGATAGAAAATAAGATAGAAAAAGGAGGGGAAGGTGAATGAAGGAATAAAACACACACACAAGAGTGACTGTTGATGGGCACCTGTGTATGTTTTCTTAGTTAATAAACGCTCTCACCCGTTTTAAAGCACCTAGGTGGCTGATTTCCTTATATTCGAAGGACCAATAAAGACAAATTTCATAAATAAGCTAGTATATAAATGCGATGTCAAGAAGCATATATATTTTTCTTCATGTATTTATGTTGTTTATCAGATTTAGAAAGTAAGACAGTCCTCTGGGCCATTGAAGGCACTATATTTCAAACCCTATTCAGTTAAATTTTTACTGGTTTTCTTAAATTCACTTGATAGTAGCAATTTCAGAGAATAATAAAGGAACCAGTCGCAATGAACTCGCCAAAGCCCAGCCTTAATATTAGAAGCAGAATTTATTAGAAAAATAAATTTTAACTACAGAAGTATGGTAAACTCTTTGTGTGTATATCTTAGTACTGACTGGTGGGCAAAGCAAATATGTCTGTGATATCTAAAAAATACCCAGTTTTCCGAATTCAGATGAGAACCTGCAGTGTTATCGTTAGCATTAAAAAATTCCAGCCTCTGTTTCATCAACTGACAACTGAAGTTTTACCTTTAAAACTTAAACAAATGTGTCAGGACCACGATTCTCCACCCCCTGGCTACGGGGTCATCAGCCTCTGCTGTGAAGGTCGAAGAGGACGGTCTGATCTCACTACATCCAAGAATAGAGGAAAGGTATCTGAGGGTATGGACAGGCTTCCATTTCACGTACCATGTACGGGTGACTGAGGACAAAAAGTTAATCGAAGGCACAGAAGAGTCACAAAGTGATCACCCACTAGTCTCTACAATAGTCACACTCTTCCTAGATCAAAATAATACATTACTGTTGTCAGGTTTCAGAAAGAAATACGAAGACAGCAAAGAGATGGGAGCAGCAGGGACTTGAGAAAACAGTAGAACACTTCAACAACCCTTCCTCGCCGACCCCCTTCAGGCAGACAGCAGGCTGACTTGGACAGTGCCACACGGTAACCCTCTGTGCACACAAACGAGGGGGCGAGATTCAGTAAGATCAGTGACGATGCTGAGCAAAAGGCTTGGTTTGGAAATGAGGAAGAATTTCTTAACCATTCAGAGTCCTGGAAAGATTGACGAGCAAGATAGGGTTAGGGTGTCTGGGAGGCCCTTGAGAAACAAGTACGTGACTCTCTTCTGGAACATCCAACCTTTACCTCTTAAACATCAGAGGTTGGGTGAATTCTGTAGTTCTTAAGGTTTACGGTCTGGCCCTTACAAATATTGGCTCACTTGACTACTCATGTTTCTCCCTATCACTGAGTGAAAACAAAAGAAGATAAAGCGCAGACGGCCGCCGGAGTCTGTCCCCCTGCACAGCTGGGTGTCCGATAACAGAACACACTGGACAGGCCACGCTCCAGTGTAACTAGCCAGCTGTCTTTCTAGAACGATCTCCCTCGGAGGCATGCCCGCCAGCAAACAGGCCTGCGAGTCGGGAGGCCTACTCGAGGCTGTTTGCTGTCCCTAAGATGTGTGCGACCTCTCTGGGCAGCGTTCCCGTGGCCTTTAATGCCATTTTGTCATCTCAGCTACTGAAAGCGCCACTGTCCTTCACGATTCAAGGGAGCGTACCGCGTGTCCGGTGCTAGTCCTGAAACATGGGGTGAACCTCCCTCAGTCATAGTCGGCGTGTAGACTCGGGGCAGGGTGCTCTCTCCCCAGCAGTGTCTGATGTGGTACCTGTGCCTCGTTACTCAGCTTAAAACCTGCTGAACCAGTGGCTGAAGGCTGTGTCCAGCGCACACCAGCTGGTTTGTCTCTGCGGCGAGCAAGCCCGGGACCTGACTGTTTCTAAGAACATACTCGGGCCAGTTCCTTGTCGGGGTTTGGAGTGGGGTCTCCTCTCCTACACCAGACTTGGTTCTTATAAAGTCCCGAGGGGTCAACAGGTGCTTTTCTTCCGAAACACGGGCATCCTGCGAGCAGCCTACAGTGACTCCCCTACACGGGGCCTCGGGCCTGGGGTGACAATTGTCATTCTTATACTCAGGGACAATTTGGCAGGTGTGCCCACACAAGATTTCTGTAGGAAACATTTACTGAGCTCCTATCGTGGGTCACTGAGCCATGCCCCGAGGATATCTAGTGAACAAATCGTCAGGACACACGATTTTCTGGGGATGGAGGTAGACAACGAACAAAATAAGTTAGCAAAGTATAGGTCAGGCTGAAAGGCCCGAGTGCTAAGGAGGGAAAAAAGGTTTAAGTGGGGGTGGGGAGGGGTGGGAGGCAGGACAGATTTCAGCTGCCGTAGGATGTTAGGAAAGGTCTCACCAAGAAGGCGATTTGAGCGATGACTCAAGAAACAATTCCTTTGAGGTGAGTGTCCTGTTAAAAAGGCAGCGGAACCACCTCCCCAGTGGGCTCCGCCCACAGGCCGCCCACCACCACTGTCACTGCTGCCAGGTGCTGAGCTGGCCTCACGGAGCCCAGCGCAGTGCAAAGCTCCTTCTGCGACTCATCCTCAGGTTCCGAAGCACAGAATCATTTCATGGCACCTGACCAAACACACTGCTTCTAATCTGTAGTCTTTGCTTCAGATTTTTTCAAGTTGGTTTCACTATTTTGAGGAAACTTGTCCCATACTCGCCCACTTCTCCATAAAAAGACGGGCCTACAAAAGACGTCCCCCGCCATTAAATGCTCCTCATTTTCAGTGCACAAATGGGCCCACGGGAATTAGGTGCGAGGGCAACACGGGGCTCTGCAGCACTTCGAGCTCTCTGCATTCTGCCTGGGTGAGCAGGTGGCACTCGCCACCAGAGAGCCTTCTGGAGATGCAATATTTTTAGGCTCACGGACGTTCAGGAAACAAGTTTTTAGGCAGCTCAACTTTGTAGGGACAAAGTTTTATTCTGTGTATTTGTGTGTAAACATTTTCATATGTATATCTATCGGAATGTGTATCTCCTTTGAGGACTATACATGGAAAATGACCCACTCTAATAAAAGCTAGCCTTAGAATTTTAATTCTCAGAAAGGTAACATTACAGCTTCATTTTCGGAGGTTCATTAATTTGCCAACACCACATACAGGATGGAGACTTGGTCATGTTCTCAGAAATAGAAACCTGTAGCCCGATACAAAGCTTTGCTGGAGCAGACAGGCATTTCCGATCTCATACGTACTCAGTCGTGTTTTAGAAGCAGGCCCGAGGCCTGCCTATCACATTGCTGCTTAGTCACTAATACGCACTCCCCACAGCCTAGATTTGCTTCACAGTTACCGTTCTAAATTAGGGTCTGCCACTCATATTTTTTAAAAAACCAGGATAACAACTTGGCCATAATAATCATTGTAATTTTATTCCCACCAAGGTTTTTATATTTCCCATTAGTGTGCCTTTTAAGACAATATTTGTTTTAATAGCATTCTTCTGATTATAAAAGTAATATGTGTTCACTGTAGAAAATTAGCAAAATGCCTGCGTCCAGAAAAGGCCATCTCTCATCTCGCTGCTTGGAGGCCCTGACCGTGCGCAGGGCCGCGTACACACGGAGGAACTGTCATTTCTTAAACTAAACTGGGCTCATGCCACCTCATTCTGCTGTAAACCTGCCTTCTTTCCGCCTTCTGTGCTAAGCAAGCACGTTAGGTACTTCTTAGAGTCCTCCTAAGTAATGGTTTTCTGTTTAGTGCTCGTCTAGGGTTTTGAAGAATGAGTGCCCATTTAGCCAGTCTCCTATATTGGAACATTTTAAAGTACTAAAATCAAAACCCACTTTGAGGACAAATCAAAAAACTCACTGTGGCCAATTCTAGTCCTCAAGCACTTTTCTCGCAAACATGAGATGCAAGACCGTTTGGAAGAAACGAGCAGGAGAAGAGCCCAGAGTCGGTGCCCAGCCTTTAATTCTGTGAGTGGACTGGACACCCTGCTGAGGGGGCAGGAGGCCACTGGGGTCACGTGTGCCCCGGAGTCAGGCTGCTGGGTGACCAGGATCAGCTTCTCTGGCGTAGCTCAGAGGGAGTCCGTCTCCAGGAGGCCCTCCTCTGTTCAGCAGTGAGTAGATGGCATTTAAAGGAGAACCATGGGCAGGAGAGGGGAAAGGACTCCCGAGGGTGAGAGAGGAAGCGGGGTCAGTCTCACAGCCCCTCTGACCCCAGGGCTGGGTTAAAGTGTCCCTGCAGGGCCGGAAGGGCTACTTAGGAATGGGGCAGTGGTCGGCACCTGAGTCCCTGAGAGTCCCCGCCTGCACAGCTCCGCCATCGATGACTAACAGAAACATGTGGTGCGTGTGTGTGGTTTTATCCTAACAAAACAGGACTTTCTGACTCATTCTCACTCAGGGAAAACCTGCTTTCCTCGGGCTGCTGGCTGACGTAGCCCACGTCAGCTTTTAGGTGCAGGGCGTGGCTGGCCACGTCTTTGGACACAGTCTTTCGTATCTTTCTGCCTGCAGCTCCTTCTCTCCTAGAAGCCGTATCTCTAAGGGGGAGTGCTAGTGTTAACCCCTGAACGCTGGTCACCAGAGGCTTCCCCTGGGAACCGGAAGTCTGTCCCCTGTTCAGGTATTTTGCTCATACAAAGACATTTACGCAGAAGTTACAAGAGGGACATCGTGCCCTTCGAAAATGGTCAAGGTCTTGATTTTCTTTGAAGAAACAATATCGATTATAATATTCTTTTTGAACTCACATTGCAAGATATAAGTGCATACTGTACATATTCTTTAATTTAAAAAAAAAAAAAACCTTCAGCATCGCCTGCCTCTAGAGGAGTTGGGTGGGGAAAGGGGGATTCAAAAAACAACAGAGACCTGTCTCAGAAGTGGTCACACCTGGATGTCACCCAAGCCACACACACTGGTGACTCCTCTCTGCCATCTCTGTTGTACAAACACCTTGCTTGCTTTGTTTTGTTCCATACTTCCACGATTCAGACTTCTACTCGTAAACAGAATTTGAGGGATGATGACATCATTTTCAGGTGGCATCGCTCTAGGGGCAACGAGGCCCCATCCATCATGGATGCTGACAGTGAGGAGGAACTCAGAACTGGGCCCCTAAGTAACGGGAGCACGTGCCATTTGTGATTCTGAGACACGAATTGTCTTCTGGTTCAAGGTCTCTGAACCAGGATGTCTCGCAGTGGATGGAGGGCTGGCATCTCTGAATTAGCAGGCTCTGAGTGTGAGGACAGTAACAATGTGGACAATTTGTTTCGCTTATATTTTTCCTCGTGCCGTGTGCATAAGGGCAGTGGATGATGACATCTTAAACGTGATGAAATACACCGGTGCTTCAACTTACAATGGGTAACGGTGAAATTTTTCAGTGTTTTGGGGGTACTTGTAACAGGCATTCTAATACGCCAGAATAGGTCTCCTCCCAGAGGCCGATAGATGGAGAAAAACACACTGTCTTGGAAAGTTCTACAAAAGGAAATTAAAGTCTCATCTTCATTCTGTTTAAAATGCCACTTTCTGAAATCGCCCTCATGGGGCCTTGGGCCAGGGGGATTAATTAATTCCATTGATAACCCCCCAAACCCGATTTATTCATTCAATTCACTTCTTCTTCCTCTACTAAATATATCCCCAAAGCTTGACGAGGAACCAGATCACTTCATCTGTTACATGTCCTAACCCTTCCCTTCTGATGACCAACAGCAAACATTGTCCAGAACCCTGCAAGCGGCCAAATGCTGCCCACCGGCTGAACTCCCTGCACCGGGAGGCCGGGAGCCTTCCTGCAGAATTCCGAGTACCGGGGAGCGCATGCATGCCTCACAGGTACTCACATGGATGCGCACATATGCACAGCAAACGCACAGTCACTTACACGGTTACATGTATGACCAAGGCTAGGCTACCAAGTTCTCCGGGGCTTTAAGAGGGCAAAGAATCATCCCCTCCAGTTTCTTTCTGCATTCACAGACGTGAGGGGGAAATTATTGGGCCTTGCAAATTTATTTCAGACGGAGTCTTTAAAACACGCGCTGACCCACACTGAGGAGAAGCAGAACGGTCTGCTGCAGCCGTAGCTGCTACCCTGCCAGTTAGTGTGAAGGGACAGGCTGCTGTCGTCTTCACTAAAACGCCCTCCACCGACAAGGCTTCATTTCCATAAACGGGTGGGAAGTCTTTTCCTTCCTTGTCCAACAAACTGGAGACAAAGTGCCTGCCAACGTTTTAATTTCTTTTTCATGTTCTGGTTGGCAAGTGAGCATGCCTCCCCTCCGCCGCGTCATGGATGTGGTAATCCGTGGAAATCAGGAGAGCCATCCCTGCCCTCACGCAGGGACGGGAGACCCTGGTGGGTTCCAGTCCCCCTCTTCCGAGAAGACGTCGTCGCGGAGAACTGACTGGCGGCCGGATGTTCCTGGAGCACCGGGTTCATGGGCTCAGACCTCCGCGTCCTCCCCGCCCCCGGGAGGCAGCCTCCACTCTGGGCCACGCAGCGATCCTCCTCCATGCCTTCAGCACCGGCGGGCACACTCACTTCTCCACCATCGCGTCTTCATTCCCTTAATTGTACTAATTTAAATACGCGGACCGTAAAATTACAGAACTACGTGAGCAATCTCAGCTTGAGAGAGCGAACGCCGTCTAAACGTGACACGGGCAGCCCTCCATCACGTTAAAACATGCGTGATCCACTGGCGTCCTTACGGAAGCTGGAGAAACGGCTTCCTGGAGGGAGGGGAGACGTTGAGCATAACATTAAGCACATGGCAAAATATGCTAAAGCACTTGTTAGTGAATAATAGGAGGGAAGCTGTGCGACACGTTGCCAGGGTTTGTGATAACAATGATGTTGGTGGTAAGGACGGACACTGAGTGGGGGCCGACTGTGTGCCAGCTCCGGCCGTACCTGGACGGGGGGGGGCAGGGGGGGGATGTGTTCAGCAACCGGCTGATGTCTGAGGAGGCTCAGCGGTCTGTAAACAGATTATTCTGCCCCGAACCTAACGGCTGCTTCTGTGGCTGCCATCCCCATTCTGTGGTTTCGGCCTTTGCCGGGCGTGAGGCTCACCTTGGTGACAGACTGTGGCGGCCAAGGGCAGGGTGTCTGAAGCCAGCGGCGTGTCCTGCGCAGCCATATGGCTCCGTGAAGCCCGGAAATTCAGGTGAATTCTTCTTCCCCTGGCGCTAAATCTTTGACTTCATGCCATAATTGCCTAGATGTAGGGTGGTTCCAAGTAAACTTTTGATTAAATAACGGTTTCTATAATTATGTCATTTTTTCCATTTTCCATTTTCCACAGGAGAGTGACATAGTTGGTCCTTATTACTTTCTCCATAGAAAACTTCGAAGAACCCACAAAAGACAGAGGAATGACTTTTACTGAACTCCGAGACATTGAGTCTAAATGGACAGTGGGAGCTGTTCTTTACAACACCCGAATGCTACGGGTGCTGCTAGGCTGTGGGATGTCACTGCCGTTCAGAGGGATGCGGTTTTTGTGTTTATCAGGGGTTGGTTGATGGAATATTACGAGCCAGGCCAGATGTTACTTGTTCATTCAGTAAGCTCCAGATGAACCCCACTGTGGGCAGGCCCTGCGCGTAGAGAGAGCCTTTCTCAATGTGATGTGCCATGTAAAACGTGTCTGGTCGGACTGGACCAGCTGTCACCGTTCAGCGGTGACCACGTTGGTGAGCTCACCTTCCTTCAGTGTAGCTTTTTGTTGATGTTACTCCTTCCTTCCTTCATGAACTGCTCACTTAGGGCCAGTTGTGTGCAAAGAACTGAGGGGAATATCAAACACATCCCAGAAATGTCCTGCCCTCGAAAGGCGTGTTATCTACTGAGGAAGCGTGAGTGTGTAAATGAAGGTCACACAGCTTCGGGCGTGAGGAAGAGTAGACCCATGTCTGCAGGCAGTGAAGGAAGGCCTTCCTGGCCGCGGGGTTGGCGACGAGTTCCCTCTTGGTTTGGGGGCCGGCGTCTCTGTGTCTGCAGAAGTGACCCCGTGTGGAGCACTACCCCACGCTAAACACTTCCTGCTAACGTGGGGATCAATTATCTTAGACAGCTCTTTCCTTTCAACCAAAAACTCACACTTAACTTTCATTTCTTCCTCCAACATATAAATCTCCTCCTTAGCATAGAAACCCTAAACACTGACTTTCAAAATGACAACCATTTTTTCCAATATGTCCTGACCTGTAACTCCAAATAGGATTTTCAGTTGAATCAAAATGTGATGTTTTATGTCCTGCGCCACGCTTGCAGGCGAGAGGGCTTACAGCTGCCCCCCGGGAGAGCCCCTGCAGGAAAATGTTAGGCATTGTGCTGAATACGAGTGGGAATTATTGATTAATCTTCAACTCTTGCTCCATGGACAGCTTGAACCCTCTGTGGGGTTTTTTTTGTTTCTTTTTTTTTTTTTATTTCTAGCCATTCTCTTTCCTTCATCGCCCTATTTTTCTGTTTTCCTCTGCTCCCCTCCCCGTGTATGAAGTAATTTTTATTCCATTTCGTCTCATTGGCTTTTGCTCTTGACAGGCTCTGCAGCTTTTAGCCATGAAAAGAGTAGCATTTTGAAAGTAAATTTCAGAGGCAAATCATTCCCTGCTAGTCCTCCTGCGGCACTGGGAGCACTGTGGCTCCGGAAGGTTTTCTCTATGTGCAGCTAACCTTTGGTGACGTTTTTATGATGCGGATACTCACTTCAGCTTTACGTTCTTTATTATATTGAGCATCAACACCAGTGGTATGAATGCTCAACAATATAATAAAATAACACTTTGGTGGTATACTGCTCCACAGTTTCCAAAATGGTGAAAGCTGTATTTTAATCATGTGTCACTGCCTTCCCGTTTCAGCCGCTTGCTGTGAAGAATGAGCAAACGGAGTGACCGTTGTCACTGGTCTCACTCGAATGAAAGCTGAGGCTCACAGCGGGCCGGTGGCCTGCCTGCCGTCCCTCGGGACGAGCGATCTGTCTGTGGGTGGCACTGTGCTGGGGCGGGCTTGCCCTCTCCAACCCCCTACAACTTCCGGCAGATCCCCAGGGGGGCCACAGCCGAGTGGGCGTCACGCCCTGACTGACATGGCGCTTCCATGCCTTGTGCCACCCCTGATATGTGTGTGGGGTTGAGTTCGTGTGGAATGCGTTTCCGGTACCTTTCTAAGGAGACATCGGACAGTGTAAAGATAATTACGGTGTAGCGCCGGTTGTCATGTTAGCTTTCGTTTTAAAAATCATTTTCATTGTTACTACTTACCCACACAGATTTCGTTACCCAATAATGAGATAAAATAGCTGTGCTGTCCGTGGCGGTTCCTTCCACCAGTGGAGCCTGAAACAGTTTATGAGCTCAGCCACCTCGAGAGTTCGAGCAACCTTATCCATATTGTTCAAAATTCACAGCTTAAATAGGTCCAGCCCGCCCTGCGGTTACTGGAGGGGAAGAGTTACCATTTGTGACTCGCTCCGGTATTCCCGCCACCGACTTCCACCTGGGCATCGACCCCGAGGACGTTCAATGGAGTTTGAAAACAAAACATGTCCCTGGAAAGAACCTTATACAACGCCTGGTCCAACCCCCTAGGGTTACAGATGAGAAAACTGACCCTCGCAGGGAGTCACGGTGCACGCAGCCTTCGTCCCCAAGCCAGATGGAGCCTCAGAGCGGGTCTCCTAAGGCTGCCCCCCCTTACCGCATTACCTCCCCCAGAAAGGCACGTCCCCCACCGCCCCCGGCATCAGGTGCGTTAGGTGCACATGGGCGCCTAATCGCTTTCTCAGCAGCTCCTCCGTGTTTCATTAACGGCCGCACCTAACCTGCTGGCCTCTCACCTGTGCTAATGTGAGCTCATTAAACGGGAGGCCAGTAATAAACAGGACTGAACCAGCACGGATGTTTTACATGGTGTGTGTTCAGCATCTTTTTAACGGTGTCTACGGTGCAAAATGTTTTCCCCTCCGCAGGTCGTGCGATGAGAAAGAGGAAGTGCGGATCTGGAGGCCTGGCGGGGGTCGGATGCCTCTTAGCATCCATCAAGTGCAGATCAAATGCTCCTCTTGCCCCAGGCTTTGTAAGGACCGGGAGGAAATGTGAGAGACAGCAGAGTGTGGTGCCTGTCCTCTGCAGACAGGTCTGATCAGGGGCTCAATAGTGGGAATTGGGACAGGTGACAACCTTGCCGAATCTCGGCCTTCTCAGCTGTAAATGGGGACAGCACCCACCTCCCGCAGTAGCTTTGCTAGGGGCCTGGTGGACAGCAGAGTGTCATAAGGTCGCCCGGCCATGGTTAAGGGCCCCAGCCCCTGCGTGGCGCATGGCACCCAGCAAGTCGTCCCTCTGTGGCCTCTGCGGACGATCCATTTGGGGTGGGTTTTCCCCTCCGGGTCCACATGCTCCTCCCACGCAGCTGCCCATGCTCACTTCACAGCACAGAGGGAGCCCCTCGCCCTCTGGTGTCTTAGTTAGCGCAGAGCAGAGGGTGGGCTCCCTGCTGGTCCCCAATGTCTCTTCCAGGGTGTCACCCTTCTCTCTCTGGGGTACCTTCCCTGGAGGGCACTCATCCCGTTTCCCAATGCTCCCACCTCCGCCTTCACCACTTATCAACCTGCCTTCGCCTTATCTCTCAGAACGTAGCTCCTTGCCAGGTCCTAGGGAAGAGCAGTGGCCCGCAGCCAGGCTCAGGGACACATTGTCATCGCTCTTCAACCCCCGCCTACCCCGTGTGTCAGCTCTGCCAGGGCCCTTGGCTCAGGGCCTTACCCACGCTCTTGACTGTCCCCTCTCTGAGGTCCCAAAGTGTCTTTTATGCATAAATTCTGTCTGGCACCTTATGTTGTTTGAATCTGGGCATCACGGCTGTTGTGTAAACATGGTATTTTTACTTTGTATAAATCTTAATATTGAAAGAACCTATTTATATAATTTAATTTCTTCCCGAAAGTAATCGTTTGGGATTGGCTGACATTTGAAACCACCAGCAGAGTATTTTAAATACATTCAAGGTATTCATTTATTAAGTTTTAAAAAACTCACCGAGTCCCTATGTCGTGCGGAATGAAAAACTAGCTCTCCAGGATGCCGAGAGGGGGCGGCCGGGGCACTTGGTGGTGGTGACCGGGCAGGAAGGGGGGCGGGGTGAGAACGAGCTCGGAGGAGTCTGGGACACTGTGTGGGGAGATCACATAGGTGCCATGAAGACCCAGCTGAGACCGAAACGCCCAGGCCCCGTGCGCCCTGTGGAATTGGTGGGGAGGGGCCCTCCTAGCGAGGGGCGCGTGTGCAAATGCGGAAACACAGAGCCTGGCGCTCCGTGCGGTCTCTGCGGCTGAGGGTTCTGGGGGTGAGCTGGCGGGCACTCAGCTTACAGACCCCCCACCATTAGTGCCCGCACCAGCACTGTGAATTGGACACTGCCCTTCTCGCCGCGTTGACCAGGAAAATCAGTAGCAGAGAGGTGATGTGATTGGCTCGTGGACACACAGCTAACGAGTGTGGCGCTGTGTGACCTTAGTGCAGATGGGACTTCCAAGTCCGCACGCTCACGTTCTGAGAGCGGCAGCTTGCTGCGTTCTCTGTGACGCATAAGCTGCTGTTGCTTCTCACTGATTCAGGCAGCAGGTTTTTTAGGTCAGCAGGTGCCATGCTTAAGTGTATTAGCTTAAACGAATAGTAATATTTCACTGATTTCAGACATTCTGATGTCCGACTCCAGTGTCCCAGTTTGCATCATTGGGCACCACAGTGTTAGGGCCGCATACCAGAGACGGTCCTCCCTCTGTCTTCTCACTGTGTTCAGTGTCCGAGTTTGGTGTTCCCGTGACACACTGCTTGCTGCTGTCAGTGGTCCAGCACTACGTGCCAGTTCCTCACGGGGAAAACCTGAGTGGCTGAAGCTAAGCCACGATAAAATGGAGTGGGGACTGAAATCGGGGTCCCGCAGAAGCAGTCGGTCACTCCCACGATGGAGGGACGGGAAGAAGACAAGTCACGGAACGCAGACAGGACAGAACAGTCTTCCCATCTGTGGCTCCCAGACTGCCTTGCACCGTGACAGAAATCGGGGCACTGGGAGCAGAGGCGGGGAACCCCAGTGCCCAGTCCTGTGCACCCCCACATTGTGCTTGAGGTATCCAAACAGTGCGCCAGTGCCTTCTCAAGTTGTTGAAGGTCCTTTGAAGGGTTATTCTCTTCATTTTTTTCTCTAATTGTTGGTCATTTGATTGAAATCGGTTTCCAAGGATAACTGTGTAGCACGCCTTTGGGTGACTACAAAAACCAGGCACACTCGAGCTGCACTTTGCTCTGACCTAGCCCTCGGTGAGTGACCAGACACTTCTGAAATTAACAATGGTAACTGTGCACATCACATGTGGGTATTGTTGACCCTGTACTGGAACAGAGAACAGTGCCTGGCCCAGAGTAGGCATTTGGTATTGTATTTGTTGCATAAATGACAAAAGATCAATAATCTAAGCCATATGTGAATTTTTTTATTAAAAAAAGTCATTTCTTAAAATTGACACATTCTTTACATCTAATTGTTCTCAGTTTGTCAGTGTATACACAGACATGTACACATTAACACACACGAAAACACCCATACCCATATACATGGGTTTCCGACTATACAATTATGCTAATTATATACATGTCGGCATATATATATTGCACTCAGCATATATGTGTATATATGCGATATATACTGCACTCAGTATGAACCTGAAGTCCTTTTCTCTTTTAACTTGTTCCCATTTGGACGGCAAAGTAATTACTTCTCCTGCCATTATCGTCACCCAGCAGATAAGGGGGTGTGACTAGGGAAATAGAGTTGAGCCATTTCAGTACCGTGGACCAGTGCTGTTAGCCAGCTTGCTTCCATTCTCATAAAAATTATGCCATTTAAACTGGAAGATAGCAGTCCCTGCTTCTATTAGGAACAAGAACCCTTTTCTGCTCCATAATATGCTCAATTACCTTTGGATTGATCCATGAATAAATTATAATCCAAATAGACTTCTTTACCTTAAAGCTTGGCGGGCTGAAGGTATCATTGTTGATTCATCGCGTTGTCACTTTTCTTTCGGCAATGTGATGCTCTTTCTGTCTGGGCGCAGGCAGTTTCGGCGTGAGCTACTGTTATCTTTAAATGAGTAGGATTTAGCTCTTCTGGTGAGAACAAATTCATCAGCGATGAATCCCCAGAGAAGCTATTGAAACAAAAATCACACCATTTCTGAGCTTTTTCAGTTCATCAGTTACAAAGCAGCTTTTGAGAGTTCTAAGGAACTTTTTCCTTTGTTTAAAATATATAACACAGTGCTTCAACCCTCTCGCCTCGAGTTACCGCAGGCTAGGACGCTTTCTGCAGGAAAATAATGAATGATGTGGGTCTGCGGCTGCTGCTGGCTGTCGGCCGGCTGCCGCTCCTCCTGCGATAGGAAATCAATTAGCTCTATGTGCAGGCAGAGATTTGAACTAAGCGCTTTATTAGTCATCACTGATCGCTCTCGTGCACCGTGGCCAACTATGCATTCATCTCTGTTCTTCCTGAGTTTTCATCTGCTTGGGTTTGTTTCCTTGGCAAGATCAGAACACACACATGCCTGACGGGAGTTATGTGGAAAGGTGATCCTTTGGTGCAGGGGAGAATTGATCTTCTTCATTCTTGGAAAACTTCACTTTTAAAATGTTCGGTACACAAATATTCTGGAGGCATCTCAATACCTGCAATGTGATTTAAAAAAAAACAAAGCAAAGGCCTGTAGCCCTGGCCAGTGTGGCTCAGTTGGTTGGAGCATCGTCCCATAACCTTTTGGTTGCGGGTTCCATCCCCGGTCTGGGCACGTGCCATCCCTGGTTGGGGCGTGTCCTGGAGGCAACCAGCTGATGCTTCTCTCTCACATCGATGTTTTTCTCTCTCTCCAAAGCAATTTTAAAAAGTGTCCTCGGGTGAAGATAAAAAAGCAAAACTTAGTTTATAAAAAGCATTTAACTTTCTTATACTAATGCAGAAAAGCCTTGGACTTCTTGAAGCTGCCGGTGCCTGGGACCGTCTGTGTAGCAGGGAGGACTACACCCTAAGGGACCCTCGTCCACTGGGGTTGAGGACCAGGGGGCGGGCAGGGCTGTCGCTGACATTGTGTGTGGCTGTGCTTTCAGTGTAAAGAAAAATCTGGCAACATTTTTCCTGCTTTTCCACTGAGTCTTCTAGCAAACACCCAGAGCGAATCCTGTAGGAGTCCACAGCACAGTCAGTGGAGAGCCTCTCCTTAGGGCTAATTATAAAAATGAGCACGTCTTAGAATCATAACACCATTAGCCAGGGGAAGGCTGCATAATTTAAACACGGCCAACATGGTCGACCACTGCAAACAATTACAGAAAATATCAGGCCAGTAGATATTTACTGAGGTTGCGTTCTGTTCAGCACCGAGGGATTTTCTGTTGTTGTTACTAATTTCCATCACTGGAACAATTTGAAATCACCATTGTTTAAATTGAACTACTTCATTTCTTTCCCTTTGGACAGTGAATAATAAAAATGAGGGGAAAGTCTCCTCTGGTCTGTGTTTAAAAGGAGAGGAATCGGGAAGTTCCAAGAATGACTTTCTGGGAGGACTTAGGGAACTCCAAGGTGGGATTCGAGGGTGCTGGGCGAGGTAAGACCTGGTCGGGGAGGCAGGACAGCGCGGCGGGCTTCCACCAAACCCGCCACCCAGGGGCTCCGCGAGGACCGGGGGTCATGGGTTTCGATACAATGAGCCCGATTATCTTCAAGAATACGAGATTGGAAGTAAGGGGCCGTGGTGGGCAAGAGAAGAATGGAGAGGGGGCACCCCAACAAGACTCTGTCATGTGCAGAAGTGTCTGCTACGTTGTAAGATGTCAGTGGGTCCCTGGGGAATTTTTGACACCGAGAGTAATCCCCACCACCTTACTGGAAAAAGGCACTTTGAAGGAGGACATTTCAAACAAGCATGATATTTTCTCCATTAAAGAGGCTCGTGTATGTGCTAAGTGGTGAGGATTTGTTTTATACTCTTATTTATTTCATGCTTTTAAAAATGACAGCATCAACTTATTTTATGGTAAAACCCGATATAATGTATTCTCTCCCTCCATCATAGCCTTTCACATTACTGCAATTATTAAATAGCGTAATTTCGAAAGCATGAAGGTGTAGTGATGAAGAACACAGCTCTAGTTTAATTGTATATAAATTAATTTGGCATTCATCATTCATCACATGGTTTCCATTTGTTTGACTTGTTGACATAATTACAGTAAGTTGATAATGGAAAAAACAGTCTTCAATATTGCCACATAAATGTGCTCGGCTCATGTGAATTTTCAGCTGCAGTCTGGCTTGATTAGAGCATCCTTCAGTCCCGTCTCCCCTCCCTGCTGGCGACCTGGCGAGCGCGGGCCAGTGTGTTGAAGGAAGTGTGCTTTCTCACCTACGGGCTGGCTGGGCCAGAGACCTGGCCGGCCTTGGAGTGCGGGAGTGTTCGAGCTTCCATCAGCAAGATCAGTGGTGTGCGCCTTGCTCGTCCCACGGCACACATAAACTAATAACTAAAGTTCTGTGGCACACCAAAAGATGTATTTTTTTGCCAATCGGACAAAGGCACAATTTTCATTGATTCTTTACAGAAAAAGAACAATGATAGTAATTACCTACCCTTTTTGTTCCAGAGTGAGTTTTTATAAAATCAGGTGCCTATAACTTGTATATTTCTGGGACCAAGAATTAACCAATCAGACACAACCTTACTGTGTGAAGTGACCAAGAAGATGCACTCGATCACATGACCTGTATAGTTATGGTTCCAGACACAGCATTCGCACTGGATGGCCACCGCTGTGGTGGCTGCTATCGTTGTTTTTAGACCATCTCAGAGAAGAGAGGCCAGTGCCCTGACTCAATAGCCAGATGTTGCATGTTTTACAGATTCTTGTGGCGCGCCAGTGTGCCGTGGGGCACCAGTTGAACATCGCTGAGCTAGATGAGTGGATAGTGTGAGGGCGCTTTCTTGTTAAGCCGAAACCACTTACACTTTCCCATGCCACCCAAGCATCTTTCTAAATGAACTTGGTGAAATCCAGTGGAATAACCTTGTGGTTTAAAGCTCAATGGCGTGATTTTGAATACTGATAGAGCTGGTTTAAGCACTCGGGTATTTCCTCTGCTTTTTCACTTCTATTTTGGTCTCCTTCACGCAAAATAAAATTTATTTTCTGTACTGAGAAGTCAATATTTTTACCATTTTGTTTTCAGCTCTCCCGACAAATTGCAATCAACATTCATTACCAACTTTAAAGAGATGTAGTAAGAATTTGAACACAATAACATAGGGACACAGGTTAGAACTTTGGCAAAGTACCTTTGCCATTGATGGAAGCATCTGCCAGGGCTGTGGCCATGTCTACACTGTGCTAAAATCCGGATGAAGGGGGAAGAACATCGATGGTTCTCACCTTCTGTCTGTACACACCAAACCAATGGCCTAAGTAACAGCTCTTGGTTTCAGCGGGCGGCTGTGGTTTAGGGTTGCGAACTCTCTTCCACTTAGAAATGTATTTTCAGTGACATTCTCACATCTCAGACACACATACTTGGTAAGAGCGCGCTGCCCTCGTATCCTTTCTAATAATTAATGGAATCCGGCACCTAGCAGATTCTAGCCCCTGGTGGCCCGGGAGGGAAGACCCTGTTACAGTACACATGAAACTCTCTCAAACGCGCATTTGTTTGCTGACATTTGTGTTTATATCCTCACAAGCTAACATGTTTTCTCCCCTGCAAGCCCACATGATTTCTCATTCGTGTGTTTCCCTTGTAGAAACTGCCAAGTTTTGGACCTTACCTTGAACAGCGCAAGAAGATCATAGCGGAGCACAAGATTAAACTGAGAGAAGAAGACACAGCTTTTCCACCCCTGGAGAGACAACTTTTTCTGCCCCAA
Source organism: Desmodus rotundus (assembly GCF_022682495.2). Taxonomy (NCBI): domain Eukaryota; kingdom Metazoa; phylum Chordata; class Mammalia; order Chiroptera; family Phyllostomidae; genus Desmodus; species Desmodus rotundus. The sequence goes on along the minus strand of NC_071398.1, from coordinate 54,774,618 downwards.
AAGCCCATTCCTACCATCAAGGTAAAAATGAAGCCGTATAGTAACACGTGTATTTGACTGCTTAAATTTGCAATGGTGGTTTAAGTGTCCGCTGTTACCATGGACCACCCGCACCTGGGGCGTCCGCTACAGAGCACAGGGGCCATCACACCTGACGCTGAGCTGCTTGTCGTTCTTTTCGGAACCTGTTCTTCCCCCCAAGTCCCGTGACTCCGTGCACAGCACCCGTCCGTGCTCCTTCCTGAGCCAGCCTGGATTCCACCCTCGCCCTCCATTCATGAGTCAGTCCCCAAGGCCTGCCGCTTCCGTCGGTCTCTCCTGGCCCCTCCTCTTCTGTTCTCCCCTTTCTGCAGGGGCCTTAACATAATACAGACTTCGCTCAACCTTTTCTGGGATTCTGAAACCCCTGCCTTCTGGCCTCCTCGCTTCTGTGTCACTCTTAGCTAATGCATCCTCCAATCACACATGCTCTGCACACGTGACTCGCACGTGGCCCCCGAGCTGTGGGTTTATTCTGGCACATGCTCTGCACACGTGACTCGCACGTGGCCCCTGAGCTGTGGGTTTATTCTGGCACACACACGCAGGCACCTGTCTTTCCCTCTGCGTCTTCATTACTGCTTTTGTTGCTGCAGTTTCTTCTGTTCTTGACACCCTGTGTTTCTTCACCTGTTTCCTGGAGGCCTGGCTTACCTGTCTCCATGCCTCGGGCGTTTTCTCCACCCATCTGTCTGTGGAGCTGGTTCTTTCCCCTGCTCCACTGGCCTCGTTGCGGATTCCTTGTTCAACAGTTTGAACTCGCGCGCACTGCCCCATCTGCCTCCTCGGCCAGCACGGGGCATCACCCCCGAGCACTGTGGAAGGAGCCCCAGCACCCCATGGAGCTAACTCTGCCCTGCCGCCTGGGCAGGTCCTCCAGTCCTCATTCAGGGGTCTAACCTGCCCCATCTCCCCTGGTTACGAGGGTGACAGTCTCACTTCCAGGCAAGCCACGCGCAGTAGATCTCTCCTCTCCGTCCGCTGTTCCTCTCCCAAGCCTCAGCTAGGAGGGCATGGCCAGGAGCCCCAAAGGAGGCGCTGTCTACGTCACCAGTCAGTCGGTGCTTCCCAGGCATTTGCTCCGTGGCCAGCACTGAGCTGAGGGCCAGGTCTGTGTGCAGAGACGAGCGGGCGTGGCCCACAGCTCAGGGGCCTCCGGGTGGGGGCAGAGATGTGGCCCCGACTTACATTTATCGTGCACCCCCTGCAACCCAGGGAGTGGGCTAGACACTGGGAATGCAACGTGAATTTTAATGAGAAGGACATCTCTCCTGATGGAGCTCGGAGTCTAACAAGGGAGAAAGACACGTGTTAAAAATTATTTACAGTTCAATCAAATGTGTACAAAATGCTCTGGGAGCGCAGAGGAGTGGGGAGGATTAGTTCCGCCTTGGCTGGTGGTGGAGAGCTTCACAGAGATGTGATATTTAACACGGAGTTTAATAAATTAGTGCTAATTAAGCAGAGAATTAATAATAAAAGCTAGTATCTATTGAGTCTGTATGAGGTTTCAGGCCCTGTTTTCTGTGTTTGCGAATTAACTCATCTCACCTCACAGTTACCCCGTCAGCTACCAGGTACCTGTATTTCTGTGCTTCACTGAACAAGTGATTGGCAGACAGAGAGGTTAAATAACTTGCCCGAGATCACACAGCTAGAAAGTATCAAAGCCCAGGTTTTATTCCACAGTCTGTCTCTAGAACAGGGGCCCTTACGTACTACCCTTTGCTGCCTCTCACAGAAGGGAAATCAGGAAGGTAGCATTTCAGGTGAGTCAGTGTGTTTGGAAAGCATGGCGTTCATGCCTGCTTGAACTAAGGCATGGCCGATGGCCTTCCATTCAGTGCGCAGTCCCTGGATGAACAGGCGGTGGCGTCGAAGAGGCAGGCTCGTTCTTGCTTCAAGGGGAGCTCCTGGGAAGGGCAGACTTGGCAGATAATCTAGTTTTCTGGATCATTCTGAACAATATGATGTCACGGGGTGGCGGGGGGGGAGTGCTGACTGATCTGCTCCGAGTCTCAGCTGCAGCATCGGGGTGGTATTCCTGTGTCACCCTATGGCCGGGGGTCCTGGAGAACAGCGTCCCTGCTGCCCAGCTTGGCCTTGCCTCTGGAGATGCTGGAGAGTGGCCTCAGGGGCCCTCGGTCCTACCCCAGAAGGGTCAGGGGGTTCACAGGACAGCTGGCCATCCAGGGGACTCCCTCGTCACCACCTGTACAGTCTGGTCTGCGTCCCCGACGACCCAGCGTTTCCCAGGCATGCTGCCACACTGGGGAGATGCTGCTGCATTGGGGGGGAAACAGGAGTGGATTTGCGGAGGAAGAGGGGCATGGGAGCCGGGGCTGGGAGGCTGCGGGGAAGGACGGACTGAAATAAGAAAGAGAGCGGCTTCTCCTAAACGCCCAACCGGGACCTCTGAAGGCACACCTGCCATGTTCCACAGAGGAGAAGACCCGAGCAGGAGGCAGCCTGTGTGCTCACCGAGGGGCCCGGCAGTGAGGGCTGGCCCTCACTGTGTGCTCACACCCATCTGGGCTCCCTGAGAGACCTGCTTCATCACCAGGGAGCTGTCTTGGAGCCTGGAGGGTCTGCCGAGACTCAGGAGTCCTGGACGCGCCCCACCTCTGTCGACCTCTATGGGCAGGAACCCTCACTCTCTCGATGAAGCCAGGGAGGCAGGGCCCCCCCGTGTCTTTGCATTTCTGGGTAGGAAGCGGATGGCTCGGGGGCGCACTGGGCTGCCACCATCCCCCTGCTGCTCCAACTGGGAGGCGGACCGCATCCGTGAGGCTGGCAGAGCGCATTGGCGGGAGACCACGCAGCCTGATCAAGCAGGTTATGATTTCAATTGAATCGTGAGAGAAAGGAGAAAAGCACTCAGGTAGAACTGGATGGCCATGCCAGACATGACAGAGCATAAACAAGACGGCACAGGAAGAGAAATACCCAAGGACACCCCCCGCAGTTGTCAGAGGGTGCCAGAGAGGGGCTGGGGCGACGAGAACCTTCTCGCCTGTCGTCGACATCCTAACAAATCGCAGGTGAAGACACATCAACCCGAGTGTCTAAAATCATGGACATATTTGGTCAAAATCGGCCCTGCAGCCTCACGGGGACGCTACGAGGTGTGACCCGCACTGGACCGTGAGGACGGCAAGGTCTTCCGCTTGTCTGGAATGAGCAGGTCTGTCCACAGGGCTGGAGGAAGTACAGGCACATCAGAGCCCATGTGTGGGGTGTGCCCATGCGTGGCGACCCCCAGACTGGAAGGTGACACCCGGGGTGGGGGCAGGTGCAAGAGAGGGAAACGGGAAAAGCAGAAACACGTCCTGGGGCGATGTTACAGACCCCAGAATCAGCGTGTTAACACGGACAGGCAAGGGGAGGCCCGATGGACGCCCTCACAGTCTCCAGGGAGCCCACTCCACCCGAGGCAAAGCACCTGGAAAATTACTGACTCCCCTGTTGGAGGTTTAGTCTCACAGGAGAGAGAGAAGCAACAAGGGGACCAGCAGGCTTGGCTTATTTCCGGCTCCTTAGAACAGTCTGGGGGGATGGCAGCTACAGGCATCCTGAAGGGAAGGAGCCATCCACTCACCCTGGAGTTCACTGGGCCTCGGAAAGGAGGTCTGCACTGAGACACGCAGGTGTCCCCACTTTCATAAACCCAACTTCCTGTGGTCAACAACCCAAACCCAAAGGTGGACCGGGAAGACGGAGGGGCTGCCAAGCAGCAACCTGAGGCGCCCTCCCTGCCTTTCCTAGGGAGGGAGGGAGGGAGGGGCTGAACACCTACAGAGCTCAGTACTCACTGGTCTTAGGGGAACACTCAGGTCACAAGTCACCAGTGGTGATGCAAAGAGTGTCACCAATGCTCAGGGATGTGTCACAAGTGCCCAAGCCAGAGATTATGTCACTTGGAGAAAATATTAGATAAGATGGAAAAACATTTTGTCTATTAAAAGATAAAAAAAGAGAGAGAAAATATACCCACTACTCAGAGCAAATGGCATACTGTTCACTTAAAATTAGCGAAAACTGTTCAACTCTTATTTGTCTGGCTTCCCCGGAGAGACTGTTCTTAGCACCACAGAGGACAGGCGGAACCTGTCTGAGACGTGAGCCCCAGGGTGGGCGAGGACGTAGCAGCACCTTGTTTGGCCGCCCCGGGTGAACCTAAGTCCACTCAGTGTCCGGCAAGAGCTTGCTGCTCTGAAGCCTGCTTGCTCCCTGGTTTAGAAGAGCACAGTGATGAGGGCCAGGGGACTGTCCCCAACCATCCTCAGGCATGCCCGCACCTTGCCCATCTGTCCCTGTCACTGAGAAGCCCCCTCCCACCCCGCTCGCTCTTCCCCACTTCAGTCCCCAGATTCTCACTCCCTCTGCTCTGTGTCTTGGTTTGCCTCCCTGCCCCTCCCTCACGGGGCATCATGGAGGACACCCAGAACGAGTTGAATGCTTGTTTGTTTTTTTAAGATTTTATTGATTTATTTTTAGAGAGAGGGGAAGGGAGGAGAAAGAGAGGGAGAGATACATCAATGTGTGGTTGCCTCTCATGCGCCCCTTACTGGGGGATCTGGCCCACAATCCCGGCATGTGCCCTGACTGGGAATCGAACCAGCGACCCTCTGGTTTCACAGGCCAGCATTCAATCCACTGAGTCACACCAGCCAGGGCTGCATACTTGTTTTTGAATGATATTGCTGTATCACACTGCTGAAAAATAAATGTTGTCCCAGGTTCTTTAGAAAAGGAAAAGGTGGAGGGGAAAAGATAAAGGTAGGTTGGGGAAAAGATAAAAGTAGACAGAAAGCTTGAAATCTAACCCCAGTAAAATTCTACAAAGATCATTGAACTTTGAGGCTGCAGAACATTAGCAAAAGATGAAGTTATTAAGAGTCACTATAAAATCTGTAAGAACAAACTGCATTATCTCATTTATTAGACAGGTAGTGAACTCGGTGTAAAAGATAAGAACAGGCAACGTGGGTAATAGCCCAGATAAGGAAATGGCAACGCGATTAGGCCCCGATAATTTAAACATTGGATCCCTTTCAGGCACACTGCACAGTATGGCCCTGCAGTGTGCTGTCCTTGGTCCTGACCTTGAATGACACCGGTTTCCGCGTAGGCGGATAGATGTCTAGGAGACCTAACGCCAGGAAGAACAGTCAACAATCACAACCTGAAAATACTTCGATCACTAATAAAAAAAATAGGCCAAAAGTACCAAGTTCGTGCTGAGCATCCTAAACAATGGGGCAGCAGGGATGTGGGACTGGGCCCGCCAGCTCCTCCCTGTTGCTCCGAAACTTCCTCTCAAACACGAGTATGGACTGATCTCCAGCTTTTAAAGAGCACTTTCAATCATCCCAAACAAATTTTCAACGGAAAAAGATGTGACTCTGGAATCCGTGGTCCTTCACAACAGCAATTTCAGGAGCACACCTCTAAATCACACGAATCAGCTACACTTTAAAGAACTGAGCATCACTTTCTTCGCACAGAGATTCACACACAAACACGCACACGGACCAGGGGTGGCTGCAGCCGGTGCCGCACCTCCGTATAGCTACACCTGCTTGGAGTGATGAGTGTAGGTCCCCCGCTCTCCACGGGCGTGTGCCCGAGGGGCCAGGCTAGCCCTGTGCGCCTCACTGACTATGTGAGTGTCGCGGTGAACTCCAAATTCCAGGGCGTGTACTCGGGGTGCTTTATAGGCTGGAAGTACTGCCTGGAGGCTTTGAGTTTTAAACAGATGTCCACGTTTCCAGCCACATAGAATGACAATTTATTTTCTGGGATATTCTTTTCCAAAAACAATGGAAAATACTTGTCATTCTTTGATCCTTTTCCAGATTGAAAATATGTATATTTTTAAAAGATTTTATTTCTTTATTTTTAGAGAGAGAGTAGGGGAGGGAGAAAGAGAGGGAGAGAAGCACCCATGTGTGAGAGAAACATCAGTTGGTTGCTTCTTGTACCCCCCAGCCGGGGACGGCCCACAGTCGAACCGGCAACCTTCCACCCTGCAGGAAGTTACCCAACCCACTGAGCTGCACCCGTCAGGGCTACAATTTTCTTAAGAACCGTGATGAATGAGGGGGGTGCATTTTAACACCGAGCGCTAATAAACAGAGGCTCTAAGGACCTCGTTTTATTTAGTTTCACATTTAAATGGTGATGTTTTGGTAAATAACAACAGCAAGTCTCCAATGCAGAGGAAAAGCCACATTTAATGTACACAGAGTGTGAACTTGCTTCCGACAACACAATCTCCTAGAACTACACGCGTGGTGTTGAGCAGGCCTTGCAAGCTGGACGGCCACTTAGGGAGTTTCCTGTCTAATCATCTTTTGACTATTTCCTGGTGATTTCAGTAGAGCCATAATCTGATTCAATGAAACAGCTGTTGTGATTGATTTATTGACTAGATTAGAAACAATTCTTTACTGCCACATATAAATGGCCTTTTATAGCCAGAGAATGACTCCATGCATCTACTATCTTAAGATATTGCTAGAAAATATTAAACCTACCCAGATACTTTGATAATGGTCACTTGGTCTTTAAAGAAGAACTCAAGTCTTTCTGTGAATTTCCTAGTAATACGAACGTTCAGTAAACCAACAGTAGCTCCTAGCCCACAACTATGTGCCAAAGCTGTGCTGTGTATTTGGGACATAGGTAAACGAAAGGTACATTTATTTTAATGTGCATTTGAGTGCCTGTTAGGTTTCAGCGGTCTACAGGAGCGAGATACACCATGGGAGACCCCGAAATGAATAAAACATGAAGAGAAGGCATGTAGGAAGCTGCGTAGAGAAAGTACCTATAACACGAAGTAGAAAATGCTAGATAGAGAGACAAGAGGTGAGTCAGCACAGCAGACTGCTCTCGGGCACGGGGTTTAGGTCAGGCAGCAGTGGTCCGAGTCTCTGCTCCATCCCGTACAGCTGACCTTGAACAACATGGGTGAGAACTGGGTGGCTTCACACGTACGTGTCTTCTCTTTAAATAAATGCAGTCAGCCCTTCGTGTCCACAGGTTTCCCAGCTGCAGGTTCAGCCAGCGCAGAGCAAAACCAGTACTGTGCACCCCGAACGTGCGGTGGGTTCCCTCCGCAGGTACAAAGGGCCGGCCGTGCGGTCAGTTATGTGTGCATGCTCCCTGCGTGGCGTGGTCCACCCCAGACCCCCTCGTTGTTTGCGCATCGACCTGCTTAATTTGATAGCCTCCGATCCCAGCCACCCCATCATCTATGAAATGTGTGAGGTTTAAAGGAGAAAATGCTTAAATGAAGGCACCGGCCTGATACATAGTAAAAGCTGAGAAGCTGTCTGTTATCACTGGTTCTGCATCACAGATCACGTACTGTCAGCCCTTCCGGGAGGAAAAACAGCAAGAGGAAGGGGGAGAGGGGACGGGGGAAGAGACAAAGAGAGGCCTCATCTCCCATTTGGTGAGGAGGAGGAGGAGAGCAGCAGGGCAGACGGAGGACAAGTTCAGCAGCGGCGGCAGGGTGGCCACCGCTGAAGGAGGGACAGGACTTCTCAGAGCAGAGACGGGAAGGAAGGACAGAGAACTCGGCACGAACTTCAGCGCCAGAGCTGTTGATTGGCAGGGGTGTCCAGGTTAGCTGAAACACGCCGTGTTTGGAGGTGAGGATGAGACCCAGAAGTGCATGTTGGTGGGAAGCCCTAAATACTAGACCGCAAGGTGAGACCGTGCTTCAGCAGCAGACGTCGCAGTGAGGTGGGGAGTTGAGTCTGTGCGGTGAGGCCCAGGTGAAGCTGACGGCGTGGCGTGGGGCAGGTGGGAAGGGAAGGATGTGAGGCGGGGGCCCAAGGGGGCCCTTCCACTGCACCAGAAGAAGTCCAGGGGCTGCGGTGAGTGACTGTAGTGGACATGGGAAAGTGGTTCAGAAGGCACTGCAGATCCAGACTGCAAAGACTTGGCGACAGGTGCGCCCGGGGAGTTGGGAGAAGTTGGGGCGAAACAACTCTGAAATGGCAAGGCTGAGTGAGTGGAAAAAGCCTAACAGTGTTCTCAAGTGTAAGAAAACCACTAGGCCCGGCTTTGTGGTGTCGATGCTGGGTTCAGTGTGTGGGGACACTGAGGCAGAGCCCTCGTCATGTGGCTGACAAGGGGGCCTCTGAAGCTGGTGGTGGCAGTGGGAATGGAGATACTGGTTCTGACACCCAGGGCCCCCCGGCCGGCAGACTGCGGTCGAGTTGCACTTAAACCTTCCGCGCGATGCAAAGGAAATAGGACAGGGTGGTCAGCTTCCCATCACCCTACCCCTGGAGAGGCGCACGGATAAAACGCCTGCAATAGCGTAGACTGTGCTTCAGTTTGAAAACTCGAGGTCCTGGGCATACTGGCCCTGAGAGCTGGAATGGGGGCAAAAAGTAAAAGAAAGGGTAGCCCAGGCCCTTAAAGCAGGAGCAGAAAATAACGCACCACGGCGAGGAGAGGCGGAGGGCTGGAAGGAAGGGGCAGGCCTCCGTGAGTCTGGGCCTTGAATTCAAACAAAAGATTCTCTTGGTAAAAGTTAAAAACAAAAGCAGAAAATCTTGACAGCATGCTAATTTGACAAACATTGTTACATTCTTCTGTTTTGTTTTACGAAACAAAGTGTTCCTTATTGTTGATGAAACATCTGTGCTTCACATATTAAGCGCGCTGTTAATTAATGTGAAGAACAAAGCAATGTGTAACCGCATGCAATTCTTCTGTGGTGAATGAAGAAAATCCTACTTCTCCCAAAGTAAAAGAGCATCTTATTTAGCTATTAGATGAGCCTAATCAATTAACATAAATTAGAATTTTTAAATAATGCAATATACTCTTCAAGACATGACAGGTGGGTATGCTAAATGAAAATCCAGAATCCAAACGCAGTGATGTAAATGCAAAGCACTCAGATTTTTATTTCCCTCATTCCTCACAATCTAGGTACTTCTAGTAGACGTGCATTACCCTGCGTCGCTTTTCACGCCTTTTGGATCCTTCCAGGTCCCAAATTGAGAAAAAGGAAGTCACCACCTCTAAAAAGGTGTCACTTCTTCTGTCCACAGAAACGCTGTTCAGGTAGCAGGGCACCTACTGAGTGCGGTTCCTAAGGTCATATTTCGAAGCGAGGATCGTGCACTGCCCACCTTTCCGAAGGCAGGCCTGTTGAAGCTGCAGGTGTGGCAGGTACACACACCTGTGAGCACGCAACCCTCAAAGCCCCCTGGTTACTTAGTGCAACATTATGTAAAAACGGGGGCGTCCCGGTTAGTTATCCCAGCGAGCGCCTGGAGTAACTCCGGGCCTGTCTTCCAGGACGTCATCGGAAGGGCGCTGCCTCACCTGGGGGCCTTCGGGGACCTGAGCACCGTGGAGCAGGCGGTGGCCATGATCGATGAAGAAATGTGCATCAACTGTGGCAAATGCTACATGACCTGTAACGACTCTGGCTACCAGGTAAGAACTCTGCGCCGATCGGGATGCCAGGAGGCACGCTTCCTCCAGCTTTTGTCGCAGAAAACCGTGTTGTGTGGCCAAGTCTACGATTCAGACCAGGCGTGCCACCGGGGCCCCCCGGCCGTGGCCCCTCACCCTCGCTCAGTGTCTTTAGGTAGAGGAAAGCCACGCCTGACGGTAACAGTGCCACCATTCCTCACGTGGTACTGCTTTAATACCAGGTCATCACCCACTGATGACACGCGGGAGGGGAGGTTCCAACCCAAGAGAGAAAGTCACCCGATTATGGACAGCAGGAAGCACTGTGGTTCGATCCCTGGGGCAGGGCCCAGCCCGCCGCATGTTGCCATCTCTCTGAAAGGACATGATCCCTTCTGCCAAGAGAAGTCTCCCCCGCCCACTGTCGACTGGGCTTCAGCCACACTGAGAACGGAGAGGCACCTCCCCAGCTGGCTGGGTGGTTGGGGAGCCAGAGCGCCCCTGTTCTGGAAAAGCCCCCAAGTCAGATTCTTCCCGGGCCTCCCCCTCAGCTGGACCTGCCGTGGGGCGTCAGTCAGAAAGAGGGCTTCCACTGTCCGCAGGCTACACATGCGGAGTAAAATTATTTACACCCAGCTTGTCAACCTATAAAGGTAAATGGAATTTTCAAGGTAGATAAAATGGCCCATTTTTAAAACTGAAGTTCATTGACCCTCTTCAGCCCAGAGGAAGGTCCGATGTTGCCTGAGACGGGATTTTGCACATGCTGACCACCCACAGAGTGATGTGTGTTAGTTGTTTTTTAAATCCCTTCAGCCTTAACTTCGCATTAGTTCTAGACCAACTTTTTAACCATCGTATCACATTTGAGGGTGGGGGTGGGCTGAAAGGTGCCTCTAACAGTTACTTTGAAATAACTGTTATTTTGACACATTGACTTTTCTGTCATCTTCTCCCTAGTTAACCAATCAGAGAGCAGTCAGCAGGTCCCATCACTAAGGTTGCACAGAGCATAGGGTGCGGATGTCTGACGTCTTCAAGGTTTCCACTCCCACGTTGGCTCCCTCGCCTCGGCTCCACATCACTGAAAATAACCTTATTCATGAGAGGGAAAGGAAGGGAGAGAGCAAGTATAAATTCTCAAGTTTCTCAAAGTCCTCACCTGGTTCTGAGCCAGAGGCCTCTCCCTGGTTCCCACAGCCAAGCAGTGACAGGTGGGGACAGGTGGGGACGGGAAGCCAGGTGTCCCGGCCCTCCATCTTCAGTGACTTTTCCCTGTGTGGTAGGACTCTGCTTGGAAACCCTCAAACCTCAATGTTGGTTCCTAAGCTGGTTTTTTCCCACTGCTTTCTTCTCAAAACTACACACATTATTTGAGATCCAAACAGGTGCATCCTCACCCCCATGTGGGTGAAGAGGATGAGGAGGGGGTACAGGGCAGCAGGGTCCTCTGTCCTCCGTCCGGTCAGACTGCAGAGGGGCCGGAGCTCTGCTCAAACCAGGGAAGGGACAGAGAGTGTGTGTCACTCCGCTGCACAACACAAGGAGAATAGCACCGAGGAATGTTCGACACCGTGCTTCTAATTTAAGGGGTTTTCTTTCTTCCCTCCCCTCTGGCAGCTCAGCTGTGGCTCTGTCTGCTCCAGCGTTGGGTACATTGTCCCCATGTCCAGCTCACTGCAGGGGACAAGAGCCTGATGCTCCTCCTCCCCTGTGTTGGGAGCGCAGGGGCGCCCGTGGCGTTGGGGGTGGTGACAGCCACGCTCTCCGTTTCTGTCTGCAGGCCATCCGGTTTGACCCGGAGACCCACCTGCCCAGCGTGTCGGAAAGCTGCACGGGCTGCACTCTGTGTCTCAGCGTCTGCCCCATCGTCGACTGCATCCGGATGGTTGCCAGGACAACCCCGTACGAACCCAAGAGAGGCCTGCCCTTGGCCGTGAGGCCCGTGTGCTGAGGTGATTGTCGAAACCCTTCTGTGAGCTCCAAGGCCACCCACCCACACACACGTGTCTTTTTAATTGTGACCATGTGGTCCAGCACTTTCAAATTAGAGCACACACCTAATTTCCAGATAGAAATCTCATATGTAGACACATTTCTAAATAATGAAAAAAACAAGGCTGCTACCAGTGACCATTCAACGGTCATAACATCGGGAGAAATATTAAATTGTCGTGGCCATTAATGCCACGATTTCCAAACTGCCCTATGCTGTGCTCTTTGATTTCTAATTGTAAGTGAAATTAAGGATTTTAGAACCAAGCACAATTAACATACAAAAAATGTTTCCAAGGAAACATTTTATGATTAAAAATTACACTTAATTTTAACACCGTTTCTAAGCAAATATAATTAGCTCCGGAAAGCACAGATAAAGAAAGTGAAATCATTTTTTACAGTGCCAGGGAAAAAAAATAAAGCCAAAGGGGGTTTGCAAAACTTTGTAGAGGCCCCTCTGCTGGCGTCGCTCCCTCTTGGCACTAGGTGCTGAGTGGCAGCGTTTGGGGACCGTCACTGCCGCTCTGCCGTTCGCCACTCAGGCCTGAGACCGGCGTCCAGACCCCACCAGTGAATTGACGTGACGTTCCTCTTTAAATATTTAAACTACATTCCCAACAAAATGCAGAGTTTGATTAGAGCTCGGGTGAAAGCCACTCGTTCACTGCGCACAGATCTGCTCGCTCTGATTTTAATAATCACCTTCATTACAGCAATTAACGTTTGAACAACATCCAAATTATACAGCGGTGGGTCACGGGCTTCGTGACTCAAGAATGAAAAATGTAGTGTTGGCAGCGTACATTTCAGGAGCGAAAACAGCTCAGCCACTCAAAGAAAGAGTGTTTATGTTAAGTTTCAGAAGTCATGGAATAAAAAAGAAATCTATTTTTGCTGTGATTGCCAAACAGTATTTTTGCATTTCTCTCTTTTCATAATCGGCACATAACACCATATACTTTATGTATCTACTCTTTTTGGCATATTTTCATGTGAATTCAGAAGTAGTAAATCTTTAAGGAACAATTCAGGGCATATTTCTGGGATGAATGCAAGGTGGAAAAGACATTTGATTATATGCTTTTAGAAATGAACATTGACCGCAAAATCTCTGTGATGGAATCATATCAAATAAAACTCCATGAAGCATTTGGATGCACGCGGTCTTTTGCTGCCTCCTTTGCCAGTGTGCTCCCATGCGCCCCATGGGAGGCGGAGGAGCGCTGGGTGAAGCCCCTCCAGACACACGTGATCGGGGTGCGGCTGAATCTAATGAGGGGAGGCCGGTGTCTCCATGTGTTCCACTTCCCCTCCCGCTGACTCAGGTGCCCCCGCTGAGTCCAGTCCTCCTCGGCCAACCTGTGTCTGTCTTGGGCTCAGGCCGGGCCCCTTGCGATGGCTCAGCGGCGGAGATTCGTGGAAGTGGCAGCCTTCCATCAAAGGTGCCAACTTCACGGTAAGAAACACCCATGTCACTTAACATTTCAGCCTCGATAGTTGTGAGATGCTAAGGACTCAGAGGAACTGACTCACCTTTGTCACCATGGGGGCGTCTCGCCTGTTGGCCTTGGTAACAGAGATGTCCAAATCAGAAACTTACCGGGGCCCCAGGTACACCATCATGGTTGTGGCCACTCCCGCAACAGGACAAGAGCTTTTTCCTGTGGGAGCTCATCAGCCCGCTGGGAGTTTACAAAAAGACATCAGGGCATGTGTGCCTGGGCCCGCTCACTGCGCTGACTGCCTGGCCGGGAGCCCTTTCACGGACACTAGGAGGAGGGTCGTTCAGGACTTGGCGCCATCCTCAGAGAAAGTGTGGACACAGGCTGTCGCTCTGCTCTGGACCCTCCGAGGGGGAGCAGAGCTTCCAGGGAGCAGGGCTCGGTGAGGTGGCCGTGACCCTTGCCGTCACAGCAGTTAGCGCCTGCACACATTTGTCCCCATGTGTCTGCTTTCTGCTTTGCACTAAGAGGCCTCTCTCATCTGTGTTGTTTGTAGGAGACCTAGTTGAACTTTGCGTGGGTGGCTGGCAGAGAGACTCAGAGTAGAGGGAGAAGCAAAGTCACGTAATTCCATCCAGCGAGAGAGACCCCAGGCCACTGGCCCTAGCTCACATGTGCCCACGGCTCCTCAGGCATGAACGAAGACATAGGACCAGACCAAGAGTCGGGTTAGTGAGTGTTTCCTGCGTCTACGAGGCTTTGCTAAACGTTCCACGTAAATGACGGTGAATGTTCTGTGCCAGCTTGGCGGGGCCGCAGTGCCCGGGTACTTGAACAAGCATCATTCCAGAGGTTCCTCTGACGGTGGTTTGGGATGAGATTTACATTTAAATTGGTAGACTCGCAGTAAAGCAGATTGCCCTCCCTAGTGCGGGTGGGCCTCGTCTAATCAGCTGAAGGCCTGGCTAGAACAAAAGGCCGGCCTTCCCTGAGCAAGAGGGACCTCTTCCTTAATAATATAATTAAATACATATAATTATATGTATATATAAATGTCTCATTGTATATGTGTATATATATAAATTTTACTTTCTGAATTCTGTGAGCTGGGTAGAATAGGTAGTTTGTTTTTTTCTACTGTTTTTATTAAGAGGGCATTTAAAGACAAAGCAGATGAGTGACTTACGTAAATCTGTATGTTTCACTGTTGTCACATTTGGAAATGAAGCTCAGCCGACGGGACTCGCAGCCAGGGTCCTCTCTTCCCGGTCGGTGTGCCACTCAGGTGTTGTGTATCTGTCTGCCGTACGGATATGTGAGGGTGCATCTCTCACCGTCGCTGGCCGTAGGCTACCAGTCGTGGCCTGAGGAAGTCGTGTAGTAGCTACTGTCTGAATGGGTTGAATATCGCCCTTAGAGACGAGTTGATCGCAGGGCAGGGTCTGATCCACTTCCAGCCCACGGAGTTCATTCAGGTAGCGGGAAAGCCATTAGACACACTGTCACCCGCCCAGAGCGGCACCTTTGCCTCGCACTCCCAGGTGCCCCAGGTCAGCAGACTGCTGCAGAGCAAGAAGTTGGACCAGGTCCTTGATGATTCTGGGACGTTCATGCAACCTAGCTCTCTCTTTTATTAATTCATATGGTAACATTAATTAGTATGGATTTTGGCTTAAATTGTTAGAACTACAGATGACATGGTTAAGTTGAGTAGTCCCCTTTGCACGTGTGAGCCTCTCATTGCCTGGTCTGGAGCTTTAATGAACTCGAGATGGGTTTCATTGTATCACTGAAACAATTGCGTTCCACTGTATCCACGCTCACTGTTCTCCTAACACGCTCTGTAAACAGGCCGGGTCGTTCTGTGGCTGGTAACTGGTCTGGAGCAGGGAACTGCATTGACTCGTGTGTCTGTGTAGCTGCGGAGGGACAGAATGCACCGTGCTTTTCCATAGCCGTGTTCTGCAAACCCCGGGCACCGCCCGGGCGCTCCCAGCCGTCTGGTCGACCTTCTTTATTTCACTGCTGCTGCTGAAGTCACGTTACAGACTGCAGGCGTCATTCACAGATTCGCCTTGGTCAACAGATGGGCCGAGACCTCCTCTCTCGCCAGTCATTTTCCCGTATGGATTTCTGTTGAAAATAGGTCTTCCTGCCTGTTAACAGTGCTGGCTTATTTATCTTCCCGGCCTCCTGTGGCATCCAGGAAGATAAATATCTAGATGCCATTCATGACATCTAGATATTTTGGCCAAAGATAAAACACTATATATACATATATATAAAAAAGCACTACACGTGATGGCCATATATCTATTATATGTGTACATGTGCACACATGTGACTGCATAAATACACATGCATGTTAACATTTAAGATGACTGAAAAGGTTAAGTAGGCATATTTTTCTTGGAGGTATAAGAATCTCAGGGGAAAATAAGAACCTTTCCATTCCATTTACGTCTGTAGGCAGGAAGCTCAAAAATGCTCCTATTCTTTGTTTTCAAAAGAGCTGCTTTTGAGGGAGAAGGGAGGGCGGGTTTAGGGATTTGGGACAGGGCTGTAGGAAGATAATCGTGAATTTTTTACTCTTCTCTTTCTGTGTTGCGACATTTGGAGTATTGTTCCTCCATACAGGCTACGGTGTTTTGATGGGGGGGCTCCGCCCAACCTATGTGGTGGGGTGCGGGCTGTGGAATGCGCCCGGCTGGAGATGGAACCCACAACATCTGGTGTACAGGACGTTGCTCCAACCAAGTGAGCCACCTGGCCAGGGCCCAGACAGCTGAAGTTCTAGATGACTCATCTGGTACAGCAACGGGGAACCAGACTTTGCATTTTACTATTACGTCAGCCATTTTTACCCTCAGCCCAGAGGTGTTCACAAATCAGCGGCCCTCCTCACCCGCCTCAAACAGCAGAGGTGGTTCCATAGGGATCAGAGAATCATCATGAGGACCCTTCAGGTGGCAGAGCTCTCCAAATTATCGTGAACTACTGGGCCTCGATGCACATGCATTTAGATTCGGGGTTAATTGTATCAGCTGGGAGGCTGTGGGTTCTTTGGGTCACACAGAACCGAGACTCCGAGAGTGGCTCAAATCTGGGGCTGGGGTGCAGGACACGGAGTGTGAGAACGCAGAGTGCAATCAGCTTCCCTCCACTGACTCATCTGCTGGAGCAAGAAATTCCAAGACCCTGAATAATAAGGAAGCAATAGTAGGGTTCGGGAGGAAGGACTGGGTTGAAGAAATGTTTAGGGATAGAGGACAGCATCCTGTACATATTAGGAACCCGTAGATACCCGGCCCTGTGTAAGCTGATGGGGAAATGCCAGAAGTGCGCCGCGTTGCGTACATCTATTAACATGTTGAGCGTGCTGCCATGGCAACACCAATACCCGCATCCCTGAATCCATCCGAGGAAGGGGTGCTTCTCAAGGATTGACGCGGCTGAGCGACTCCTGCGCAGAGGTGGCAGGTACTGCTTCACGCGCAGGTCTGGAAGCAAACTCCCTGGGGCGGAGACCTGCCCTGGCCCTTCCTTAGCTGTGTCTTCCTGCGGAAGGTGTGTTACCACCCAGACCTCCTCTCAGTTGTAAACGGGAACAGCACGAAGTGTGTTGATAACAACAAACCCGTGAACAGCTCTCACTGCGGGTCGGGGAGGGTCCTACACACGCCACCCTACACGAAGTCGATACTGTCATCTTGCCAGTTTAGAGACGAGGAAACTGAGGCAGGCCACCCTGCTGGGAGGTGACAGCTGAGATGGGGACGCGTGTGCACCTGCTGCCCACACGTTGCTGTGCTCCGATGCTCCCTCTCCCGAGGGGCGACTCCTCGGCCTCATCACGGGCGCATCAGAGAACGTGTGCAAAGAGCTTGCTTAGCACAGCGCCTGCACGTGGACGGCGTTCGAATAACTACTAGTTTGACTGTATCAATATTTGAATATCACGTCGAACACTGATAAACAGTAGCTATTTGGGAGGGCGCCGCTGTGGAGCTGGACGTTATGAGGACAAAGCCTGAGACGGGAGACAGGCACCCCGCTCCGTCTTCTCCAGGCCGGGCCTCCCAGCATCGGCTCTGCGGCTGGGCCATGGGGGCGCCAGGCTTGTTCCATCAACACTCGTGTGCGAAGGACCAGCGGCTGCCCGGCCTTGTGCAGGTTTCCCAGGGGCTGTGTAAACAGGAAGATGTCTCCCAGACAGAGCGGTGGCGGGGCGCTCAGGCCATGGAGACGCACTTGCTGGGTGTGAATCCCAACTCGGCCCAAGTCACCCAACCTCGCTGCCTCACTCCCCTCCGCTGCGACCTGGAGCGGAGACTGAACAGACTGCCCAGGGCCTTGTGCGGATTGAAAATGTGTGCGCGCGCGGAACCCGCACGTCCGCGTCGGCACTAGCCGTGTTCCCAAAGGCGAGAACGTGAACACAAGCCGAAGGGCCCTCGGCGGAGGAGACGGCAGTAAAACAGGCCACCGCCGGGCAATGCAATACTACGCAGCCACGGGAAGGAAGAAAGGCCGCGCCTCGTGGCAGCTGTGCCGCGCCTTTGAAGGACCTGCCAGGCTGTCTTTCTAAGGTGCCCGGGACCGCTTCACATTCCCACACCAGGATGAGGGTCCGGTTTCTCCGCCTGCTTGCCAGCACCCTTCTTGTCTGTCCTTTTGATTGTGACCGTCCTGGCACGTGAAGGGCATGTCGTCGTGGTTTTGATGTGCACTTTCCCGGTAACGTGGGGTGTTACGCACCTTTTCCTGTTTGGGTTTTTTACATCTTCTTTGGAGACAAATCTAGTCATAGTCTCTGCTTATTTTTGGTTGAATTATTCGTCCTTCTTAAAAATTTTACTCACTGATGTTAGAGAGAGAGGAACGGAGGGAGGGGGAGAGAGCGAGCCATAGATTTGTTGTTCCGCTTATTTCTGCATTCAGCGGTTGCTTCTCACATGAGCCCTGACCGGGGATTGAACCCACAACCTGGGCGCATCTGGAAGATGCTCTGCCCAACTGAACTACTCAGCCAGGGCAGGTTATTTGCCTTCTACGTGCTGAGTTGTACAAGTTCTTTGTGTATTCCGTGTCCTCACTGGTACAGGGTTAGTGTTAATGTTCCCCAGTCTGTGGGCTGCCTCTTCACTCCCTGACAGCGCCCTGGGTAGCACAGAAGACTTCAGTTCCGATGAAGACCAGTCTATCTGGTTTGTTTTTATGTTGCTTAAGATTTATTGTAACATCTAAGCAATTATTACCTAAACAAAGTTACAAAATTCACACGTGTGTTCTCTTCTGGGATTTTTTATATTTTTGGCTTTTACATTTAGGTTTTTGATCCATTTTGAGTTAACTTTTTAGATGCTTTAAGGTAGAGGCTCAACTGCATTCTGTTGCATGTGGACGTCCATCTGTTGAAAAGGACATTCTTCGTCTGAAACAACATTTCGAGTGGAACAGCTTGCTACCTGGCCCTGCCATTCAAGGGGCTCCCGGTTCCAGGGTGCAGGCCGGCAGGTGCCCAGAACCTCGCAGGGCCAGCCCCCAGTGTGTGAGCGGGAGGAGCCTGAGTCGGTGAGGGGTCTCTGCTGGGTTTCCAGGCCGAGCGATGATTGAACACAGAGTCGCCACACACTTCAAAGTGGCACCGTCGAGCACCTGGGCTCCTGGAGGTCGGTCCCCTCACACGCAATGCCCACCAATGAGTCATCACCAAGAACACAGGCGGACCTGCCTGTTTTTAAAGAAGACAATCTTAAGCGTGATAAGAAGCGGCTAAGAAACCAAGGCAGGTTGCCCTTGAAGTACACCTCCCCAGTGACCTCCCCAGTGACCTCGTCCAGGCCACGGTCAAATCCGTCCATTAGTTTCATTTCATATCGTTTCATTTGTTTATTCGGGTTTAAGTGGCAGTTAACGTACAATATCAGTTTTGGGTGTACAGGACAGTGAGCTCTCGTTCCTATACCTTCCGTAGTGACCGGCACGGTAAGACCCGTGACATCTGTCACGGCAGAGCTATCACCGTGTGTCATTGGTGTCATCAGCTGTATTCCCTGCACCGCACACTGCATCCCTGTGACTCGTTTGCTTTGCAGCTGGCAGTCCGTACTTCTTCCCCTGCACGTTTTGCACTCCCCACCCCACTCTGCAGTCCCCTCCCCTCTGGCAGCCGTCCATCTGTTCTCTGACTCTGGGAGTTCGTTTTTCCTTTGTTTTTTGGCCGGTTTGTTTTGTTTTATAGATTTCACATGTAAGTGGAACCATACAGCCCATTAGCCTTAACCAGAGAGCCCCCGCTTTCTGTCCCCACCTCCTGTCGCGTCTGCGTCTGGGTCCGGGCGCCTGGCTTCCCTGCAGACATGGCTGGGACCGCCAAACCCGATTAGCTGGCTGCCCCTGCCCTCGATGTCCGCTGGGTGTCACAGGGCAGCCTGCAGGCCCGGGGGTGGAGCAGAGCGCCGCAGTCACAGCCATCCACGCGATGCTTTGGAGAGGACAGAGAAAACTTCTGCAGGAAACGGCTTCATCCGGCCAAGCTCCGCCCTTCACCCCAAAACCACAAGGCATTCATGGTGCGCTGAACCCTTTCCTTCCTCCGTGGGACTCGTGCTCCTGGAGGGACACAAATACACACAAGGGTGGGCGGGCCTGCGTAATATCACCGGTTCTGTGGCAGAGGCCATCTGTACAGTGTTGTTCAGTCGGCGAATAGATGGATGTCTGTCAGCCCCCCAGAGCTCTACCCATCAGATCGAAACTACTCTTTGGCTGCACAAAGGGCTCTCTGAGGGGCTGTCGCTTGTGGTAATGGGATTCTCCCTTTGGTGTGGACTGTGCAAGGCCTGGGGCCCCACCTGTGTCTGGCTCCTGACCTACCCTACTGGAGGCCGCGCATCGGGCTTCAAACAGGCTCAGGGCCCCTGGGCCCATTGCATCCGGAGCCCCCTGCAGACGGACAGAGGGGCGTTTCGGTTCGGTGAGGCTGCCATCACGTTAATGGATCGTGTTAGCAGGAGATTACAGGCGTGGGGCTCCCTAATGGGGCAGAGTCTTAGGGATCCTGGTCGGAAGAATTACAAAGGGAATGCAGAGAGAGACTCTGCAAGACGGGGTGGGTCTGGGAGAGGCCTGCTCCTACAGGGAGACAAGCTGAACTGCTGCGTCCTGCTCATCAAACTCTCCCGTGCGAATGGTAACCTGATGGGGATGGCCTCAGGCCTGGGAGCCTGTGCCCGCCAGGGAGGCCACGTCAGCATCAGGAAATCAACGCTCTCCCTCCCTTCCTCTCTCCCTTCCTCTCTCCCTCCCTCCTTCCCTTCCTTCCTTCCTCCTTTCCTTCCTCCCTTCCTCCCTCCCTCTCTCCCTCCCTCCCTCCCTTCCTTCCTCCCTCCCTTCCTTCCTTCCTTCCTTCCTTCCTTCCTTCCTTCCTTCCTTCCTTCCTCCCTTCCATCCATCCATCCATCCATCCATCCATCCATTATGCATTTGCTTAAAAATACCTACTGCATGCCCTGGCCGGTGTAGCTCAGTTGATTAGAGCATCCTCCAGTAAACCAAATGGTCGTGGGTTCAGTTCCCGATCAGGGCACATAGCTAGATTGGGGGTTCAGTCTGCAGTAGGGGCATGGAAGAGAGGCAACCAATCAGTGTTTCTCTCTTCCCATCAATGTTTCTCTCCCTCTCTCTCTCTCCCTCTCTTCCTCTCTCTCTAAAATCGATGAGCAAGGATTAAAAATAATAAATAAGCAAATACCTAGTGCATGTTCTAAGCCTCAGTGGTTTCAACATAAAGACAGACAAGATCTCGGCTCACAAGGAGCCTGTGGTCACTCACCCCAGACTCTGGAGTTCCCCGGGACACTCTTGGAAGCTCCTCCCCCCACCCGCTGCGCAAGAAAGAAGGTGGGCTGGGTGTCAGAGCTGGTCTGAGTCTCTGCCCCTGCCCCTCCACAGCAGCTACTGGACACGGAGGCTCAGGGGCAGCTGGGAGGTCACGTCCTGGGACCAGGCTGAGAACTGCGGTCACTTAGGAAGCGGTTAGCCTACCACAGACTTCCCTCAGTGGCCCTTCCATCTTCTTCCTCCCCAGCTGGTGTTATGTCTGTTTCTGGTCTGTCTGGTCCCCTTCGGCACCAAGGGACACACTTGCAGAGGGAGCGACCAGTCAGGAGTGGCGCTTGACGGCTGGACCAAAGGGAGTTTCCTGCCTGTGTGGAAGGCAGGCATCTACGCTGCAAATAAAGAACAGCAGGCATTTGAGCGGATGACAAGGGTGCCCTGAGGGATGTCATTGTCACTTCTTCCTCCTGGTAAACAGGCCTAACATCTAGCGCATTCTTGACAGACCTCTTAGGAGGCCTTTTGTTATCATTCAGCCTGGGAGTTTGTTAGGGACTTTTGCGAGCAACAACTCATTTAACCCTTACCATGCAAAGGGCGGGGTGAGACCATTGGTCCCAGGGCTCATGGGGAGGGACCCCGCCTAGCCTGACAGCCCACCTCACACCTTACCGAGGCTGCCGATTGGCTGCGTGGGGCTCACAGGGAGGCTTCGCTTGGATCAGCTGGTGTGGGCATTTCTCTGATTGACATATTGCAATCAGAATCCCTCTCACCACCATCCAGGCTCCCAAATCCTTCAGAAAGCTCCACCCTCACTTCCAGAGCAGGGCCACACCCAGGCAGCCAGCTGGTGGGGCTGCCTGAGAACAAAGCCACAGCCAGTCACTAACCATGTTGTCTGTGGTGCCGTCACAGTGACTGAGTGGCCTAGTCAGGTTGTCACCGGGACAGGAGGGCCAGCAAAGCCTGCACTACTGCTCTCTGTCACTTCATAGGACAGTCAGCTGACCCCTGAGATAAAATGAGAAGCAGCTGCCCTTGGGCTCCTTCTCGGGGTGGGAGGATCATACGGCCCATCCCCACCCGTGCCCACTGCCTGCCTGGCCCTGCGGCACAGGCGTCTCTTCGCTTATTCAGCACAGCCTCTCCTGAGTCGTCCTGGACCCTCCCCTAACCACGTCCACACCCCCTCGCCCAGCTGTCTGTCCTCCCGGCCGCACCGAGCCTGCCCTGGCCTCACTGCTGAGACGCCGTCTGCTGTCGGAGGGCGCTCCTGGTGTCGGCCCAGGGCGAGAACTCTGTGTTTGCGTGCCCCCAAGGCCTGCCACCGTGTGGATGAGACAGCAGGCACGTCGTAAATATTTTTACATGACTGTTGTCAGCCTGACGCACCCGGACCTGAGAAAACACTGAAGCTGACTAAAATAGGGATTCTGCTTCAGGGAGAAAAACTAAGGGAAAGAGGCCCATTCCCCACCTGACAACTAGGCGAGTCCCTTGCATCCGCTCATCCTCCTGTGGCTCTCTCTGCGCAGAAGCAGGGAGACTGGGGGCGAGGGGAAGTGCTGTGGGGCAGCCGCCACCACCTACAAGAAGTCCTCCCGGGTTGGTGGCCCCTGTCCCTCAGTCTGGAGGGCTTGTTAGCACCCATTGGCTTCAGGCTTCAGGTCTTGGGGCAAACTTCCATGACCTCCCCGACAAACACAGTTACAGAAAACAGATTGCCGGAAGAACTAGGCCCACCGAGCGTGACTCTCCCCCACCAGACGAGGAAAACACAGGAATCGAGTGGGGGAGTGGGTTGGATGCGCGGAATGCTCACTGACGTCAGTTTCTAGTAGTCCAGAGCACCTGGGCTGCGTGTCCCCCGCCCTGGCCCGAGCCCCCTCCCGCCACGGTGCTGTAACGATTTTTTCCGCGCTACAACCTTAAGGGTTTCGTTGTTGAACAAACACCTGCCCAGTGTGCGCGCCCTTCTCTGAATCACACCGGCACCAGCACCATGTCTTGCTTGGGCCCAGGGGCCTGTGTCTCTTCAACATGAGTTACACGGCTGCTGTGACTCATTGTGAACGGTCTTCCAGCCCAAACCCCAGCGGTAGTGTCTCATTTCAGCACGAGTGGGAAAGGCGGGCGGCAGCCCCAGAAATGTCCCAAGGCCTAGATCAGTAGACACTGCGGGCAATGTAGGGACAGCACTGTCAACACTAAACTGAAAACCAAAGGGAGGTGTGGGTAGGAACCCAGGTCTCCAGGGCACAGAGGCCTTATTGGAACCCGACCCGTTAGGACCACAGGCCACATTCTGGTCTCACGAGGGAGGTCAGCCCTCGGACTGAATTCTGATTGTCCACATAGTCTCTAAATGTTGACTCCTGGCCTCAAGAAAGCAGGGGGAGGCTGCTTTCTCTGAGGCAAGACATCATCCCAGTCTGTCTCGGTGGTGGTGTTGGTCTCCTTGGCACCCCCCTCCTGGTGCTGGAGAGCAGGCGTCCAGGGGTGCCAGCCTGTGGAGGAAGCGGTGGGGAACGCTGGTTGGCTCCCTTCGCTATTCCACGGTCATCTGGGAGTAGCGGTGGTTCTGGATCCCTTATCCACAGAGATTGGGCCACAGAGGTCCTCTCTTTCAGAATGTCCCCCATGTGGGGGAAGAAAGAGTCCACACGCCCTGTGTATGGCGTCCGTCTCCAGCAAGGCCCGCCAGCAGCCTGTGGACGAAGAGCAAACATTTGTAGATCCGTGCGTTCGCGCCGAGGGCAGCGAAGCGGAAAGGAACTCACACCTCAGCAGTTCCGGTCTTCCCCCAAACGGAGAGCAGGTCAGATTAGTTTCGCTGACCAAGGATAAATTACCAGAAAGCGATCCTCTTGGTTTTGGAGCCTTGTAGATGTCAGAAGTGCAGAGAGAGACCATCAACCTGTGTTGGCGAATAAAACTGGGAGTGTGTTACCACCAACTGTTAACTCTTCGTCAGTGCTGGCTCAGCACGGTGAGACACTGTCACACCCTGGGGACCCTGGCGCGGGCTCTGGCTCCAGGCACACCCGTCCCTCCGAGCTGCAGGTCTGAGAGGCTTACACTGCTTCCTCGTGCGGCGGTGGGAGCGGTGATCTCTGCTGTTGATGATGCCTCTTTCCAGAAGAACAGCGTCGCTTCCCAGCCACACTGCAGAGAAATGCCCATGGCACAGACTGAACTCCTCCATGTCACCGGGACCAGAGGGGGGCTGTCGCTAATAATAATCAACATGGAAACAACGGCCCTGGCAATGACACTAACAGTAATCATCGTGACTATTTATTGAGCCCTTACTACGTGCGGCCCACGTCCTAACAGCTTGTGTGGAGGGTTTGAATCAACTTAAAAGCAAGTCAGTGATGCAGACGCTGATTTTTCTGTG
The DNA here is from genome assembly GCF_022682495.2 of Desmodus rotundus. Taxonomy (NCBI): domain Eukaryota; kingdom Metazoa; phylum Chordata; class Mammalia; order Chiroptera; family Phyllostomidae; genus Desmodus; species Desmodus rotundus. Next base: position 54,750,444 of record NC_071398.1, on the reverse strand, counting down.
GGTAAGGATGGGGAGGCGTTGATGGGTTAATTTACAAACCTACAGGCTTAAAAAGTTCCTGACTTTCTTGGCGAGATGGTAATGTTAACGCTCAGCAGGCTTTGGGTGCCTGCTTGTCGGTGTTCAGTTGTTGAGAATGGACTTGTGCATCGTGACATCCTCCCCACCCAAGAACCCTCTACCTCACCGTTAGGACGGGGGAGGGAATCACAGCAGAACAAAAGCGTCCACCTGCCCCCAAGCAGGTCACAGATTCCTTCCTGGGCTTTCGGTCTGTGGAAAACGTTCTCTCGTTCTTCTTCAGCTCTAACCCAGGCAAAGTTCGCTGTTATCTCTGAGACTTTCTACCATTGTTCCTACCTGCTGTGGGAGAAGATGAGAAAGTTTGAAAACCATCTCATTGCTTTAGGAACTCCACCCTCAGCTGTCCTGTAAGAGAACCGAATGAATGGTCATGAATCAGCCAATGAGGTTTAGTGCGTCTGGCGGGGCATTGTGTCCACCAAAGCAAGGGCTGGTCCCTTTCAGTTTAGTGCAAGTCAGCGAGCGCTTTCCAACCTACCGGTAACCAGACAGCCATCCTGTGTTCCCCAGAACTGTGGACCTCTCCGGAAAAGCTAGAGATCATAGTACGTGCATTTGCTCTCTTCCCATTCAAAACACTTCCTTTTTTCCTCCTAAGCCATTACCAAATGTTACCAAGGTATAAATTTCCACCCACAGGTGGTGAAACAGAAGACAGAGCAAAATTCAGTGTGAAACCAATGACTAAAGCTCCCCACCCTGTGGCACCCTACCGTGAAACTAAAACAAAAGTGCTTTACTCTCTAGTCATAAATTCTTGACACTCAAAAAACCTGCCTGTCAAATATTAGCTAAAAAAGACAAAAAAAAAAAATTTACAATAGCCAAGTACTGGAAGCAACCTAAGTGCCCATCAGCAAATAAGTGGATCAAAAAACTATGGTACATTTACATAATGGAATTCTATGCAGCAGAGAGAAAGAAGGAGCTTATACCCTTTGCGACAGCATGGATGGAACTGGAGAGCATCATGCTAAGTGAAATAAGCCAGGTGGTGAGGGACAAATACCATATGATCTCACCCTTAACTGGAACATAATCAACAGAAGAAAAAAGCAAACAAAATATAACCAGAGACACTGAAGTTAAGAACAATCTAACAGTAGCCAGAGGGGAGTGGGGAGGGGACAGTGAGGAGAGGGGAGTACAGGAACTACTATAAAGGACACATGGACAAAACCGGGGGGGGGATGGTGGGGGTGGGGGAGGGAGGTGGGTTCAGCTGGGGTGGGGTGGAGGGATGGGGAGAAAAGGCATACAACTGTAATTGAATAACAATAAAAATTTTTTTTAAAAAGTCCTACATAAACACACACACACACACACACACAAAAAAAAAAAAGACAAAAAAAAAAAACCACGTCCCACTACGAAAACAGGCGTCAATGTGCAATTTAACCAGGAAATAAAAAACGCACAGGCGGGCGCCTATTCCTGTTCACACACGTTTAGTAGGTAACCAGCCCCCCCGCCCCCGCCCCCGCCCACCTGGGTTCTTGTTATTCCCGTGTTCTCCAGACGTCTTGCCGCCACCACGCCCGTCGGCCCTCTCGAGAAAGAGGCTCAAACACGGTGACCAAGGATGACATGGCACGTACCTGGGAGCTCATGGTCCACAGGAAGCGAGTAACTAGTGTCCAGCTGTGGGTGGAATCGTCCAGTCTGATTATCCCGAGGCTGTCCCGGCGTCCTGATGGGAGAAACCGGGGAGACACAGGCAGCACCTGTGGGCAGAGGGCCCATCATCTTGTTGGCCGCTAAGACCATGTTAACTGACTGGAGATCTGGTCTGGCCGCTTCGAACACAGAAGGAAAGGAGACGGTTCTGGAAAACGGCGGGGCTCCGTTTTTACTTAAACATGAACTCTCCTAGTAAAAAAAGATGAAAACATTTTGATCGTCTCAGGCTCTCCCCCGACCTCTACTTTGAGGAGTCATCAGCTCTTTGAATAAAGCCCGATTGGTTTGGCCACCCCAAACACAGCTCTGTGTTGTAAACATGTCTCAGTCTTCCATTAAATCATGTATTTACATTATCCACCGTAGTACCTATTATGTGAGTAAAAACAAACCCCATCACATAAATGCATAAGATGTATTTGAAGCGGTGCTAGGAAATACAAGGCTTGATGACCACCTCAGTTTCATCCATCGGCACATTTTTCTGGTGCCCGGTAACAGTGCGGAACCATGGCGGGCACAGCAGTCGGTACAGAGATCTAGTCACACGTAGCATTTCTCCTTTCACTAGCCCACTCTATGCTACTTATTTGCAAGGTCTGCATTTCATATATAGCGTGTATCCTCAGTGCCAGGCACAGCTCCTGGCACATGGTACGGGCTCGATGAATATTTGCTGAATGAGTTCAGTCCAATTTCATTGTGCAGGATGGTGCCAGACCCGAGCCAGGTCCCGGAAATTTGATGGGGGGAGTCAGGCAGGAGCCCCGCCTCCCCCAGAGCCAGGCGGGGGCTGTGAAACTGTCCAGGGCAAACAAAACCCTGGGGCAGGGCTTCTTCTGACATTTATCCTGTGTTTGTTTTTGAGTGATACAAGTAATTCATGTTTATTATGGGCAAATTGGGGGCGGGGAGTGAGAGAAGAAAGATCACCTGGGGTGGTACCACCCCGCGGGCGTTTGGGTGCAAATCTTTCCGGGTTCTTTTCTGTGTTTGAGAGATGTCTTTACATGTTTTATGTTTACAAAAAAAATGCAATCACATAAAAACTTCCCTTTAAAAGAAACTGTAAAGGAAAAGGCATGCCATAGGACAGGGGGAAATATTATTTATTATTATGGAAATTTTGTGTGTGATGTTATGTAATATACACATTTTATGTGTAATATACACACAAGAGGACTTGCCTCCAGAAAAAAATGTTTAATTCTTATAACTCAAGAAAAAGACAAACTAAAAAAAAATGAACAAAGTATTTAAATAAATACTCACCAAAGAGATACGAATGGCCAATAAGCAGATGAAGAGATGCTCAGTATCCTTAATCATAATACTAACTAAATGAATGCAAATTAAAACCACAGAGAGATACTACCACACACCCACTGGACAATATTCAGGCCGGCAAGGCTGCAGCAACTAGACCGCTCCTGCGTTGCTGACGGGAGCGGAGGAGGGCTCGGCCAGCCTGTTCCCCAGGCCGGCGGCTCCCCAGTGAGCACACACTCACCAGTCGACTGCGTGGCCCTCTGAGGCATCCACCCGAAAGCAACGGGAAGCAGCGCCCACGCGCGGGCACGAGTGTCCCAGCAGCTCCTTTCATGATGGCAGAGCTGGACCTGAGCCCGGTGTCCACCCACATGTGGACAGATAAAGCACTGAGGCTCCATCCAAGGTGACAACTGTCGGCAGTGGAAACAAAGGGACCCCCGGTCCATCCGGCGACTGTGCAGGAAGAGAAAGCAGACCACGGAGAGCATGCTGACTGGTTCTGTGCATGGAAACGCTGGGAAAGAACATCTCTCTGTGGTGGTGGAAGGGAAGTCAGCGGTGGCCTGGGTAAGGGTGACAGGAAAGGGGACACAGATGCCTTTGGGGAGGCGGGATGTCCCACACTTTGTGATGGGGGTTACATTGTAGAATATATTTTTAAAAAATGCATCGAAACCATGCACGTCAAATATGTGCGTTTTATAGTATGTAAATTACACATCAGTCAATTTCATTTTTAAAAACTTAATCACACGAGCCTGCTGTGTTTTCACCCGACGGTCCCTGGAAAGATAGCAACACATGCTTTCTGAATTGATACGGCTGTGTCTCTAGTGTGGTCTGTAATAACTTCCAAATACTTCACGTCGTGACAGTAGCACAATTTCTGTAACTAAATTATTTCACGGTGTGACATTTAAGTTTTGGCCACTTTTTACCATTACATAGGATACTAGGTTGCCTATCTTTGAAAGGGTGAGTCAGTTTTAAATAACCAACAGGAGAGCCTTGGAGGGGGAAGCAAAGAGATGCTGAAATTGAAGGAAGAAATGGCGGTAAACTGACAAAGACACCGAGAACCTGGCCCACTCAGAGGGCTCCAGAAGGTGTCCTCAACTGGAGAGTAGGATTCGGGGCCTGAAAGGGACAAGGGTGAGGCCCCGCGGTTCCCATCCTGAGGTGCCTTCGAGAAGGGGGTCCTGCCATCGGCCGCAGCGTGTATGGCCCTAGAGGCCATGACGCCGAGCGAGATAAGCCCGACACAGAAAGGAGAATATTGCACAACCGCCCTGCGACGTGGAAGCTGAGAGAGGGGAACACGCAGAGCGGAGGGTGGAGTGCTGCTCACAGGGGACCGGAGGGGGTTCTGGGGAGAGGTTGGCCCGGGTGTGCAGTGGCTGCCCTGCGCTATGAATCAGTCCAACTAATGTACCGCGCGGGACCCACAGTCAGGAACGCTGTCCCGAATGCTGGGAATTTCCCGGAGAGTAGATTCCAGGTGCTCTCACTCCAAAAAACGAAAGAAAGAAAAGAAAGAAAATGGTGCCTATGTGAGGAGCTGCATGTTAACTGACTGGACTCCAGGAATCACTTCGCTGTGGGTGTCTCTCAAGTCACGCTGTTCGACACTTTAAATGCGTATAATTTTTATTCTAAAGCTAAACACAGGTGATTAAGAAAGGAAGTTTGGATCTTCCTCTAACAGTAGGGAGAGACCACCTGAAGGAGATCTGAGACATTTTAAGACAAGGGACACAATTCCATCTGAGTTTTAGAAAGGTCCCTCTGATGTTTGGCTGGACAGTGGGCTGGGGACCCGTCTGATTCTTACAGCAGTGCCGGGACAGGCTGAGTGTCGGAGCTGCAGACTTGGGACAGCGAGGAGGGGACGACTGTGGAAGAGACCAGCGAGGAGTAGGCAGGAGGAAGCCCGGGAAGTCTGGACACCTGCCGGGAGCCAGCAGAAGGCGGGCAGGGGACGCGTGTGGGTCCAGATGAAGCACCGACGGACGTGATGGGGGTCTCCGTCAGAGGCTGAGATCCGCCGCAGTCTGAGGTGGGGCGCATCCCGCACGTCTCGGTGAACTCACCTGAGCACAAACCACACGGGTGGGCCTGCAAGAAGACTCTGCCACTGATGTGATGACGTTTTGGCTAGTTTGGAACACCGAATTATCTTTGCTGTCGCCACACTGTTGCCGTGGGTGGTGAGGTTGTTATCGCCAAGAGCACCCATCCCCCCGTCGCTGCCTGCGAGACAATGGGCCTGATAATTACCTCGGGTTTGCTGCCCCGAACGTGCCTTACACTTCACAGTCTCCGCTCAGGACAGGATTTTGTTTCTGCAGGCGCATGCTTGCTTCTCCGACGCCCTGGGAGGGTCCAGCCGAGGTGAACTCCTCCAAGGTTTCCAGTGGGCAGACATCTATTCCTTTTTCTGCCGCGGGTCTGCTTATTGGATTAACCGGAGGATTTGAGGTGAAGGCCGAGGATGATATTGAAAACACGTCACTTCCATTGTAGCTGGGAAAATCAGCTTTAGAACTAGAGAGACCTGGTGTTGGGCATTGTGTACAGACCTTTAGCTTTTTATCACAGCTGTTCTTTGTTGCCATGACAATGGAATTAACCATTTCATTAACAGCACGGAGGGGGGGACTCGTGTGTACACACGTCTGACCTGGAACGTGGTCCCGATTCAGATTTCAAGGTCCCTGGCTGGTTCGAGTGGTCGTCTCCCCCTCCCCCTCCCCCATATTGAGCTCAGTGCTGCTCCAGGATGTTTAAAGCAAAGCTTTATATTTTTAAAATTAAATTTCTATTGGCTACATTGGCTTGGCTGCTTTCAGATGTCCCCTGAGTGGCAACATGGGCTTCAGGGTCTGAGGCTGGCGAAAGCAGTGGGAAGGGAAATTTAATTCAAAAGAAAACAGTTGCCTGTTTCAGGAGAAGTCGTTGGTTTGCTGTCACCTTCTTCGGGGCTCCACTTGGCGACACGGTGTTCTGCGAATTCTGAGGAGCGATCCCGCATCAGAACGGGCCGTCCAGGGTTCTGCCGCCGGAAGCAGGCGGTGTGCCGAGTGCGACTGTGACGCGAAGGCAGGAAAACATCCCAGGATGAGGGACGAGTCCCGTTTGTCACCGTGAAAATGCCACCTGAAGAGGATGGTATTTCCCACTCGCCCCAGTGCTATGAAGACGGGTTTTTACACGTCTCCTATCTAGCTTTCCTTTTAAAGGAAAAGCAAAGCAAACGGTGATATTAAACGTTCTACAAACATCCCTGTCTTTAAAGACCAAGGCAAAAGCTGCCTGATTAACGTTAGAGCAGCTTGAGGAGCCTGTTCTGCCTGGTTTCCGTGCCTGTGCTTCTGTTAAATAAACAGAACTCAGTCCTTCAGAAAGGTCACTATCGTTCATCTCCATTGTTTTGAACAGGTGCCTCGTGTGAAGCAACTTCGCACAGTGCTGAACACGCCTGGTCTCAGCTCACGGGGGGGGGGGGGGGGGGGGGGAGAGAGACGGTGTTGGGCAGAAGGCACCGCAGGGCCCACTTTCCGGCTGAGAAGCCGGGCCCCAGGGAGGCCCGTGTGCCGGTGCCAGGAACGGGCGGGGCCCCGCCTCAGAGCTGCCGGGCCTGCGGGGCAAAGGGCCGCCCTTGGTGCTTCGGTTCTGCTCCTGTCACTGTTGTAACAGCACCTGAAATATTTACACTCTTCCACGCACCCTGTCCTGGAAGGGAAAAGGAAGGCAGGGCGAGTATTATTCATAATAATTAAACTCGTAAAACAAGGAGGCAGACGCAAACCAGTGACATAAAATCTGTAAGAGCCGGGGAAGGCTCTGGGAGGCCGAGCGTGCACCCTGAAGAATTCTGAGTGCTGAACGACAGCCATTGAGAGGAAGAGAGGGATTTCTACAGAACACGGTGGGGGTGGGGGTCCTTTTTACTTTTTGAGTTTTTCTTTTTTTTAAGTAACAGCTTTATTGAGATATAAATCTGTGTCTGTGTCCATTGCATATAAATCTATAAACCTCATCTGAAATGTTCAATTCAAAGGTTTTTAAGGTATTCACAAGGTTGTGGGACGACCCCCCCAATCAATTTGAGGGCATTTCCGTCACCTGCATGCATTAGCAGTCGCTCCCTAGGCCTCTCTCCTCCGCACCCTCCCCGGCCCCGGACACCTGCTCACGGGAAACCTCTCCGACACACCCCATCTCCCTGGATCCGCCTCTTGCGAACATTGTATAAAAAAGGAATCACGCCGTATGTAGCCCTTTGTGCCTGGCGTCTCTCACTGAGCATCGTGTGTTCGAGAGTCACCCCTGTGGCTGCGTGGCCCTGTACTTCCTGTCCTCCTGTGGCCGAGTAACATCCCGTCGCACGGATGGACCCCGGGAAGCTCGCCCTTTCCAGCCGTCGGGAGCAGCACCACTGTGAATGTTCGCATGCGGCTTTCCTATGGCGTGTGTTTGCATTTTTCTTGGTGCTTTGTTTGCGTTTAGGTCATTACTATCTTCAAAAAAAAAAAAAAAGATGCAGGCAAGCATCTTCCGATGACTAAAGACCTCGTGGAATTTGAAAATGGAATCCACAGGCCGTGATTCATGCCCGGGAGACGGAGTGATTAATTCAGATAACATCGCTCAGGATTCTCAGCCACTCTGATAACAGAGATAGTCAACTAATTCTTTTCTCAGTGCTATTCGTTAAGTTCTTTGAAACCTTAAATTTTAAAAGTACAGAAAACATTTGCATAAAAGAAAGCTTATTATTAAACTCTCGGAGAGAAATAATCCATCTATCTTATCTACTTATCCAGCATGTGCTTTGGAAATACTGCTGCTTTAGTGGAACTAATAACTTGGAGAAATAAGACAAAAAAAAAAAAAACCCCAAGGGGGGAGAGTGTGTGTACGCTGGTTTAGACATGTAAGCCCAAATAATCTGAAAAAGTATTAACCCTCACAGCGCCGCGGGATGGTCCGTGTTTCTGCTCCCCTGTGGGGACCGCGTCCGGCCTGGCCTGCAGAAGGCCAAAGGCAGCAGTTCTGGCTCCTTTTTCATTTACTCACATAGCGCTAACGCATCACCAAGTCAGGTGACTGTCACTGGAAGTGAGCACCGAATGCATTTTTCTGGAGGGAAGTCCTGTAGGTGTCTCCTAGGTGGAGGGGGCGGTTGGGGGGGTGGCATCCGCTGTCTTGTGCTGGAGATGCCAGCTCGTCTGTGGTCTGAGCCGTAGAAAGGGCCCCTGGGAGTCAGGGTCCTTTTCCGAGGGCAGGAGCCCAGAGGGAGCAGAGAATGAGTTCTCGGCATCTCTCCACCACGAGGCCCGGGTGCCAAGCCCAGTGGGCACGTCCACCTCAGAATCCGACAGAAACCGCCCCGTGACCAGGTCGCGGAGGGGCTTTAGCTGCCACGTCTCATCAGCACCAGAGGGCAGCCCTCCCCAAAAGCATGAAAAATCTGGGGCAGAGCTCCTGCGGGTCCGCCCAGGGACTCCTCCGGTCACAGAACTTCCGCGGACACGCACCCTTGGTGCAAAGAATGAGGAAATTATGAGACAGTTCGCACCATGTGCTGTCGGCCCCAGGAAACAGCTTCGCCTGTGAATCTCCGAAGGGACGTTTGCAGTGATGGTGACGTTTTGCCTTCCCTGTGACTTAAACGCGGGCATGTCTTAAACCACCGCGGACAGCTGTGCACTTCCGACGCTAGTGCTGGGCGTAAGGTGGCTTTTAAACGCTGCTGAAATCAAATCACTCGACCCTGAAAGGCAGGATTTTCTTCCGCAGCTCATGGGAATGTTTTCCTGTTGGTTACCCATGATCAGATTTCAAGGTTTTTAGAATCAAATTGCCAAAATCAACTTGAAATGAGTAATCACTCATATTGAGACAATTATAAATTAAAAGTTACAGAACACGGTTGAGGAGACTTACCGACGAATTAAGAGCAGCCGAAAGGAGTTGCTATAACGCATATGCCGTTTTCAGAATAAGTAACCATGCTTGACAGATAAAACCTGATTTCCGTGTAGCATGCACGATGAGACCCAAACTGCTATAAAAAAAAGGAGGTTAATTTTCATGTGTCCCACAGAAAGGCAAGTGTAACTATCTTTGTGTCCAAAGCTTGGGAATAATATTTTCATGAAGTAAAAACCAACCACAGCCCTTTTCCTCACTTCAAGTTTATGAAACTTTCAACTGAATTTTTCACAGGAAATTACTGTCTCCAAGAACATAAAGGGTTTTATAGGAGGGATGCTGCTCAGCTGTTCTCGTGCGCACAGAGACGTAAACGAGGAAGAACAGGTTTAATAAAGCAGAAGAGATTTCAGTGAGACACGAGGCAGAACTTCTTGACTGCCATGGTGATAAAGAAACATGGGGAGACCGTTTCAGTAATTTTTCAAAGGTAATTATCCAAAAATGGCCAGTGACATGGAAGGAGAGGTCTTCACCATTTAATGCATAGATTTCCAAAAGCGAGGACTCGACAAGGAAGTTAATATATACCGAATACCACCTCTACCGTGTTATTGATTGCTCGAGAAAAAGTGGTCCTGTCAAATGAGGGAACCAGCTGAAAGGGAAACAAGGAACAGCGTCCCATCCCCGTCAGGGTTCGTTTTGAACACAGTTGCTACTTTATTTCCCTGTAGAGCCAGCTGAGAATGGAGCACACGCCTGCCTCCCGCTCGCTCCCTCTCTCTCGATGGCCTTTGTGGTGGAGACATTAAAAAGGCAGCCGCCACAATGATGCTCTTTCTTGCTCCCGCGCTATCTAGTTTGCCGAAGGGAGGGCTGCTACAATGCAGGGCCAGTAGGTACCCGGCACACCGCCCGGCACACTACCGCGCTGTCTCCGTGTCGGTGCACTGCATCGTCTCCACGAATGGCACTCTTTTTCTGGATCGTTAGAGGACCAAACTCTAGGGGCTTTTATCGTTTTCATAGATCCCAGCGGGACTAGAGACAGAGCGAAACCTAAGCTAGAGGTATGCTTGAGGTATGTTTGAGAAGGCCTTTTATAGGCTGTATGAACCGGCATGACTTTGAACTTGCTTTTTAGTAAGCCATGCTAGCCCAATACTTACAGTCAAATGTCAATGTAACATTTACAGTGTACGAGGCACTGTGCCAGTTGCTGCGGATGTGGCCTTAACCGGGCAGCATCTGGCCCCCGGAGCCTCCAGTCCAGACAAGGCGAGCGAAGGGACGTGGCAACCAGAAAGCGTTGGCCACAGGCGCTGTGAGCACTTCAGAGAAGCCCAGGGTGCTGCAGAAGGACGGAGTGACAGGCAGCGGTGGTCATGGGACCTGTCCATGGTGGGGGGCAGGCAGTCACGGGGAAGATCTGGCAACATCGAGAATTTATTTTGTAAACCGAGAGCCAAAGGATGAGTAGTAATAGCCGTGTGGGGAGTCAGAAGAGAGGACGGAGGAAATTGCATGTCAAGCAGAAGGAGGAAGGCACGCGAAGACCAAAGTCGGGAAAAGATGTCACCGGAGAGGGAGGAGGCTAAGGCCCACGTGCTGAAATGTGGAGAGGGGGGAGGTTTCTCAGCCCGATCAGAGAGCACATGGCATAAAAAGGGACGGGAGGCCAAAGCGGGGTTCCACCGGCTGTGGGGGTGCCTTTGGTCCTCCCCTCACTCCATACCGAAGCTCCTTTCTGTCTGTAGTTTTTTTTTTTATTGCCTTTATTGGGGTGATGCTGGTTAATAACATTATACAGGTTTCAAGTGTGCCATTCTACAGCACATCACCTGCACATTGTACTGTGTGTTCACCTCCCCAAGTCGAGTCCCCGTCCATCACCCTGTGGCCCCCCACCCCTTCCCTCTGGTCATCGCCACACTGCCCTGTGGGTCCACGAGCCTTTCCTGTTTCTCTTTGCTCAGTGTCTGTGTCGAGCAAGTGGTTTCTGCCGAGGACTCTGCCGCAGAGGGTTTATGGGAATGACCAGCCAACGGAAGCAACCCTTTGAGTCTTTCATCGTGGCGGGGGGTGGGGGGCGCTCCCTAGCGGAGCAGGGTCCTCAGAACAAAATAAAAGCTCCACATTAAATGAGAAGGCATCACACTGCTGTAAAATAAATTAAATAAATGGCCAGCTGGGGTGTTTTACGCAATTTATTGGGGCCCTCCGTGGTCCGTGCCACTTCTCATTAGTGGGTCTGCCACTCAGAAACGGGGTGCCGGTCGGCTTCACTCAGTAGCATGAAGCCCGTGCCCACCCCTCCAACACGCATGTTCAATTGTGAGGACATGCTGTTCCGAGCGTGTGCGTGCAGGCCCTGGACAGCGAAGGGTGGGCCCACCCTTCCAGCCCACCCTTCCAGCCTCTCCGTGATCTTCCTGGTTTTTACCACAATGGGAATCAGATATGTTGCCATCCTGTCCAAGTCCTTTTCTCCGTGCCGACTCTTCCTGCTTGCATCCATTGCAACAACCCAGGCTCTGCCAACTTTTTTCCTTCTTGACATTTCATTTTTAATTAAAAATGACATTTTAATTAAAAGGAAACATATGCAGAATAAACAGAATAGCTCTGCAGCCACAGAGAGCTGGGCCAGCCCGGCTCCGACCTCTGCGCTCACGGGGGGCCAGCCGGCTTCTCCGCCGCGGCTGCCGAGGCGCGTTCTTGGCAGAGAGAGAGCGCATTTCTAAAAGACGGTCCTCCCACCAACGTCGGTCCATGTGCAGAAAGCCTAGGAAGGGCGGAGGGCAGAGGAGCAAGGGGGCCCACGCCTCACCATGGCCTGGGAGGTTCCGAGCGGGGAAAATCCGCCTTTCTTCTGTGCAGAATATTAACACCATCCCGTTGGTGAGACACTCCAGTTCTACAACTTGCCATGTTTACAGATGGTCTGATTTGGCAACCTTAAATGCTAAAGGAGTGAGAAATCTGGCGTGAGGTAAGAATAGCCAAAAGTAAAGTATGACAACGAAAAGCGGCCCCTTCCCTGGGCGGCCACGCCACGGACTGCAAGCCCTGCCGGAAGCATGTGCTCTCCCAGCCGCTGAAGAGGCCGACCTCTCCCCGGTGATCTGGCTCCTCCCAGAAAGAGTCGACTGGTGTGGACAGGACCTCGCCAGACTGAGCACCGCGACAAAGACAGGAGCCAGTGGTGGACAAGCCCTGCCTGTGGGGCAAGCCAGGGGCTTCCTAAACAGAACCCCCAGCTGACCGTAAGTGGCCGGGTGTCCTCAGAAGCCAGCATGAGGGTGAGGATGGACAGGGGATCACTACGGTAACCCAGCCCCAGCAGGTTCAGGACCATTTCTGACAAGCCTGAGGGCATGGGGACAGACCGAAGCCCATCACGGACAGCCGCTGAGTTGTCACCTGGCACACAGGACTCACCTACCGGACAAGAAGCGACTCATTTGTCATTCTGTCCCAACAAGATTCTTGTAAACCAGGTTTACAGGTTGCAAGACAATGAAGGTGGAGGGAGGCCAGGAGCAGGCGCCCCGGTTTCAGGAGGAGCCTGGCCCTGCTAACAAGTTAACTTCCACCTTCCAGCCCCCAGAACCCAGGCGGTGAGGTGCCTGTTTTAAACTACCCCGTTTGCCGCATTTGGTTAAGGCGCCCTGGGCGTGTTGGCCTGTTCCAGAGGGAAAATGAGACCAAGACAGCGAGAATATTCACTCAGAGTGCCGCAGCCGTCGAGGAGCCCCGGTCGGGCTGACCCCAAGCGTCTGCGTCGCCATGCCTCACAGGGGGACAGTATCACATTGGGACCGCGCGATGGCATGAGGAGCTGATGGCTTTTAAACACCTGCAGCAACCCGTGTTAATGGAACAGGCCTCTGTGCAATTTTTATAACTCAATAAAATCACTGACCTCTCAATAAGAATAATCCCACAGTTATCAAGCTGGATTCTTTAAACCTATGCTTACTGATGTGCTGTGATCTGTTCTGCAGGCATTGTTCCGAGAACCGCCTTCAAAGGTCTTTCCGTGCGGCATGGAACAGACGCACAGACACGGTGGACAAACAGGTGGCAGTGCGGGGCTCGTGTTCAACATACACCAGGGGCCAGAGAGCCACGCGGGGGGGAAGTCACGGAGCAGGTGCAACTCACTGTCAAATGTTCAGCCATCAGATCAGACCTGGGCTAAGGGAATATTTTATCCTCAAGGGTCACTTGTGAATGGACTCTTCTGAGAAACAGGAGGGAGGTTGCCTCGTTGTTAAGGCTTGAACGCTGAACCTGCTAAGTGAGAGTGGACTCATGTAGCTCTCAGCAGCCCGCTGTCCCAAGCAAGTGTGCATGGAACGCCAGTCACAGCCAGCTGCCCAGGCATGTGGGCTGCACACTGAGGGTGGAAACTGTGTGTCCTCCAGGGGCAAAATTTGTTATCAACAATACCTCTTCTCTTGTCTTTCTTTTCCTTCCTTCCTTCCTCTCTCTCTCTCTCTCTTTCTCTCATTGTTGCCACATATGACAGATGCCCCCCACTTCCCCCTTCTCCTCCCCTCCACCCAGACTCCACGGCCGCCAGCCTTCACCACATCGCCTGTGTGTCCATGGGCTATGCTTATGTGTGTGTATGTTCTTTGGCTGATTTCTTCCAGTCCCTCTCACCCCCGTCCCCTCTGAGATTGGTCAGTCTGTTCCGTGCATCCATGACTCTGTTTCTCTTTTGTTCATAAGCTTATTTTGTTCATTAGATTCCACATATGAGTGAGATCACATGGTACTTGTCTTTCTCTGACTGGTTTCTCTCACTTAGCATCTCCGGGTCCATCCATGTGCTGTCGCAAAACCTAAGAGTTCCTTCTTTTCTACTGCTGCGTCATATTCCGTTGTGTGAATGGACCACAGCGTTTTTATCCACCCATCGCCTGCTGATGGGCACTTGGGCTGTCTCCAGATCTTGGCTATTATAAATAACGCTGCAATGAACATAGGGTGCCTATATTCTCTCTGATTAGCGTCTTGGGATTCTTAGGATATATATTCAGAAGAGGGATCTCTGGGTCCAAAGGCAGTTCCATTTTTAAATTTTCGAGGACCCTCCCTACTGTTTTCCATAGTGGCTGTCCCAGTCTGCGTTCCCACCCACAGTTCACAGGATCCCCTTTCCCCCACATCCTCACCGGCACCTGCTGTTTGTTGACTTCCTGATGGTGCCCATTCTGGCAGGTGTGAGGGGATAGGACTGTGCCATCGCCGGAGACACTAACTCAGGTAGGCGGCTCGATCGCGCATCAGAGAAACTTCTGAAAAGACCTGCCCGCTCTCCCCTGGGAACCGTCGTTGGTTTGTTCCGTAAAATTATCTGAATTCCTTCCTTCAAATATCCTCACCTGCTGCCTCCGCCATTCCTGAATGGTCACGTGGGGACCCTCATCCCATCCCACCCCAGTCCCCACATTAAAACAGTCGTCTTAAACCAATGTTTCAACTCAATAAATTCGAACCTTGCTTTTTGCCCCCAGAAACGGCCGGTGTCTCACTGAGATGGTATTCTCGCTAACCTCAACGAACTGCATAGACAGGATGTATTAACATTTTTAAGAGATTGAGCAAAAACCAATTCAAATACAGCAGGAGCCAAACCAGACGTGGTTAGGGGCACCCGCAGGGGCCAGGGGCGAGGCTGGTGTAAAGAAGGGTGGATGAATAGCAAGGAAACTATTTCCTCCGCTTTCGCTTAGCGTGGTCTTATTTGGGAGAGCTTCATTGGCTGTTTGTGATTGGTTGTCCTTCGGTTTTTGACTCCGTAACCTTGAGCCATTCAGGGCACAGGCTGTGGGTTTGTTTACCTGGACTCCTGGGGCCCCTGAGTGGCCTCTGTCTCATGCTCTCTGTGTTTAATTATTTTACCATCATACCCCGAACTGTATCTCCACCACAGGTTGTGCCCGTGCTAGTTGGGAAGCTAGCATTCTACAGTAGAAACCGTGAATGAAGGAAAAGGAACACAATTATTAACACGCTGAACTTGAGGTGTCTGAGAAACGGCGAGGTGGGGAGCCCAGGAAGGCAGTTAAAGGGAGCACGAGATGGGGGTCACTGCTGCATCGGGAGCCGGTGAGGGGCGATTCTGGGCCACAGAGTGGAGAAGGGGTCAAGTTAAAGTGGTCGAGTGGTGGAGAGAACCCCCGGGAAGGAGTCTAAGAAGTCGAAAGATGGGAGAAGTCGAGAGAGTTAGCTCGCATGGGGTCTAGAGGCAGAGAGTGTTCCAAAAAGTAAGGAAGGGTCAGCAGGGCTACCTATCGTCCTAAGGACAGGCAGGCACGCAGAGGTTGTTTCCACAATGTAGCCTCCAGCGGAAGAGCTCATCGAAAATCCAATTAATCACACAGTGACCTTAAACTCTCCGAGCCAGTTTCATTGCCCTGCAGTATACACTGTTGACTTTGGCCAGCACAGAACTCGGACTTCTCAGGGAAGAGGGAGCCCCAGCTGATAAAGAATAAATTGGTTTTCACGGAAATAAACAAAAAACGTTGTCCCCAAATTACATGATACGAAGAAGAGTGGCTTAGTTGTAATTCCTTTCCAAGGAAACACCAGTTTTCCTGGGACTGGTTAGTGATCGAACCGGCCCCTCTGTATTACCTTAAACCCTGATCCCAGTGAGACAATCTGCTGCTTCTGGCCGTGGCCAGGCCCTCCGTTCAGGGCCATTCACGCGCGCTGAACGCTTGTCCACAACACCCCCGCCTCCAGAAGACCACCTGACATCTCCTGGATGCCGAACAACAGCTTGTCTCTTAGTCACTGCGCTTCCTTGGGTTCTGCCTTTAAGCAAAGGGATTTATTGGGTTCTGGGTCTCGTTTTGCTTTTCAAGCATCTGCCACTTTATCAGCCTCTGATATGCTCAATTTGTTCTGGAGCCACCACAGCTTCTTAGAGAAACAATGGTCTGAATGATTTGCCTTCTGTGATGCAGCAAGGGGTGGTTTCCCCGGTTTTCTCCTCCCCTGTTGGGCCAATATAAAGGGAGCTGCCTTCCTGGCGGGGCCATCATGGGAGCACCGCCCAAGTGACTGACCGGGAGGGAGAGCCACAGTCCAGGACCACGCACAGGTCTCCGAAGCCATCATGTTAGGATTTCCACAGCACAGTGAGGTCTGTGCTTGCCTTGTATTCTCACTTCAGGCACCAATGAAACCAATGCGAGTCAAGGGCATGTTCTAGGAGTATGCTTGGAGTCCATTCAAGACTGAGCTTCTCTCCACCCTGTGGCCGCAGACAAGTCACGTCCCTTGTCCCCTCCTCTGTAAGGCAGGATGAGAATGCCTGTGTTGCAGGACCTCCGAGAGTATTGACGAGACCGTGTGTATTAAGGCTTCTTGTGAATTAACATCTTTGGTAGCGTGCAGCTGTGGAATAAGGTACCGCCTCTGGCTGCCATGACTTCCTAATCTGTTTAGGATGGTCGCTGACATTCAAACATTACTTCAAGGGTGTACCGTCCGTGCCATTAAATCTAGAATTTATTTTAGTCTTAACGCTGAGCAGATGTGGGCAGATGAGGGGGTCGCTGGATTTTACGTTCGGCAACTGCAGAACCTGGTGAGCAGTCAGGTGCGATGCCCAGCGCAGGAAAGGAGGGGATCCACTTCAAGACCTTCTCACCTGAACTACCTCATTGTACACCGAAGGCTTCCTGGTGACCGGCAGCATGTAATCGGATAATTCCCTTTGTATCAGAGAGAGGAATAGGCATTGGCTACCAGTAATAAAGGACAGAAACCAAAACCCGAGAGTCCTCTGAGTCTGCTGACACATTACCAAGACATGAACTGTGTTTTCAGCTGTTAGAACGTCCTCAAATAATTCCCAGGACCCGGCGCTGTGCCTAGTTTTATTTATCTCCGCCATTTCGATGGAAGCCCCCGTGACTCCCGAAGCCAGCTTGATAATGCCTAACTTCTCCATTAGGGATATTTTTACAGGGCCTGTCGCTCCGAATCCATTTGCTATTCACTGTAATAGCACATATCATAATGAATTCATTTAGTATTCATGGGGATAACACAAACACCATTTAGGAACTGGTTAATGAACTGAGCGGGGCTCTTTATCCTGCCTGGGTTTTACAAGAAACAATGCTCATTTATTTAAGTCGCCAGCTTCTTTTTCAGCTTCGTTGTACACACGCTCCTTCTTTTTGTTCTCCAGTGTCCAAGGGTAATGCTGCGGAAAAGAGCCGCTTTCTCTGGAAAACGGAAGCCCGCATCGAGGGACCTGAGACGAGGAGACGGGGTCATTACTTGGAATTCGGCGCCCCGTCATTGCAGGCTGGTCTGAGACTTTGACACTGAAAATTAAAAACTGCCAGAGCAGTACTACCACCGGGCTCTGAGCTAAGCCCAAAGTGCCACAATTAGGCCCATTTTACAGACTGGAAAACAAAAACAATGACACAGAAAAACTAAGTCACTTGTTCAAACTCCCGTGGCAGGTGAGTGAAGCATCTGAAGTTCAACTCCAGGAAGCCCGGTTCCCAAGCCATGGCCTTGGCCGGGCGCTAACCCACATGCCATCTTAGTTCTCGGGGATGTAGGTCTCCTTATAGAATAATGTTCCATGTGGTGCTCCCCTAATCAAGGTCTTATTGTAAACTTGACCCAACTCCTCCTGAAACAGTTTGCACAATTTGAAATCCAAACTGACTCCGTAACACACAGTAAATCCCTAAACCAGGGCTTGGCAGGAGATGGCTACCCCCACGGCTCCTTTGCCCTGTAGTAATTCATATGTTTGGGTACAAACCAAGTGATTCTGCAATAATGCAGTCTGGAGTCCATCTCCTCAAAGGAAACTATGACATATTTCAAAGTGAAATTGTGGCATAGTCTCAGACAGAAGGAAAGAGAAATAAAGAATAGAGTCTTCATCGGCAAAGTTAAGACCATACGGGAAAGTCACAGACGAGATCGTTCATCACTATAGAGTTCCTTTTACCGAATAGCATCCGCCAGTCACTCAAAAATCTACATGAAAAAATCAAAGGTCAGTGACGTTGACGGTTACAAAACGGCCACACGGATGTAAAGTGCGACCTGGGGAATGTAGTCAGAAATATCGCCATCGCTGTGTGGGGGGCTCGTCGGGTACGCGAAACGTCAGGGGGAACACTCTGCAAAGTATGTGATTGTCTGACCGCTATGCCGTGTACTGAAACCAATACAAAATAGTATCTAAAGTAAACTGTAACTGAAAAATTAAACTGAAATGCAAAAAAAAAAAAGTTGGGAGAATGAGGAGATGACGGCAGAGAGAGCCCTGACAGCCAGCACCTCCGAATGTGACAGCATTTGGAGGGGGGGCCTTTAAGAGCTAATGTGATCCCAGTAGGATGAGCCCCAAATCCAATCGAGGGGCAACCTCATAAGAGGACATGTGGACAGACGGAAGAGATGCCAGGGACACGCACACACAGGAAATGCCGCGTGAGGACCCAGTGAGACACGGCTCTCTGAGAGGCCTCGAGAGCAACCCACCCGCGGACACCTCGACCTTGGACTTCCAGCCTCCAGACCTGGGAGAACGTGGATTTCTGTTGTTTCAGCCTCCCAGCTGGTGCTCATTTGGTACGACATCTCCAGCACACTAACCCACCTGCTGTTTTGTCTGGGGGCTTTAGGCTAGATTGGAGGGGACGGGGGCGGGGGATCCTCAAGTTGCCACCGACAGAACTGCGTGAACAGGTTACAGTCAGGTCCCCCTGTGCTTCTCACGCCTCACTGCACTCTGACCCTTCAGCTGCCTCTCCACCCCGTCACTAATACTCTACCAGCCTCCTGCTATTTTGAAGACACAACGCTCCTTCGCCTTCCCTTCTCCTATACCTACCACCGTGTGCTCTTCTGTATATGGAGAAATCGTTTGCAACTTTTCAGAAAGAAAAAAAAATAAGTTATTCCACGTGCCGGTGGGAGGATAAATCTGTAGAGTGGTCTAGAGAATCTTAGTTAAAAATGAAAGGGCCATGCCCAAGTCTTGATTTTTTTATTTTTACAATGAGTTTGAGTGTATTATAGCAGCACGTTTTTCTGGTGAAAGGTCCGTAGCTCTCCTCCTCTACCCAAAAAGGTTGCCCTACCCCCAAAATTAAGAATCACTGCTAATGGAGAGCAAGGCATAGAGGTTTGACAAATTCGAGATCTCGGGACTACGACTAGACCATATATAAGTTTAAAATCTTTTTAAAGTTTAATGTTTCTATTCCATCTCAAAGAGGTGGTCAGGGTGATATTCAGTAATGCTCTGTTAAGAGTTCGGAGGGGAGGAAAGAGGAAGCAGGGGAAGAAAGTGAGTGAGAATCACTTCAATAATACAAATAGGCCAGCCACTTTATGAATGTCACCCAGCGTGGGAATCCTGGAGAGAATTACAGATGAAAACCCCGCCCCGGATCTCCAAGCCTCTCATCGCGAGCATAGCGTTGCCACGTTGATGCAGATTTCATTGTTTGCAGATACGTACGTCTTGTGCATGATGGCCCTCGACAGAAGGCACCCGCTTCCTCTGGTCTACTGGTCTACCCAACCTGCGGCCACAGCTGGGTGTCTGGGTCCTCTGAGAGTGTCCCAGTCTTCGATAGGGCAACGTCCTGAGGTTATCAAGAGTAATTTTGATAATGCACATCTTTCTTTCTTCCCCCATGATTATTTGAGAACTTATCCCTTAGAAACATCTTCACCTCGGCCGGAGTTGGCATCCAGTGCCCCACACGGGAGAGTAATGAAGAATCGTGATAGCACATGCTCTGCAAATTCACGGGCAATTATTTTCTGACCCGAGCACCGAGGAATCAGCATACCTCCCGTGTCACAGCTTCCAAATGCCACATGGGGTGCATCATCTCCATCTCACACATGCGTGTAACACGGGACTCTCCAAGACTCAACAGTCCAAGAACTGGCGGTACGCTTTGGGAAGAGACAAAATGATGGCACATGATTCTATTAAGTGCCCATTTGTCATCTTACATTTTGTCCTTAGTGTGCGGCTGCAGTAACGTCTCACCTAACACTTCCAGGCACAACGCTTGTCCGGTATTCTCATCGTGATTCCCAGCGACAACCTAACCTCTGGCTGAGAAGCTTTGAAGACTTTCGAAGTTCAAGCGTGAGAACGGCAAGGCTCCTCCTCTGGCTTCACCTCCCCCTATGCAGTCAATCTGTTTTCCTCTCATTAGCTGTATCCCGGGGGCCACGTGGAGTACAGAATCTGGGGGAGTCCACAGAAAGGCTGGAAATCGCTCTTCACGCATAACTGGCCTGCCTACCCAGTTCCCTTGGTCAGAGCGAATTGTCTCCTTCCGCAGCAGGAGCTTATGATGTTTTGGTCCTAATTTGCTTACAAATACAGGATACAATTCATCAGTGTACCAATGAACTGGGAGTGCATGAAGTCAATCAGGAATTCACTGGGAATGAGTCAGTGTTTTCTGACTTCTTCAAGAAAATGTCCTAGCTGAAGATAAAACATGTGAGACAAAAACTCATTAAAATCAATATTAAATTAGTATGAAACAGAATAATGACTTTGGAAAAGTTAGCTCCAAGAGTGTGTTCTTAAGACAAATCTGCTGCTTATTTGAACGTGCTATCTTGAGTGTATGTGTAACAGAAAATTAAGAGAAACGCTAGAAACAAAGTCATTCTTCAATGTTAACGTTACTTAATGGCCGTTGTCCATCAGAAGTCTACGCAGTAACGCCACGCCCCCCCTTCCCTCCCGGCGATTACCGCCAGGAATGAGATATACCTCTGTTGGTTAACAGTTTTAAATGACCTCTATATGATAATTTATGTTAATAGCATAACAGTGTAACAATGATGGATCATGTGTACCAACGCTTACAAATTGGTTACAGTGCATTTCAATTACAATCCCCTTCCTATCTGTGATCAGCAGCAAAATCGAATTAGTAGGGCGACCCTTGGTTGGTGAATGATGCCCACATGGAGAGCCTACCTGGTCGCGCTTTCCTTTGCAGAGTTGCCCGAGGGTCCCAAGGGTGGCACGACAGCCCGGAGAACCGACCGAGTCGGACACGAATGCTGCTCGTGGATTTTTTGTGGAGCAACAACAATAATCAGGAGGTGACACTGGGTCTGAGGGACACACTGTCTGCTCAGGACCAAGAAGGGAATGCCGTTGCTAGGGCCCCAGACTGCAATGCAGGGAGTGACAGGGCATGATGCCGAATGGACTGAAACGAGGGAGCCAATGGCCCACCCCCCTCCTGCATCCTGGCCACAGACCGAGATAAAGCCTACACACAGGTCTCCAGGGCAGAATCCCACCTGGCCCTGGGTTTGTGAGGTGCCTCACGAATCCTCTGCCCTCCGTCCCACCTCAGAGCCAAGGGGACCTGAGAGCCGCGCCATCATCAGGAGGCCGGCGGAGGCCAAATGAGAGCCAATCAAACCATTCGGCTTGACGGCAGCCCTTGAAGAGTCTAGTCCTTGGTCAGAGACACCGTGCATGGCCCGGGCAGGAAGTGTCTTACAGCCGTGCACGCAGCTGATGGATGAGGAGCCCAAACTCCCCCTGACCGGAGGGCACAGCCACGCTCCTTTCTCTGGGTGTGTCAAACCACTTACCTGCCGTGAGCGCTGCCCGTGTTTGGAGTAGGTAGACTTGACTTCTTAGGTAGACTTGAACCTGTGACGGAACCAACTGTGGCAACATCTACTCCCTCGCCACCCCACGCATCGAGGGAACTATATGCTCACTCTGTGCGGTTTCTTCACGTGCTCTCAGGACGCTGCCACTCGAACGCTCCCGGTGCAAGGAAAACACGTGCAGCTCTGACCCACGGAGGGTCGCCCCAGACCCAGAGTGAGGGGTCCGACGGGCTGTTGCTGCCAGGGCAAAGCAGCCCGAAAAGCCAGGACGTGGATGTCTCATAAACTGGAGGTTCTCGGCACCTCCTCTAGGCCAACCTGGAAAATCCCGCACTGATCCCTCCCCACAGTCTGTGCCCCAGAGTCCGTGGCCACAGTGGGTATAATCCCGGTGCCTGGAGGAGGGCGGGGCATCCCCTCCCCCATCTACCTTTGCTGTGCTTTGCTGTCCTCACCTGAAAATTGGGAGCACCCTAGGCCACCTCATGGGGCTGGCATGCAGATGAGGTGGACTGACACGGGGAAAGCCCTCAGAACGCGCCCAGGACACGGGACTCGGTAAACGCTGATTCGCCTGCGTTCCTTCCCCAGCGGTGTGGAAGAACACGCCCGGGGCGAGGACAATGAGAGTGCCCCACAC
This sequence comes from Desmodus rotundus, assembly GCF_022682495.2. Taxonomy (NCBI): domain Eukaryota; kingdom Metazoa; phylum Chordata; class Mammalia; order Chiroptera; family Phyllostomidae; genus Desmodus; species Desmodus rotundus. Next base: position 54,728,141 of record NC_071398.1, on the reverse strand, counting down.
CAGAGCGGCTCCGCACGTCGTTCCGGGCAGCCCTGTGTCAGGAGCGCAGACCCGAGAGAGGAAGCCTCAGATGTGGGGCCAGGGAAGGGCACCGATCGATCCCTCTCTCCTGTCATCGTTCCCAAATCCAGAGCCACTTGGGCTCCAGCGTGGCAACCCACGAGACCACGCCCCCCATGCAATGACACAGTGTCCTGTGCTGTCACGGCACCCACCCATGTGAGCCAAAGGCAGCTGAAGGCAAGCCCGGGAATCCCAGCGCAGCTGCTCACCGAAGAGGCCTGCAGGCCGACGCTCTCCCAGCTGACTGGCCGTGGGCCGTGGGCCCTCCACGCATATGCACATCATGTACCGTCGCAAGGTACGCTGCAACCTCTGTAGTCTTAGTGACCAAAGTCACCCGCTAAATCTAAAATAAAATAAAATAAGAAAGCAGCCTAAGTCAGCGGATGGACCTTCTTCGTGGCAGGTCAGCAGGCGCACAGGAACACATCTGGCTGGTGTTGCCTCCATCACTTCGGGCTGAAGGCTCTCTGTACATGTTCCTTATGTCCAGAAAGCACTCAGTCAGCATCCCTTAGATTTTGGCTGGGACATTTGGGGTCCAAAATAGGCCTGAAAGCCAGCGAGGGTCAGGTTTTCAAGCAGTATGGCTGCCGAGTAAGAGAGAACATGCTTTTTTAAATACAGACTGGCAAGTGCTGTGCATTCGGGAGTCCCCTTCACTCTAACATCAATCTGATGTTCACAAGACCGGCTTCCAAACAGAGCACACCCCTCCCCATCTGTGCTGCTGCCCGCGACGTTGTTTTTAGAACAGAAGAGAGGGCTTGGATCTTGAAAGATGTGTGTTTGAGCTCCGGTGGTCATGGATTCTCAAACAGGAAACATTAGCATCTCCACTGAGGACCAAGATGCTTTAGAATCACCAAAACCCGGCAGGAGGCAGATCCTATGTTTTCATTGTGTTTCTGTCTGGGTGGTGTGCGCTGGACGGGTTTGGAGAAAACCATGTTTGAACAAGCCAGCGCAGAGCTCCAAGGAGTCACACAAACTCCGCGGCATTGGATGAGCACGCCGACGGTCCCCACGCACCCACTGCCGCAGCCGAGGAAGCCATACCATAGACACACGAGGGCAGGTGTTGTGAGGACTCAGAGCTGCCACAGGGGGCTTCGTAACCCATTCCGGGTCCCCTCCCCAGGCGGGAACAGAAAACTATTTTCAGTCCGGAAACAATGCTCGCCATTGATAAGGCTTTGCTCCGAGGCTCGGACAGCCTCACCCTCCCGGCCCTACTGTGCAGCCAGCCAGCATCCCTGTGCGCTGCCTGCAGAACCAGCCAAGCCCACATGGGCAGCTGTCAACATCCGGCTCGAGAAATGGAGAGGAAAACACACTGGGTGCTGGAAGACCAACTTTCAGGCACGAGTACTCCGGGTGCTGGTGCCCACACAGCAGGCATGCCAGGGTGGTAACGACAAAAAGTGTGGGCGTGCAGCGCGCTCTCACACACACGGGCTCAGCTGGGAGGTCCGCACGCTGCAGCGAGGGTGGGCTGGCCTCACACACAGCCCCCGGGGTTTGCCTGGAGACCAGGGCCACCCGACGAACTTGGACAAAAGTCAGGTGCAATGGGGATAACGTTCCCGTGTGAGGTGGCACAGGGGTGAACACTGCTCCATTTCACAGCAGTGTGGAACTCTCATTAGTTACATGCATGTGTCAGTAGCGGCTTTCGGTCCACGCGGCTTTTTTTGGTCCTGAACTTTTTTTCCAGTTGTTTATCATTAGTGTAAAGAAATCCTGGTGTTGGTTTTTTTGTAATCAGTGCAATTGAGGTACAGTTATTTGTACAGTAAAATTCACCCTTTTTGGTGTCCTGTTACGTGAGTTTTGACAAGTGTGCGCACAGCCACCGCCGAGGTAGAGAACAGTGCCCTGCCCACAGAACGCTCACTTGTGCCGGCTGTAATCCACAGCCCGGTCCGCCGCAACCCCACCATCCTCTGCCTTTATGGGTTGTCTTCGTAGGACCAGATAGTATGTGGCCTTTTGAATCTGACGCTTTCAACTCACCACGATGCATCTGAGACCCCTCCCTGTGGGTGTGCATCCGTGGTCTGTTCCTTCTTAATGCCCCCCCAGCCGTCCCTTGTCAGGGTGGGTCAGAGTCCCGCCACGCCCCTCCCCAGTGGAAGCACACCGGGTCGTTTGCAGTTAGGGGCAAGGGGGAAGAAGCCACTACAAACATGTGTGGGCAGGTTTTTGTGTGACTGACCTGCAGTGCGTACTTCTCTGGGGTAAATACGCATTGCTGGGCGTATGGTTGGTATGCGTCTGACTCCCCAAGTGGCTGCAGCCCTTCGCACCCCTACCCGGCAGTCCCAGAGTCCCCGTGGCTCTGTGTCCAGCGTTCGGTGCTACCAGGTTCTGTTGGCTGGTTTTTGGTTTTGTCTTCTGGCCGTTTCATTTGGTGTGAAGCACTATCTCGCTGTGAGCTTAATTTGCAATTCTGTAAGGGTGAATGATATTACATGCATCTTTTCATGTGAGTATTTGCTATCCTTTGGCACAGCTTTCCTGGAGATCTTTCACCTGTATTTTAATTGAGGGTTGGTTTTCTTATTATTGAATGTTGGACATCATATATGCCAGAAGTAAGTCCGTGACAGGAGACATTCAAAAAACAGGACATTTCTCCCAGTGTGTGCTGTGCCCTCTCTTTTGGCTGAAGCCTAGCAAAGGCAGGAGGGCGCACGCTGGCCACCACTATGAGTCACAGAAGCGGTCACACGGAGAGGTGGGCTCTTGTGAATGACGCTGCCCTTCCTCTCACTGGGGGATGCGTCATTTAGCTAAGTCAGCTGTCCCAGGGCTCGGCTGGGGTCCTCTCCTTTTACCACACGTGTTTTATTGGTGATCTCATCCATTCTGTGGCTTCAGATACCATCTTTGTGCAAATGATTCCCACACTGACGTCTCCAGTCTGACCTCCAGATTCGTGTCTCCAGCCAACTCATAGACTCCTCAACCTAGAGTTAAACAAACCTTCTTAGACGCAGCGGGTCCCAAACTGAACACGTCTTCTGCCCAGATCTCCCAGTACAGGCTGATGGCAGCTTCGTCCTTCTAGGCCCTTGGGCCAAAGCTTTGCGTGACTCTCAGCTCCTCTCTTTCTCTTGCACCGACATCCGCTCCACTGCCTGACGTCTGGGCCTCGACGAAACACAGTGAAGTGACTCGTTCTCACAGCTCCCCTGCCACCGTCCTGATTGGAGACACATCTGGGCTCCCGGGGTCACTGCAGCATCCACCCAGCAGGTACCTCTGCTCCTTCCCGCGCCTCTCTCCCCAACACCACCGGTAGGCTGCTGCCAACACAGCCGCCACAGCAGCCAATTAACAACGTAATTCAGGGCACTGCAGTCCCCTCCCTGCTCACCATCCCCAAGGGTCAAAGGTCGGAGCCGAAGTCTTCACAGTGGTTGGCCGGGCTCTGCGTGGTCGGCTCCCACCCCCGCCATTCCCAAATTCCTCTCTGCAACCTCCTTGGGTCTCTGTCATTATCACAAATTCCAACACCCTATTTTCCGTGTAATTGTAGATAAAATAAGGAGGTACGTTACTAATGCCAAGTCCTCATGAGCCCACAGAAAAGCTAAGACAGAATTGAGCACCTTGCCCGCTTGTTATACATATATTCTAACTGCTGGTTAAACGCCTTCCCAGGCAGGGGCTATAGGAACCTCGTTGAAACACAGAGATGGATGACATTATTAATTACTTACTGTGTCCCGGGCACTTTGCATGCCTTCCCATCACCTTCACAGCTGTCCTCGGCGGTTGTGACTGTACTGGGCCTGGAGGGGTGACCTGAGACTTGGGCCCCCTTTGGGTGGGGACTGGGCCCCCATCCCTGTCTCGTTATCACCTTATCCTTCTTCCCTCACCAAAAGTAGCCAAAAAACTGGAGAAAAACTACAAAGATGATTTCACCTAGATGGTTTCTTCCAAAAAAGGTATCAGAGGTAAACATGCTTTATGCTCTGTAATTCTGTCTTCAGAATATTCCGCACATGCTTCTACCTTTGTTCCTGTTTCCCTTTGCCCATCACACCCACGTGGGTGGCAGAGGCCTTCTAGCCCTGGGACGAACGCCACCAGGGAAAATCCTGAGACTCTGAAGAGAATCGTGAATTTACAGGGCAGGAATCAAGGTCTCCCACCCCGGCAACCAGCGGCCTCATCGATAGAGGGATCGACTTGGCTTTTTGCACCAAACGTTCCTGAAAAGTTGTTAAATGAATACTTGCATGCAAAAGGAACGCATTCCCGCCGCCTCCCCTCGCGATCTTAGAACGGTGTTCCCACACAGAGAAAGACGTTTGTCCCCATGTCATGCTGAGCAGCGCTGAAGAGGCCCACAGAAACTAGAAGGAGCAGCCTGCGGTCCCCACCACTCCCGTATGGAGGTCATCGAACGGGCAGCTGGCCCAGGGGATCCCTGATACTCCCCCGCAAAAGCACAGCTGTGTCAACACACACCATAACTTCCCGCTCAGGTGTCGCAACAGCCTCCCTGCGCTGGGATGCCGGGCGGGTGATAGAAACAAATGAAAATGCTTTCAGGGGAGGCTTCACAGCGAACGGTCAAGGTGCTAGTACTCTTTAACTGGCCACACACGCCGTGACCGATCAATGAACGTTTGCGAGCCTTAATGAGGGTCTAATTGATAAAAGAGAGACTCCTACCTGATAAGAACAATGGTGTGTCACCTGAGATAAGAGCAGGCTTCTTGCTGCTTCTCTGTGATCTGGAAAACCTGAGTGTGAGGCGTCAGGTACATAAATTAGAAGGTGGCCTCGAGGGTGAGCTACCGAGACGCCGTTCCGTTTGACATGGAAGTCAGCTCGGGAAGACCGTTGATAGCCTCCCCCACAAAAACGCACCTGGTACTCTCCACCTCACTCCGTCATCCACGGAATGAACTGTGAATCTATGCACGTGTCCCGTCTGATGTAACCCTCATCAATCATGAGATACGTGTTCTTTATCACAGTCTGACAGACTCAGAATGGAAACGGGGAGGGTGAAGTCACCCAGCGTCAGGCAGCAGGCAGGATCTGAGTTGAGGTCTTCGGACAAAGTGTGTGCTCACCTTTGAGCAGAGCAGTGAACGTACTGTCGGCCTTCAAGTACGTTTACACACTTAATGGCAGAGTCACTGACCGAAAATAGCTATTTGTCCGACGTACGTGTGAGTGAGTGAATGTGTAAGTGTGTAAATGCACGTGCATGTCTACGTGGTGTGTGCGTGCTGATCCACGTGGCAGCGACTCTATTAGCGGTGACAGCCGAGGGGACAGGATGCGTTCTGGCTGGGAAGTTACTGCCCAAACCGAGCAGCAAGGAATTAGAAGCGGCAAAAACACAAACAGCACTAATTCCATGCTAAACATAGCAGCCTCCTTTTTCTTGGGGCAGAGTAACGGTTTTCCTAGACAAATTTTATTTAAATAAGAGCTCTTGGCTTTGGAAATGTCTCCTCAACCAGCCAACTCATGGCAGACACAAACGCGCCAGGGCCCAGCCATCATACTATTTCTGAAAAATAAAGCCGTCGCGGTTACAAAAATGGGCACACATCAAATTTCCTAATGTCACTTGAGAAAATGCTTGCATTGTTACCAAAGCATTGGGATTATGAACAGACCCGTGTTTCAGAATGTGGACTTGGGTTGATTGGAATGGCCCTTAACAGAGTAGGGTTGGGGCCGAAGACCCAGGAAGCCGTGATGGGCCAGGGCAGGGAGCTCCTGTTTCCAGCCTCCTGGGCGCAGGGACTCCCTAATGCTGCGAAGATTGACCCGCACCAACAGAGCGCCGGTCTTGAGATCAGGTGTCTTGGCTCAAGCCCCAGGTTCTTTAATCACCCCTGGGCACGTACCGCACTGGCCCACGGGGTGGGGCAGAACGGCCCCAGGTGCAGCCGCCAGGTGCACCTGGTCAGGCCCTGGCTCCTGCCGGCCGCAGTGCACGCTGGGAAGCGGGGAACGGGCTGTCGAAGAACCAGGCGGCCACGTCGCCCTACGGAGGAAGCCGCGGTGCTCCCCGGCCCACCCTCTTCGTCTGCAGGGGTCCCGCCGGGCCGGTAAGCTCCCACCTTCGCCGTGACATGTCTCTGTTGTACCGAAAGCGGCCCGTGCAGGAGGGACTGTGGTGCGGCCTACGAGCCTGCCAGGCAGCTGGGGCCGCAGTGGGCTCCAGCGCGCAGGCCCGCCTGGAGCGGCTCCACGGGGAGGCCAGGGGCGCGGGGACCCTGTGGCCACCCCCTTGTTCCGCGGGTGGAACCCCGCGCCAGCTCTGTTCGGCCTCTTTGCCTCATTTGTTGTCCAGAAGCTGCTCCCTGGGCCCTGGGTTGTGCGGACAGAGCGGCTGCGGTCCATCAACCGCTGTGTGTGTGCGTGTCTGCTTCTGCTCGTGGGGGGCCGAGGCCCGCTCCCCCATGCGTGCCGGCGGACCTCAGGTGGCGCGTACAGTGAGCCTGTCTGCCCCAGCCCACAGACGCTTCTGGAAACCACCACCACCTTCGTTTTCAACTCCGGGGGGCTTTTAGGAGCCGTGAGGCCCCCTTGCGGGGAACTGCAGGGCTCACAGGGGTGGTTCCAGGCGTCCTCGGCCCTCCCGCGCTCATCCAACTCTTGTGTCTCCAAGGGCAGCTGGGCGGGGAAACCTGGAGGCTATGGAGCGCAGGAAGGCTTTCTGACGTTCGGGGGTCTGTGGTAGACTTTCAGTACAGATGCTACACTTCGGGGAGTTCCTTGCTGGGGCTCCAACGTGGAGTAATAGAGAAAGCTGGCATTGGGGATCTTGACCAAAAAAGTACAGTGCTGAAAAGGCCAGGTCCCAGCAAAGCCTGGTCCCAGGCGGATGCGCACGCGCAGGGCGGAGAGCTAAGTCCTCGGTTTGGCTCGGTCTCGGTCTGTAAGTGACGCGCAGGCCACCAATCAGAGGCGTGTTTGCTCACGTTGCCCCGTTCATTCTCACCAGTAAGTGGATAAACAATCCCGTGAGGTGATTACAGTGCTATCTCCGCTTTCGCTTTCGAGCTGAATAAGGGTAGACCAGACTCCGTGCCAGAGCCGGGGCTTAGCCCGGGTCCTTGTCCACATCTGCCAATTCTGCAGGGCACATAAGCTGCCGACACACGGGGGCATAGTTTGGAGATTCAGGTCCCTGCTGAGTGGCTGGGTGCCCTATTTCCTAGTAAAATCTCTTCCCCCACACCGGATGCCAGCGCGGGGCTCACGGTGACTGGGTCATGCTGCGGCCGCCTGCAGCAGCTGCGTTTAAGGGAAGAGGAGGAACACTGAGTGTGAAGGCACGCGTGTGTGCACATGGACCCAAAGTCCCGGGCCAGGCGGGCAGCAGTGTGAAACGGAGCACAGGAAAGCATGCACAGGGACCGTACCAGATGAAATAACTTCACGCAGTTGGACAAGGAGGGCCTGGCCTTGTCCCCCCAGCCCCGGCCCCAGCTAGTCTCGCTCTAGTTGCCCTCACAGCCGCCTCTTCACTGCAGGGGACAAATAGATCGTCGGGCTCTGCCTCCCCAAAACGGGGCAAAGGAAATGGTGGAGATTTGTGACACGTGTCTAGATCTCACTGAAGTCGGTTAAGTGCAGTCTTTACGTGTTGTTACAAATTGTCGTGGGTGTCGTGAGTAGCAGCCGTTGAAGACGGTGCTACACACTCACTCTCCCAGCGGAGACCTGTTCAGCCACCCACTCGGTGGTTATGGAGAAAACCATTCTCTGGCCCTGACTCCTGTGGCTCAGTGGCTTGGGTGCTGTTGCACAGACCAAAAGGTCACCAGTTTGATTCCGGGTCAGGGCACATGCCTGGGTTGCAGGTTTGGTCCCTGGTTGGGGCATATAAAAGAGGCAACTGATTGCCATTTCTCTCTCTCATTGAAATTTTAACCATTCTTCTTGTAAAGAAAACCAACAACTGGCTATAAAACAATTTTCTTGGGATTGTACTTAAAATGATAGAACTCCAGCAAGTTTCCACTCCACAGTATATTTGGGAGTTCTTCTTGGAACCCTCCGCTTACTCTCCTCTGTCTCACTGGTGGGTGGGGGCATTGAGGCGTGTAAAGTCACACTCCTGTACTGAGACAGAATGACCTCAGGGGAGCACGGTGCTAAATCAGTGACATGAAGGTGACTTCAAGATCTGGGAGGGGTCCAGGGTTTTTAAGCGCAAAGCATAGCCTTGACTTCCAAAGAACTCAAGCCAGCTCACACTAGCTTCCTCAACTTAAAAAACAAAAAGAGATAGAAAGTTGAATTTACAGCTCACATGTTAAAATAATTCAGAAGGAGAAAGATACGGGTTGGTCAAAAAGTCCAGGGTTTTTTTCCCTTAAAGCAAAAGACATGTTTCTCATTTTCACCAATAACTCTATTGATTTGGATATTTTGAGTGTGTTGCTATCTCCTGCTATTGCCTTGTTGTGGGTACAGGCCAGGGGTGCTGCTAATCATCTCCCGGTGCATCAGGCAGCCCCACAGCACAGAATTATTTGGCCAAAATGTCAGTAGTACCAAGAAACTTCACAAACGACTTTGGATACATTCAATAATAGCACCTTCTCCATACACCGAACAAATCTTCTGTTAGCATTAATTGTATTTTTACCTTTCCTGAAATTATACAGCATAATATGCTGACAACGTTGCGTATTTTCTTCCATCTTCACTATAAAATGGTCGCACACAAATTCACCAATAGTGATGAGTTTTTTTTTTAACGCAGGCTGATGTGACAGCTGTCACAATACAATCTAACAAAACTGCTTTGTGTGAAGTTAAAGACAACTAAGCACTATTAGAGCCATCGTACAGGAAAACACCAAATGAAGTTTTTGGCCAACCCAATATTTTCAGAGTGGAAATCGTTCTTTTCTAGATTCTTGATGTAGGCAAACATAGGTTTTTTCTGAAAAGCTCTGGGTAGGGTGCTTTTTACCTCCATTTAGTCCCTACTTTAAATTCTGTTTCTTAGGGCCAGAAAGCTTTTTTTTTTTTTTAGAGCAGAGCCAGGTAATAGGCTCCTGGATAATCTGAAGCTTATGAAAGTCTCGCTCTTGCCTTTCATCTCTGCATAAACCTGTGCAGTCTCCTGATTATCCCAAATTACAATGTTTGGCGCTGCCCCGTCTTTAATCAGATTTGAGCAGGTCTGTTTAGTTAAAAAAAAAAAAATCAAATGGCATTTCCCTTTCATAGGTTTTGCACTTCATAAGAGGAGTGAATTCTGTTCTCCTTCCTTGCTCCCCATGAGAGATTCCTCTTTTAATGTTTCAAAGCCACAGTTGTTGGGTGTCTAGGAGCTCAGCCGTGGCCCCATGGTGGTGGATTGCATTACTTTGCTGATTTCTTACCTGCCGCGTAAGACTCCCATGTAGATTAGGACATGGTTTAAGAGGAATTATCTCCTGTTTTTAATAGATCACACACTGAGACTCGGCTCCAAATTCAACAGAAAATCAAGCTAATTGTTCATTTCTTCCAGGATGTCCCTGAAGGGTAATTGACCTCTGCAGAGCCGCCTCTTAGTAGGGAATGGAATCATGAACTTGAAGGAAATACTTTTCCTTTTGCCATTCCGATTGCAGAGGGTTTTTTTTTCTTCTGTGTGTGTGTGTGTGTGTGTGTGTAACAAGATCACAACCCTGCATGCATTTTACACAAAAGATAAACGTACCTTTCCCCCCAGCCAGTTTTGAACTAGTTTTTTGAAATGGCATACATTCCGGTAATTGTTATAGATAAAAGTGTTTACCGTTCCCGTTATGAAAATGAAGTATTCTCAACCAAGTCAGACCCTTCCCATCCAATACATCAAGTTCTATGTCCAGAGTGTTAATCCCACACTGAAAAGTGACCTGAGGACATGCGATGGGGACAGCTTTGTGGAGGGACGGGTTTGGCTGTTTTCCCCACTGGGCACACTGATTCCTTATTATTTTAATCTGCTGTGCCTGTCTACCCTATAAATTTTCAGCAACAATTACGATTCACTTATCCTCCAAACTCAAAATAGGATACTAACCCCAAATTCCTCACTCAGTAAGAGCCCCTTATTCTCTGTTTAAAAGCCAGAACATTATCACATACAGTCTTCTCCACATCAGAGCACACCAAAGGAGACCCTAATGTATGCCTCCAACTCGTCAAAAGTTACTCTTACGGAGGCCATGGCATTTCCTAGAATTAACTCCCATTCAAATCGACTCAGTCCTTGCAGTTTTTAACTGGGCAGTTACCACCTCCCCAAGTTGCTCCTCCACGAACTCTTCCAAGGGGCTTGAGAAGAATGGGAGAAGGTTCCCCAGCGTGGTGGGTGGCAGGGGAAGCCTCCCCCGGAGAGGACAAGCTCCCTGCGCACCCCTACCCACCCCAAAGCCTCTGATTTGTAAACTGCCGCATCGGTCTGTGCACGTGCAGAAACCGACTCCCTCCTGCAGTTTTCTGTAAGTTACTGCTCAATGGTTCAGTTGACTGTCAGGGAAGAAATGGTGTTTTTGAACCGCCCCTGAACCCAGAGCCTGTGGTGCAGGGTTCCGTTCTGGTGAGCAGTTTGGATTTGTGAAACAGCATGGCGTCGACCCGGAGAGCTCAGATGGGCCCTCAGCCGGAGCGGCCAGCTCCACGCAGGGGCTTCTGCTGGCTGTCCCCAGGTGGGTTCGACGCCCTGTTTCACCTCGGGTATTATTAGAGGCAGTTTTGGGGGCAGTACATGTAAAGTACCAATTTCTGAACTTCTCTGCTTCCTACCTTTTACCAAACCACCCATTATAGAGTTTGCTTGTCCTCAGCGTGGGCCGCCAGGTCGTGTGATTCCCAGGGAGGGTGTCAGGTACTCTGCTCCAAAGACAGACTTTGTCCATTCAGCAAAGAGATGGAAGATGGTCAGTCACCCAGTGGTCACCCCAGAGTGGGAAAGAATAAACATGGTTGACACTATTTGTGAACCTACAAAGCGGCGTTGGCTGTGCAGACCCAGTGGCTAGAAGTGGAGCCTGGAGCCTGTCGGTCTGCCCGTGTCCCCCGACGTGCCCTGCCCGGGCTCCTGAGAAAGGAGACTTAGAGAAATCCGGCAGGTCATTGCGTCACGGGCATCCATGTCTCATGATGAGACGCAGCCCTCTTCATAAGCAGTTTGTGCCACCTTGGTTCTCGAGACGCTCAGCCTCGTCCGAGGTCACTGTATAAATTTAGGCACAGCTTCCTGGGGACGAAACTGGCCTGTGTTACAGGGATGTCGGCGCTGCCCGGCTCTGGCAGCATGAGCGTGGTCGGTCCCCAGCTTGTGTTGTGGTGCTTGCTTGCTTCTGGGGCTCTCAGAAAGATGCATTCTGGGACTAATTTTTAAATGTTAATGGGTATTGGACATTTGCCAGCCCCCCAGCTGTGCACAAAACCCTGAGATGGTAAATAGCTCTTGATCTGTTTAGAAACAAATGATGACGGTCTGTCGGGTCCACGGGACTGGCGGCATGGCAACCAGCTCCGACTCGGAGACTGACCCCATTAACGGCCCTGAGGGAGACAGTCTGGTTTCCAGCCTCAAAATGAAGCAGCGAGGGCGCTGTGTTAAGGCTCCAATTATCTGTGATGAGCAGTAAGGAAAGCCTGCTCCCTCACACCTCCGGACCGTACCTGTGTTAGCACCGCTCTGTGACAGGTGTTGGGGTTTGTCTGCTTCCTGTGGGGTCGGGTCAAAGGGAACGTGCCTCCATCAATTAGCTTGGGTGTAAAAGCTGCACCTGCCCTCATGAGAGGACCTGGCTCTCTCCTGGGCGCCGGCCGCAGGGGTCACAGAAAGGCAACAGGCCCCTACCCCTTGATCTGTCGCTCTTACCATTTTAATTGAAAGTCAACGAATGGAGCATTTTCTGCAAACTCTTATTCCAAAAGGTTGGCCAGTTGTGTGCACTTGGCCAGTCAAGCCTACGAGAAACAGCCTGGGGTGTGTGTGTATGTGTGTATGTGTGTGTGAAATGTTGATGATGAGCTGCTATTGATTAAAAAGCATTAGGAAGAAGTGACATTTTCAGCATAATCACGGGGGTCCATCAGCACCATGTAAATATCTCACTGGCCAGGAAGAACATGGGCAGGAGCCGAGCGGGTCTTACTTGGGCTCTGGCGACATGTGAGCGGCCCCGGTGGTGCTCTGCTGCAGCCCGGGTGAGAGCTGGAGAGGAAACCGGGGTGCCCACCCACTGCTCAGTCATGGTGGAGTAGGAAACCGGGGTTCTGACCACTCTGAGCAGTGGTGGTACCCTTTTAAGAAATAGGGAGAACTCACTTCAGGACGTGGCCTCACTTGTGGTGACTTTTCGGAGGGACCTTCCAAGTAGCCCGGTTGGTTTTCTGTCTTATGGGTTTTATTCCCCTTGGCAGGAAGGAGACTCGGCCCCCTTCTTCAAAAGCAACGTGCCCCCAATGGGCTTTGAAGTCTGGCCGCCGCCGATTCAAACCTGGACTCCGCTCCTTATCAAAATCTGTGAAATCTGGGGCCAGTCACCATCTCTCTAAACTCTGCCTCTTTGTGGGCTCGCGGGACAGTGACTAAGGTGTGGAAGGGTGACCAGGGCGCAGTGGGAACTCCGCAAATGACAAGGAGGAAGGTGGTCACGGTGTCGTGTGGCAAGACATAATGGCATTTTTAAGGTTTTGATCATTATGGTAAATTTCAAAACTACCTTGATATACAGAATCTTTCTTTTATTATATATTCCTTTTTAAAATTGTCCTTTTTGCTAAAAGTGCACTGAAGGGGAAAGAGCAGCAGCTGATCGGTGGGTTTCTCTCAGACCGTGATGCTTCTGCGCCTGTAATTGCGTCTCTAGGGCTGAGACCTGGGAAAAGGCCACAGAAAGCACTAAAAAAAAAAGGGCAGGAATTATTTTTCAAAAAAAATAAAAGTTTCCCCAAGTCATCAGAGACATAACATTTGACTCCCACTTGTAAAAATAGAGATTTAAAAGGCTCACGTGGAGTTTCAGACGGGGGCCCTCTCTTTTCCTTTGGGCTGAAGTTCTAACAGGGCTGGTCCCGAAATCTGGGTTGAAAAGGCAGGCGTTACACTGGCGAGCACTCTCAGATTACAGACTCAACGATTACTTCTTTTTTCTAAACAGCACGATGGAGATACAACTCATGCACCCATCAACACAATTCACCCGTCAAAACACACGATTTTACTGCATTCACAGAAGTGCACGACCATCATCACGGTCAATTCCGGAATGTTCTCGACACCTGAAAAAGAAAAGCTGCACCCTTTAGCTGTCCTTCCCCACCCTCCCCCAATCTACTTTTCTTCGTTTGTTTCTATAGGCGTCCCCGGTCTGGACGTTCACAGCGTCCAGTCGTGACCTTTGGTAACTGGCTCCTTTCACCGGGCACGACACGTCCGAGGTTCGCCCACCTCGTGGGACTGCCTGATTTTCTTTTCCACCAAAGACATCCCATGGCATGGGGTTCATCTGGCTGCCAACTGGTGGGCGTTGCTCCCCCCTTTTCTCTCTCATGAAACATTCAGGCACAGCTTTTCGCGTGGACGGATGTTTTCACTTCTCCTGTCCACCTACCAGGAGTGGAATCGTTGGGTCAGGGGGTGGCTGTGTGTTGTGTCATCTGAGGAGTGGCTGGAGGGTGTCCCAGAGCAGCGGCACCCTCTACGTTCCCACCAGCTGTACAGGGACCCACGAAGTAAAACCCCGAATGCCAGCGAGTTCTTTCTTATTCCGAGCAAGCCCTGCCTCCCGAGTCCTCCATGGTCCTAGCCTGGCCCCATGGAGCAGCACCCCGTCGAACTGTGAGCTCCTCCCTCTGCTGAAGCTCAGGCCGTCCGCTCTGCACAGTCACCAGGCTGCAGTCTCCCCTCCCAGGTTCTCTCTTCTGACGGACAGGCTTTCGAGGGGCCTGCCGGAGCCCTCCGACTTGCCCGTATCCCTCCTTCTTACTTGACCTGCTTTGGGGAAGAGCCTTTGTTGACCTCACTGAACACAACGCCATTTTGTTCCTTAAAAATAAAAAAGGGAGGCACGCAGAGTACAGGATCTGTGCGTTGGGCACATGGATGCCGAGTGATGGAGTCCCAGCTGCCCTCCAAGAGGTACACTGTGATTTGTGATGTCAATTGGCCAGAATTGTACCCCATTCTCCAGGGCAGGTTGGCCAGTGCCGAGCACAATGAGATCATTTCCAATCCTCTGTAGAAGCTTGGGACACTAGTTTCATAACCTAACGTCTGACTGTGTAACACTCTGTAAACCAGGACTGAGAAGCATCCTTGCTTGGAAGGGCTATGATGGAACCGCGGCGAGAGAAGTGTGGAAACGTCCGCGCAGGCTGCCGGCAGCCCTGATGTGCACAGGAGTCCATGACACCCGCTCGCGCACGCGTCCGTCCTCAGCCGGCTGATTCGGGAATTTCAGGAGACTCTCATGCTGTCAGGCTCTCTAGCTGAACCACGCAGGAGCTGGGACCATAGACATGTCCGTTCCGTCTCTGAAAACAGACGTGGTGCTGGCAGCCGACGTGGGAAAGGGAGAACCCCAGCATTTTACAATCCCCTTAGAACATCACCTCTGCCAACGCACCAGCAGCCGACGGGGCAGGCCTTTTGAGATGGCTTCTGAATGGCGGGCCTCTGTCGGTGAGTCGGTACCTCTCTCTGAAGCACCGGAGGACGCAGCCGTGGCACTTGGTCTGCGCTGAGTGGTGGCAGGAAGAGGTGGAGGCAGGATGCTGTCATTTACACGTGCCTGCACCCCCCGCCGGCCCCACCACGGGGCCCATCCCAGAGGGGCGACCAGTAGGAACTTACAGTCACAGGGCAGCTCTGGGTCTCTGGGGCTGGGACGAGCACTCTCCCTGCCGTGTTTCCAGGCTCCCGAGCTCTGGGACGTCCCCAGCCAAGTCCCCACGGTGCAGAGACAGGCCTGACGGGTGCACCAGAGGCCGAAGCACGACTGCCCGACGCAGAGGAGGCCGATGCCTTGTAATTGGCAACGGAAACTGCCCAGAAGGGTGGAGTCTCATCAAGGAGACTCAGGTCGACTACAGAACATAGACACCCCACGTCCCCTTAGCACAGTGGCACGTGGTTCAAGTAAATCTGGGCTGCGGGGAAAACCGTGTCAGAGGAGGGCCTGCCAGCTACTGCGACTGTCACCCCTCCACTGGAGACGGGCGTCGGGGCGCTCTCTTCCCCTGACACCCTGAGCAGCTGCCCCTCCACTGTCACGCTCTGCTCAGCACCCTGGGGCCTAGGTCAGCCCCCCACCCGTGTCAGTGTTAATCCAGCAGATCAGAGCGACCCCCAGGGCTCTCGAGCTCCTAGAGGTCAACGCAGGGACACCAGGCAGCTGTGGGCGCTGGCAGTGCCCAGGGTGCCGGGGAAGCCACCCTCAGAGTCTGGTGTGGAGTGTGGCTCTCATTGTGGATGTGTGGTCACTAAGCGTTCTGGCTGAGTAGTTTTCATCATCTCGCCCAGTATTTACGAGACTGCGCACGCAGAGACTGAATAAACAGGACTGAGTGTCTAAGAGAAAAGTACATATCGTAACTATTTGATTTGGAAAAGTGATTTCCTCTCTCAGTTCATTCCCGTCAGCACACTTAAACCACCCGATCCAACGGAGGTGCCACCTGCTGAGGCGGAAGGGGAGCTCTTCCCGAGCTCCGAGTCCTCTGTGGTCCTGCGAGGGCCTGGCCCGCCGCTGTCCACTCAGCTCCATTTTCACAGCCCTCATGGGAAGTCACACGTCTCCTGTGCCATGGAGCTGTGGGGACGGGGCTATGTGTGGCTGCCCCTCTGAGCCGGCTGTGTCATTCAGTGATGTGCCACCTCTCCCAGGTTGGGCACCACGGCGTGGCACAGAGGCTGCTAATGGGGGGACACGGTTTCCCGTGCGCTGAGTATTCGGTGAATGTCCCCAGCACACACCACGCGCGATAAAAGGCAAAATCAGAAAGCACGATTCCGTGTCTCAGCAGATTGATACCCAAAGCCGTTTTCACAGCCAGACTAATTTTAACAAGTCCGTCTTTGGAAATGTTTTATTTACAGAACTCACGCCTGCCTCCTTTGCATGTAAGGAGGCTTCATCGTGAGGTCCAAGTGCACACCGGGAAGGAGGAGGTCCAGCAACGATGTCTGCACGGGCCCGACTGCGGCCAAGTGGTGCCGGGGGTCTCCCGGACCCAGCCCGTGGGGACTCACAGGCCGGCTCCTGCCCGGGGCGCAGTATGTCGGTGGTTTAGGTCGATCGGCCAGATCTCCTCACAGGGGAACAAAGGTAGCCATGTACAGAAGTTACGAACAGTCGTGAAATGTGTCATTAGACTTTAAATCACTGAGCGTTGGCTTCCTTTTCTCTTTCACTCAGTCCTCAGTTCCGCGGCAATGGCCAGTTTCTCTGTGTCTGTCTCCTCTCTTGGTCTCTGGTGTCATGGGACGGAGGGCTGCTGTGGAGGAAGGCACAGAGAGAGCCCAGTCCCTCCCCAGAAATCCCTGTCCACCTCTGGTTCCTGGGCCACAGAGAGATTCTTTCACATGGAACCATTGTCTGGTTAGAATGCCGTCTGCCGGGGCAGTGTCAGCAGGACTTAAAGGGAACAGTTGAGTTTCGGTTGTGGAAAGTAAAGGGAGAGGCCTGGAAGCCCACACGCCCCCCCCCAACCCCCAAAAAGAGCTCACAGAGGGTCCCAAAGGTCCAGGGTGGGCCCCAGACCCCAGGTGGCCTGGCTGGAGGAGCCACTCAGAGGAAGGAGAATGGGGGATGGTGGTGGGGCCACAAAGGCGGTTACCCTCAATAACAATACTGTGGGGCTTCACATCTTTTAACTCACTAACCTCATGAGACCCTACAGAGTGGAGACAGTGAGGGTCCTCTTCACAAAGGAGCCGTCATGGGTGGGATGCACCCAAAGGGACGAATCAAAGAACTTGCGGACACGTCCCCCAATAAAACAGGTGGAAAGAGGCTTAAAGAAAGACCACATTGTCTACGGCCATACCACCCTGAACGCGCCCGATCTCGTCTAAAGAAAGACCGCGTTAAAGAAGGCATCAGAGGGCTGTGTGGTGGGGACAATGGACCCATACTGGCCGGTTCTTCGTTTGCATGGCCCCCTCCAACTCTGCGTCCTAGTGAAACCTACCTGAGTAAACACGCCCTCTTTCATGGCCCAAGGCTGACTCTCCCAGCCATGCTCCCACTGCAGGGAGTCACAGCCCTAAGCTCCCGCCCAACTCCGGACACCCAGGTGCGCCTCTGAGTTTGGTTCCCACCCCACGGCTGCTGCAGCTGCAGGTCCCTGGGAAAACTCAGGTCGTGAAGCGTGAGTGCAGGTTCCCCACCAGGTGTCACTCTGCTCCCTGAGGGCTCACCTGGGCGGGGCCAGCTCAGGTCTGCAGTCAGGCACCAGCCTCCCAGAGAGCGTATTTCACACCTTAAAATCCTCAGCGGCCTTGTACTTACACTGGATGTGTTTCTCCACGCACACTGCTAGCTCCTTTATGCAGAGCATCTCACCTTGGATGCTTGGACAGCTAGACCGGCTCTCTGGTGGAGTGTTCGAAAGTGCTGGGGATGCACAGACCGATGAGTGACAGGCCGTGGAACTCACATCCCCCCACTCGGCTCGTCTCTGTCTTTGTTGATATTTGCACAAAGTTAAACTCATAAGAAGAGATATCAGAGTCCTGGCTATTTCTCACAGCTGAATCTGGTTCCAATTCAATTAAACTCAGCACAGGGAAATGCCAGAGAGAGAGGGCAAAGCCAAACAGCCCAGAGGAGCTCTGTTTTAATTTCATTTTTAGACCTAAAATCCAATCAGCTAATGCTGATGGAGTGTCTCCTGTGCACAAATGCAGGGTGCACAAACAAACAGATATCTCCGGGGCTGTCTTCTCCTAACCAGACGCCTTCCGGGCAGGGCCCAGGGCTCAGAAACAGACCAGGACGCCGTGTTCCAGATATGCCTCAAGATCTTGGAATGAATCATGTAAACACAGCCTCAGGTTTGGTTTTGGTTTTGGTGATGCACTTGAACCTGAGTGTCAGTGGCAAATGGAGGCTGCCCTGGAGCTCCGCTCCCAGGTGAAGCAGCACAACCTGATGCTCCAGACTCTGCTGCCTCTAAAAAACCATGCTAGGCTCCTTATTGTTCACTGATGCAAACTGTGACTGCTGGAGCAGTGGCAGCGGTCCTAGCACCCCGAGGACACCAGCTGAGCGTGAGCCCCAGGTGTTATGGGAATGGTTCTTGAGGCCACCGTCCCACCCTGAGGCATCCTGTTGTGTGAGATAACATTTTCTCTTGTGTTTCAGGCATTTTGATTTGCCCAATTCTGCAATAACATTAGCCCAGAGAGCAGGAAAAAGAAATTTCTTTCAAGGTATTTCTCCTCCCCATTACTTAAAAAAGTGTGTGTATATAATATATATATAATACACATACACACATATATAGAGTTTTTAATGGGAGGCAATGATTGCATATTTCTCAGAAGGCTGGTATGAGGGTCGGTGAAGTAAACATGCCAAAACCTCTATGGAAGTGTGACTAATTCCTTGACTGTCTTCACTCACACCCCACCAGACCGCCTGGCTCTGCCCACTTTCCAACATCAGCCTTGCCAAAGCTCTGCCCAGTGTTGGCCCCAGAGTCAGGAGGGCAGCCCAGCAGCGCTTGTCTTCAGAAGCGAGACCACAAGACTGGGGCGGGGGCACCATGTGGCGAGGGGGACAGTGCCCTCAGCTCCACTGGCCTGTGAGGACCAAGCCCTGAGCTGCTTCCGTCACTGTTCTGGGGCCCCAGGACTATTCACCAGGTGTAGGCACCAGGTGCTGCGAGGAAAAGGATGTTGGCTTTGGCAGCAGAAACCCACACTGACCAACTCGGATGAAAGCCAAAAATACCCAAGTTCTCGGTGACAAGCCAGGGGTATTCAATACCCCAGCAACCCAAAACAATCCTTTCAAAGTAGCGTAAATCCTCCTACAAGACGCTACCACATTCTGACCTTCCTGGACAGATGCAAAGCAAAATGGATCAATGATTTAAAAACAAAACAAAACTGTGAATAACAAAATTCAAAACTCTGATTGACCAGTGCTACAGCCTGTTTCCAGTGAAAGCCATAAAAGGGACAATTTTGTAGTAAGATGTGGCATTTCAGTGACATGCCGGCTCCATTCATGTTTTTTTAATCACCACACATGTTCATCAGGTCTGGGTCCCCCATGTCCCACAATGAAAGCCACAGACGTCCAAAGTGAAACACGTGGATGTGGAGACACGTGGGGATGCAGAAATACACCGATTTAACTTAAACTACCCCACACCATCCCTTGTCGGCGAGAATACACTTAGAATTTACGTGGAGGCGAGCATCCTAAGACAGCGAAGTGTTCAGGTCGCTAGTACAGACAGGTGCTACATGCAGGTCGCTCGTCAGTTATCCCATGCTCGCGCCTGGTTTTTACAGGAGAGTTTGCTGAGAAACAGTGAAGACGTGTGACGTGCCCTTGCGTCCCCCTCTGCGCCCCGGTTAGGGGGGATGCGGGCCGCAGCCCTTGGCCGCTAGTCCGGGAGCGGGGCTCTGTTACAGGCGCACAGTGCGGCCATGCTCGGAGGAGCTCGGCTCAGCGACGCTCAGCTGCTCAGCGGGCGGCCAGGCTGCTGCAGACCGTGGGATGAGAGGGCTGCGGAAACGGGCCTGCAGGTCCTGGGGGCGGCGCCAGAGTGTCTGTGCAGCACGGGTGCATGATCCCAGTTCCGAGGGGCCTGCGGTTACTGCTCATGTGAGCCGGAGCGCGAGAGTAAGCAAAGCCAGGGGTGCGGAGCGTCCGCGTGGGTCTGCTGCAGTTGACCCATTCCCATTCTGGACATGGGTATTTTCGTGGAAGCCACAGGACTTAGGAGTATTCCCTGGGATCGATAAGAGATGTCATGTCCGATAACAGCAACAAAAGCAGGGACAGGAGCTGCGCTCTCATTACTGCGTTTGTGATGCCCTGAAAGCCCTGGCTCTCCCTCCTCTGGGAAATGCCACGTGTCAGGTGTGTGCTGGCTGCTAGTGCCCTCTGCTGGGTGGCCTGAGTATTTCGGTCCCCATAGGGCTGTGGCCCAGCGAGCGCCCCCAGCTGTGAGCTGTGAGGTGGCTGCCTCCTTCTTCCATTTGTTGCAGAGTGTACAGCTCCCAGCATCCTCACCCGGAGGAAAGCACTCTCTCCAAGCTAAAGATAAGGCGCAGAGACTCGTCCCTGCTGTGTGCTTCTGTGAACAACAGCGGTTTGCTAGGACCTGCAGCTCTGATGGACTCCTTGTTTCCTTCCTGCCTTCCTCTGCATGATTCAATGTGCTGCACTTAAATGCATTCCATGGCAACAGTCTCCTCCCACTTTCTATCGCTGTCTCCTTTTTATCACACTGTGTAAAACGTGCTGTTTCAAGACTGTCGGCTTCGTGCACATTCCGGTTGTGAAATGCATCCATGCACTGTCACTTCCAGTCCAGACAGCGGCCGCCACACTGCCCGCCACGCAGGGCTCCGGTTTATCACAAGGGATCAGTAGCGGGGAGCGAAATCAAAGGGAGAGGCATATGAAAGGCCCCCTGCCGGTGCCGCATCCTTTGAGGCCAGTGGGGCCCGTGTGCAGGGGCGGCTGCCCCGCGGGCAGGGGTGCCTGGCTGGTGCGAGCGGGTCGCTCGCTCACACCCGAGTGGGGCTGCAACGGGGCCCTTCAAACGCTCCTCCTTGGCTCAAAGCACCACGAACCTAAACAACATAAATCGGCTCGTTTGGGCTTCAGACTTGACCCAAACGTCCACAGAGGGGCTCGCACACTTCAGGGAACCCGACTCCAGCTTTTTGTTTTTGACGAGACACAGAAGTGACGGTCTTCACACTTACCAGAGGTCCCCACCGCACCAGTGTGCTGTTGGTGAACGCCACCCCCCGCGTGTGGGGGGCACCTGCCCGCGGTGCCTCAAAAGTCCACAGACACTCAGCGGCCCAGCCCGTTGCCAGGCGGCGTGCACACCCACTCCCTCCCTCAGCACGGACCACGTGAGGCAGTGCCATGGCTTCAGCTGAACAAGCTGCTAGTGCTGGAAGCAACCGCAGCGGCCGTGCAGGCCCAGAAACGGAGCATGCTAACGCACCGCGTCGTCGTCCGCTTTGTAACACACGTGAAAACGTACAGCAAGGGCGCAAAAATGTTTCGTGTCTGCCTTGTCCTTTCCTTGGATACTTTCCAAAGTGCTTGGACCGTGGCCCTTCCATCCTAGAGCACCTGCTGGGTGGCCTCACAGGCCTGCGTTCCTGGGACGTCACCAGCCTCCTGGGAAGAGCTGACCTTCCTGAAGCCACTCCAGTGCCCCTCACACTTTTGCTGGGGATGTCCCCCCCCCCACGTGGGAACAGAATGGCCATGTCAGTGTGTCCTGTGCAGGCAGGCCCAATGCCACTGCGCTGATTCTCACACTGGGATCCTTTCTGGCCAGTTGTCGGGTCCAACATGGCCTCACCGGGCAGAAATCAGATTCAAATGTCTGTCAGAAGAGGAAGGAGGCCCGGGCAGAGATGCAGCGTTAATGGTGACAGTTCATCTCTGCAGTCAGAGAAACACTCATTTTAAACTTGCCAGAAATGGTTCGGTCAGCGGGGAAATGAAGATGTCGGGACGGAATAGAACTTCCCGGTCGCTGTGTGGCCTGTAACTAATAGGTCGTTCACACTGGCACACACTGGCTTCCCAGCTTTCGGGGGTCCCTTTGCACTTTGATCCTCTGCTCGGCAGCACATCCAACATCCCTGTGACCTCCCCCGGCCCAACACCGCGGCCCACAGACGGGGGGAGAGCAGCATCGCACATGTGCGTTTGTTAAGGCAGCCGGCCCCAAATATTGGGGGAATGACAGATGCCGGGGTTCCCTGTAACAGACTGGAAGGGACACAGGTTGTTCGTAAGGGAAAGTCAATTAGCGAACCCTCTCTACCGTGCTGTTCCTCAGAGGCAAGACGTTTGCATCCTGGGGCGAAGTGCAGCTCCTCGAAGGTGGGGATTCAAACCTGGAGGAACCGGAAGCAGGTTTGCCACGGCAGCGGGTGGTTCTGCCCGGCAGAGAGGGTTCGGGTGTTCGGGATTCAGCGTCTTGCTTCGCTAACTTGCATACAGGAGTTGAAAATAATTCAAGTGTCATTAACCTCACGATGCTAGGAAATCCTGCGTTGTATTAAAAATTGCACATGGAGCGAAGACTATTTCTTTAAAAAGAAAACGAGAATTGGTGCTCAGAGAAGCATATTATGAAAGTCCACATGTCATATTAGTGGGCAAAAAAAAAAAAAATCAACAGGCAACACTGGATCTCAAAAGCAGGGACGCAGCAATCAGTGTGCTGGCGTTTGGTGGAGAGGCACCAGGTCGCAGCTGATTTGTCCTTTGATGCGGATTCCGGTTTGCATATTAAAATGTTTGGAGCTAGGCCAGAAGGATGCGGAGCTCCCACAGGCGGTAAGGTTATCAAAACATGACAAATCCACAACGCGGCTGCTATGCAAACAAGCCGCCAAGTGCTGTGTGTGGGTTTTCGTATCAGAAGATGGCTGGGCAGCCAGGTCCCCCTTTGCAGTCACCGTCGCACTGTCAGTGATGACACTGCAGGAAGATGCTGCGGCGTCACGGTCCAGCGTGGAGCATGTGTGTGTCTCTGGGCATGTGAATTACTCCTGTCAAACAAAAGCATCAGGACTAGAAATACACCCCAGACACGGTGCCCTTTGCGGGTAAACCCACACTCTGCCCCTCCTTCCCGTGGCCTCTTTAGGATGAAGTCATTCTGACTCACACAGGCAACAAGGTTTGGGAAGGGCACTTAAGGTTATGTGGGACCGAAGTGACACATCCTGCTTCTGTGTCGACTGAGAAACTCAAGGCCCTTGCAGCTGCTCCTCATTAGGGCCTGTCGGCAGGTGGGTGCTTCCACCCCCGTGAAAGGCTCTGGAGAGACAGTTTGGTTCACAGGCCCGGGTTCATTCTGGCTGCTTTTATCCTGAGCATGTAACCAACAGCTAAGATAATAATAGTAGCTAGATGTACAGAGGACTTTTATTTCAGTGCGAACATTTTTATATCTGTTGTTATCAAGTCAGGAAAACTCAGGTCTCGAGAGGAATCCAGGAGTTCTGCAGCCTGTTTCCCACCTCTCTGGTCACACTCACCGGAGCGATCAGCTCCGCCCAAGGGGCTGAACGTGGGTGTCACCTAAGAAACAGTGGTGAGTGACACACCGTCACCAGGGCCCCTGCTGTTGTGATGGTCTTTGACCCCTAGGATCCATCCTACCCAAACTTCCAAATGAGGTGCCTCCAGAAAGGTCATCAGTAGAGCCAGCTGGGTGGCGGCACAGAGCCCGTTTACGGAAAGTACTCCCATCGGTCTTGGAGCTGTGCCTCTCCCAAAACTCGTGAATGTGTAGCCACTCTATTAGTTACAGAGCCGAGCTAGAATATCCCAGACCCCAGAAAGCATTTTCTTCCAGCGGGGTAGAAACACGAAGCCTAGCCCCCCATACCTCACCTGCAGCACCTCGTTCTTACTTGGCTGGGACCCAGGTCACAGGGGTGCAACAGGCTGGTTGCCCCCGGCCTTTCCTCTGCTGAGAGCCGCTGTTGGTACTCACATCAGAGGGACTCTGTGTCCCCACAGATGGCATCCTCCTGCAATTCCATAGCACAGCCATTCCCTCTGCACAGTCCCTTGGCAGGAAGTGCCACCGAAAGTTCCCCGGGTTCCAGGACTAACCGCACGGTGGGGGGCTGCTGGGAAGGTTCCGCACAACGCACCTTAATTGTGCTTGAAGAGACAGCGACATTGGGGAATCGCAAAGGGCGGATGGAAGTCGAAGCTTTGGATGATTTCCTGGCCGAGTTTCCATCCGTAGGACAACGGTCTTGGTAGGGAAATTTCCGTCGCGTTTCCAGAACGACAGCAGCTGCTATCTCGCTGGGAGATATTCTGTGCTCGGAGGCAGAAAGATGAATGGCTAGTAATATTCTCTCTTATTAACCTGTTCCACAACACGAAATTATCTTTTTATCAGCGATCTATGTATTATACAGGATTCTACCCGAATGCAAGAAACCCTTAGTGTTTCAAGATGACTAGAGATAAAGAGACGAAAAATATTGCATAAAGGTGATTTATTACCAGGCAACCCTACAACATTCCGACAACGACAGTAAACCCAAGAAGCGTTCCACCTGTGACCTGGGCCATCAGAGAGGTGAGGCGTTTCCAGCACAAGTGAATTTGCAGCTTGAGCTGCGACCTCCCAAGAAATGAAATTTGTAAACAGTCATAGAGCCCGCGGAGTGGTGGCCGGGCCGCGCAGCTAGGGAGGCGTGGCTCTTGCGACGCCTGCGCAGTTTTCATGCCTGCAGTGCCGCCCGCAGTCCACTCGGAGCCTGTTCTCTGAAGCCCATGCATTCGCAGAACCAGTGGACTCCTGAAGCCTTTCGTTTTGTAGGATTTTTAAAAAGCTCTGTTTTCAGTTGGATGAGTGTGATTCCTTCTTACCGGTTCTCATTAGCTCCTTAAAATTCTGCCCAGAGAAACGGGTGCTGGTGTGTTGAGCACATGAAGGGCAGCTACAGTTGGGAAGAGGCGTGTGAGGCTCCGTTCCTTCTCCCGAGCGGCCCAGCGTTACAGCTTGGGTGTCGGGCCTCCAAGGGGGCTCCAGCCATTCCGTGACTTCCAGCACCGTAGCTACGTACTCTAACTTTTATTAGTTAGCTTCCCCCCCCCCCAAAACATCCTTTTCCCCAAATCTTTCCACCCTCCTCCATAGATTTGTCTCTTGGAACTCGCCACACCAGTGGTTCTCAAAGTGTGGGATGAGGAACACCGGGGTCCCTCAGCCTCTCCGAGCGTCTGCAAGGTGGGCACGGGGGTCACCGTGCCAGGACATGACTAGCCTTTTTCGCAGTGTTGATGGTCTGTGTTCCTGGTGGAAAGCAGTGGTGAAGGCGACTCCGACCTTTCAGCAAAATCAAGGCTGTGACTTCAAACTGTGCAAGACAAACATTGTATTTTTCCTTGCCAAGTAATCACAGTTTTAAAAAACAAGGGGCCGGTTTCACCTAGGAATGTCCCTTGCGAGCCAGGAAGGTGAATTGTATTAAAGCCTAACTCTTCAAGGCAATGTTTCGCACCCAGAGGGTGGAGGACGGGGCGACGTGAAGCGTCTGTCTCCGGTAGGAGCACGGCTTTGTCTCCGGAAGACGCACGTGTGCGGCCAGGGGCTGTGAGCCGAACACGCGTCACGTGGTGGCATGCCGTGTTTCCCGAAGGAGCAGCCGACACCCTGTGACTCCTCGGTCTTGTGTACTTGGGGATGTTTTTTCAAGAAAAAGTGAAGTGGACCTACCCACTTCAAGAAAAGCAACTGACAAAGTTTATTGCCATTGATACGATTAAGGATTTCATGTGAAAATAGGTGAAAATTGGAATTTGGAGGAAAAACTTGTACCCGCAACCATGAGCTGGCAGCTTCCTAACGTCTAAAGACGTTTGGATGGAACTGGGTGCGATGTGATGAGTGCAGTTTTGAGACTCTGTAATGGGATGTGTCACCCTTTGGAGGACGTACATCACTCGGTGAACTTACATTTCCAATGGACCATTGCAAACTTTTATAAAAATCACGCAAAGGCAAAAGATCCACTCAACATGTAAAGAAAACCGGTGGATTTTCATGTAAGAGTACGAAATGTTCATGATTACAGTTCCGGGATTAACATTTCGAAGTAACCTTTCTGAAACAGCTCCTCGCCAAGTTTTGGTGACGTATCAAAGAGGAGTGCGCGCGGGATGTTAGAGCCTGTTGAAGAGCATCTCCGGTTTCCACCACACGTCCGTGTGCGAACAGATATTCTTTACGCAGTTGACCAAAATAGCATATCCCAACGGATTAGAGCAGAAGCAGTGTTGAGAATCTAGCTGTCTCTTCTGAAGTCAGACGTTAAAGAGATTTACAAGAGTGGTAAATTAAAATAATTCCACTCGTATTGCTAATTTTTTTTTAAAAGGTAGTTACTTTATGATAACCTTTATGTGAGTGTGTAGTAGGGTTTATTGGTTTTTTTAATTATTCGACAGCAGTTTTTAGTTTCTCAGTTTTAATGTCTAATAAGTGTAGATTGATATAACCCACATAAATAAAAAACTCTTGGTGGGGGACCCTCAAAACTTTTTTGAAGTATCCAGAGGTCCTGAGACCCAGCAGTCCGAGAACCACTGGTCTGCACTGACCGCTCTGAAGTACTGGTGGGCTTATTCTCGTTCACAACTTGCCTGCCTGTGGACTAGGGGTTCCTAACTGGGGCCCAACTGGGTTTTAGAGAGTTCACGAGATTTCACATAGGTGTGCCGTTCTCCCCTGGAGCAAGGGCCGTGGATGTTACGAGTCTCTGTCAGTCACCTCCAACCACTGCTCTCAGTCAGCATCAGAAAAGGTGCCTTCTCTGAACTCTGTCCAGACGCTGAAGTGCCCGGTGGCCAGATCGGACATCCCTGGGCCCCTGATGTTGAGGAGGCAGCTGAATCTGGCCAATCAAGGAACCTACCCATTCCCACTCTGTGCAGGTCCTGGGCAGGGCCTGGAGTGTGTGGAAAGCACAGAGCAAGTAGGGGACAGCCCCACTCACCGGTGTCTCCTCTAGCTGTCCTTCGCTCTCCACCGACTCCCAACTCCTCGGGGTGGGCAGCCGCTGCCCTCCCGTTTCCTCGTGGCACACCCATCTCAGCCCCGCCCTCAAGCCGGTGTGCGGTCACATTTATCTCCCTGGCTAGACTCTAGGCGGTGAGCCACTATGTCCACTTTCTTTGCATCCGCCGAGCCTGGCACAGGGCCCGGGACGTAACAAACACTCAAGTGTTACTGTTTAATCTAAAAGGAGGACGTAGAATGTGAGCAACCGCCCCAGTCACAGAAGCAAGAGATGATGCAGACGGAGTGATGATCAGGAAAGTGAAGGAACGCGGCACAGTAACGGTGCACAGAGCCCCGACACTGGGAGCAGACTCCTGTGTTCAGGGTTCTACCCCTAACACTTCACTGACCTCGGACAGGCGACTCATCCCCCCCGTGGTTCAGTCGCCTCGTCTGCGAAACAGGAGTAGTGACGGTGCGAACGCTGTAGCCCTGGGAGGATGGCTAGGAGGTTAAAGAGGGGCGTCTTGTCCGATGCCCGGAGCAGCTCCCACATGCTGGCGAGGCTCTCTGGGCAACAGAGGTGAAATTGTCCGTGCCCGCCTGGACACGAGGAGGCTTTTGGGGGGCAGCATTCGGTGAGGTGCCTTTTCTTCCAATATCGTTTTAATTACCGTTGACATCCTTACACGTGTTTGAGGGTACATTTACAGAAGTCACTATCAGGGTAGCAATGGGGCTCATCAACTTTTCATTTTATACGCAGTTAATCTCTGGTAACGTTCCCCTTGGGGCGGCACCTGGCCATGCCGCGGGTGCCGGGTGGCGTTAGACGCTGCGCACAAAGAGGCACCTAATGATGGGTGCAGGCTGTCCCTGCAGTCCAAGTTCCTTCATTCTCCTGATTATAGCTGCATTTGCATAATGTATGAATTCAAACATTATTGCTATTCAATAATGCATACATATCCTCCCCTGCCGAAATACGTCTCTTTCCTCTTCCTGAGTTCTGTTGAGTGCGTGGTCCGGCGGCAGCTCTGTTTCACGTGGACTTGGAGGCCCGCGAACACCAGGGCTCTGGCTGGGGAAGTGCCCGAGCCAGGGGCAGGAACACTGTCTGCACCGTAAGTGCAGTCTGCATTATTAAAGGAGCCAGGGTCCCTTCCCCCACTTCGGGGCACGTTGTCCGGGGATCTGAGGTTGAGCACTTTGGAAATGGCAGGCACTGCCCTGAGCCCCTGGCGATAGGAGGCATTCACCTCTCTGATCAGACTCTCCTGGGAGGTCTCCGAAAAAGGTTTTTCTCTGTTTTGTTTCTCCCAACCTAAATACCAACATGACCACATGCTTCAGAGATGTTCTTGGATGCCAGGAAACACTCTCAGTTCTTAGAGGCCACGATCGTCAGCAGGGGTTCCCACTCCGATTTGGTGGCTTTAAATGCTCTGGTGACTATCATCCCTGCGGTTCTGTGACCTGTGATGGTCGCCACAGCCGAGGCTTTGTCTCACGAGCCACATGCTTAAGATAGAATGCGAGTGTTTATTTCTCACCGCACTGCTTCCTCTCTATTCCAAATACATTGACTTGCCTTTTACATTCGCCTCCACTTGTCAAAGAGATGTAACCTAGGACTTCTTTTAGAATCTAATGGAGAAGCTTCTCTCGTCTTAGCCTGTTTTCTATTCGCTGTTCACGTGGACTCACCCAGTGACCAAGTCAGGCCACGTTCTAAAAACCATGTGTTACACTAGGATTTGCTGTTACGTGCCGATAGCTGTGTGTCGTGGTGTGCGTGGGCTGTGATGTCACTCCCAGACAGGCAGTCATGTGCACGCATGAGGAGAGTTATTCTCTCCGTGGGACAGGTTTTCTGTCCCTTCCCTGTTCCATCCTCTCGGAACCGCTGCTGATGAAGCGGTGCAATGCATTCCAGTGTCTGATATGCGTGGCTGTGCCTTCGAAAGAAAGCGTTTTTAATTCTAAGTGGTTCGTTATGAGCAGAAGACAGGTCTGGAAGGCGTCCCACAAACCTCCACGGGAAACACGAAAACACTTTTATTCCAAAACTGCATGGACCTGTACAATAAACAAAGAGAAATAGGCTGTGACGCTGCGTGTCAGAGGCACGCCTGGAGCTGCCAAACTAATATTTGCTAAAGAAATCCATTTCTTACACCACTGGCCTGTTCATTAACCCTCCTCTGCTCAGCCAGGGGATGCGCGGCAGTGCCGCCTGCGTGCGGCTGGTGCTGGGACCTTAGGTTCAGAGAGTGCAGATTTTCAGCCCAAAAACTTGAGCCAAATTTGCTGCTTGTTCCACCTCCTTAATGAGCAAGTCTAAAGCCCCACACTGCAATTGATGGGTTTGGGGGTTTTTTTGTTGTTGTTGTTGTTTTTTAATCAATAGAGAGCAGATCACCTGGCATGGAGATCAGAGGATCATCCATGGGAGAGTCTCGGCCACAATGCGGGAGCACGAGGCTCTCGCTGGGGGCTCGTCACAGTCTGTGTCTATGGGAGCTAACACGTAACCCATGTCCATCTGAGAACTTGGGGGAGCTGCCCCCAGCAGCGAGCTCACACATTGCGTTTAGCAGGAGGAGAGCGTCTAACCACGCCGCCCTGCTGCCTTCACTTCTCTCCAGTGTGAAAGGGAGAAATAAAAGCCCCTGGGGCAAATGCTGTTGGGAAGGAAATGGGAGGAGCTGTTCAGAGCTAGGCAGCCACTCGGAGCTAAACAGAGGAGGGCATCAGAGACTGCAGACCCCAGTCCCCACCAGGGGCACTCCGCCCCCTCCCACACGGTGAGCCTGGCACACCCAGGCCTTGAGTTGCTGGAGAATTCTGCCTTGGAACTCACTTTTACCAGCTGAGAACTTGACTCAACAAACCAAATGGCAGAAGCCTGCTGAGAGCCTGCTTGTGTATACTGAAGCACAGTAAGTAGCGTAAACAAAGATGAAGCTCCCATGTATCTGTGAGATGTTATGGCAACACGGGGGAGTTTTGCAGTGTTTAATAAATCTTGTACGTCAGGGATTTCCAGCACCGTTAGGCTGTTTGGTAGGTCTCCCTGCGTCCGTTCGATCTGATGTCTTTTTCTGGGCCTCCCACAGCCCCTCCACCAAAAGGGCTTATTAGTAGAGAAAACCCTCCGAAGACTCCACAGTCCACCAAGCGGTTAGAAAACCTTGCCCTCGGAGGGCTTGTCGACGGCAGCACTACCCTGTGAGGTCCGAATGTCGTGTCCGGTCCAAATGTTCCTCCAACTGCCTAGGATGACAAGCATTTCTGACTCCAGGTCTCGGGAACATCAACAGTCTGTGACCGCTGAGGTCACCACAGCATCACCCCCCCGCCCTGCCCGTTGCCCCGACCTAGCTCCCAGCTCCGGCTCCCACCCATCTAGGCGGCCTCTGTGGGGCTGAGACAAACAAGTGTTTCATCAGAAAATGCACTCGCTAGTTGGTAAAGCCTAGTATAAAGGCCCCCATCACCCCAGGGTGTCCAGAAAGTCGGCCTGTCAAGAGGGCACCGGTGTTCTGTCTGCGACAGCAAAAAGCAACATTCGGAGGCCTCCCTCCCTGGGCCTTGTCTTTGATTTCTGCCTCTAATCCTGATAAGAAGTGACAGTATTGGATAAAACAATCAAAACTCCAGTTGAGGAGCTTATAAACCTTCTGACACTTCAATAAACCAAGAGCCAATATGAAACCAGCCACGCGGGTTTATTTGCATGCTGGCTGGCCACCAACACAGAGAACATCCGCCGGCCGAGCCCCGAGCTCTCTCCTTGGTATAATATTTTACTAACGCACATTTCACATCTTTTAAATAAGAAATAAATGCTAAATTCTACCAAGAGAAATAAAATCTTTTATAATCTTCTAGATAGTTGTTGTCATCCCTCAGGAGAGCTTTATGCCGGCTGCTAAACGTCTACAAATCAATATTTAATATTTTGAAACATGAAGTCTTAATTATCCATCTCCCCTTTAAGCACGAAACCTTCACCGAGTGAAAATAAAACCATTTGTTGGTTGATGGATTGATGGCCACTTATTAGCACTTTTTTGATCTGTGGGTCAGATTACAAGGCCCCATTCGAGATGCAGGCACAGGTTTGTGCCGGGGTGTGTGGTGAGCAGAGAAGACGACGCTGACTCGGGGCCGTTTGGAATCTCCTCACTTTGGTTCATTGGACCAACACAGATGGAGGGAGGAAGGGAGGGGGAGGGGAAGGAGGGGAGGCCAAGAAGGAAGAAGTGAGCTCCAAGCCATCACTCTTACTTACACGCCACGCTTCCCACTCCTCGGTGCAATCACCAAGCAAACGCGGATGCCCTGGGTACAGATCGGACGGTGAAGCACAGTGGTGTGTCTCGCTCCCTGTTAAGGAGGGAGAAGGAAATTGTGTGATTCTGGTCACAAATCCACTGTCACAAAAGCCCCAGTCACGACATGGAGAGAACCCATGGGCTTCCGTGGACCTTTGACCTGTCTGTACTTCTTGAGAAGCTTCCGCACAGCAAGAGAGCTGAGCCCTGGGCGGGGGTGTCTCCCACCCCTGCAGCAGGAGCCCACTCCCAGACTGCAGATGAGGAGGCAGGGTTTTCTTGGATGTGTTCTTCTCGAACCTGGTGGAGCTTCCTGAGACGGTTAAGTAGGAGGAGGTGCGTCCAGGTTCCAGGACCCATGAACGTGACCTCCGTTGGAAATGGGGAACTTAGCAGACGTAATTAAATTGAGCTTCTCGACATGAGACCATCCTGGACTATCCAGGGCAGCCCTAAGTCCCATGACAGTGTCCTCTGAGAGACACTCAGAAAAGGAGGGGACGGCCATGTGCAGACGGAGGCAGAGACTGGAGGGAAGCAGCTACCACCAGGGAGCCGCGGAGGGAAGAGCAGAGACGGATTCCCCCAGAGCCTCCAGAGGGGACCCAGCCCCTCGGGCATCCTGACTTCAGACTCGTGGCCTCTGTGACACGAGGGAATAAATTTCCACTGTTGCAGGCCTCTGAGTTTGGGGACAGCTGTTACCGAAACCCCGAGAGACTGCAAGAGTTCACTTGGCGTGAACTCAGGATGACGTGGCGAGCTGCTGCCGAGTTAAGCAGGCACGGGGCAAGCGGATTGCCTGGATTCGCCCCAAGCCAGCCAGAACGGGAGGTGCAGGCATGTTTTGGGGCTGTCCTCCAGTCACGTCTTCCTCGTTCGTGTCCGTGTGTCTTCAGCCCTCTCAGCGTCTCTCCATTCGGTCCCAGTGTGCGGAGCACCGTGGGATGGCGGGCTGTGTCGTGTTGGGTTTGCAGTTCAGCTCTGCCCCTTGCTGGTCTCTGCACCTCTCTGAGCCTGTGTTCCATGGCTGCAATAGCAAGACCCGTGGATGGGTCCCTTTTGAGATTGCCCAAGTACGTTATGTGGCACCTGCCATGTCACCGATGTCCCATAAAGGCTGCAGGCGTCACCCCCCAGGTGCTGTGAGGACACGTAGAGCGCCTGACACCAAGGAAGCATTTAATAAATGCCTCCGAGGCTACGACCACTTACATGCTTTTGCCCCATGCAGCCTCCATCCCCACCAACGGGCAGTCCCAGGCTGAAATCCTCGGGTGGCCACCTCAGCGCTGGGCTCCACGTCCCCAACCTCTCCAGCTGGCCGCCAGCCCTGCACACTGGCACCTTCGGTGGTTACCAGCCCCAGCCCCCAGCCGTGCACACTGGCTCCGGGCTCCGTCAGACTCACCCTTGAGGTCCCAGCTGAGACGCCACCTCCTTGGGGAGGGATGTCCTGACTCCACCTGTCCCGTGTCAGCAGGCCCTGCTTGCCTTCTGCACACTCCTCGTCAAACTCACTTCCACGTGTGACCATGTGACCGCTTGTGTCCTCCACAAGGCTGCTGTAACTGAGGACCCTAAACCAACACATTCTCGTGCTAGTTCCATTGCTATTACAGATGGCTCTTTGGCTACAATAGGAACTGCCAGGCCTGGCAGACTCAGAGCATGGGGATTTTTTTTTTTAGTAGTATGGGGAGAGCTCCCCTTTCCTCCACCGTGGGTAAATTATGAGGCTCGGTGCATCAGGGAGGAGGAGGGTTACAATAGAGAAGTTCATGTGCAGGAAGTGGGAAGTGCAGGTCCTCTTTCCCAGTACACGGTAGAAAGAGGGGGGAACCGGGGCGTTGTATGGAGGGGTTCTCAACTTTCGGCTCTGGGGTCGTGTTAGTTGGCAGGGTTGCCATAACAGAATACCGCCATCCATGTGGTTTGTAACAAAATACCGCAGTCTACGTGGTTTAAACAGCAGGACTTCAGTTTCTCACCATTCTGGAGGCTCGAAATCCAAGATCAAGTGCTGGCAGCTTCAGCTTCTTCTGAGGCCTCTCTCCTTGGCTTGCAGGTGGCTGCCTTCTCGCTGTATCTGCACTTGGTCTTTCCCTCTGGATGCGCACCCTCGCCGTCTCCCTATGCCCAAATTTCCTTGTTCATAAGGAAAGCAGTCGAAGTTCAGGGTTGGCCTGTGTGCCCTCATTGACCCCTAACTAAAGGCCCTATCTCAGGGGCTGGCGCTGGGGCTTCACCGAACGCTTTGGGGGACAGGGGTGGCGGGTAATTCTAACCTGAATCAGGGATAGACTCCTCCAGATGTGGGGATGACGGGAGTGTGTCGGTGAGTCTGACACAGCCCAGAATGGCAGGAGGGGTGGGGGGACAGGCTGGTGGCCCATTTTCTCAGGTGTCACTGAGGAAGGTTGGGACCCACGGGCAACGCTGGCGTGGGAAGCCGTTGAGACATCACAACATGCCTGTGTTCGCCCCAGCAAGCCCAGGACACACGTGAGGATTTGCACAGGACAGTGGGCCACCGGGACCTGCATCAGGACGAGGAGGGCCGTAAATCCGACACAGGTGATCCGACCGTGGACTCCAGGACAGCCCCCTCCCGTCATTCTGGAAGCTCAGTCAGCACCGACTGTGCCTCAACCGCCAAGACCACCTGTATCTGAGGGACGCCGTGTGGACACCCAGCCCCTCTGTCCACAGGCCCAGGCTGCCTGCACAAGAGCTCTGCAGCCACACACCCCCGTGGGAAGCAGCCCCAGGCAGCTCAAAACCTGAAAGACTGGAGACTTGCCTGGAGGATGGAGTCAGAAAGCAGAGCCCTGGCAGGGCATCAGCGCTTCCAGATGTGCTGCAGATTTAACCGCAGAGGCCGTGGAACGGCGGAGCCCCGGGTGGGAGATGGGGCCGCATCGGGGCCCCTGGGCATTTTCCCTGCGACACGGTGGGACAAGCGTCATGGGGAAGATTGGAGAAGTTTCAGAACCAGAAGCTACGTTTCTCTGTGCGCCCGAACAGGAGCGTGTGCTGAATGTGGACGTCAACCCAGCTGCCCACCCCAGGACACGGGGCTTGTCTGTCAGGGGGACAGCACCGCGTTGGTGCTGACCAGTGTTTTCAAATGAACAGTGTCTCCAAGCTTGCAGCAGCTTCTGGGCTAAATCACGCCCCTCCCCAGCTTTAAAATACAGCTTGCCTCCGCTGATGGCATTTTGCACACATGTTCAGCTCCCATTATTCCAAATAATTCCATACGGCAATCTCCAACCTTACAAAATAGTCACGAAGATGGACTAACCTCCAAACTCACGTTCATCCACCCACTCAGTCTGATGCCATGTCCCCCTGAGGACCCTAGAGTGGGTGCCACGTTCTTTCCGACTCTGCCCAGCTCTCTTGGCCTCGTCTCCTACTTGCTTTCTCTCCTGTAATTCCAAGTCAAGAGCTATCAGCCCCTCACTCTAGCGTCTACCTTGGCTCACACTCTTTGTTGCACCTGATCGCCTTGCTCCTCGCATCTACGCACCTGAACGCCCAGGCCAGGTCATCCCTGATGCCTCTACTCATCAGTCCCCTTTAAACATTCTTTTTACAGTGTTGGTATTGCATAGTGAATCGCTTACGGTTCTGTAGTTCCAGTACCTCGTCGTTTAACATGCAGTCTTATCTGTCTGTGACAGGCGTGAATACTAATTCCAGCCCCGCTGCTAACGCAGTTCTACAGATGACAGATAGAAGACAGACAGCAGATAACTACAGACACGTATTTTATGCACACGTGTGTGCACACGTGTGCAGCTCGTGCTGGTGATCGTGTGGCCCCTCCTCAGACGCGGTCCGCATCTGTAACTCATTGGTTTGCACTCCCCGCGTTTGTAATATAAACAGACAGTAGGCCCTCAGCAGATGCTTCTTGATTGTCCTAGATCAGACATGACCGTATCGTTTAGGAAACATACCGCTAGTAGCAAAAAATGAATCGTGGTGTTTGCTTAATTTTTAGGCTCACTTTTCCATCTCTAGTATTTCATGAGTTCTTGTCATTTCGCAAGTGCGCCACTCTCCAGGGCCAGCGCCCCTTGTCTGGTACTGCTCCTGTCTCAGACACAGGCGGCGGGCTGAGTTGGTTCCGTCCCTCCCCCTGGCAGCGCCCCATGTTGTCACAGGGGTGCAGTTCTGATTTCATCGCCCGGTCGAGCCAAAGGCAGAGAGAGGCAACAAGACATAAATCCCCTCGGACTCTCAATAACTTTAATAGCTAGCGCACACACAGTACTGCCTGCCGTAGAAATGCTTAATTGCTCTTTGTCATTAAGTAGCCTCTGATGATTAAGGTGCTTTCTGCAGCCCACTCCCCGTGGGTGTTAGACTCCGAAGACTCGACCGGAAGGGCTGCAGGTGGGTGCACAACTCCACCCTGCAAACGCCGTCGCTGCTGCCACCCTGAGGACCGTCACCAGGGAGGAACCAGTCCTTACAAAGTCTCCAAGGAAGGCACTTCACGGTCCTTGCAGGTGGTACACCAATGGTGTCCCCCCAACCTGTGTGGAGCCATCCCTCCCCTGTCCTCCCAGGCGCCCTGTCTTACCTGAAGTGCAGCTCATCGAAGACAACTATTTTTCCAGTTATTTCTCTGAATCCAAGAGAATCAAGCCTATCTGTGAAACAGTCCATCCTCAGCCCAGTTTTACTGGAAAGGAAGCTGTGGCTCGGAAAGATTAAATAATCGGCTTTGGTCACAGTGCCAGGCAGCGCTTGCCCCCGCCTACCCCCCTGCACAGGATGGACACGGCCCTGGGGCGGAGGGCCAGTGCGTCTGGGACTGGTTTTCCTTCCCTTCACCTTCGGTAGGTTCAGTGCTGTGGGTGGCTGCAGACTTCCTTGTAACTCCACATTCCTAAGTGGTCTGGGGAAACTGAGGCACAGAGAGAGGTCAGTGCCAACCAGGAAGGAATTCAGAGACAGTCTTCCACCCGTGTGGCCTTGTCCCCATCACTGCAGAGCACAGAGGCACAAACCATGTGAGTGGGTTTCCTGTAGCCCCAGGGCAGGCACACGGCAGAGGTGGGTCTTGAACTTCGGTCTTCGGGCGTGGCTCAGAGGATGGACCCCACTCCATCCCAACAGCAGTAGCTCTGGCCTTGACCTGTCATTTCTTGCCACCACCCCAGCCTCTTGACATCCAAGTGGCCAGGCTTCTACCTGCAAACTTGCTTCCACTTCTTCCTGGGCTCGGTCTGACCGAGCACAGTGTTATGACTGTGCCGCGTTCCTGATGGTTTCCTTCACTGTGGGCACATCTGTGTTTCTGTGGCACGTGGCCGTCACATGTTAAACTTTTTAAAAAGACTTATCAGTGTGTAAGACATTAGAGACAGACGGTGTCTGTTTTGTCTCCGGGGTATTTTATTACTTTTCCTCACACCGCTCTCTGCCCCTGTCCTCCCAGGAACCCAGCAGGCTCTGCGAATATACCCCCCCCGGTTCTCCTTTTATGAATATGAGATAGGAGACTTCTTGTGTATATAAAAAAAAGTACAGTTCTTCACGATTACTGAAAACATTTGTTTCCGTGGACATGGACAGGACAGCTGCATGTTCCAGATGTCATGGGTGTGGCTGCATCCTCGTCACCATCTGTCAACACCAGGGCCACCCACTGGGTGCGAGCTTCCCTGTTCAGCTGCAGACACCCCGCCCCCCGCCGCTCTAGCTGCCCAAGCCCGCAGTCAGCCTCAAAACCTCTCAAATGAAAGGGGGATCAGCTGTAATCGGCAGGGAAGGTTTGGGCTTTGCAGTTACTCCTGAGCCCTTCTCCTGCCAAATGTGCATTACAGGTCCGTCCGAACTCCGCTGCGCCAGCAGCTCACAGTGACCATGAACTCGCTTGAATGTCAAAGGCGTGGCTGAGTCTCAGGCGGGGACAACGGGCTGAGAAGAGCCGTGGGGAACCCGCCCTCACAGCACTGAGCCACACGACAGCCCCCCTTCTGCTACGGGCCGTGAACCGGTGACCGCTAGTGGTACGTGATTGCTGACCCCAAAACCCTTCACTGGGGCTCAGTTTTTTATGCGGATGTCACCAGAAAATCACATTCTGAGTAATGCTTTTCAGTAGTAGACGGCAGCTTCCTGTCTCCAAAGTGCCTCCCACCTGACCCCTAAAGAGCGATGTTCCTACAAGACAAGCTCATCCCCCTCACATCTCAAAACCTTCCGACCCTTTCTCCCCTTCAGAGTACAATCTGGGCCCTTTAGAAAACTCTCACCGAGCCCAGAGGCCGACTCCCCTTTCAACTCATCCCTCTCTCTCTCTCTCACCCCGTCTCTCCCCCCTTCCACCTGCGTACTCCGTGTCAGCCCTGAAGACCTGGTTCGAGGCTCCCCCTTCTCGAAGTCCCCTAGGAAGTTTGTCACTCTTCCTGGGTGAACGCCTGATACTTTGGGGGTACACCACTTGACCGAGTCCTCCCTCCAGACTGAGCTCCCCGAGGGCCGGGGTCAGGCTTCTCCATTTGTAGGACCCCCCTGACCCGGCACCTGGGCAGGTACAGGCTGGAATGTCAGTCAGTACCTTCTCGGTCGGCAGGAGCAGCGCCTGCTTGGGTGTGGTTGGTGGGGCAGTATATGGGTGTCATAATTTACGGTTTTAATTTGAGCATTTCAGCTCAACTGTCATGTGATGTGCTTGAGTGTGATGATATTGTGTTACAGAATTACACACTTACGATTTTGTAATAAAAAAAATTGTAAAAAAACAAGGGCATTATTTGTGCCAGACCCTGTATTTACTTTAAAAATGGCTGAATGAAGAAATGCTTTCCTTTAAAGTTGTGGGAACCACGATCTCAGGCCAGAGGGAAACAACTTCAACTATTACAAATTGTTTGCTTTGACAACGTCACGTGCGTCACACTTTCCCCCAAGCACTTGCGTAGCGGGCATGCTCGTGCGGGGAGTGGTTGTCTCCACGTTAGGTGAACCATCCCTAAATGTCAACCTTCAAAAGAGAAATGCATCCAAATCCCATCTCCCCAAACCGCCAACGGTGCACACACGTCCAATACACAGTGTCCTCTCAGCAGGAGAGATGTAACAGTTAGCACCCAGGAGACTCCCTGCAGGAAGGGGGGAAATGAACCCCGGTCAGCTCACCCGGCACATTCTGTTTCACTTCTCATTACCAAGGCGACTCTTGTCGGACACATAATATCATTCCTTCCAGAGGGCCTGAGAAATCGGATTTGAAACAGGCCTGGGACTTAGTCATTCAGATCAGACTTGCCAGAATGTCCACGAAATTAATCAGTCCGTCCCGCACCACCAGAGGAGCACCAGGACGGCCTCATGAATGATGGAGCAGCGGGCCCGATTCTCACCCCCGAAAGTTTCTGGGGCAATTCATTAAGGAAAAGATCAATTTGTAAAATCCTGGAGGTTATTAAGTTGTTCAACAGCAGCCCACAAAATTTGTCACGTAAAGCAATTCCACCGTCCTTCGCGGCCAGGGGGAGCCGGAGGCAGCACGCAGGGTGAGGAGGCGGCGGTTTTCTCGGTTCTTAATACGGGTTTTTGAGAAATCGACGCGTTGATCATCAACTAATAGAGTGTTTGGTTAAATTTAGGGCCAGCCAAACCTCAGAAACGGATGCAGTAACGAGAGATCCCATTCTTCACCCCATAGTTACTGAGTCTCTGGAATGTGTAAGGCACCCTGCTCGGCAGGGAGGCGGTAGAGCGCCCAGGCCTGCTGCGCCCTCGGTATCAGAGGGCAGCAGGACAGGAAGTCGCCTTGACGTCTCTGGCATGACACAGAAGGCACTGGACCTACATGGGTTACTGAACAAGGGTTGAGGCGCGGACCCTGGAAGCAAGCTGTCTAGGGTCTGTTATTTACTAAGAGCGTGAACTTGAGAACGTCCCGTGATTGCTGTGCCTGAATTCCCTCCTCTGTGGCATAATTAATAGGAATTAGCACGTGCAGAGTGCGTCGGGTGGCATGGGAAGTCCGCGCAGAGGGGCGTGACTTCCCGTGGGGTGAGGTTTGAGGGGGAGGAGGACCAGAGGGAAGAGCAAGGGGAGCCAGAAAGACGAGAGCTACCAGGGGCTGGGGGTCAGCTCCCCTCCCGTGAGGTGTGCTCGCTCTCTCCCTCCCCCTCTGCTGCGTGGCGGTCTCCAGAGATGGTGCGTGTGGCCTCGGTGGACACCCAAAGGTCTGTCCTGTCTTTCCCCGTGTCCCCTGGTGTACCTCATGGACCAGCGCCTCTCCCACAGCAGGCACGTCCATGAGCCTTTGCGGGGTGCATTGCTGCAAAATTGGACCCTGCTTGTCTAGGCACCCCCGCTGCACCTAGGCATGCACTGGGCACAGAGTGCCTACTCAGGACACCGTGACAGACTTGCAGTGTACCGGGGAGCCTCAGCTTCTCCGAGTCCCGACACGTTACTTTAAAGGAGGCCCTACAGGGTCTGGCAGAAGTAACGCCTGCCTGAGTGTGGCTGGTAGAATAATAATAGGGGTGTAATAATTTATATAGTTTTCATTTGAACATTTCACCACAAATGTCACATGGTGTGCTTGAGTGTGATATTGTCATGTTACAGAATGACATGTGTGTGATTTTGTAATCAGAGTTTGCAATTAAAAAGGGGCGTGATTTGTGCTGGACCCTGAACATGTTCCGAGAGGTGTTTGACTTGAGTTCGGGGGAGCCCGTGCCTGGGCGATGAATCGGCGACAGCCCCGTTTCAGCGCCTACTGTGTCCCTGTGACAGCCGTGTGCATTGTCAGCCTGCTGTCCCCCTCCACGCCTCAGACGTGTAATGTCTGCACCCCTAATGCTTTCTCCATTAGAGGGGCTCCCAGGAAATCTTTCTGGCCCCCTGTCATGGACCCTGCACCCAGGGCCCAGAGGGACGCAGGTCTGTCCCCACTAGCAAGTCCCCTGCACGACCACCCCCACACACGTCCCCACCCCCAGGGCGGCCACTGGCAGTCCATGCCAGCAGGCACCATTCCCTCACCCCGGCCTGCTCCCTCCTGAGGGTCCCCCTGAGCAGGCTCCCTCCCTGCATGCCCCTCACCTGCGTGGCTCGACCACGATGGACAGCTCAGGTTGAAGTGCACCTGCTTTCCCTGCAGGTAGACAGTGACTGTATGGGTTCCGCCCCCCGCCCAACCCCCACCCCGGCTTCCTGTGAACCTGTCAGGTCATCCCATCTGGATCTGGGGACTGCCACTCCCCTGCGCTCCGCCCCCTCAAGGACGCCCCTGCAGGGCCCGCACTCCTGGCTAAGCTGAAAAGCCACGCAGGTCCCTGTCCGTCCCTGGCCCCTGTCTCTCCAAGTTCAAATCCCAGGGGAGAGGCATCTGCTGTCGTGACATGAAAACCGATCTAGAATTTTCCTGAGCTCGGTCCTGCCCTTTGCAATCGTCAGACTTCCTGTTGACAGTTCCTTCTTCAACAGCTCTCTGCCACCGCTGAGACTCCTCTCATCCTCTGTACTCGGCTGTCTCGAGCCCTGTTAACCTCAGATTTATTAGCTTTCTTGTCCACCACTTACGCTGCCGACCTCCCGAGAGGAGAACAACACATCACAAAGCAGAGAAACTCGACCAGACACACGCACAGGGAAATATCTCCAACAGCACTCGCGCCCTGGAAGTGAGGGCCGGCCTCCCCCATGCCCCGCCCACCCCAGCAGTGCTGCAGGTGTGCCCGTGGAAGGCGTGCCAGCAAACACCGTAGTCATACCACCCGCGTGCACAACGGTCACCTCTCCAATCCCGAGAGGAGCTGGGAACATTCACAAATGTCCTGGGCTGGCCGCAGACACACACTGGATTTCTATTCGCCAAAATGAATGGCTTTTAAAGCGAGGCCTAAATAGGTCCTTTCAAAAATCTAAGACATAGGCCCTGGAAGGGCTGTCTTTTCCTCTCTTCTCTGTCCTTTCGCTGGCTCCCAAGGAGAACAGTAGAAGAAAATAGTTATTAAACCAGAGAGAACAGGATAATTTGACTGTAGTTACTGAGCCAGAGAGCCGGCAGGTGACAGGCGGCTTGGGGCCAGAAATAGAAATCAGAGCAAATGCATCTACAGAAAGTGCCGAAGAAGTCCCCTCAGCCCCAAGTGCAGGGTGGTTCTGAGTTCTAGCTGGAGCCTCTCTTAGCCGGCCTGCTGCGTCTGCGGTGAGTTCACAGGTACTCCCCTCTTGCTCGCTCTTCCCGAGTGCCCTGCTTCCAAATCACCCCACTTCCGTCTGCGCCCTGATGCCTGCGGCTCCGTCCAGCCATAAGACCAACCCAAGGGACAGAAATGAACACGATTGCCACTGGATCCACTTTTCATCCAGGTCCTCTGCCAGGTGTTCACAAACACACGTGCACACCCACACCCACACAAGCACACACCCACACACACACACATTCATACACAAACACACATTCACACCCTTAGAGCTGAAATCCCTCGAGCTCTCACCGTGTGCCTGGCACTGTTTGACCTGATTGAGCTCACCTAAGTTTCACCTTACTGAACTCTCAGCAATCCCATGTGGGCAGAGGGCCGTTGCTTCGTTTCCCAGGGAGACTAGGGGCTTGTCCCCGGTCACGCAGTGGCTGTGGGGGTAGGCGGGGTGGGCAGGCAGCCCAGCTTCGGAGTCCAGCCTCCTGGCAGCTGCCACCACCACCGTCCTCATGCATTACTGGTGAGGAACAGGGCTCGAGATGCCATGGTATCTGCCATAAAAATTTTCGAAGGTACCTCATTCATTGGTTTCCGCGCATCTGTAGGACGAAGCCTGCAGTTAGCATACGGCACGTCGACCTGTCTCTGTGCTTGGTGTCGATCTCCTGCATCTGCCTCATTCAGTGTGGAAGCTACCAGCCTGTGTGGCCACTGAGCCTGGGAGTTGGGATTTTCTGATCATCTTCCACTGTCAGTCACAGTTCACATTCGGTGTGACATTAGTTTCAGGTGTGCTTCGTAACGGTCAGACATGACAACTTACCAAGTGTGCCCCCGTAACTCGAGCACCACCAGATACCCCGCACAGAGTTAATTCAGGATCCGTGACCCCCTTCCCCGTGCCGCCCTTTAGGTCCCCGGGCTGGGTCGCAACCTCCGTCTTGTGCTTGTCACCCTTCCACTTGTCTCACTCAATGCCCCTCCTGACACCTCTCCTCCAGCGACCGTCAGTTTGCTCTCTGTATTTCTGAGTTTATCTCTGTTTTGTTTGTTTATTTTGTTCTTTAGGTTCCGCTAGAAGTTAAATCATATGGTATTGGTCCTTCTTTGTCTTTTTCACTGAGCACAATCCCCTCTAGGTCCATCCATGGTGTCACAAGTGAGAAGCTGTCTTTTTACGGCCAAGTAATATTCCATTGTGTAAAGGTAGCCCAGCTTCTAGGCTGCTTCCGTGTCTTGGTGATTGTAAACAACGCTGCAGTGGACATAGGGATGCAGATATCTTTTCAAACTAGCGTTTTAGATTTCTCTGGGCAAATACCGAGAAGTGGGATTGCTGGGTCGTATGGTAGTTACGGTTTTGATTTTTTGAGGAATTCCCACTGTTTTCCACTGATGAATCTTGGGCATCATTATCTTAGGAAAACATTTGAGGAAGGGATATTATAAAAGAAATGCCAAATAATACATACAGGACAAGGCTGTTGTGAGATACAATGTTTTTATAAAGGGTGTGGCATATAATAAACAATGCTTAATGGCTATCATAAAAAATAAAATACTCTTGGGGGCACTAAGGGAAAAATCAGTCATTCACATATTAGTGTGAATTAATTCCAATTGGCTGAATTCTTCTGATCTTGTAGTAAAGACCTACCATACTGAGCCATGTTGAAAAGTATTGAGAAGAATCAATATCCAAAAAAAAGAAAGAAAGAAATGCTTATGAGAATAGTTCCTGTTGGTTGGATAGGCCTGCATGTGTGTGTTCTCAGATTTTACACGTGATTAGAGAAGAGAAAGTGAGAGAGAGAGAAGGAGGGAGAATATAGGGAGGGAGGAAGGAAGAAGGCTCACCCTGAAGAAAAAGTAAAAATTATCTAACCTATGCTGGTAATTTATATTTTTCCCATTGCCCAAGCCCTTCAGGTCCTATCCTGTCCTTTGTGGAAGACACTCACTTGAACAGGCTTGAAAAGTAGTGGCTATGAATAGTCTATTCTGCACAGGCCTATTTTCTGAATGCAAGAAAAAGTGCACAAAACCACCTAATTGGACCTCCTCAGTTTCCATGGGAGAAGCGCTCCCTGCCTGCCCCGGTGGCTGGGAGGTAATGGGATTCCAGAGGGAGTGCGACCCAGACGGATGATGGCGCTCATTGATCTAGAGCATTTCCATGGTCACCCGCAGTCACCACGAGAGTCTGCGGTTCCCGGGACAACGAGGGCATGACGCTCACCCTGTGGGTGTGTTCCCACGCACTCCCGTGCTGCACACCAGCAGCGGCACCCCGGACTCGCTCTTGGCCATTGGCTGTCTTGATTGAAATTGGGTTTATGTGTGCGGAGAGAAAAGCCACGGGCTGGCCAGTTTCTGTTTGTGAAGATGTGGCCAAGTAGAAATTTCAATTTTAAGAAGCCCTGCTATCATTTTCCTTCCATCTTTGCGTCTTGCAAAGAGCACTTGGAATTGTGGGAAGAAGTACATATTAACCTTTCACCTGTGACTGGGCTAAAGACAACGACAACAAAGCCCCCAGCTCCTAGCAAGTGCTCTGCTGCTGGTCTTACTCACGTCTCCTCCTCGAAAGCAGCCAGCCTCAGCCGCACAGACATGCTATGAAAAGGGAGCAGCCGCCCTGCGCGAAGACAGAGCACTTGGTGCATGAGAAGAGAGCAGCAGGTCTAGGAAGCATCTCAAATCGCTGTGACCACGGGTTGGGAAGCTTTCCTCATTTAAATGGAGCAGTTTTGCCAAAGCAAAGCTGAGAGGAGAGAACCATTCAGGGGCTGGTGCAGCTTATATCAAAACCGAAATCTGTGCTGCTTTGCAGGGGCTGACATTAACCAGTGACGACAAACTAGGTGGCTGCAAACGACAGAAATGAAATCGACTGACTGTTCAGGAGGCTGGAGGTCCGAAAGCAAGGTGTCGGCAGGGCTGTGCTGCCCCTGAGGCCTGCAGAAGCGTCCTCCCTGCCTCTCAAGCTGCTGGTGGCCGTCACCTCTCCTCGGCGCTCCGCTGGTGGCCGCACAAGCCCACTCTAAGCCTCTCTCTTCACCTGGCTGCCCCCCAAATGCATCTGTGTCCAAAGGTCCCTCCTTTTGTAAGGACACCAGTCAATGGATCGGGGCCACCCACGTGCAGCGTGACCTCGCCTGGTCACATTTGCACTTAATTAATTACGTTGCAAAGACCCTATTTCCAAAGAAGGTCCCACCGCAAGGTTTGACACGCCACACTCTGAGGTGGACGTAGGTTCTAGGAGAACACAGTCCAAGCCAAGTACCATTGGGTGGGTGGGAAGAAGAGATTGTGTCACGTGAGGCCATGGGCTGTAGGGACTCATCTCTGCTCCCTCAGGTCCGGCATGATGTCCAGCGCCATGTAGAGACGTC
The DNA here is from genome assembly GCF_022682495.2 of Desmodus rotundus. Lineage (NCBI taxonomy): Eukaryota > Metazoa > Chordata > Mammalia > Chiroptera > Phyllostomidae > Desmodus > Desmodus rotundus. The sequence goes on along the minus strand of NC_071398.1, from coordinate 54,683,384 downwards.
ATACATGTTTGGGGGCTGGGGTGGATGGACAAACAAATAACAAACTAGGTGATGACTCTTGGTGATGAAAAATCACTGTGTGCAAATGTAACCGAGACACAAGGGCACCTTCGTACCGTACCGCGTCTTTGGCTCCTCTCCGTGTCTGTTCTGGGAACAGCCCAGTTAGAACTGAGGATTCCCACTTTAACCCGGAGGAAAAACGCCATCGGGCCCCTCGACCTCTGTGTGGACCCCTGCCCCCACTCCATGGCTCTGAAATGAAACAGCACCGTTAGAACTCCCCTGTAGAATTTTCTGGTTTAATCATGCTACCCTGGTGTTCTCTGAAGTACATGAAAATAAAAGAGAGCTTCTTATAAAACAGCATTTCCAATTAAGGAAAAAGAACAGTGAGCTGTCTTCATTTTATATCAGGCTCTCTTGGTTTTTTATATGCTGTTTTTCCAGAAGTCTAGAAAGATGTGTCAGAAGGGTTTTTTTTTTTCCTTCAGCATTTTCTTGCTGTAGCAGAGCTGTGACGGAGTATAAGGTTAGTTCTGCCATTTAAGAACACAAATGACATCTCCCTTGTGTTTATGAAGGAGAGGGGAGCTGGAGTCAGCCCTCGGGGGTGAGGGGCCCCGCTATGCTCTCCCTCTCTGAAGCCTGTGGTCCTGCTAAGGGGCCAAAGGGCGGCAAAGAGAAAATACGGGGGGTCTCTGTGGTGTGTGTGGGTCACTGCCTCTGCGAAAGGCTGGGAAATGAATCACAGGTTCAAAGACAATCGTGCAACCATAACCCGGTCCCCCTCTTCCACCCGAAGCCTTTCCTGCTCCCTGGTGTTTCCGGTTCCAGCACGGTATAGGGGCGGTGTGCCCAGCCGGGGACAGATAGCCTGTGTCGGGAGTCAGTACCTGAAGTTACACCTGCTGCTTCATCCAGGCCAAACCTGCCCATTCACTGGGGACCACACGCAGTTACTCGAGGACCCTGGTGGGATCCGTTCCCTAAAACGGATCCTTGGCAATCGCGCTGCTGAAGGCTGAAGCTCCAGTGTTGAACCACCAGGCATCGGGTCAGGTTGCTCCCACTGTGGAACATGCTCCTGTTTCCAGGGGCAGGGCACGTGTAGCGCTTCCTTCATAAATCTTTATTGTGACCCAGAAAGAGACTATTCTACTTTCCATAATTTAAAATAGGACAACGGTAACGATCGGGATGGGTTCTCAGTCTCCTAGACCTGGGGGAGCCGGGGAAGCCCAGGACCGTGCGGGATGCACAGCGCACAGTGCTGGCGCGATCCCCTTGTGGACGCGCTCCTCTGTCCCCCGGAGGGCAGCTCCTGTGCCTTCCTCACACTTGCCCCGCCTGCCCTCTCTTCCCTGTCGCTTCCCAGGGGACCCGTGGGATCAGACGTGGGTGAAGGGCACTCGTGCACAAATCCCGTTGTATCAAAACCAGGTGTTGTGGTCTCTGCACAGTTGACCGAGTCATTTCCATTGACCTGTTGATTTTGGAGGTCGTTCCTGGACACTCGGGTACCGTTGTCTACCTAGGAGAACGCAGGGCCACATTCTCAACCTCGCCAGCCCTTCCCACCCATGAAAAGAGAAGGGAAAACATGGCAGGCAGCATGATGCGCCTCAGAGACATCCCGTCCCAATCCCTGTCACCCGTGCACTGTACCGGGACAGAGCAAAGGGCAGTTGCGGTGACAGGTGGAGCACTCTTGCTCGCCAGCAGAGCCCAGGCCTGCAGGTGCCCCGAGTGCCCTTGCTGTTGCAGGTGTGCCTCACAGGCCAGTGGGTGGGGCCCCGTGGCCAGAGCAGTGCAGGAGCCATTGGCTTTGGCCAGACCCCAGGCCAGGAAAGGGGGGGAGGGGCGGGTCCTCCCTGAGCCTCAGAGGGATGCAGCTCTGCCCACACCTTCCTTTCAGCGCCTCGACACTTACTAGCATCAGACCTCTGCCCTCAGAACGGTCAGGTCAAAACCTGTTCTTCTAAGCCACCGAGTCTGAGGTCCCTTGTTAGGGGAGCCGTAGGAAACTAGACAAAGGGCTCCGGGTGTTGAAATGACCACAGCTGCCTTACCATCCCCCTAAAATCCACTGGCCTGTCCAAATTTCAGCTCCAAGGCACTGCCTCCCCCAACAGCATTCCAGCGCAGTCAAAGAAAAGTCACCGTTTTCCTTTCCAAGCGAACCAGTCCCCTGTCTCCAGCTTTAAATGGGAAGCATAATAAATCAAGTGTTTGATGGGAAAGATTCGGGAGGGAGACGTGCTGCTTGATCTATATTTAAAGTTGAAGTGTGAAAAATGACGCCTCGGATGGAGAGCGCGATCATCAGAAACAGGTTCTCCCATTAGGAATGGAGACCAGGTCTCCTCGTCCTAGATCTCGCCGTCGAATCGGAAAGGGGACAGAACCACACGCAGGAAAAGGGGCAGCAGCGCCAACTGGTGCCCCCACAAAGTGCTGTCCCCCTGAGTGAGGACATGGCCCCTGGTGGCGGCCAACAACCCAACAAGTGGGGCTGTGATAGCTCAGGAGATCAACTTAGCAGCATCCTCTCGGAGTTGGTCCACGCTGCCGCTGATATTTGTCATTTTACCTGGTAATGACAGCTCTGTAAAAATACACGGGGAAAGGTTGGCAAACTCAGGGGCGCAGATGGGCTGTGACCAGCGGTCAGGGTCATGTCCCATCAGAATAACCCCTGGGGCTGCGCCAAGGAGTCGCACGGCTGCCGAGGCTCCAGGCAGGGTGGGGCAAGAGAGCTCAGCAGAGCAGGACCTGAAGAGCCTGCTTGTCCTCCGTGGGGCACAGTCCCTGTGGGGCAGTGTCCCCGTGGGGCCTCACTGCTGGAGCAGAGGAGCCACGCCTCCGAGGAGCGCTTGCTTGTCGCCGGTTAAAGGTGCAGGGACGGTGAGCTCGGTGTGCGAGCACCAAGTAGCAGGCTCGGAAATAAGGCGTTTGAGTCATGCAGGGCTGGACAACCTAGGCAGTTCACAGAAGGCAGTGGGTCTTGATTTTTAGCGTATTTCTGACTCGCTGGTAATGCACACACACAGACGCCCAGCAATGTTCTGAGAGTCCGAGCCCCCTTAACACCTGCACCTCAGAAGGGGCCGGTGCAGCTTCTCCGTCAAAAATAAATTCCCCCCCCAAATCTAGTCTGTGCTCTTGTGGGTAAGAGACTAGAAACAGCAGGGGCATTTCCTCCTGGGGGGAGGGGGGGAACGACAGAAGCAAAGAATCGGCACCCAAATTTCCGCTCAGCAATTTCCATGGTAAACCTTGTCTTCCTGCTAGAACACAGGTGGCAAACGCAAGGCCCACGGGCTGAACCCGGCCCTCCACCTGGTTTCATCCGGCCGGCACCTCGTTTCTACCCGGCGGCAGCGCCCAGCCCCTTGTCCCTCACTAAGGAGTAGTGACACGTATACAGTCCTAACGTTACACTCGGCCCTTTGAAGGAACCACCAGGCTGACGGGGCCCCAGTGAAGATGAGTTTGACACCCGTTCACTAGAACGTTACTCCACGCCGAGTTAACGACCTGTCACTGCCCCCAGCTGGGCAGCCTCGTTCGGTGTTTCTTTAGTTTCGGTGTAAGCAGTCACAGCGTCAGCATCGAGGCCTGGACGCGGCCCTTCTAACAAACACTGTCACCTTCCCGCTGCCACCAGACCCACCCTCCGGCCAGGGCCCCACGACGTGGGCAACCCAGCAGAGGTGACATTCTCTCCGGACGCATCTGAAAATAGCTTCTTTAAAAGAAATATTTTGATATAACCCGCCACCTGCGTGGCAGGAACATCCACCCCAGGAAGCAAACCATGCGCGCTGTGTGAGTCACGTCGCCAGTCTCTCAGGTGAGAAAACCAGTTCCACACCTCGCTGGGCGCTTGCGGCCGGACGGTTTTGATCATCCGCACAGCAAAGCCTGGAAGGATCCAGGGGCTGGAGCTCCTGAGTTCACTCTTCGCAGCGGTTTACTACCCGTCTGAGTGCGTGCTCTTCCGGGTGCATGGGGCACCGCTGGACTCCCCAAGATCAGAGTGCACCCCGGTGAAGGAACTCAGGACCAAGTAGTGAAAGGCTGTAATTAGAGCTGCAGGAAGCTGCAGCCCAGAAATCCAAATGTCGAGCTCTGACAAGCAAGCTCTTCCGAGTCCACCTAAGAAGTCTCCCGATAGTTCTTTCGTTGATGAGTGAGTTCAAAAGAGTTTGGCTCAACTGCGGAGATCCTGAAAAATTCAAACCCCTGCCTCCGTGGACGGCAGTCCCTGCAGGTACCACACAGGACTCTGAGTTCTGCTGAGACGGTAAACAAGAGGAGAAGTCTTCCCCGACGGGCCGGGTGGACCGGGGCACATCCGGGGACAGCCAGGAGGCCCAGTCAGGGCGTACCCATTCTTCTCCCAAAGCCAAAACCCCCGTGAGAAAATTGGGAGAATGAGAGTTCTTTCTGAAAGTCTCCCTTCAAGTTTAAGCATTTCAGACCAAATTCAATAAAAAAAAAATTAATCTAATTTTTGTGCCAGCAAGGCCCATATAAATCAGCACAAGACCTGAAAAATTGAAGAGGCGCTGTTTTTTATTGAATCCATAAATCTGAGAAGTTAGCACTTAAGGGACAATTTTAAGAGTTTCTTTCTTTCTTTTTAATAATTAGTGTGAGAACAGCCTGGGCGATTGAGCCCAAGGGTATAAGAGCCTTATTCAAATCCCAGAAGCAAGAAGCACTGGGGGAAAGACTATAAGCTAAATAAAGTTGATGAAGACGCCTGAGTTCGAACCCAGCAGTCAAACGTGTCTGGACTTGGGTTCCCTTACACAGGTTCTGAAATCCCAGCGTCCGTCACGGCAACAGAGAGGTGCTCTGGAACCCATTCCTTTCCCGGCTGGAACACTTAGGTTTCAGTCTGGCACAGAGGCGCTGACGGGGGAGCTTGGAGGCGGCATCCTCGAGAATCCCCGCCTCACTATGCGGCGGGGCAGGCAAAGGGCAGGCGCTGGTCTAGGGGAGAATCGGGCTCTCAAGTTCGTCCTGCCATCAGCCTCTGTGTCCTCAGCCCAGCAGTGTAAACGTCACACAGCAGCTTGTGACAAAGGCAGAGTGTTGGGGATCATCTTGAGTTTTCTGTAGAGCTTCCAAGTGCACCTCCATCTCGACCCGGAAGCTGCCACGGGATGAGTTTCGCTACCCCAAGAGTAACGGGAAATAACGGGGGTGCTAACATACACTTAACCTTAAACGCTTTAAATTCTTCGTCCAATTTAATCCTTCCTACAGCCACGTGAATGGGACTCTATGACTCTGTTACAGGTGAGAAAACAGCCTCAAAAATCTTCCCTTGTTCCGGGTTCCAAAGTCCAGTGGCAAGCCAGGGCTTAAGCTGCGGAGCTCACCCCCAGCGCCCCCGAAAGCAGAGCTGCTCGGGGACGCGTTGGCAGACTCAGCAGTGGCAGCGCCCTATTCACTCTGGTTTCCCGCGTCACCAGGTCACAGTGAGGCCGTCCAGACCCAAAGTAATAAAAAGGTCGCCAAAGTTACGTTTCTGCTTCGCTCCGCCTTCCAAACGAAGGGAACACTGGTCATTCTAGATCATGCACACTTAAGAAAAGTAGGCAGCTGGGTCAGCCTTTTTGTTTAAGCGGGGTATTTAGTCTATTTGCCTTTATTGTGATTACTGATTGACTTGGGTGCATTTACGCCACCTTCTTATGTGTTTTCTCTTTTTCATAAGTTTTCCCGTGTTCCTTTATTCTTCCCAGCCTGGTATTTGATTGGTAATATTTATTTCTCTCTCTCTCTGGTACTTGAGACATTTTAGCTGGTATTTCTATTCTTTTCATGGCAATATTAAAATTTTAAACAATTTGACTTAGTTTCAAATTTCCTAACAACACCTGAGATTTTCACTGTTTCTCTCTTACTCCTGGGATGTCTCAGTACAATTTACCCCCAAACGCTGCTCCTCCCTCTTTCTTGGGTGGTGTTACTTCCACTTATTTTAAGACAATGATTTGATTATTTCCACTTATTCTATGATAATTAGTGATTCACAGTATTAATTTGAGAGCAAATAGTTACTTTGGCTCCATTCATGTCTTCATAGCGTCCCGGAGATTCACTGGTTCGCTGGTTCATCAGTTCTTCGCTTAGCAATTACACACAGGGGATGAGCCCACTGATGTCGCCTTGACTCTGCAGGGCGGCCCAGCACGTCAGGGAGTCGCAGGCTGAGAGCTGCCTTCCCTGGGTCAACTCAGGACGCCTGTGGTCGCTTCTGAGAAGTCTGCTGTCAACTGCATTTTCACCCTTTTGAAGGTCGTCTTTTTTTCCCCTAGGTTAACAGTTGCGAGTTCCTGTTTCTTGTCTCCATTTTTATTACTCTGTGTCTAACTGTGGATTTATTTTTATTTTTGTGTTTCACTATTTTGTGGACCTTTCTGATTTTTTTATCTTCAGTTTAGAAAAATACTTATCTCTTAAATAATACTTCTCTGCTCTTCTCTCTCTCCCTCTCTTTTTTTCCTGCTTCTGGAGCCCCTAAGATAGGTAGGTTGGGCTTCTCACTCTATTTTCTGTGTCTCTTAACATTACTCTTATATTTTCCAACTCATTGTCTGTCTCCTGAATTCTAGGTCAAGTTCTCAGATCTTTCCCACAATTCACTAATTCGTTCTTGGGTGTGTTCAATTCACTGAGCTTGTGTCAGTGATTACATTTTTTAATTTCCCAAATCTCTATATTAAAAGAAAATCATCTCATCTCCTTGACACATCTATTTTTGTCCAGAATATCTGTTCTTGCTTTGTGGCCATATTTTCCTTTGTGTCTTTGAGGGCTTGGGCCATCTATCACTTAATGTCCTCTTCAGAAGATAAAAACCTTGGTAATGAATGTTATCATTTACTGAACTTGCTGACTACTGTGAGTTTCAGTTTTCACTCGTGGAATTTGAATTGCAAGATCGAATGAACGATCGTCTTGTGTTGTATTTTGTCGCTTTGCTTTCTGTTCCTCTCTCTGCACCCACTGCCCCACATTTGGTCTTTTGTAGTCCCCTTGGGGACTGAGATCCCCAAGTCCCCAGTGAGACACAGGCCTCGTGTGGGCAGCCCAGAGTGGCCACTGTGGGCACTATCACTAATCAAGTGCCCGGCGAATATGCGCTTCAGCCACACCCAGCTGTCTGCCTCCTGCTCTGTCCCCACAGCGCCCCAGGGTGGGCTGTGGTTCTGAGAATGATTTTGGCTTTCTTCTCACTCCAGCTCCTGGCTGGACTATGGAAACTTAGTCTCTTCTCCCCACGGAGAGCGAGCTCCAGCTTCAGCTCCCTTGCCGTAGTTTCTTTCTTTTCCACTTTCAGTCCATAGGAGACGTTTAGCTTCTTTTTCAGGAGCAACAGGGGCTCTATAGACGTTGTTTCCAGATGTGCTTGCTCTCTGTGTATAATTGGGAGGAGATGGTTGTAGACACAAAGTTACTACCCCTTGGGGATCGGGGTCCTGCCGTTCTCGCAGCTGAGTTTTTATCCCAGGTGGAGGTGTGTTTCCACAGCTAGACTCCTTCGAGAATTAATTCCTCGGTTCCTGCGGTCATCCCTGCTACAACAAAAAACTGCTTTTCAGAAACTCTACCCAACAAAGCCATAGGGCATAGAGTCACCGCTGAGAGCAGTGACGCCCACGCAGCAACGGCCCGTCTGTGACCAGTCGGGGCAAACTGTGCCACCCTTAAATGAAGCGACGAGGACAGCACACAGCACCGACGTTAAAATGAGGAGGCCTGCCGCGCTGCTCTCCCCGCCTTCCAGTAGCCCTTTCTGCCTCTTCCCTTCGCCAGCCGCCTTCACGTCTACCAGTCCCCCGGCTCAGCTGTCCCAAGCTGTCGTCTTCTCCTGGTCTCTTCCCCTTTCCCCTGAGAAAGGACTGACGTCAGGGACTTGACTGGTTTGACTTATCGACAGGACATTTGAGTGAGTGAAGTTCAGACATTGTGTTAAGTTACTTGAATAGTGAATAGCTTGTAGCTAACAGGAAATCAAAAATACTGCTTTCTGTTCAGGGATTTTAGTCAGTAAGCCAGTGAAGTTGGGGTTCACTCATTCTGAGCAGAGAGCCCTCCGTTTCGCATTTAACCAACAACATATGGGACAAGCCCGAGAGCACAGCGGGGGCCGGCAGACCAGAGGCGCAGAGTGTGACCTGGGTGCCCTAGACCAGGAGGCAGAAAAGGGGGCCCGGGGCCCAGGTTTGCTTGTAAAGTTGAGCTGGGCCGTTACGTGGTGTTGGCGGCTGTTCTCACAGCAGCAGGTCCAAGACCTTTCCCCAGAGACTCCATGCCCTGCAAAGCCGAGAGTGTCAGTAAGTGGCCGGGTGACCAAAGAGAGGTCTGAAACTCTTCCACGAATGAAGACCCTGAGTCCGTTGGATAGCAGCTTCCGGAAGGGATGGACCTCCCCGCCCTGACTGCTCCCCCAGCCTCCCTCCGTGCTTGGACCCCCCACTCCCCTGCCAATGCTTTTCCTTCCTGCCGCGTGTCCCCGTGGCCCCCCTGCCCCAGAGCCACAGTGCCCAGGCATCTCTGTTACATGGAACCTGCGATTCCGTCGGGCCACCCGTCTTCCATCTGCTGCATCCCCTGGCTTCCTGTGGGACCGGCCAGTCCCCGCCCCCCACATCTGTCTCGTACTTACTGTATTTCTCTTGCGTCACAGCTGCATGAATTCATCATTCATCCAGTCCTTCAAATGAGACAGCACCTACTGTGTGCGCCGTGCAGAGTGCTGAGTGCAGGGAGGCGAAGGGGCACATGGAGCAGAAAGAGAGGCAAACGGGGAATTCCACAAGCAACACACTCCTGCCACTGAGTTTTATTTGGGGCCAGAAAAGAGCACGGGGTTGATTCTGTCTGGAGGAAATAAGAAAATTTGGGAGGAACCAAATCTGTGAGGCTCCTTTTGCCAATAAAAATATCACTGTAGCCCTAGCCGGGTGGCTCAGTCGGTTAGAGCATCATCCCCAAAAGTTGCAGGTTTGGTTCCCAATCAGGGCACATACCCAGGTTACAGGTTCGATCCCCAGGTGGGGCACGCATGGGAGGCAACCGATCCATGTTTCTCTCTCATTGATATCTGTCTCTTTCTCTCTCTTCCCTGCCCACCATCCTCTCTAAAAAACAAAAACAAAAACAGTCCAAAACAAAAATCCTCGGGTGAGGATTAAAATATACACAGGGTGCGGCACAAATAACATCCCCCGTTTTTACTACAAAATCACACGCATGTGATTCTGTAACAGAATACTATCACACCCAAGCACACCCTGTGACATCTCAGGTGAAATGTTCAAGCGAAAACTATACATTACTACACCCATGTCATCACCTGACCCGCCACACTCACGCAGGCCCTCCTTCTGCCGGACCCTGTATGTGTCACTGTGTCTCCCTAAGTGTCCCGAGGAAGCTGAGATGTTTTTTGTGAATTTAGTAAAAGCCATTAAAAAAAATGAGAAAGAAACTTCTTCAAAGATAAGAATGTATCACAAATATGCTTTCCTCCAATGGCTTAAAGTAGTTACAAAAGACAAGTGTGGCAACATGAAATTAATTAACTATAAACAGAACATAAGTGATCTCCTGCCCTTAGGAATTCATTAGCTGTTGCTGATTGGGTTTGAATAAATCAGAATATAGCCCCTCTTCTGCGGAGAAGGTGCCGGAGGACAAAGGAACCTTCAGATAAAATTCCCTGAAAGCAGCAGTGGGTGAGATGCAGAGGCGAATGGCTGGGAAGGAAATGCATGTTGGTTCCTGATGATAAAGAAGAAGAACAGAGGGAGGCGGTAGGAAAAGGGGGAGCAGGGTAGAAACGTCCTCCTGACTGATGTGGGAAATCTGTCGGAAGGCCAGACTTCAGCATCAGCTCTCAATTTGGAAAAGAAGTCGGGGATGGTCAGATTGTTTTGTTTTGTTTTGTTTTTGAGAATTGAGAGAACTCTCAAATAAAGAATCCAGAATCAGCTCTTTGCAGCCCAGCCCACTCTATCCACGCGGGCGGGAGCCAGAGCACCCAGACAACTCTTCCCTCTGGAAAGGAGTCGGCCCCGCCCCCACAGGGGCCTCGGGCAGGGCAGGGCAGGGCCAGGAGATCGAGTAGAAACACTTTCCTTCATAGCAGCACAATTTACAATAGCCAAGTACTGGAAGCAACCTGAATGCCCATCAGCAAATGAGTGGATCAAAAAATTATGGTATATTTACACAATGGAATTCTATGCAGCAGAGAGAAAGAAGGAGCTTATACCCTTTGCAATGGCATGGATGGAACTGGAGAGCATTATGCTAAGTGAAATAAGCCAGGTGGTGAGGGACAAATACCATATGATCTCACCTTTAACTGGAACATAATCAACAAAAGAAAAAAGCAAACAAAATATAACCAGAGACATTGAAATTAAGAACATTGTAACAATAGCCACAGGGGAGTGGGGAGGGCATAGTGGGGAGAGGGGTCTATAGGAGCTACTATAAAGGACACAAGGACAAAATCAAGGGGGAGGACAGAGGTTGGGGAGGGAGGTGGGACTGGCTGAGGTGGGGTGGAGGGAAGGGGAGAAAATGCAGGCAATTGTAACTAAATAAAAATTAATTAATTTAAAAAAAAAAAGAAGCACTTTCCTTTAACAAGAGTGAAAGCGGAGACTGAAGAAGGGGCTGCTTTGAAAGAACATAAATCCCACATATCGGGACATTTCCAAGTGGGACTAATACGGCTTGGAGTGTTCTGCCACCCCCTCCCCCCCCCCCCCCCCCCCCCCCCCCGCACCTGGAGGAAAACGACTGCTCAGGTGACCTTGTAGGCTCACTGTGACTGTGGCTTTGGCCACCGGCCACGTTGTATGTACCTGCGACAGGCTGGAGGCCAGAGCCTGGCGCAGAAGAGGTGAGTCTGTGTGCGGAATGAGCAGAAGACAAGGGGTGGGCAGGCTGGGGGGGGGGAGGGGCAAAGTGGGGAGGGTGAGGAAGGACCCCGCCTGTCACTTCAGCCGAGTGGGGCCCCTGAAGCCTACACCCAGCAGCTCGCTCGAGTGGCTCTGCTGCTCGTGTGTGATCACTGACCCTCTCTGAGTCTGAATTCCTCGTGTGAAACCTGGGGTCAGGCCGCCGGTCTCACCGGGTTGGCGTGCGGAGTGAGCGGGGGGCGTGGAAGGCCTGTGTGGTGCTTGGTAGCAGCAGCAGAGACACTCAGCAGGTGTCACTTTGTGGCATTGTTGCCGTTCCTGTGATTTGGAAGAGTGCTAGGAATGGGAAGGCGTGCGAACGGAATTCTCTGAACCCGCCTGAGAGCCGAGGACCCTCTAGCGGAAGTCGGTGTGGAGGTGTCATTCTCTTTTCTGCAGGCTGTGTCTGTGAGGAAAGCCCGGGTGGCACCCCCGTCATATTTTCCCATTGCAGCCGCTCAGCCTATGGGGGGTCGGGGGACTCAGCCGCAGGGAAGCCTTGTCCCCGCGTTTTGTGCCAGGTGCCTCCCCAGCCTGTCCGCGGCTGGGAGAAGCAGGGAGGCCAGGCCTGTGTGGGAGATTTAAGACTTATCAATTTCAAAGTCTGTCTGGAGCAAGAAAATATCGCTGCTTTTAAAAAGACTGACGCAAATCAGATTAAGTGATTTAAGTTGAAATGAACCTGTAAAGTTAGGAAGGTGCTGTTAAGCTTTTATGGCCGTTAGACAAAGGGGGGGTGGTCTGCTCTTTGAAAGGGGGCCCGGGGAGCCAGTGCCAGCCTGTGTTAAAGGACAGTCACCTACTGAAAAGCCAGGTGTGACACTCCCGGGAGGCGCATGGCCTCTCCAGACGGGTGCGGGGCCTGTGACGGCAGGGCCCTTCCCGCGCCCTGGATGCTGTTTCCTCTCGGAGCACGGTTACTCCCCGCTTCCCTTGGCCAGCAATCGACAGGAAACACTTAACGGCTTTCTCAGAGATATTTTTCAACATGTGAATTGAAACACAGGTGAGCGTTTCTACACGGGTCCCTCCCTGTCAGTTGAGTCTCACGCCCAGGGCTGAGTGCCCCACCTCCGCACGTCGGGACTGACTGCCCGAGCTCCTCAGACCTGCCCTCCAGCTGCGGCAGGGTCCGAGGTTCTGCGAGAATGAACTGGGCGCCAGAGGCGGCTGCTGCGGCACCCTCCGTGGGGGCAAGGCCACTAGGAAGAATCCTTTCTGCATGAAGGACATGCTGTCCCTGTGGACAGATGGAAACCCCCCCACATACACACGCTGGGCGGACATGGCCCACCACATCTGTTTAGCGTGGGAAGAACGGAGACAGGGGCGAGGTGCCCACCCAGCTCCGAAGTGATCGAAGAGGCACGGGCTCCAGGGGACCTTCACTCTCCACTCTGCTTCCCCACCCCGCTCAGACCGCCCCACCCGGCTGCGTTTGTTCAGCGAGGTTTTCTTCTGCTCTCGGAGACCGTCCGTCTGTCCTGGGGACATCTCAGGCACATGCAGATCAGGCCTGCACCCTTCTCGTCCGCGGGTTGACATCAAGTCCTCGGGGCCCCTTCCTGCCCGTGTCTGTACCCAAAGTCCCCCCACCCCGTCTCAGTCCAGGCTGACACCACTCTCTTCCAAGCCCTGACCAGTCCCTCCAGCTGCACCTTCTCCTGGGGCTTTTCATGGTCTCCCTTACATTCTCGCTAGTTTTCAATGCTTTGCATCATGTATACAACATACAGACATCTCCCCATCATTGGTCATTGCAGCATAATTCACAAAAGCCAATAAATATATTGTAGCTGTTGAGGTGCCTGTCTGAGCTCCTCTCCCAGGTGATAAAAGGCCTCAGGAGAAGGACTCAGATGTGACTGAGCCTCTCGTGCTGCACGCCCCTCAGCCCCAGGTGTGGCCCGTAGCAGCCAGGCGGTAAATGCGTGTTGGCTGGGTAAACTGAGGGGTCTGCGAGCTCTTTGTAGACAGGAGCTGGGGAACTGCCCCCGTGGCTCTGCACAGCCTGGGCACCGCCCCCCCCTGCCCTGTGGCGAAGCCGTCACCAACCCTGCCCCCTCTCCACCTGACCCACATCTGGGCCACGTGTCTTGCCGGCCTTCGGGTTGGGTGGGGCCATGTGACTGCATTCTGCCTGTGGGACATCAGTGCCCGTGAGGGGCCACGTCTTCTTCGGCTGGTCCGAGAGCCTCTCACTGTGCCCTCTGTGGCCTCACTCCTCACGCCACTGAGAAAGTCCAGTGGGTGCCACGGCCCCGAGGGAGGTGGAAGCCACCAGATGGGAAGAGAGTGGGTCCCTGGGAGACTGCGGTCCACAGGCTTCCCTCGGGCCTTCTCCGGCCACAGTAGACAAACCACTGAGACCTGTGGCCGCCTGCCAGGGCATGCGGCCTGCCCAGGCGGCCCGCACACTGGACAGGCAGCTCTTACACTCTCGCTACAAGGAGTAAAGACATATTTCTTCAGACGTCAGGAACCACCTTGGGCAAGACTCGTCATCATTTTATGTTCCCCTGAGAAAGAATGAATGCCACCCACCAGGCTGGGACCTCCCGCCCGATAGCAGAGAAGATAAATTATGCAAAAATGGGCCTGAGAATCCAGGAAAGACCCCGACCACACTTCACGTGTGAAATAACTCTTCACCGTTTATCCAGTGACTTAAGGAAATACCTGGCCGGTTTTTCCAACGTGCATTCACCAGTCACCCTTTCACCTTCAGCTTGGTGGTCGGTCCTGAGAATGAGACCCAGGTCCTGTCCTCACGGAGTTCCTCGTCGAGGAGGAAGGACTCATAGTGTCAAAGGATGCAATGTCAGTTCGCTCAGCGGTGAGAATGGAGCAGGTGTAGCACACTGTGTGCTCTGTGTGGTACAAGCTGTGAGTTAGACGTGTGTTCGTGTCGGTCTCGTGAGGTCCGTGGGCTTTTGCCAGTTTTACCACCATGCTGCCCGGGAAGGACTCACAGAGGCCAGCCTGCCCGTCCAGCGGTAGCACTGGAAGGGGAGTGACTGAGCACGTGATTGGGGGTCAGTGGGGCAGGCGTGCAGGGCAGAGGAGACTTTCACTGCCCCCGAAACTGAGAAGTGTCTCGGGGGGCAAGGCAAACGCTGCAGGGTGCAGGGACAGAGAGCGCAGGGCGAGAGGTGGCGCGTGTTTGTGAAATGCTGGCGTCTGGGGGCTGAGAGCTGGGGGCCGTGGACGACGAGTCTGGACGAGCGGAGGGAGCCCACAGAGCTCCGCATGCGAGGGCCAAGTGCTGGGGGCGGTTCGTGAGGGCACAGGAGTTGCAGGGAGTTTCAGGGAGGAGCGGGTGTGGGCAGGATACCACCTAAGGAAGGTCCGAGTGGGTGTTTAACAACTTAATTCCTAAGGACGTCTGTGCTGATGGAGAGTTAGTGCACGTTCGCAGAGAAGTAAGTTCCTTTGTGTCTCGCTGTCACTCGATCCACAAGAATAAAAGGTAAACAGTGACACCCCAGACAACGGCGAAAACATGAGGCACATTTGTCACCGAAGTTCATTTGAATGGCTTTCACGTCACACACGCATAAAATAATTTTCTATGTCTTTTGCAATTCCGTGAGTTATCACCTTAAAAAGAAGACCGTGTAGCAATAATTCATACATCCACTCCCTTCACACATTACTTCTGGAATATTTTCTTTTAGAACTATTTCTAGGAGCAATTTTTAACCAGCCCAAGTTTCAAGCTTTAAAAGGCAGCTATTTTGCATACACAGTAAGTACTTCTTCTGAAAACTCTGCGCCACAGATTCATAATTCACAGTGGGCGCCCCTGTTAATACGCACTCGCAGCTGCACGCGGCCCTAGGAGCCATTATTATATGAAGAATAATGTAAAGACACTTAACCGTATTCTGTCTCATCGTGCACATTACGAGTGCGGCCCATTATGAATAGCTGTCACCGCGCAGGCATAATGGTATGTTAAAGACGACACCCGGTAAACTATGTGCGCATTAAGAATACACAAAACTGATGAATTTTAATCGCCTTTATTCATAGGACACAGAGCTCTAATGATCCTCAAAATGTGTGATTTAAATAAGCCGTCTTTATTTCATTCCATTTAAACCCTTGGTGTGAGTTAATCGGCTTGGGTGGACTCATTCCTGGCGATCGAAGCGAGGAGAGGTTGGCTTCCTCGGGGAGACACGCGTGGTGCGAGGTGAACAAGTGAGCCGCCTCTCGCAGGCCTCACTGAGGACAACGCCCCACTCGCCCCTGTCCTGGCCGCAGCAGGGGGCGGACTCTGCAGGGACCCGCTCCCTGGTCTCCCCTCAGAAAGCTAGACTCCAAAGGATTTGCCTACAGAAGAGTTACAGCTAACCAAGGATGTTGCCAAAGTTCCTTCCAAAGTGCAAAGGAGACGTCTGTAGTGTTATTTCAAGACCTAAGCAATGGGAGCAATCCCCGCATCTCACAGTCATGGAGGTCGGCCTCGCCGTCCCCCATCCCCGCGGCTCTCTCCTGCAACCCAGCTAGGGGACCCGCAGAGGAACAGCGGGCCTTGCCCAGGACGCTCCCAGGCCCTCCCAAGTCCTGGTTACAAGAATGTGAGTGCCCCCGGGGGAAGATGCGAGACCCCGCACTCTGATAAAGTGGAAATAGCACCTGATCTTTCTCTTTCTCATTGTTAACACACTTGCGCTTGCCCCTCGGCTCTCTGAGGAGTGGGAAAGGGTGTGAACAGTGACGTCATGGACACAGATTAGAGTGCAGTAGGGGCCGCCCACCAGCCACGGCTTTGTCCGCCTCTCCTGGTCCGTTCCCGCTTCCCCGTGAGCGTCGAATGTACAGGGATGACCGTGGGCACCTCCTCCTGAGGGCAGTACGTCAGAGAGGGGAGACAGAACATCCGCACGTGCTGTCCTTGGAGATCTGCGTCCCAGATCACCCCGTGTCAGAAGCTGCACCCTGCTTTTATGTTATAATCAATTACTGTTATTGTTTACTTAAATCAGCTTGAAGTTTTCATTTGGGGTTTTTTTTGGGGGGGTTGCCACTGTAATTGATCATTGATCATTTGAGTGCACTAACATTATTTTACAAGTAGGTCGCGTAGTTGGTGTAATAAGTACTTTTAGATTTCCCTTGGTCTCTGCTTCTTCACTCCCGGAGTGACAGGTTCCCGGGAGTTGTCTCCAGCCTCAGAGACCCCGGGGACATGATAGTGCAGATTCTCCGGGCACACCAATGGAAGGAGAGTTAGGAGCACGCTCATACCAGAGCCAGACAGATGACAGCCCAGCCAAGGACCAAGTCCTGGAACAAGGTCCCGTAACTCATTGTCAAGATCACTGATCAAACAAGGGACACCCTTGTCGGTGCGAGTCAGCCACACTAGGGAGCGAGAGTTCCCGTGGCCACGGTGAGGGTCTGAGTGACCAGCTAGTCATGGAAGCTGCCAGCTTCCCTGAGCGAGGTTGGCACGCCTGCTGCCTGTGACTGGCCCCAAGTGCAGGCAGGGTGAGGGGCCCGGGAGCTGTGCCCAGGAGTCCTGATCCTCTGACCCTGCTGGGCCCCGAGTGCTGTTCTCGGACCCTGGGGCCTAAAGCTAAACCGTTTCGTTGGCAGCCTGCGGGGGCCACTAGGCTTACTTGTCCATCCAAACCCCAGGTCGATCTGCTGCCCGTCACAGAGCAGAACTGCCCTGTGCTAGGAGGCGAACGAGCACACTTATGCACGGAATGATCATTCCTCGAAAATGCGTCAGATTCCAGAGAAAACTTTCAGTTAACGTGTTAGCATGTGTATACCCGGGAACCCCTAATTCTGTGGACTTTCCCACGCCTTCCCTTTCCCACCCTGCTCTCCCTCGCATCTCCTTCCTCTTCCCATCATACTTGGGGTGGGATACCATGTTCCCAAAAGTCCCCATCCCCGTATGTTCCTCTGCCCCCTCCACGTCTGACTCCAGCCCGAGCTCCCTCCGGGACTGGGCATGTGTTTCCACAGTGCCTCTCCGCCTGCACGTCCTTGCCAGCCCACAAAAGCAGCGGTTCCTCACCGAGCACACGGCCACATGGGGTAAACATAGCGGGGGGGGGGGGGGGTACTGTGTTTCAGGTGCCAGAATCCAGGTTCCAACCTTGCCCCCCGCCCCCATAAGAGCTGTGTGCAACCTCCCCCAGTTATCTGGCAGCCCGGGCCCTGTGTTGTTGCTGTAAAATGGAGCTGCAAATAACCTCGGTGGTGTCGGAAGTGTTGAAACTGTGAGGACCGGAAACCAGAGCAAACTTGCGTTTTCTGCTCTTGTTCCCACAGACGGGAGTGATTGCAGCGGCTCCTCGGTGTCTGCACCTGCCACTCGCCAGTCGTTTCTTCCCCGACACGAGGAGAAGCCTCAGCCCAGGTCAGTGCCTTCCAGGTCTTTCTCTTGTGAAAGGCTTGCACTGGGTCTGCGTTGGCCCTGTGAGCAGCGCCGATAGCTCTGCACTTGTGTCAGGGGATGAACGTTTGATTCGGGGGGACGTGGGCGAGCCCAGCTGGCCGGAGATCTCATCTCCGTGTGGCCCTCTCCTGGGCCGTGTCCAGGGGCCTCCACACTTGGGAAGGAAACGAGGGTGTTGTCTGTGACCTGTACACCCCAACAGTTAGAGAAAGTGCCAGCACGTCCGCGCACACGAGGGGCCCAGACACCACCCACGGCCTTCTCCAGAGTCCAGTCCTGGCTCAGACACTTCACCTTGTGGTCCCCGTGCTCCCCTCGCTTCCGCACCCAAGTGTTCACCAGCAGGTCCGTCCTGCTGCGCCAGTCTGCCAGGCACCGGCGCTGGTCCTCCCGCGCAGAAACAAATCAGTTCTAGAACAGCTCCATACCTGGGGAGCTGGCCTGGCTGCCTGTCTCCCCGCCCAGCAAAGCATGCTCCATCCTGCACTTGGAGTGGCCTGTGATGCAAGCGACATCCCTTCACCAGAGAGCCGAGCCCACACCAGCCTTCCTCCCCGGGCACGCGTTCCATTACTTCCCACCACGCCAGCACATACATGCATCCCGCCGTTCAGACAGGTACCCCAGCACGGGACATTGCTACAATCGCTCACTGCCCACGACCACAAGGACTCGCCAGCGTGGGTCTGGGATTGCTCACCTCAGCCTAAATAAAGAGGCAGGCTGGGGCCGGCGCACATTACGAGAAATAGGGTGCAGTCAGGAGGGTGTATGGTGGTTTGAGCGATGCCCGCTGTGCCGAGCTGCAGGTGAGTCCGTGGGGGGTTGGGGCCGGCTGTGTTTATGGGCAGAAGTCAAAGCCCCAGCCGCAAGCTCGTTGGCCTGAAGACGGGAGAGATTCGTGGCAGGTGTTCATGGGTCAGGAGGTAAGTTCCAGTCGTCTGTTCATTGGGCATTTCTGGGAAGTTGGGCCTTTTTCCGGGAAGTGGGTCGTGGAGTTCTTAAGCCTGCTCTTTGACAGTGCCTGTGTGAGCGAGCCTCTTTGTCACACCCCCTCCAGCTCCACTTTGGATCTGAACCCTTTCAGACTCCGCAGGCCTGCACTCGCCCCCCAAGTTGGCGTGAATCAGTAATTGCAGTGCTGTCTGGGTCTCCATCTGCTGCTCTTCCGAGGTCTTACTTGACAAGTTGCCCCAAACCCAGGGTAGAGAGGAGACACGCTCTGTCGGACCCCTTCCCCAAACACTCCAGCACCCCTGTGCCTGCAGGGTGTGTGCCTGTCTGTCACGCTGGGCGTTCCCACCAAACACAGTGCCCGCCCGGTGTGCGAGGCCCGGGGCACTAGTCAGGTTTAGATTCACTCCTTCGGGTTCAAGTCAGTGGACATCAGACACGTGAGTCAAAACAGGGGTCAAAACGTGCACATTAGTAACGGTCACACTGGCCGGAGTACTCGGCAGACACACGCACACCTGAGCGTGCACAGCGGGCACGCAGCAGCCGAGCCCTCGCCCCTGACCGTTAAGCCCACCCGCTGAGAGGCGACCTTGAGAGACTGAGGACAGAGCCCTGTGGGTCTGTCTGAGGACAGAGGACTGGATCCACTCACCTCCACCGGGTAAGAGTGCCAGGCCCACGGGTGAGCCCGCTCAGCAGAGGGGACAGGGCAAGAGAGGACGCACCACATGTTGTCAGGAGCCCTTGGTACCAGGGGACCGTCCTTCCTGTCTGGGCAGAAAGGGGGATGGGGAGGGGAATGGCCTCCCCTTACCTTCCCGGGATAGTGTGACTTATAAGAAAGATGTTACTTGGCCTTCATCCCTGTTCCTGGCTCTGGAGACCCTTGGACTTTCCCGGACGAGAGTTGTGACGTGTGTGTTGCTGTGTTCATGAGTGACTTCTGGAAAGGCCCTAGGTGACCTGGGGACAGGGCAGGCTGTCAGGGGACCCAGCCCTGTGGTGAGAGGACTGGATGGCTCCATCCCACCTTGACCTCCCGGGAGGGGGCGGGGCTGGGGATTGAGTCCCACCCCCTGTAGCCAGTGACTTCATCCGTGGTGCCCTGGCAGTGACACTGACTTGAACGCCCCCCGACGGGTGTGGGCAAGCATGGGGGCAGGGGGCCAGAGGTTGGGGCGCCCTTCCCACACACCTCGCCCTGTGCCCTGCACCACCGGGCTGTCCTTGGGTTGGGTCCCTTTGTGATGAGCTGGTAAACGCAAGGCCACGCTGCTCTGAGTTCAGTAAGTCACTGTAGGCAGCGAGGAGGGCTGAGGAGCGCCTGTGGCAGCCCCCTCCACGGCCTGCCAACAGCCAGCAGCACAGACGGCAGCCTGGGCGTCAGGTAGGGGTCAGAGGGGATGCAAGGGGCGGCCTGTGGTTCTGGGCCCTTACCTGCGGACCCGGCTAACTGCAGTTGGCCTCAGAGCTGAGCTGAGCTGCAGCACACCTGGCTGCTTCAGGAGAACTGCTGGTGGTGTGAGAAAAACAGGCTGTCCTCATTGCCGACCTTGTGTTCCCGGCCCCCGCCCCCGGGGCTCCCGGAGAAACCGGCGTCCTCTCTGAACAGACTCGCTTTGCGCTCGGTGTCTCTGCCTGGGCAGAGCCCTGAAATGCTGGCGGCTTTTATTTTCTAACCCAAGTGCCGGTGTGTTCCCATGCCTGGCGCGCAGTGCGGGTTCTCGGCGCTTGCTGGCCGAATAGAGGAACTGGAATCACAGTTCTGATCCACAGAAAGGGTTCTTAGGAGCCACCTGCCTCAATTTCACCTCCCGAGGCAAGAATCCCACCCCAGCATCCCTGGGCTCCGGCTGTGCATGCACAGTGTGAGCAGGTCTGTGAGCAGCAGCTCCACAAGCTCTGAGTCGACACAGAGAAGGTTGAAACTCCCCTACGTGCACTCAAGGGGACAGGCGGCCTTCTCTCCGGTCTTCCCATCAGCAAGGCACAGGCCTGTTCTAAGCGGAGAAAGCAGCAGACGCACACAAACCGGGTGTCTGCGAAAGCACAGTCAGCGTGTCACAGGTGCGGAGACGCAGACCGAGGGGCTGACGTGCGCCCAGACCGAGAGGACTGGGTTGGAGAGCAGGGCGGAGCTGAAGGAAGGTGTGGTCGCGCAGGGTGATCCACCGTGGCTTTGGTGCTCTGCGGGGGGACCCTCGGGAGTGTTTGTGTTCAGGGCAGGTGGCCAGAGGCAGGCAGCCCCTCTGAGCTCCACCGGCCGGGTTTCGGCACATCCCACGTGAATTCGGAAGAAAAAAATCACCCCGTGCCATCCATGGACACGGGTTTACGGTCCCGTGAAACCTGGCCGACCCTTCATCTGACTCGGTACCTTAGAGGCGGCTGTAAATCTCCACCTGGGCACCGGGTGGGTCGCGCCTGAGCTGGTGAACACCACCGAGCAGGGTGGCCGCACAGCAGCCTGCGGGACCACAGGGCTCTGTCTTCCACGGGCTCATCACTTCTATTTGGCTGAAGTGGCTGGAGTTCCACCAGCCAGCAGGTCCTTCAGGAGCCCTTGCCCCCATTCTCTAGGGGTTTAATTCCATTTAAAAGGCAGGAAATATGTAGCGGGGTTAATGATTTACTTTCAGAAGGTGGAAATGAGTAAACTAAATGGTTACTGTACATTATTTTATAGTGAAAGATTTACCAAAATGTCTGCTTTCTGAGAGATAGGAACCCACAGAGAGACCATCAGAGACAAAACAATTGTTTTAAATCCCACGCCCATGGCCTTTGGAGGCGGGCACCTCAGACACTGTTCTGCACACGCATGGAAGACATCAGAGTAAAGTGCCAACCGGGCGCCCACGACAGCCACCTGGTGGGGAGGGGTTGTCTTTCCCAGCCTTCTGTTTGAGGAGCAGAGGACAGAGCTCCGTCAGGTGGAGGTCACGGGTGTCACTCCTCGTGAAACTGCCCCACCATGGGTTTGGGGGCCGGAGCTTGGCTTTCTCTTAGCTGTGTTACCCACGAATCATCTCCCAGCCAGTCGGGCCTGAGTCCACCCTTCAGCCTAACCGGTCTAGGGAAAAGCTGTGGCAAAGCAACACAGTCCCACAACCAGGAGCTTTAGAATAATTGGGCTTCCGACCAGTCTCAATACAATGTTTCAACGTCTCAGCAACCGAGAGCCAATTTAAAAATAAAAACAAAAAAACCACTAGACATGCTAGGTGGCAAAAGAGAACCCAGCAAGCTTTTGGCCTGGGACACTACGAAACAGCACAAAACCGGATATTTTCAATTAACACCCTGCGGGGCTCTTCAGTCCCGTGGCCCGGTGGAGTTAATCAAGCCTTTCCCGCACACTGCCTCAGGTGGTATGAACCCACCCAGACCGCGGGGAGGGGCAGAGAGAACACGTTCTCTCTGGCCGCCCGCACTGATGTAAATATGGCAGGTGACAGTCGAGAACTAACAAAGACGAGCGAACAACAGACCCACATCGAGACATCCCCATGGGGACGGAACAAGAGGAGGCTGCTTCCAGGTGGGTTAAGCAGGGAGCTTGTTTTAAAGGCTGCAGGTGGCTCGGATCAAACACTCAGGATGGCTTGGATTCTTCCTCCAAAGACCTTCCTTGTGCCTTATCCCAAAATGTCACTCCTCTTACAGATGTCTCATAGCCTCAAGGAGTGGGGGGAGGGAACGTAGTGATCAGTGCTTTTGTTCAATTCTAGTTAGAATTGGAAAGGTGCGTGTGCAAGTTTAAATCCCCCGTGTCCACACGAAAATCAGAAGGGTCGTTAAAATAGGCTCCCCCATGATAATCTCCGTAGATGCTTTAATCCCAGTTGGTGTCCTTACCCAGGATTCCAGTTCTCGTCACTCCCTTTGACACTAGCAGGAGGTAGAGGGTGGACAGAGATGACAATAATCGATTCTGAAGTTGATTTTGTGAAGTCTACTGAACTTGAGCCAAAACTAAAAAAACAAAACACACTCACATGATAATACAATTCAGAAAAATAGTCTTGATTTTAAACTCCTACCTTAAAAAGATGTTTCTGGTGTTTGTCCATTTGTGTTTCTGGTGGAACTCATCATGAAGACTTTCCGGGCAGCTGTAAGCCGTTGTTCTTCCGCACACACCAGAACTGAAAAAGGGGGGTCGTGGCATCCGCGACGCCTGCACACGTGGCAGGGGCTCCCACGGCTTCACCCTGCCCCTGCGCACAGGACCCAGTCCTGCGTGGTCTTCAACCACGTGGTCCAGTGGGCGGGGCCACAGAGTTTGAACAGAGAGCCAAAGCAGGGTGGGGAGTTTCAGCCGGTCTTTGGGAGGGGGCTGAGTCTGGGATGGAGAGAGCAGGCACATCTGTCAGCCAGTAAGAGCTGAGAGGAGGTGAGGTCCACGTCCATGCTGACTCTGGCCAACTTCGGAGCAAGAACTGTTCTTGGAAAACCTCTGCCCCCTTCTCACCTTCTTTCTAAGTTCACCTCCCACCCTCACTGCCCTCAGCAGTTCAGTATTTTCTGACAACCAGCTCTGTCCCATTCCATCCCTTCCCTTCCCTTCCCTTCTCACTTGAAATATTTCCTTCTCCCGGGTTAATGCTCTTCCACTTCATTTTACTGTCCTTCTTACTTGCCGATCGGCAACCCTCCCCTTCCTGAGCCAAGAGTGTGAACAAGTACCCCCGATTCCTGCCTCTCATTTCCACGATCACTTCTCGTAGTGTGACTCTTGCCCCAACCATCATCGCTGGCCTCTCCTGTGTCCCACATCACAGGACTTCCTGTCTCCGGCATCACTGATATTTCTGGAGCATATCTGATGCTGGAGACTCTCCTGGGGCCCTCCTCCTCCCCCGGTGTTTTAACCTTCAGGTCCTCCTCCAACCATCCTTGTACTTTTCCTCTTTTTAATAGGAACAGTGGTGAGGGTGATTATAAAAACCCAGACCAGGATCTAA
The DNA here is from genome assembly GCF_022682495.2 of Desmodus rotundus. Lineage (NCBI taxonomy): Eukaryota > Metazoa > Chordata > Mammalia > Chiroptera > Phyllostomidae > Desmodus > Desmodus rotundus. The sequence goes on along the minus strand of NC_071398.1, from coordinate 54,660,036 downwards.
AGGCGTTTCAGCGTGTGCAGTTCATGCTATTTACTTGCCTGTGTGAGTCTCCAACACTCTCCCCATTGATTTATTCCTCACTGAGCTTAAGTGACTTGAGATTCCAACCATAAAACTGGAGAGATTGGAAGCCAAAACTACCTCTTCCCTCCCAGTCTCCTACTGCCACTCTAGCTTCTTATTGCAAACTATTTTTAAAACATTTCCCCTTGGAAATTTGCTCTCTGGATCGCATTGAGAAGACCCAGATTAAACACATCTCCCCGCCTGCACTCGGCGTGCCTGCCGCAGGGAGGAGGTGGAGGAGGTGGCTGAACCCTCCACCCCAGGCCGTCCCCGGAGGTAGAGTTGCTGGGGCCGTAGCCATGAAATGACAAAGGCGGTCAGGCCGGAAATGGCCCCATCTGCGTCCCCAGCCATCTTTCTTCATCCCTGCCCTGAGACAAGGGCCACTAGGCACCAAACGACACACAGAGAGGCTGGCCAGCTGGGTCCCACATAGCCCAGATCAATCCCGGGCAAGTGGGCTTGATCCTCGAAGTCAACAAGCTGATTAGGCCGGTGAACAGCTCGGGGAGGGTGGCTGGAGAGGCGTGTGTTCCTAGAATTGCCTTCCAACCAATTGAATGGAGTTTCTAGAGTGAATGGACAGGTTTCAAGTGGAGTGAAGCCTCAGGAAAGACCCAGGCTTGGAGGGTGATGGCTGATGCTGCATTAAGCCAGACGGGGGTGTCGCCCAGGCTGACACCAGGACGGCGTGCGATGCACCTCAGGGCCCCGAGATCGGGACAGTGGGCACGCACACTCACACTCACATCCGAGCTCCTCCCACTGCTCTGTAAGGAGGGTCCTACTGGATGGAGAGAACCAGCTGGCCAGCCAGGCCAGGGGGCCGGTCTCCCTGCCCAAGGACAGTGCTCCCTTGCTCAGAAGGGGCCGACCAAGTCCCCCTGCGGGTGGCTCTGCTTCCGCGGTCTGTGCTGTCACCAACCCAGAGGACGCAGGGCCTGGGCAGCCTACGGTGTCCCCCTGCTGCTCCCTTGCCTCTCCCCACGAAGAGGGACCTGTGTGTAATGGTCCTGGTTTTCCTTTACTCTTGACTCTTAGCCTGGCTTGTTTTGAGTTTTTTATTGTGTAAATGGTGTAACCACAGGGCTCGTGGTCAGTTGAGGCAACTTTGGGTAGACGGGATGCATGGGGTGGATGCCTACTGAAGTATTCATCTTCCAGGACCTCCTTCGTGAGTGCAGACCAGCCCCGCCCTTCTGCGGGGTGTGTTCCAACACCCCATGTGGATACCTGAAACCACGCCGAGTGCCAAACCCTATGTATGCTAGAATTTTTCCTGCACACACTTACCTATGATAAAGCTTAATTTATAATTTGGGCACAGTGAGAAGTTAACAATTATAATAGAAGAGAGCAATTACAACAGAATACCATAATAAAAGTTATGTGGATGTGGCATTATTAAGTAAAATAAGAGTTCTTTGGACACAAGCACCATGACAACTGCAGACCTGGTAACCGAGAGGGCGATGAAGTGGGTAACAGCGGGGAGCGTGCGCACGCGTGGGCTCCGACCCGAGGGGTGAGCCGCAGCCCGGGCGGGACTGAGCGGGGCAGCAGGAGACTTCATCACGCTGCTCAGGACGACGGGCAGTTCACAGCTAGCGAACTGTGCTTCTCCTGGAGCTTGTCATTTAATATTTTCGGACCGTGGTGGACGGTGAGTAACACCCTTGCATCCCAAGGATAAATCCCACTTGGTCGTGGCGAACGAGCCATTTCATGTGCTGCTAAATTCAGTTTGCCAGTGTTTTATTGAGAATTTTTGTATTGACATTTATCTGAATTATTGGCTTGAAGTTTTCTTTCCCAATAGTGTCCTTCCCTGGCTTTGGCATTTGGGTAATGATGGCCTCGCAAAATGAGTTTGGGAGTGTCCTTCCTCTTTGATTTTTGATAAGAGTTTGAAATGAAATAGCATTAATTCTTCCTCAGAAGCTTGGTAAAATTCACCAGTGAAGCCGCGCTTTGTCGTCATTGGGGGATTTTTGATTACTGATTCCGTCTTCTTGCTAGTCATTGGTCCGTTCGGATTTTCTATGTCTTCCTGATGCAGTTTGAATAGGTTGCAGTTTTCTAAGAACGTTTTCATGTTTGTACCGTTTGTTGTCCCGTTTGTTGCCGTGTAATTGTTCATAGTGGCCTCTGACCGTCCTCTGAATTTCCGCGGTGCCCGTGACAACATCTTCCCTTTAACTTATCGTTCTGTTGACTGGGGTCTTCTCTCTACTCCTTGGGCAGTGTAGCCGAAGGTTTGCCAGTTTATTTTTCGGAGAAGCAGCACCTTAGTTTGGTTAATCTTTTTCTGTTGTTTCCTGTTCTCTGTTTCATTTATTTCTGCTAAGTAAATGTAAGTTAATGTTGTACTCCTTGCCAACCAGAGTGGACAGATGCCCAAAGTCCCACAAGTCTCCCTAGGTTTCGGGTCACTGGGTTGTCAGGGTGAAGGGGGCTCTGAAGGACAGAGCCACATCGTAAGGAAGGTATTGGAACAGAACCAGACAAACGTGGGTGTTGGTGCGGAGTCCACCGCGTACAAACTCCGTGACCTTGAGCAAATTCCTGCACGCCTCTGAATGTCAGTTTGCTCGTCTGCAAGGTACCTACCTTCCTTTCTCAAATGTAGATGAATACGCTCACCCAAAAGTAAAGGGATTCTTCCCGAAGGAGAAGGGCAGAGTGCGCTTTTCCTAGGAACATTTATCTTCACCCACATTTCAGTCAGAAACGCTCAGGAACTGCAGTAAAGTAAAAATCTCTACACCGTGCCCCAATTTAAGTGTATCTCTAGCCGTAGAGAATTCTGGGGGGGGGGGGGGGGGGCGGGGGACAAGGTGACTTTGAACAGAGTGCTGTGGGCACGGCGCTCTCTAAATTACACATCCTATGGAAACGTAAAGGACAGTCCAGGCCGCATAAATCCCAGGGGTGCCTTTCAATACCTCTCTGTAATTAACATTCAAGGGAACTTCATTAGGTGACTCTGTTACCCCTGTGAAATATTACTCGGTTAGAATATAATGCTGAAAGCATAATATATAGGCTGCCGGCAGATGGAATGACTCTGCACTCGGACCCCGCGGCGTTTGGCAAACGTTTATTCACTTGTGTGCTGGCCCCATAAGGCGGGTCAGGGTTTCTGATTCATGGATGAGAAAACGAAGCCCCCTGGAGTACGTGGGTGACTTGGTCTGACCGTTCGACTTCTCCCACCCTTGAAAGGGAGAGGGTAATGTCAAGTCCCCCCCTCCTCGCCCTGCCCACCCACCGCCTCCCTGAGCCCGGAGTGAGGGTGCACAGTTCCCGGGGCACAGCGAGACGCCTCTCTCCGGCATCGGCCGTGTGGGGGCCGCAGACTGTGACTCTCCTTGGAGATAGGGCCTTTAGAGCTGACTTCACGGGGTCATTGATAACGTGGACCCCTATCTGCCATGACTGGAAGGCACGGGGGCGCAGACGTGATGGGGGGAAGACCATGGAGGAACACAGGGGGAACACAGCCGTCTACGAGCAAGGGGGAGAAGGGACCTCCCTGCCAGCACCTGCTCTCAGGGCCTGGCCCCCAGACCTGGGGGGAGATGCGGTTCTGCTGTTTGACCCCAGTTGGTGGCACTTGGCCGGCATCCTCAGGAACACAGCCCCAGTGGGAGATCAGATCCCGAGCAGAGGGGTTCTGTGGCACGACCCCACCGTCCCCTGCACTGTTGTCCTGTGAAGGAGGGACAGCTCGGGCCTCACAAGGGCGTGGTGGGGGCGGGGGCAGGAGGTGGGCACGATGGGAGGTGAGCCTGCAGCAGTGTCTGAACGCGTGGATTCAGACTAGCCGACTTCTGCCTTCCTGTCCACGGCCCGGCTCAGACTTCAGGCTGCGGCTGGCAGGTGGCAGAAGTCGCGGAGATGCAGGTTCTTCTACGGGACCCTTCACCAAAGAGTGAGGGCCTGTCCATTCGCCACTGGGCCTCAGTTTCTTTGAACGAGTGACATAATTTTGGCAACAGCTTACAGCCCATTCTGCCTCTAAAGTTTAATTCTAATACACAGATAATGATTGTTTAAGGTAAGAAAAAAATTAGTGAAATATAGTTTACAAACCCAAATCCAGCCCGCTGCCTGTTTTTGCACACCTGAGGAGCTAAGGATGATGGTACATTTTTTAATGGTCTTCTAAGAAATCAAAGGAAGGGTAATCGTTCTGTCAAAGGCTTTACCACTTGCCAAGCGCTGTTCTGAATCATGGCGTGTGTTCCTCCACCGTTCACAGCGCCCCCGGGGGGTGGGTGCTGCTCTCTGTCCCGTAGATGAGCAGACTGAAGTAAGCGTGGGGAGGGGTGGTGACCTGCTGGATCGCAGCACTGTCAGAGCTCTGCCCCCACCCCCAGGGGAAGGGTCCAGCTGTGAGGGAAACTCCTGATGGGAAAGGGAGGGGCTGGCAATGCCTTCCCTTCCTTCCCCGGGAAAGACATCACAGGGTTCAGAGGAGCAAGGGGCCCCACTTCCACTGGGACGGCTCTGAACCCCATTAACCACCACTGCTATCCCCCCAAAAGAACTCCATTCTCCTCATTAATAGTTCTGTTGCACGAAAATTGTGTTCAGTTATTGTTCCGTTATATCAGTTAATATTTAGTTGTTATTTTAAAAACTTGTGGACATTTGTTTTCTCTCTTTTATGCGTAATATCCTAGATTTTGCCTCACGGCCTGCAGAACCTCAAGTATTTACTCGTTGCTCCTTTGCAGAAAGCGCTGGCTGAGCTCTGCTCTGGAATACGGATGTGTGAGACCAGAGCTGGGAGGCCGGAAAGCCCGTTGTAACGGTGACGCTCGTCTTCCTGCCCCTGTTAGCAAGTCGCTGTCAAATCAAACACACTCCAGCCGCCACGGTGCCCAGTTGGGCTCCAGGTTTGCAGGCATCATTTTAAGCTGAAAAAGTGGTTTTTAATCATATTTATCGGGGCGACATGGGTGGATGACATCACATACATGTCAGGTGCACATTTCTGAGGTGGGACCCGTGGGTGCTCGCCACCCCAAGCCCAGATTCCATCTGTCACCATGTCCTTGACCCCCTTCACCTCCCCTAAGAAGTGATTATTGTTTGAATGACAGGAATACAAATGTCTTTGGAATGAAGACAGACGGAACAGCGACTGTTTTAACCAGGGAGCCACAGTTTGTTCCTGGGGCTGTGGGCCGCGCACTGACAGCTGATGAGAAGCGACAGGATCAATCTTAGCACCCGGTGCCCCAGACCCGAGGGAGACGTGCCCGCTACGTCCTCGGCTTGAATAGCTGTTAACTCAGAATTGTTTTGCTTGTCCATTTATCTGGGTCCTGCCCCCCGCCCCCCGTTGTGGAAGTTTCCCCAGGACACACACACTCCTGATTCGCATAGAACATCCCCAGGATGTGTGTGAAATAAAATGAGAATTTGAAACTGAGCGATGTTCCTATAACTTTAGATACTTATTTGTTAAAAAAATTTTTTTAAAGTAGATGTGGCCCAGCGAGCTGAGACGTGCTATCCCTGAGTCCTTTTTCTGTCTGAGCGAGGCCCCTCCCACTGTTCAAACCTGTTCTGCAGAAATGCTATCATGTCGCTGTTTCTCCGAGGGTTGAAAACTGGTTTGGAATTTGATGCAGCAGTGCTATTTCCGTGATTGCAGCTGCTCCGTATTTGGCAGAGCCTAAAATACCCCAGTGGGCAAGTTCTGGCAAAAATTAAAGGCCAGGGCATTCCGTCATCTCTTCGAACTCGGCGTGGGGGACACTCAGTCCCAGCATCTTGCCATGACAAAAAAATTCTCCTACCTGTACTGCTTCTAAAAATAGTACCAAAATCCACTGCAGGATAAAACCTCGTCTTTTATTCTTCTTCCTCCGTGGCTTCAACCACTAGTCGTCAGTGACTGTGCTCACGGGCACTTGCCGGCACCCGCCCGCCTGCTACAGGTGTTCCCTTTCACACGTCTGCATTTCTAGTTGTCTTCCGAATCATGCACAGCGGGTTCTGTAATGTGGTTGACAGAGCATCTTAGTGTCAGAGAGATTACAGATTCCGCATGGATGTGCCCACTGAGCACTGGCCGAGATCGAAACCCATGCGTCTGATGGCAAAGCCCTGGCCGTCGCGAGTGTCACTGACGTTTCCTTTGCACAAACTTCCTGTGCTGTCATGTGGCCAGAGGCCAGGCTTCCTCTGAGCGGCCTCCAGGGCTCCAGTCTCGCCCCATTCCATCCCCAGCCCCCGCCCACTAGTACCAAAATGAGCGGGGAGAGCTATGAAAGCTTCCCTGACGGACTCCGAAGAACACCTTGACTTTCAAACCTTTATTGGCCTAATATTAGTTCAATAATGTTAGTTCAACTTAGGAACTAATTTGTCCCTGGATGATAATTTTGTCATCTCTTCTCCTATTACAAAGATATTGCAGGCAGGTATGGGTACCCAATAAATACTGCTGAACACATGAAAAGCCCTCATTTTTCTTGGTTCTTTCTTTTTTTCCGATGTCATTATTTTCCTATTCCTGGAAGTCCACCAGGAAGTATGGTATCGGGGGACCGTACCATGAGAAACCTTGTTTGTAAATGAGTTTGTGTGAGAAGACAATTCGGCTCCTCCGAGAGAGACTGTGCAGCGTTTCGAGTAGCATTCGAGCAACTGTCTGCTAAACTTCCCATCTTCCATCCGTCTTTGTTAAAGTCGGGTCCCGGGGGAGTTCCAGGTGGGGTTTTACCCACAGGGTGCCAAGCGACACTCTGTCCCCTTGTATTTTCAAAGATGGCATTGTACTGTCGTCACATCTCAGAATAGCCCAGCGCTCCTTGCTGGCATCACACCGCAAAGCCTGCTCAATTTGTTCTCCACCGTCCTCCCCAGATCTCCGGCCCGACGACAGCTTTCTGAGTACGCGCCCTGTGATTTGAATCTGTGCTGACAGTTAGTTTCTCTCGGGTGCATATATTGTCTTACGGGCCTTCCTGTGACACCTCATCTCCCTTTTGTGTGGCCTGGGCCCTGAATACTGTGTCCTGCTGGGCTGGCAATGTCCTCGTCTCTCTGCCCCCTCCCCACAAGCTTCAGCTCTTTGCAAAAGCGGTCAGTACCGCATTGACCTTCCCTTCGAGGTCAGTTGAGACAGGATGGGCGGTCGTGGTGGGCTCCGGCTCATGCCCTGATGGAGCCCACAGTGCCGCCCCGTGGCCAGTGTGGCCCTGGCGGAAACTGGCCTTTGTGTCTTCTCTGTGGGCCACCCCAGCACCCACAGCCCTCCCTGTCCCTAAAGTCTCATCTCTCAGCCAGTTGCCGGTGGTTGGGGGTCGGGTACCCTGGGAAAGAAGAAAGCTTGGGGACTGTGTGAGAGCCACGGGGATGAGCTGGCCACTGCTCAGGTACCGGTTCTCGGGATGGGTGCTTTGACCCCACCCTGCTCCGCCTCCTAAACCAACACCTGCCCTTTCTGTTCATGGCATCACTGTGGGATTTACCTGCAGCTGCGAGTGTCCCTGTGCATCACTCCCCAGACGCGTCCACCTATCTGTGCCCATCTGTTGTCTCAGGCTTAGTTCAAATCGTCTGCGAAGCTTTCGGACCAGTCCGCAGACCCTCATCCCCTGTGGGTCTGACCCAAAGAGGGTGCACTTGTGCGGGCGGGTCCCTGGAGTAGATGCCTCACCCTGCCTGGGCGCTGGCTGGAAGGTTCCGGACAGGGGCCGGGGTAGGCATTGCCGTGGCCCCAGTTCAGCTCGCCGTCCTTTCGTCTGCCTGCTGTGGGGACTATTCATCATGAAGACGGCTCTCATAGCTTTTAGAGTTGGACCTTTGGGCTGCGTTGAGAGACAGCTGACATACAGTGCTGTCCAGGTGCCAGGTGTGCAGCACAGTGACCGACTTGACGTGACTCCCACTTTGGTTACCACCCGTCATGTCATGGAGCTGCCTCAGAGGGCTTTTCCCCGGGTGATCAGGGCTTTCAGGACCCACTCCCTCGGTGACTGAGTCACTTGGGCACGGACTGCGCAGCAGGTCCACTCCGGTCACCGGGCTGTGCGGGACCTCCCAGGACTGACTGATCTGCTGGCTGCGAGCTTGGATACATTGTCACCTCCTTCATTAATCCCTCCCGCCTCCTCCTCCTGCTAACCACAAGTCTGGTCTCTTTTTCTGAAGTCTGGGTTTTTCTTCAATTGTTTTAGACTCCACATGTAAGTGAGGTCATGCGGTACTTGTCGTTCTCTGACTGATTCCACTGAGCAAAGCCCTCCCCGCCCATCCATGTGCCGCAGATGGCAGGATGGCCTCGGTTTCTGTGGCTGAACAGTGACCTGGTGTGTAGATGCCCCTTCTTTTCTTTCCCATCCGTCCGTCAGTGGGCACTTAGGCCGCTTCCACGTCTTGGCCGTTGTAAGTAGTGGTGCCCAGACCACGGGGGCTCCGGTCTCCCTTCGACATTGCGACTGCCTTTCCTTTGGATAAATTTTGGATAAATACCCAGCAGTGGGATCGCTGGGTCATGTAGCAGTTACATATGTTTGGTCTTCCGAGGGCCCCCCGCACTGGTTTCCACAGTGGCTGCACAGGTCTGCATTCCCACCCACAGCGCATGAGGGTTCCCTTTTCCCCACAGCCTCGCTGGCACTTGCTTGTTGGCTTATTGGTGGCGCCATCCTGACAGGTGTCAGGTGTACCTCATTGTGGTTTTGATCGCATTTCCCTCATAACGAGTGAGGTCGAGCGCCTTTCCCTGTACTGGTTGGCTGTGGGAACATCTTTTCTTGACAAACATCTATTCAGGTCCTTTGTCTATTTTTAATTGGATTATTGGGGGAGGGTCCTACTCAGTCATCATTTTGTAATATTTTCAGTATTTTATAGTGTTTTTAGCCTCTGGATTTTAAGACCTTTATTTTCATCCATAGTTTTTTGACAGAAGAAGTAAAATGGCTCTTACTTCCGTCTTCCTTCCCTTTTAACACCCACCTCTCTGGCATCTCTGCAAACACTCTCTTCCTCAGACATTTCTGAGCATTGTTTTCAGGAGAAAGGCATCCCCCAGTGGTCCTGCCCACACACCTGCGGTGCCCAGAGACGTGGGGCTTCTGTCACAGTCCTTTCTCTGCCGTAACATGTCCCCAAGGGCCCCTTGGTTTCCATTTCTCTGCGTGGGGACCTCCCACGACCCCATTCCCACCCTCCCTCTGGCTCCCATGGAAGGTCAGGGTCTTGTCACCCTTGGACAACAGCTCCCGGACCTGTGGCCCTGTGACGGGCACTGGCTGCGGAGAGAGGCGGAGGGAGGAGCGGGAAGGGGAGGGGCGCAGGGAAGGGAAGGCGCTGGCACGGGCAGGGCACTTCATCCCGTGCTGGCCTGGCAGTTCGTGTCCGGAATTTCTTTTTCCTAACCGAGTGCAGCTGTCTCAAGTCGGCCCCTTGGTTCCTCACACCTTCCCAGTGGGTCTGTTCTCTAATTAGTGTCCGACCTCATGCAGATAGAGATGCCAGCAGGCAGCTCATTAGGGACATGGGCGTCCCCTGTTAACGCCACCCAGCTGTCACCGCCACAGCCCCCTCGGAGGGACCCCGCACCCCGATCCCAGCAACCCAGCAGCAGGCCCAAAGGTGGGCGGCCTGAGCAGGAGGCGCTGGTCCCCTGCTCCCTCCTCCTGGGAACCACAGGCCTCTCGTCCCTTTCTCCCACGGAGGGACACATTGCTTCTTCTTGCCCCTAACAGCCGCTGACCACTCCCACAGCCACGCTGCGGCGCTTCTCAGTGGCCTAAGTCTTCGAATTTACCAGATGCCCTACAGGTAGTGCCGGTGGTGTGCGCATCCTCGGACAGAGCCGCGCAGGAAGGGACACCTCCTTTTGGCTGGGGTCAGAGCTAGAATGTGAGCTGCTCCAGCGGAGAGAAGACACCCGGCCTCACGTTCCAAAGGGGCTTGCGTACCCCGTGGTTCAGGCTGGGAGCTGGTGCCCCGCAGCGGGGCTGCCCCCTGCCTGTGTGCAATGGCACCGCTCCCCAAGTATGAAGAGGGACAGGATCCAAGAACGTGTGTGTTTTATGTGGACAGTCCTTTCTGTTAACCAGATGGCAGCTGGTGGCTAACTGGGCGAGCACACGTGCGTGTCTGTCTGGACCAGGCTCCGTGCAGGCCAAGGAGCCAGAGCCGGGGCGCCCCTCACCCCCGCCATCGCCCGCAGTGACCCTCCTGCAGTGACCCTCCCCAAGGGCCAGGGCTGTGCTGGGTCTCTGACAGAGACGCTGTCACTCACCCTTACAGTAACCTCACGAAGAAGGAATGTTCTTCTTTACAAAGGAAGTGCCCCCGGCCCTGGCCGGTGTGGCTCGGCTGTTTGGAGTGTCATCCCATGAACTGAACGGTCCCCGGTTGGCTCCCCGTTGGACGCATATGGGGCACAACTGTGCCGCGTTCTTCTCTCCCACACCGATGTCTCTCTCTCACATCTCCCTCCCTCCCTCCCTCTCAATAAAGAAAGTCCTCAGGTGATGGTTGAAGATAAATAAATAAAATGAAAGGAAGGTGTCCCGCTTTCCCAGGAAGGGTTACCAGAAGGGGTAGAAGAATGATGTCCAGCCTGAGTTGCAAAGACTCGTGTGGGTGGGAGCCACTCCACAAACTCTGATGTGCAGTGCATTCGTCTTCTTTTCATTCAACTCAGCTTCTTGTTCTTTTCTTCTTTAAATGATTTTATTCACTTTTATTTTTTAAGATTTTATTTATTTTTAGAGAGAAAGTAAAGGAGGGAGAAAGAGAGGGAAACATCAATGTGTGGTTGCCTCTTGCACGCCCCCTACTGGGGGCCTGTCTCCGAGTCGGGGTCCTCCGTGGCAGGGACCTTCATTGGGGCTTAACTGCTCTGCTTTATAGGGAGGAGTGTGAGGGGACATCACAGAGCTTCTGGCTCCCACTCCCGCTGACTTTGTTCAGAGGACAGATGCGGGGTCTCTGAGGATTTCTGCCTCAGCGCTGAGGGGAAGGAGGGTCTCTTGTCCCCAGTAAAGCCGACCGTTTGTTTGTGACATGGTTGGGCAGGTGCAGGCTTTGAGGGTTCTCATTCGCGTGAGACAAAAGTGGGCTGGGAGTTGTGCGGAGAAGGGCCTCCTGAGCGAAGGCAGGAGAGACCTTGCCTGGGGTGGGGCAGCCGTAGCCTCGCTTGGTTCCCCCTCCTCCCTACTGGCCAGCAGCATCCTCCTGACAGCAGCTGGCGCTCGTTGCAGAGGTTGGACAGGCCTGCAGTGTGACCAGGAGCCCTTGTCCAAGCAGCCTCCTTCCCTGCAGTCCCCACGAGCAGGAGCCTGCAGAGGGGTCTGCGAAACACAGGCAGGAGGGCAGCCCCCTCACTCAGGCAGCCCCTGGCCTCTCACAGGCCACACATCCAAAGGAAATGCATTTCCTCCCGGACAGGCCCCGCCTCCACATTCCACGGGCAATGTCACCCTCCAAGACCCTCACGGGAGAAATCTGGCAGCCAGTCCTCCTGTGTCCATTGCTCACTACCGACCCGATCCCTCCCCAGGGCTCCGAGTCCTGCGCGTTCCTCCTGCTTAGCTGTGTAAGCTGTCCACGTGGATTACAGTCTCACCTGGGAGGTGTGACAGCCTCCGAGGTACAGCTGTTGACATGGTTACCATTTAATCTCAACAGTCAACCTTGAGCACCACTTCCTCCAGGCAGGCCTCCCAAACCAACAGCCTGATCCGGGCGCCCCGTAGGGATTGTGTCAGGGCACCTGGCTGTCTCTCAGAGGCCCTGCTCCTGTTTCCCTCAGAGAGCTGCCCCACGATGCATTGCCGGGCCACACGAAAGTTCTGTTTTCTATCTTTGAGAATCCTCCAAACTATTTCCACGGCGGCCGCACCAATTTACAATCCCACCAACGGGGCACAGGGTTGCTTTTCTTCACCAACACGTGTCTTTTCTGACACTAGTCATCCCAGCAGGTGGGAGGTGGCCTCTCACTGTGGTTCCGAGCTGCATTCCCTGGTGACGAGTGACCTTGAGAACCTTTTCATGGTCCTGTTGGCCACTGGGTGCCTTCTCTCTGACAATGTCTGTTTGGTTCCTCTGCCCACATTTCATCGTATCACTTGTTTCTGCTACTGGGTTGCGAGGGTTCTGTACATGTATTGGATATTAGCCCCTTCCCAGATGCGATTTGCAAATATTTCCCCCCGTTGCCCAGGGTGCCTTTTCACTGGGTTGATGGTTCCCTTTGCTCTGCGGAAGCTTCTTAGGTGGGAGTAGGCCTACCTGTTTACTTTTGCTTTTCACTGACAGAACCAATGCAGAGGAGCTTACCCCCTTCTAGTTTTACAGTTTTAGGACTTAAATGTAAGTCTTAAATCCACTTAAGCTGATTTTTGTTCATGGTGCAAGATAAGTCGGGTTTCGTTCTTTTGCATGTATGCGCCCTGTTTTCCCAACACCGTTTATTAAAGACTGTCTTTCCCCACCGCCTATTCTCTGTCATAAATTGAATTTACGTGTATGGGTTTATTTGGGGGCTGTCCACTTGGTTCCATTGATCTACGTGTCTGTTTTTATGGCAATACCACAGTTTTGATTGCTAATGCTTTGTAACACAGTGTAAAATCAGGAAGCGCGGTGCCTCTAGCTTTCTTCTTAAACACTGTGTTGGCTGCTCAGGGTCCCTTGTGGGGCCGTACAAGTCATCATGTTGCTTTTTCTTTCTGTGGAGAAGTGTCCTTGGAACTTTGATAGGTATCGCACTGAACCTGTACCTTGCTCTGGGTAGTATGAACGTTTTAATACTAATTTTTCAAGTCCAGGAGCACAAAATATCCTACCATATATTTGTGTATTCAGTTTCTTTCATCAATTATTAGTTTTCAGTGTAGATCTTTCAACCTCTTGGCTAAATTTCTTGTAGGTACTTTATTCTTTCAGAAGCAATTGGAAGTGGGGTTATTAATTTCTGATAGTTGTTAGAGTGTAGAATTCAACTTCTTTTGTATCCTTTACAGAATCCATGTATTCTCAGGGGTTTTGGTGGAGTCTTTAGGGCTTCATATATGTGTGTGTGTAAAGTCACCTGCAAATAGGGAGTTTTACTTCTTCCCTTCTGATTTGACTATCTTCTATTTCTTTTTCTTGCCTAATTGGCTAGGAATTCCACTAGTGTTTCCTGCTCCTTGTCTTGTGTCTGACCTTAAAGGAAAAGCTTCCGGCTCTTCACCATCTCGGATGTCAGCTGTGGACTCACCCCGTATCTTTATGCTGCGGGGCGGCCCCTCTATACGCTGTTAGCTGAGCGTTGCTGTGATTGGATGCTGGGTTTTGTCAAGTGCTGTTTTCTGCACCTCGTGAGACCATGTGGTTTTTACGCCTCACTTCGGTCACGTGGTGCACATACACCAGCTGATTGATTTACACGTGTCGCGCCACCCTTACAGTAAATAAATGCCCCTTGGTCGTGGTGTGGGAGCCTTTAAGTGCGCCGCCGAACTTGGCCTGCTAGTACTTGTTGAGGATTTCTGTGTCTGTGTCCATCAGGAATGCCAGTCTGTAGTTTCCTTTCTTTGTCTGGTTTGGTATCAGGGTAGAGCTGGCCACCTAAACGAAGTTCGGAAGCATTCCTTCACCTTCTGTTTTTAAGGAGGGTTTGAGATCTAAGGGGGAGGGACCTGCCTAGAGAATTTTCTGCTGGGGCAGGAAGAGGCTGTTGCCAGGAGTTACCCAGGAGCCAGGTGGACTGGTATTCTGATGGCAGAATCACGGCGGAGGAACGCACCTGTGCCAGCTGTCGGCTGTCCTGAGCAGTGAGGAGCCAAGCGGTCTCACAGGGTGTCTGCTGTGATTACAAAGTGGAACAGGGAGGGCGAGTGCATTGCCGGCCGTTACCCAGTGAAACAGCCCGTGTGTGCAGGTGGGAGGAAGAGCTGTGTTCGTGTGCGTGCCCACGTGCGCTAGGGAGGGGCTGCAGTGACCTGGGCCGAGAAGGGGAGAGGCGTTCCTCAAGGTCAGTTCAAGCGAAGCACAGGGAGCGTCGAGGACCAAGAGAGACCACTTGAGCCCGAGCGTGGGACGGCTTCCATGCCTTCATTTCTGGACCCTAAACACAGGGTGTGAGCACAGAGATGTGGCCACTGGGCTGCGCTCGCGGGGTGCACGGGACATGCCCTGGGACACCCGAAGTGCGTTTGCTGCGCAGGCCGTGCGCATCCCCTGCCCGCACAGGTGCCCTCTGCGAGGCGCTGCGGCCAGTGCTCCACGCTCGCTGCCCTCGCGCCGGACTTCGCGTTCCCAGCCTGTGACTGTCTCAACTTACTCCACCCTGAAGGTCGTGGAGAGCCCCTCCGGGCCAACCCGACCGCGGACAGCTGGCCTGGTGCTCAGCGTGGGTGCTGCCCAGGGCAGAGCGCGTCTGTGGACCCAGCTCCGCCCGGCGGCACCCCGGGGCTCTGCTTCCTTTCCACCACTTACTGCCTCTTTTCCGTGTTGCTTCTGCCTGGAGATCAACTTTCCAATTAATTTACCACTGAAAACATTACATGTTGTCAGTATTAAAAAATGTGCGGCACTTCCTGTTTTCCCAGGAAGGAATGGTATTTTGGTTTCTCTGCAACTGTGTCAATTAGAGTAATTCTCTTCATGAGAGAAAAAAATCATCTCTGAAATGATAAAATAATTTATTCAAAGTCAGGTTCAAACCAGAGGCAACCCTCCAAGACTTCTAGTGTTCCTTACATACTGAGCGCCAGTGTTAACCCTAAGAATTTTTTGTGATAGAATAAACATTTTTCAGGATGAAAAATGCAACTGAATTAAATAAATGTAGTAAATCAGAAGCTACAAAGTCTTCATTTGTGTAAATAGGCTTCTGTATATACAAATTAAGTGTCTAAATGAATAAATATTTTCATTGAGGAGTGATTACTTTTAAGTTCAATTAATCATTTTTTAAATATTGTATTTATTTATTTTTAGAGAGAGGGGAAGAGAGGGAGAGAAACATTCCGTGTGTGAGGGGAACATCTATCGGTCGGCCCTTGTACGTGCCCCGACCAGGGACCTGGCCTGCAACCCAGCCACGGGCCCTGACCAGGAATCGAACCGGCGGCGACCCTTTGGTTTGCGGGATGATGCCCAGTCCACTGAGCCACGCCAGCCAGGGCGCAGTTAATCATTTTTGAACTCTCTCCGGCCCAATCGATTGGAAGAAAAACAAAAGCTGAGTTTAACACAAGTGTCTAGGTGTGAACCTGCCCTGAAATTTCACTGGAGGGAGGAGCTTTGCAGTCTGTCCTTCCCTCCTGGACTTCAGGGACCTGTTCGTTTTAAACCCAACGCCGTGTCGTTTCAAACAAACAGTCTTTAAGGCATCGTGACTTCCGGCTGGATCGAATATTCAGTGTAAACGGGTGGAACTCACCTCTAGTTCACGAGGTCACAGGAAAGCTTTAGAATTGAACAAATGAAAGTAGACAGGCCTCGAGGAGCACAGGCACCGTTTAGATCAACACACACACACAGCAGCCCTGTTGCACGTGCCGTACTGTGGTAACACGCCCTCTGGGTTGTGAACCCTGCTCGCTTCCTGCACTGGAGACTCACGCACTTTCAAAGTTCGTCACCAGCACACAGCCTGTTGATGAAATTATGCTTTCTTTTCAAAACACGCTGTTACAGTCTGAGCAAGCTCTTGAAATGAAGTTTTTGTCACCTGAATATATTTTGACACAAAACAGTACATCAGATTTTGAGCTACCAGTCAACACTTTCTAAGAGGGACCAGCATGCCTTCTCTCTTATTTTAGGAAATGCCTAGTCCCCACTGTTTCGGTGGGTGTAACACACCCACACAGCACGTGGCACCGCCCCGGCCTGTTACACAGGCGGACGGACGTCAGCCACAGTCACAGATTTTTTAGTTAATACACGTTTGCACCAACATCTGTGATATGTAGAACTTGAAAACTTCCCAGGTTAGCTATAGTTAAATAAATGAAGATACACATGTGATAAAAGTAGTAATATACAGAATATTAGCCCCAGAGAATGCCAAATTGAAATTTCTATTGAAAAATAAATACAATAGGCAATGAAACTCCCGTGATTGACTGGTAGGCATTTCTCAAGAGTTATAAACTTGAACTTGAGTCGTAGCAGTATTTTAGCACGGACTGATTTCCTGTGATGAAATAGGTTTCCTGAGATTTAACTTCAGAATAAATGAAATTTCTAGCAGCTTCATTTCAGCGATGACAACTTTAAGACAGCGCTTCTTGAAATTATAATCATGTTTTTGAATTTCCAACAAAGCTCAAGTTCAAAATGCCTCAAGGTCATGATTATATGAAAACCTAAAAGTCTGTAACTAAATGTTGTTTGGTGCTTTTTTTTAACATTTTAAAATAATAAACACCCTGGAAAAAAAACTTAGTGCTGAGGAGGCCTGATACAGAGCTTTCAAATATATATGTATTTTAAAGATTTTATTTATTTTAGGCAGAGGGGAAGGGAGGGAGAGGAACATCAGTGTGTGGTTGCCTCTTGCGTGCCCCCTACTGGGGACCTGACCTGGATGGCAACCCAGAAATACGCCCCCTGACTGGGAATCGAACCAACAACCCTGTGGTTTGCAGGCCAGTGCTCCATCCACTGAGCCACACCAGCCAGGGCACTTTCAGATATTTTATAAATCAGATCATTAATGATATCAATAAGCACCGTGAGTACTTAACAAATAGCTGCAAGAAATACAGTTACTGGCCCTCTATTACTGGACTGAGAAGGACGGAGACAGGTGATGAGGGTGCTCAGTACAGACTCAGTAGTCACACAGACACAGAGCGAGCTGCTACAAAAGTGGTGAACCGGGCCATAGAAAGAGGTTCTGAAGAAACCCCGCCAGGAGAAGACTGTGCTACGTCCACGAGCCTTTCGGTGGCCCTT
Source organism: Desmodus rotundus (assembly GCF_022682495.2). Classification (NCBI taxonomy): domain Eukaryota; kingdom Metazoa; phylum Chordata; class Mammalia; order Chiroptera; family Phyllostomidae; genus Desmodus; species Desmodus rotundus. The sequence goes on along the minus strand of NC_071398.1, from coordinate 54,643,026 downwards.
CGCGGGCGAGGTCCGTGGGGCTGCAGATTGCCCACACGCAGGGGCTCGCCGGGCCGGCCGTGAGCTTGGCAGAGCCGCCTCCGCGCTGCCCGTGGGCACAGCTCAGAGCACTGCTGACTCAGCTTCGAGGCTACAGAACAGGGAGGGCGTTGGGGGAGACTAGAGAAGAAACCCATTCTGCCAGACAGAAGGAAACGTAAAGGAAAAAACGCCATCAGTAGCGAAATGAACTTTTAGCAAGTGCCAGCACACACAGATGCAGCCCGTCTGCGTGATGCGCCGACCCGGGGCCGTGTGCGTTCTCTGTGGCAGTGTCTACAGCACTGAAGAGTAAGCACGGGCGGTCTGTGCTCTTCCCTGCGTTTGGTGAAAGCCGTCCGGCACGTAGGCCTGTTTCTATGTTGTAGCCTCTCTGATTAGCCAACGTGTAAGCATCAGAGCAGAACAATACACCATTAACGTTACTTTCCACAAAAAAAAAACCAACAAACAAAAAACAGACCCAACCCAAACAACTTTGGGTCCCTGAAACACCTCGGAGTGAAATGGCCCGGGTTACACAGCCAGCTCCCAGGACATTTACATTTTTACTCCGCTGTCATTTATTGGTGCTGTTCCACCTGTATCACACACCTCCCCGGAAATCACGTTCCAAAGCGCTCTGTGCTGAACCGGACAGGGAGGTGTCTGCAAAGAAGGAAGGGTGGCTAGGGACAAAGCAGACACACAGGGGCCCGGCCAGCCTGCCCGGCATGCTCCGTGTGCCCAGGGACTGGCAGGAGACGGGCATCTCCACCCTGCGCATGGCCTTGTCCTCCTCTCGCTTCCACTGGGATGGCTGGGGTCTGGCCACAAGACGCCCTGGACGTGACCCCAGCTCCCACCTCTTCTCCCAGGTGCTCTTACAGCCTGCGCGTGAGCCCCAACAGTTCCGTAAGAAACGGGGGCTCTGAAACTGCCCTAGAAGAGCTACTTCTTCACCCACTGAATACAGACCCCTGTACTCAGACCCAACTCGGTCCCCTTCGCGTCCCCCCACTAGCCCCCCGCCTGCTGGCCTGTGGTCCTGGTTCTGTGCTGGTCTGAGCCCTCGAGTGGTGCTGGGGCACCTAGGCAGGCAGGCGGGGAGACCGCTCAGCCAAGGAAACCCACCTTTCAGAGGAGCGTGCCAGTGTCGCTGCTGAGTCTCTGCACCTGGGTGCTGGGGGTGGGTCAGCATCTCCCGCAGGGGGCTTTGGTGGTGACGTCTGCTGCGCCTCCTCTTCCCCGATAGAAGTTATCTGCCTCTCAGGTGGTGGCCGAGGTCAGGATGTGGGAAGGAGCATTACTAGAAAAGTCTTCAGAAGTCTAGCCTTGGCTGGGGACAGGACCACACCTGTACGCCCAGGCCTCAGGGCATCAGCCCTGTTTTCCACTACCACCACTCAGCAGGTGTCACTTCCTGAGGTTTTACCAGTCCCTGCCCCGCTGCCATCTAGAGAAGTGTCCCGTGCTCACATGGCCGCGGACAGGTGCAGGGCGCTGCCAGCTCCGGCTCTCCAAGGCCCAACGCATGTGGGGCGCGTGGTAAACGTGTACAAGACGTGTACCCAAAGGACGGAACAAGTGTCCTGTAAAGTGATGTCGGGGTAGGAAGGGTCAAACAGCTGAGCGACCAGGGCCCAGAGGAGACTTGGTTAGAGCTTTCCTTCTTGTCCTTGAGGGCTACGGCGCTGGCCGCGCACACGGAGTGGAGTGTGGCTCCCCCCCCCCCCCCCGCCCCGCCCCTCCCACAGCCCTGCAGAGCCGAGGACAGGCCCACAGCTGAGTGTGGCTGTATCTTTGTCACCGCAAATACAACTATACATTTCAGCTCTCAGGGAACAGTGTTTTTGCCCCTGGAAGGAGGACAGAGAGACAGAAGGGTGACACAGAGAGGAAAGCCCCCCCCGCCCCCCCAGGAATCCTGTGCTGCCGCTGCTCCACCATGTCCATGTTTACAGCCCTCCGCGTTGCAGCGGCTGCTTCCACCAACCACTCCACGGCAGCAGCAGAGCGTGGCCTGACTCGGCACGAGAAAACGAGACTCTCTTCTGGCATACCTGTGTGCCTCGTGGTCAGACGGGGGACTCAGTAAAGACAGTGAGATGCCAGAAGACAGCAGCTGGAATTAACCTTGCCAAGTGCTTTGCATTTGCTAGGCCGTGTGTTGGCTCAATGGAGACAGTCCGAATGTATGCAGGAAACACGTTACAGACAGAGATGAGAGTTCTTCACTCCCTTAGGTCGAACACTGTTAGACTAACTGTGACTAAGTCCCATCTGCTCGATAACAATTCATTTAAGTCGGTTAGAGCGTCGTCCTGACGTGCCAAGGTTGCGGGTTCCCTCCCGGTCAGGGCACGTGGACGAGGTGAACAATAAACGCATACGTAAGTGGAGCAGCAAATCCACATTTCTCTTTCTCTCTCTCTAAAGTGTATTAAAAGAAAAAAATTTTAAAGTGTGTGTCCAACATGTTAACAGTTTTGGGGTTTCTAAATTGGAACTTGACCTGGGTATCAACTCCACACATCATCCCAGTTAAGAATAATTAATAAAAACAGGAGAGAGAGACACACAGAGAATGTACTTGAGGGAGAAAGAACACACAGCTCCGGAATCTCGAGAGTTCTAGATTCAGTCAGTCATCAGAAATGCTAATGCTAACACAAGTATTTTTATAAATTCTACTCATCTAAAATAAAGCTCAGTATTCCCATAGGCATCTTGTTTGTCTACTTTAATTTCAACTAATTCTCATTAAACTCAATTACCTGACTTGTGTACAAAATAAAATGATAAGCTGAGGTAGACAGCAATTTAGAAGCACTGGAGGTAAAGGAATGTTGAATTTTCGGTCAATAAACCAGTTCTGTGTGTGGCTATACTCATGAATACACTGCAAGGATAATTCTGGAAAAGCTAAATTATGGTTAACAGACTTTTTCTTATTTGCGAGAAATACTTAAATATACTGGGAGACTTCAATTTTTAAAAACAGTTGTTACATTTTTATAAAGGGGTCTTTGCTCACCTCTGTCAATTCTTTTAACCCAACAAAATTGACATTTCAGATTTAAAATTTCTGTTAGTTAATAGTAGGACTCAGACTTCTCAAGCCCCGAGGGCGGCCGTCACAGCCCTGGGGAGGGACGCGAACCAGCATGCCTGTGGGCACTTCCAAGCTTCGTGTGCTTCCGATGATGTGTGGGGCTGTTTCTGTAGGACGCTGTTTCCATCACCACAAGAAAGGACGGCACACACCGCGCCGCGGGTCCCTACTGGGCCTCGGTTGTGCCTGAGCAGCCCGGCTGGAGGGGCGCGGCCCCGGGGTCCGTGTGCTCCGCGTCGCGCAGCCCGCAGCCCTGCTCTGCCTGGTGGGTGGCACGCAGCCACAGACGCTTTTTGGAAGTCTTCACTTTGTGTTCTTTAGAAGAATTTAACATTGTTTTGTTTGAGATTCTTAGATAAACTTGAAATGTGTGTATTTTGTCTAGCATTAGGGGGAAAACACTAGTTAAAAGGGTTATTTTAATGAACGGTCAGTTCCCCAGGCCCCGCTCCTAAGTCCCTCTTACCAGGAGTTGTATGTGAAAGCCACTGCCTTGAGCGTCGGGCCCCTGCTTTGGCCTGGCCGGCGGCCCGGCCTCCCCCTAGCCAGCGGCCTCCCCGGTCTGCCGAGGCCCCAGCTGGGCTAAACGCCCCGTTTCTTCCAGATGCCACCACTTGATTCCGGTCTTTAAAGAAAACGCACACACTGTTCTGTCTGAACGTCCCTCCTACATCGCTCCCCTCAACCCATCCAACTGTAAGTTCACGTAGCCCCAAGAATTCTTTCCTAACCACGAGAGGGCGAATGCCCTTCAGTGGCTTCCAGGAGCTTCTCCGTGAAACCCAGCAAACTACCTGCTTGTTTCCTGATCTCTCACCAAACGGAACACCCCAGCAGAAGGGAGCTGTCTCTTACGTGCAGCTCCCCAGCACCGAGGTTGGCTCACAGCGTGGGGTACCATTTGTTGAATGGAAGAATGAGTTTTCAAGAGATTAAAAGTAGGAATTAGTGAGAGAAGTAAACAACTCTGTGAAAATTAAGATTTATGTGTGTGTAGCTGGGAGAAATCCGTACTTTCAGGGTCTGGCATTTCATTTGAAAGCAGAGCACTGATGTTCCACACCGACGGTCTTCAAAACTGAAATCCAATCTTCGGGTTTCTCTTGTGGTTGGTTTTATAAATAAAGGCAAAGAAACTTAACTGTTTGTTAACATGGAAAGCCAAGGGGATGAATCACGAACTATAACCTTTCAGCTGATTTTCACAGGGCTGGAGAAAGTTACACTAGTGGGCCTCCCAGTCGTGCACGTCACCCGTGGACCCAGCAGGGCAGAGCTCCTGCCAGGCTCCCGGGGGGGGGGGGGGGGGGGGCGCTTCCTGCTGCCGGCCTGGGGCCGCGTTCTGAACCCTGTGCCGCCAATGCATGAGGCGAGTCAGGGCGTCCCCGCGGAGGAGCGGCGGGGCGGTGACTCATGCCAGGGTTTTGTGCTCGGGTGGAAGGGGCGCAGCGGGCAGAGGAAACAGCAAAGGCGGTGAGTCGGCCACCGACGCTGGGGTTTGCTAGAGTCTCCTGTTCTTTAGCGTTTGTGCTCTTTCAAGTTTAAATCCCTCGAGTCAGAACCCGAAACAACACGAACACCGCGGAAGCGGGTGAGAGCAGAGGCCAAGCCCCCGCGTCTGCCGCGCCGGGAGAAGCCGCGCGCAGGGCGGCTCCATTGGGAGACTGGGGTGGCGTCTGCAAGTGGGGCTGCCCCTGTTCCCCTTTAAAACACTTCATAGTCGCTCCCCCCTCGCTTTCCGCATCACCTTAGGAGAGACACTCGAGACACAAACTACCCGTCGTATTTAGTAAAAGTTAATGTAAAAACCTCCTTACAATTAACGTCATGAGACTGGACGGGAGGGGAGCCCAGGGCCAAACACCCGCCCTCGGAAAGGACCGGGGTGAGCAGTGGGGGGCTGAGTGCTGGGGGCCTGCCGGGCTATGTGTTTTCCTGCATATCTAAACTTTATTAGGTCCTTAATGTGGATAAGCTGATATTCTTCCTCACCATTAATTCAATTATTTGTAAAATTTTAAACACATTAGCTTAGAAGGGATTGGACACAGAGTGAGGAATAGATAGTATAAGAAAATAAAGACTTTCCACCGAATTCTTACAGCGAGATTCCCAAGCAGAGCAACACTGAGCTGAACAGCACTTAGAGCGCCCTGCCCCCTACTCTCTTCCCTACACCTGCATTTGCCTTGTGAGTTGACAGAACCAACCTAATGGACATGTGTCACCATGAAGTCATCTGACACCAATGTACCTATTTGAAAACCGTGACCTAAAATATTCTGAGTACTACAAATAGTACCTTAGTAAGAATTCTTTAAAGAGGAAAAGTCATAAAATCACACGTCACTGCTAGGTCTCGAACACCAGCAGGTGTCCCTTCCCTCCCTGGGCACGAGGCAGCACAACCCCCCAGTCTTCCCAGCAGCATCCCGGGCTCCTTGTTCAAACTCCGGGGCCGCAGGGCGAGGGGACCGTCAGCAGACAGAAGGGGTGAGAGGCGAGACTGCGGGGGCGCGAGAGCGGGGCTGGGGGAAAGCTGCCCCGCTGCCTCTGCCCACCAGGAAACCAGCGACAACAGGGGAGTCAGAAGAGCCAGAGCCAGAGCCTGTCTTTCAGCAGCGGGCTGTACAAGGTGGGAAGTGTTAATTCTGTGTCCTCCTGGAAAGCAGTCACCTTCTTCTAAATTAAAAAAAAAAAAAAAAAAAAAGCCCGCTGGTACATTTTCACAGCATCTCGGTTTATTGATGGAACAAAGCCATGGACGTGGATCATTACTCCTCCTTTCCCGCCCTGGCAGAGAGAGACAGGAGTTCAGAAGCACAGTGGAGTGGAGACAGAGAGGGGGAGAGAGAAGGCAGCAGAGAGACAGAGGGCGAGCACAGCGCTGCAGAAGTGTTTATTGAGCATGCTACAGAGGTAAGCAGGTACACACAAGGAAAGTAAACCACCATCAAACCTCCCGACTTTGTTAGAAAATTAATTTTTAATTGTGCCGCTTTCAAACTATACTGAATTTTACATTTCTAAAGATGTAAAAACTCAACTAATAGAAAATATACATGACCATTCTGTCTACATAGATAACAGAATCTATGAATCTTGAAACTAAGTACATCAATTTCAAAAAAGTATTGGTCATTTAAACAGAATCAACAATTCAGATCGACAAGAACTGTTCAAATTAATTTGACCTGTAGATTCTGAGCCATGTTTTTATTAAAGTCAGATCTATTCCTAAATACAAAATATTTTGAAGATTTATTAAAACTGAATATTACAATGCAAGGTAAATTAAGACTAAAGGCACATAAACTTTGGTCCCACCTGGTTGTCAGTTTTAGAAAACTGCCACGAAATTAATCTTCCTGCAAAGGTTTGCAGTGCACTTTCTTTACCTGTGAAAACATGCACCAGTTCCTGAACTAGCTAGACCCGTCCTCACATGCTCAGAAATCCACAACCATGTTCCAAATCTCCATTACAAACTAAGGATGGCAATATATAGTTAAATGCACATAAGTCATGTCAACTTCAAAAACATCTACGAAAAATATTCAGCCACAAACAAGACATTACTCAGTGCTGACAGTTATATGACGCGTCCCACAAGAGCGTGTACAAAAGGTTAAGGTTCCACAAGGCTTCCCACGCAGGGCTCAAACTTACAGAAATTAATACTCCGCATCTCGTTAACTTTAACTAATGCCTACATTCATAACGGAATCTAGACCAGAACTGTGAGATACAAAGGGCCGATGTTTTCGTAAAGCAATAAAGCCTAAGGCAGTAAAACTAAAAAATGCTGCTTTATTCTTCACTATCCTATATCTTATTGGATTAAATAGAAAGAAATGTGACAAGCCAATAATTCAAAGTAAGTTCCAAGCAGGAGAAAACAAAAACTTAACCTTTTTACACACCCCTGCCTAAACATGTTGTAACCCCACAGAACAGTGTGCCTGGACAGCTGATTCCTTTGCTCTAGTAAATGCACAACAGCAACACTAGTTTTCCTTTTAAGGCACGTACGTCAACTAAGTTGAAAAAGGAAAGTGAAACTGAAACTTTAAACAGACAAGAAAATGGCCTCCCCATCGAACAGACGGAGTACAGCAGTTAGCCACGCCTCTGCCTTCGCACGCGCCACTTCGCTTTAGAACCGAGGAATGGTAACAGCATGAGGAAAGAGGAAACAAGAACAAATCCAACTCTGGTCCCCACTCTTCTGAGCAGTCCGCGGGTGGCGGCACCGCCCGCGCGCCGCCCTAGATGGTGGACTTGGAGAAGGACACGCGCAGGTGGTGGCTCTCGCCCAGGTTGTAGTTGTGCAGGTCGATCAGGGCCTGGATGGCCTCCTCCACGGTGGCCATCTGCAGGAGGGCCATCTTGTGATCTCTTCTGAAACAAAAGCACAGCGTCAGAGACCCCGAGCAGTGGGCAAAGCCGGAACCGCACACTCGGAGGCACCCGCTCCCGAAAGGAGAACGTCTACCAACAAGAAAGATCAAGACTACTTCAAGGGAACTGCGGGGGACAAGAGAGCCTGCTTACTGAAAAAACTTGAACGCCTTCACAGTGCCCCCCGTGTTAGCAAACAGGGTCCGCAGGTCCTCCTCCGCGACCGAAGGGCTGGGGAAACGGGAGCACAGCAGAGGCAGGTCGTTAGCCACCGGACACGTCACTTCTCAGACCACACCCTCGACAAAGCCCAGCTTTGATACTTACGGGATATTGGATAGGTGAAGAGTTGCAGAAGGAGGAAAAATGTTCTGAAAGTTTTTGGATCCGGGTTTCTTAAAACGATGCAATGGGGAATTCCCAAAATCTTTTGTGAGACCTTGGTCATCGAGTCCCTCCCGAGGTAGCTGCACAGTCTGGTGTTTAGACAGAGTAACGCGAATAATCTTCCCGTACATTTTCTGTCCGTTGAGATGGTTCATGGCTGTGGAAAAGAAACAGCGCGCACTAGAAGAGTTTTAACGAAGCTCAAAGCAGAAGTTCATTGAGACCTGAATTGGGTGATTGAAAAAGCAGTCACAGTGTCTAGTAGCCAGTGGTGACAGACACGGTGACCGCCACAGAACGGCAGTCCAGACTGTCGGCCCTGCCTCCTCCTGCACAGCGCTGACCACCACCACTCACCCCGCCGCCCCGGGAAGGACTGGGCACTCGGCTCCAACCTGTTCTCCCGCCTGCTCCACATCCCAGCCTCTCCATTTCCTCACTCTCCACTGCCGTTAGTTTTGGTCCACATAACTCAATCAGTTTCTGATTTGCTTCCTGTTCGATTATTCTCAACTTTTCACCAACCCATTCTATACACAGCAGTTCTGATTACTGCAAATCGGACCATATCATTACCTGCTTAACACCCACAGGGATCAAGTCTGAACGCACTCCGCCAGTCAGTGCCGACATCTCCCCATCTGACCCCAGCACACGGGCAGGCTGGTGTCCGACCCGACCTCCCGGCCAGTGCCACGGCACTGCTGCTCCAGCTGTCCCTGCCGGGGCCCCTCCCCAGCCACCCTCGGAGAGGTGTGGTCTCAGGACCGCTGTCCCCAGGCAGGAACTTCCCATCCTTCTGAAAAGCAGCCCAAGGCCCGGAAGGGTCTCTGCGCCCCTGCAGACCGTGAGTTCCACGGAGGCAGGAACTGCAGCCCACTCGGCGCAGTGCCCGGCTGAAGCACGCCCCTCCCCACCACAGCCACGTCCTTCCCCAGGGAGCGGTGGGTGATTGTGGATGCTAACAGCCTGGTCTGAGGCTGCAGAAAAGCCGCACGCTGTGTGTCTCCTGCAATAGTCCCCAGTGAGAAGGCCACTTCCTCAGTCACGCACCTCGGCCTCACTGACGGTCTGACCCGGCCACTCCCCAGGTCACGGGGGCAGCGGCAGCGGTAAAGGCGACGAGAAGGAACAGGTGGCTGAGGACAGCGTCCCTGCTCCCAGACCGCGTCTACCTGGAGAGGACCGCAGTGCAGTCTGACCCGGGAGGTGCCCCAGCTTGTTAAACCCGGCCACTGGTGCAGAGCAGACCAGTTACCTATAAACTAGGGCTGAAAAGGAAAATGCTGAGAAAGTGTCAGGTACCATTCACAAAAGAATCAAAGGGAACTTTTTCCCCATTTCCAGCTCCCTAACTTGTGAAAAGCTTGTTCTTCCTGATTGTTTCACTGCAGTGCTACTGATCTGTAGTGGTTTTTTCTTAGATTTTTCAAGCAAGGCTAACACCAAAATATCACCTCAGGCCTGAATTTCTCACTAGTGTCTTACACTGCAGTGCACGTGCCCTTAGAAATGTACACTTACACCGACAAAAGCATTCAGTTCTGACCGTGAAAGGACATATGCTGCTTTTATAGTAAGATACATCTAATTTGTGTAGTACTTTCATTATGATTTAGCTTTATTTGAAATTCCCATTAAAATACCTTACTTGATAGCAAAACAATGAGAAGTCAAATTATTTGCCACTACAGAGTCCAGAAACTATCAATCGTGCTATTAGTAAGTCGAAGCTTTAGTGAAAAGATCTTACAAAACTCAGGACCCTTTCCAAATGCCAGTGATGCTCCGCACAGACCCGCTGACGCTCCACTCCCCGCCAGGTGACCGCTGGAGACAGGGCTGAATGGAGTCCTATGAGTGAGGTCTCACCGAGTCCGGTGAGAAGGGACACCGGGGCGCTCCGAGGAAAGGCCAGTGTGGGCCACAGGCACAGGCCACCGGCTGCGAGCCAGAGCGCGCACAGGGCCCTTGCTCTGGGCTTGCCAGCCTCCGGGACTGTGAGAAAGGAATGTCCGCCAAGCAAGCCACTCGGCCGGTGGTGGTTGGCTCTGGCAGCCCGAGCAGACCAATATAACAAAATTAAACTATTGCTCATTTGGAATACTCCTTACATAAGACAAAACCACAAACTATCCAGAGAATTTAGTTTAATTCGACCTCCGGTACTTCTCAACCTCATGATGACTGTGCATACCTCTTTTTATGGGGTCACAGCTCCCACAGTGACAAGGAACGCAATGCATCCCTAGGAGGCTACGCTGTGAACGGGGACACACGGAGAACTGCCCCGACCCTGACCAGGACCCTCCCCAGAGCACACGCAGGGAAGGCGCAGACTGCCTGAGGCTGTCCCGGCTCTCGTTAAAAGGACAGAGCGCTGCATTTAGAAAGCAGGACCAGCCAAACGCATGCAGTTCCACTGCGCACCGCCTGAGCCACCGCAGCGCCAACCAACACTGCCGTTCTCTCTCCCTTCTGTCTGTCCGCAAAGGCCAAGGGGTCTAGGACGCCGCGCTGTTCGCCTGTCTCATCAGACACAATGCAGAACGACACCATTCCTTCCATCACAGATGGCAGCTTTCAAAACTAACAGTGTGGCACACGCAGGCAGAGGCACCACCAACCCTGAATCTCGCTAACGGAGTGCCACACAGAGAACAAACGTTAATTACCACCACATCGTGAGTACGCAATTACGTTTGAGACTCTGTGGGGTTGGACTTTGGGTAAGACTCCAGTGAGACATTAAAATCACCAAATTATCTAAGTAAAAATGTTAAGTATAACTTACGTCTATTTTAAGATTTCAAAAGGGATTAATGGTGTCTCTGGCACAGGTTTTTCATTTTGAAAGGACCTGGTATCTTGTGACCCACGTCCCACGCCTCCTCAACGACGCCCTGCAGCTTGGCCGCACTGGAGGCCCGGGCCGCGTGGCCAGGCAGCCCGCACCACAGGGCATGGGCAGGAGGCGGCCCACCACAGCGCTCCACGCCGCGGGGCTCACGGACAACTGTCCCTGCAGGTGGCGCCCAGACTCCTTCCCCACTAGCCTGAGCACCAGTGAGAGGGAAACAGGAGACGCACGTGTATCTGCCACACGCCACCACTCGCACTGAGGTGTGGACACCGGCGTGGCACCGTGAGCGCCGGCTCTGAGAGAATACTCGCACACCCGCATCAGCCACGCGGGGTCGGACCCGCGGCGGCAGAGGAGCAGAGGCAGCTCACCGAGCTGGGACTGGTTCCCGTCAGCCATCTGGATGAGAGCACTGTCCTTCTTGTTGTAGAGAATCTTCACGCGCTGCACATCTCCGTAAACACCTTTGGTGGGGCCACAGAGAGGGAATCCAAAAGCGGAGTTAATGTTATGTGCAAGCTGGCTACAGATTATCTTTTTGACATATTAATGAAACATTCAGACACCAACATGATCACTCATTCAAACTCATCAGTCTCACAAATGAATAAAGAAAGATCAAGATTTTGAACAGTGAATTTTGAAAAGAACAAATTTTGATAAACCCTCAAAGCTATGTGAATGATATTAAAGACCATGCAAAATAAATCAGCATGCATTAAAACAAATTTTGTGTCTATGGAGAGTTTTAAATAGCAAAGAAAAATAGCAAAAGATTTACTATTCAACTTTAAGCCAAAGTGCTAGCTACAAATAAGAATTAAGGTGAAAACAAAATCAAATCAATAATAAAAGTATAGTGCTAACAATAACATACCGAAGAGGGTAAACAGACTTTGGGGCGTAACCATCTTTAGAAGGAGAGAAGAGCAAGCAGCGTAAGACAAGAAGAGAGGAGAGTCGAGGAAGAGCGGAGATGAACAGATCGTCCGTAACGAAGGGTGGTTCCCGCAGAATGGTGGGTGGTCATGGAGCATGGTTCAAGGCGGTTAATTGGGGCAGGTTGGTCCGAGGAACATTGTTCAAGCACAGAAGCATGAACACGGGGATGGAGACGGGGCGAAGACAAGGACAAGGAGAGTGAAGGAGAAGACGGGGGGGATGGGCGTTTGGGAAAGACAAGGAAAGGGAAGGTGAACACACAGGGAAAAGGATGAAATGGGGAAGGGAAACAGCAATGCAGAAGAAAAAAATAAGGAATCGGGGAACAAAAAAAAAATAAAATATAGGTCAGTACATAGGAAATGCAGGAATTTGGTCAGAAAATGGTTTATGTACTGTACAAGAAAAACTGAGTAAAATGTAGTCATCCAAGACAAATATGGGTAAAGTACATCTACATCAAAGAGTAAATTACAGCATTTCATCTCAACACGGGGAGGAGAGCATGCACAGGAATTTTAAACTCTGAACTTTAACTGCGTAAGCACGGCTGGTTATGAAATGCAGGCAAAACTTGTAAAAGAAAAACGAAGGCACTCTGCTCCAAACATTTTCGCATGCAGGACTGTGAATGACAGTAGTTTAAATGATAAAGTAAGCTCAATGTTCGTATTAACAGAGGCCAATTAAAAATGAAACAAGTATTCCAATTAGACACCGTAAACCAGTACACGGAGCCTCCCACATTTCATACCAGCTCTCACAGCAAAGTAAAGTACACCAGACAGAAAACGTACAACTGAAAAGTAACTCAGCAATGGGTTTCATTTAACAAGGGGGGAGATAAAGCTGAAAAATACTTTTAGGAGACAATGACTAATAACTGCAAAGAAAAAATTACTAAGAAAGACTGGAAGAGGCCTCGTCAAGATCTTTGGAAGAACCTTCAAAGAAAAATGTATTAGAGTAGTTCACATAAAATAAGATTTAAAAAAAATGCAATGACACATAAGCATGAAATGAACAAGCAAATAATTAGAAAAGGCAAAGAGCAAAATTGTTTTACAGTTAAATCTGCAAACTGGATTACATTTGCCTTTGACAACAAAAGATAAAAAGCCAGACTACTGTACTTCACCATATTTTTCTTAGGAAAAATAGGTAGGTAGGTTAAAATATATACATATTTAAGATATGACTGTCTAAGGAAATAAAGTATTACTTAAACAAGTACATAGACTTTATTCAGAAGTAGAAACATACAAAAATACTTTGACTAATGAATGTACATAAAAAGAAAGGCAAGTGCAAAATGAAATAAACATGAAAAACTTTCACAGATGGGGTGGAGTTACAGGATGAACACGGAAAGACCAGGTCACTAACCTCCTCGTTTAAGTTGCTGACCAGCAGGACTGTGTTGCCGCCCGCGGAGACTCCGGGCATCCCCACTCGGCCCGCCGCAGCTGCAGCCGCAGCCGCCGCGGCGTTTGGAATGGCCAGAGGACTCAGAGCTCCTGGAACAGCTGCAACAGGAAGCCCTAATTTTAAAATAAAGCGTATTTTACGAAACACACACAAGTCTTTTACAAACACGAATGTAAGCACGAAGGCTGCCCGGCTTAGGGCTCACTGCTCCACGTGGGTCCTCCAGATTAGTTTCTGTGATACTTAAGGGAAAACTGCTTTCAGTGGCATCATTCAATATTAGAACCGAGGTACATACCTGTGTTATGTTAAAAATTTAATATAAAGTATTCCATCTCCTATGGAAAAGCAAACAAAGCACAAAGAATAGAATAGTTCCAAGTCAGAGACTTGAAAACTTCACTTCCATGGTTTACAGGGGGAAGTCTCATCTAAAGACGACATCATCCTCAACAGAACAGTAACTCGTACTCTTTTTACACAAGTGCTTTCGTCTTCATAAACTCACACCTGAAATCAAACAAGTAATTACAACTTACAAAACTAGCAAGTCCTCAGCGCCTACAGACCAGCGATTTCCCACCGGTGCGCTGCAGGAGTGTCTCACACACGCAGCCCCTGACTGTTTGGTCAGGGGCGCTGACCTCCTTCCCTCAGACTGTCGGAGAAGTAACAGCCCACACAACAACAGCTGTCTGGCGTGAACAAACCAAAACATTTTGTCAGATCGGCAAAAAGATACAGTTTTTACTGTGAAGAATTTCAGTAATTAGATGTCGTGAAACGAAAAGGGTTGTAAACAGCTGCGTATCGACAAATCACACTGGTCACCACTCAGTTCATTCGAAAGGCCTGCCAAGTCTTCCCGACGTCTGTCTCAACTCCGCACAGTTACAGTGGACACCAGTGTCTCACAACAGCGCTTCCCAGGAGCAGGGACAAGCAAATGCCACCATCTCCGGCAGTCTCCCAGTGCTGCCCCACCCTCTGCCCACTGGTCTTAGTTCCCACTTGCCCGTCCGCGCTGCCCCACCATTTCCATGGGGCACCCCTCTGCCCCAGCGTCTCGTGTCCACTTTCAGGGCCAGTGAGCTCGGAGTCCCTCACCACTTACTCCCACACAGCAGCTCATTTCTCCATAAGCACCAGGTTATTGAAGAAATGAGTGCACGTCCTCTTCCTCTTTCCTGTGATAAACAAGCAAACGCCTGACTTAAAGGAAGCAACTGAGACCTGCCTGGGCGCGGCTGGCCCTGGGCACCGCAGCCCCACGAGCCGGAGCTGCCCTTTCTGTCATCTCTCTTCCCAGCCTTCCCGTCTAGGTCACGGGAAAGACAAAGAGCAAAATTGTCTTCCAGTTAAATCTGCAAATCGGATTAACGGGGAAGTGCCATTACCGTTTAGGTTCTGACACTTTATTCTTTTAGCCGCAGGTTTTCTTCTGTTTTTTTAATCTTTTTACTTGAGAAGCCACTGGGACCGTCAGTCTGAGAGTGTCTCCGAGACTCGCCCCACTTCACCCCGCAAGCGTTCGCCCCAGCGGACACTTCCCTGCCGTCCCGCCCTCTGGGCTACGCCCCGCCTCCAGGACAGCAGTTCCTCAGCTGCCGTCTGGCTCTGGAGGAGTCTATTTCATGAGTTTCTGCCCACGCCATGTTTTGGAATCCCCTTTTTCTAATTTCTCCCCTTTTCTTAGATTTCACTTTTTGTTTTGTAAATTCCTGAGATATACAAAAGTAGAGACTAGAGAATCCTGAACTCAAGTACCCATCCACACCCCATCTTACCTTTATGGGAAGTCCCACAGCAAGGACTGCATTCTCATGTGGACACCCCCCCACCACCGCCCCCGTGTCTAGTGCTGACTAAGGCATGCAGCCCTCCCTCACCAGTGCCGCCATCGCCAACCCCCCCCCCCCCCCCCCCCCCCCCCCCGTCTCCACGTTCAACACCAGGAACCTCAGCACACGCACAGGCTGCTGCCACTTAACCGGCAGTGGATCTCTTCGCTGGATGTCAACGTCACGTACAAAGACTCACACTGCCAACTCCAGCACCACACGTTCTCACAGCGCGTGCGCACACAGGGACCGCCCCTCCTTCCTCCGGTGCTTTCCTCCACGTCCACAAAGCCAGGCGCCCCCAGCATCCCACTCATGCCGACAGCAGGACTGGCAGCAGGCAGCACCCCACAAACCGCTCCTGGTCCCCTGGCCCTGAACTGGCTACTCCTAGTAGAAAAAGTGACTGAAACTTCCGTGAAGGCCCTTGGTTTCCATGGGATCCAGCTGACCGTGTATGCGCGCACACACACACTCCACAATATACCCCATGCAGAACAAAATTCACTATCAACCCTCAAACTCCCTTTCAACAATATAAAACTACCTTAAAAAAATTGGAAGCCATTTGGCCATTTTCCACAATAAAAAATTAAAATCAGTTTAATTTCTGGTATTTTCAATTTTTGCAGGCAAGAAGCAATAATTTTCAGAGCCTACTAATCCAAAAAAACCTGAAAAACTAATTATAGCCACCAAAATTAATCTCAAAAAGTTCCCTATCCTTAGCATTTGTGTATTTCTTGATTTTATGACCATCTCCTGTTTATTAAAACACTGCACCTCCCCCCACTTATAACTAGAGTTGCCTTGAACTTTGTGCCCACAGAAGTCATCTTGCTACATCTTGTTCTTTTCTTGCCCTGCCTCCACCTCTCCCGCCATCCCTAACATTTAAATCCCCTTTCCTGACTCAGTTCTTCCAACTGCCTGACCCTCCTAACCCACACCACCACTGCCGCATGCCTGGCCTTCAGGGCCGCCCGGCCCGTTCTAGCCTGCCTCCACCTGACCTCACCATGGAGCCAGAGTGCTCTCCTTTTAACACGCCGCAGCGGCGGATTCAGGGAAGTCCAACCTTCCGCTTTGCCTGTACTTTCATCTACGTTTGTAAAGTATTTAGGGTACAAATGCACAGAGCCCTGGCCGGGCAGCTCAGCTGGTTAGTGCGTTGCCCCAGTGCTCCAAGGTTGTGGGTTCGATCCGCAGTCAGGGCCCACACAAGAATCAACCAGTGAGTGTGTAAATAAGCAGAACAACAAAGCAATGTTTCTCTCTCTCCCCCTAGAGATCAATAAATAAAAATGTTTTAAAAAGCAGCAGAAAAACGCACATACATTCTCCACACCCACACGGATCCCACAGAGGTTAGCAGACTTCCTGGTCCGTACCCGATGTGAGCCCTGCAGCCTACTCCTCTCTCTCACTGTGCTCGACCAGGACCTGGTAAGACTGAAATCAGAAACCCCTCATTTCTTCAAGGGCTCCAGAAGTCCTCTCTTCCTTCTGTCCCCCTTCCTTTTCTTCATAAAGACACAACTACACCCCTGAATTTCTGCAGGTTTGATAGAAACCCTGGTGAGTTCTCACAGTCACCCCCAAAGTACCTATTTTCCAGACGCGAGCAGTCTCAGCCCACTCCGCCCGGCTGGACTCTCGAACTGGAGCCAGCCTTAGAAACGAGCACCCGCCGACAGGAAATGAAGACTCATCACATGCCCGGGGACACAGGCCCCTGGCACACCAGCCGTCGCAGGCGCGGGAGCCGAGTGACGCTGGAGCCAGGGCGTCCGTACCTGGAGCCCACACCTGACTGACCTTGTGTCCATCCTCGCTGCGAAGGTTTCCTCTCGGGCCCACTCCACCCCTGAGCTACCGCGCCACTTCTCCCTCCTCCTTCCCGCAGCGCTCCTTCAAAGAGGGGGCACCTTCTCATCACGTGTACACCCTTAACCTGCTATCGTTCGATTTGTGTGCGCTCTTGTGAATAACCCCATGTTAGCTACTAAACTGCGCAGGACTCCTGGGTTTAACCCTACCTGCTTCACCCCTCAATTCTGGCTGCGTTACCTCGCCCATGATGTAAATGCACCGTGCTTCCAGTTTCAATGTCGCATCTTTAGCCCGCTTCCTGTCTCATACCTGCTCATACCTGTGGAACCCTAACCCGAAGTCTTAAATACCACACCTCTGGCCTCCAGCCCCCTCACCCCCAGACCTCTGCTGCAGGTGCTAGGCCACGTTCCCTCCCGTCTACGGCCTCCCCGAGTTGAGGTCTCTGGAGGAGTCACGCCAGGTAGATGCTGCGTCCTGTAATGTCTCCCTTTCCCACTCTCGTTTCTCCTCGTCCTTGCTGCACACCTCCTTCAAATCATGACGACTCCCACTCAGACGAATAGTCCCCCGCAGTCCTGGTACCAGCGTCAAGGCCTCTCCCACTTCTGTGACCCCAGGCCTCAGTCACCCAAACTGGTCCCTCCCCAAACATCAGCTCATGCTCTGTGTTTTTAATGCTCTTTTTTCGTGTCCAAATCAAATGGCCTTTGGCCCATAAAATAATCTGTCACAGCAATAGAAAACAGGTATATAATGGGAAAATAAAAATCCTGACAGTACAGGACCCACGAATTTACCAGTGCTTGCATCGCTCTGTAGCCCTTGGGCGCTCCGCCCCCAGTCCCACAGTGGGCGGAGGAGGCTGGCTCGCAGGCCCAGCTCGTCTGCAGCACAGCCTGGCCCACTGCGGGTCAGGAAGGACAGCATGGCCTTCGGGGCGGGCCGCACGGCCGCAGCCACTCACTGATGAGGAGAGCCCGAGCAACCTGTGACTCTCTCTGTTCAGGGAGATTTCTAAGTCCATATAAAGTGGGGGCAATAAGGGTCACCTCGTTTAGGGGTGATGGGAGAACGCACACATGAAAGGCTAAGAATAACGCCCAGCACGTACACAAGCAATACACGGTCAGCCGTTAGTAGTGTCCACGTGCCCCAGACAAACTGGTCCTCAGGACCGAGACAATCCCACTGGAAATCCCAGCATTCCAGGTGTGTTTGCTACAAAGCACAGGGTCCGGTGGAAGTCCAGCCTCCTGGAGTGTGGTAGGCAGGGTACGACAGGGGTGTAATAACGTGCAGGTTTAATGTGAACATGTCACCTACAATGTCACGTGGTGTGCTGGAGTGTGGTATCGTTCTGTTGCAGAACGACATGGGTGTGACTCTGTAATACTGTGATAAAAATGGGGCGTTACTTGTGCCGGGCCCTGTACATCTCAATAACGAACTCTGAATGGGTAGCTTCCTAAATAGTGACAACCATGGTGGGAACCGCTCCCGAGATGCATCTACGCACTGAGCACGCAGCGCCCGTTTTCACAGGAAGAGCAGACGGCGACAGGAAAACCAGCTAACCCCTCCATCAACACCGGTGCCCAGAAAGGCCCCGCGCACCTCAGACACCTGTCTGTGCATTTCTAACCCCTCTCGGTCGGCGTTCTTTTTGGGAAGGTCTGTTCGACGGCCCACAGCACAGTAACTAACACAGCAGCCTTACACACTCGTGACAACACCGAGGAGTAACTGCGAGGCTACTGCATGTTTCAGTGAGAAAAAGAATGTCCCAATAGCCTTCCTCTCTGAAGAACATGGAAACCTTGTTCACCACCCAAAGGCAAGAATGAACTGTCTAAATTCCTAAACACAGAAACGCGCACGCGGGTGAGGAAAAGCGCGGGCAAGCGGTCCGCCCGAGCCCCGCTCCAGGAGCTCACCGTCACGGTGCTGCGGGGGCCACAGCGGTTCAGAGGATGTGCCCGGCATCACTGCAGCTCACAGGCTGATAATCTGAAGGAGCCAGCAGGCAGGGACTCCACAGACACACACACGGTACAAGAGAAAACACCCAAAGAATTCACGCTCATACCTGCAGGTAACTTTTTTCCTCACAGGGATTAGCTGTAAGAATAAGAGATACACAGTCTGTGGACATTTACTGAGGAAAAAAATGCCTGCTTCCTGGCTATTTTATAAGGATGAATTCCTTTTTTGAGAGAAAAGTCTGAACTTTGATCATCTGTGTTACTTGCCTGCCCCCGAAACCAAAGTAAAACTTGCACCTCTGGACTAAGGTGGCTGTCTCCGACCACGCAGAGCAGCCCGCCGGCAGCCCGCCGGAGCAGCCAACAGTTCCTCAAGCAGCAGTGCTGGGAGGGACCTAGGCTGTTCTGTTCATACACTGGCTTAAATAACTCAAAGCAAACTCAAGCTGGGCAGCAACTTCTTCCACTGAAAAGTAGCAAATAAATGCAGAATTTACCTGTCCTGCACTAGATAAACAGCCCCAGTTGATGAAGGAAATTCTATTTGAGAAAGATTTTCAATGAATTCACATGGAAGGAATGTGTGCGCTGTGGGGGCAGGGAAGGAAATGCCACCTTTGCACGCCCAGATGAAGTAAGCCGAGGCGGCAGTCACCAGTGGGTCCAGAAACGCCAGCATGAAAACATAACGGAGAAGAAATGCAGGCAACGGGAGGGTCGGAATCGCCCTGCGAGCTTCAGGAGAGTCTGTGGCAGTGGGGAGAGCGGGTGTTTCACGCTTCCTGCTGAGCTATAGTGGGAAGCAGCCCTAGGAACACCTACCACGCAGCCCTGCCTACACCAGCGGAGCAGGACCTGAATCGAACCGAGCCTGCGGAGCTCGCCTCCGGTTCACATGGAGGACACAGCAGACGGACAGCAAACCAGCATGGCACACGGGAGGACGGCCCTGGGTCTCCCACAAGCAGGCTTGGAGGGGGCCAGGGGATGGACGAGGGAGAGGACCCTCGCACATCAGTGTTTGGGAGACTACCAGCCAAATGCCATGCAGGGCCCTTTAGAGGATCCTGTTCTGAACAAATCAACCACTAAAACACATCTTCGAGACAACTGGACAACTTCAATGTCGCGGTGGATATTCAATGACATTAAGAAGTTGCCGTCAAGTTGGTAATTGTGTAACCAACTGGTATTTGTGATTATGTTTGAGGTAACGCGACATGATGTTCAGATTTGCTTCAAAATACAATAGAAGGAAGAAACAAATAAAACAAGAGTAGAAACTACTGAATCCAGATGATGGGTATGTGGGATTCACTGTATTAATGCATGATGACTAAAATCCTTGATAATATAGTCTTTAAAAATTACCATGGGAATAACCCATTAAAAAGTAACAAAGAAAAACAAAGCTTTCAGAAATCATTGAAAAAGTTGTAAAATCATTTACTGAATTTAAAATGTTTATGCTTATTTTAAAAATAAGTTTACTGCTTAATTTTACCCATGACAAACACAGATTTATCTGTTATAAATATGGAAAGTTATTAAAGTGCTGTTCAATGGTTGTGTTTCTATGAGAACCCTAATAATTTAAAAAACAGAAACTCTAAACCTAAAACATGGTAACCACTCTGTCTAGAGCAGTGATCCCCACCTCATTGCAGTGAAACCCCCCCGGGACCCTCAGGGAGCACAGACACCTGGGGCCCACCCTGGCAAGTCCCGGGCCAGGGCAGGGCTTGGTGACCGTGGCGCGCAGCCCAGCTCGGGCAACGAAACGCTGTCCCGTGAGGACTGCGTGTTTACCTTTATGAATGAACGCTCGCTGTGTCTATACTCAATTACCAGTTATTTCATACCAACAGATTTCCTATGACAAGTCTGCTTTGCTGTTCTGTTAAGACCATGTCATGAAAGTGGCTAATTGCTACTTTATTCAACTCAAAATACAAAGGAAGCTCTAAAATAAGTATTCTTTGTACACATTACCTGCCCTAATGTTTGCTTTTGGTTTGTTTATCTGCCCTAATTTTTAAAATGTAGACATGATCATGAAAAATTAATTACTTCTAGCCCCTTCATAAAATTAACCACATTTCGGAAACATGGTAAAACAATCCCTGTAATGACATCTCGCTTTCTAATCTCAAGGGTGTGTGAGCGCCCCGCACGCGCAAGGAGACCACTGGGTAAATCTGCCGGGTTTGTGGCTGTGCGCTCAGAGGTCGGGCTTCCAACCTAACAGAGAGTACTCAGTGGCCCTTCTTGAATAAATTCTATTTCCTGAGACACTGTGTTCCTTAGCATTAAAAGAAAGCATAAGAATTACTGTGTAAAAATCAATTAGAATTTGCAATACCGATTCCAAAGTAATTAAATTCAATCAAGTTATTAGAGGTAATACAAAAATTATACAAGGTAAGGGGAAACCTAAACATTCCGCAGAAAAGAATTATCGCCTACTTCCTGTGTTCTTGCAGAATGGTGGAAATAAAAAAATACGTATCCATTATTTCATTTGAACAAGTATTGTGAGGAAGCCAGCAGGAAATGGATTTCATCAACACTAGTGTGGTCGCATTTTGAAGTCACCTGACGGGTCAGTGTCACCGGAAGCAAATACACACAGATTCAGTCACCTCCCAAAAGGCGAGCCCTCACCCGCGCAGGGCTAGGTGTGTAAAGGACACTTCACCCGCAAAACCCTCGTGGTGCCTGATAAAGATCGAAGCACCCCCGGGTGTGCAGGGGAAAGAAAAGTCACCTTAATGTCCTGTAAATGGCCATCTGAAGATAACCTGACAAGTGCCAAAAGTTACGTTACTCACACACATCAAATTTCATCTTAAGTTATAAAGTAACAAAATAACAGTGTCCCTTATCTTCTTCCTCCATCTGGGCTCCGTTGACTGTTAACTGCAGGGTTTGCCTTGTGTTTCTCAGGTAAGTCAAAGCCATTGTGGAACAAGGTGAAAAGTAAATTAAGACAAAAATCAAGTAAACCCCCTAATGGTACAGAAAATTCTCTCCAGTTTAAACTGCAGTTTCTTAGGAGAGGGCAGACTCTGTCCTCCTCCACCCCGCGCTCCATCAACACTTCACCACTGCTGAGCTGTGCTGGGCTGGAGGAGACACTCAGATCAGCCCCGGAGAATGTACACAAGGGGCCCAGACCTGGACTCAGTCCCGGATGGTGTGATGTCAACGTTACAGTGTAAATGTTTCCCTGAAAACTGAGCAGCA
Organism: Desmodus rotundus; assembly: GCF_022682495.2. Lineage (NCBI taxonomy): Eukaryota > Metazoa > Chordata > Mammalia > Chiroptera > Phyllostomidae > Desmodus > Desmodus rotundus. Next base: position 54,620,967 of record NC_071398.1, on the reverse strand, counting down.
TTTCCCCCTCAGCGTGTCTCCCCCGAGAAACATCCAACACAGCCCACATACTTATACCCCAAAACGGGGCTCCCCATACTTACTGGAGCTTCACGGGCACTCTCCCACCTGGCAAGTGGGAGACAAGGGTACAGACAACGGGAATCATACCTAAGAGGGATGTCTCCTTGGCAAAGGCTGCGGCGATAGCTGGATCCAGTGCGGGCTGTCCATCCCCCGATGGGAGGTCAGGTCGGGTGTAATCCCTACTTTTATCATTGTTGTATTTTACATTCAAATTCACAAGTTTGGAAAAATCAATCCTTAGAGTACAGCAAGCGTTATAAATATTCTGACCATCTAGGGCCTGTAAGAGTGAATAAAGGACACGAGCAATGTTAAGGAGTGAAACCAGCCACAGCTGCAACACTGACAACAGAACCACGGCGCGAAGCCCACAGAGCCACCAGGCGAGGTCATGCGCCCTCTTTCCCGTGCGGGCCCAGCTGGGCCAGAACTACTTCTCCCCAGCACCAACTCCTGAGAACAGAGTGCTGCTCACATCTAACCTGCAACCAGGCAAGCACACGTACACGTAACTTAAAAAACCTGCAAATACTTTAACTTGTAAAAACTCACAAGGGTCACAAACAGTCCTGCAAAGTAGGAGAGCCATGACAGCCTGCGCGGTACTTTTATGATCTATAGCTGGGTCTTTTGGATTTTTTTTTTTTTTGTGGGATGGCCAAATTTGTAATAATTAGTACAGTTTTACAAGGTAATTTATGTTTGATACCTTTGTATGAAGGGCCTCAGGCCAAATAAGTACCACTATGATGCAAATAGCAATTCCCATGAAATGGGCAAAAACCATGACCATCCTTAACCTGAGCGAGCCACACGCTGAAGGAGCCCATCCAGTGACACCCAGGGGGTTCTGGAGGGGCAGAGCGTGGGCTCCAGGCCCCCCCGCCTGATCCACCCAGTCGCCTTGAGACAGTTCCGGGGCCTCTCTGCACCTCTGTATTTCTGAGCCTGCAGAGCAGAGAAGGGAAGGGTGGCCCCGCCCCCTCCCAGGGCACCAGGAGGATGACACAGAAGACAGCGAGAAGGAAAGTGCCTTGTGAACGACCCAGGGCTGTGCGGCTGCCGAAATATGCTTTTTGGGTCCTGTACAGCCACCAGGCCCATCCCAGCCAGGTACAAGCCTGGAACCAACAAGAGAACAGGAACTATAGTGGTTATTGCTCACGAGAATGAATCTTCACTGTACAAAACAACAGTTCAGAAATGAGGACTGTGTTAAGCTCTTCTAAAAGTCACTGAAAATGAAACAGTCCTTCCGGTGACCACACACAGGTAAGTATCATGGCTGACCTCGTGCAGGCTGAGATCCGCCAGGTGTGCAAATCAAGAACTGGACTATTTCAAGAGTGAACCCAGATTTTTTCACATCCTTCATGTCTGAAAGAGAACTCCCCTACTGCCTCAGTGTGACCGCTCCCATCGCTGTATGGGCAACAGAGGGACCACTGGGCAGACTGGGGACCAGTCAGGGGGCACTGCCAAGGAGACAGTCACCCTCGACAGCTGCCAGAGCCCACCAAGTCTGTGACGCTTTCCACTGTCCCCAGTCTCTGAGAAATACACAAAACCAAGTTTATGTGAATATATTAACGAAACAAAAACTAACCTAAGAATAATTCGACACAAGTTCACCCATTTCTATACAACATTGGTGAAACTCACCTAACAGGAACACGTGCGTGTGTACGGAGCGCTGTGAACTGCGTAGCAGTTGGGCAGGCACCTTCCATGTGAGAGTGGAAGCCAAGTGTGAACTCTGCCAGCCAGAGTTACACGAGCGCTAACTCAACACTGCTGCAGAGGCCAACGAAGCCCCAGCAACAGGCACGTGCGGGCTCAGTCATGCAGCACTCCCGCAGGGACGCGGCTGCGCCACTGAACCAGGCATCAGACTACGAGGGGCAAGCGCGCTCCTACATCGCAACCCCACTGTCAGAGGAGAAACCTGATTATCTTGTAAGAAAGGACCTGGCTCTGGGTCATAGTATCCAGATGAAAGAAAAAGCACCAACACAAAATCACTAACACCACAACGAGCCAAGTTCATTTGGGGCTGAGCTCCTTCCAAGCAACACTGAGGCTGAGTCATTGCCAAATCTCTATAATAAGCATGCTAATTGTTAGAAAGCCCCCTAGAAAGCTTGGGCGTTTCCTTTCAATTAAAAACAGAAACATCTTTATGCTGCTGGTGGAAGACACTCAAGTACCGTGAGATTCAGGAGCTCGGGAGCTCGAGGGGTCGACACACGATACTACGTAAATCAGGGCCACCTGCCAGCAAGGAAGGAGGGACCAAGCCCTGGGTCGATGCCAGCAGGAACCCAGGCAGCTTCGACAGCTGGCAGAAGTGAGATGAACACAAATGAGGAAGGACGAAAATCAAATCACCGTCAACACTCGAGTCACGGCTAGAACACGACAAAACCCAGGAAAGACGTCGGACACAGCAGAGTAACCAGCACAGGGGAGCAGTGCACGTGAGTCAGACAGACGAGAAGGCCAGCCGAACTATTTCCACTCCGGTGCCGTGCTGTTCTCTACCTGGCTACGCCGCTCACTCTTCTGAGAAGATTGTGGGGCCACAGATTTAGCAGATGTTCAGGGAAATCTTAAGCTCTAAATTCTTTAAATATCTACCTTTAGCTAGTCATGAGAAATGATCAAATCAAGAGCATCAGAGGTCTCATTACAGGAATAAAGCACTTTGGACCAGTTACCTACCAACAGGAAACCTGCAGGTCACGCAGGACTTCCCTAGAGGCCCTGGAACCGTCAGCCTCTCGTAAAACCGCCCACCGCGCGCCTTGGGCCCTGCAGACCACGAACACTGATTGGGGGGGGGGGGTGCGGCTTGGTGACGTCAGAAGCACTGAGGACAGGGGAGGGTGATTTCGCCAGGCCTCTCGAGGACGTGGCAGAAAGCACGGAGCAGGAGGCCAGGGGGAGGGGAAGGCAGGGCCTCATTGCTGCGGGTTTTTATGCCACGTTTACCTTCACAGTTGGTACCTAATGAAACGCAACCTCCTGGGTGGGGTCACTGAATGAGAAATGATTCACTTCCACACTGACCTAAGAAGACCATGTGAAAGAACTTCCAAAAGACAGTGTTGCCGTCCAGGAACACTCCTGATGAAAACGCATACTGCTCCTGAAAAGCTGCTTCTAATGACACGTGAGCAAACCAACAGCCGTTTTCTACTCTGAGTTACAGTTTCGGGGCTGTACAAAACTCGTTTCAGAAGTCCCTCTGTTAATGAGACAGGGATATTCTGGGTGCATCCAGTAGTTCCATGTCTTGAACACACAGAACTGAACCATGAAGCCCAGGTGAAGCTGACCTTTGCCCCATGCACTGCTTGCCAAGAAACAAAATTTTCAAAAGACACTAGGGTGTTTTCTTTAGTAAATGTGAGAACCAGATAAGACGTTTGCTCCTTACCCGATAACTGTGACTGTCACGCAGACTTGGGACCACCACCCTCCACAGCGGCTCTCAGACACACAGCATTGCCTCGCTCACGACTCGTGACAGGACCCGGCCTGCGACACACACGGCAGCCTCCCATGGCCTCCAGGGACACGGCCCGGCCCGGCCCCTGACCCTCCCTAGCCGACCTCTGCCTTGCAGTCCTCTCAGAGAGCAACAGGCTCTGGGGAATCCCAGTGCTTTGAAGGTGACTGCCAAAGGCCACCATCTCCCACTCCGGAAGACCCTGTCCACTGCCACCCGGCTGCATTTACTAGCAGTGCCCTCCCAGCGTTCAAAGAAAAGGAAAAGCAACCAACCATCCCCAACCATCCCCAAGAGTGACTGCAACCCCCCCCAGACTGCACTATGCTGGCTCGGGAGGGCCCGACGGCCCCGTTACTAAGCAGCCTCTGGGACAGGGCCGCAGAGGCCCGGGGTCCACACCACCTGGGAAGGTACCCCTGCCTGCTGCATGACCTCCAGTGCCGAGGAGACTACGTGTCTTCTCTCACGTGGAAGACCACCCCCGTAAGCAGGAGGCGGCTTGGGAGTCTCCTCCCAAACTCTAATTCCCTGTCTGTGGTTTTACTCGACCTCCATGGCCCTAACCAGCCTAAAGGCGTAGTAGCTGAGTTAGAGTTGGGAACCCACTCTGTACATACTGGGTGTGCGGGGAGGGCAGAGCGGCAGCTGAGCGCTGGGGCACACCCAGTGCTGGGAAGCTGTGACAGGGATGGCAGAGGCCTAAACCCATACCAGCCCACTCACTGTGCTGGCTCTAGGCACACAGCACGAACACGGCAGGCGATCTCCCTCCTCTGTGCCAAGAGTCCCACAGAGCACAGAGAGGGATCCAGCTGAAGTGCAAGGGTCTAGAAGACCTCTGTCAACTGACACGTGAAAGAGGAAGACAAGGAGCTGGGCAGGAAGAGGTGAAGAGAAAACAGCACGAGCCAGTGATGTAGGGCAGCCTGGGGGCAGGACTGGAGAGGTGAGTGGGGGGCTGAGGGCTTCGACGAGGGGCCTCGGTCGGTCTGGGGGGTCACAGAGGAGGGAACCCACGTGACTTCCAGTGGGGCCTGTTCTTGGCACTCGGGGGCGTCCAAGTGGTGGCTTCAGTCGGCAGGCCAGGGAAGCACAGGCTCAAAAGAGCGAGGCTTGCGTCGGCTTCTCACACCAGTTTGTGAGTGGCAGCCCAGGGTCACCCCGCTGGAGGATGAGGCATCTGTGTCGGAATCGACCGACAGTGACACTGAGCACAGGGCGGCCCATGGAGCACTGACCTGTGCTCCAGCACAGCTCCCGCATCACCAGAGACCAGCACGTTGAGTGACACAAGCCTCGGCCTCGGGGCCACAGGACGGTGGGAGACCAAGGGCAGGCGCAACAGATACTTAGGACAGAGAGTCTACAAGGCCCAGCCACAGGCTAAGGAGAGGAGTAAAGAATGACTCCACGTTTTCTGCCTTGTTACTGAGACTGAGGGTAGGGCCCTGAATTTCTCCAGCACTGGGGACAGCAGGCTGAGCAGGGTTTGGGGGTTTTGTGGTGGGGGGGTAGGGGTGGCAGGGGCTGACCTCACGGGTCAGTCAGTGGCCCATGGTTCACTGGGCACCAGAGGTCTGAGCAAAGCCAGCCCTGTCCAAGGCACAGGGGTGGAACAGAGCGGTGGGAAAGGTGAGGTCCCCGGGGCAGAGGCGAGGGGCTGGACAAGGAAGAAATAGTCCAGAGAGGTGGGCTTTACAGAGGGGAGAAGCCCGCAACCAAGAGAAGAGCACGATGGAGGGGAGAGAGGTTCAGGGATGCTGCTGGGATCCCAGGTGAGGCCGAGCGAGCCCAGTCACAGGGCCAAGCCATCACAGTGGGTGGAGAAAGGAGGCAGAGCTAAGAAGTGTAAGCAGCAAACAGAGAGCGTTTCTTTAAGAAGTTGGGTTAAAGCAAAAAGGGAAGCGAGACAGAGGGAGATGGACAGTTATGGGTAAGTCATTGGACATGGAGAGGCTTCAGCATGCTTGAAACAGTGGTGAGAAGCAGCCAACATAGAGAAAAATGTGAGAGACGGACTCTAATAAGTATGAAAGTAGAAGAAAGAGTGAAAGGGAGAAAAAGAGGCCAAAGTAAAGACAGTCGGTTTAACGAGGGACAGTCACGTGAGCTGGTCCAGCACAAGAAGTTCAGAGAGGCAGCGCAAAGGCCGGTCCAGGGGAGAGGCACGGGGACTACAGCACGTGCAGAGAAACATGGCGCACAGCTCCCGCGGCAGCTGCGGCCCGCTGACCCTCCTCCGCACACGAGGACGAGGACAGCGAGAACGACGTGAAGGAAAGCAGACCAGAGCCTCTGCAGGAAACTCGCCTCTTAGAGGTCTCTGTGAAGGACACTGGGTGTGGCCGCACACAAACTGGGGGCCACCACGGCATGGGGGGCCACACGGAGCACCCTCGGGAAACAAAGCCTGAGCACAGGTGTGCGCCCAAAATACAATCCCAGCACTTGTGAAGCTAAAGCAAACCCTGAACAAAAATGCAAAACTAATGGAAGCCTGGAGATAACTACAGATATAACTTCCCTTGAAAATAAACACTTCCTTTTCACCGCAAACACTACGCATTTCTAACAGTATCTCCACGACACCAATCTACGCTGCTACGTGCTAAGCTACATCAGTACCAGAACAGCAGTAACGTTAGCTATAGGGAAATGTGTATGTCGGCCTAGGAAAATGTTGCTATTTCAAAAAAAGCTCTAGACTTACGAGTTTTGCTTGTTGCGCATTTACTGGATCACCATACTGGAGGAGAGCTTGAAACTGGTTATTTTTTGTAAATGTGATTATCTTCAACACAGCACCGAACTTAGTGAATATCTGGGGAAACATCACAATGAACGAGTTACCCGCCATGTTGTTGCCTCCCCACTGCATCGGCTCACACGCGATGCGGTCCCCAGTACCTGGTGGAGGACGTCCAGGGTCACGGGGTAGTACATGTTGTCAATGATTATCCTGAGCACGGGGCTCTGGGCAGGGGTCACCGCACTCTCGCTGACAGCGGTGCCGCTGAGAGGCGTGTTTGCTGTCTGCACAGCGGTCACGGCTTGGAGGACGGCTTGGGCACGCTACATGGAGAGACCAGCACTTTAGAAACACATCCAGGCTTTCGCTTACATTTTGCTACATGTTATACACTATTAAAGCATTTTTTTCCTAAAACACATATAAGTAAAATGTAATATCCAAATAATCTTTCTGAGCCAGGCATTGCCTGTTTATAATTCAAATATTCTAGCATTTACTTTAAAACAATCATCTAGGGTTGGGACCAGTGCTGAACAAGCCAAGAGAGGCAATGTAATTTATTCATGTTAAGATGTAACTATGTTTTCTGATAATACAGCAGAAATATAATCAGAAAACGATTTAAACAGAAACTTATAGAGAACAATAAAACTTCAATCAAACATTATTCACTCTAAAAAAAGCAAATGGTAAACCTCAAGAAGGGGGTTACCCTATTATCTAAAAGATCTCCCATAAATCTTATTATTTCTAATGCTATCTTAAAAGAGTATTCACAATACAATTTAAGTCCTTTTTCATACTGGTGTACCTTCTGACACCGAAATTTCTAGAATGAAAGTTGATGTACCCCATAGTACAAAGCCGTTACGTTTTCAGGAATACTTCAAGGCATTTAAAATACCACAGACATGGCCGCATGCCACGACCGCCAGCACCCAATCAGAGGGAAGACGCACTGCTACTCACGTACCACTAACAAGACACTGCGGATGGACTACGACATCGAGCACAGCAGTGCGCATCTCGCTTTCTGAGATTTCAGAATGTGAGAAATAGACGTACAGAATGGAAGGAGCATTTTTTCAGAAACCCGTCAACTAAATCAGGTGTCGACTGCTGCAAACTGCTGCTCTATTTGCCACAACTGCTGCACTGTCCCCGTCGCCACCGTGACAGGCCCCGGTAAGAAAAGTCTCTTTCTACCTTACCTGGGGTCAAAAACCTTACCTGGGGTCAAAAACCACTACAGAAGAAAATGCCTTATGTGTGACAACGACAAGACCTCCACATCGCTTTTGTGTTTAAAAAAGCTGCACTGGCCGGCACCCAGGAGCCCAGACCCAGCATCGCAATGAGTGGAGAGGAAGGGGACACGGAGGCAGCAGGACACCTAGGCGACGGCGGGGCTGACCAGCGCCGGCGGCACAGACACAGCAAGGACGAGATCGGCGACAGACTTGTCCCGCGTTACTTTCCGTGAGGTGTCAGCCAACACCCCGGTGACCGCTGTGTATAAAATCAGCAGGTGGCACACCTTAAACTCCAGTGTCACGTGTCAACTACACCTCGACAAAGCTGAGTGGGGAGATGGTCGTTTCGCTGAAATATTGCATAATCGGAGATCACAGACAACCCACCTATGGCCCCAGCCAGGCAGCTGCGCTGGCTAGAGCGCCGCCCAGGTACGCTGAGGCTGCGGGTCCGGGGCCAGGACCGGGCACGCACTACTGACAGAAGCAGCCAAAGAACGCGTAAGTGGAACAACAAATCCACGCTTCTCTCTCGCTCTCTCTAAAATCCACAAACAAATCTAAAAATCTGACCTATAAACTGGTTAGCTGAAGTGACTAATTCAGACCCAACCTCCTGCAACATGCAACATTTCACACAACAACAGAGACGCCTGCAGCACCACGGGGCAGACAGGGAAAAAGGAGGAAGGGCACAGAGGTGCCCAGAGCCTGGCGCTGACTGGAGTGCATAGCTCTGCAAGGAGTCCTCACTTCACCCTCAGTGGGGTCTGTGCGCTGCGCAAAGGACGGGACAAACACCATTTCCACACGGGCCAACTGACACCAATGAGAGCGAAGGCCACTGCCTTAAAAAACATGTCACTCGAGGACCTACTGTATTCATCCCAATACGTTCTAAAAAAAAGTTTTTAAGTAGACCATCGCGAGTTTACGTTTTTCACTAGTGACCATGCCCTTTCCCTACTACATGAAATTACAACATGCGTGCAAGGTCACGGCCAAGGAAAACACTAACATCTGCCGTTCCAAATGATGGAGTCTTTGTAAACTGGAACCACATGACCACGGCACACTACCCAAGGTACGAAAGCTAACCCCTGCCACCCTGTCTGCTTTCCCCTGCCCACCCCTCACCTGTACTTATCTGGGTGCCCTCCAGAAAGACCACCTGTGCCCTACGTCTCCATTCCATACACGCACGTAAGCTCCTGTTCACCCAGATGCTTGTTTCCCACACTACGCAGGGCTCTCCAGCTTCCTTTTTTAGCTTAACAATGATCATTCTTAACCATTTTCCTTTATTATTAACAAGTAACTTCATATGTACTTTAAATTCATGGAGCAGAGCTGGCTTGGAGACACAGGCTTTCATTGAACTTCTTACTGAATCGTTACATACAGACAGAAAAGAACACAAATTTTAAGTGTACGCAGCTCAACACAGTAGTGCAGACTGGACCCCCGTGTCTGTGCAGCAACTGCCCAGGTGTCCAGCAGAGTCACCGGACGACAGAAGCCACACTCCAGCCTCCTCCGAGTTCTGCCAAGGGAGCCCCCCAGGCTGTGCTCAGCCGCGCCCGCACCACTATCGCCACTGTCTTCGGGACGCACAGCAGTCGCCAGTCACTGGCTCACGCTTTCTCACCAGACAGCATGTCAGCAAACGCTGCACAGCGACAGTCTGCTCTTGGCCAGCACCTGGATGCGCTGGTGCTGCCACACAGCGCCCCACCCGTCTGCCGCCCTCCTGCGGTCACATGCATGCGCAGACCACACATTCTGGTCTCAGCCCAGTCTTGCACCACCTCAAAGACTACACTCGTTTTAAGTATCTTCCTCCATACATCACATCTCTAAAAGATCTGTACATTCATGCGTTCTCAATTCTTAACAGACTCCCCGCCCCGACTGGAAGCCATTAACACATCTTCAAGAGGAATTTTTTGATAAGAAATTAAAACATATAAAAAGTCAAATAACCAAAGGCACTGAACTTACACATTAAATCCAAGCAGCCAAGTTGTATCAACAGCTTATGCTAAAAGTGTACCACACACAGTTTCTATACAAAAATTTTAACTAGCGACAAGAGAAAGAACATTTTGATCAGGACCTTAAAGACACTGAAAAGTACTATTTAACTAAATCATACAGTATGAGTTTAAAATATTAAGAAACCACATATACTTTTGTAAATAAACATAACACTTAACACTTAGGGACATCCTGCAATACAATGTCTCAAAAACAACGATGCCCACAGACAGCTTCAGAATGATCGGAAGTTCTATTTTCTGTTCACACGAGACCCGTGACAGGCTGTGGGCCACCTCCGGCAGTCTCTGCACACACCCACCTGGTTTAGTGTGTTGTCGGTTTTCAGCTCTTTGTGGTTAGAGTACTGGATGTAAATCGGTTGGTTACGAAGATGAGGGGTCACGGCAGAATAGTAATTAACCATAGTAATAGCTGCTTCCTCCGTTGCTAGTTCCAAAAATGCCTAAAAATATAAATGCAAAACAAATTTAAAGGTGTTATGAATTGAATGTAAATAAGCTTTAGTATTCGTCTAACCTACTCAGCTAACCAGAAAAGCCAGCATCCAGGACACAGCCTTTGCAGTTATGTGAGCAGCTGGTAGGCAGCCCTGGGGAGCCCTCACTCAAGGCGAGGTGCCACTGGGAGCTACCCTCAGCAGCAAGCCTTTATGTGCATGGGGCCCCTGTCTTCCCCCGCGATTTCCCAAACACCCCGAGTGTGCTCCCCCAACAGAAAATAGAGAAAAATAAATCTAAACATTTTCCAGCATCAGAATTTCCCCACTCCTAACCTAGACAAATCTCACAAAGTCATTTTCAGAGCAGTATACTTTAATAGACAAAGGGAAAATGGTAAAAGTGCCAGATTATAGTAACTAAAACTCAAAAGAATGCTGCACTCTGTAAGCTCGTCTAGATGGTACTGGAGTTGTGAAACGGGATCTGATTTCCCGCATGCCTGGACTCTGCAGCGACAGGTGCCACCCATCAGTGACGGGTGTCTGGGGTCAATGCTTTCTTCTTATGCCACCGAGCATTTCCACAGAATACACTCAAAGCCAAGAAGCTACTGGTGCCCCTGCTGATTTCCGATGTCAGAAAGGGCAGAGCCACAAGGAAAGGAACACAGCACTTCATCTGCACTGTCCCCGATCTCGACAGCTGCCCTGTCGGGAGTCCCCGAGTGAGCTCAGAAGGCACAACCTGAAAACTGTAGCCCACCCTTCGTCAGCCCCAGGGCAGTGGTGCCCTCGGCCACCCCACCAGCAGGGCCAGACTTGTTACCAGTTCTTCTGGAAAGGAACTGACTGCTGTCTACCTTCTCATCAGCAGGTAACTCACTCATACCCGCCGAGTGGGCGGGGCCCGACAGTCTGTGAGCCCCGAGAGAGCCGCACCTGGTTCTTCCCTTTCAGCATGAGGATGTTGGTCACCTTCCCGAACGGCAGGCCCAAAGCAATCACCTCCGTTTCTGTCACCTCCCCGGGCAGTTTCCGAATATGAAGAACACGAGAAGGAGCTCCGTCCATTTTATCTTCCCCTTTAAATTTTTTACTGTCATTGCCATTGGCTGAAAGACATTAGAAAATAGTCTTCATTGTATTAGTTTTCTTTACCTGGGTTAAAAAATACAGAACAATGTTTATGAAAGAACTCACAAACACAGCTGAGTTACACTTGAGTTAATTCCTAAAAATTCAGAAACTGAGGTTACAAAGGAATAAAGAAAACCCTATCCACCAATTAATTACAATCACTTTTGCGGGAATGTTTCTGAACAGTGTATGTATAAAGTAGTCAGTGATTAAGCAAAAACGTAAAAATGTAACTTCATAAGGAAACTGTCCAGTAGCTAAAGAACCTTGCAATTTAATAATTATCTTGCAATTTAATCGTATTACAGACTAACAAAATCTTTTTAAAATGCAAAAAATTGAGGGAACAAGATATCAGGGAGATTATAATTTTACCTAGAACTTCAGGACTTCGAAGTACTCCCCAAACACCCCACAGCGCCCATCGACGGCACCGGGTGTGGTACACACACCCGACAGGGCCGGTAACACCAAGGACCTCTGCATCACTGAGCGTCTCCCAAGTCCATGCAGTGGCCCTGGGTTGGGCACAGCCAGGAGGCGAGGCCAGTGAGACAGACGCCCCCAGCCTCGTGGCAGACCCACGCCCCTTTCTACAGCGGTTTGGAGCCCAAGGGGAGCAGCTCTGCAAAGTGACCCGGCAGAGGACTAGCGGAGGTGGCGTGGCCGTGGCCCGATTGGACGGTCAGAGGAGGTGTTTCTGAGAGGTACCCTGTGGACTCACTTGATAATTTATTTGCCAAGTTATAATTAAGTTTATATTACTCTAAAGAGTTTCACTCAGGTTGACATGTACAGCCAGCCAACGCATTCAAAAATCCCCGTAGGTAGGCTTAGCACAGAAAGAAGACAGAACTCTGGCTTATGAAGGACCACAAAACCTTGCTAGCTAGCGCTCCTCACTCCAGAAACCAGAGAAACTACAGGGCACTCTCCACCGCTCCCTTCCAGCTAAGACCTGTGCATGCCCGGCACCTGAACTTATCAGAGAGAAGGGGCAGAGTTTTCTATTTTATAGCACCTTATCTAACAAAATCATCACTAGGTCTGTTAGTTGAAATTGTAAATTAAGCATAAGATCAAAAAACTACACCCTGAAACATCGAACTGGCATACTGAAGTGGATTCTTCGTATCTAAGCCTTTCCTCGTCAAAGCGGCGTGAGCACAGGACCCTGACCGCCTGCACTCCTGTTCACTCGCTTGTTTGAGTAAAAGGACAAATACTTCACAGTCTAACCGAGGGCCCCAGGAGATGAAGGCTCTGGTTATCAGAAAACGCAGAACAGCACATTTAAGTTTTCCTATTTAATCTGTCCTTCCCTTCTGGCAAAGGGCAAGAAAAAACCACCACAGTAAAGATACTAACAACATTGTACAAACGGAGGGAAAATGACCTTCCCTTTACAAATGACTTTTAGAATATGATCGCCAAAGGCAAACGGCCCCCTAACCCTAGCAAGGGAAGAGACCAGTGTGCATCAATATTTAGCATTCACCTCAGGCTACCCACATGCCAAGCACCGTACAACTCACTCTAAGAATGCTCTGATCCTGACCCACTGGCGCCATTTACAGTGAAGACCTAGTGAAGGGGCCCAAGGTCCGCAAGTTCCTAAGTGGTGAAGACAGGGAGTGGTCGAAAAGGATGAACGCAGGGAGCGCACCTCCTCCCCAGCCAGCCTGGGCCCCCCCACCGTGGGGCACTGCAGCAGCCTCCCACAGACGGCTCACACTGCGCCACAGGGCCACAGAGAGCTGGCCAAGGCCCTACCCGTATTCACGCTTCACGCCACCCAGTTCGGTTGGCCACCCTCATTTAGTTAGCAGCGTCAGAGAGGGTGACTGCTCAGTAGTGTCATCTTAGTGAAAATCCTCATTATAAACAAGGATACTGTGAAAAAGGACTTCTTTAATCACACAACAAAGTCTTCCGCCCTGTGTGAACAGACCCCAGCCTGAGAGCGAAAGCAGGCCGAGGAAGCAGCACAGCCCTCAGCTCCTGAAGCTCCTGGCCACAGATAGGGCAGGGAGGGTGTGACTCTGGATTGTGGACCACCCCACAACCCCTTCCCTTCCCTTTCCTTCCAATCCCCACGTACATCCAGAAGCTTTGGTTTGGGTGTGCCAAACCAAATACCAGAATAATTTTTAAAATTTATGCAACAACATGCCCTGGCTGGTGTGGCTCAGTGGATTGAGCATGGGCTGTGAAGCAAAGGGTCACCAGTTCGATTCCCAGTCAGGATACATGCCTGGGTTGCAGGCCAGGTCCCCAGTAGGGGCTACGTGAGAAGCAACCACACACTGATGTTTCTCTCCCTCTTTCTCCCTTCCTCCCCTTCTGTCTAAAACTAAATAAAATCTTTAAAAAGCATGTATGTAACAACAGATGTAGTAATGCCTTTGCTTCTGTGTATTGCATGTGTATTGTAGAACCTTTAGTTAAACCATTTTCCATTATCATTCAGCCTCCTTAAAGCCTTTTGCTTAGGAAAGATAGTCTGCTCGTAAATTCGAAACAAATATAATGGAAAAAGCATTTCTATGTGAATACTTCTCTTGCCAACTTAAAAGCAACTTTCTAGCTCGTTCTAAAGCGAACATATTCACCTCTGGTCCCAGACCAGCTCTTTCCCCAGATGACCTGGACCGGCAGCAGCCTTAAACCGCGGCGCTCACACGACGGGTCTCACCAAGACCCGGGGAACGTGTTCAGCGAGCCCCCCACCCTTACCAAGCCCCTCTGCTCTCACAGCGCCTTCCACGCCTCCTGCACTGTCCTGCTTCCCTGACCCACCAATACCCACTCTGAGCCCTCTGCTTACTCGGAATGGCCCCAAACAGCCGAGTTCCCCAGGTGGTTTTGGTTCCAAGCTCCTTCCTACCTTTACTCACTCATGTAGATACTCCAGCACCTTCTCATTTAATCTGTAAATGTATTATTTTAGTCCTACTCATCCACCAATCTACTTTTAACTGCACGCCAACCCATTAGGTACTTTTCAAAAACTTTGTACTACATCTCTCCATGGAAAACAGACTATTTAACAAAATATAAGTACATTTTTACTCTCCACATCTCTCAGACCCAAGCATTTAGAAAAGTATTGGTAACCTCGTTTATCAAATGATAGTGCAAGGCAAAGTGGTTTCATTCCAAGCAGTTTTAGACTTCAGGGTAACACACAGTGTCATGGAAGCTGGCTTTAAAGAAATACCCTGAGCTAAGAAAAGTGAACGTTCACACTCTCTGCACTCCTACACGGGAAAACAGAGATTGCAAAGAGTTAACCAGAAACTCAGGAACCCACAGACAGAGGCACTTCCGCCCCTCCGCTAGCGCTCAGTTAGCTCCCACAGCCAGCGCACACAGAGGACAGACTCACACTGAAACCCGGCTGCCACCCTGAGCAACCCGGCACCTGCAGAGCCTAGCGCCCAGGGTGCCTACCGCACAGGCTGGAGGGGATACAGCTCTGTCCGAGGACGGCTCTCGTCACCTCTCTGTGCACAAGAGGGCCTGTGGTCAGAACCCCCCAAAGGCTCAAACTGGAGCGCTGCTCTGGAGCACTCGCAAAGCACTACAGCAAAGTGAAAGGACACGCATACGTACGAACCGTGAAGTGACAATCTCGGAGTTCTGAGTGACATGCACCGGAATTCACGGGATGACTTCAGTGTTTCAGTAAGGCAGAACGCCCCCCTCTCAGGGATAATAAACCCTGCTATTGTGAAGCAATAACATGGAGCACTGGCAGAAATATGCATGCCCACCTTAAAGGGTTATTCCACTTCCATAGCTCTAAAGAAATGACTCAAGACAGACCACATCCAAGCCTCCACCCCACTGCCAAATAGTCACAAATGTCTTCAACGAAATCCAGCCCCAGTACTAGCTGGAGCCCAGTTGCACTTTGAAATGTCCTACTTTTATTTCTGAAGGAGGAACTAATTTATTACAAAGTTAATCTTAATGTACGGAGTTACCAGATATTTACCCAACACAAAGTTTCTAGTAACATTAACTTCTCTCACTTCTAAAATCAGTTTTTCCCTGACATAAAACAACCCGTAGCAAACAATCTTCTGGACAGGGAAAGGCTGTCAAGACGGATGCCGCTGGAAACAGGCGTCTACAGTCTAGTCGATCAGAAGAAACATTCTGGATACGGCTGGAATGTAAGCATGAAATCCTATTCTGTATCTGCTAACCATAAAAGTATCCTTGCAATATCCTTGTAGAAGTCCCGTTTTGAGACACCTGAACAACAAAAGCGTAATTTTCCAGGCAAGCACAATCGCTAGCTTTTAATAAGCAACAGCATTCAAACTGGGGCCTGCTGGAGCGCATACACTCACCTTTCTATGTTAGAAAAAAATACTAAAACTCGACAACTCCCCTCTGTACATAAAGGTAAAGTAAGTTAAAGGCATGTACATTTCTTATGTTAAAATGTGGCTTCAAGGATTTTTCTCCATCACCACAAAGAGACCGACCGGATTCATTCTTTGGTTATTATGTAAGTGCATTAGCTATCATTCCTGAAGATACTTTTAAAAATACAGGAACAGATTATTCTTTCTTTTCAACAAAAACAAATCTCCATTTCCACTTCTTCCCTTTGTTAATGGAACTGTACCATCCATCAAACCAGTGACCCTAACAAATCTCTAAATATTTCTCCCAAACCAGTCTACTTCCAAGTTAGCTCAGATGTCCTCATTTCTTGTTACACTGTTTCCTCCATGTTCTGAGACCCTAAAACTCGGGGCCTCAATACCTCTCCGTTATTGTGCTCTTAAAACTGTTCTCCCTACCCCCTCCCACCCCTACAAAATACAAACGGAACAGAAATCTTCTAAAATGCAAATCTGGTCAAGTCCAAGCTCCTGAGTACAATTAATCAAACCCTGTGTCCAGACCACTGCCTACAGGTCCCACTTTTAGCCATCGCCCTTCTCATATTTTACACTCCAGCAAGCAGCTGATGGCTCCCACAGGTGCCCTACTACGTCAGACAAACTGATCTGTTTTACCAGCACAGCTCTGCTAACTGACGTGCAGCATGTCCACCCCCCCTCCCCCCGAGATCCCCACTGTCCTCCTTTTCTGTTAATGCCCCGCACCCACCGGCAACCGCGGTTTGGGTTTCCACACCAGAAACCACCCGCTCTTTAACTTCAGGGACAGAGCCACACGAGAGGTACCCTTTGGTGCCTGCCCAGCCTCTCGGGCTCCCCTCCGCGTCTGCGGGGCCCACTCCCATCGCTGCTCTCCAGCAGCAGGCAACAGCGGCAGCTGCTCCATATCCTCGCTGACAGCGGGGTGGTCACGGTTCGGTTCTAGCTCGACTCCAGCAGGTCTGAAGTAGCCTCTCACCATGGCTGTGACCTGTGTTTCCCTGAAGGCTAGCGTGTCTTCTCATGTGCTGACGAGCCAGCCATACACCTTACACTGTCTGTTTTTAAGAATCAGGCTGTTCGCTCTTACTGATGTGGAAGACTTTTTTACCCACTGGGAGCACAAGTCCTTCATCAGACACGTGTGCGACACCCGAGGAGTATCGTCCCCCAGCCTGTGCCCTGCTTTCTCACTGTCTTACCAATGTCTTCTGATGAGAAATTTTTCATTTAGACAATCTATAAACAGTTAGTGGGGGGTTTTTTGTGTGTCTTCTCTAAAGAAATCTTCATTTACTCCAAGGTTGGAAATCTATGATTTCTTTTTAATAGCTTTATACGTTTAGTTTCTAAGTTTAGGTATATAATTCATCCTTTTTTGTGTGCAGTGTGTAGAAGGCTTGAGTTTCTTATTTTTTTCGTATGTGTATTGAACTGTTCTAATACGCTTGTCAAAAAGACTTCTCTTTCCCATTTCGTGACCAAGGCACTGATTTCAGATTGGTTGTAGTTTTTCTAGGTTTTTTTTTATGTCCACATACATTTTAGAATCAAATCATTGATTTCAATTCAAAAGCCTATTTGGCTTGACTTACTGATACAGACTCAGTTCCATACCAATCTGGAGAAAAATGACAACCTTAGCATACTGAGCCTTCTGTTTATGAACATGTTTATCTATTTATTTGTCCTTAATTTTTCACTGCAGTGTCTTCAAATTATTGAGACATTGTGCACACATTTTTTAAATTTATTGCTTGATATTGTGGTATTTCTGTAAATGGATATTTAAACTTCATTTTCCAATAATCTGCTGTAACATCAGGAAAATTCCTGCTTTGTACATTGACTTGCACCCTGTAACTGTTCTAAACTCACTTACTAGTTCTCCCATTCTATAAATCTCTTCAGGTTCCTATTTTAAAAACTATGTTGGCCACAAAGACAGTTTTTCTTCTTCCCTTCTGATCTTTATGCGTTTTATTTTTCTCCCCTTAATATGAGCAAAAAGCTAAAGAAAAGTGAAAACAAACATCCTTACTCCATTCCCTTCACTACCGAAAGAACACCCAGCTGGCAGCACTTGGGCACTCAGAGTGGGTCTGCGGGAGGCGCGAGGTGGGCCTCACTACCCGGTGTACCGCTCTCTCGCTGGTTTTCTGCGGTTCCCACCATGAACAGATGTGTTGTTACCCATTTCCCACCCTTTAGTCTATTATCGTGATGCGTAGCTCCTTCCTGAATACTAACGCTTACAATCCTGGGGCAACGCCTTAGCTGGTCATCACAGAGTGCCTTTTCTAGAATGCTCTATGTGATTTGTTCACCTTCATTAGGGAGGTCTGCATTTATGTTAATGAAAACCATTAGCATGAGATCCTGATTTCCTAACTGTCAGGTACTGTCAACTATAGGGGCTTCTCAAGTTAGTTAGGGGGTATAGTATCCCCTCCTCCATTTTCTAAAAAAAGTATATTCAAGATGGTGATTATTTCTTACTTTGAAATTTCATAAAAACTCAACAGTGAAACTACCTATGCCTCTGTGGAAACATTTATTAAACTTCCATTTTTATAACAGACACAGAGCCAGCCTGTCTCTACACGGAATGCCGGGTTATGTCAGTTCTGGCAAATTAGATCTGTAAGGGCGTCTGTCTACTCCACCCCATTTGTTCAGGTTACTGGCATTACCACGCTGATGCCACTGCCTCGCTTTCCGGCTACGCTGTGTGGGGTCTGTGGTGATACCTCCACTTTCATTCCCAATATTGGTAATGTATGTTTCATGTCTTTTCTTAGTAGTCAAACCTTTCTTTTTTCTAATATGGGCATTTTCTAATATAGGTAGATAGGTTACCTATTATACGTATAGACCTATTTTTCCCCCATGCACTTCCTGGGCTGCACCCAATGAATTTTGATATTTTGATTTTCATTTTAATTCAGTCAGAAATATGCCCTTATATCTTCTTTGATTCATGTGTTGTTCACAGTTGCATAGTTCAATTTTTAAATATTGGGTAATTCCCTAGATTTCTTACTGTTTTTGATTGCTATTAAATTCTACTACAATTAGATAGTACACGAGCTTTCAACCATTTGAAATTTACTGAGAATTACTTCACGTCCTCATCTACGGCCTACCACGGGGAACCTCCTACGTATACCTGAAAACGTACACCACAGGCGCAAACTCAGCCTCAGGCCCCCAGGACTACACTTAGTGAGCACTTCATCCTCACTGTGACTGGCCTGACCCACCAGGGACACACGCGGCATGCGGGCCTGGTTCACGGACAGGCCGACCGCAGAGACAGCGGGGCGCAGGCCCAGAGCCCTGCAGTGAGGGCTCAAGGTGTTCTTTTGCTGACGGAGGGCCTCCCGGCCTCTAAAAGCGCTGCGCCCCTGCGCGGCGTGAAGCAGTGCGCGCAGACCGAGCAGTGGCCCCGGGATGTCTCCGAACCTCCAGCTTTTCAGTCCTTTTCTCTGCCCAGCCCACTGAATCCTCAAGCAAGTAATTCGGGAAAGATGTGTAGAAAAAAAGGAACTTTGGTTTTCAGTAAAAAAATGTAAAATGCAGGGTTACAAGGCAAACTAAATCAATCATCATCACCACCAGATTAAAATTTTGGTCTGTCAGCCATAAAATTAAGGTTTAAAAACTAGTCTATGTTTGTTTACAGCTATAATAACCAACAACATTCTTTCAAACATACACAATCTTTTAAAAAGTCCCTAACTATGAAGATTAAATAAATCATCTTAAATTTCCAAGTAGATAACATAAAAAAATTAATTCAAAGAAGTAAAATACTGTTACAGCAAAGAAGACAGACTGAAAGCATAGAATACAGACAACTACATAGTTGAAATTTTGGGTTTTATTTACAGTTTGGGCTTTCGGTTTTTTGAAGTAGAGAATTAAAAGGACTTTATCATACAAAAAACACAAAAGCTAAAAACAAAAACATCAAAAGGGTGAGAGGGGGAATCTGTAACGTGAAAGGAAAAATATCATGCTTTTGTCGTGTGTAAGCAGGAAGTCACCTGCCACAAGTCACCATCTTCACATTTCTCCCTCGACACGTGCGTGCTCTAGTCAGAGCTCCTTTAAAACACGCCAACAACAGGCACTGAAACTGGAGGCTGTTCTGTTAAAACAGCCTGGACCTCAGCTTTCGCCCCTGCCCCACACAACGACAAACAAGGACAGACGGTTAGAGAGAGTCGGACTTACCTGTCACCACCATGCCGCTCATATTAGAGTTGGGACTACTGAGAACACTACCTGAGAGCAGTTCGTCAGATCCTCTCTATAAAAACAAAAACCAACAGGAGACATCTTTAAGTTCAACAATGGTAATCCGAACATCTGTCACTCATTGGTAAATTTTCATACAGGCGCTGACAAAGTGTCAGGTGTTACTCTACTGAGAACAGTGAAACACTATAATCCCTAAGTACAAACTTGACTCCAGCGTGGCCCACACACTCTTTCCCACAAGGCCAGCAGTTTCTTTTCCCCGTTCGCCCAGTCCAAAGACAATAAATAGGGAAAATGACAGGGTTCCATAGTCAGCAGCTCGGGAAACCCACATCAGCTTTTATACTGCATCTACGGCCACGGCAAGCTGGGCCTGTCCACACGCACGGCACGCGGTGTGCCGGCCGAAGAGGGCTCCGTGCTGGGGACCCGCACAGCCCGCCCCCCTCGCCGTCACTGCAGGCATTCAGGGGGCACTTCTGTGGACAGAAGACTGAAAGCAAAAGAAGTAAAATCTACAGAAGATGCAGCGGCTTTCTGCCTATGTAAGCGGAGACTGAACCACGTCTTCAAATCCTTTACAGAAAAGGTTATAAGTTCCTATGTTCTCAGAAATGCACAGTTGTTCAAACAAGCCAATGTTGTTTTAGCTATTTCAAAAATGTGTGTATTTACAAAAAAATGTGAGATTACTAAAATAGCTAAATCAAATGTTTTGCCTATTTTAAGGAGGTATATATTTACATACCTGGGTATTAATATTTAAAACCACTAAATCAACACGAGCTGATTTAAACCACAAGTACAAAGTTGAATGCAACCATTAAAATGAAAAAAGTATGAAGGTATTTTATCAAAGCATTTCAGAAAGTCCCAAGCAATAGAAATTAACTGCAAACGTTATGCTAATTTGTGTTCAAACTCATAAGTTATGACAAATATCAAAATGGTAAACAAACAGTTGCCTCCCGAACTGTTTGACACGCTTCCACTCACGCAATGCTCACAGACAGAAGCGCAGGCACGACAGAAGGGGAAACATCCTGTCACGCCCAGGTAACACCGGTGCCCTCATAGTGTCTGGCCTGCCGCCCAGGTGCAGGGAGAGTCTGCGCAAAGCAGTCTGACAGGACGGGCGGGGACTGGAGGAGACACTGGTGGGACCGTGCAAGCAGTCCACGCCCTCAGACACACCCCAGACACGCTGAAGGTAGGCTGAGAGCAGACCCAGAGGGTCAGCAGCCCTCCAAGTGCTTCTTTCTGATGCATCTGAACTTGGAGAACCTCTAAGAGACAGTGTAGCTTCACTGTCAACAACAGTGCTCACTAGTTCCCTGTATTTTTAGAGCACTTTTAGGCTCACAATAAAATTGGAAGAAGAGATTTCCCATGAGCCCCTCACCCCCACACATGCACGGCCTCCCCCGCTATCACTCCCCCACTGGAGTGGTGCGTTCATTGTGAACGCGAGCCTGCACTGATGCGTCACAGTCACCCCAAGTCCACAGGCCCCACAAGGGCTCGCTCCTGCCGTGCACTCAGTGGTCCGAGCACACACACGACCACACACACCACCATCACCTTTCACAGCGTCTTTCCCCCGAAATCTGTGCTGTTCCCACACCCCCAACCCCGGTGACCCTGACCTTCTCATTGTCTTCCAGCTTTGCCTTTTCCAGAATGTCCTACAGCTGCAACCGTATACCCCACAGCCTTCTCCAACCGGCTTCTTTCACTGAGTAAAACGCACTCGAGGTCCCCCGTGCCTTTTCACGGCCTGATGGCTCATTTGGTTTTAATGCTGAAAAACACTTCACTGTCTGGACACACCAGTGTATCTATCCTCCACTCGCTGAAGGCCACCTTGATCCCTCCCAAGTTTTGGGCAATTGTGAACAAAGCTGCTATAACATCCCCGTGCAGATTCCACATGTATTTAAGTTCTCAACACCTCTGAGTCGATACCAAGGAGCCACTAGATGCCAGAGTTCGTTCCGTTTTGTAAGAACTGCCCACACAGCCTGCAGAGTGGCTGCTGCGCCACTTTCTACTCCCGCTGGGGAAGTCGGAGAGCTCCTGCGGCTCTGCCGCCTGGCCAGCTGCTCCGGCTGCCGCTGTCCTGGGCTGTGGCTGCTGAGAGCTCGTGCAGTGGGGTCACATCGTTGTTCTAATGTGCCTTTCCCTGATGACACGTAGTGAGGAAAATCCTCACGTACGCTCATTCGCCATCTGCGTATCTTCTCTGGTGAGGTGTCTGTTAAGGCCTTTGGCCCACTTTTTAAAAGCAGTTGTTTTCTTGACTTTCAAAGAGTTCTTTGTATATTTCAGATATGTCCCAGTCTGGCTTGTCTTCTAATTTTCTTGACACTGTCTTTCACATGGAAGAACGTGTTGACTTTAATCCAACTTCTCAATTATTTCTTTCACGGATTGGATGTTTGGTATTTAAAGAGCGTCATCATGTCCAAGGTTGTTCACACTGTCTCCTATCCTTCTAAGCGGTTTCCAGCTGCATTTCACACTTAGGTCTGCGATACGGTTGGAGTAAGTTTTGTGATGGTGCAACGTCCGTCCGGATTCCCTCTGGTGCGTGTGGACGTCCAGGTGCTCCAGCACCAGTGGGTGAGGGACACCGTCTCTGCTCTGCTGTGCTGCCTGGCTCCGTCTCCGAAGACGAGCTGTCGATGGGGGCTCTGTTCTGGGCTCGCTGTCCTGTTCTGACTCACCGGTGCCTGTTCTTTCACCGCGATGACAGGGTTTTGATTACTGCAGCTTCACACAAGTGGGGAGGCACCAATCTTCCAGCTTTGTCCTCCTCCTTCGATACCGTGCTGACCGTCCTGGGTCTCTCGCCTCCACAGGAATGTTAGAGCCCCTTTGTCGGCAGCCACACGATACCTGGCTGGAATTGTGTTTGGGGACTCGCGGATTCCAGACAGCCAGCTGGGAAGAACTGGCCTGCTGGCAGTGCTGAGCCTTCCTGTCCGTGAACGCGGAGTGCCCACCCGCGCATCAGACCCCATGTTTCATGCTTCGGGGTCCTGCAGTTCTCCTCTCTGTGCCTTGAACACACGTTGTTAAGGTTTACACCTCAGCGTTTCGATGCTGTGGCCTGGTGTAAGTGGCACTTCGTTTTCAATTTCAAGCTGAACGTGTTCACCATTGGTGTAAAGGACAGCAAGTGACCTTCGTGTCCTAACCTTGTGTCCTGCCACCGTGCGGCACACGCTCACCAGTTCCAGGGGTTTTCTATCACTTCCGAGTGTTTACAGCCTCTCGGCATCTGTAAACGACAGTTTTACACCTTCCCGTCCAGTGTGCACACCCATCACTACACTGGCAAACACTTCCAGGAGGACGCAGGAGAGTGGCAGGGAGCGGAGAGGGACGTGCTTGCGGTGCGCCTGATCTTAGTGAAAAGGCGCTGAGTTCCCAGCACTGACGATGGCAGTGGTAGTTTTTGGTGCTCTTTACCGAGCTGGGGAAATTCCCTCTATTCCTAGTTTACAGAGAGTTTCATCATAGAGGGGCGTAGGATTCTGTCGAATGGTTTTTCTCCTTCTAGTGATACGATCATGCGAATCTTCATTTTTGGCCTATTGACGTAATGGATTAACCTAGTTTTCTTGGTTTTTTGTGACAAGTACGGCATTAAGCAAATTAAGAAAAAGGGCCCTGCAGTGCAGCCTCCACCAACTGTGTGACTGGTAAGTTACTTGGCCACTCTAAGCCTCAGCTTCCTCGTTTGTAACGTAGGGGGTAACACCTCCCACATGGTCCTGGGGATTAACGTGGTAACACGGGCATCCTCAGGGACATTGTGGGTTCCCATTCTAGACCACCGTAATAGAGTAGTATGGTAATAAAGTGCATCATACAAGTTTTTTTGTTTCCCAGTGCAAATAAAAGTTTTGTCTATACTACACTGCAGTCTATTAAGTGTGCAATAGCATTATGACTAATAATACAGTGTACATATCTTAATAAAAAAATACTTTATTGCAGCCCTGGCTGCTGTGACTCAGTGGACTGAGCGCTGGCCTGAGAACTGAAGGGTCGTTGGTTCGATTCCCAGTCAGGGCACATGCCTGGGTTGCAGGCCGGGTCCCCAACTGGGGGCGTGTGAGAGGCAACCACACACTGATGTTTCTCCCCCACTCTTTCTCCTTCCCTTCCCCTCTCTCTAAACATAAATAAATAAAATCTTTAAACAAATACTTTACTGCTAAAAAATGCTATCACCTGAGCCTTCAACGAGCTGCCACATGACAAGTCCCAATCAGCAGGGCAGTCAACGGGTGGCTGCTGAAGGCTGGGGCGGCTGCGGCCACTTCTTAAACTAAGACAGTGACGTTGGCCACATCAACCACCTCGTTCTCTCACGTGAGCACTTAGAGGCAACCGTAAGGCTGACTCATCCAATTTCATCGCTGTCCTATGTCGGGGACCAGGGAGCCCTAGAAGAGGGAGAGCAATGGGGGAGCAGCTGGTGGCGGAGCAGTCAGAACATGCAACATCTCCCGATTGAGACAGCCACCTTATAGGGGTGCCATTCGCGGCACCCCAAAACACAAAGTAACATCGAAAATCACCAACCACAGATCACCACGACAAGCAATTCTGACCACGGACAAGTCTGAAAGAGGCACCCAGTGGGCAATGTGGCTGAGAAAGTGGCACGGGAAGACCAGTGCTACGCGGGGTTGCCACCAAACTTTACTTTGTAAGCAGCTCGGTCTCCTCGAGGCACAGTAAGGACACGCACTCACACGAGGTACGGCTGCACACCTGCAGGCGGAGCGCCTGGCTCACACCAACGGTACTCACGGGAACACCCCCGAGTGCCACCGGCACACGGGTTCCACCCATGCCTGCTGACCAAGTGAGTGAGCGGGTGCTGGCTGCCAGCAACTGCCTTCATTCTCAAAACACTCAGACTTCCCCGACCCCAGACGTCTGGAGGGGCTTGCTCAGTGCTTCCTGACAGCCCCGGAGAGGGGGTGGGGAGCCTGGGGTCCCGGCAGTCGGACATGCCGCACACGGAGCGGCCTCTTCCTGCTGCCTGGCGCGCAGTCTGCAGGGAGGGCAGAGTTTCACTAGGTCTTTTGCGAATTTTGTATCTGTGGTCTTTTTTTCTCCCTCAAATGATTTCATACCTGCTGCTCAAAGAGTAAGTTTAACAGCCTTCATAACTGAATCGCAAGAATACCAAGTTATTTACAATTCTGAGACATTTTCCCTAAAAATTGCTGAATGTGTTTTTTATAAATGATATTGCTTTTATGAAAAAGCAGTTATGTCTGACTTGTTAGTACAAGGCTGAGCGGCATTGTGTCCAGAAGACGGGACTCTGCAGCACCGGTGACACTGATGCGTCCATGTCGACCGCGGAACGATCTGGTCCGAAATGTCGCAGCCGCCTGGCCTGAGACGGGAGACAGGCGCAAAACGAAAACGACTCAGTGGTACAGAGATTGATGGCTGTTCTGCAGCAGTGGCTGCTGTCACAAATTAAATTAGTGGCACTTAAAGTTGGAATCACAGTCTCTACTAAGTGTGTATTTTTAATTTAATTCATCAAAGATAAATGTCCACTGCTCTTAGATTCAATGAAGAAGAGAAATTAAGTGCTAAGATGGGCACCGCCGTCTCGACGAAACCTGACCACAGACATTCTCTTCTCCTGCTGTGTGGGGACCGGCACCCACCCAAGCAAGCAGGACAGTGCTCGTGTGGGAGACGCCACCTACTTGCCATGTCACTCAGAGAAGTGTTCCTTCAATAAAGGACACACACAAAAAGTACAACTTAAATAACATTTGGCACACATTCCAGTGACAGAAACTCATTTTCCTTCTCTGGGTTATTAAATATTCTGTTTGCCAGGGATGAGCCCTGCACACTCACAGGTGCTAGACCAGGGGGCGCCGCTGTGGAGCCCAGCCAGGACTGCGGACAGAGCCGCCAAAGAGCTACCAGTCCTCCCCTGGAGAAGACAGAGGGACCAGGACAGAAAAGACACGGGGCGAGGACACAGGGGTCCCACGGCTGAGGAAAGCGTGCACTCCTGGGAGGCCAGGGTGCCCCACAGCCCTGAGCAGCTGTGCAGGCGCCAGTGAACGCCAGCAGCAAAAACACGGCAATATGCCAAGGAGGACCCATTAACCAGGGTTCAGTTTTGTAAACAAGACAACAGAACAGACAAGCTTCAGGTGAGATGTTGGCCGCATACCACCAGACCCCAGACAAAGGCGAAGCACAGGGCGTAGCGAAGCCCCCATGGAGCTGCCCCACCCCTTCCTTCCACAGCAGGCCCTCATGCTCACGAGAACGAAACGTCGAGTCTTCCCGTGGCTCTACACTCTGCACTTTGGGACAGTAGCTAGCTTACTTAGCCTTTATCCTAAAATATATATACATGTAGAGTTAAAAAAAAAAAAAAAAAAGGTAGCACAGCAAACTTTAATTTCATTGGTTTTCTCTAACAGCAAAAATTCAATGAAATAAAACAGGATCCCCACCTAATACACAAACAAAAAATGATGATTTTCTCACGGACTACAGACATGCAAAAAACAAAACTTGAAAAAATTTTAAAAGAAAGTATCTTTATGATCTAAATATATAAGAACTTTTAAAAGCAAAACACAAGAAAACCAACCATAAAAAAAGGGCTGATAACTTCCACAAAGTGGCCACAAAATTGCTACGGAAGACAACTGTCCCGCCAACAGACAGGGAATTAGCGACATGAAAAGGCACCGGTTCCCACAGTCGCCACAAAGACGCCCAGGAAACAAGGAAAGCTGAGGCGGGCAGGCAAAGGAAAGGGGCGCATCGCTTTAACTAGGGTGGCGAAAGGGGCCTGGGGCTGTATGAGAACTCTGTACGTAAAAACTAATGACTTTTATTCATTAAAGACAGCATTAAAAAGCGACAAACAAGCTACAAACTAGAAGATATTAGCTACACAAGTAACAGTCAGTAACTGCATTACATAAAAAAACTACAAAATCAGTTTAATTCACATTTTTATTAGGCAGAGATACAAATAGGTATTTCATAGAATTTCACAAAAGGAGAAACACTAATCGCCATAACTATGTTGGAGGGGAAAAGATGTAACACTTCATCAATAATTAGGGAAGGAGAAGACACTGCACGCCAGATCGGCGAGACGGTAGAACTTTTACACTTCACTGAGTGCTGGTGAGGACGCACTGCTGGTCTGCACTGTCGGTCAGACAATAAATTCAAGTATGCTGGGAAATAATCCAGTACCGCCTTGTAAAGTTTAACATAAGTCCTTGGGAAATATCTCTAAAGTGCTTGCATACACACACCAAGAAATAAGCACAAAAATGTTCAGAGCAGCATTATTCTTAAAGTCAAAAACTTTAAACAATCCAAGATCCACCAACAGGAAGAGAGATAAATCAGGATATTTTTACACAATACGACATAGCAATGAGTGTTATACAACTATATACAAAAAACATGACTAATTATTTAAAATATTACTGAATTAAAACAAGTCACAAAAAACTATATGAGTGTATCATTTTCATAAAATTCAAAAGCCACATGGTGATGGATGTTAACTAAACTTTTTGTTAATCATATACATATATGTGTATATATACATGATTAACATATATACTTAAATCGCTGTATACCTGAAATTAACATTATAAGTCAATTATATCTCAAAAAAGGGAAAAGAGAACTCCAACAGTTAAAACTCATTGCCAAAGGTATCAATTGATCTTTCTTAAATCTTGAATGCATACTTAAACAAGAAAATAAACAAATTCAGGATATAATTTAAAGTGGACAGAAAGTACTAAGATATATCCAGCATGGGCAGAAAAAAGGTAAAAAGAGAAATCAGTGAATTATAAAACAAAAGTAGTTTGCTTCTTCAAAAAGACACGCAAAATAAGGTCTTTGAAAAGAGAAATTAAAAAATTCAAATATTCAATATTAGTAATAAAAAAGTCTAAAATGCTACATTATTTCTGAAACTAATAAAACATAATTCTTAGGAAGGGACTAAAGAACTAAGTGAACCAGTGACTTTGGAAGAAATTGAACCATTTGTCAAAGAAGTATCCCTCTTTCCAACTCTCACATGTGTACAAGGGAAAGTATGTGTAAGGGAAAATCAACACATACAATGCTGAGTAGCTATGATAACATTACTGGTGACTTATTTTTCTTTTTGTCCAAATCATTTAGTTTTCTGCATTAAGCATTTTTTTCCTACAATTAGAGAAAATGTCAAGGGGAAGGGGGAAATTTTTTCAAAGAAATGTTATAGTTTCATGTCTTTGAACTCAAGTACTGCTGTATTATTTTATTCACAATGCAACTATAACGTTCCCCCAATTAAGTCAGACTTTTAGTGCAACTGCACATCAAAATCCAGAAAGTCTGCAAGAACTCAGCCAAGTGACCCTAAACCACATGCAGCACATGGCAGAGGATGCAGATGACAAAGCTGTGGCACTCCCGCCCCGTCTCGGTGCCAAGGCTCCCTGTGAGGCCACACTAAGCGAAAGCGCGGGGTGCTTGGACAGGGACAGGCACCCAACACAGAGCGGCAGCCCAGACAGAGTCCCACGCACACGTGGGAATCTGGCGCTGACACTGCAGACCCACGGAGACGCGCAAACCTCTCAAACGGCCTGGTGCTGAATTTGTTGGCAACAGGGAGACGCCATTGAAGTTTTACCGCACACTACAGAAAACGCAAGTTCCAAACAGACTGAGGCCCCAAATGCGAAAACCACAATTTAAAACTTTCAAAATCAAATCCACAAGACTGTAAACCGTCAGTTAAAGAAGTGTTTCTTAAAACTGAAACATAAATGTGATATTAAAATTTCCAACTTCTATTCATCAATGTAAAAAAGCCACAGGGAGCAAGGCATTATATGCAGCACGCACTGTGTAACTAACAAAGTCAGCACCCACAGTGTATAAGCTCCCCCAGGAATCAGTAAGAAAGAGGCAAAACTGCATTCACAAGAAAATGGACAGACCCTCTGAACACGCAGTTAGCAGAGAAGAAATGGGAACAAACAACTGAGAAAATACAGCACTGATACTCAGGGAGTTCAAATGAAAGCGAGACACCACGCACATCCGACGTGCGTGCACCACTGAGGGGTGTGGCAGGCCAACTGCCACAGAGGACACGCGGAACAGGGGTTCCCACCCTGCTGCTGGAGCATCAACTGGCACAGCACTCGGGGAGATCCGCCTGAAGACAGACACAACCCAGGGCCCAGCGACTCTGCCTCCAGAGACACTGGAAGAGGCACAAGAATGCTCACTGCCACCGTGACAGCGAAAAAAACGAGCCACAACTTGCACTTGTCAGCAGGGTACGGGTAGAGTCATGCCATTTATGGCAAGGAAAATGATCGAACAGAGCTACATATAAACCTAGGTTAACAAACAATTACTGAACCAAAAGAGCAAATTACGGAAGACACCCAGCAGGGCAGCCCATGTGTACCGTTTAACCCTGTAAAACAGATCCGCACACTGCTCACGGTAAACACGTACATGTACGAATCCATGCGGTGCAAGTACAGATAATCTCACAGGAAAAGCAAGCACCCGATCCAGCGGAGTGCCCACCTGGGGTGGGAGGTGGGGAGGAGGCAGAGGCAGGGTGTTAGGCACTGCACGTGTGTGCGCCCCCCAATCACCACCGGGTGGGGTGATGTTACTTCCACACGGGCCTCTGGGAGGCAGTTGGGGTTGGGGGCCCCCGGCCCCCTACCTGCAGACGGTCAGAGGAGCGCTCCAGAGAGCACCTCTGAAACCAGCCAACTGCACTCACCGTGTGTCCTGTTCACTCTGGTGGTGTTCTTCCCTGACTTCCGGACTGCACCAGTTCAATTTTAATCACCCCACCCTCAGTTAGCTTAGAAGGTATGCACTCTATCCCTGTTTCTACTGTGCTCATCCTTACAATTTTAAAATGTAAATTTTTGACTCACT
Source organism: Desmodus rotundus (assembly GCF_022682495.2). NCBI lineage: Eukaryota > Metazoa > Chordata > Mammalia > Chiroptera > Phyllostomidae > Desmodus > Desmodus rotundus. The sequence goes on along the minus strand of NC_071398.1, from coordinate 54,591,062 downwards.
TTGGACTTAAAAAATTCTACCCTCCAGAATGGCACTGTCCAAAGGAAACGTAATGCAAGCAACACGTGCATCTTACACATAGTGGCCACACTATTAAGTTAAAAAGGAATGGTGATACAAAAAATATATTTTATTTAACCCAAATACGATCATTTCAAAATGTAATGAAACCAGAAGTTAGATTTCTAATGCCAGCTCCCAGAAGTCCATGCTACTTCCCAGCTAGAGCTCAGTTTAGAGCAGCCCCAGGCCCAGGGCTCGCCACCGCCCTGGGAGGTAGTACCGGTGAGTGCGCAGTGGCTGCCAGAGGGGACGGCTCAGCACAGCACGCCCCGGGGCTCCAGTCCCTCTGCCCACCCACAGGCCATGACAGTTGACCCACCGCTGCATTTCCTTACACGTTTGGGAACCACAGGACGTTCAGGCCTCCTGGTTCCCCACTGACCCTCCCTTCCCCTCCCTCAGGCCCAGCCTCCTCTCCCCAGTTGCTGCCCTTCTTCCTGGGGCACAACCTCTGAACTTCCTATAGTGGATCTGCTATAAATGTCCTCAGTGGGGGGTGGAGGAAGGGGGGTGAGTGGCATCTGAAAATGCCATTATTTTGCTCTTCTCCTTCAGGGTAACTTAGCTGAGTACGTGGTAACAGGTGGATGGTTATTTTTGCTCCGCACTGTGCAGACTCCGCCCTCTCCACCACCCTCTGGATGTCCATGCTGCTACCGCAGCACTCTGCCTTTCCTGTTCTTACTCCCTCTCGGGGAACTCAGTCTTCCTCTGGCCGCGTTAGAGATCTTCTCTGTGTCTTTGGTGTTCTGCTTTTCTACTGTAACCTGTCTAGACTTCCTGTGCCTCCTAAACCTAACAATTCGTGTAACTCATCAATTGTGGAAAATTATCAGTCTTTAGCTTTTTCAAAGTTTGTGTCTCTACAACCTTTAATTTTTCTTTCTGGAACTCTAATTAGATATTTGTTAGAATCCATCTTCCCTTCTTCCACATCTTTTAACCTTTCTGTTTTCATCTCTTTATTGATCTATGCTAAATTCTGAGTAATTTTTATTTTTTAGTTCACTAATTCTCCCTTTAGTGCCGACTATTTTTAACCTGGAATCCAGGCTCTCTTAAAAATTTATCATATTTGACTTGCATTGAAGCGCTCCTTCTAAATCAGATGTACAGAGTAAACAACTGTAACAATGACCACCATCATCACTGAGAACTTATGTGCCATTCCATGCAGAATATTTTACGGACTATTTTATCTTTAAAATAACTTTTGAGGTAGGTCCTATTAGGCTCATTTAAAAATCTGTATTGGCAGTGGATTGAGTGTGGGCCTGTGAACCAAAGGGTCGCTGGTGTGACTCCCATTCAGGGCACATGCCTGGGTTGTGGGCCAGGTCCCCAGTAGGGAGCATGAGAGGCAACCACACATTGATGTTTCTCTCCTCTTTCTCCCTCCCTTCCCCTCTCTCTAAAAATAAGTAAAATAAAACAAAAATTTGTATTGTGTTGGCCAAAAAGTTTGTTTGGTTTTTTCCGTAGGATGGCTCTAGTACTGCTTAGTTGTCTTTAACTTCATTTGAAACAATTTTGTTAGGTTGTATTGTGACAACTGTATTATCAGCATGCATTAAAAAAAAAACCTTACCAAAACTGGAGAATTTTTGCACAGCCATTTTAATATTGAAGATGGAAGAAAATACACAGCATTTCCAGCATACTGTGCTTTACTATTTCAAGAAAGGTAAAGACACAAAAAAAATTTAAAAAAATTTAAAAAAATAAAAGATTTGTGCAGTGTATGGAGAAGGTGCTATAACTGAGCAAATGTGTGAAAAGTGGTTTGCAGAGTTCTTTGGCACTACTGACATTTCAGCCAATTCCGTGCTGCGGGGCTGTCTCACGCATCGGAGGATGTTTTGCTGCACCCTTGGCCTCTACCCACTAGAAGCCGCAAGCAGGAGATTGCTGACACACTCAAAGTATCCAAATCAAGAAAGTTATTCATGAAAATGAAAAATGTGTCTTTCATTTTATGGAAAAACTAATGGACGTTTTGGCCAACCCAGTAAACCTGAAACTCAGGTTACCTATTCAATGTTATAGAGGCTAAACCCTGGTCTGTTAATGCCAATCACCCACTCGTAACTTGACAAGACCTCCACTGAAAAACATTCTCATCCAACATCAGTATTGCAACTTCCGTTAAATTTTAATACTGTATTTCTAGTATTTGAACTGTAAGTAAACTGGAAGGTACACGTCTTTGTGGATATCCTTCAAGAACAATGATGGATAGATGTTTACTGAGCAGAGACTATGCTGGGCACAAACCAGGTGAAGGAAAAGCTGTCACAGGAAACATCCTTGGGAAAAGCATCACCCACACGTGCACACGCTAAAACACCGAGCGTCTGGCAATGGGGACCACACCACCACACACAGCATGCAAGCAAAGGTCCCGGTCTTCTAGAGCCGAGCTCTGACGGCCAGCTGCATGGAGACCGCCCCTTCAAGAGCACCCGCAAGCAAGTCTGTGATGGACAGACGGTGAACCGTGACAGGCCCTGGGGAGGACGGGAAGGGCTGGAAACCGCACACACTGTGGGTGGTGATGTGACAAGGTACAACCCCTCTGGAGAGCAGTCTGCAGTTTCTCAAAAAGTTAGAGGCCTCTCCTGGACAGTCCCAGGCAGGTCCCCAAGAGCAGTGACAGCAAAGGCTCCCACAGACCCGCACGAATAAGTTCACAGTGGCTTTCCTTACAATGGCCCCACGCTGCACACGTCCCCAACACCCACTGAGGGCTGGACGAATGCACACACTGCTGCGGGCCCAGCCCACACCATGCCGCACTGCTACACAACCCAGGGGAACCCGAAAATCATGCTGAGTGGAATAAACCACACCAAAAAAAGGGTACCCATGTACAACTCCATGTATTTAGAATTCCCAAAACTGCCAACCAATCTGCCGTGAGAGCACGCAGATCAGCAGTTGCTTCAGGAGAGAAAGGCAAGTGGGAGATGCTACACAAGGCAAAACGGTACCTCGGGAGGTGATGGATGCTCCTGACCGTGATCTCAGCAATGGGTGCACGGGTGTACACATATGTTAATACGTGTGAGCTTCAAATACGTGCAGTTTACACCACGTATCTCAGTACAACTGTTTTTTAAAGGCGAGGCGAGTGGTAGGCCACACACAGCCAGAATCCATCCGCGCACATGAACAAGGGTGTTTGTGTGGGGTAGCTCTGAAACTCGTAATTTCAGGGAAAACGCACCAGGAAGACTTTAACATGATTACCTGCACCTAAGAAACAGGACTGGGAATCAGTGAAATACTCTGCACTGTGAACTTGTTTTAACCAAGTGCATTTTATTTTTTAAAAATTCATGAAAGCTTAAGTACTCATACAGAGGTCTGATGCCAAAGCACAAGTTCTTAACCGCTATCCTAGAAAATCAACATAACCTTAATTATTCACACTTTTATATGAACAATGACCAAAAAATTGGTAATTATTTTTATACCATTTTCTAATGTTTTCCCCTCAAACTGCTAATACAGAAAACTGGTGTAACCGATGAACCTTCGAGGACACCCACCGGGCGCCTCCCTGCACTCTGGCTCCTCCCTGCGGGTCTCCTCCCCCTCACCCGTGGGCAGCGGGCAGCTCAGCTCGGGTCACGTGTCCTCTCACCGGATTCACTCCCAAGGGGCAGTCTGGCCCGCGACCACAGGGTCCACATCGTGCACTCCCAAGCTCTTCCCCGCTTCGAATCTCCTGCTGTCTCAACTCAGAGAGTATCACTGCCGAGGGACATGCCTCCCCCCCAAGCAGCTTATTACTTCACCCCCAACCTGCAGAACGCGAACTTAACGGGAAAGCCTACACATTAAAAGCACGGACAAGCGTTCAGCTCACTGTAAGGCAGAAGACATAAACTAAGAAAACATAAAGTACCTCCGAAAGTACCCCGAAGACCCCGCACTGTTAGAGAAGAAACTTAAAAACTCTAGGAAAAGCGTCACTGCACTAAGCGCAGAGTCGGTGCTCCCAGGGGACGACATCACTGCAGCCACCAAGTGTCTGAGCCCCGCAGCAGGCCGAGTCCACCCGCGCCGCCCTGGACTCGAGTGTCCAGCTCCCCGAGCCTCCCGCCTGCACTCTGTGTTCAAGCCGGGACAGCACACACAGGCGGGATGCCTGCGACAGAACACCGCCGAGCGGGGCGTGAAAGCCGGCGAGGGTCCTGTTCTGCGAGAGGAAAGGGCCCAGCGCCGGTGGGGGTCGCCTTCCTCTGCCCCTCCCTCGGCCTCCAAAGGACCTCGGACCCGGCTCCTCGCCCACGGCATCTCAGGCCACGCCAGGCGGAGTGGGGAACCCAGGCAGCCGCACCGCACACTGCGCTTGTGCAGTGCTATTCCCCCGACAGTGTGCAACCATCGTGCGGCGTGCACCGCGAGTCCTTGTTTTTCCCTCACAAATTTGGACAAAACAAGGTGCGCACTGTACCCGGCAAATGCCAGGTGGCAAACCCCGTGGGTCGGGCAGGCACTGGGCACACGCCAGTCCCCCTGGAGCACGGCGGGGCCTCGCTTCCTCTGCTCCCAGAAGCCGCTCAGGGAGGCACTTTCGGGGCCCCAACGCCGCAGACAACTCCTGCGTGTCACCTGGGTGCGGGCGTCGGGCGGCGTGTGCTCCGCTCACACACTACACGCTCCCACTTCAAAACGGACACCCTCGCCGGCGGGGTTTTGTGAGTTGCATTAGTTTTCAAAAACTAAGTGACAGCGTCCGTTAATCGGGCCGACAAATTCCATGGTCGTTTCCTACCTTGACGCCAACTGCGACCTCTGTGACGATTCTGGGAAGAGAAAAGAAAAGCGGGTTCAGCCCCTCGTTCCTCTCGTCCTCCCTGCGCGGCGGGCCCATCGCCGCGGGCTGTCCTGGGGAGCCAGGCCGGGCGGCGCTCCCGCACTTCCACCCGCTCCGCACTTAGTTATCGCGGGATCAGCACGGCCCCGCGCGCCGCGCTCGGGGTCTCACGGCGCCCTCCGAGGGGCCGACAAAGGCGCTTTGTCAGGGGCCGCGGCTCTCCGCCCCCACCCGGCCGGAGGCCGCGCGGCCCGGCGGTTGACTTCCACGCGCCTGGGGGAGGGGCGGGGGGACCGGCCGCCCGCGGCCCCAGTCGTCCCCGGGCCGTTTTCGTTTGCCCGGAAACCGGTCAGAAGTGGCTCCGGAGCCGGCCCCGCGCTGCGGGCGTGCTCCCGTGTCGCCGAGCCCGCGTGACGGGGCCGCGCGCACACGCCCGGGACAGCAGGGCTCACTCCGGGCCCCGGAGCCGGCCCCGCGAGTCCCGGGCCCACCTAACGGCCTTCCGCCGCCGCCCCCAGCCGGACTCCGGCGACAACAAAGGAGGTGACACCGCCGCCCCTCCCCCGCCCCGCGGCCCCGCTCGCTTCCGCGGAGCTCCCGCCTCCCGCAACCCGGGCCGGGCCGTGGGGCCGGCGAGGCCGCGGGGAACACCGGACGCGGGGCCTGGGCCTGCCCGGCCCCCGGCCTCCCCCGGCCCAGCGCGGTCCCCGGTCCGTCGTCCAGGTTACCGGCTGAGGTGGCTCGAGGGCCAGGGCCGGCGAGGCGCTCGGTGCCGCCCGGCCCGGCCCCCGGGGCCGCCGCTCCCCGGTCCCCGGCCCGGCCCGTGCGTCCCCCCGAGCGGCCCGGGCGATGGGGGGTGTGTGCGAGGGGGCGGCTGGGACCGCCGCCGGGCCCGCAAGCGGCCGCCAGGGTCGTCCCCGGACCGGACCCGGCCGGACCGCGGGGCGACCCCCTCCCAGCCCCCCGAGCCGGCCCGTCACCTACCCGTCCATTGCCGAACCGGACAAAGCCTCGTCCCGGGGACCGAGCCGCGCACCAGCCAGAACACACGAGCGGCGACAAAATGGCGGCCGGGGCGCTACGGAAATGGCCGAGGGAGCGGGGCGCGCGGGCCGAGCGGCGGAAAGAGCCGAAGCGCCGCGCGCGGGGGCGGGGCGGGGAGGGCCGGGCGGCACCTGCGGGCGGGCGGGCGGTGGGGATGGCGGGGCGGTCAGCGTCCCCCGCCCGGCCGGGCTGTGTCCCCGCGGGGCCGCCCCCGCCCGGCCCAGAAACGCCTCCTCCGTAGCCCGGCTCCTCCCGCGCCGCGTGGTCCGGGCCGACCCTCCCCGTCCGCAGACTCCGGACCTCTCGGTCCCGGACTCCACCCAGGGAGAGCCCGTGGGCGCTCCCTGCGGACACACGGTCTCCGCGCCGGGGGGGGGGGGGGGGGGGGGGGGACGTGGTCCCGCCTCCCTGGAGCACGGTTGGGGGGACACCTGAAGGGACTGTCGCTAGAGCCTTTTTGGGAGAGAGCGCAGGTGGGCCCCGCGTCCCCGGGCGGGGAAGAAGAGGCTCCAAAGGTGGGACCCGCCGTTCGGGGTGGGGTGCCCACGGGTCTGCCTCCGCTTACACAGGGATGGACCAGACAGACGCAACTCGTTTCGGGCTCACGGTGTCCGTTGTAAGGGTTGCAGCATTTGGGACAGATTCCTGTAACGCATGGACAGGCAGCCGCTTTGGGAAACTTGCCCAGTGGAGCCTGCTTGGCCTCTCATCCGAGGACACACGGCACGCAAATGCGCGTCTAATTCTGAGAAAGGAGAAATATTCCCTGTATCTCCCCACTTGGTCCCCATGCCCGCTTGGGTTTCCCTTCTCCCCGCCTCACGCTGACCTCTTCACCCTGTGCTAGTTGGAACTTCACTGTGCTCAATGGTAGTTTCTGTATCAGTCATTCAATTACATTGCTCTCGGTTGGCCAGACCTTAAAGAGCTTCTTGTCCAAATACTGTGTTATACAACTCTTCAAAGCACTTAAAATTTTTAAATTCTTAATTTGCCTCAGAGACTGCCAATTCTACAAAAAAAAAAAAAATCTATTTCTTACAATGCCTTCCCTTTGCCTTCAGCAGTGACTTAACGATACAGAGAGGACCATTGATAGTCACTTTTCACATATTCGTGGTTTTGTGCATGTATTCTCACTCAACACTTACATATGTAAGCCCCCAGAGGGCAGGAACTCTAGCATAATTCTTGGTATTCCCCACATTGACTCAATCAATACTGATTGATTGGCTCGCACTTCATCTGGGCAAAGGCAAACTGTTCGGTGAGGGATAAGTCTGTCCGCGGGGCAGAAGGAACTATAGTACTCACAAAAACACATTGCTCTTTGTTTTTTCCCTCCAAATACAGTGCAACACCACAAATAGTCAATATGCTCGCTTATTCCAACCCCTCACTTCCTAGAAAAAAGTTAATGTTATTTACAAGTGAAGACGCATAAAGTAGAAGATGAAATAAAGTGAAATAAGGAATAAAACAAAAGCACAGGCCAGAGTCAGGAATGAGACTAACGCAGCGAAGTACATCGCAAAGGCATGTTCATCAAAGACTGGGCTCAGGTTTGAGCTGTTTCCTTTCGTAACTGTGTGGCATTAGCCCGTTCATTAACCTCTCCAAGAAAAAAAGGTTCCCTTACTGAAAATGAAAGTGGGATTCAAAACTGGGCCTTCATTCTAGATATTTGTGAGGTCTAAATGCTTCGCTGTGTGTGTAAAGCACCTCCTCAGTACATAAAGAGCTCTATCATCATCCTTATTATTTTTATTAGTTGTTATTATCCCCTCGAAGAGGAAGTGGTCACAAATTGGGCTCTTGGATTTTTAACAGCCAACAATATTCATATAAATAAATCTATATAGAGATTTTCACAAAGGTTAAACATGGCACCACAGTAATTAGACTGACTGGTATCTATTGGTATAAATCTGAGAAAATGTCATAGATAAATTTCCAAATCCCCATCCAAATCTACACTGTATCATTTTTATGAGTTAACTATGGGCTAGATTATTAATCTCAACATTAGCAGATGGCCAACCTTTGTAATGTATGACAAGATTATATTAGTGTTTATGGATTCCTAACAAAATAAGGCAATAAAAATGGAAGTGCCTGTACAGTATTATTTTCACACACACATCTTTTTGAGCATAATGGCTTGTTCTTTCCTTTCTGCATGCGAAATAAATGGTTTGACCTTTCACAGAGATGTACACTTAGGCGAGCGAAGATTAATGCTGAATTTCAGTGTATGGGAAGCCAAAACGAGGTCCGATATTGGTGCAGTAAAAATAGGAAGTAGGATGTGTTCACGAGGCTCTGGCTTCCGAGCCCCACCTCCTCTCGGCAGCTGATAGCTCTGAAGACTTTCTTTGTTTAACTTCTGCACGCGCGGTTTCTTCTTATGAGAGGAGGGCATGGTAATAAGATCGAGTAGGTAGTTTTTTTGATAGGTATTTTGAATAGGTCACTTAAGTTCAAAGTGGAGAAATCCAAGAGGTATCAAAGTTTATACAACATGCCAGGAAAGGGCAAATACAGACCAAAGTCGATGTAGCGGTCGCCTAGACCTGGGAGTGGGGAAGGGAAATAACAGCGAGTGGACGCGAAGCTTCTAGAATGATGGGAATGTTCTCAGACTAGCTGGTGCTGATACTGGTGCCAGCCACTGAAGTTCATTGGACTGCACACTCAATGCCGGTGAAGTTCATAGCATGTAAACTGTACGGCAATAGAGCTGTCACAGAGGGGAAAAGCGCGTCTGTTCTACTCCTGCTCGCCGGCTCCCGAGTCCTGTCAGTTTTGAGGATACCCTTCTAGAACTGCCCTATGTGTAAACTGATCACATAGGTAGGGTTTTTTTTTTTTAATTCTAACACAGTAATTACAGCTCATCCTGTTCTGCAACTTATTTCTTAACTTACAAATGTAGCAGAGAGGGCTTTTCTCATCAGCTCACTGAGAAGTCCCTCCTCCTTCATAGGGCTGCTTACCAACACACAGTAAGTAAACCACGACCGACGTCACTAGCTCTCCCCGATGCGCGTTTTGGTGCCTGCAGTCTTGCTGCGCACAAACAATCCTGCAATGAATATCCTTGTTTCTAAGTCATTTTTCACATGTGTGAATCTGCCTGCTGGGTAAACACTATATGTGAAAGTTCTGGGTGTGCCTTTTTAATCTTAGAACGTGCTCTCAAATCGTCGTCCAGCTCCTCAAGTCCTTGTGGGAAAATATTTGCATTCCTACCCTTTTAAAAAGAGCTGAGTTCTTTAATGTATAAAGGGTCCCTACAAACAAAAATGTCAAAGGCCAACAATCAAATCAAAAAATGGGTAAAGTGTGAATAAAATATCAGCAAACATTTCAGAAAAGTAACAACAGCAGCAGCAAGAAAACTCACTTATAATCAGACATTCAAGGTAAACTGCACTAAGGCCTCGTCACCGGTGAGTGCCCACCTGCCCAGCCCCCAAGCAGACATGGCACCAACTTCCTGAGCATGCAGAAAAAGGGATTCTCTTCCAAACTACCGATGATGTGCAGAGAGAATCAAGGCACTTTTAGGTACACTGAGCATCGAAAAGTTTGTTTCCTTATGCATTTTTCTTTGAAACCCTCTGGAAGACGCATTTCTAAAATGAGGGGATATGTCTCAGTGAAAAAGAAGACGTAGCATCCAGGAGACCCGAGACCCAGCACACCTGAGAGGAGAAGTAAATTAGATGCTGGGGAGGAAGGCCGAGGCCAATGGCTCTGCTATTGTACACCTGTGCACGTATGCACCTGCACAGCCATGCACACACACCCTGACACAGCTATGCACCTATGCACCTACAGAGAGCTGTCCACCTTCCCACCTCTGTAGCTATGCGGCCATGCAGCAGTCCTTCAGGTCCAGTGCAGCATGAGATCAGAGAGCCCCCGGAGAGATGTCTCCAAGAAAAACAAACGGACCTTAAAGATGTAAAATGCCCATATACCTAGAGCAGAACTTCTTTAGTGCTCTTGAATGCTTAGGGAAAAAATTAAAGGTATATGGAAAAAATGTTTACATTAACCCCAAGATAAATATTATAAGAACTTGCACAGAAATATCACAGTGCACTTTATGGCTTGGTTGTAAAAATAGTTGCATCATTGTAATAATGGAATCGCTGCATAGTAATAAAATTAAGATTGCTAAACAATTTCATGGGAGAATGAAAGCGGGTGGTGTGTGTGTGTGTGTGTGGTCGGAATAGAAATTCCCATGTTCCAAAGCAGGCAGTCGATGGATAATGTCTGGAATTGACAGGTGCGATCCTGACAGGTAAGCCTGCAGGTAAACCCCAGGGCACCGGGGAGAAGGCTTGTCTCTGGGCGTGGTGCTGGAGGCCAAGGAAGGAGGGAGACAGAAAAGGGTGCTTTGGGCCTTTGTTTACTGTGTGAGGAACCTCCCACAACTATTTACTTTCTAGGCTACGTGCATGTGCTACTTTGATAAAAATAAATTTTACATTTTAAAAAGAAAGGATTAGATGGCAGCGAGCAAAAGGCTGTCCTAGCGCAAACACTGCCTCTTTTGTATTCGGCAGCAGCGACTGCTTATCTGCATGTTTCCTGCGAAAAGCTCCGCACAGCCAGCCGCCCTTCCTCTACTCTGCAGGCACAGAACAGAGATTATTCTTGGAAGAGAACACAACAGTTCGAGTGGATCAGCAGTTTTTAAAATGATTGTGTATAAAGAGCTAAACGAGGGATGAGAATGAGAAAAGTCAACTTCACAGAAAAGGAGAAGATGAAAAAAATGCTAAATACAAAGGACACAACATCATTTTGCCTTACGATATTATAAACTCCGGGACATGACAAAACCCATGCGATACTTTAGGTAGCTTTCCGCAAATAGCCACATGCATGACAACCGAGGAAAGTGATTTGCAAATGAAAATACAGCTTTTAAGCTCATTCTTGGAAGGAGTAACTCTTCCAGCCTAAATTCTTCTCTGATAATTTCACAAAGAAAGGAACCAAAGTAACAAATGAAAACCATCAGCCTTTACAAAATCTTTTTATGTTTCTAAAGTTTCCAAAGTAGTTTGAATGCATTTGCTCCTAAACACCGGCAATGAAAGAACTGAGAAATGACAGCCGAATATAGTTCAGATTTAGGCAAGACTCTTAATTACTTTGCAACAGATGTGTCTGTTGGGTATTGTCACCTACTCAATGACGCCTCACCCTGTATACCGTTTTCTATTTCAGAAATAAAATATCCTTTTAAGAAAGGGAGAAGGGATATGATTTTGTTCTTATTTAATATTTACAATGAAGTGTTTACTAAATTCGAAAATTATGATAATTTGTATTAGGAAGACGGAATCAGCATTCTCAATGACATTGGAAGGGATGCGATAGGAATACAAATGTAAATTCTCTTATTTCGGTTTTCAAAAAAGTAGTTGCATGAATACTCCATGTAGAAGGGCAGGTGCGGTTCGCTGATAAACCCAAAAAAGAAAGCGCTGACCCAAAGCAAGCATCCTAGGACATCCTAGGGACGTGGAAGTAGTCAGGACAGGATGTACGAGTCCCACTGTGTTCCTCTCAGAGTCTGCCCCTCTGTTACTTTACCCTCTGAAGGAACGTTAAGAAAACAACAATCGTTATGCCAGGAAAATTGTGGGCGGCGTTATGGTGGGCCACTCAGCATTCGCTCTGTTCCCTCCTGTGTAGCAGCCATGAAATTTGGGTGACTTTGACCCTCACTCCCAGGGTCAAAGTCAAAGTAATCAGGCCCCTTCCATAGTGACAGCTTCTGCTAGTCCAGACCTAGGGCATTCCCTTGAGCCCAGGGGTTGGTTCAGGGGTGGATCCATCAGCCTGAAATTACCACCATTCAGTGATGGCCGTGACCATCCTCTCCTGCTGGACACAAGTGTGGAAGCAGGCGGCCCTGCCAAAATCACAAAAGGAGCCGACCTGAGCATAAAGCCCCCTGAAAAACAGCAAGAATCTTTGCGTCCCAGCCATCTATTTGTCTAGGAGCCAGGGAGGGTTGTTTTTTTTTTTTAATACAGGAAGCTCATGTCACTCCCGGGCTCAGGACCCTGAAATGGAGCCTTGGTTTGCTCTCAGAACAAGCCAAGGTCCTTACGTGGGGCTGCAGTGCTGCGTGGTCCGGACCCGCCCCTCTCGGGTTCTTTGCTAATGCGCTGGCCTTCTGTGCCCATCCGAGAGCACGCGGGCACTGTCTCCCCTTAGGGCCTTCACGTAAGGTCTTTTTTGGACAATTGAAAGCAAACTAACCATTACAGTAGTGGAGGGTGAGAGGCCATTTCAGAGAAGACACGCCCCTCACGGGGACACTGTTTCTCGCTCCACAAAGCAGGGTGGACGGAGGGGCTAGAGCCGCAAATTTCAGCTCAGCCGAAGGATGAACCTCCTAACCCTGAAGCTGGCTCCTCCGGGAGCGAACTGCCTCACGATGAGTCACTGTCATCGGTGTCCCTTGTCCCTGAGGTGGGGAGGGGCACAGCCCCAGGCGGGGTGGGGGGTCTATGAGCTGTGAGCCCTTTCTACTGCAGAAGCATTTTGCTGTGAGCGCTTCCGGGATATCAGCTCAGCCTAACACAGATCCTCTCTCTGCACGTGGGTTGGGGGGCTGGTGGGGGGCTCCGCAGCACTGTGTGCGCTGTGGGCTCCTTTGGCCGCCGCTGATTAGCCCAGGAGTGGCAGGTTAGGAAGGTGCCAACCGGATGCTTCCATCAAGAAATTCAGAAACAGGAGAGCCCTGGAGGGGTGGTTCGGTTGGTAACAGTGTCCTCCCCATATGCCAAGGTCGTGGGTTCGATCCCCGGTCCAGGCACATACAAGAATCAACCAATGAATGCACAAATAAGTGGAGCAACAAATCTCTCTTTCTCATTAATTAATAATAATAATAATAACACATTATAGAAATAGGAGAAAAAGCTGGCCGCCTTCTGTGATTAGAAAGGTAACATCTTATCTCATAAGTAAGTGGACAACCTCAGTCTACCAGGTGAGCTAGGAAGTGGAGATACCTGACCTCGGAGGCTAATTAGGATTAATTTGTGAATAATTTTGTCTGGTCATTAAATAGGCCTCTTAAGGACTTGATTTCTTTATTTCATTGAAGTACAGCTGACCCAGAACTTGGTTTCAGACGTACAACACAGCGTTTCGACATCTGCGCACCTCATGAAGTGACTCGCAACAATCGGCCGGCCTGGCATACTGGCCCGTCACTGTGCAGGCCCTGCGACATTCCGGCCGTGCTCCCTGTGCCATGCACTCTACCCCAGTGACTTACGACTTTATAACTGGGGCTTTGTACCTCTTCGCCCCGTCCCCGTTTCACTCACTGCCCCTCCCCTTTGCTATCTATCCACCAGCCTGTTCTCGGTTTCCTTTTGCTTACTCCTTTGCTTTGACCTTCGCATTCCTCATATAAGTGACATCATGTGGTGTCTGTCTGTCTGTCTGTCTGCCGGCCCTGTTTCACTTGGCATAACACCCCGTAGGTCCACTACGTAGGTCCACGTAGGTCCGCATGTTGTCACAAGTGGCAAGACTTCATCGTGCTTACTGGCCATGCCGTCCCATGCATGCCCGTATCACACCGTTTTTACCCGTGCACCTGCCGACAGACCCGTGCGGTGCTCCTGTGCTGGGCGGTGTAGATACTGCTGCAGTGAACCACGTTGCGCATTTCCTTCTGAATCAGTGTTTTCAGTTTCTTCACGTAAATGCCCAGAGGTAGAATCGCTGGGCCATAGGGTAGTTTTCCTTTTAAGTTTTTGAGGAGTGTCCACACTGTTTTCCACAGTGGCTGCACCCACTTACAATCCCACCAACAGTGCACGTGGGCTCCTCTCTCCACGTTCTCTCCAATGCTTGTCTTTTCCATAGACGACGTTCGGACAGGTGGGCGGTGCTGTCTCACGGTGGTTTTCACTCGCATTTCCCTCGTGATCAGTGACGCTGAGCATCGTTCTGCATGTCTATTGTCCATTTGAATTACTCTTCGGAGAATTGTCTTTTTGGGTCCTCGGCCCATTTTTTAGTTGGACTGCTCATTACTTTCATGTGGAGTTGTACGAATTCTTTATACCTTGGATATGAACCTCTTATCAGGTATATCACTTGCAGGTAACTCCTCCTCAGTCCTGAAGCACGTTCACTAGTCAGCACGTGGCCGGCAATAAGAGTGTGACTCGATCGCCGAATGGGTGAGGGGACATGGTGAAGTCCTTTCTGGGCTTTGTCATTGTCAAATGGACCCAGGTGTTTCCCCTTCCTCAGGGACGATCCCGGGTTGCAGGACGTGCTCCCCCAAAATGTGGGCCCTGGGCACGTGGGATGTCTTTAGCTGAAAGTGCAGGAGGAAAGGGCAGGGGCGGGAAGATCACCGACCGCCCTCCAGTCCCCGGAGACAGATCATAAAACCCGGTGGGAGAGCACTCTCCGGTCCCATGAGGAAGGACGGTGCTCCCCTCGCCAGGGACTGGGCAGTGAAGGGGGAGAGAGGTGCGGGCCGACCTTGTTAAGCTCTCCTTTTCCTTCCCTGTCACTTCTTGGCCACTCACCACCCCCAGCCCACTCTGTCTTGTCAATCCTTCACATGTTCAGTGGCTCCTGGGCTACGAGGCATAACCGCGCCCCACTCTGGACTCTCCTTTGTGTCTCCTTCCTCTTGTGAAGGCTCCCACGGACTCCTAACACTTTGGTACAACTTCTGTCCTTGTCTCCTGGCAACCTGTGCTTGTCAGTTTAATCTTCTGACCCAGCCAGGGACCGAGAGAGTCGAGGAAAACGTTTTCCTCCCCCACACCTCTTCAGTTCCCAATGTAATCCAAAATCGAAACAATACTAAACCTATTCAACACATATTTTTTACAGGGACCATTTGGAAGCCTTTCATTGAAAAAAAAATGTGGTCCCCGGCTCTGCTGGCTCCCTAGGGACAAACTTAGCCAGACTCTCCATTCACCCAGCATTAGCCCCTCTCGGGCCAACCGCACAGGCTTCCCCGGACAGCGTCTGGGACCAGCCAGGGAAGAGCTGCGAGCCAGCACTGCCTCTAGGACTGGTGCCCGTGGCTTTTGTGCAGGTGGCTCACGGGCAGCGTCCTTGCAGCCCAGCCACAGGGACTCACAGCGGTCACCCAGCGCACAGACGTTTCGGGGCTCCCCGTCTCTCTGAGAAAGTTGTCCCGTGCAATCAGAGAGCTCTGACGTTTGGGAAGGCTGTGCCCTTGTTCCAGGCAAACAGCAGTGCTGAGCTGCGCTTTGAGCTGTTCGTTTGAAGGCAGGGGGAGGTCAGGGGGCCAGTCAGTCTTCCCTCTGCGGTTCCTCTTACCAAAGGCACCGTGCGACCCCAAGAGGGGCGGTTCTGGGCACAGTGCCCGTGGTAGGTGCACCCTGTGCCTCGGGCACAGGCCGGGCAGCTGGGAGCTGCCGTGGGACCGGCTGGCTACAGGGGCGCCTTCCAGCCCGGTCCAGTTGGTGGTCCACTTCCAAATGGCTTTGCCTTTCTTGGTTTGCTTGTGTGCTTGCAGATGGTTTTTTTGGTAGCAATGTGCCCATAGGAATATGTTTACTTTGCAATGGCTAAAATACAGAATGTGAACTTCATAATTCCAAAGCTTTAACCGTACTGTAAGCAAAGGTCTTATTTTTTTATTGTGACATATGTCCTACATCCACAAATGTTCATAAACTGTTTAGAGAATATTAATGAGATTGATACCATCTGGGTTCAGACATAATATTAATGAAATAAGATCCTAAGTGAGCATCTGGCCCGGCTGTGATGGGACAAGGGCCTTGAGCTGCTGCTGAAAGGCCACGGGGTGGAGGCGGCTCTTGATTAGTTCTCTCTCCACAGATTGCTGTGTTTTATCTCCAGCTCTCAGAACTGACTTCTACACGGTGAAACCAGGGTTCTCACTAACACGGTTGTCCCCCATCGTCTCAGGAAGGAGAGCAGGGGAGCTGCTCCAGAAATCTGCAAGAGTTCCCCTGGACTCTGAGGGTGGATCCTGAGGTGCACAGACATGGGGGCTCCCTACTCACATGGGGCTCAGCCAGAGCCCAAGTACAGAGTCCTCACCGAGCCTCCCAGACAGGCGGCAGCGGCCCCAGTGAGGCCACAACTTCATGATAGGGCTGGCCTGGCCCGAGTGTTCCAGCTGCTCTTGGCCGTCCCTGCCACATTACAGAGCAAGGCATGACTGACCAGAGTAAGACTGACCCGAGGCCACGTTGGTGCCAGCCAGACAGGACGCCACACCCGTTATAACAAAACACAGACACACAACAACGTAAAACATGCAATGTTCAGGATGCGGTCCAAAATTACAAGACGCACAAACAGGCAGAAAAATGAGCCTCATATTCAAAAGAGATATCCATCAATAGAAATATACCCAGCCCCGGCTGCTGTGGCTCAGTGGATTGAGCATCAGCCTGCAAACCAAAGGGTCACCGGTTCAATTCCCAGTTAGGGCACTTGCCTGGGTTGCAGGCCAGGTCCCCAGTAGGGGTGTGCGAGAGACAACCACACACTGATGTTTCTCTCCCTCTTTTTCTCCTTCCCTTGCCCTCTCTCTAAAACTACATAAATAAAATCTTTTAAAAAATAGAAATATACCCAGAAGTTACAGAGATGATGGTCTTAATAGATACTTTCAAAGAGCTATTATAAATACGCTCAAGGATTTCTAGAAAAACAAAAACAGGACACAAATAAAAGGTATAAGAAGAATATTATGTGTAAAAACATTGTATACAGGGTCTGGCACAAACAACACCTCTTTTTTATTACAAAGTTTTTTTTATTACAAAATCAGAAGCATGTCATTCTGTAACATAACACTATCACACTCAAGCACATCCTGTGCCATTTTAGGTGAAATGTTCACATTGAAACTATACATCATTACACCCATGTTGTTCCCCTACCAGCCACACTCACATAGGCGTTACTCCTGCTGGACCCTGTATGTACGGATTTGTGTTAGACCCAGGGAGCTGAGAAGGGAGCCGATGCACACAAGGCATCCTCGCGTTGGTCTCCCTGGAGGAGAGCCGTGGACCAAGTCCCACAATGCCGCGGATGTCACAACAAGACAGGCAGGGAGTGTCCCCCGTCGATTCATCCCTCTAGGAACAAACAAAACCAGACTTTAGGGCACCTCTCTGTATTTCCAAGTGTGGGGGGGAAACAAAGAAAGAAAACCACAATTACCTTTTTCTGGTCTCTCAAATTTAGCTCTTTGCCCTTTGAAGCCCGAACCTGAATGACCTGATATTTGCATTGAACAGTCCCTTGGCAGCCGGTCTCGCACGCACTCGTGGAGAAGGGCAGAGGGTTGCTTTGATAGCGCTGGAAATCAACTAAATCTTGGCTATGTCAAAATATTATTATAGGAACCTATTTCAAAGGGTTTTTTTAAAAGCTTTTAAAAATATTTTGAAGCTTTTTTTATTTTAGAGATTTTATTTATTTATTTTTAGAGAGAGCGGAAGGGAGGAAGAAAGAGAGGGAAAGAAATATCGATGTGTGAGAGAAGCATCAATCTGTTGCCTCCTGCATGCCCCCAACTGGGGACCTGGCCAGGCCCGTGCCCTGGCCGGGAATTGAACTGGCGACACTTCACTTTGCAGGACTGAGTCACACCAGTCAGGAAGGTTTTCAAAAGTTTTACTTTAAAATTAAACGTATAGTCACCAAACATTCTTCCAAAATGGTCAATGTTGTGTCAGTGGCTATAAAATTTTTCACAGAAAAGAATTCAACTCACATGAGGAAACACCAAAGGCAACCGCTCACTCTGTGCATTGTGGCGGGCCTTGGCCCAGCTCCTGCGACCGGTGGGAGGGAGGCTTCCTTCGGGAGGGACCTAAGCTCAGACCACTGTCATAGACGCAGCTGGCTGGGTCTGGAAGGGCTGGGCAGTAAGCTCCAGAGTCTGGGACCTGGGGAAGGGTGGTGGCTGGAGACGGCAGCAGCCAGGAACGCAGGGAGCGGAGAGCGTGTTGAGTGATTCTCCTGCATGTGGTGGTGTCTTCTGACCGCCCCTGCCCTCTCCCCTGCCCCCCATGGTTCTCACAGGAACGGAAGGCTGTCTGTCACTCTGGAGAGTAATTCCAATAGGAAGAGTCGCCACACTGGCCGGCCGAGTGCCAGGACTGGGGCCAAACATGCAAAGCTGCCTGAGGATCGCAGGGTGGTCTGCACGCCAACACTCTGGTAAAAACACAAGTATTCGGCCTTAAGAAGGACAGAGGTTCTGACACAGGCTACAGCCTATTGGTAGAAGAAGCCTGAAAACTTGCTGAGTGAAACCGGCCAGACACGAAAGACAGATACTTCATGATTCCGCATTCGCAGAGACAGAAAGTAGAGCAGTGCTCCCGGAGCCTGGGGGGCGTCGGGGGGCGGGGGTGGGGACACGTTTGGGAAATGGGAAAGTGTGGATGTGGGCGGGGGGCAGGGGGCGCACAGCCATGTGAGTGTATGGACCGCCACTGAACCAGGCACTTGGAAGTGGCTAGATGGTCAAGTTCATGCCGTGCGTGTTCTACCACAGTGAGAGCCCACACGTCAGCATGCGCTCACTCAGTATCGGGGAACACCTACGATTAGGGGCATCAGATAAGACGTGGGACACAGTGAGATCCGAGTTTCAGGTTGCTCTTTATCTGAAATGGGACCCGTGCACAGCTAAAATCCTCCGTTGTGCATCTGAGATCCAGGGTTCACGGGCAATGCTGTAGCTGCATTTGCCAAACACAGCAGGATCGTCTCGTACGCATCAGACACTGTGCTGGGGGCTGACATATAAAGAGGCGTAAAAATAAGTCTGGCCTTTGAAGGGTTTTCTTAACTCGTGGTCATTCTTAGACATGTTAGCAATACGAATTTTATACACACACACACACATCACTGGATATGAGTGATGTAACCTCAAAAGAAGACTGAGTTATAAACCGTTAAGAAAAAGAAATCCCAACGCTTATCGTAAGGAAATAGGGAAACACCTACAAATTGATGCCCAGTTTTTATAGTGCTGGTATGTCGCATTGGCATAGTGTCGCTACAGTGTCAATTTTTCTTCTTATTTGAAAGGACACAATTAAAGGGAAAGTTTTTTAACCTTAATTCTTTGTAAGAGAAAATACATCTCCATTTGACACTACAGTAAGGATGATGTGTTCCCATATGTTAGTATCTTACCATTTATATTTTAATATATTTATGCATTTCTTATTTTTAAAATAACAACCGCACCCCTTATTCAGTCAGCATTGCAACGCACACGAATCTCTTTCCCGCTCGTCATTCCTGCTTCCTGCAGCCTGGAACTGATGGGTTAGTCTCCAGACAGAGGCTGCTTTGTCCTTGAACATGTTTCTGTCCTTTGACCTCTGCCAAAAATGTGTCCACTCTGCTGGCTCATCGTGCTCCCTGGTATCTTTTCCATCCTTTGACATGGTAGCTTTTGTTTCATTTGTCTTGTGTTGCTGGGACTCACTGGAAGAAGTGGATTTTACTTCACAACCGAGGACACACACACACACGTAACAATGAAAGGAAACAACATTTTCATGAACACATACTTCCCTTATTTTGTATGACGCAAACGCGTATTTTCTTTATTGAATTGCATTATATTCTCTACCATTCTATTTCAATAAAAAGTGCTAGTTTCATCTCGTCAGATTGATTTCTTAACCTAATTACAGGTTCCTGTTCTCCAATTGGTTCTTATCTAGGCTGTCCCTTCCTGGAGGACACTTTCAGGCCCTACTCGGAAAGGCCTTTCCTGTGCTGAAACTCTGATGAGGACGATTTCCCACAGATGCACTTCTTAGTGCGAGACCTTCCATTGCAGCTTCTGGTTTGCATTTTGTGTCTCCTGGTAAGACTGTGAACGTTCCGAGAGGAGGGCCGATATCTTATTCCTTCTGTGCCTTCTTTGGCATCTAGGACTGAGGAGAGTCTCCGTAGAATTGAGCCCCGTGAAAGCAACCTGCTGTGCATCACGGTGTGTGTCCTCTAGCCGACCCCGGAAGGCTTCTTTGGTCTCTTCTTTAGCTGTATCTGATTCAGGGGGAAGGTGATGAAATTATGCATCGAGGTGTTCCCTATTAGCTGTCATCAATTTACGTCAATCAATTGATGATAGCTAATCACTTAGCTTTTATAGTAACTCGCCCAGACACTGCCGATTCTTGTAAACCCCGTTGTGTGAGGTCACACATCTGTGCTGGTTCCTCCTGTGGGGTGGCCATGGTTACCGCACTTCTGAGTCTGACCCGACGCTCAGAGAGGCTGGGAAATCCCACCCGAGTTTCCCAGAACGTGGAAGGAGCCCCGGCTGAGCAGCATCCTCAGTTCCTCTGATAAGAACGAAATAATTGAAGGTACGGTAATAACGGGCAAAAATAAAAAGACGGCAGACCACCTGAATAGAGAGTAACACTTTTTCAGAAAAGCAGTACTCTGCAGCCTGAAAACATCCAAAGGGATCCTTTAAATTTTATTGTTTTTTTTTAAAAAAGAAAACTTCAAAAAGGATGCCACATCATGCAACTGTGTTCTGACTTGAAAGTCTTCGAAGAACACACTTCCCACGCAGGGCTGAAAACTCCCCAAGGGCCCCCCCTCTGCGGCAGCGCTCTTTGAAGGCGAAACCTCTTCAATCATGTGAGTTTTCTCAAAGAGAAAACCTTTTCCAAATTTTCCTTAAGCCAGGGACATTCTTTAGGGAGGAATTATCTCAGAAATGGAAAACTGCCTTTTCAGTGATATGTGTGTGTTCTTCGAGTCCTCCAAGCGAGCCCTTAAAAATAATGAAAATAACACACAGTAATGTACACCACAGTTCCATTTGCAAGCAAAACGAAGTTCTTCTCAGCCCCGTATGCAATACACTGCTTTTAGTTTTGTAAAAAATGTAAATGCCTTGATTTAAGACTGTTAGATACGTAGGAGAATGAAAATGTTATTTTCTAGGATCTTCTTTTTGGTTCAAAAAAGCAAGAAGAAACTCAAGTGTGGTTCAACTTAATTTCTAACTTTTCTATTTAATGTGACCTCTGATGAGACCCCACTGGTGGTCTGTCTTCAGCTCTCTGTTATCAGGCGCTTTTGCAGGTTACTATGACATCTGAAGGGAAAATGGCCGGACTTAAGGGGTCAGATCCATTGACAATATTCTGCCACTGGTACCAGGAAGGGTGTTTCTGTGGCCTGGCTGTGTAGTCATTTCCTCATTCATTCAACAAATATATTAGACTATTTATTTCACCCCCGACATCAATACAAGAAATGTGGGCAAATGCCCACCAGACGGGCCCCTACCCATTTCCCCTCTCCGGCAGGAGCTGGGAATAGCGACCAGGGCTGGACAGCAGCAGGCCTTCCTGTCCCAGCGTCTAATGCAGGCCCTGACCTCCACCCTGGAGCAGGCTGCCAGACCCCGTGGCTGAGCTAGAGTGTATATTCTGTTGTCCTGGGAGATGAAAGAACCACCAATCAGGATTTCCAGGCCTGGCACACCCTGGGGCCAGCATCGGCCTGGACGTGTGAAATAAATGCTCATGCTGCTTGGTGAGACAGCGACGTCGCTGGAGAGTGGACACGAATGGACACACACCGCTCATCTGTGATGCTCTTCCCCCACGTATCTAGTCTAGCCTAACCACAGGGAGGGACAGCCCCCGGTGAGGGACGGTCTGTAGGATACCTGATCCTGCATCTGCCCGAGGGTCTGTCCATTGAGAAGTGGGGTCCTGGGGCCCCAGGGAGAGGGACCACTTCTGCCAGGGGAAGCCTACGGAGACATGGCGACTGAATGCAGTTGGCATTCTGGGTGGCCTTCTGGGGTAGGCAAAGGACACTCGTGGGAAACTGGGGGACACAGTTTGTAGCAAAGCGCTGTGCTGATGACGGTTTCGTAGTGTGAACTGTGGTTATGTCCCCGGGTGAAGTGTAGGCGGGCACTTATCTGTAAGTCCGAAGAGGTGCACTCTTTGGCTTTGGTTTAAACTGCAGCTAAAAGACTGGAGGCATTTGGAATTCTAAGACAAAGATGTCTTTTTTTTTTTTTTAAGTAAAGCTACTGTAATTATTTTAGATTATACCATTGGCACATAGAATACAGTGCCAAGATACCCACACTGAAAATGTACATTGTTGCATAATCGAGTCAGTTTTGAAACTACTCTGATGCTCCACACTTACATAGCATCCCTCCTCGGAGTTTCCCAGCATGCTCCCTGTGCATTCATTAATGGAGGCTCACAAGGTGCCCAGGAGGGAAGCGTTACATTCGTATCCATTCTCACAGTGGGAAGAAGACCTGGGGAGAAAGGGACAGAGGATTCCCAAGACTGTGGTCACGGGACAGGGCTGGAATTCACAGCTTCAGAGACGAGTTGCAGGCATTCACTTACCTCTGTGGGTCTCCGTGCCCCAGGGAGCAGGGAGCCGCAGGAGCTGCTTAGAAGTTTGGTGGCCGCCCATGGGTTTCCAGGGGTGGTTCAGACCCCAGCTGCTGCATAATCGGGCATCAGATTAGGCCCTAGTTCACGGTGGGTCGGCTGTTGGTGCCAAATATGGACGTAGACATTTCTAATGTATTTTTTAACTTAATCTTTATCGCGTTTTCCCGTTACCCGTTAGTCCCCTTATATCCCCCTCCCCCCAACAATCACCACACTGTTGTCCACGTCCATGAGTCCTGTCTCCTTTTTGTTCCAACTCCCCCCCCACTAGCTGTCATCTGCTCTCCATCTGTGAGCCAAATTATTGAGATGTAACATCTCCCTCACCAGTGGTCTTTACACTTTTTAAGAAAATGAACCCAAGAAGGACGTTCATGCCCTCCGAGGAGGGTAATTTGGGGGATTCAATGATGCTTGCCCTAGACAGTGCTTGGTTTTCACAGCAGAGTGCCTCTCAGCGAGCCCCCAGGAAGGTTCTGGCTGGAGAGGCGACAGGCTGCCCCTTGGAAGGGAAGGTTTGGATTCGTGGTGACTAGGAAGTGGATCGGAACACAGACTCAGGTGTTTCAGGTGAACGCACGCCCTCCACAAATGTTTATTCAACACATGCTACGTGCCAGACACTGCGTTTGTCATGAACAGTGGAGAGGAGGGTGGGGCAGACCACAGTTGAAGGCCATCTTTACCCACAGGCCGTAGACAGGAAGAGAGTCCATTGTGAGGGGAATTAATGAAGTGAAAATGTGACTTTCTCTTACTGTGATAAAACATTAGAGACTGTTCCCAAGATTTCTTTTTTTTAAAAAAAAGATTTTATTTATTTATTTTTAGATAGAGGGGAAAGGAGGGAAAAGAGAGGGAGAGAAACATCAATGTGTGGTTGTCTCTCATGCGCCCCCTACTGGGGACCTGGCCTGCAACCCAGGCATGTGCCCTGACTGGGAATCAAACCAGTGATGCTTTGGTTCACAGGGCGACGCTTAATCCACTGAGCCACACCAGCCAGGGCCACAAGGTTTCTATTAAATGCATTAATCACAACATGGTTACAAACATATTCACAATTATAGGATCAAGAAACTATATGGATAAATATTGAAAGTGGATTCTGAAGTACTACTGAGAATGAAAACTATGACCGCAGTACTAAGGTATTGGAGCCATCAACCGTAAATGGGAACACTATTTTTTGCAACTATTTTCAGGCTGCCTAAGTAAGTGTGCAGCAAGTCGTGTGTGCGTTTTCACGCATGAAGGGAGAGGCTGGGATGGAGGAGAAACTAGACAGTGGAACGCGTTCCTGCCATCCTTGTTGCATTTTAAAAAGTGTAAGAACTAAAGGGAATAACTTGAAAACATTTGTTCCCTTCAATAAAACCATATGCTCTGATATTCCAATACCTCACTTTTATTTGCAAATACACACATTTGTTATTGAAATGTGTCCATATTTCATTAAAATGCTACTGAGAAATAGAATATTATTTGGATTAAATTGTGTGTGTGTGTGTGTGTGTGCAGGGATAAGAGAGCAAGGGAAAGACGGAGAATCAAAAAAAGGGATGGAAAGAAAAGAGAGAGACAATGAGCAAAGGATCTTTGATCTGCTCTCATTTCTATATATAGCATACTGTTAGCAAATTTCTCCTGAGTCCACTTTAAAGTCTGTTCACTGTGTTGAATTCCTCGGATAGAGAAAACGTTTATTTCCTAGCCTGTGGTCTCACATTCTTGTGTGGCACAATAAAAGCAGTCATGTTTTCCTGCATTTGAACATTATGACAAGTGCATTTCCACGGAGGCGCAGGAGCATCTGGATGCTCCCCCTCCTGCGGCACCTCATTAACACCCTGGGAGGGTGGGGTGGAGGCAAGTTGACTTTGATTTTGAGCAACAAGCACTCAGGGTGGTTACTAATTGACTGTCATTGCATTTGATTCAGTGTTTCTCTTCGAACCCCTTCTTCCTAATGTGCTTCCTTGGGTATCGCCCCCTCCCGGTCATCTTTCTCCATCATCCCATACACTCGGGGCCTTGCAGTATCATCTTTAAGAAATTAGTTGTTTTGCAAAGTGTTTATCATTTGAGAGTTACTTATGTAGAGCCTAAAGCACCCTCATCCAAACCGTAACAAAATGTAGCAGATCTCCATAACGATATACATATTTCATGAATACAATTTCCTTGAACTTGAAGAAAAATCCTCTAATGTAACCTTCAATGGAAGGGGTAATGTATTTGTAAAATTTGTGTCTTCTACTTTGGTGGCTAGAATATGAAAACCCTTGAATCCCCAGCCATGGCTGGATGGGCCATCAAGTAGTCGTGGTCCATGATTATGTAAACAGACTTCGGGGAAGGGAACTCCAGAGGAGAACAGTGTGAGAAGATGGTATATGGTCCTCTACTTTCTTTCTGCCTGGAACACAGATGTGATGTATGGAGGTACAGCAGCCATTTTATACATATGAGGAAAAACTACATGCTTAGTGCACACAGCAGAAAGATAGCCAAGATGAGCCTTGGTCTTTCATGGTGTTGTGGAGCAGCAGCAGCAGACTGCCAGTCTCTACATTTATGATTATGTCAGAAAAGTGAACTCCTGCTAGCTGAAGCCAGGACTGGTAATCTTTTTCATTTTAGCCAATGCATTCTGGTCCAGAACGCAACAGCCAGTGGACGGCTTTTACTCCGCTGCTTTCAGGTGGGCGAGAGACACTCCCAATGGCCTGAAGACTAGAAGCCACGCCCTTCGTGCCGCGGCACGCCACTGCGGTGGGCAGCCAAGGTACTAGCAGCACCAAAGAGAAACGACAGCAACCTGCTCGTTGTTACCAAGGAGATGGGTTTTAACTTCAGTCCCTCCTCGTCAGCATCATCCCCTGAGGATATCACAGTAGTCCCGAGAAAGCAGCTCAGAGCTGAGAACACCCGTTAGATCAGAAAGGCGCTTAGGGCACTGGAGAGCCTGGAGGTGACGCTCACGAGGGAGGAGCCGGGAGCGCCCTGGGGAGGTGGGCTCAGAGGAGACCTGGAAAGTCAGACTCACTCGCCACTGGTCTGACCACTGTGGAGGGAGCATAAGAGCCTGCACCAAAGGTCGGACTGTTGCAGCTTTTCCATGTCATCTATCACATAACATTTGATTTGTGTTTTTGTTCTTACTAACCTGGTCATAAGGATGCTACAGAGTGGGCAGCTCAGATTCTGCCTGTCGGTGCTGTGGGAATCTGCAGGCTGCGGATGAGAAATCTGCCAGGGGTGCTGCGTAACAGCGCCAGCAATCTGCGGTAGGGTTTCCCCCGTGGAGATTATTAAGGCGAAATAGAATAAATCACTAAGGCCTGCAAGGGAACCGGGCCAGCCTGCTCACAGGCCCAAGAACACCACCGGGCAGCGCCGGGGCGGTATCTCCAAGGCCGGGCTCCAGCATGGCTGGGAGGAGACCGGGCCGCCCCACGCTCTCCAGCCTTCATGCGCGCTCTACCAGTCGGAATTTGGTGGAAGGTCCGCACACTCTCCAGCTTTCACACGTGCTGTACCAGTCGGAATTTGGTGGAAGGTAGCCAATATCTTTTCATAAACTTTGGCCTTTAAAATATCCTCAGTGGTGTTTTCAGTTGTACGTGGCAGACCATGACTCGCACCGACACTGGAGAGGGAGGAAAAGGTTTCATCGGACAAATAACATAGAGAGTGTGTACGGGACAAAGCACGGATTTAAAATGGCATCAGTTGGTCCAACAAAACGAGTTTCCTTGGAGTGCCTAGCGAGAGACGAGTAACGGATGAGGGACAGGCTGCCCAGGACATCTGCATCTCGGGAGGTAGGGCTTGGATGAGAAAGAGAGGGAACGGGAAACTGGAACTGAACTCGGAAAGGGCGGAGCACGGGAGGAACTGGAGAAATAGGGCGAGCGTGGCACGCGGCCCTGCCGGAGAGGCAGGCACTGGCTCTGTTTCCAGGGCATGTGCAGCAGTTCTGGAGGGCGTCCTATGTGTCCAAACCCCATTTCCTGGATGGAGCCCACACATCATGTGAGAGATGAGGAGGGGCTTCCAGGAGGTGGACCGGGTCAGGAAACCAGGTCACCAGACAGCAGGTGCCCATTCAGGTTCCTAAGACAAGGGGCCAGGTGTGTTTTCAGCAGCAGTGCCCCTCAGGTCTCATCCCAGAAGCGCATGTGACGTGAAGTACACACACAGAAGGCAGCCGCTCTGCTGCAGGTGTCCCGCGTCAGACAGCCCCTGAGTCCCCAGGTGAGAGTCCCACAAATGGGGGCGTGGAACAGCGGTTACCCAGGCCAATCGTTCACACACAGGATTGGCTTGACCAGAGTATTATACTTTAAAATATAACCTGAATGCTTTAGAATGGGGCTGCCGTGCACCCCAGCCCCAGAAAACCCCCCGGTGTGTGCGGGGCAGCCCTTCGGCAGGACATGCATTCTCGCATTCCTGCAGGGCCCACCACTCAGTAGCTTCTTGCCCCCGATTCTCACCTCCATCTCCTCCTTCGCTCCCCAGGTTTGTATGCAGCCCCCTGCTCACCCCTTTGCCTACTCAGTCTTCAGCCCTTTGTCCCCTAAACATGTGTTGAACGCCTTCTCTGAGCCAAACATTACGCCAGGCGTTAATATTATTTAATAATGATGTCAATCCTGTGAATACGTGTTATTGTTTGCCTGGTATTGGAGAAGAAACGAGGGCTTCGGGAAGGGAGACAGGCGGTCTGCAGTCTCCTGGAAAGGCACAGTCAGATCCCCACCCCGATGTGACTAAACCCGAAGCTCAAACTCTTTCCGTTACGGGAAATATTTCTGCCTCCAAGCTTCCGAACTCAGTTCATTCAAAGTAAACCTGAAGCAGACGATTGTGCCATGAAACCGCGTGCAGAAAAGGGAAGGCACTGAGAGTAGAGCCGTCCGGGGCTCCCTGAAGGGCCAAGCACCCACGGTCAGAGGACGTAAGCAGCGTCTCTGGGTTGCTTCCCACAAAGGGCCAGTTCACCACGGAGCCAGTCCTGATCCTACGGAGGGAACCGTCAGCCCACTGGGGACAGGATGACCCGCCTTCAACAGGCGATGAGAGGGGCTTGCGTGACTTGGGCGTTAGGGTGTCCCAAATGATGACACTGCAGAATATTTACACAAGGTCACGTCATGAAGCAGTGACGATGCACAGCAACAGGAATGGACCTTAAACAAAACGTTGCTTCAGTGAAGGAAAAGGTAGAAGAAAGTATACAGTAGCTTACATTTTTACAAGTGTCTAAACCAAGAATTCAAAGAGTGTATTGTTTAGACTTAAACACCTTTCTGATAAAATTATGAGTGTGTGTTTTAGGGGGTGGGGAGCAAAGGAAAAATACACACAAGTTTCAGAATTGTGACACCTCTCAGGCATAGGGAAGCAAAGAAGTGGTACGGGGAGGTGCACACAGTAGGGCCACATTACTGGCAGTGTTCCTAAGTTGAGGGTGGTTCAGCAACTGTTCAACTCACTGTGTCTCACAAAGGTTTTGTTACATATATTCTTACATGGGTATCGAATACTCATTGACAGGAAAGGAAGGACCAGAAGCCGAGCTGACTACCTGGCCCTTTCAGTTACCATGGGCGTTCTCCATCACCAGTCCTGGGTCACGCTCTTCCCCACCCCCCCCCAGACGACTGCCAGTCACGGGGTCTCTGAGGAAGGTGGTTTGCTGTGAGCCTCGTATTTAATTTGGCCGAGGATAGCAGGAGAAAGCTCAGACACAAGCCCAAAGGGAAGAATCAGTGTGGGGGGGGGTGCAAGTACGCTGCTTACCGCAGGTCCTCCTTCCAGAGCCAAATTGTTTAAAACAGGAGCCAAGCTCTGAGCGATCCCTGACGCTAGGAGAGAAAAGCGTGCTGGGAGAGAGCAGCAGCTGGCCCTGACAGCCTGACCTGCTAGCCGAAGCACACAGCAGGGGAAGAACTCCCCCTTGCTGACGATGCCCACAGTTTCAGGCTGAGGAGCAGGCGTGCGACGTTCGATCACAGGCGTGCTCACACACTACAGCACCTCCGGCTGTGTGGAGCTGCTGGGCTTGAACCAGGTCTGGTCAACCTCGCGTGCTGCCCGGTTAGTGCTTTCCCTCCACTTTTAGACGTTTGCCTCCCGCAAAATCTGACTCTGGTCTTTTGTAGGAAAAAGCCACTTCACGATCCATTTGAATTGCACCACTACTTGGCTGTTTCGTTTCTGGAACGCCTGTCCCCCAAAAGAGTCCCGCGTAGCCATGTGTTTTCTGTGTCTGGGTCTCCATTATATAAGCCGCCCACGGCTCCTGGGCCAGGGATGCTTCAGGAGCCAGTCGGCCCGCGGCGCTGTGCTCCCGTGCACGCTCTGGAGGGTGGCACATGGCCCGCGCCGTGGCCCTTTCTTCCCGTTACGCCTGCAGCCAGGCTTTGGGATGCTACCCATCAAAACAGAGCTTTCCTTCATTCATTTTAATGGGTAGCGAGGAGTGTGGAATTTTGAGGTTCAGAAACCGATCCATCTTGCTTTGCCCTTTCTCAGCGAGCGGAACGCCCTGCGGTCCTACGCGCTGGAGTGTGGCGAGCAGAGCGGAATTCTCATCAGTCTCAGGAGGCAGGCGAGACGTCTGATCCGCCCGGCGGTTACAAGCCGCTGCTTCAGTGGTTCAGAATCTGTCGCTGCAGTCCATTTGCTGTGCTGGTGGCCACTCAGGGTCTATCATTGGATGCACTGAATATTCATCCAGGCGCTGATCCTTGTCTCCCGGCTCGCACACACTCAATTTTCTGATGCTGCTGCTTTATAATCTTTACTTTAGAGGAACGGGGTAGAGTGTTAGCAAATCCTCTTCAAAAAAAAAACGTTATCTTGTGCAATTGTAACCTTCTTCCCTACTGTAGCTTTGGAGAATCATTTGAATTCCTGAGCCAGGGCCAGCTAGAGGTGCAGGGGGCTGAGACGCTTCGGTCGCCACTTCACGTGCAGGAAGCCGCCACAGCCGCGGCTGATGCTGCCAACTGCAAAGGACTCCTTGAATTTTGAGAGACATTTTTAAAAAAGAATAATGGCCCAACTTATAAACTTTGTCAGTCTATGAAATGGATAAGAATGTTTAGGCTTAAAAGAAAAGATCAGAACTTTCAATTCCAAAGTGGTCCCATCATTAACCTCAAAAAACAATGCTGGAGACCGAAAGCCCTGCTGACCTGGAGCTGCCTTTTGGGATGCTGATTCGAAGTTGTTGACTGAGAAACAAGACTCGGGAAGAACCTTGGGCGCTCTCTTGCCCGAGAGATTGAAGTAGAAAAACCTGCTTCACGAAGGCAGTCCTTGATGTTCGCTGAGCCTAATCTGAATTGAGTGGGAAACAGCTGGATCACTTCTGCGTCCTATGGTCTCGGAGTTTCCCAGCAACAGTTTGCCTGCCGTGTGTGTGTTCCGCTCTCATTTGCATTTCCCTCATGGCTGGTGACAGTGGTGTCTTTTCATGAGTGTGTTTTCCATCTGCAGAGCCTCCTCGGGGAATTGTCTGTTCAAGTCTTTCACCCATTTCCGAATCAGATTGCTTTCTTCCTGCTGAGTTTACGGAGTTCTTCCCACGTTCGGCGTACGAGCCCGCTCTCAGAGGCAGATTCGCAGACATTTCTGTCCACTCGGTGGTTAATCTTCATCCTCTTAACAGGGTCTTTCGCAGAACAAGGGTTCTAAATTTTTATGAAATCAGTTTATTGATTTTGATTTTTGCCCCCCTTTTTTTTGGTGGCATAGTTCAGAATTCCTGGTCAAATCCTAGCTCATAAACATTTTCTCCTATGTTTTCTTCTAAAAGTTTTATAGTTTTTCATTTTGCATTTAGATTGATGATCCATTTTGAGTTAGCAGTTGTATAAAAGGTGAGCTTTAGGTCAAGGGTCTTTTTCCTCCTATTTATTTTCAATTGTTCCAACATTTATTGAAAAGGCTATTCTTTGTTTATTGAATTGCTCTTGTGCCTTCGTCAAAACGCAGTTGAGCGCGTGTGTGTGGGCCTGCTTCTGCGTCTCTTCTGTTCATCGGCTCGTGTTTCATCCTTCCTCAGTGCCCCGCTGTCTGGGTCACTGCGGACGAAGTTCTGCATTATTTCTCGTTCCTTAGGTAAGAACTGACTCGCTGGCACTGACCTGTAGATCTGCACCCATATTTAGCTGTGCAGTGAGTTCTCGGTACTGTGTGTTCTGTGTCCCAGATATTCGGGGGCTCATCCTCTTTAAACAAAACACTCCACATAATATGATACTTTGTATGTAGTAGACACGCCCTACCCACTAAGGCCTCTTCTGTTTCTTCTTCCTCGACACCGCCCGGTTGTCATTTAAACAGGAAGTGGTCTCATGGTGGTGAGGGAGTGGCTGGGGGACCACGCAGCCAGGGCCTGGGGGTGCTAACGCAGGAAGTCCAGGTGAGATTTTTCTGAAGCAGCATTTTGTGTTTGAGTTGTCAAATCCACCTGCAAAGCCCAGGAACAGCCATCCCACTGGGGAAAGTCCTTCCGAAAGCCTCTCATCCTGGAGAAGCAGAGAGTAAGACTCCGGAGCAGACCCGGTTTGTCGTTTTCTCGGTGTCTTTGCTGTTGTCGTTGTTGTTTCAGATCTACTCATTTCAGAATGTGGTTTTATTTTCCAGAATGTCCATACCTATCCGTTACCACTCAGAGATGATGGATGACCCACGTGTATAAGAATATACCAGAGTGAATATCACTACATGACATCGATACCTTCTAACTAACTGAGGGTGACGGGTGACCTCTTTTAGAGTGTGTTTCCCGGTAAATATAAATGTACGTGGGAAAAGTGCAAAGGAAAATATAAAACTCAGAAGTAGCAAGCCAAGGGCTGTGATTTTCCACAACGCTTAGATTACGTTGGTCACGTACATGCCCAGACACAGTCTGCTAGGGACAATGATTGAAAACAGTCCAAAATTACTATTAATTACTATTTTAATTAATGAAGCAAATTAAAAACATGTTTAAGTAGTAAGACAATAAATAGATATAATTTTGTAGATAAATAATAGACTTAAAGCATTTTCATTACTGTCTTTAACATTGGACATATATGACTTAAAACAGGCCTAGGACATAGTTAAGAATTCTGAAATTTTTAACAATCCTAGTGAAAGAGTTTAAAATCAAACAAAAATTATATAAAAATGTATATTCTAGTTTTAAAAGATTTTATTTATTTATTTTTAGAGAGGGAAAGGGAGGGAGAAAGAGAGGAAAAGAACTTCAACACGTGGTTGCCTCTCTCACATCCCCAACTGGGGATCTGGTCTGAAACCCAGGCACGAGTCCTGACTGGGAATTGAACCAGCAACCCTTTGGTTTGCAGGCTGGCACTCAATCCACTGAGCCACGTCAGCCAGGGCTTATAAATTATTTTTGTAAAAGAACAACCTAGGCATTAAGAAACATTTGAAAAAATTGCTCTGATATTTGTCTCAGCAGTGAGGTTGTTTGAATTTTAAAAACTGTTACTGTACTTTTCAGACTATAAGACATACCAGGCCATAAGACACACCTAGGTTTTACAGGAGGAAAATAGGAAAAAAAAAATACCCGCTCCACAGACTCTGCCCCCTCTCCCCCCGGAGCCAGATCAGCTACATTCAGACTGTAAGACACACCCCCATTTTCCTCCCAAATTTGGGGGGAGTGCGTCTTATAGTCCAAAAATGCGGTATATTAACTGGTCTCTGGGGAGGGACCACGCAGTGCACAGGGAGCTCGTCTCTGGAGTCACCTCTGGTACCACCCTGACTTGTGAGCACAGCGCTGGTGCCTTCCTTACAGTGTATGCTTCACGCCCAACCCGTGCCACACCAGTTGCTGATTGAGTAAGTGGTGGTGGACAAGTCCTAGAAACGGCAGCGGAATCCTGTTGCTGCATTCCCACACACTTACAAAAGCTTTCGAGCTCGAGAAGGCGTTCCTACCTTTTATCTCCATTGCTCCTCATCACAACCCTGGGAGAGAAGCCGAATAGGAATCATCGCCCTCACTCTAAATCACACAGCCTGATGCGACTCCATGTAGGTTTGTGGGGTTGGGGAAGCTCTCACATGACTCATTCTTTCACGGAGCTAACAAAGGCTTTATGACGACGTCAACACCAGAGGAGAACAAAGGACGGCCTGTTTTTCGGGGCTATTTAAATTCCAATAAACAACTGACAGAAAGATCAAGGATCTCTTCTTCTTCTTAGATACACGCACATTATTTAGCTATGTATAAATGCACACGTATGTTTAAATATATATAACACTTTTGTTAAGTTTTATGAAGACAAGAGAGTGAATCTTTGGGTCGAGGAATCATGTTATAAACTGAAACGATGGACATGCTTATAAGATACATTGAAGATTTTCTCGTTCTATTAAAACTTAATTCAATTTTACAATACATCTTTTTTTAGGCATAAGCATCTTTTTAAAAAATGCCTCAGCTCTTGACGATTAAAATAAAAATATGAGAAATGTATGCGACAATGTACTTTTCAAGGGCTGTCAGCTGTGTGTTCTTCGGCGGCGGGACTGGGTGTCAGCCACACTGTCATCTGCATTTTCTGCGCTAAGTGTGTGACTGTGAGTGACGCTTACTTTGGGTCTAAAGGGAATTCGCGTGAGTTAAGAGAAAGTAAAACATTTTCCTGTATAATGTGCATGACCCCAAACTCAAAGCTGCCCAAGGCTGATATTTAATTTACATAACAGACACTTTGGCATTTTCCCAGCGTTTTCAGGAGGGAACATCATATAAAATCCTGAATTCAGGACACTTGGTGTGCACTGTGTCCCTGATATTGTCTGGACTGACTCTAAAAGAATAGAATAAAACCAAGCCTTCTGATTTATGCTCGGTTAAAAACGTGCACGCAGAAGACAGCGTTCTTTTGAGAGTGTGCAGTGAACTCCAAGGTCACCGACACAGAGCACTCTAGCGGACGCGGAGCTGGACTAGGGAAAGGTGTTTAGTCTAACTCCAGCTCTCTGTTGTGCCATTGTACCGGGGCTCTAGAAAAATGAATTCCTGTTAATTCTCATTAGAAGGTAATTGATGGGGATACATTTTATGTTATGGCTTAGGAGGTAATTTGAGATAATTCATGGGACTCCATCTTCCTGTGCTATCTTTGTTATTGTGGAAAATTGTAACATTCACCACTTGTACATTGTATTGTTTATTTGACAGTTAATCTAACCAATGGTGTGGGTGTATTTAACACACTATCCCCATTGTAATCGAGGGGATGGGGGAAGACCCAGGGGAGGGGAGGGGAGAAGAGAACCAGGAATTAGGGAACCCTGGAGACATCCTCCAGCGCCTGGCAGGGAGCCTGGTTGGCCAAAGGCCCGTGACCCTGGCCTTTGCCTCCGACAGCCCGCCCATGGCAAGGCGGTGTTTGGTTTGGTGCTTCATTCTCACTGTTGAACAAGGGGCTTTATATGTTTATCAGACACTGGACCCCACAAATCACGTAGCTGGTCCTGCTGGAAAGGCTCGGCCCCTTTTTCCAAATTCAGACCTCAAGTAGGTGTGTATCACCGCAAGGCACGAGGCCAGAAGGGACACCCCACCGACTGCACGTCTGCAAGTGTGCCCACCAGGTGTGCTCAGCAAAGACGCTTCCCGAAGGTCGAGGGGGTTGGGCTGCTGCCCAGGTGGATGGGAAGCAGAGCCTGTGTCTGCACGGCCACCGTCTCAGAGGGCTGACCTGCCTCTGTGACCAGCTGCCTGGCTCCTCCCCCACCTGATTGACACCTTAAAGAATTCTCCCCAAACTTCCTGGAGATCCAGGTTCCTCTTTCCTCCCGGTTTTTGCAGCTGCCTTAGGGCACCTGCCCTGCAGGCCCGGGCTGCAGCCAGCTTCTGTTGAAGTCCTGGCCCTCTGCAGGATGCAAGGCTGCGTCCTCACCACAAGTTGCCTGGAACTCTGCTAAGGGTGAGAAGGGCTGGGCTCTGAACCCAGCTGGAGGTCGCTTAGGACACAGAGCACAGACTATGAGATGAGACAGGAGTCAGCGTCTCATCCTACCCTTCTCCTTCTGAGGGCAGATGGCCTCGCGTAAGTAACACCTGCATGCCTCCTGCTTGTTCTTCCTTCGGACTTCAGCATGAAGCACCAGCGCGTGCCAGGCTCTGAGGGTACGATAAATGCGACGTGGGGCAAATTCCCCTCGGAAGCTGAGCGGGGAGAAGCCACGTCCCCGAGAAAAGAGTGCAGAGGCTCCCTGGAGGGCTGGGGGCCCAGGTGTGGCCCACGGGCACAGCAGACTCGCGGCTCGGCAACCGTCCCCGCTGAGGCCTGTTCGACCACGCGGACACATCCACGGCCCCTGGCCACACAGAGAAGGGTGTTCTGGGGGACAGAGGCGTGCGCAGAGGCTCCGGTGCTTCGAAGACGGTGGCACCCACAAACCCGTGGAGATCAGGAAGCAGAGGAAGAAGGAAACTGACCAGAACGGGTCGACCACGTTCATCGTGGCTGTGAGCCCTGCACTCAGGGTTTTATCTCAGAAACATCGGGCGGCAGAAAGAAGACTTGAGCAAATGAGGGCGGGGGCAGCTGTTGCTGGGGCGGCACAGGAGAAGAGGACCGTCGGGGTGGTTTGATGGGATCCAACTCTTTTTGGACCACTGTTAGATACAGCCGCATGTGGCTGGAGCACAGGCTCCCCCTTGTCAAGTCTCTGTAACTGCTGACACCTGCTCGGGCAGGACCACGACTTCGTGGAGTCAGCGCCCGAGAACTCCAGCGTGTCCTTATCGTGCAGACGGCGAGCTCCGGGGTAGCCTGGCGCAGCCCCGGGGACAGAGACTCAACACGGGGACACGGACCTCGGGGTCGCAGACACAGGGCTGCTCCTCATGTGCAGAAACTAACATGGGGCGTGTGCTCGCCCCGGCGCCCCTGGGATGCGGCAGGCCCCGGTGGCCGCTGCGTGCCCCAAGCGCCCTGAGCTCGGGGGCCCGAGGCTTCTCTGTTAAAGAGAAGGCAAACCTGCCAGGCCCTCGCCCGGGGGAGAGTCGCTATCCCTGCCAGACAGGACAGTAAGCAAACCCGCCCCCGCCCGCAGGGGGACCTGGGTTTCCTCCGTCCCTTAGTGTCTGTCTTGGTCTCTCTGCGGCCTTCCACATCCACACCTGCTCCGACAGTGGCTCCCGAACAAAGGCCGCCCGTATCTCCGCAGCTGCTCTCCGGGGGCCACGTGGCTCTCCCTAAAACACTGAAGTAAGTTTTTTACAGATAAGGACTCGACTTAATTGATTGCTTTTGCTACTTCAGGTTCAAATCATTTATTTAAAAACTAGTAAATAACATTCATTTTTTGTGAAGAAATCTTACTGTTTATTTTCAGATATCCATGCGCAAATATTTAACTGCCAACAAATCACTACACAGAAAGCTCAGGTGGACATGGCTACCTAGACACGATTCTGAAAGTAAATGATGTACCGTCTGGGAACCAATGAACCGAAGGAGTGCCTAAAAACATACGTTAAACTAGGCATCACATTGAACAATGCCATTCAGCTGATTTGTATATTCTCCAATGCATGATCATCAATAGCGTGCTACATTAATGTAACAATTTAAATGTTACATTTTATGTAACTGGTATTCCATAAAGGCATTTATTAGGTTATTTGATCTGTAACTGATACAAAAAGACTTTGTTTTCACAGATGTATCTGAATAAAAATACTGGTCAATGTCCGCTTCTAGAAAACAGCATAATTTCATAAATAAAAAGACCGATCATTTAAATGTGCATAATGTTTCTCTAATAATGTTTTGTGAATGTGTAAACATGCCCTATGGCCTTGGAAGCTATGAATTAGGTTTTCCTAAATTTGGTAAATATAGAAAAAAGTTCAACAGCTAGACATGGGGTGATGGTAAAATAATAAGAAAAATCATAAAATCCTTTTAATAAAATACAGGTGACAATAGCAAATGAAATCATTATGGAAAGTTGGGGTACACTATATGGCTTTATCTTCTATTTTTTTAATGAAAGAAGGAAATGATTCTCTCCACATTAAATTATCTTTTTTGTTATGAAAGCTGATTTGTGTAAGGCCATCTAGGAGGCAAGTCCCTATGTTCTCATAAACGTAATTGTTTTGTAACAGGTTGAACCTGTGAGTGTTTACCTGACTGTTCCAGCCCCTCCCTCTCCCTTCAGTCCCCTCCCTTGTCCTTCTCCTTCGCCCCTACTTTTGGGTCTAATACACATGCAGCAGCATTCACACCTTAGGTGTCTGGCTCAATGAATTTTTCAAACACATGTCTGCGCCAGTCACCGCCAGCCAGCCCAGAATGGAGGCCGCTTCTCGTGCCCAGAAGATTCCCGGCGTTCTGTCCCAGCCAACACCCTCCTGCCAAAAGCCACCACGGTTCTGAGCGCCGTCTCCGCAGGGTGGTTTTGCCCAATTTTGAATTTCATCGACAGGCTTTTATGTCTGGCCTTCCGGTCCAACATCGTGCCTACAGAATAATCCCTGTTGCCCCACGCATCTCCAGGGCACTCTTTTTACATTGCTGCACCTCATTCTGCTGTATCACGAGGCCGCCATTTTTCTGTCCGACCTGCTGCTGAGGGACATTTGGATGTTCTTATTTGGGTCACCATGAATAAAACTGATATGACGGTTCTTGCCCGTCCTTTGGTGACGAATGCACTCACGTCTACCGGGCACACACCTGGGCATAGAACTGCTGGATCCTACAGTCCGCACACGTTCAGCTCTTGTAGATGTGGCCAAAAGGTCGGACACAGCTGTGGAATCCGTGACCACCCCCATCGGCATAGCCTGAAAGTTCAGGTGGCTCTAGATTCACACCAGTACTCACACCAGTGCTACGGTCTTTCCAATTTCAGTGGTTTCGGCAGGCGTTCGATGACAGCTGCCGTGGTCCCAATCACACATCTCTGCGGAACGACGACACACGCGTGTACTCACCAGCCGTTTGTACACGCTCTTTGCGGAAGTGCCTGTTTAAATTTGTCGCCCATGTTTTAAAATTGGATTTTCCGTGGCTCAGGGGATTGAGTGCCGGCCTGTAAACTAAAATTGGTTTTTCTACGTTTTATTTCTTGATTCGTAGGAATCCTTAACACATTCTGGATTTGAGCGCTTTGTCTGACGCGCGCCTTGCAGACGTCCCTCCGTCCTCCTGGGTTTCTCGTCTCTTAATGGTCTCAAGTGACAGAAGTTCTTGATGTTCGTGGAGTCCAGTTTGCCGATCTCTTTCTTATGATTCGTGCTTTTTGGGTTTTGAAATTTCTTACACCTTTTTGTGATTTCTCAAAATCCCTGCCTTCTCTTTTATATTTCCTTCTGTAAAGCTCTGTCATCTTATCCTGCAGGTGGAAGTCTATGACCCATCGGAAATTGACTTTTATGTATGGTGGAGCCAGAGCTCACGTATGAATATAAATTAGCCCAGCACCACTTATGGAAATGGTCACCCCTTCCTCAGTGCCTACCAGTGACACGTCTGTCACGGACAGGGAAAGGGGCTGCTTAAAGAGGGGTCTTTTTCTGAATTTTGCCCCATCTGTCTAGTCTTGTACCGATGCCACACATTTGAATACTGTAACCTTATAATAAACCTTCTTCTCTAGTCATCTAAGTCACGTAACTTCGTTCTTTCTCATAATCATCACTGCTCTTGGCTGCCTCTCCAGTCAACATAGAATCAGCTGCTCAACACACATACGTACACACACACACACACACACACACACACTCACGATAGCAGAGTTTTTGCTGGGTAGGCACAATTGTTTCTTAATGGTCATAATGAAAAAAACTAAGGAAAACATTGTGTTTCTTATACTTCTGAGCAATGTAAGGTGTAGTTGGGATTTGACATCAGGAAGAAGGGATAGCAACACATGTAAAATCATTTCTCCAGATATGACAAAAACCACTGCGTCAGACATTCATGGTTCATCTTTCCTTTATAGAAAGGATGCGTGATTATTTAAGCAGTTTTGGAGAGAGTTTTGATATTCCTAATTGTTCGAGCCCCCCGACCCCTGTGCCGGCCGTGTCTCTCCGCCTCACTGAGGGCGGCTGGGTCAGTTCACGTGTCCTGTAGCCTGGTTGCTTCCGTTTCCTCAATGAACGTTGGATACAAATACATTTGATTTCATTCATTGTTATGCATGACAATATTGAAGTAGCCATTGAAGTTCTTTAGTTTTATAGTCATTTCTATTGTCCTTGTCTTTCCTGTTATAACAGCTTCAAGTACACATACAGGAAGTAGACGAGAGGTTGCTTTTGTGTTGAGTTTCCGTGTAACGTGTCCACAGTGTGACCACAGGGAGAACAAGAACTTTGGAGAGAGACTGGACGGGGTTAAGAGAGGTCGGTGCCTTCCTGTCCCCTGATCAAGGAAGTCAATTAACAAACGCGCAGAGCTCGCCACGGTTTGCCTCCTGCTTTTGAGAAAGCAACTGTAACTTGGAGACGGATAAACAGTAAAGCTTCACAAAGACTGGAGCTAGAATTTATTTTACTGAACATACTTGTAAGTGACCCAGGATAAGAATAATATTCTACAGCGAGCTTTCAGCTGAACTAAATATGGAAAGATAAACTTGCACATACACTTTGGAAAGACGTGTTGAGGCTGTTTGGGCTGTAAAGGATTTCATTTTTAGTAGAGACATGAGTGGAGGCCATTATAGAGTCGTATACAGACATTACTTTTCATCTGAGATCACCCGTTTTGGTGTCAGAGTTTTTCCGAATTCTAGAAAAATCAAAGCCGGTCTAGATTGACTCTTGAAGTCAATTTTGAAAACCGTATTTAGAGAGGATGAGGGGGCTGGGAAGACCAGTGGCCAAGTTGTAGATGAAGGCCACTCAGAGAGAGGACTGGAGACAGGACAAGACACAGGGAGTGTCCCTGGGCAGAGTGGAGCCGGACGCAGACCCTTGGGCAAGGCCAGGGGTCAGGGCCCAGGCAGAGGGACAAACAGTGTGACCGGCCCCATCACAGGAGGCGGGGAAGTAACAAGAACAGTAACTGAATGGGCAGATCCTGGGTACTTACCGGTCCCCGAGGGTGGTGACTATGAAGTGTACTAAAAAGTGTACCAAATAAGTGCAAATGTGACAGGGGTTTTGATCACAGTTTCTAACGTGAAAGACGGGGAAAGGGGGGTTCACGTACACTTGCTTCCAGCCGCCTGTCGAGCTAGGCTGGGGCAACCTGTGGGATTCGAGGGGAGGAGCAAGATGTGAAACCGATGAACAGCACTGGAACGTCACATCACGAGGGTTGAAGTCACGGGCGTGCATTGCTTGAAGACTCGTGCAGGTTCATGATGTACTTTAAAGGTTTCCATGCACGCGTGGACGATAGCTATCTGCCCGGTCCATGAGGAAAACGCCTTGGCGTGCTGCTGTTGACAAACAGGGAGCAAGTACGCCCTCCCACGGACCATTTGTTCGTGCTGTTTTCAGGGGCAGCTTTCCCCAGCCAGGAGAGCTGGGATGTGCACCCAAACGAGATGACTACTGGTTTACACGGGAATAATTCCATATGTTTATTTTTATTTTGTATTCCCGGAGGGGTGGGTCTGCTTCAGTCCTAAGTCTGCTGTGGGCCCATTAAGAGGAGTCTCCTGAGGATGCTGCTGTTTCTTCCGCTGCCTCGACCTCCACTGGTTTTTTTCCTTTAGATTTTATTTATTTACTTTTACAGAGAGGAGGAAGGAGGAAGAAAGAGAGGGAAACAGCAATGTGCTAGAAAGATACATTGATCGGTTGCTTTTCACTTGCCCGGAACCTGGGACCTGGCCTGCAACTCAGGCATGTGCCCTGACTGGGAATCGAACCAGTGACCCTTAGGCTTGCAGGCCGGCACTCAGTCCACTGAACCACACCCGCCAGGACAAATCATTGCATATTTTTAAAAATAAGGAAAAAATTACAAATCTCTCACAACAAAAATACCAATTGCTTTGATTCCTTGGGAAATGCCCCCTGATAAGTGAAAGAATCAATAATTAAGGCAAAAGACAAATCTACAATCACAACAGAAAACTGTCCTGTCTAATCCAGAGGGGAAACCAATCAAAGTTTCATTTTCTAATTTATTTTCCTTTTAAATTAAAAAGTGTTAAAAATGTACACATTTAGCTGAATTACCGGGAATTATTGGTGTGTTTCATTATAGATATTTTCAATTAATTAAAATGTTCTTTTTTTTATAAATTAGAGAGAAATGCCAGATAGTGTTAATTCTCAGGAATTCAGTGTTTTATAGATATTGAAACCTCATTACTGGCAAAATTCTCAGCAAAGCGTTATGTAAAAAGAAATTGCATTTTTGTTTTGCAAATTGGGAAATTAAAAATCAATAGCCTGTTCTGAGTCACCGATGGACTGCCACCGTCCAAGCTGTGGGTTTGGGAGGGAGCAGAGGGAGTGGGAAGCAATCTCTTAGCAGAGGATTTGGAAGCTTTAAGTGGCGTTCAGTCTAACCGGGCTCCATGGCAACTGCATTGGCCGTGCAGGCTGCTGGATGAATAGCCAAAACAGTTAGGTAGACAGCGTGTCAAGCCAACCAAGGATGAAATTTGAGCACTTTAATTCGCTCTGCTGGTAACCTGGGCTTCCGGCACAAGTTCCTTGGCGGAGTCCTCTATGTTGGGGGGCTATTCTGGCCAACAGGAATCGTTTTCGTGAATCAGAAAATTGTCCCTTCTGCTATAAACGCCTTCTAGGCCTGGAAAGTTTGTTTTGCTTCAACTCTGTTCTTGGCTGAAATTTGGGAGGGCAGCTGGCCTGTGCTTCGTCACTGGGCCAGCGAAGGCAAGCCAGCCAGCAGCAGTATGCTACTCACAACTTGGGGAGCCTGAGGGGCTCACAAACTGCCACTGACACGCGAACAGGATGCCACGGAGATGGAGCTCCCTCCCTCTGAGTGCACCTCCCCTTCACACTGCCATCTCTGCGCTCACCTGCTGAACAGGTGCCTGTGGCAGCTCTCTGGGATGGCAGGGAGGAAGCGCTCCTGTTCATCTGGGGCAAGGAGAGCGAGGAGCCAGGGGGGGAGACCACGCGCAGGGAGTGCTCTGGGAGAGGGGAGTGCACAGGTTCAGAGAGGCACAGGCAGGGGCCACTCAACGTGCAGGGCACCTGGGAAGGATGCCTAAGGGGAAGGGAGTTTCGGAAAATGAGCTGGAGCTTCTGTGCCACAGCTGTGGGGAGAAGGGCAATGGAGCTGGGGGGTCTCCAGGTCTTTCCAGGCCGAGAAAAACGTGATCCTTCCTGCTGTACTCAGGCTTCCCTTCCAGGCTGCAGGCCCTCTGAGGGCAAAGACTATGCATTTTTCTCCCCCTGACTGTATCTAGTCCAAGGTATCAGCTCTAGTAGTGTTTCCACAAATAGGTATGTTTTCAATAACTGAGGTTCCGATGATTTCCAAATCTACCATTTTTCACAAATGTGAATATTTTCTCCACTTCAGGAGAAGAAATCGGGTAGTTTAAGACTGGGGTTACGAAACAGCAGCTGTTGTGCGATGGTTTTTTAATTAATTCTTTTGGAAAAATACTTGCTGTTGGTACTGGAGATTGAAATAATATATTCCTGTGAAGATTAAGCGAGCAGCTGGATGTCAACAAACATCAAGGGCCATTGTTTGAGCCCTCGGGCTCTGGCCACAAGCTGTGCATGTGGGCACATGCTGCCCTTTGGCCCCAGTCCGGTGCCTCCTACCTGCCTGTCACCTCCACCGGCACTGACAGCTTCGTGCTGCGTGTTTCCTCTTTCATTCGACTTCGAGCTACCTGCGATTTTTTTTTTTGCCACCTGTATTTGAAAAGCAATATGAGGAAGCATATGAATTTTGAAATAGAAACCCTTGAGTCTGAATCCTAATTTATTGTATATTCATTCATTCATTCACGATTTTTGTACTTGGACATACAGTGATTTCTGCGCTGGCTTTGTTACATATTAGCTGTGGACTAGGGGAATGCTTCATAATTTCCCCAATCATTTATTTTCTGGTCTATAAAACTGGGATACTAATCACAGTTAGCACTTACTGAGCGTCTGCCCGATGCCAGGCTGTATTTGCCTTCTCTTACT
The DNA here is from genome assembly GCF_022682495.2 of Desmodus rotundus. Classification (NCBI taxonomy): domain Eukaryota; kingdom Metazoa; phylum Chordata; class Mammalia; order Chiroptera; family Phyllostomidae; genus Desmodus; species Desmodus rotundus. Next base: position 54,548,431 of record NC_071398.1, on the reverse strand, counting down.
CTCTGTTCTCAGCCACCCTGTAATGTAGTTACTAATTTTACCCCTACTTGGTAGATGAATAAAGTGAGGCTTACGGAAATTACATAGTCTCCTCCAGGTCACTTAGCTGGTAAGTGGGATGAGAATTCGAATCCAGGTCTAACTTTTTCCAAATCATATATTTTGTGCCTCTCTGATCATTCAACAACAGGGGCCTTTTAGCCTTATTGCAGAACAGAGGTGAGCATCCCAAATGGTCTCAAATGTTTCACAAGTCACTGAGAATCTCCTCTCCTAGTCCAGCTCACTCAGATGGGTTGGATGGTTTTCTTCGGTTTTCCTGCTCTCCCTGCCCTCGAGAACACAGCCTCCTGTGGGATCCCTGCTTTACACACGTAAACAGACAATCCCACATTCTCATGCATTTCTCCTCCTAACCTCAGCAAAGCATTTCAACCCGAGTCCCATCCTCCGCGAAACCTCCGTGATCCCATAATGCTCAGTCAAGGCCTTTTCGAGTTAGAAGGAGAGGTTTGGTGTTTTTTCCTGCCGAGTGGATATGCAGCTCTTGTCTAACCATACGCTTTGCATCCCAGCCTTGTCCTGGCACGGACCCAGATGCCGCTCCTGCCCCGGGTTCCTGCTGGCTAGGAGACACGTGGGCTTTCTAACCGTGCTTCACTGGAGACTTTGGGGGGAGGACTTCCACTGTGCCGGCGATGTGATGTCACTTGCGTTGCCTCATACTCTCTTAGATGGTGCCCAGTGTAACTCTGAGATTGTGTGTGCCGCTCTGGCTGCTTTCCGAACCTGTAGCCATGTGTGCCCGACGCCAGCGGGACTCCCTGCCCGGCCGTTCTCCTCACCTCTCCCTCCATTCTTTCCCAAACTGCTGCGTCTCAGTACAGGGCTGTCACTGTCCTAATGCCAGATCGCTTGGCAAAAATCTGCGTCTGGCCACCGAGTGGGACAGAGGTGCGAGCTGTGACTGGGACATGGGAAATCAAACTGGAGTAGGGTCCCGCTTCTGGGGCCATGTATACATCTCTGTGAAAAGATCACATATTACAATTTGGGGCAATTCTCTGAATTCGTTTTCACCAACACTGTGTTCACCCCACAACAATTTTAGAGGGATGTCTGTTAAAGTGAAGCGAAGGGGAATATTGGGTAACCGTCCTATTTAAACCTTTTATACTAAATATTAATGAGGTTCCTTATGTAGCTGTTGGCTAATGCACTTTGGATTAGTAAATGGTAACTACTTCAGTATTAGCCAGGCTAAGTTCTTTGATCAATCCAAATGGCTTATAGAGAAGAGGTATTTTATATGTATATAAAATATGGATATCATTGAATCCTTATTGCATTTTTCCCACTGCCATTTAGAGAGGAGGTACAATATTTAAAGAGGCAGCTATGATTTAGGTAAGTGAATTTGGTAGCGTTATGGTCCAAGTTGAAAGTGCTTTTAGTCACACGGCATAAGATGACGAGTAAAGGGTCACTTCGTGACTGGGCTGGAGTTCACTGGCTGGTCACGAAGCATTCTGGGCCAAGGCAGGGTTGTCTCATTCAGGTCGTGTTGGGGCCTCTTTCCTGAGCATTTTACAGAGGGATCTGCACGATTAAAGCAGATGGAACAGAATACTTGTGGGTGGAATAGTATGATCTTGCAAAGGTTGATATAAAAAGGACTTCTTAGACTGTTTCCTTACAGATCCAAAACTGTAAAAAAAAAGAAGAAAAAGAAAAAAAAAGCCTTTGAAACGTGCACCAGAACGGTCTGTCACGCGCGTTTCAGACGTTATACAGTGCCCGGATGCAAGTCGCTCGCAGTGAGGAAAGAGGCGGTGTCTCAGTGTGCCAAAACCCTTCTGGGGAAGCTCCCACCCCTGTTCATCCTTCACAGGACAAAAAATATTCCAGATGACTCCACCAGAAGCCTGCCTGAATCTCGACCTAATTTGTGGAATGATCTGAGAATTTAAAACATGATCTTTTTAAAGAAAAAGCTGGGGCTGGTCCCATTCATCATTTAGCTCTCTGCAGGACTGGAGACCCACGGAGACACGGGCCCTCATGCACCCACGTCACAGGAAGGAGCCTCGGTCCCCTGCCCAGCGCAGCATCTGCTAACTTAGTGGTCGCGGTGGCGATGCTTACGGAATGGTGGTGGCGGCGGCAGCCTCTGACCATGTATCGATGCTTTTCAGGGAAAGAAATGAGGTTATTTGCTTTATTTATTTATTTTTTAAAGAATTTATTTATTTATTTATTAATTAAAAGAATTTATTTATTTATTTTTAGAGAGAGGAAAGGGAGGAAGAAAGAAACATCCATGTGTGGTTGCCTCTCATGCTGCCCCTACTGGGGACCTGGCCCGCAACCCAGGCATGTGCCCTGACTGGGAATTGAACCAGCAGCCCTTTGGTTTGCAGGCCGGTGCTCAATCCGTGTTATCTGCTTTAGACACAACGTCATTTCTTTGTAAAAACCAGCCCATTTAATGTGTGGGAGATGGCTGTCTTCTCTACAACGCTTTCTGATTACCAAAGTGCACAGCGCACGTGCTAATCACACACTTCACTCTCATTCGGACACCAGTGACCCTGCGAGTGTGATCACAGTGTGTGATGCACACAGTAATGGGTCCGACCTGCCCCTCACCACGTTGCCTGGAGGGTTCCCCCTTCGTTTCATCACCACTGGACCTGATCAACCCGTAGCAGCCACCAGAGTTGCCTTGGAGGTTGCAACCAACCTCTCCATGGATAATTATTCCCGAATGAGGGCCCCCAAGAAAGGGAAGGGGCTGTGTTCACTTCCTCATCCTGCAGTAGATTGGAAACGAATGGCGGTCCTGATACAATGTTCCAGCACCTTCCATTTTTTCTTCTCCGGAGAAACAGTCTGCTTGCCGCCGAGGTGGATGAAATCTAGTGGGTGGCTCGGACACAGGTGCATTCAGGAAATCAGGGTTCCTTTCCTCTTTAACACCCGGGGGGGCTGCATGTCAGACAGATGCAGTGTCACGGCAGAGAACAGCAGCCCCTGTGACTTCTTTTTTAGAAACCAAACGTGGAAGGTTCCAGACTTTGTAATGTACGCTTGTAGGTCACCTGGTTGGTGCTGAGTTAGAGCAAGTGGCTGCCTCAGTACCAGTGTTGCCGCTTCCCTCCCCTTTACAGAACTGGCTCGCGCACACCCGCCCATATGCACACACCAAGCAGCTTGCTGCTGCCGAAAGTCCTTCCAACAAGCACAGCTACTTGGGTTTCATACTTAGGGGAATCAGGCCATAAATATTTATTGAGCACCTACTACGTGGGAAAACAGCAAAGAGCCGGAAGAGCCCCTGCTGCCAAGGATCCCATGAGCTGGAGAGGGTAGAGATAGAGCACAGAAGCCACTCGGTGGCTGGAACACACAGCAACGAGTAAGTGGGAGCAGGGCTGACCGGGAGGACAGGGAGCAGGCAGACCACCGGAGCTGGGATGAGTGGGCTGCGGAAACGCAGGGAGCGCAGGGAGTGAGCAGGTGAATTCAAAGACAACCGCCCTCTGGAAATGTCTGTGAAATACCCACCGTGGATAACCCTACAGAGACAGACAACACACTGGTCATCGCTGGAGTGGGGCGGGCACGGAGGAACGGGGACAAACTGCTGACTGGTATGGGCTGCAAAGTTGTTTTGGAACTAGAGATAGTGGTTGCACAACGTTGTACATGTGCTAAATGCCACTGGATTGTTCACTTGTAAAAAATTAATTTACGAAGTGAATTGACCAGCATGGCTCTGTCATTCCACGAAGAGAAAAGTCGCCGGTTCGATTCCCGGCCAGGGCTCGAGTGTTGAGCCAGGTCCCCCGTCAGGGTGCACTCGAGAGGCAACGGATCCATGTTTCTCTCCTCTCTTTCTCCCTCCCTTCCCCTCCTTCTAACAATAAATAAAATCTTTCAAAAAAAGTTATGCCAACTGCACCTCAATAATTTTATGAGAGTCCTGCAATGAATGTGCCAAGCACGGGAGGGTAGCACGGTGACGTGGAAGGCAGGGTGGACCTCAGTCGCCCATGGATTCCCTCGTTCGATGAACACACGGCCATCACCTGCAGGCTGTCTGGGCCGGGGGCTCGGACAGACACAGTCATGTCCATGTGCGAGGCAGGGGGGCCACGCTGAGGGGGCCGTGAATGAATGGGGGCTTTGTAGCCACTTCCCTTTGTTGTCTCTCAACTGAAAAGGCCCTTGAGACAAAAAGACTCTTTTCTGTGGGTTTCTGTGGAGCACGGTTTCTGTGAGTTCAGTCCCCGACGCTGACGTGAAGTCACACGGTGATGCCCGTCAGTAGGTTAGAGTGACAACACTGCCAAGTTCATGAGGGGGAAGCCAGGCTGTAGTGGAAACTCCTCGAAAATAGTGTGTTTCTTGTTAAATGCCAACAGTTAGCACCAAACATCAGCATCCTAAACATCAAGTCAAAGGCCAGAAAAGGTTTTGGATTCCCGCAGTGGAGTTCTCCGAGTGCCTAAACACGTTGTCATAAAACTCCAGGGATTCCGATACCATTAAACACAAGTTCTTGGGGGATTGTCTGGCCAAGGTCATTTGGAGATGACTCCCTGAGGGTCTTTGTTTGGAAATTTTTAAAGAAGTGTCATATGAATTGTAATTACTTGGAACAACGCAGAATAAGGCTCCGGTAAATTCCTTCACAGTTGAACTCAAATGTTTAACACGTGGAATGTCTAATTGACGAGTTGGAACCGAAGTGTAAATTTGTCAAGGAGGAGACAGAACAAGTCTCCGCCCCCACCCCCCTCCCACCCCGGCTCGGCACACGGGTGCCATCCGGACCCATTACTCCTGAATCCTGTGTGAGGCTGACAAGCACTTGTCACTTAGAGACCACATGCAGGCATTTCGTTTTCCATTTAGACATATTAACACATTATGCAAATCAGCGTGCAAAGGAGGGCTGGAGGCTGCCCTGGAATAAACTGTCAGATGCAAGTTGCTAATGAAGGAACATTTCTTTATAGATTGTCTTCCTCTGGAGCTGGAAGCTGGCTGGGGCAGCGGGGACCCCAGGGCCACAGGGCAGTGGGATGGAGCAGAGGATGTGACATTCGACGTTACCCCCCCCCCCCCCCCCCCCCCCCGTTAGGAACAGAAGCGTCAGTTTGAGGGAGACTCTCAGGGCTTACATTTCACAGAGGAGATTCACAAGCAAACTGTGTGTCCACACCGTCAGGGCTGCAGACACAGCACCTGGACTTACCCTCCTGTGCTGGTTCGCGCCCCCATTTCCAGCTGTCTGCAGGAGGTCCGACACTTCCTGAGTGGCCCAGACAGCAGGTTGCTGGCCCTCGCAGGAGTTTGGGCGGCACTCACGGTTTTGACCAGACACCCCTGGAGCCAGGTTCCTCAAAGAGCACAGCCAAACCTGCTTGCAGCCTTCCCCTCAGGGGACATGCAGTCCCAGAGAGGCCAGCCTGACCAGAGTCTCCACAATTGGGCCTGGGACTCTGCATTCCCCAGGCAGCACAGGACTGCTCTGGTCCCACGGCCGAGAGTCTCTACGCCGTACGGTCCCAGGCTCACGGCGGGCACAGTTCCAAGACCACTCAAGCTCGACTTGTATTTCGAATCAGCTGTGCTGGGAAGTCGGGGACAGAGTGTCACAGTGCAGTGAGGCTGTCCCCACCTGCAGCGGTGATTCCAGTGGAGTCACTGGAGAAAGGCAAGAGGGAGCTAGCACTCAGCAACAGAGGCCCAGCGGCACTGGACACCACGCGGGAAGGGGGAGGCCTGAGACTCTGGGAGTCTCTGCCCAGAGACAACTGTGAAGGAGCTTGGTCATCCGTGGTCCCAGAGCACAGCTAGGGGCAGAAGTCTCTCCAGTCCCCTCAGACCTAGGGCCCACGGACTATCACGGCCAGGAGCACTTCGCTGTCCCCTGGCCGTGAGCTCAAGCTTTCATGAACCCACTTCTGCATCCTTGCATTTGACTCTCAAATGAGCCCGAACGCGTGTCCCCATCCACCAGCCTGAAGAGACGCTCCCTCGGGACCACCTCCCACTCGGTGCTGACTGCTCCCAGTTCCATGTCCCCACCACACCCGTTCCTTCCCGAGTCCAACCTCTGCTCAGCTTTCTGCCTCAACCTACAAGTGGGCAGAGCTTAGTCAGGCTCCTTCGAGCCCGCCTCTGGCTGGGCCCCACCACGGCCTGTCCCCGCTGGGCCAGCCCAGCCCCATTGTAGTGAGAACCCTGCTAAGTCACTTCCGTCAGAATCCTAACGCTCAATTATCTGAACGATCCTCAGCCCCAGGATCTGAGCCCCCTGACCTGCCTCCCAAAAGTCCCCTGCCCAGGCTGCTCTGCAAGAACGCCTTCTCCCCGTGGTGTCCGCCCTCGGAGACGTGTCCCACGCTCGGACCCCCTAGTGGGACTGCCCGCATTGAGGGCCCAGCGGCCTTGTCTGGGTCTGCAGTGAGTGGAGCCACACCCCTCCCCGGTCCCAACAGTCTTCACTCTGATCGAGACGGTCGTGAAAGAAGACTTCTGCTCACACAAGCACCAGAACATGTTCTCTTTATCAACACACACGCACACACACTAAATTCCCATGGTTGGAGAAGGTCCAAAAACATCTCACCCAACCCCTTTGTTTTACAAATGGTAAAAACAAGACCCACGAAAGCTAAGCAAGTTATTTAAAGATAATTGCCTCTTGGTGGCCCTGCAGGACACGCCCTTGTTGGGCGACAGTGCATCAGATCAGATCCAAGCACTGCACTTTAAAGCCCAGCGGTTCGGGGGACCCCTCTCCCTGGTGAACAGGCTGGAGGAAGCACAGCCAGTTACCACACTTAGGGAGCTCCAACGACAGAGTTAGGCAGGGTTTCCGAAGAAGGGCTAGGGTACACCTTCAATACATAAAATGGTATCCTGAAGCCCGAATTCTCCTATTTAAAAAAATTCTCTCAATGTCCTGCTCTTAGATTATATGGTCCTTCAGTGGGACTTGCCCCATACAAGGCCTGGAGAGAGCACTCGTGGCCTGGCTAGACGCCTGTTAGACTCTCTCGCTTTCTCAGCTCTTTCCGTGCAGAAGTAGCCGAGTTAAATGCTTATTAGCACTGCCTTGGAAGAGGAGCTCAGCCCAACAGTCATTGTGGGTTCTCAGTTTAGAAGCCCTCCCTTCAACGACTGTATTTTTGGTGGTGCGAATTCAATGCTGATGTCTTCCACTGGCATCCTCTCCACTTTTAACGTATTATTTCCTGGAGCCGAACTTTTGTTGGAAGTCCAAGTTTAAATCGGGCCCCATCCCAGAGTGGTTGTATGTTGAGTGCAAAGGTCATTCTGTCGTTTAACTGGGGGCATCTGCGGCAGTTCTAGTGCTCCTTCTTTCTTCAAAAAGTTGTTCGGAGGTAATTTCAGCATCGTTCTCCTTTCAGCTTTGGAGGGGTGCATTTCCTCTGTTCAGGATACTGCCTCCTTTTCCGGCAAAGCAGTCATAGGGTTTGACTCTTTAGTGGGCATGCTGACTGTGTGGAAGGAAATGATGGTTTTACAGACTTGTTTGTTCTGTTGCCAAGCCCGAGATCTAACTCTGGGGGTGACCCAGCAGGGCAGAAGCTAGGGTCTTCAAGTGGCTCTTGGAAAGAAGCAGGACACACAGGTCTGTGGAGGCCAAGACTGTCTCTCTCTTCGTTCTTCCTTTTCAGAAGTAACTGGACACATTCCTGTGTCCCCTGTCCCGTGTCCTGTGGGACTGGCGAGCCTAAACGGCCCTGTCTGTCATTGGTCCAAGACAGTCTAAAAGTTCATTTTCTTGCAGGAAGATTATCCCAGAGCAACCTGTGAACACTTAAAAGCACACTGGACATCCCAAATACCTATCTTCTTGTGGTTTTAACAAAAAGGTTTTATGGGCCTTTCGTTCATTCTTGCTTCTGATTTAAGCTGCCCCTTCGAAAGGCCTTCGTGAGCGAAGCTCTTTCTCTACTTGCTTCCTTTCCCCGTGATCAGTCGATTCTGGATCCACTCGGATGATTGTGAAAACGTGGCTGCATTTGTCCAGTTGGAAACAAAAACAAATGTCTTATTGCGCCCCTCTCTGGTTCCTGTGGCACTGAGGGCACTGTGGACATCCCAGGGCACCTGGAAACAAGCGTCGCTTTGGGGAGCTTCGACGGCTGTCCAACAGGTTCCGTCACCCGCCCTTCACGTGGAGGGCGGGGTCTGAGGGCGCTCGGTTCAGAGTCAGTGGCCTCTGCGGGCTCTGCTCCCCGCTGCCCTCGCTGCCGCTCCTGTATGTTGAGATAACAGTTCACTTCGAACTAGACCATCTTCTGGTCAGAAAAAAAAGTGACGTGCTTTTCCTCACAGAACAACCTTTTTGTTGGGGATGCAGTTCAGTAAATCACACGTTTTGAGGCAGCGGGAGGTTTCAGGGGTTGGGCAGTACAACAGGATACGGAACACCAAGTCTTTTTAAGATGCTTTTCGTAGAAGACTTCCTCGCTATTCCATACGTGTAACAACACGGTAACTTTAGCCCTGAGCACTCCACCTGTCTCGGTGGAGCTCCAGCTTTGGGGACGGGACGGCGAAAGAGAAAGCAGAACCACAACTGTAGTTGACCTGTTCCTGAAAGGCTGAAGGGAAATCCAAGGTGAGTCCAGATGCTGAGTAATGAATGTCAGGTGTGCAGGGATTCGTCTCAGGAGTTAGAAGGCAGCAGGACAGCCTTCGTGCAACCCGGAAGCCAGCTCCGAAGACGACTCTGCCGTGTGTGGCTAGAAAGGGTCTCGGCCAGCGGTGGCCAGGGTATCGGGTTCCTGTCTGTGGCCCATGATTAGTTTCTTCTAAGGCCAGCAAGTCAAGGGAATTAAAACCAATCCTACATCTGAGTGGGAAAGAGAAAACTGAAACCAAAACCGACTGCTTTCTCCATTGGAAACCTGGAAATGAAGTTTATTAAAAAGTTGTTTTGATATTCACAGTTTGGGGTTTCTTCCCAGAGTCTCCGGCAAACATGAATGTCTAGGTTCATATTTTTGATATGTATGCAAAATCCTGGGTGACATGTTCTGAGATTCATTGCACGTCCCCGAACATGACCGCTGCATAGTCTAACCACACATAACTGGAAAGATCACTGAAATGTAAGTTTAAACTGATATGGATGCTTTGAGGACTCCTGGCTGATAAAAATGCAAACACCAGGGACTATTCAGTTGGGGTTTCCTTCGCTGGAGTGACCCCTCGTCCTCCACTCGATTCGGGGGCTCCAAGGGCAGGTTACACAGGCTCCGTCGTGAGGAGACGGTGAATAGCACCTAGGGTTACCGAAGGTCAGCTCTCAGCCACATGCCGTTTAAACATTTTGCGGATAGGAACTCACGTATTCCTCTCTACATTCCTATAAAATATCGTTGTGCTGTTTTGCAGATGAAGGAAGTAATCGCAGAGAGGTGGAACCCAAGGTTGCATGGCCAGAAGTGGCCAGAGCTGGAGTACTAGCTGAGGAACCACTCGAATTTTGCAGGTAAGAAACCCAAGGCTGGAAGAGGCTCAAAATTTCCCCGGAGTCAAAAGCCTGGTAAGTGGTAATGCGGCAAGTCAAACAAGGTCTGGCTTTTCAGCCTTGGCTTTTAACCGCTTGATTGCAAAGTTTACTTTAAACCCTGGCTGCTCACTGTTGGGTTTGGTACTGGGATAGTCACACAACTGTATTGCTGAATTCTGGCCACAGAGCACGAAAGATGTATTGGTTTCTTTCTCCTACCACTTGGTTTTTAGGGTCTCTTCCTCTTTTGCGGCCTTCATATGTGCAGATCCATGGCTTTATGTCAGGATACGGGCAGAGGCTGAGGAAGGTCCACGCATGGTGTAGGTGGGAAAGATGCCGGTGAGGAGAAATGTTCCAGAACCCTGGGGGAGCATTTTCAAAGCACATCAGCGGAGCCCCTGACCGAGCCACTCTGTCCCCATGGGGTGGCGGCTTCCAGGACGAAGGGCTTGAGGCCCTGTGATTCCTGAAAGGTTCTGCAGAGAACCTATGCTGTCTCCAACGTGACTGAAAAGTGTAAGATGCCTCCCCAACCCCGACTGTCTCAAGCTGTCTGGTGTCCTTGGGAAAGCTTTCATCTCGCCGCCACTCCCGAGAATTCCAAAGGGCAGGGACGATGCCCTTCATCTTTAATGTCTGCCTCGTGGCACCATGCTATCTGGGGGCACTTCCAACCTGCAGGGGGGTTTTCTCACTACAACGAAGATCAGGGTGGGTCTTCCCCTTTACGCTTCTCTCTAAGAAATGTATCTAGTTGGGGATCGTTGTTATGGGCTGAGCTCTTCTGAGTACGGATTTCATAATCGAATGTATCCGCTCTCGATTCCTCCCAGATTGCGTCATGTGCAAATTTGAAAAGTAGATCTTAGGCCAGATGTGCGAGTCCGTTACGAGAGACCTCTCTCTGGGAGAATACTGACTAGTAACACCTGGGCGTACTCTTAGGCTGTGCTTGTTCAGCCAGCTATTGAGATTTCTGGCCCTCCTATGGCCTCATCATGTTTAAGGGTGTAGGTTTGAGTCAGACATGTTCAAATCCTGGCCGTGCAGATGGGCTGTGGACAAGTTACATAACGTTTTTGAAACTTGGTTCTCTCCCCTGAAAAGGGGGGCTAATAATATTAGTCTCAGAAGTCTATTGGAAAAATTGAGATTTTACGTGTGTGTGTGACCTATACATATATATATATTTATAAAACCTCCCCTAGAACAGTCTCTAAAATATATTCATTGTGCAGCAAATGATAACTATTATTATTATCTATGTGGGTATTTGGAATTTGATCAGTATGACTTTCTGTATCAGACTAATATCTGATCAAAGGAAATAATGAGGCATAGTTGACTTAGCTTGCTTTTGAACCACTGATGGCATATTAATACTCACGTTTTTTTATTTTTTAAATAATCTAATATATGGTTTTAATTTATTCATGTTTCTCAATTTGTACAATCTTTGACTGAGGTTTCCATTTTTCTGTAAACAATGAAATAGGGTAAAACTGGCCTTTCTAATCTTAGTGTTGGGCTCACACCAAGAACCCAGAGAGCGGATTAGGGACTATGATTGGTATTTTTATTCAACGGCTAATTTTTCACAATGCTATAGTTTGTTGTGAAACTATGGCATGAAAGGCTAAAGAGATATTAAAGATTTACTTCAGGTTACATAAGAGTTCACCGCCTTTAATAAAAAGCAGGATGTTCGCGGGGTGCCCCAGGAACTCTGAATGGGCTTCTGAGTGTGTCGAGAGGTCACTTTTCAGGGTTTGATCAACATTTTCATCTCTTTTTGTAGCTTCTAAAATCACATTCAGTCTAAGCTGCCTAATAACCTCAAGAAAATATCTCCGAGTTTGTTACACGCACTCTGGGTAACGTTTGCTGGGCCCTCTCGGACTTCAGGAATAAGGTCCAGTCATTTAGCTGTGAAACAGAGAACCACTGGCGTATTAGCTTCCACGCTGATGCAGAGAGTGGACGAACGTTTTAACAAAGGCACTAATGGCGGTTTTCTTTAACCTGCGGTGGGGATAATTAATAGCCCAGGCCCTTTCGGGAAGCCCCGAAAGCAAAATGGAGAAGCTGACTCTTTCCATGTGAGTTCTGGAGAGGGTGGCAAATGTGTGATGGTTCCACTGTCTTCTCCTGCAGTCGACATTCCTCGGGGCGGGAACGGTGTGACTGATTACTGAACACTGACTCAGTGCTGGCACTGAGGGTCACAGAGTAGGGCTGGCCCCTCCTGGGGGTGGGGGGGGCGGTCACAGTGCCCAGCAAGGTAAAGAGATGACTGCCCGGGATGGGAGGCTCAGGGAGGGCGCTGCACCAGGACGCTGTCCTTTCAGTGGGCATCTTCGTGAACAAAAAAGGGCCGCGACGCGGTAGGGCCCGGGAGGGCCCGCCCCGCCCCGCCCCGCCCCGCCCCGCCCCCTGGTGCTGTTGTCTGCGATGCTGGCAACGCGCCTGGAAGCTCCACGTGAAGGCGCAGCGAACTGAGCGCAGAGACCCTGGACGGGAGACGTCATCATGTGCACCACCTGCCTGAGCAGAGAGAGAGAGACCCCTGGATGCGCAAAGTCACCGCCTGAGCACAGAGACCCTGGACGTGTGACGTCACCACCTGCACCACCTAACAGCACAGAGAGACCCTGGGCCCCCAGCGTCGCTGCCTGTGCTGCGCGGCCTCCTCCTGGGAGCACCACGAGCTAAAAGTACACGCGATTCTCCCAGCATTGCTACAGTAGCGACCGCCCAGCTCTTTTTCTTTCGTGATGTGAATGAATTATGGATAAGGAATACATCCAAGATGTGCAAAAGATGCGTTACACGCACCGTTTAGATAACAATGATGCTGACGGAGGGGGAAAACCGCGCGGGTACCTCGCTGAGATGAAACAATAACGAGGTGCCTGCAGGACCCGTTTTAATGACAAGTGCGGCGTGGCCCCGCGCATGGCCCCACACAGGCTGCGCACACGCCAGGAAATTAATTACCACTTGGCAGCCGGGCAAATGTATGCGGCTTAGGGTGGCGTTGTAGAAAATAAATATTCTTTTAATCAGCGGTGCTGGCTCCTTTCCTCAAAGGTGGCATCGAACTTTACATGCGTGAGTCACATATATTTAGGAGAGGATTTCAGAGCGAAGGGCTGGCCTGGCTTTCCTGGCAGGTGTTTGTTTGCACGAGGCTTCCCTGAGTATGGTGTGGGGGGCGCAGGTCTTGCGGGCACTCAGAGAACAGGACTATTTATCATCACCTACAGCGTGTTACCACAGCTGCCTCGGCCCCGTGCTGGGGGAGACCTGCCCGGCAGGGTGGTTCTGTGTGGCCCTGGGCCTGTCTGCAGGTCAGAGCTGCGGCTCCCCCTCACCTAGGGGGGCTTTCTCAGCCCAAGACCCACCCTGAGCTGCCCCAAGCTCCTGGCCGGCAGCTGACGGGGCCGCTCCACTGAGGAAGCCAGAGCAGCGAGTGATGAGAGATACCGGGGTTTTAACAGCACAGCAAACTAATGCACAGACTCGCTGAGCACAGGTGGTAACTTGGGTGCAGTTTCCCGTCCAAAGAGGAGGGAAGGGCATCATTGCACAGGGTGAAGGTAGAGTCCTGGCTCTTGTCGTGCGCGGCATCCTGTCGTCTCTGAGGCCACACCTGGTTCTGGAGGTGCCACTTTGCCAGTGATCGACTACTGAGACGGATGCAAGTTAGACGGAGTGACGTCTGTGATAGCGAAGGTGCCGCGGTGTCGCTTCTGTCCCCAGGCCCCTCTGAGGGGGCTGGCAGTGTCCCAGCATTTCATTCCGCCTGAACTTTTATCCAGAAGCAGCACAACCAACCCTTCTTCAAATGTATTTGACACTTTCATTACATTTTAAGTTCCTGCCGGCTGGACAGGCAACCCTCGCTTTGTATTTAACCTTGGAATCATTTAGATCCTCCAAAGTTGACAGATGCGGGACAAGTCCCGAGTTCGTCATGGAAAGGGGATCCTTCATATCTTCCCGATTATTTCTGTGCCCCCCAGAATGAGTCTGGTAGAGGAACCTCCATTGCAAATCCCAGAGACGGATCTCAGAAAAACAACTTCCCCCTTTTCTTTTTCAAGGTTTGATTGGCATTATCAACCGTATTTTCAAAGAGGAAATTGTGAGTTTGTATGTTAATAAGTGAGCCTATATGCAAATGTATTTTTTAGAATGATTTTCTATTATTTTTCTCTTTCAGTTAAACTCCTAATGGTAATCTATAAAATCTATTGTTGTTACCTGTAGAACGTTCATATAAACACTAGGTATACATGCTAATTAAAAAATATCATTTGATGATAATAGAGGTGATAGGGATAATGATAAAATACTCTTTCTTTCAGATGACTGACTTACACTGAAATGATATATTCATTCGATGCAATGAATATTCAATGTGATTTAATAAATATTCATTGGCCACCTGTGCTAGGCCCTAGGGAATATTAAGATGAGAAAGATTGCGTGCTGGTTACTTACAGGGGTAACAGGGGTAGGCGGCATTGTTGTCAAATATGCACCCCCTTCCTGCCAGAGGGTTACACCCCCCAACCCGTCAGGAGGTCTGCACCTTGCAGGGTGTTCTGGGCCCAGTGACTTCAGCCAGGAGTGTGGCCGTGCACCTGATGAAGGTGCCACGTGAGCAGGTTCAGGGAGCATCGTGGGCTCCCGTCAGCTCCTCTGCTCTTTGCTTTTTGCTGCGAGCCTGGTGTGTCTCGACCGAGAGCTGCTCCTCGCTCAAAGCATAACCCTGACCCCGAGCTGTGTTCTGCAGCTGCCAGCATGCAATGTGTCTGTTGTCTCCGAGGTTTTGGAAACTGCTTCCTCATCGCTGCCAGGAAGCTGGCGAACACACTCTGCACAGAGCTGACCTATCCAGTATGTTGGTTCTAGGGCATCGGACATTCTAAGAGGCCACTGCGAAACTGATGACCAAGAAAGGAGCCAAGTTCTAGTTCAAGAATCCTCCTGCCAAGTCAAGTTATGGGACAGTTGAGAGGATCTGTGGGCAGCTTACATCTGGGGTTATCTGGCCAAGTTTAAATACGGATATATTTTAGTGAATTAGCTGTGCAGCTCTCTTCACGGAATGTAGGTCACCCAAAGGAATAGCTGTGTCGTGACTTATTCCTCCTAATGTGCCCACCTAGTGTGAGTCAGTTGTTAGTTCAAGGTCAAACTTCCACGTTTTGTCTATCCAGTGGAATGAAAATGAAGACTTTTTTTTTTTTCAGGGTGGTTCTCATGTGAGGGATACAATCCCTCCACAATAGTCTGTTGTCTCTTAGTAAATGTTAGACGTGACCGAGCGTCTGTAACTCTTTCTCCCCCAGGCTCGGGGTTGCCTGATTCTGACCGAAGCCAGGGTAAGGGAAGGCTTGGGTGCTGTAGGGCGTGTTTGCGTGTGTCTGGGGGAGGGAGGGAGAGTAGCAGCTACAGGCCCCACCCACACCCACTGCGCTGTCGTTCTGAGATCTCTCCAGTGCGCCTGTGCCCACCAGCTACCAAGTGAAAGTCCTGTGGCACCCTGAAGAGACAGCTGAAAAACCGGGATCACGGAGCACACCTTCGTGAACTGCTTCCGGGACATACTTTCCCACAGATGCTTTGCCAGCTGCCTTTGCTCGGACTTGGTGCCAGGACCCACGGTGGGGTAGCCATGCCAGCGCCCCCTGGTCTGGGTGCCCCCGAACCACATGTGGCCCCTCCCGCCACCCCTCCCCTGAGAGTGTCCCTGAGAGGGTCCTGGCTCTCCAGCTCTCAGCTCCACCACAGTGTCACTGGAGAAACACACTGAGAGTTCAGTGCCACCGCTAGCTAGGGAGCAGGTCCTTGAACCCCACGCCTGCGAGGGACCGTCCATGAGCAGGAGCTCTGTTTCTGTGTGTTACCTGTCGTAAGAGCCTGACACTTCCCCCTTTGCCTGGCAACCAGAGCGCTTTTACCTTCCAAAGTCTGTCCTTCCTGCCTTCCTCCCTTCATCCCAGAGCGTCTGCGGTACAGGAAGCTCCCGCTGGTGTCTGCGCTGGGATCGCAGGGAGGAGCTGGACCAGCCTGGGCCCTGCCTCCCGGGTTCGCAGGCGGGAAGAGGAACTAGCGTCTCCTCATTCCCTTACCCTGTGAATGGCCCCAGCAAAGAGCCCCACCAGGTCCTCACAGCAGCACCCGTAGCGAGGACCTGTCAGCATCCCTGACTTACTGATGAAAACAGGACCCGCAGAGAGCAGGACAGGTCCCGCAGGAGACAGACAGTCGCGGGCAGAGTGGAGCTTCATGCTGGGGCTGCTCGCGGCCGAAGCCTCGGTGTTAAACCCTGCACTCCAGCGGGGAGCACCTTCCACACCGCTGGAGAGTTTGTTGCACAGTCATCGTTGTTACTAAGTTTGTCAAAAGCAGAGCCCTGTCCCCACACTGGCCAGAGTATGTGCTTTGCTGTTTTGATCATAAGGAAAAGGGTTTCCAGAAACAGAGACCTAAGCGTGCCATTCCCGCCTGCTCCTCCTCACTGTCTGACATGGAGCCCAGCCAGGCCTGACGCCGCCCTCAGGCAGGTGCCCCGGCCAAGTGGGGCTCCTCTCCCACACTCACTGTCCCACCTGGGCCCGCTGCTGGGGTCACAGGGCGATGGGCGGGGACACCGGGACGTCTCCCTCCATCTGCCGTCAAGCCCCTGGGAAGACAAGTGGGCGACTTCCCACCAAGGAGAGGGCAGCGTGGTCTCCTTCCTGGGCAGATCGGAGGACCCACAGGGACATCTCACAACAGCTGGGAGACTCACCATGCAGAATACAAGGGAGGGAGTCATCCGAAATATGTGTGGATTTCCCCCCAAAGGAGCAGCAGGATTCTGAAACAATCGAGTCGGGACTTCCGACGGCACTGCGCCTGCCTCACTGCGGATGGCTTGTCTCGTTGGAAGACACCCAGAGAATGTTGGCCTCTGGCTTAGGAACTCTCGCTGGTAAGAACTGCTTGTTCATCTCCTCTGCTTCCCCGAACGGCAGCATCTGAGGTTCCCAGGTTGACCGGGGGCTGAGAGCCGTGTTTCTCAAATATCTCAACGGGGGGCCAGGGCCATGCACCCCGGAGACACCTGGAGTCGTTAGGAAAGATGCAGATCCCATGTCCCTCCACAGCCGGAAGGCAGGAGAAGCCCCAGGGAAGGGACCCAGCACTGAGCGCGGGGCCCCTGGTGTGGGCCGTGCTGACATCCGGCCTTCCATGCCCAACCCCACCGGCCCATAGGTAACACAACGCCCCGCAATGGCGAGTTCATTAAACAGATCTCAGTCGGGAGGGAACAGAGCAGTTTCCTTCAGGGAGAAAATCAAAACTACAGCTTTTGAGAAAGCACGGCTTCCTCTGTTCGCCCTCCACTGTGCATTTTCAAATGAAATGTCTCTCCTTGAAAGAAACTTCACTTACAGCCTAAAAAGCGCCATTTAAACAATTTGAAACATCAGGTTTGTGGCCTGTGCCTGGTGCAGGCCCATGGGAGGGGACCTCGCAGGACGGCCAGCGGAGAGAGTGCAGTGTGGGCCCTGACCATCCTTCATCACCGGTCCCTTGCGGTCCTTCCCTTCCCAGCCCTTCCACCAGCATGCACTTTTCTTCCCTTCAGCCTCTCTTCCTATGTTTATTTTGAGCAAATAGTTAGGTATTGGGGCTGAAAGTCTGCTCAGACCCCTTATCAACGCAGAGGGTTAGCAGGGGAGGCAGAGGGAGGCCAGGCTCTCCCAGGTGCACCCCAGGAGGGCGGGTTTGCTAGAAAAATGGCCCGATTGGAACTCACATCCCTGTGGCTGGCCCAGTGGGAAAGCCTTTCAAATGTGCACCAGGCCACTCGGCCGAGTCCCAGGCAGAGCCATCAACACCGCCACCTCCTTCCCAGGCAGCAGCTTCTGTGGACCACGCATTGTTTTACTGAGCTGTGCTAAGTGTTTTCCTGTTGGAAATGAGGAGCTTAGTAATTACTCTAAGTCTGAGGCCATTGAGCCAGGCGCTGTCGGGCGCACGCGGGTTTCCCGGCAGGCGCCGCCTTCCCCTGCAGCGCGCAGGTTTCCCGTTGCATATGCCAAGCTCCAGGTGAGCCAGTGGGTCCATATGTGACACCTTTTAATTACCCCTGGTTGCAAGTGCAGCTTGTCTTGTGAGTTATTTGATCATTTGCTGCTCTGTCACGGAGACAAGACACTGGGGCTTCGCTGGGCTGGGGTGGCTGGGAACGGAGCAGTGTCTGCGAGCCTGGACTGGAGGGAGAGCCCTGCGCTCGACCACAGGACCTCAGGGCGGCAGGTGACCTTCCAGCCCAGGTCCTGGACAGGCCCTCGTCTCCACTGGCCTTGCCGTTGCAAGAGTTCTGGGGGGAGAGGGCTTGTCGCGGCCCCATTGGGATGGGAAACACTGAACAGCCTTCCCTACACACCTCTTTCTGGGCTTTTCCTGTAAGCTTTGTGGACCAGCGGCCACCCAGCTGGGCTCCTGGGGCGGGACGGAGAGCTTCGGAGCTCACCCTGGCTCAAAAGAGAAATGGGGGAAAGGTGGCAGGAGGGGGGCTGAGAAGGAAACCTCTGCAGCTGGAGAGAGACTTTCGCACACCCGCCCAAATCTGCTGAGTTACTACTGACTGTAAGAGACTGAAATTTGACCGTCTCCACTCCAAGCAGCATTTCCAGCCCACCTGCATCACTCTGACGGAGTCAGAACAAGCTGTTTTCGGTGACCCGACCCAGTGTCTCCCACCCCTTGCCTCCACACCCAGCACCAGGTTCCAGCTTGGTCCTGGCCTCCATCCGCCCCTGGTGCCTGCACTTTTGCAGCCGGGGATCACCATGTGCCGCCCGTCCATCTCCTGTCCTCCCAGGCCCAGGAAGTTTTCTCCTCTGGCCTCAGAATTCTGTGCCCTCCTCTGTGCCCTCCTGGCTTCCACGTGGAAAGGTCAGTCTCAGTGAAGTTTTCCGTGGTTCATACACTTTATACAGAGACAGGGACTTAAGCTTCCCGCCTACATTCCCCACAGCACGGAGCTCTCCCCAAAGGAGAGCTCTTCCCCAGAGGAGCCAGTGCAGGTGGGGGAGGAAGGGAAGGCACGTAAGCCCTGCCCCCTCCGGGCGGGCACAGAGGGCAAGAAGGCAGCATCAGCAGTTAAGGGAGAGGGAGGCACAGTGAGTGCTGTGGGTGGGTGACCCGGGCACGGGGCCCAGGGTCCCGGTGCGGAGCAGGGCGCCTGGGGCGAATCTGTGAAGAGTGGGTCCCACTGGTCCTGGAGTCTCTCGGACAGAAACAGGACAAGGGCCAGGCGGCCGGGCAGCCCAGTTTTCTGAGAGTCCTTCCCAAGGTATTCACAGCAGCCAGGAGGGGCTGAGGGGCCCAGCAGGAACGGTCGAGGAAGGAGGGACTGGGAGGACAGGAGGGGGCTCTGAGAGTAACAGGGCTGAGGCAGGAAGGAAGGGGGCAGCTGGGTGCAAGGTGAAGGTGAAGGGCAGGGGGAGTGCCTGCTGGGGCACAGCCCTTCTTCACCCAAGCGTCCCAGCCCTAGACCCAGAGGGACACACACACACCCCTTTTTTCGTCACGGGTACATGCGGCATGGTAGCCTTGTCCAATGCCCAGGGAGCCAGCCCCAGTTGCCCCTGAGGCCCAGTCACCCTGGTCATTTAAGCACCCTCCACACCTTCCCCTTCTAGGCAGGGCAGGCCCTGGTGTGAGTCCTCTCTCCTGGTGCCTCAGGAAATGCATGTTCCTACATCTGGACTTTGTGGACTGTAGAACATTGGTAACCAGTAGTAACTTACACCTCGTTCAATAAGTTAGGCCCCAATGTCTCTGAAAACCATCAATGTGAATTTATAGAACCTTCCAGACAGAATTACCCAACCTCTAAACTGCTCTCAAATCCAGGCACCTGTTTGCTGCCCCACAGGGCAACACAATCTTTATACCCACTTTCCACTGGCTGAGAAGGTGGCACCCTAGCACCTTGTCTATTTGCAAAATGTTAGTGAATTGGCACGTGGCCAGGCCTCGGCTTTGGAGACTGACCCAGGAGCCCATCACACTCAGCACGCCTCACACCCCCTCCGCTCAGGGGCGAACTCCACGGTCCGGAGCTCAGGAAGCTCACTTTAGTTTGCATTTTAAAGCCTTTGTTAAACGGGGGTCCTCTGCATAGGGGTGGGGCGTCTCCTTCCGCCTCTGTTTGGGGAGGCTCTGTTTTGTTCGGCAGAGGGCACCCCTGAGGTCCCTGGGCAGGTGTGCTCCCATCTCTCCTGAGGGCTGCACCTTGTGTCGCTGAGCTCCGCCCTTTCTGAATCAGTGCGAGAGCGCAAGGACTGCTGCGACCTGGACACATCACGTCACAGGCTAAGAATCAAGAAAAACAACAACAAAAGACTCATAGTTTCAACTGGGAAAAAATGGGCGTTTGCAGCAAAATTAAATGGTGGGTTTAGCTTGGCCCCTAGTGGACAGTAGTGCTCATTTCCACGTCTGATCCGTAGACTTCGCTTAACCGAGGGGCAGAACCAAATGGCCCTGCAGAATGAGCTACCGCTCGGCTCGGGAAATGGAGCTCCCTCACGCCACAATTGGATGAGTGTGCGGTGAGCGGACAGAAAGCCCGGGAACACTTGCACACTCAGTACCAGGAGTGCGAGTAAGCGGGTGTGCCAGTTCAGATGGTCGATTCTCTTCCATTCCTAATCAGTTCAGAAAAACACTAGCATGAGCTCGGGATAAAGGTGTGCCGTTCTTTTGTTGCCCGGAAGTAAGGAATAATTTACTTTTTGTAAAATAAGCAAAAGCATGTGAAATAAAAAGAACACACAAACAAACCAAAAATCAGGTGAGTCCAATATAGGGTCAGCCGCACAGGCCGAGGAGGAAGGGTGCCATCTGGTAGCTCTGTGCCAGCCCCGTGTGATGCCTGTCACCTCTCACCGCGATGAAACGACGCCATTTCTCGCGGTTAGAGACCCCACCCATCTTCAGTTCTCACGGGGCATCTTCCAGTCCCCTGGGCTCCAGCGATTGTAGGTTCTTCTCAGTCCTTCGGCAGGAAACAGTGTAGCCGTGCAATTGGTGCAGCGTAGCCATCGGTCTCCTGTTCTGCTTCCAATTTAGTCCTTTATTGCGATATGCTGTCATACATACTTGGAATAACATACATGTGACATCCCATTGGTTCTGATGGGACACCCTATACACACACCAATTGAGCCCTAATGGTCTCCAAGGGTCCTCAGCCAGCTGATCAATTTTTAGCAGGTGCCTGCGATGATCTGTCGCCAGAAGAGTGAGCACAGTTCTCCGAGCATCGGGTGGTGCCACCTCGCTGTCTCTGGCGTTGGCTCTCTCTGCAGAGTAATGACGGACCGCGCTGGCCCCACAGCTGCTGCCTCAAGAGCCATCACGTGGGGGCTCTGCCCTCACCGAGCATTCACGTTGCGCAGCAGAATGCCCCCCACGTGCGTCTGTGCGCTCCCCGAAACGCCCCCCCACTCCCCGCAAGAGCATGCTCTGGGGACTCTCTGCACACAGGCGATTACTTCCCGTTTGCTACGAAGTATCCGGGCAACGCTAGGCGTGGCCCAGGGGAAGGACTTCCTGCCAGTTCTTACTTTTCCTGCTGGATGCAGGTCCGGGTTCTGCGCTCTACCTCACCCCGCAGATCAGGGGTTGGCCGTGTGCTGCACTGTTGCGCCACAGCAACCGTCCAGGCGATCAGTCAACTGCAGGGAAGGTAGCTGGCTACTTTCCAGTTTGCGCCCGAAGAGAGTAGGGGCGAGTGGTTGCTTTAAGTAGCTGGTCAGTCGGGAGGAAAGAGAGGGAAGAATTTGAATTCCTTCTTTAGCGGAGGGTCACAGGGTCATGGCCTTGGTGTGGCGCCCCCCCACCCCTACCCCCACCAGGGAGGGAGGGCAGACGAAGCTGCAGCTTCCAATTCTCCTCCTTCTTCCTTTACCCAACCGCAGAGGGAAAATGCCTCTAATCCAAACAAATGGGGCCGCGTTGTGATCGTCATGTGGTCGTGTGACTGAAGAAAAAGTAAGCGGACCCCTGGGCTCAGCTGGGAGCCCCGTGAGATGACTGACTTGCCTCGGCATCTCTCCTCCATCTCTGCTCTCTGCCGTTCTGCTGAGACTGGGTCCCGCTGGAGTGCCCATGGCCACGGGCCTGGTGACTAACCCACTGAGCCAAGCAAAGGCCATCTGCTTACTCGCGTTGACATTTTAATAACATCCCGCTTGGACCTTTGTTATTTTTCTTTGTGTGCTACATCTTTGTTTCAGCCTTGCAGCTGAAATAATTTAGTACAATGAACACTACCAAAGCTCACTAATTAAAACCCACAGAGAGACTGTTACATGTTTCTGCCGTGTATACTTTCCGTGGGAAATGGGCCCACCGAAATGTGTCAGCGGAGCATCAGATTGCCCTCTTCATTACAGTTCACTGTGCATTTTAGTTGCAGTAAAAGAAAAGAGGCTTCACCTTAAGCAAAGCAATACCCTCTTTTATTTCCATCTTACTTTGCAATTCCTGCGTGTGGTGATTTTCTTGGTAAACACCATAATAGATTATTCTAAGGATCCGGTAGAGTGGAATGGCGTCAAACAGCATTGCTGGTGGCAGAAACAATGGTAAATGCAGACCTCTTTTGGTTTATAAATACGTAATTTCTTCCGGTGAAGACTGACTATGACCTCGCATTTATATACATAAATCACACCTAGTGTGACAGACTCACAACATGCTGCATGTGTGGCCTTCTGGGACGTGACTGTCTCCAGCACCTGTCCCAGTCAAAAGCTTATTAATTACCCCCAAGTAATTCATAGACTCCCTCCCATGCGTCCCGAGACATAGGGGGATGTTCGAGGAAGAAGAACGAAGACTTAAACGTGCAATTAGAAGATCCCCTGAAATACTGAGTCAAGTCTTCGCGGAACACTAAACACACAAAAACCCTGTAACCTAACCTAGACTTCGCCGAGAGCACAGATGGTAAGGCGGGCGGTAAATCCACGCAGGATGCTACGCTGCCAGCTGAAAGTTAAGCACGACCCAGGCGGGGCAGCCACGGAGGATTTAAATAGCGGACCGGGAGCTTGTTCCCTTTCCCAAGGAGGCTCCGTATTGCAGGCATTTGTCCTGCTCTAGTGAAATAATAATTACAGCTTAAATTATGCAGTGCTCTTCAGAATAGCATACCCTTTTACACACATAATCCCATAGAATCTTCTTGATCGCGCTGCGAGTAGGTCGGTACCCCTCCGTTTCCATCCATGGACGGGAAGAAGAAAGCGGCTCAGAGGGAGAGGGCAAGAGGGTGGTGCGACGTCAGGCACCTACCGCACCATCGGGCAGTGCCTGCATCCCAGCTGCGCCCCTTAGCCCCACGAGCTGAGTCTCATCCCTGAGCCAGGCTGGGACACTCTGCCCTCTGCCCCGTCTCAGGGCGGGTTCCTTCCTTTCAGCCGTCTTTACTCGCACTTCAACGGCCGTGGCGCTAATGCCCAGCCAGTGATCTATGTCGTCAGTCACTTAGAGATTAAATACATGAGTTTACAGTGCCAAGTTCATTAGTCCTGCCACGCATTAATAAGCTACAGAGGAAGAAGGAGGTAGGAAGCTGAGTATTAATCAGACGTCGTGACCACTGAAGAGACGGCTTACCTGTATGCTGGACAGGTGACGCAGTTGCCAAAGTCCAAGTTCAGGCTGTGAATCTTCCACATACGAGCTGCCTTTGAGCAAATCAGTTAATCTCTGTGGGCCTTATCTGCAGAACAGGTTTTTAGAGAAAGGATTAAAAGTACCTGGGGGTATGGACCCTCAGTGAGGGTTGTCATTACTGGGAGTGGAATTCAGCCAGAGTACTAAGCGCCACATCTACTTCAACTGGGAGCATCTGGGGGACAAAATTTTAAGAATTAAATCATAAATAAAGATCAAACCTTTGGTATTGTTTGGCTAAATATTTACCACATTCATCATGCTGTTTTCTAGGTAGTCTGGACAAACATTTATGATTCATACCTAAAACTGTACTTATAGGACAGGATAATCACTAACATTGGAAGGTCTGAAATAAAATGTGGTCAGGGACAGAGAATTCTAACATTCACAGCATGTGAGAACAGGAAGATGTGATGACGTTTGTCTCCAAAAGTGGGGACACCACTTCTCTTTGACGTCATCGTCAGCATATCAATGATAACTGAAATTTCAAAAATCAGCAAGCCTCAGTAAGTACCTGAGTTCTAAAAGGTGCCAACTCCTGATAGGGAAAAGCCCCAACATAAGA
Source organism: Desmodus rotundus (assembly GCF_022682495.2). Taxonomy (NCBI): domain Eukaryota; kingdom Metazoa; phylum Chordata; class Mammalia; order Chiroptera; family Phyllostomidae; genus Desmodus; species Desmodus rotundus. Next base: position 54,524,528 of record NC_071398.1, on the reverse strand, counting down.
CCATAGAACAGGAGAACTCAAGTAAGCGAAGAACAGGGCAGCTGTCAGAACCACAATAGATGCTTTGTTTGTGTACATTTAATTCTGGAATTTAAGAATTGACAGCAAAGCGTTCTCCCATAAAGAAGCCTTCAGTTCTCTCATGAGAAGGCTCCAGATGGCAAATGATAATAAATCTCTCAATTTTATGACTATGTTTTCACGAAGTTTTTAAGTGGTGCACCTTCTGAGTAAGCAACGCTACCTCTGGGTTGGGTTGGGTCCACCCCACTGTGGGTCTGCAAGACCAGGGAAATCAGGCTCCGCTATGCGAATCTCATCGGTAATGACAGATCAGTGCCAATAGAAAATCTTCCCTCGGTTCTTACATTAACTTTTTCCTTTTCACGTAATAGAGACGACCAATGCATAATTAAAGTTACACGGAAAAATCCAAGAAATCAGGGGATATGGGATATTCCTTGCTACAAGATGAGAAAGGAGAGAGAGAGAAGGCAATGAAGAAGACCCAAAGGGATGAGGTCAGAGGCTGCTGACCGCAGCGATAAGAGCCAGGACGGCATCCTTGGAGGCCCGGGGAAAGAGCACACGAAAAGACCAATGAGACAAGGAGCCCGAACGTAGCTCTGCTATCAGAGCAGAAGAGAATTTATCTCGAGTTCCATCATTTCATCTTTTCAATGAAGAACATTCACCAGGCAAGTCAACTGGTGCAGATAAAAGAAATACTTCTAAATTCCAAAGACGATTGAAGTTTAACAAAATTTTTTTAAGTGCTATGAATCCAGCAAGAAGCTTCAATAAATGAACCAACAGAATGTGTCTTCTTTGCGAAGATATTTATAAACTAAGAAGAGACTTGAAGAATATCAAGTCAACACAAGTCTAGACTCCGTGGTCCCCTGAGGCCCCCCGAGGTTCTGGTTTACAGGAAGCATGCAGCTGTCACTCTGGCCGGCAACAAATAAAAGCTGGACACACAGGGAAACCAACAACTCTTATTCAGTCCGTAAGAGAAGTGAGGTCACAGGGCAAACTGCTGTCCCCAAAACTGGAGAGACCGACAGACAAATACAGAAAGTCATGACTTCCCAACGCAGAAACTCATGGCCGCTGTGGGAAGCAGGGGAGGGACCCTAAAATGTAACTGATGAATCACTGAGGCTGGTTGGGGCGGGGGGTGCAGCTCTGAGAGTTAAAGACTCCAGAAGGACCCAGTCAGGAGGGACTGCCCTGTCTAACGATCACTAAAGGATGCTAACAATCCAGCCAAGTCCTGCCTCAGTACAGGACTCGTGTGTGTGTGTGTGTGTGTGTGTGTGCGTGCGCACACGAGGTACTGGTGTGACCCTGATAGCACGCAAGGGCTGGGGATGTGGACAACTCATCAGACTAACACCTACCTCAAGGTCAACATCAATGCTGCTGAGTCATTTGCTGAAGCTGGTGACTTCGAGCTTTGAACTGTATGGTGTCCCAAGCTTGGGTGATGGCCTGTACAAGGTGGGGAGTCAAATTAACGATCAACCCCCCATAAAGGGACCCTGAGACCATCTTCAGGGATCATCTTCAAGGTAGTCAGAAGCAATTCCACCCTCCTCCCGCCTCTGGGGACTGAGTGGAGATTTGACCATGAGCCAATCAGACCAGGAGGAGAAGCAAAGTTGCTTCTGAGCATTTTTAACCGCTAGCGAGTCCTTACATGGACCGAGAACCCACATGCGTGGCCCAGAACCTTCTGTGAACCTGAAGCACCCGACACATTCGATCCAAGACAATGGCAGTGATCTCGGGGGACTGTCTCTTGGTTCCAGGCCTCACAGCACAGCCACCAGCAGCTCTGAGAGCAAGTAGCGCACACATCACATAAACCCCCGGAGGTACAGAAGGACGCCCAGCCCGGTGCATGAGACCAGCAACAGACAGCTAAGCAGATTCCCCCAAGGCTTCAGATCTTAGAATGGAAAACAAATACAGTTATTGCATTTAAAGTAAAAGACAAGCTTATAAAAATGTCCCAGGAAACAGAAAGCAAGGGATTGTCAAGCCTATTTTCTCAGGTCTGGGATGCGGCCCCGCGGACACTGGCCCAGAGTTTTCCTTCCCAGGCGGCTCCCGCGTGGCAGCCCGGAGGCCTGCACTTCGAGGGTCACCACCAGGGACACGACCGCCAGGTGGGCAGGCACGCGAGCCTTGGAAAGAACTATGGAGAGAACGTGTAAACTTGGAGGACGGGTCAAAGGGAGCCACCCCACTGCACCGGGAAGTGCAAACACGTGGAAAACGTCAGAGTGATGGACATGCAGAAGGAGAGGTGTGAGAAGGGGAACACGAGTCGCAGAGGTTGGGACGGAGAGAGCGATGGTCGAAGATTTTCCCGAAGGGACGTGAGACACAACTCACAGATTCAAGGCATCACATAAATGTCAAATAAGATAAATTTTTTTTTTTTAAGGAGAGGAAGGAGAACAGCTTTGTCCCCCAGCCAGCCAGGCGATAGGCATGCCGTTCCTTTTCCTGAAGTGGAACCAGAAGAAATGCGTGCAGTGGGGTGGGGCCCACAGCGGCTGGTCAGGTGCCTGCCGCTGAGACTCTGCATCTTTAGAGAGTTCAGGGGTCGGGGGGGGGGGTGCTGGGGGGCGGCAGGACACGGGGAAGGGGGCATGAGTTGTCTCAGTGTGCTCTCTTGTACAAATCTGAGGCTGGAGGCTGCGTCCTGCTTTTAGGACGTGTTGTGAGAGAATGTTCACTTGTCTCCGGAATCACACTTCAGCTTGGGGGTACAGTCAACCATTTTCCTGGGGCCGCCATGCTGTGTAGGATCAGCCGGTGGTATGGTCCTGATTTAGGGGTGCGCCTGGGTGGCTGCCTCCTTCCGGGAGCATGTGGGTCAGGAGTTAGGGGAGGCCTGGACAGGCAGGGTGCATTGGGATTCAGAGGCGTTGAAGGAAGATCTGTCTATCCCAAGTTTGTCTTTATGGTTAAAGGAACTTAACAAACTTCCTGTACCTTCTAAAGGAAAGTGCATTCCTTTATGTCAGAGGCGTTTTCAGTAAATAACAAACAGAAGGAGTTTCTGTTAACCTGCACGGGGTGGGAAAATTGCATTAACAGAAATTCATCCTCTGGGGCACTCCTGTTAACCGAGATTTTGAGATTTTAATTTGCCTAAGTATTTGTCTGTCTGCCATCAAAGGACTAGACAATTGTGCTATAAGTAAATGGAAGTGATGGAAAACTAGCCAAGAAAATTTTCTCCTCACCCCCCTTAATTTTAGTAAATTAATTTGATGTCAGAATAAAATCTATTTTGGTGATCTCATAGGATAATAAAAGTATTACTTAGCTAGAATAGCATAACCCATTGAAAAGCATCATCCTTCCAATCCTCTGTGAAATACATAGTTATTGATTATTGGCGACTTACTATTAGCTAGACACGTGTATGTACTAGGGACATAAAGATGACAAGAGAGTTGATGCTGCACCTGGCTAGGCCATTGCACCCAATACCAGACCATTTCTCCTGCCACAGCTGACCGTGAACATGGACACGATGTTTGGGAAGACTGCTTCTAGGGGTCAGACAGGGCTGGCACAACATGGCTATCCAGGGACAGAGGACAGCAGATGAATAACTGAAACAAGTAATAGCTGATTGTGAAGTTGTGCAGATTGGAAGAAATACCATTTCTTTGATATTTTTGAAATGCTTTGCACATAGCAGGTGCCAAGTAATTGTTTCTTTCTAGTCTCGTTCCCCAGGAAAAGCAGCCATACCTTACACTTTTTTTTTTTTAATTAATCGTAGTAGCTAGCACAGCGCTGGGCCAGCACAGCACATTCATTGGTTGTTTAATCATGCTCATCTTCCACAACAATAACCAGAACCTGGGGACTTGCTGCAGGCGGATGGGCACCAGGTGTGTTATGGGAACACAGGGCCTGGGGCACGCTGCCCGCTGCAGACCTGCGGGCCTCCCCGCAGGTGTGTGTGCCCTGGCCACGCCCAGTGTGGGTATGCGCGGTGCACCAGAGCCTCTGTGCTCTGCTCTAGCGTAGCTTCCGTAATTTCTACCGCGGTGTAAGCTACGCTCACGACCAGTTTACTTCCGCCATCTTTCTGGCCGCCGTGGGCATTTTAAGTGTTTACGTGGGTATCTCTGCGGTAAGATGAAAGGAAAAGTGTTGAGAATTGCACTAGAGAAACACAAAGATCGCCTTGGAAGGAAGCCCAGGTGGAAGAAAGCTTTGCTGATGGCAAACGCAAGCAGAGAACTCAAGGGTTGCCGAGTTTGTACATGTGTTCTTACGTCTGACAGATGCATTTCAGCAAAGAGCAAAACCTGTCCCGATATTTTAGGCAAGATATAAACTGACTCAAGATCGCCTGTAGAAATGAAACCTATATGAAAATAATCAGTCAGTAGTAACCTCATAAAACTGGCATGACTAATGAGAAGTCAGGTTCCCTTTGAACAAAGGATGAAGCGCGAATAACGACACAAAATGTATTTTGATGATGGTAGTACATCAGAAAGTGACCTAGTCCAAGTTCAACAGAAATATTAATCGCAATGGGGTCAGCCAGAACTATGCACGTTAACTCTGAAGGAAATGGGAGCAAGGCAGATTTTAATATTATCAGAATAAACTTCTATTTATATATTCAGTCAACACATTTAGTTGGTTGCCTTAAGCCTTAAATTTACTCCTTCACTTGAAATAAAACATCAGGGTTTCTCTTTAATCTTAGTTGACCTTTTATATTTTACAAATATGAAGGTTTGTTTGCTCTCATTTGAGATTCGCATTTAATTTTAGAATAAAATTCTGTGATTCAGTGTGAAGAGCAGGTTTTATATTTGTCTAAATTAATCATTAGAAATGTATTTCTTTTTCATAATTTAGAATAAGGACAAGGACATCTGTTTTGTTCATGGATGTGTTCAAATGCCTGAGGTACTTCCCGGAACATGACGGGTCTATTTACTGAACAAATGAGACTGTCCCGCTCCTGTGGCATTACAGGAAGTCAGAGCCAAATGAGAAAATAGTCCATACACGGAAAGGATTGTTTTTTTAAAATTATATTTTATTGATTATACTACTACAGTTCTCCTGATTTTTCTCCCTTTGCCCTCCTCTACCCAGCACCCCCTGCTCCCTCAGGCAGTCCCCCCACCGTTGTTCGCGTCCGTGGGTCACACATGTAGGTTCTGTGGCTGCTCCATTTCCTATGCTGTACTTTTCATCCCCGTGGCCGTTCTGTGACCACCTATTTGTACTTCTTAATCCTCTCACTCTTCACCCATTCCCCCCGTTCCCCTCCCATCTGGCAACCTTCCAGTAACTAACTTCTTTTCTCTTGCTGTTTTTAAGAGTCTCTCCTTATTTTTACCCTTTGGCCTTTTAATCACGAAGTGTCTCAGAGAGGGCCTCTCTTTGCATCCATCATAATTGGGACTCTCTGTGCTTCCTGGATTTGCATGTCTATTTCCTTCACCAAATTTGGGAAGTTTTCTTTCATTACATTTCCAGATACATTTCCAGTTTCTTGCTCTTTCTCTTCTCCTTATGACATCCCCATGAGGTGAATGTTGGTTCTCTTAAAGTTGTCCCAGAGGCTGTTTGTGCTACCCTCATGTTTTTGGATTCTTTTTCCTTGTTCTGCATGTTTGTTTTTTGTTTCCTTGTGTTCCAAATCATTGACTTGATTCTCAGCTTCATACTGTTGTGTCCCTGTAAGTTGTTCTTTATTTCAATTAGTGCATCCTTTGTTTCGGACGGGGTCTTTTTATGCTGCTGAGGTCCTCACTAAGTTCCCTGTGCATCCTCACAACCAGTGTTTTGAACTCTGCATCTGATCGGTTGCTTATCTCCATTTCGTTTAGCTCTTTTTCTGGAATTTTGAGCTGTTCTTTCATCTGGGCCATGTTTCTTTGTCTGCTGGTTTTGGCAGCCTCCCTGTGCTTGTTTCTGTGTATTAGGTAGAGCTGCTTTGACTCCATGTCTTGGTAGTGTGGCCTAATGTAGCAGGTGTCCTGTAGGGTCCAGTGGCACAGCCTCCCCTATCATCCAAGCTGGCTACTCAAGGTGTGCCCTTCATGTGGGCTGGGTACACCCTCCTCTTGTAGTTGAAACTTGGTTGCTGTTGGCTGGTCAATGGGAGGGATTTACCCAGGCCAGTCAGCTGCAAAAATGGGCTGTGACCACCAACCACCAACCTACACCCTCCATGGAAGGTCGGCTGTACAGGGGCAGGTTGGTGGTGCTCCAACATGGTCTGTAGCTGTCCACTGGGTGCTCTGTCACTGGGGCTTCCCGGAAGGTGCAGGCCAAGGTCAGCCCCGACCTGCGTTTTGACCAGGCCACCCTGCCTGAGCTGTAAAGCAATCTGAGATGGCTGCTACTTGTGCTGGGCTTAGAGATTCCCAGGTGAAGCCAAGCTGTTACTGTAATCTGGCTGCTGCTTGGGCTCACTAAAGCCAGCTGTTCCTTGTTTGTTAGGAATTAGGAGCCAAGACCAGCCATTCTTATGGGAAAGCAGCTTGGGTGGGCCTGTATGTTGGGTGGGGTAGCGCCTCTGTGGATCTCCAAGGCGGGTCACACAGTGTTAGCCAGGTTGATGGAGGGTCAGATATGATACCAGCCTACCGGCTGTGTGGGCAGACGGCTCAGCAAAGGGACAATGGCCTCTGCTCACCCCGATGCCAGACACCTCAGTCTCTCCCTGTATGCCACTGGTGCCCTTCAAGCTGCCGCCCCAGTGCTGGGTCTCAGAGGGAGCAAGTCTAAGTAGGTGAGTCCGTGTGAGGGTTCCCCAAGAGGAGCTGCTTAGGGCTCCAGCAGCCTCCTCCACCTACTCAATCCCTGCTGGTTTTTGTAGACAGAAGTTGTGAGGACTTCTGTTCCTGGCACTGGAATCCTGGGCTGTGGGGCCTGGTGTGGGGCTGGCACTCCTCGCTCCTGAGATATCCCTCACGAATTTTTATCTGCATGGGTGTGGGACCAGCCCGTTCTGCGTCCACACCCCTCCTACCAGCCTGGATGGATGTGGTTTCTTCAATTCCATAATTGTCAGACCTCCATTCAATCCACTTTCATAGTTGTCAGACTTCCATTCAACTTGCTTCCTGACATCCCTGAGTGACGGCTGCTCTATGCTTCAGTTGTAATTGTGATGTGGCTGTGTGTGAAGAGGAGAGCCACATCTGCCCATGCCGCCATCTTGACGGGGAGCCTGAAAGGACTGTGGTCTGAATGTGGGTGTCCACGTGTGAAAATATCGGGGGACGTGGATTTGGGAGGTGGTTAGGTCATGAGGTTGCGGCCCTCATCAGTAGGATTAGTGGCCTCCTGAAAGGGCCCCACAGAGGATAGAAAGAGAAGCCCGAGAGCCGGAGAGGATGCTGACCCAACCATGCCGGCTCCCTGGGCTCAGACGTCCAGCCTCCAGAGCTGTGAGGAATATAGGCCGTTCTTTGTGCGCTACCCAGTCTGCGGTTGCTGTCACAGCAGCCCTGTGCACCACGACATTAATGATGCACTTTTGTCTGACTACCTTTGGTAATAGACTGTGGTAATGTGTCAGTTTAATGATCTTAGTTGGAGAATAAAATTTGCCCATCATGTATCATTTGGGAGGGAAATTTCACTGGTTTGTTAAACCTCAAGGTCCACCCACTGCTACCGCTGAGCACAGAATGCAATGTGCTGTGCGTCTTCCATGGTCAGAAACGTGGCTTTGGCCCGTCAGTGCGCCTTTAACTTCCTCCCCACCTGCAGCCCCACGTGGTCTTCGAGTCCGCTCCGTGGGTCTGCAGTGTCCTCTTGGATAAAACGCCTTTCATTCCTACTGAAGAATTTATAGGGGTTTCTTTATTAACTTACAGGCTGTGTGAAAAAGCAGTCCTGGTGTATTCGAAAGCTTCTGGGTTCTTCACAGTTTCTTGCGTGTGGCAGGTGCAGAATGAGAATTAGTTCATTGAATGAATGAATGAACGAATACATGGGATGGGCTGAACAACGTCGGGGAACAATGAGAAGGTGGAGGTGGGCTTGCTCGGTGCTCTTCCAGCAATTAAAAAAGTGTTCGATGCACCAAGCAACCCTATCCAGTCGGAAGTGGCATTATTTCCCTGTGATACTCCATAGTGTACTTGTGGAAGCTGAGACACCTAAATGGAACCTGGTGTATGGACAGCTAAGTAATGAATCCACAGTCAGAGAGTAAAATCTAAAGCGGGAAGACATTCTCTTCCCACCTGCCTGTCCAGCTCAGGCCTTGGTGTCATCCTGACTCCCAAGAGCAATGCAGAGAGCACAGGGGCCGGAAGGGCCCCGAGGACAAGGACAGCCGTGGTCGGTTTGGTGCAAAAACAAACAAGCAAGATCCACAGGCACCTTTGGAGGCAGGGGGTTCGGAAAAGTAAAACAAGCACAAAGAGAGGTGCTTGCTTCTGGAAGGGGGCGAGTCTGAAGAGGAGACAGGGCGGTTGCCCAGCTCTGAGGGAGGACTGGCCTCCTCCGTCTGGGCCTGCGGCCTGATTGGCAAAATCTCCGAGGAAGGCACATTTCCTGTCCTTCGCTCTGTCGGATGCAAGCTGCCTCGCTGATGCCGGACACACCGGCACCAAACACACCGGCACTCAAACCTTCAGGGAAAGTTTTGTTCTACCTTAAAGCGTATCTGGGAAGTAGTTACGGGATATCTCAAATGTCAGGAAACACAGAGAATATTTGAATCGCCCCGTCTGTGGGTGTCCCCACTGCCCAGGCCAAACACGTGCGAGGATCTGCCAGTTCACGTCACCGACCCTTTTAACGTGAAAAAAAAATTCCAGTTTTAGCTGAATCCTTTTCAGCCCCAACCAGCTTTTCTCTTTTTTCCCATTAAAGTCGATGTTTCTTGTTTCTCTACTTACAGTGCACACGTTAACAGTATAGAGCACCTATAGACCCCTCTCCCCTTTAAAGGACACAAGGACAAAATCAAGGGGGAGGGTGGAGGTGGGGGAGGGAGGTGGGACTGGCTGGGGTGGGGTGGAGGGAAGGGGAGAAAATGCAGACAATTGTAACTGAATAAAAATAAATTAATTAATTTAAATAAATAAAACTACAAGCTAAAACTATAACTTAAAAAAATAGTATAGAGCATTGTGTGCATGTGAAAACATTTCTTCTGCAATTGCTTTTTTTGGTTAACATAATATTTTTGAAATTAAAAAAAAATTGACATGTGGATCTGTCCATTCCATGAATTTCTGATGTACTGTACTGTACAAATACGTCACCATTGGCCATTCTCCAAGGAGAAGGAGGAGGAGGAGGAATCTTTTGGCTATTACCAAAAAATAATAATAATAAAATAATAATAATGATAATGATGTTGCTGCAGGTGTTTGAGCTCATCCCTCTGCACATGTGCCGTAGAGCGCCCTGCAGGTGGAACCGCTGGGCTGGGGGCCTGGGCGGCCAGATGTAGCGGAACTGCTGTCCCAGGTGGTTTTACTCTAAGAAAGGGACCTGCTGCTCGTATTCTCTCTGACATTAGGTAAATTTGCCACTTCACATCTTTTACTGTCTTTGCTTCCCTACTGTTAAAATCCTTTTCTCATTGATTTGGAGGAGTCCTGTTTATATCTTGCATCCTACTCTGGAAGATACTTTCATTTGCTAATATTTGAAATAAAAAAATCTTTACAGAAAGTCCATATGCCAAAAAGTCCACACCCACACTGTCTGGAGTTGTATCTTTCTGCCTCAACTTGACCACACGATGCCACCCCTTTGATGAAGGAATTTAGAACATTTACTCAAGGGAGTCTTAGCTCAGGGACAGCGAATAGACCCTGCAAGTTCAGGCAACAGTAGCCTGAGGCGATGGTGAGTTTCCGTTTTGGCCCTTCTCTGCTACGGCTCACCGCTGCCTCACAGGGAGAAAAACTTGGGTAAATGAAAAGGGCCAGAGAGGAGGCTCTGCCCCCCAAGACCCCTGAGCTGTGTGGGTGCCTGTGGTGGCTCATTTCATGAGTCCTTTTGACTGGCCAAGTGTCACTCTGGAGGCGAGTGACCTGGGCGGGTGTTCTGGGTGAGATCAACATGAAAACCAGCAGACTTGGAAGAAAGCAGATTGCCCTCCGGAATGTGGGTGGGCCTCATCCGATCTGCTGAAGACCTTGACGGAACAAAGACTGGCCAGCAGGTGCCATAGGACATGCGCTGCGACATCCACTCTTTCCGAGTCTCTAGCCTGCTGTACGTGTGGCCTCTGTAATCACAGGAGCCAATTCCTGGAAATAAATCTTTCCGTGGACACACACATCCGCCACTTCCCGGTTCTCAGGAGACCTCTGCCTAATGCAGTGCCCTTTCGTCTCCGATTACTCAAGTAAACACCTTTCCGTTAGCAGAGCACATCAGAGATTTCTCGGCACGAATGGCTCATTGAACCAAGGCCATGGTCATGGCTTCCACTTCTATTTGCAAATACAGGTCTTCCGTGATTAAGTGTCTGCAATCAGTGTCTGTGATCCTCACGGCTTTGCGGTCGTCAGAGTCATAAAGGTGGGAGGCGTCCCAAGAGCTTGCTGGCACACAATGGGGCCTTTGTCCCTATCCAGGTGGCACTATGAGCACTGGGGGCCTGAGTCAGGTGGGCAGACAGGTATCCACGGTCCCTGCTAGTGTCTGATCCGTGCTGATGGCCACCAGGAGGGCTGAACTAAGAAACACTCAGGGCTGCGATCAGTGGCGATGCTGACTCGAGGAGGCAGACAAGGCATAGTCTCTGTGTCTGCCCCTCGGCTTAGGCCTTGAGCCGGCGACACGAAGCGAGATGGCCCGCCTCTCCAAAGTTTATGCTCATCAGTCTGTCTTTGTCTGTGTTCCAGGGACTGTGCAGGGACAATATGGCCCTGGTCCAATATGCTCCCATTGGACCACAGCCGATCGAGGAGATGATCCCCTAATTTATTCTATTTTGTTACGTCCTGTTTTATCGAATGATTACATCATCATTACCATACCCCGGCCACCTATTTGCTTTAAAGTAAAACTACCAGGCGTCTTTTGAGTTTCCATAATATTGGCCCTCTAATCTATGATACTGAGTGGTCGGTTGCTTTCTTATTTAAGGTGCTCACGAGTTTATGGCCTCAGGAACATTGCAGCTTCCTGAGGGCCGTGGCTGAGCCTTTGGCTTCTTTCATGCTGTTGTAAGGGCTCAGTAACAGTAAGTAACAGTAACAGTGGTTGGATTGAACTGTTTCTCAGGGATGGAGCCTTAGGTCTTGGAGACTCAGTGTGTAGCTGCAGAAAAGAAAAAAAAATAAGGCCAGAGTGTTCTTGTTGTCGCCAAGAAGTGCATTGGAATGAAGACAGAAAGTATAACATTACCCTTGAAGAAAGAACTCCGGCTGCCACACTTGAGAAAGCAGTGACCCACCTGGGGACGGGCCAGCGGTGGGCGGCTCTGGGTTCCTACCACAGCTAGTATCAGGGCTTGCTGAGAGGCCCTGGCTACCCAGGAAGCAGCTGTGGCCCCTGAGAGGCCCTGGGTCTGGCTGGCAGGTGCAGCCCCATCCAAGGACACAGCGAGGCGACCTCCGCCTTCCTGGATGTGGGGCTACAGCAACCGGCTCTGGTGTCCTGCCATAGAAAAGATGTCAGTTGTCTCCAAAGAATCGTTCGTTTTGCCGCCTATCTTTGTTAGCACAACTGCTGCCTTTAGAGTTCCCCGCCCAGACGCTGTCTTTGAACCTAGCTCGCTTGCTGGACTGGAGTTAATTCTGACACACACCTGCCTTTGCACTCAGTGTGTCCTCACCTGCTCTCCTACTGGGGGCGCGGCCTGGCTCAGCCACCCCTATGCCAACGCCAATGCCGTGTCTGATCCCAGCAAGTCAACTGCATGCTTCCTGTGGTATTGCCTTGACCTTGATCTGCTTAGGACCATCGATGGCTCTGGCTCCACAGCTTTACCTTCACACCCAAGACAGAGAAATCAGCCTCTTTTCACTGCAAAGAGCGGGGGAAGGTGGGTTATGAATGAACCTATAAAATGGGGGTTCATCCACCAAGGTTCCAAAATTTAAGAACTCGGGAATTAGGCCCTTTTTCGTAGCTGGTCGTAGGCTCAAGGAATATGATTACCCTAGAGATGTACAGAACAGAGATTAAGGGAGCTCCAAAAGGGCTTGACTCGGTTAAAGAAGGCTTGAGCTGTTAGTTCGTTACAGGAAATTTGTCTTCTACTCAGTTCTTAGAACATTTGGAGGTGATACGGAAGGGCAACCAGGTTCGTTCACTAAATGCGACATCACATTGAAGTAACAATTGCTTTAGTGAAGCACTTTGCTGTTTTTATGGTCATCTCATTGTTGCAGTCGTAGGGTTTTTAGGGCTTTTTCGTACTTTCATCAGCCCATTCCCCAAAATAAAAGAGATTAGCTTTACATTTTCACAGCTTCACCATAATAAAAATAATAATGCATATTTATTGAATATGTATTCCGAGTTAAGTGCTTGATATAGATTTTATCATTTAATCCTCAAAGCAAACCTGTGGGGTCGATACTATTAGTATGTGAATTTTGCAGATGAGGAAACTGAGGCACAAGTAGCTTGCTGAAGTCCCCATGGCAGAGCGCGAACTCTGCCGGTCGGAGGACAGAGCCTTACACTTTATGACGCTGTCACTAGGGGCTGCCAGCCCCCCTTCCTGACTGGGTACCTGCCTCGGAGGGTCCACCCAGGGGCTGGCGTCCGCCTGCTCTCCAGGCCTTCCTTCGGGCCCGGCCATCCCTCTAGGAGATTAGTCAAGTAAAAAAATCCGCTCCTCATGCCCAGGACCACAGCAGAAGGAACTGGAAGGAGGCCAAAGCAGATTGGAAGTGACTAGGATGACGAAAGGTGAGATGTGAGTGAAGGGCAGGGATTAGCAACGCGTGTGTGAATGGCGTTGCACCAGTGGGGCGGATTCAATGTCAACTCAATTTCTGGCCACGTGCAGAGGGAAAACACGGGCCAGGGGCAGCTGCGTCAAGGGTAACGAACAGTTTTATTGCTATTGTTCACCGTGCTACTACATACGGGCTTCTGCTGCTATTTATTAACACACAGAGGTTCAAGTTCGTGTAAAATGCCGATCACAACATTTCGGGAGGTAAGTGCCACCTGCAGAGGGGCGTGCAGGTGGAAGTCAGACTGTGGAAAAATCCCAGCGGCTCTCCGGTATTGTAATGTGCCGGGCTGCTTTAGAAATTAAAAATAAAGCCTTTTGAGCGGCCGGCCAGGCTGGGTCCTGTGGGGTGAGTCAGGTGCTCCGCAGCTGTAGGTCAGCCTCTTTCGGGGTGCGAGGGGAAGTCACACACAGACCCCTTGGAAGCCCTGGCTGCTGTTCGAGGAGGATACTCTGCAGCCGGGAGCAGTGCAGGGAGACTTGGCCACCTAAGCGAACGGTGCACGAGTCTCCTAAACGACCATGGCATTGAACCCTAGACCGCCAGGCTTTGAGTCCTGACACCCCATGTGCAGGGCGTGATGGCAGTCCCCGCAGTGAGGCAAAGCAGAAAATGACTGAGTAGCCGTGCTTGTCACATTAATAATAGCAATAGCCATGAAGTAACAAAACAGTCTCCATCTCTGAAATATGGGGGAGGAGTAACTGACCCGGAGAGGCATTATCAGCGGGAACGCTCCACATTTGGGTGATTTGCCGTCTCTGAGCAGTTCGCACAGCTTTGCACAATGAACTTGAAGGTCTGCAATGCCCTGCTGGGGCGCTGAAGCACCTTTCATGCCCTTGTTTCCATAGCTGGCCACTCTTGTTGGAGAAGTAAGAAATCAGAACAGACCCCATTGTTTTACTGGTGTTTGAAAGTCATTTTTCCCATAACAAATGCACCTGTTTGGATGAAGAATCATCCATTAGGCCATGCTCAAGCATGTTCACACTCTCTGTTTTGATTATGGAGCTTTTAACGGGACATCGCCTCCCCTCTTTGCCATTTCTCAGCCACCCAGTCATCCCCCGGAGAGAAGGGACTGGAGGAAATGCCAGGTGGACTTTCCTTCCGTACGTGTTTATGAGGGTTAGTCTGTCCCATCGTGCTGATTGGCTGCCCTGTGCAGACTGGGTGATGGCTCGGGCCCACAGGACAGCGTGTCCTAGACACGCCCACTTCTGTGCCCAGAACAGTCGCAGGAGCCTCTGAATTCGCTGCACTCCTCCCAGGGGCGCGGTACGAGCGGCTGCCTTTGGGCTGCCAGAGGGTCAGCCTAACGCCACAGGAGCAGAATGCATGCAACACGGCTTCTGGGCTTCTGTCCGCTGTGAGTTCCGACCCGACAGCGCCCTCCAGCCACTGTTCGCAGTGGGCGCGGGGAGCTGCGCAGCGCGGGAGAGGACGTCACCGTCAGGCTGAGTCTCAAAGCGCCTTTGGAAACGAGCTCATCTCTATCTTACACACGCTCTCTTACACTCACACACATGCTCTATCTCACACATACACATGGGCGTGTGTTCCCCCGCAGTGTGGGGTCAGCTCCCCACACAGGTGTGCAGACACTGTGTGGCAGGGAGGCCCGGCTCTGGAGGGTCTTCTTGGAGGAAACTAAGTAACGACATTAGGTTGTTTTGACAAGTAGCTCTGCATGTTCTGTTTCTTCCACAATTTCACTTAGCACCGTGGCCTACTGGAGAAGTAATCTTCACAATGCCAACTTGCATCAATAAGGCCCCAAAAACCAAGAACGAAAAACCAAAAAGCAAACCACAAGCCACACAGGACTTTCCCTCCTCTCCTGCGCTGCATGTTAGTGAAATTCAATATGCTCTCAACCAGAAATAGACAAAAAGTCATCCTTAAACCACTGACTTGTACACTGCAGAAAGCTAGAGGGTCCCCTCTCCCCCGGCTCCTTGACAAACCACCTCCTGCTCCACTCTGAGATTAAGAGAGACAGAGAACAGTCAATGGAGTTTCTCACATAGAGGGAGGAGTGGCAAGACCGGAGATGCCAAGACACCTCCCTGGGGCCACCAGCTGCCCTGACAGGGTCCCTGCCCCACAGGCCCGGAATATGAGGGCTCCTGGGGCAGAGGTTCAAAACCACAGCTGAAAACAGTCCTCGGTTGGGACAACATGCTAGCTGTTCTTCCCCCATAGGAGAGGGAACACCCAGGAAAGCTGATCTCGGGGGCATACCAATACCAACAGGAATAATCAACGCAGTCCCCCTTCCCGGCCCCACACATGCACGGAGGAACCAGGCTGCTGCTGGGAGCATGCCGTCAACGCAACAGTGCACCCTTCCTCAGTGAAGTCCTGAGTGACGAGGGTCAAGGGCACTTGATCCACGGAGTTCCCACTGCTATCCATGTGCACCAGCTGAGGTGGGGCAGCCTTTGGGGTGGCTCGACAGCCTGATGCCTGAGAGGGCAAGGACCTTGGCTGACCTTGGCCAACCTTGGCTGACCTTGCCACCTGCAGCCCCGCCCCAGCACGGCCCTCGCTGAATGAACAAATGAGCTTCCTGAGTTCTGGCCTCTGGCTCACCTGCCCCCCATCACGCTCCCATCCTCTCCCCCCGATGATGAGTCACCCTCATTCTCTGCTGTCCCTCGGGTGAGCCTCATGGCAACTGTGGCACGCAGCGTTTCCTGTTGTCTGTTTGCTTGCTCCCATTGGCTGTTGAAATGGGTTGAAATTCCAGGAGTGGGCTCTAACAGCATCAGTTGGAGATAAGGTTCCCTCGTTTTTATTTTTATGGCTTGTAGAAATAATTCATTCAATCAGGATGGCCTCCTGCTGAGGTCTTACAGTTGCAGCAGGCATTTCAGAAGGGCTCCTGAAAGGAAGTCCAAAATCAAAAATCTGTAAAGGAAGTGGTATTTCCCTTGGGTATGCAAGGCACGCTGCTGTGGGTGACACAGGTCGCAGCCAAGGTCCCTGTCCTCCAGGAGGTTATCATTTCTTTGGTTAGATCAAACAGATACGCACACGATGACTAGCGTGTACAGCAGTTCCAAACGAGCAATACAGAAAGTGCGCCGGAGGACTTCACACACCAGGACGCCATTCCCTCATTGCCCGGGGCCCCGTGTTCACACTCCTCGTCACACAGACTCCACGGGACTTCGGCCGCTGTGTCCACAATGCTGAGCGAAGAGACACTACCTCCCTGCTCTTGTCTCTCCACTTTGGCGTAGACACTTCGGGGAGAAGATCACCTTCTTTTCCTGCTGCTGAATCCCTGGCACCAGTGCAGTGCCTGGCCATCCTAGATGCTTCTGGCATGTTCTTTCAGTGACAGAGTACGTGGATGAAACGCTATGGTGCCCTTGCCCTCACAGGCCCTCGGTGGGGATTCCTAAATCTCAAACGGCATTGGCTTGCATGGACGTGCAATTCAAGAATGATTCGCATCTACAGACACTCAGAGGACAGAGAGGGGTGTGAGAGGTAAGTGGCGAGAGCGGTCTGCTCAGGAATGTTAGTTGTTACAAGTGTTTTCAGCAACGCCCAGCGTCTGTGCTTCTGGAAGGTGGATTTTGACGTGTTCTGGCTTTGAAGGAGAGGAAAGGTTATGGCATCTCATAGAAGCCCCCTGTGTCTTAAGTCAGCCTTTAGGAAACTCTCCAGCTCACACACAGAACGTGGGGGGGGGTGGGAATTACCCTTGCACTTCTGGGCGCATCCCGAGGGGGCATCTGGCTCAGTTTTAGGATGCGCCATTGCATTTGGCAAATCCACACATTTGTTCTCAGCCTTACCGTTTACTGACCTCCCTTACGAGGGGCTCTGACCATTCTGATAGGGCATTCAAACCACCGTCATTGGCTCGAGAGGCAAATGATTGACAGGTGCACCCGTGCATATGAAGACACGTAATTAGTGTATGTGTGCATCATACGTGTATTGAAGCATTTCTTGTATTTCAATAGCTAGATTGTTTGTGCCTCAAGGTCAGTAAATTTTTCATTTATTTAATTCAACAAATATTTCCTGGGCATCTATGGTGGGACAACAGGCACGGGGCTAAGTGACGAATGAGTCTGCATGGCCTGCTACCATGGCGCTTTTGGCCTGGAGGAGGGTCTAGCGTGTGGGCTCGGGGGACAGGGGCCCACTTTGCAGCATGCTGTGCTGCCAGGAACCCACACGACTTTAGCCTGTGGAAGGAGCGTCTTGTCTGTACTTGGATTTGGGGAAGCTAGCAAGAGAAAGGCGGCATGTGTAAACCGAGGCGGGAAGGATGAGAGGGAGTTGGCCAGGCTGCTGTGCCCCTCCCAACCCCAATAGCACCCAGCATGGCCTTATCCGCAGGCTGGATGCCAAATGATTTTATTTTATTTTATTTTATTTTATTTTTCTGAGAGCTTGCTGTAGATCCAGATTTGCATTAGGAATAGGACGAGATGAAAGGGAATGTTTGACTTCATTTCTGTGTCCGAGGAGTCTCCACATCGGTTGAGGGGAAACCAGAACGTTCCTCGTTCTCTGTTTCGCACATGAGCGGATGTAATTAACTGCGGGCAGAGTAGGCTTCGAGTGCTGTGGGGCGTCGGGGAGGTGAGGGGTGGGAATATGGGCAGAGTGAAGAGTGGACTTGGGAGACCATGCAGAGGAAAGCGACTTGCGCGGCACCGTGGGGGTGGTGGAACCGGTGAGTGGGACTCAGTGTGGGATGCATTTGGGTCTGGTCAGGAGTGGCGGGGGGTGGGGCATGCGAGGCTCAGTTGAGCAATAGGATGGGTAGCGTGGCAGTTTTGCCTGAACTTTATAAACCATGGTTCCTGGTTACAGGCTCCTAAGTTGGAGAAAAGCAAAGACCTGTTAATAAATTGCCAAGAAGGCAAACCAGCCCTTCCCAACTCAAAGCCTTATCTCAGTAGCTCCTTCTTCTTGGTGGGCATTTTGATGGGGGACTCTTAGTGCAACAGTGCAGTAGGGCTCTGCTCCAACAGCAAGCTGCCGCTGGCTGCCTGCTAATAGGAAAAAGAAAAAATACAGGGCCGGCTACTTCCCCATGAACGGGGAGGGAGACAGATGCTCCCCCGTGCTGAAGTTGACCCAACCTTTTCTCCAAGCTCCCCCAGGCTCTGCTTCTACTGCCTTTCAAATCCTGCCGGTCTTCTCCTGCTGGGAGTCCAAGTCCAAATGCACACCGATCACCCTGCCTCACTATCGCTGCTGCTGAGAAAGAGGAATAAATTTTCGAAGGAAGGAGGGTGAGCCTGGAGGAAAGAACCCAAAGATGCTGGTTAATAAGTATCGAGAATCCAGAATCAGGGAGAAGAGACAAGGGACAGAACCCTGTTTGTAATAAACTCAGAGGCTTCCGGCTGCACTGGATTTTGCTGGCCAGCTCAGAAGCACAGGGCTCGGCCACGGCCACGCGCCCTTCCCTTCCTGCACCTGCCATCGAGCGGCCTGCGCCCAGCGAGGCCACTCCCACAGGCCCCACCCTGCCTGTCTTGGTGGTCCCATTCGATTCTCACTAGCCCAGGGAGGCCTCCCATGCCGCCGTTAGGTCCTTTTCATTATTCTCCTCCAAAACTCTCTAACTCATTTGTCATTGTGTTGACTAAATGTGCCCTTAACACCCCATGCCTCTGAGTTCTGCCGGCCTGGGGACTCCATGGAAACGGGGAGCATCTCTCTCATCTGCCCTGTGATGATGCCCCGTGATCGGAAGGCTTCTCTGCACCTGTGGGAAAAGGAGAGGTGAGGAAAGTACAGGTGCACACCGGGCCCACCTGGGAACCCTGAGCTCAGGGCTCCGGGAGCTAGTGGGGCAATGTGTCAGGGTGGCTGCCGTCCCCACCGGGGTCCCGAGATCTGCTCCGTTTCCTGGATACCCACAGTTTCGATGTTTTTAAAAGTCCCTGTTCTTTTCTCAGTGAAGACAATAGCAAACATGAGAGATTGGAAAAATCTTCTGAATTAAACAGTCAGATTAGAAAACCCCCAAATTACCAACAAATCAACCCACTGAAGAGGATTTTCCTACCAGTTAACGAGTCTCTGCTTTTGTAGTGTCTTCTGAGGGGACCGTGGGCGTGCTGCAGCCGGGGGCTCTTGCCACAGACCCAGTCCAGGCCTCAGCACCGTGGCCTTGGCCGCGGAGCCCCCACCACCCACCCCCCTGCCACACAGCCCCCTCGGCATCCTGAGCCACGGCCCCTGCCAGCGGACCGCGAGCTTCCCAGCCCGCCTACGAGAACATCAATCACTCTTCATTCTCAGTGTTCCAACTTGCCCGTCAGTTCGTGACGGCACCTCCCGCAGCCTCGAAAATTATTTCTGAATAAACACAGGGCCGAGAACAGCTGAGATGACGGACAGCTCCCAGCTCCTCCAGTGCTTGTGCGCCACCACCGGTGTGCACGCAGATGTCTCCTCACTACCAGCGTCTGGGCGTCACCTCGCGGAGCTGCCACAGACAGTGGGGTGGCGGGGCTCCGCTGTGGGGCCCCTCGGCCGGGGTCTGTGCCTGGAGCAGGCACCCCCGAGAGCTCTGAACCGCAGCCGAGGTCGCGGTGAGTCGCCACTTGCAGATCAGGTAGCTCACAGATTGTCAGGTGGGGACAGTTTGGTTTTTTGTTTTGTTTTGTTTTTTTAAAATTTTTTAAAAATTTTTATTGTTATTCAATCACAGTTGTATGCCTTTTCTCCCCATCCCTCCACCCCACCCCAGCTGAACCCACCTCCCTCCCCCCTCTCCACCCTCCCCCTTGGTTTTGTTCATGTGTCCTTTATAGTATGGATGGAACTGGAGAGCATTATGCTAAGTGAAATAAGCTAGGCGGTGAGGGACAAATACCGTATGATCTCACCTTTAACTGGAACATAATCAACAAAAGAAAAAAGCAAACAAAATATAACCAGAGACATTGAAGTTAAGAACAATCTAACAATAGCCAGGGGCGGGGGGGTGGGGGGACAGTGGGAAGAGGGGATTACAGGGACAGTTTGTTTTCACGCTTCTTTTCTGTCCAGATCCCCACAACCGAAGCAAGGCTCCCCACTGAGATATGTGCAACCCTTCTGGGGAAACCAACCAGCCAGCCAGCTGATGTCCTTTTCCCATCAGGGAGCTGTCACCACAGCCCCACCCCTCCCTGGTTTGGGACTTCCAGCTACTTGAGCAGAGGTGGGGGTGGGGGTGGGTGGGGAAGAAGGCAGGGGGCTGGGAGGAGGGTTAAGTGGTTAATGAAATCAGCTAATTCCTGGGAACTGGTAAGAACTGATCCCAGTGGCTCCTTCCAGGAGTCTGAGGACTGAATTGGTGGGAGTACCTTTCCTGGGGGGGCCATCGGGAATTTCGTGGCTGGTTTCAGGGGGCCGTTTCTGGGACATAGAAGACTGGGCAGCTCTTTTCGTGGTTTGTTGTAGGTGTCTCCCCACCCCCCCACCCCACAGCGCAGGCCGACTGCTGTGTGTGCATAATTTGTGAAGATAACGGATAGCCACCCATTGCTTTCTACCGGCCTGGCCTTGGACGTCATCAGCGTCTGCCCCTGCCTGAGGGGTCTGCTCAGTGTCACTCGGGCAGGAGCAGCAGGCCCACTGGCACGGAAGAGCAACCGCAGAGCTCGACAATGCATCACCAGCAGCTGCACCTGTGGCTCCAGCTCTGGGGGACTGCGTCCCTTACCAGCGGCCCCTGACCCTGGGGGAGCAGCCTGGGGCCCAGCCAGCACATGCATGGTCTGGCTTCCAGGGCAAGGAGAGCAGCCGGCTGCCAGGGGCACCCACAACTGCCCCACTAGCTTTCTCCCTCTGGAGCTGGGGGGACTCTGTCCAGTTTATCATAGTTTTGCAGAAGAGCAGTACAGTGCGGGGCCTCAATGAAGTCAGGGGCAACAAAAGCTAAAGGGACCGCCAGACTTTCCTGCCCTGTCCGACTCCCCTGCCCCCTCTCCTGCAGCCTCCAGCCATGGAGTCTGAGCCGGGGGACACTGACCGAAGTCCGTGCATGCTTGCTCCTTGCACAAGGCAGAGTGATTCGCGGAGGCCGCTGTCTGGGACAGGAGCCAGGGTAACGACAGAACTGGGACAGCGAGGCACAGAGGACACGGGGCTCGTGGAAAGTGCCAGGGTCTCCCCCATAGTGTCCTGCTGGAGAGATGGGGGGCCCAGGGGCCAGCGTGGGGCGGGGTTGACGCGTTTCGCTTCCGCGTCTGAGTAGGACAGTTCTGCAGCTCCACGTCAGGAAGGCAGTGCGTTCATTTGTTTTAGACCATTGCTCTCTTTCTAAATGCTGGGCACTGTCCTAGGCGTTGATGGTATGAAATGGATAAGGCAGGACTCTGGTCTCTGCGTTGCCCCTCAGGCAGGGGAGCCACATCCACAGCGCACTAGCGAAACAGTGGAGGGGGGAGCGGCATCGGTGAGCACCCATCCGTCACACCGTTTATTTTCGCACCATACAGCGTCCCAGCCTCCTTCCTCCGTCAGCCCATCCGTCTGGCTGGCGTGGCTGTGGAATTTTCCTCTCATTTTATGGTCAAGGACACGAATCTTCAAAGACCACGTGTGAGCTGAGGACATGGACTCATCCTACGAAGGAGTAGGTAGCAGCTGAGGCAACCTGCTCTTCCAAAATCCAGTCCAAACACCTGACACCTTCATTCAGGCCAGCGTGGGTGGGTTCCTGAGGTCCCACACACTACACACTAGCAGGCTCAGCAAGTCCTCGTAGGGACAGATGACAGGGGAAAATACACACTTGGGACGAAGAAAAAACATACACAGAGACACGAATCCCCGGAGAGCAGAGGTGACCCACAGCACCCGCGCTCTGAGGGTTGGGGCGACCCTATTGACAGGCGCTGCTGTGCCTTCCGCTGGCTGTCCCTGCCCTCCTTCCCCTCCAGACCACCTTCTCTACGGAGAAAACACAGACGCCCAGGGCTGGGCGGCAGTGCCAGGCGCTGTCGGCTGCGGGCGTTCTCTCTGGGGCATGTGGGGACTAGCAGGGGAGGCTGGCTCCTCCCGAGAGGTTTCCCAGCTGCCTCCCCATGGGCCCCCCCCCAGCTCCGCCCTCCCGCGGGCACGTTCTTCCTTTCTCGGTGCAATGAGAATATAGCAAAGTCCCAACAGAATCCCGTCCTGTGTGGGAGAAGGAGGATGCGTTTTGTTCTTGGCCTTTTCACAGGGTTTCGTAGAACTGGATGTGCAAGTTTGCTCTTGTTAAAGTTGCTGTAACATTCTCTCTAAGTCTCTCTCTCACACACCCACGCACGGAAGCCAGCTCCTCTGGCAGCCGCAGCACCTGCCCCAGGCCCAGAGTGCTCTGTAAGGACCCAGGCTCACACAGAGCTGACTTCACACGGCCCTCGGGTCCCGCACTGGCCCCGGCTTTCTCCTCTGTTTCCTCTCAGGACCCTGGGCTCTTGTTAATTAACCGCTCTGGCTCGATGACTAAATTCGAGCCTTTCTGTCTGGCGGCTGAGTGGTTTATGGCATTTTGCAAACACGTGCACGGGACTGGGGAAAATATCTTGGGTAACACACAGGCCGAAGAGGCCAACTAAGAAAACCCACTTCTAAAAACCTGTTGAAGGAAGTACCCGAAAAGGAAACGAGGAGAAAAGAGACGGAGGACTCGGTGACATTTACTCACCGCCGCCTGATATTTTCAAAGGCAAGTGCAGAAAGCAGAGTGTGCTCTGCAGCCAGGCACAGGTATTTCCAGCCGGCTTATCTGCCGGCCCGTCTGCTGCCTCTGTGGTGCTCCTTTTCCGCTTCTGCTGGTCTGGAACGTGGGTAGCAAGTCGATGAACATTTTTAATGAGTAAATCCTTTTCCACACCAAAGTTTACAGATAATTAAATCTGATTTATGAGGCCAGTTTCAGCAACAGGAAGGGAGGGAGGAGAGGGGTGCTGGGGGAGGGGCGGTTACTGGGGCTCTGAGTGGACTCTGCATGGGCTCCACAACCTTCCCAGCAGCCACTGGGCAGGGTTTGTCGTGAGGCTTCTGACGCACAGTAAGACTTCCTGATGGCTCTGCCATGCGGTCTGGCGTTTTGTTTGTTTGCTTTCAGTTTTTTGGGCCAAGGAGTTTCTTGTGCAAGGAGCAGCGCCTGACCTTTGTTCTCTGCTCTCCCACTTTCACTCTGGGTTAGGCTAGAAGCAAAGGCCACGTGAAAACCTCAGTGGGCACCACTGAAGGGCGGGCCCTTTCAACACATACGCTAAGCGTCTCCTACATGACAATACCCCTCTAGATGCCAGAGAGACAGCAAGGTGGCTAGTTCAGACTCGCTGATTGTGTCGTGGAACGCACCCAGTGGCAGGATGCGGACAAGAGGCAGTGTGACCCTGGGGAGGCAATGGAGAGCAGAGAGGGTCAGCGGGCTGCTCAGCTCCCGCAGCCCAGCTGAGGTCGGTGGAGACAGGTCTGAGCATCCGGGTGGCTGCACTCAGGCCAGGCTCTTCCTGCTGCACCTCGCTCTTCTGTCACGCATGGAACATGCTGAAAGTCACCAAACCAGCAACAGCTTTCAGTAGACCTGGCACAGGGCTGGTGACTATGTTAACTGGCCTCGAGACGCCGTGCGAAGTAAAGTGCATCTCATTTCACGTGGCCGTGGGGGTTTCTAACAGCTCCTCTACTCCGTTCCCTGTTTGTATGCAGGAACAAGTTAACAATTTTGTGTCGTTTTGAGTTATCGGCCCTAAACGTTTGGGAATGCAGAAGCTTACACAATCTGAGATTTTGTCCAGCACCACTCCCTCCCTCGACTCCCCTCTGCCAGAACAAGGCAATCACCGCCACCATCACCATCATCAGATTACTGAGTGATGCGTGTGTTAGACACCTTCTATAAAATCTAAAAGACGAGGGGCCCTAGGAAAGGAGACTGAAGTGGCAGGCCGCCCTGCTCAGCCCTCGTGCTGAACTTGGATTCAGAGGCCAAGGAGCGGATCTGTGTTCAGGCAGCCTGCTGGCCTCTTAGTTTTCCTTTAAGTGCTTTCCTGATTCCAGAATGAACGTAAGGTGTATCCAGTCTGCACAACGCAGAAAACGTATCATCCCGAGGATACAAGTCCTGCCCCCGGAGGGCAGCACGAACAGCAGCGTGGTGCCCACCACTCAGCGCTCGTCCTCACTCACCATGCCCCCCGGGGCCCTGCAGGCTAGAAACTTTCCTTCCAGGACCCTTGTCACTCTCACCAGGCCCCCCTCAGCCCGGCCCCACCAAGGGTAGTGCTGCTGTCTTGTTGCCGTGTTCTCTTGCTTGGATTTCGGTGTCCTCTTCGTCGGGCCCCTGGGCCTGAGCCACAGTTGGCTGTGAATCTGGTCTGAGTGTCGGTACAGCCTCCTCTACACCCCAACCCCAAGCTCTCTCCCAGCTCCGCTTTGTTGAACACAGCCTGGGAAGCTAGTGTGGTCAGTCAGGGATCTTGAAGGTAACGGATGTAAACCCCTGATTTAGGAGACAAGGAAACCGAGCCCAGAGAGGCTGTCTGACTAGAATCCTGCCACAAACAAGAATTGGAACCAGAATCTGCATCTCCTGACTCTTTCCCTGGATCGTGCACCACCTGTCCACCGCTCCAGGTCACAGGCCCTTCTCCAGGCCGCATTGGCCACGGCGCCCGCAGCACCCTGCGTTCCTTGTGGCACTAGCCCCGGTTCTGGCCCTCACTCCGACCCTCCGGCCGACGACCCCGGTCTCTGTGGGGCTGGGCTGGTGAGAGAGGAGCCAGGGTTGGTGGTTTGCTGTCTTAATGCCTGTGGGAATGCGCGTCACCCCTAATTCAGCTAATCAGGAAGCAATGTGTATTTTTATAGGAATTGGTCTAAAATGAACATCTCTAGTGACAGAATTACAGATCTTTCTTTACCCTCTACGTGGGAATGCTCCATACATGGGGTGTCAATGCCCCCACAGCAGGCGGCTATGATCGGGCGGATAAAGGTGTGAAATGCGTTCTCAGCACCTGCTGGCTGCTTGGCCTTGGGCCATTGAACACCAGTGAAGAAAGCTCAGGTCACTCATTAGTAAAATGGGGGTGGCGACGTTTGCTCTGAAAGGCTGCTACAGGGATTCAATGACATAATGGGTTAGCCCAGTGCCTGGTGGGGGGCCCGGCACACGGTGAGTCCCCAGTAAGTGCTGCTTTGCTTTCTTTCCCCCCTTCCCCTTTCCACTGTTTGCCACCCAGAGCTCAGAGAAGGAGCAGGACAGAACCGGAAATGTCCAAAGACCTCACTTGTAGTTTTTCTTCTTTTTCTGTGTCAAGGATTTCTGACTGAAGGTGGTACAGTATAAATGGGCTCCTCAAAAGCCACTTGTATCAGTACTCTGATCATTTATTCCTCGATGAGAAGTAGTTCGGCCTATTAGCAAGAAGAGATATTAACTGAACATTAATCACAACTTCACCGCGAGTGGAGTGCGCATACATCACAGGACCGGCCAGGGACGCGCCGCGGCCACAGCCGGGAAGCGTGCGTTTGTGTCTGGGTTCTGGTCTCAGCCACTGAAATGGGTGAGCCTGGCTCCTCCAGCCACTGGGTGACCTTAAATCATCCCTAGAAGTCCCGACATCATGTGCTTTGTTTAAGACCTTAAAGGGAAGCTTGTTTGCTCTTATCTGACTTAAATGGTTCCCCTTCTCCCAGGCAACTCACTCCTCCTATGGCTGCCAGTCCCGGGACAGGACGAGGGGCTGGAAGTGCGTCTCTAAGTCAGCAATCCTCACAGTGCCCAGTGCTCTGAGTCACCAGGCTTACGTCCTGGTTGTTGTCTGTTTTCTAAAAACGCCTAGAGGAAGCCTATGTGTCTCTTCCTGATTCCCCAGATGCCGGAACAGCCGGATGCAGGCTGCCAGAGTTTGCCATTTGGGGTTCTTGCCGTTGTTTCTGGGATGAGACAGAGGGTGGGCCTCATCAAGATGAAACGATTCTGTCTCCAGCTGGAAATCTTCCTCTGGCTAACAGAAGCAGCTCTTTAAAAACTTCAGTGCAAAAGTCTGCCTGGGTTCGGGGTGCCGCTACAGAAACACATCCCATCTGAGGGGGCTTTGCGGTGAAGCCCCGTTGAAAGCTCAGGAGTCACAGGAGTGAAGGAGGAGCCGCAGAGGCCGGATTCCCTGTCTGGGGTGCAGAGCAGTTACTGGACTGTTCACTAGTGTGCCATCGCGCCAGCGTCTGGCGGGCTGAGTGGCCGGGCGACCCTGACTTGGGCTGGAGGCTGTGTGCATACACCCACTCAGCTCTCAGCAGCCGTTGCCCGCAGCGTCTGCCTTTCCCACGGGCTCCCTGCCACTGCGTGTGCATGGAGCGGGCGGAGATGCAATGGCGTAGCAGGGAGTGGGGAAGTGTATGTTGTGAGTCTCCAAGGAGAGCTGCATTGGGTTTACAACCCATTTGGAAATGTAACCACAATTTCATTTCATCCGGGAGGCCCCCACGGAGCGGTCACCGGGGAGCGCGGGACGATTCACCTCATTTCTTTGATGCTCGTGTAAAATTGCTCCTGACAGTTGATGCTGGAAGACTGGGGCTGAAATTCATCATCCTGAGGAATGTCTGCGGTTGCCCAGAAGCGTGGGGCTGGGGAGAGCAGACGCTTGCATGTGCCGCCGCCAGTCTCAGTTTTCACAGCCCTGGTGCGGAGCCCACGGGCTGCGGCAGGCTTCCCACACGGAGGAGGGCCACTTGTCACATTGATGCCAAGACACGATGCCCCCAGCTCTCCCTGAAAGCTACCGCTCCTCTGGGCCTCCTGCTGGGACGGTCTGAGCAGAGGCCCGCGGGCCTTTCCCCGGGGGGCCCTGTGTGCCTCAGTAGTGGAGTGACATCAGCGTTAGCTCTGTGGCCCTGAGAAGGAGGGTTTGCAAACTGCACATGACTGCAAAAAGCACCCGTTCCTGCCACGCTCAATTAGGACGCAATTTACTTGGCAAAAAGGACTGCGTTGAGCAACATACAAATAATAGTCATTAAAATTACATTTAGTGCTGAAACAATTAACGCTGGAATAGGTGGCGCCCGTGTATACGTGCCATTCTTTGTATTTAAACAGAAGCGTTTACTTGGGCAACCCAGCCACCCCCCCCAGCACAGGAGTCTGGGCCACTCCCCAGGCAGCACTCATGTCACATTCCGAGCTGTAGACCTTCCGCTCAGAACATCTCTACGGCGCGTCTCCCTGCTTTATGCGACACCAAAGAACACCAGACTGGGGTCCACACTCCTCATAGTTTACCACTCAACATCAAAAAATCAAACAGTCCGATTAAAAACTGGACAGAGGACCCGTGTACATATTTCTCCAAAGAGGACACACGGATGGCCAACAGACACACGAAAAGACGCTCAGCATCACTCGTCATCGGGGACTGCACATCAAACCGCAGTGAGAGACACCTCCCACCGGTCAGAGTGGCCATCACCAGCAAATCGACAAACGAGTGCGGGCAGGACGTGGAGAAAAGGGAGCTTCTGTGCGCTGTTGGTGCGAATGTAGCCGCTGGGAAAAGCAGTATAGAGAGGCCTCAAAAAATTAAAAATGTAACTGCTTAGGACCCAGCAATTCCACTTCTGGGTACTTATGTGAAGAGGAGAAGAACCCTAATTTGAAAAGATGTCTGCACCCCCATGCTCATCACAGCATTGTTTACGATAGCCAAGATGTGGACGCAACCCAGGTGTCCGTCAACAGACAATAAAAAACATGCGATATGCACACACACATGTGTTTGTATATGCATATGTATGTAGTTATATATGCATATGTATGCATATAGATATGTGTATACACAGTGGAATATTACTTGGCCATGAAGGGTGAAATCCTGCCATTTGTGACAGTAGGAATGGATCTAGAAGGGATTGTAATAAATGAAATAAGTTGGACAGAGAAAACAGATACTGTATGATTTCACTTATATGTGGAATCTACAAAACAAAACACATAAACAAAAACGAAACAGGGCAGAGATATATCCAGAGACACAGAGAACAAAGTGATGGCTGCCAGAAAGGCGGGGCCTGGGAGTGGGGGCAATAAGGACAAAACTTCCAGTTATAAACTGAGTCACGGGGATGCAGGCCATTGAAAAAGATAACTGCTATTTCGGCCACTGGATACACGAGAGGGGCAGGCGCTGCTTAGCATCACGTTTCTACTCCTCGGGAAGCCTGAAGATAAAGGCAAGAGCCATCAGCCTCCCCTGTACCCACTCTGCCCAGAAGGCACGTGGGAAGTCACGTTGCTCCCCCCCCCACCCCGAGCCTGCACGTGTAGCGCGTTCTGGCACCTGCACTGGACTTACCTGTCTGATGCATGCAAGATGGTCCCGCCGGAACAAATATTGTCTGTCTCCAGGGCCTCCACAGAAGTCGTTGTCCGATGCCTCAGGTGTGCGCATCTGTGGGCGGGTGACCGGGATGCAGCCTGGGGACCAGCAGGTCTCCTGTGGGAGGCTGGACTCAGCGCTGTGCCCAGCCACGTCTCACTGGGAATGAGGGTGCTGTCTAACCAGCAGTCCCAGAAGCTGCTGTCATTCTCTCCCTGACCTTCTGACCACCCAGACACACCAGTGACCATCTGATGGGCTTACTGGCCTTGGAGCTGAGAGCAGGGAAGCTTGGTCCCCACTAGGAAGTTCGATTCCATTTTCAACCCTTAGGCCAGTCCTAGTCCGGGCAGGTGGGATGGAGTGGAAGGCAATGACTCAGTGGCTTGGGCTCCCATGCGCCCCCCTGACTTCCGACCTGGGCCATCACCTTCCCAGTGAGCAAAGCTCTGTCTGGAATCTCCATTCCATGACAGGCAAATCTTCGGTGCCCTGTGTCTGCTGTGTGTCTCCCCCACTGCTACGGCCCTGCCCCACCACCCGGGTCATCTGATGGGCCGGGGCCTCCTCTGTGTGGGGTGGGATCCTTTGACCTGCTGCCAGGTCCCTGGACACGGGTCATGCCCGCTGCCAGCACACCTGTTGCTCGCGCTGACTCCCCCGATGCACGTCTGCCACCTGCCTGAACCTCCTGCTGTCGGTCCCCTGCTGTGGGGAGTGTCTCCTGCCCTCTGAGTCCCAACTGTGCTTGCAACGAACCAGCAGGACTTTCAGAAACCAAGGTGTGGGTGTAAAGTCTCCCATCCTCCGCCGTGCCCTGGCTGTGAATGCTGCTCAGGACATGTCGGAGAGCTCAGGATGCATGTGTAGGATGGCAAGCTTGTAAGACAGTGGCTCTGCAGGAACTGGTGAGTGACAGGTAGCATCCCTATCCTCCTGTGCCCATGGACCCAGACCTCTGGAATGGTGACGTCAATGTAACCCAGGACAAGTGATTTTAGTGCTTCCAAGGGGATCCCTGATGGATTACCGGAGCCAGATGGTGGCTGCCTCTCAATATGCCAAGGGATATTTATTAAGTGACAGGAAAACTTGAAAGAGTGATTCACTCGCCCCTCCTGCTGGGGGAGAGGCAAGGGGTGGAAGCTGCTTTCACTGCCCCTGGCTGTTGGCAGAGGGAGTGAGAAAGAGGCTGGGCGGAGCGGTGCAGGGCTGAGGAGAGGGCGGTCTGGAAAGATCAGGAAGCAGGACAGCAGAGACGGCACAGAGAAGAAGGGGTGGGCGGTGGCAGTGAGGGCAGCAGGGTGGGCTGTCAGAAGGGGAGAGACAACAGAGACAGGGTGGGACTGGCATTCAGCCCGGAGAGCCTGAGTGACAGACGAGGTTCAGAGTCAGGAAAAAGGCTCGGTGGGCCAACCCCGAAGGCTTTCTGGTTGAAGTAGGCGGAATAGAGCACCGTGAACACAAGGTCTCCCAGAGTCAAAGGGGTTCGGGCCCAGGTGGAGAGGCTATCGTCAGTCATAGAGCCGAGGTGAGGGGAGAGGTCTGGACAAATGCCCAGCCGAGGCCCTAGGGACAGGTCCTGGGTCCTGGGCAGATGGCTGAGAAGGGGGAGCAGTCTGGGCCCCCACAGGAATGGACTGCGGGTTCCAGCTCCGCCGGGCAGCCTAGAATGGAGGCCCTTGGGGTGGCCCTTAACACCTCCTGCTCTGAGCGTCACCTCCGCAGGTGACACTCGCACAGCCTGTGTGTCCTGCCAACAGCCAGCACAGAGCTGAGTGAGGATGAAGTGTGGGTGGTGTCACAGCCCCAGGCTCCACCATGTAGGAGCTATGGAGCCTTGGAGAAGTCATTGAATCCCCTCGCACCTGAGCTTCTTCACCTGTGAACAGCAGTGGTAATGGGAACCGTCTTTCTGAGGATTAAAGGAGATTATGTTCCTGCTCAGGTTGAAGGTCTCTGTTAACTTCGGAAGGAGAGGTGAACCTTCCCACCTTCAGGGGAGGAAAGTAGGGGGTGTGCCCGCCCTTAGTCTTCTCTGGGCTGGTCAGCAGAGAACTCAAATACTGAAGGGTGCTTAGGCTGCTTCCAGCACTTGGCTTTTTGTAAATTGTGCTGCTATGAACACTGGGGTGCATAGGTTCTTTTGGATTGGTGTTTCAGGGTTCTTAGGCTATAACTAGCAGTGGAATTGCCAGGTCCAAAGGCAGTTCCATTTTTAGTTTGCTGAGGAAATTCCATACTGTGTTCCACAGTGGCTGCACCAGTCTGAATTCCCACCCACAGCACTAGGGTTCCCTTTTCTCTGCACCCTCTCCAACACTTGTTGTTTGTTGATCTATTAATGATGACCATTCTGATCAGTGTGAGAAGGTATCTCATTGTGGTTTTAATTTGCATCTCTCTGATGGCTAGTGATGTTCAGCATCCTTTCATATGTCTCTAGTCCCTCTGTATGTCCTCCTTGGAGAAGTGTCTGTTCAGGTCCTTTGCCCATTTTTAATTGGATTGTTTGTCTTCCCGACATTGAGTTGTGTGAGTTCTTTATATATTGTGGAGATTAAACCCTTATCCAAGGTATCGTTGGCAAATATGTTTTCCCATATTGTTGGCTCCCTTTTCATTTTGATGATGGTTTCTTTAGCAGAAGCTTTATATTTTGATGAAGTCTCACTTCTTTATTCTTTCCTTTATTTCCCTTACCCTAGAGGATGTATCAGCAAAAATATTATTGTGTGGGATATCTGAAATTTTACTGCCTATGTTCTCCTGTAGGACTTTTATGGTATCATGGCTTATGTTGAAGTCTTTTACCCATTTTGAGCTTATTCTGGTGTATTCTAAAGTTTTTTATAGAAGATGAGGCCCAAGAATTCCTAGATGCCAACAGTTTGGCACTGACCCATTGCTTTACCTGTCTGAAATGGTTACTTTGGCTTTTGCCGTGTGAGCAAGTTACTTCCTGGGCAGGGATTAGGTGCTGCTGGGAAGGCGTGCTAACCTATTTAAGTCTTTGATATGGTGTCTGTTTCTTGGCCTAATGGGTTAAAAGCATCTGGGCTTCCTTCCAAGGGCCTGTCGCTTTCAAAACAGGGGATTAAGTAGATCTGATACCCTGCTTTGTAAGGCGCAGATACTCTATTATAGTTAGGTAGTTGATGAGTATTTTTACAGTTTTCAAAGTATATGAGGCCCCAAATACTCCTCAAATAAATGCAAAGTAACGAAGAGTGTGCATGCCTCACTTTTTGAAGGATAAACATTAAAAGAAGTTAACTATAATTATTAAAAGAAGCCCCTGATCTAGCATTAGGGAGTTAACAATGGCCACCACAGTTTCCCTAAATAATTGCTGGCTTAAAGCAGGAATCAAAACTGTGGTTTTCAGAGATTAGAAGATAGGAATAGTGAGAAAGGGACCTAACACAACAAGGGATTCAGTCAAAGCTGTACTCACGGGCAAAATCAATATGCTTTATTGATTTATTTAGAAAATCTATTGGAATAACAATCACATTAATAAATAAAATGAGAAAGACTATACTTTCTTCCTTAAATGACAGACCAGCAATTCTCAACCAATGTGCGGCAGAATTTTAGTAATTAGTTCCCGTGCTCCACGACATGAAAAACGTCGAAAATGGCTGTAATGGACATTTGATGACGCGCAAACTATTTATTATGCAATCTCTTGGTAAATTAATCATGGAAGAGTACTCCTTTAATGTTACAGAGCAGATCTGACATACTTAATAGAAAATTCCACGAACCATTTCCATTCAACAAGGAGTAAGACGAGGATGGCTGTTCTCGTTGCTGTCAGTTGGCGTTTGTTAGGAAGCTCTAGCCAATGCAGCTCGTGAAGAAAAATAACTTAGGGAAGGAGGATTCTAGGGAGGTGGGGCTGGGCAGAATGGGTGAAGGTCAGAAGGTACAAGCTCCCCGTTCCACATCGTCACGGGGATTTAACGTGTGGCACGGTAACTACAGTCAACGATGCCATATTGCGTATTCGAAAGTTGCTGAGAGAGCAGATCTTAAACGTTCTTACCACACGAAAAAGACTTTTGGAGCTGGGGTAATGGATATTAAGTAGATTTAGTTTGCTGATCAGTTTGCAATACATATAAAATGAAATCATTATGTTATAATCCTGAAACTAATATAATGTTATATGTCCATGGTATCTCAATTAAAAAAAGAAAAAAGCATTCTAAAAGAAGAGATTTCCATAAGATTTGAATTCTTTATGTGGGAAGTCCAATAAAATCAACAGAAAAGCTAGGAAAATAAAATTCAATAAAAAGGTTAATAATCAGAATGCAGTATAAATGAATTGCTAGTCTCTTCAATATAAAGTATACAAAATTCCTTGAATAAACTTAACAAGAAAGGAACTCATTAACATTATTTTAACATCAATATGGAAGCAGCAATGCCTATGGAGTGCTAAATCCACTTTCGGAAAAAAGGCACAAAGAGAGAATATTTGTCCTATTAGACTTCGTCATATTATAAAGCTGTGGATATAGAATGTGGTGCAAAGAAAAATAGACAAAGAGGCCCATCCAGAGATCCCGGAAGCAGCCTCGTGTTTGTGTGATGAATTAATAAACAGAGGCCCAAGGGATTCACGGAGAGGAGGCAGCTTGTTCAGAGGAGTGTGCTGGGAGAACAGCACGTGACGAATGCAGGTGGAGTGCAGGTGGCCTAAGGAGCTAACCCTGAGAACGAAAACATAAAGCTCGTAGAAAATATTGGGAAGAACATCTGCGTTCCCTGACTGTGGAATCAGGAGGCGAAAGATTGCTTAACTTGATTACATCACACTGACGAGTTTTGTTCAAGGTCGGACCCCACTGGGCCTAGTATCTGGAATACACATGAACTTCATGTGGAAGCAGGGATAAACCCCTGAGAACAATGGCCTGGTGTGTACATAGGGGCAATTCCTAGAAGAGGAAACCCAAAGGACTCCTCTTAGTGTTTCTGCCTTTTTTTGTTTGTTTGTTTTACCTCTTCCACGTCAGCAAAATGTTTCCCTTTGAGGACTTTTGTCACCCAGGGAAACAAAAAAGAAGATTGCTCAGGGCAAGATTGGGTGAATAGGGAGTGTGGGGCATGGGGTTGTGTCATTTT
The DNA here is from genome assembly GCF_022682495.2 of Desmodus rotundus. Lineage (NCBI taxonomy): Eukaryota > Metazoa > Chordata > Mammalia > Chiroptera > Phyllostomidae > Desmodus > Desmodus rotundus. The sequence goes on along the minus strand of NC_071398.1, from coordinate 54,491,059 downwards.
TGGTCAAAGATTGCAGTGTGGGCAGGTGTGCTCATAAATCACCCATCATGAAATGGGCTAACGTGTTGAAAGAGTCTTAAGAAAAATTCACTGAAACCTAATACAGCCTCTCACAACAACACCAGCTGGTCCACTGACACAGATGGGTTCCTAGGACACTCACCTAGTGGGAGAGCCTGAACTACAAGGGGCCCACCCTCCAGAAGGTAATTCCATGTTTTGGGGTCCCCTGTCAGAAATTGAGAAGGCAGATGACAAATAAGAAAAAAATATTTGCAAATGATTGGTAAATAATTAATTTTAAAAATCTCAGCTTTCTCAAAATATTGTAAAATAGAAACAACTTAATAAAAATAAAGAAATTCACTAAGGGAAATTGCAAATGACCAATCAACCTATAACAAGCTTTTTAACCATATCGATGCTAAAATGAATGTAAATAGACAATATTGTACGATATCACTTATTAATTTGATGAAAACACAAAACCTATTGCTGGCATGTGTTTTGAAAAGCAGAAGTATAAATTATAGAAGCTTTTTTGGATGCAATGCATACACACTTTTTTTAAACTTCAATTCTCTATGTATAAATTTTCTATGAAAATAATCAGAAACAAAGGCAGCCGTATGTTAAAGGAAGTTTGTCATGAGACTACTTGAGATACTAAAAATTAAAAATAATCTAAATACCCCAAACTGGTAACTAGTTAAGGTGGGGAATGTCTATATAAAGGCATATATGCTCTTTTCACATAATATTTCATAAGAGGCAGGAAATTTTTACTTTTTGGTTAAAAGGAAAGAACAGTTTGCCTGTTTTAACATGTTACGTATGAGCTCAATTAAATATAAAGGGAGTATGTACTCTCAAAAAGAATAGAAGATCAAAATGCCAAAATATTAAAAAGTGTTTTTTCAAGGGTATTCCTATAACCACGGTAATAGCCCAGAGATAACTGGCTTATTATTTAACAGTCCTTTGCAATTGTATTTTTCTTATGTGACATTAATACATTTCTTCTTTATGGATTTCTTCCATTTTCCTACAACTTCCACTTAGTGCAAAGAAAACCTGGTAATGAGAAGGGAAGTTTGTTTGAAAAAGGCCGTTCCTTTAATTATGTTGCGTAGTGTATGACGAGGGCATGTTGGCAAGACAGCGGGCCGTCAGGGCACCAGCCCGGAGCTCGTGCAGAAGTGTCTGTCACTGGGGGTTTCAACCACTGACTGTGTGACTCATAAACACGCACACTGTGTGCGGTAGTGACTGTGTCATCAAACAACCCCCTTAAATTGCAGCGATGGGCCAAAGGCCGTATTTGCTGCATCAGATGATGCTTTCATTAGACTCATTATTTCACTGGAGACTCGCCATACCTGACTGATAATCATGGGAAAAGCGCACACTGGCAGCTTTCTATATGGATGACAAAGTGCTGTGCTTTGTAACAAACCAGTATTAGAAGACAAACTGAGGCCTATTAAAAATGCCAGGAGTTAATTGGCGCAGAGGTTGACTCTGACCAGGCCGCGTCAAGCTAGAAGTGGGCGGGAGGGCTGCCGCCCGCCCTCGGAAACAGAGGGCCAGACTTCACGAAGAAGGCGCGAGAGCAAAGGGAGGAAAGCATTGCATTGGCTGTAGATTCACACCTGGTTGCCTGTTGCCCACCGATTGTCTTTAGGCTTCAATGCCATGACCTTGAGGTGCTTGCAGGCTCAGACTCAGGTTTGCTAATGTAGGTCTCCCTGGAGTCAGAGCCGCCTTGGTCTGCGGACCACCCTCATTTCATTAAGTTAACACCAGTAATGCAGTTCCTATTATTCCTGGTAGTTAGGTCGGGAGACAGATTCGGTTTTCTGTTTTCTGAGGGGCAAGATGAATAATTGATGATAGCATAAGACATGGGTATTGGAATCCTACCTCTCATGGCTCTTCTGCTCTGTGCCAGCTGCCTGAAGACAGACAGACAGAAGGGATCACTTCCAGGGACCAGAGCATGAGCTATATAGGGCACATGCTCTGCCCCGATGACAGAATAAAGCAAGATCCTCTACCCCTCCCCCCGCCTCGCACTCTGCAGTCTTCCTCCTTCCCTGCCTCCCTCCCTCACCCTCTGCCTTCCCACCTTTAACACAGCCACACCCATCACTTATAGCCACGTCTGCCTTATGGCGGCAGAGTGAGTCGTTGTCACGGAGACCGTGCAGCCAGCATCATCTGAAACGCTGGCAATCTGACCCACTGCAGAGGAGGCCTCCTGATGTCTGCTGTGTAGGAAAGGGTGACGGGAACAGGCACGGCAGGCTTTCAGGGGGAGTTTTTAATGGCGCCAAGTCACCTGGACATTCACTTATGCAGGCAGAAAGATCTCAAAGATGTTGCCCTTCCCTGGCATATGTCACAGGGCTGTTCTTTAAAAGAGCTGTGTCCACATAAAGCAGAGACTCAGTCATGTGCGGTCCTCTAGGTCCTCTATTGGGTCGTGCTGACAGGGAGGGAAGGGAGAATGAGTCTCATGTTTCCCAGCTCAGCAGGTAACATGTGCCTAAACCCGCTGAAAACCATGGACAAGTCTAGTGCAGACAGGACTGGGACTTGGGCAGGTACATGGAGTGAAGAAGGAGGAGCAGTCGGCAAGCTTGAACTTGGGCAGGGAGAATGTGGGTGAAACGGGAATTTCCACCATGTGGGACGTGGCTGTGGGAAAGGGCCGCGAGGGCCTTTTGGTTTGGGCAGGCCACTGTGTCTCACTCACCACAGGAGAAAGGGCGACCTCTGAAGGGACGTGATATTATCTAAACCCTGAACAGTCTCAGTGTCCGGATGTCTCAAACCAGACACACAGACTCTTCACGGGGGACCTGAAAGCACAGACGACAAGCCACGTGTGAGTGCTCCAGCTCAAGGTGGGAGAGAAGTGGAGGGAGGCTGCTACAGAGGGGAGGGACAGCCAGGGGGCGGGGGTCACGGGGAAGTAGGAGGGTTGCCATAGGCAGGGCACCCACTGAGACCCTGAGTAAGGCTCAGAGACCTGAACAGAGTCCAGAGACAGGGAGGGTGGGGGCCCAGGGCTGGCAAGGTGAGGAAAAATTATAAGATGGGAGCCAGAGACAAAGGGAATGGAGTGAGGAACGGGTAACGTGGTATCAGCCCATGTGACAGGGCTGTCCCTCCACTTCTAGACTCATATCACCAGGGTCACAGTGGGACATATCAGGGAGTATCACCCGCAAGTGCCTTCTTTCAAGGAACTGGCAATCTGGGGTTGGGGGCAGCAGGAGAGAAGCATGTGCACAGAGAAACTAATAGTGCACGGCAGTAAAAGCAGTACCATCCCCGGCGTCACAGCAGGTGGTTTAGCCCACGCAGGTGCGAGCTGGAAAACGCTCTTTTTCGTTCCTAGTCCCTTTTTAAAAACATCTCAGCTCAGTGATTCAGTTTTAAAAACGGCACCTAGGGCAGTAGTTTCCACTAAGGTTATCCTGAGGGTCACATCCAAGTGGCATAGATAATCAAAAAGACCACGTATATATTTGCATTTAAAGCAGTATGATTTACATGTTTTTGCATATCCACCCGCACTGTGCATATCATCATGCTGATTATAAGGCCTGTGCTTGCACACGATATTGAACTGTAAGTCAGCAGGCCAGAGGGAGGCAGTGCTGATGTTTTCTGGGCCTATTCCTCCTCTCCACCCTCCATCGGGGATCAGAGGAGAAGGGCGGGGGCCCAGGGACCCAGCAGGTGGAGAGCTGAGCGCTGGTAGGGATTTATCCAGACCCCAGGCTGGGCCACAGGGCACCCAGCCGGTCTGCATGCCGTTCCCACAGAATCATACAGCTACATGCTCTTTTATTACAGGTCGCGTAGGGCAGCGGTGTGCCGGAGAGAGGCTCTGTCAGCCACTGTGAAGAGCGATTACTCACATCTGTCAGTTTTCTGTCTCTGTCCTGTCTGAGAGACATAATCCCCAAGCGACAGGGATTAATACACGTGGTCACCATTTATTGGAAGCTTCCTGTGGACCTGGTCCTGTACTCAGCACGGTGAATACAGCCTTTCACTGTGTTGTAAACAACAAATTACCTTGTGGAGCAGGTGTGATTGCCTCTGCAGTTGGGAAGAAGGAGGGCTGGCGAGGTTAAGCAACTTGCCCACAGTCACACAGCCAGGGAACTCAGAGCGGGGACATGTCGGTCTCTCCACTGAACGCACATCCAGTGCCTTGTATGTGTCAGACACTGTCGAACTTGGACGAAGTCTTAGACATGGTTAGCATAATTACTTCCTGCCTTAAAAGGGCTCATTTTAGGGCGCTCTCTTTTGGCCAGTGGTAGGACCGCTCACCCACTCACTGAGCCAGGAATGCAGAGAGCCGGTGTTAGATGGTGCCTGCTGCATCGACTCTCCCATCCAGCTGCCCACCAGCTGCCCTCCTACATAGCTCACTCTTCCAGGCCCTCCGCCAACCTGTGGCTTTGCTCTGCGACCGCCTGCTTTCCCCCTGTTCTCCAGGCCTCCCGAGAAGGAAGCGCAGCCGGAGCGCCAGACACTCAGACCAGCATTAGTTGAAGGAGTTCTGGCAAAGGTATGATGAGTGAAATGTTGAAAATGAGCCTGTCCCTGAGACGAGGGCTTGTCTGGGACGCATGTGCCCTGAGAATGTTTTCTGGATGCAGCAGCGCACGTGCTGGCGCATCCCTGGGCAGTGTTTGCAGATCTGGGCGTGTTCCAATGAGGCTCCACCCATCAGGAGCAGCTCTGCACCGTGAATTGCCAGCAGGCACCGCCCACTCGGCCATGTGACCTGTAACTCCACACAGCGGTGGGGGAAGAGCTGTCACGACCGAAGGGACCCTAGACATTGGGCTGAGAAAGAAACCCAATCTGGTGAGAAATCCCAACAAACCAACTTTATAGACACTTTCTGGGAATGAGTTCTTATCATTAATGTCAACCTGTTTCCTTCCTCGCTTGCCGATGTAAAATACTCCAGCTACGGGGAATTCAAGCCATTTTAATATTTACTTCGGCACGGGCTGCGCATACGTCGGGGACTGGGCATGACGCATGGGAAGAGTGTCCGCCTTCAAGGAGGTCAGGGAACGATACGCCTGTCCTTTGATGCTTCCTATGCACTTCCACATAAACTGCCCCAGGTGACCTCACTTCCGTAGCTCCGCTTTACTGTTGAGGAAACTGAGCCCAAAGTTAAACAGAGTGCCCAGGATCACACTACCAAGGAGGGTTAAAATCTCGGACTTCCCACGCCAAGTCTTTGCTCTCACGTCCTGCTGCCAAGCGGCTGAGGAAATTCACTCAGGAGCTTATCCGACAGTTCGGTAAGAAAATACCTACTGAGCAGCGAGTCTGTTCTGCATAGGGGGCTGTGCCAGAGGCCCAAGCAGAGGACGACGGCTGCTCGCAGGTGACACCGGTCTTGGCTGTGCCTTTGAGCTGCCCCACAACCCTCCCCTGACTCACACGGAGCTCCGGGCCTCGTGCCCCGCAGGACAGGAGCCTACTCCAGGCAGCAAAGCCCTTGGCTGTCCTTGCTGCCTGTGGCTCCTGGGACCCAGCGTCCGGCCTAGCCATCTTTAATTGTGCGCCATCAGCTCGGCTGCTGCACGTATCAGTTACGGCGGAGTTATGTAAGAGCACGGGCCGTTTGCCTTTAATTAATTTAAATGTAAACACACGACGTTAGGAAAATTAAGGAGACAAAAACATTTTCCTGCATCATAGGCATTTTGCTAACATGTACAGTGTAACCTGTTAATTGCATCTTCCTTCACAAGCCATTTAGCTTTTCAAACCCTTTCCTAATAACGTGATGTTCCTCACTTCCATTTTTAACTGCTTACAATCCATTTTTCTAGGCAGTTTCCAAAGGGATTGCCACATCCGCCATGGAAAGGGTCATCAGAATAATGCGATGCAATAAAACAGCACCGAGTGTCTACTGTTACCCCTGACACCACGTGGGGTCATTTGAATATTCACAGAACTTTCTTAGATAAAACGATATAATTAATCCTTTCCTAGTCAGTGACCTTTCTTTAATTTGAAGAAAGCTCATCAGATCTATCATAGAAATTTCCAAATTTTGGTATGTACCACATTTATATATCAAGTAACAGCTCCGTTCCTGCGACCTGTGAGGTAACGGAAAGTGCATGCAGTGGTCTTCGCCCCGGTCCCTGGCTCCTAATTTCCTAATTTCCATGTAATTTCCTAAGTGGTCAGAGCACTGGGAGCACCTGTGGTTCTGATGAGGTGGCTGGGTGGGCTCCTGGGTCGCTCTGGAAGGGGCTGGTCCCCGAAGGACCGAGCCATGATTAAAAGCCTGGAATTTTCAGCTCTGACTGCTGTTCCCCCAAGAGAGAAGAGGGGCTGGACGTGGACTTGGTGATCAGTTGTGCTCATGTGAGGAAGCCTCCGTGAAATCCCAACAGCAGGAGGTTTGGGGGGTTTGCCGGGGGTCCACACATCCCGGTAGCAGGAGGGGGACCCAGTCCACGGGAGAGGCTTTCCTGCCCTACACAGCCCTTCATCTGTGGTCTCGATCACATTCCTTATAACGTGGATGAGTGTGTTTCCCTGAGTCCTGTGAGCCGTTCTAGCAAATAACCAAACCCACAGGTCAGAGGGGGTCACAGGAAGCTCCGATGTGTAGCCAGACTGGACAAGAGCTATGGTGGCCCCGGGACCTAATACTTGCCATTGGCATCTGGAGCGGGGGGGCAGTCTTGTGGGAACTCAACTCTGCCGTGAGAAGGGTGTGGAGAGAAGTGAGGCGTACTTTGGCTAGCGGAGAACACACCTGTGGGCGATGACCATTACCTTCAAGTATTTGTAATATTGTCTTTGTGACTCCAGAGGGCGAATAAGAACAGATGCGTGGAAGTAACTGAGCGTCAGATCCAATCCAGAAGAAGGAGCAGGCTTCATTCCCTGCAGTTGGACCTGTCTAAAGTGGGTGGAGTTTCTTACAAGGAAGCGGGTTCCCTGCACTCAGCTGGAGCCTGTTGCTCGCCGTCTAGGGTGGTAACAGGGCTTTCTGAAGTGCATGGGTTCTAAGGCACCCCAACTCCAACCAGCATGATTCTATCAGTAATATAACAGAAAGGGTACTGAGCCTTCTTTTGGATTCTAGAAACTTCAGCACCTTTGGTGTTTACGAAAGTCACAGTGACTGTGACAATCCATTACCTAATTTCTTATACATTCTTTCTCTATTTCTAAGTAGTTCCTTGTCCCTCTTTTCCATATTTCAAAAGCAAAAAGGAAGAGACAGTAAATTTAGTTCTTTCTAGAAGCAGTATACAAATTGTCCTCCACTGAGTTGGTCCCCTCAAACCAAGAGACAAGATTCTACTTAACTCTTCAAAGGGAATAAAGCTGCCTCCTCTCCCATCAGTCTTCTGGGTATTTTCTTCTTGAAATTATGTTCCATTGAATAGGACTGACTTTGCCGGAGGTATAGAAAGCACATATGCAAGGCTTATACTTTGCTCCAGCGAGAATTCTGTAGGAATGTTCTGCCAAATGAACTTGGCACAATCTGCTTTAAAGCCAAAGTTGGCAGGTGTGAGAACTGAGAGGTAGCTGACCAGCAAAGTAGGAGGTCGCAGACCGTCCAGGCTCACTGCATCCCTGTGTTATTACGCCATTGCTTCCACCAACGGGAGTGGACCCCAGAAGAATTCCAGGCACCAAGGAAAGGCCAGCAGGGGTAACGCAGTTGGACAAGTCAAATGATAAAACTGAAGTCCCTCATCTGACCTACAGCAGCGTGAAGAAATGAGGGTCGTCTAGCCTTTCATAGGCAATAACTGCTCTGGAGAACCCAACACGGCAAAGGGCAGGATTGGAAACGAAATGGAAACCCTGACAAGCCCCGCCCCATGCACGTTTTCCCGTTTGTGTCTCTCAGAGCTGGGGACGGAGGTCGGCGTCTTCTCATGTCACAGGTGGGTGGCCGAGGCCCAGAGAAGTCCAGTTGCTTGCTTAAAGTCACATCGAATTAATGGCTGAGCTGATACTAAAGTTTGGCTTGTTTTGATTTTCAGCGTCGACTCTTTCTAGTTACAATTCCAAACTACTGGAAATGCAAAGTTTATCCCTGAGAGTGGACCATAATCAGAAGTGGTCGTTGCCAGTGATTTAAATAACCTTACAGCCAGTGTTCCCCGCAGCAGGCGGCAGGCACTGAACTCAGAGTGGGCAAGGGGCAGCTTCGCAGACGCACGCCGTCCTCGAGGCCCACCAGCCCTTGCTCCCAGATCAGCCTCTACGGTTCCAACCACTGGGGCCAGCAGTGCAGCCAGGGCAGGCGAGCTGACGACCCCCAATTGTGACAGAAACCAACTCGTCGGCATCTGTGTTGACAAGGTCCGGTGCCTGCGGCTGGCAGCCGAGGGCTCAGAGGCCTTGGGGTTGGGAGGACAACTGCTTCCCGTCAGCGCGACAGCACGTGGCAGAGCGCCTGGCTATAACACATGTGTCAGCAGTTAAAGCTACAGTCACAACTGCCAGAGGGATCGACACCTCCCACACAAGATGGTTTGAAAACCCAGCAAGTGGGTCTAAGCAGAGCTGCTCTCCTGAATGGGGCAGACAGCCCTGGCCTGCCGGCAACCCGGCCCGCACTGCATGGTGGCCGAGCACCACCAGCGTGCTGCGGCAGGCAGCCAGGAGCCGACTCGCAGGGAGACAGACCGGCCGAGCCACGAGGTTTGCAGGTGCTTTGGTGCACGCGTCACCGGTGGGGAACTTGTTCAGGAGGCGGGAAAGGCGGGAGCCCAGACTGAGGACCTGACACTGACTGTCAGTTTGGAAAGAAGCCAGGAAGTGGGTGACAAAATGGTCTGGACTCCACAGGTGGCTTCCAGTGTGCCTGAAGAGGGGAACGGAACGGAGGAAACACTCCGCCAGCATCGTCAGTCGCAGCCGTGTGCTCATATGTGACGAACAGGTGACTCCTGACAGCCTGTGCCCAGTTAAAGTATGACTGCGCCTGCGTGCAAGTGCGGGGGCACTTCCCCGGGGCCACACAGCACCCCCACTCTGGGCCCAGCCGGCGTGGAAGCCGCCCTCCGCAGCCACTGCCCCTTCTCTGGAGAGTCAGGGGAAGACGGGTGCTTCTGCTGCTAGGGCCTATCCCTCTACCACTGTTTTGTCCTCTCTCTCTCTCTCTTTCCTGCTTCCCATTCTACGAAGCCATGTCTCAATGTTAAAAAGCAAAAGAAAACACAAAGGTATTTTAAGACTAAATAGTAAACATGAGAGGTTTGAAGCTCCGAGGGAGTCTGTTCTGTAAAATGAAACAGAGGCAGGTGGTGGGTGTCGCGAATAGGCGAAGCTGCAGCTCTCCCCGCAGGCTTCTGTCACCGTAGCTGGCCTCTGAGAAGGAGGCTCAGCGGCTGGAAGCCCCCCAAGTGCTCATCAGAGAGAGTGAGTTCCTTTGTCTGGGCCGGGTCACATGCTGTTACCTGGGTGGCTGCTACATTCCTGCTACCAGGGACCCTGCGTCGCCTCACAGAGGCTCCTGGGTGTTCTTCTCATTCTTCAGTGGTTCCAAGGAGAGTAAAAGGAGAACAACAGCCCACAGCGATGGGACCGCCCGAGGAAAGCCAGCAGGAGAGCCAGCACCCCTCTCGGTCTGCCAGTCTCTCCAGAGCGTGGCTTCGAGGCTGCAGACGACACCCTGGAGCCGCTGGTTGAAGCTGAGCTCCCTGTGGACCCCAGATGGAGCCACTGCACGATTCTCATCTACCGGGGTGAGCCCTGGTTGAAGGCAGGTCAGCAGGAGAGGTCCTCCACGAACCTCTTAATATTAAAACGTAAAAACTAGTTTCACAAACACAGTTTGGGCCATGCCCCAACCCAGGTATTCTTCAATGTGGCATCAGAAGTGCACCAAATCAACAATAATGAAAGTAATTGATAATGATAATCAGTAACCAATAATAGTCATTGTAACAACTACTGTTTATCATTTGCTGTTTGCTGCACAGTCTGCCACGTTCTCTGATTCAGACCTGGCCACAGTGCAGACATGCAGGTGTGATGACGCCTTTCACAGGTAGGCTGGAGGCAGGGCTCAAACCCAGGGCTGTCCGGCTGTGCCTGGTTATCCCCCAGGCCGCTCACTCTGCTGTCTTTGTTGACCATTGTGCATAGGGCCTCTGTTTCGTATTTTTAAGGAGCTACTTCTAGATAGGACCTGACAGCAAAAATCGATTCAGCAAACATTATTGCTTTTCAACAAGCACATTTAGTATTTATGGAGTGCTAGAAATGGGCCAAGTATTTAATAGACACTTTGGAAATTGCTAAGAGATCTGGCAATGAGAAACAGCAAGCAGACTCCCGAATGAGGGTGAGTCGGGTGAAGAAATAATAAATCTGAAGAAGGGGAAGTGAAGGAAGCTGCTGAGGGACAAGGGGTCACCCCAGCTGACACACCGCTGAGCAGGGGAGGAGGAGCAAAAGACGCCCTTCTGAGAGGAAGCACATGTGGGGATGGACCAATATGATGGACGGTGGAAGAGACCAAGGAGGATTTTGCTCAGCTTCAAGAGTTAGAAATCAGGGAGAGGATCCAACATTCCAAAACTTTATTCACTCCACAACAATCCCTGAGTGTCAAGGACTAGGAGTAGCAAATGTTTCATGCCTCCTGGTGCTAAAGATTGAGAGGAAGAAAACACCTACACACCATGAAGCGTCACGAGTGCTGATAGAACTTGTGCAGAGTTACAGTGAGGCGCAGGAGAGAGAGGGGTTCTAGAGAATGAGGGTGCCTATGCAGGTTTCCTAGAGAAGAATTAGACAGGACCTTGAAGGCCAAGGAAGCTTCTGCTGGGTGAACTGGGAAGTGATGGGGGAAAGCAGGATGTGCAAAGGCGTGAAGATGTGGGTCCTTGGGGGTGTGTGACAAAGCAACGGAAGTCAAGGGGGCTGAGCAGAGATGGAACCTGGAGAAATAAGCGGGACCAAGGTCATGGGTGCTTTGGATGGGGAGCTGAGGAGTTTGGTCTCTATCCTGTTGCGGCTGCTGAATAGCCATTGAAGGGACCTACAAAAGGTAGTCATCTTTCAGGAATCACCGCGGGGCAGGGTGCAGATGAGCAAGGGGGCTACAGCTGTAGCGGAGAGCCAGGTGGGGCTGTGCAATGAACTGTTGCAACAGGTAGAGAAAGACCATAAAGGCAAGGGACAGAGCAAGTCGCCTCCATGACCGACCAGGTGCTGGGAGTGACTCTGCCACATTCTGAAACGCAGCAATGGCGTCTGGAACTGGGCATCAAGGGCGACTGACAATTCCAAACGGAAAAATGACAACTGGCTAGTTCTGCACAGATGCTATTTTTCAATTTCTCTACTGTTGAGTGGTTAATGCAACTCTTGGCTTAAACTCTCCCTGTTTCTTTAAGTGTATGCATGTCAGAGAATCAGAATTTTCATGCCCACAAGGTTTTCCTGGGTTCTCTCGTTCCAAGCTTCCTCCTCTCCTGTCCCATCAGGCAGATGGAGTCAGACGTAGGGCATGGCTGGGCAGGTAGCCCCCAGGCTGCATTCCACACTCCTCCAACAAGAACAATAGGGTGCATTTCTGGTTGGGTTAAATTTCAGGAAAGATTGTGTCTATTCTGGTCATTTTTATGTTTCTCTTTTACCCTAGCTGCCAGAAATTTTACATTCAGATTTATTCAAATATTATAATTTGCTCTACTCCAGTGACTGAAAGTATTTATTCTCCCTGATTCTCTAAGAGCTTTGTTGTGTTTTATCCTTAAATGCCTTATCTTGGGTTCATGTCAAACTGCCCTATGGGCACCCTTGTATCCTTTTGGAAGCTGGTGAGGGTATAAATTGGAAATACATACATGTATTAAGAGTCAGCTTCCTTCTAGCAAAAAGGTAACTCTGTACTTTGTATTTACGGCCAATGGTGGAATCATCACGAGATCTCTGGAACATGGAAGTCTCAGGGGACTGTTCTCGAGCTGCAGAGAATGCCTGTTTGCAATGAACAGTCAGAAATGGCCCAGGATGGTGGACCTGTGAAAGCCCCCACTCAGTGTGTGTCTCTGACGTCACCAACGAGCACGTGGACGGTGCTGGCTGTCATCTGCTCTCCAGCTCCTGCTGTCCCGCAGTCCAGGCCGAAAGCCAATCTCAATAACCCAGCCATGCGTCCTTCTTGCCACCTTCCATTCAAATGTTTTTCCTTGGATTAAATTTATAAATCTACGAAAAGTGTGTGGAAGTGTATTAGTCTTCTCTCGGGCTTACGCACACTTAAGAAATCTGATGTTGTAGCCACAGGGAAGGCACAGGGACCTCAGCAGGAAGGCAAGTGCAGGGGCAGGGGACACAGTTGGACTGAGAAGGTGTGACAGATGGTGGCGCTTACCTGCCGGAGGCAAAGAGCACTTTTCCCATAATGCACTATGTGGCTAAGGTCTAGAACCGGGAGGAAAACTTTCTCCTTGCCGGGGGCAGGTGGCCAGGGAGAAGTGTGCTCCACTGTCTGATTAGTGAGCTGTACAGGAGCAGGGATGGGCCATCTCAAGCGGAGGTCCCCACCAAGGTGTGTGGAGAGACAGGCCTGTGCCACCAGAGAAAACACAGAATGAACAGGCAGCTTTATAAACGACCGCCCGTGGAGATGTACTTCATGAACCAGGGGTCAGGCCGTGGGGTCTAGCAGGTCCGTCTGGACACCCTTATGGAGCCGATGAAAAGAATAGTTGAGATTCGAGTTAATTGTGGGGTGCAAGGCCATGGTCAGCATGGCTGACATGAGCAGACTCGGAGGCACAGTGAACAGCTGGGTCCCCCAAAAGCTCTGCTCCCCACCTGCCTGCCTCGTTTGCGGTACGAGTGGCAGCTGGGACTTTGAATCAAATGTGTCTCCGCACCTTCAGGGTTTTCACCTTTTTTTTCTGAGCAATAGCAACAAATACTTTTAATTTCACAACCCATTAGACACACACTCACGTATAAAAACAAAACAAAACTTTCAGGAAACATGCCCTCACTAACTGCAATATATTTTCATTCTTTTTTGTTCTATTATTTTTATTAGCATGCCGGCATGAGCCTCTAAATAAATTCCAAGATCCATTAACAGGCTGCAACCAGCAGTTTGAAAATCCCCACCTTGGATGGCAGCTGTGAAATCAGCCCGCACAACCTAAATCAGAGAGCCCACTCGACCCAGAGGGAGGCGAACCAAGCGGACGCAGGGTGACTCCTCCTGGCCACACGGACGCGGAAGCAAACAAGGGTCTGACGTGGGAAATTGCAGCCCGTGAATTCTTAGTGGGGGATTTCTTAGCTTCATGGCCCAGGAAGCATCATTCTTAAGAGTCAGTTCTCTACTTGATGGGAGAAAACCCAGACAGAGGAGAGAAACGACGCTATTTTTCTAACGAAACACTGAATTGCCATTAATATGATTTTCTGCTGCAATTAGAATCTGATGTGAGCCCGCGCCGCAGGGACGCTGCCTGATTCTCTCCTGAGAAGAGCCTGGCGTGCTGTTGGCAGCCGGCACGTGTTTGCTGTCAGTAATAACAATAATAACGCTACCGGTGATAACAGTGACGAGACCCTTCTGCAGTCATGCCCAAAGCCAGGGCTATAAAGACTCCCTGCCTGCAGCTTCCATGTTTGCTTTCCACGGTTTATACCTCTTTCGGTCTTGAACAGGCATTCCCTAGTCCCCTTCTGATTGAGTCTGTTTGGCAAACATTAATGCTTTTGTGTGTTTTTTCGTCCTTACGGACCTCACAATTAAATGCCCTTCCACTCGCCTCCTTATTTGTCTACGGAACCACTAAGGAGGTCAGCACAGCTAGGCGGGGAGGTTCGTTTGTTAACTGCCACTTCGGAAGCCATGCAGAGGCCGTGGAAGCCTGCAGACTGGCATGCATGTATACACATGTACATATACACGTGTGTGTATATACATGTGCACACGTACACACATGTGCACAGACATATGTAAAATGGCTGTGCACTTGATCTTAATTTTCCCAAGTTCTCAGGGATAGACTTATTTTTTTAATTAAGAAATAGGGAAGTTTATTTTTTAAGCCTGTCTGTGTTTTCTTCCCAGACTTTATCGAATTGTATCATTTCAAATTGAAGCTCTCATCTGCAGGGATACAAACAGAAGGGAGCAGGGAGAGGTAACTCCCACGGGCAGGAGGCAGGGATGCCCAAGGAATGGGCGTGACAGCAGGGAAGGGAAGGGAAGCAGAGATGATAAGGTGGGGGAGGGTCCCAGGGTGGCCAGGGCAACCGATGATCTCCTCCCTCCCCCCACCAGTCAGAGAGGAAGCGGGGCAGGGCAGGCCTGAGGATGGCATTGGGCACTCCTGGCAGGGGAGTGGGGGGTAGGTGAAAGAGGAGAAGCCGCAGAGCGGGGGGCCCCTGGTCCTGCCAGTCTGCACAGGCGTTTCAGGCAGACACAATCTTCCATAACTAGGGGCTGAGAGAGCAACCACAGGCCTGCTTTTGGACGGGTCGCAGGCACGAAATAGCTCTGATTTCCTTACCGGAGCCAAGATGTTGTGCTCCAGGAAATCCTCACGCCTTTGGGCACCATGGCCAAGGCTGCCACTCCGCCAAACCGTGCTTCCTGTGCAACACACTCATTCTTCATCATTTCATTCACTCTGGCGCCACCTCTCAGCTGGGGGCGTGTCCCCCTGAAATCCAGGTGCTTGGCGGAAGGCTGTGCTTGTCGTTTCTGTCGCTGTCGGGTGGAGTTGTGGTCAAAGCCACACTGGGACTGGGGGTCGTGCGGGGTGATGGTCAGGGCAGGCTGGCTCCAGCCTTGTCCTGGGCTCTGGCTGCTTACAGAACGTCACCAGCTTCCTTGTTGGTGACATAACACCAGCTGCCTCTTAGGGTTGTTGTGCATTAGAATTCAGTGCAAAGCACAGGGCAGAACTCAGCACATTTTAAGGAGCTGACAAAATGGTACCTGTGAGGCCACCTTCCTCAGAAGACTTGGGGGGCAGGACACGTAATGAGGCTGAAGAACAGGTGTGAGGCCACAACGTACTGTTCTTCCATCAGGGAGCACCAAGGGCGGGCGTGTACGCGCCCATCTCATGTCCTGAGTGGGGGGCAGGCTCACAGGACGAGAGGCATGAGAGGTCCCCAGTCATAGGCACCTCGACCTCCTACGCTTTCTCACACCTTCGGGAGTGGAGAGCAGAGTCAAACCCCGTGCCATCCACTGCTCTTTGCAGTGAGTGAACCAAGGCCTCCCCTAAACTGAAATGGTCCACTGTGCACTGTGACACAGGGTCACCCAACTTGCCAGGGAGGTGCAGCTGAGCCCACCGGAGGGGAGAGTGCGGGCAGGCTGTGTTTTGGGGTGCGAGCGCCCAGTCAGACAGCGGAACCCACACTCCCCACCCCACCCCCGGCTCCAGGAAACGTGCCCGCATGGGCCCTGGTCACCCAGGCAGGGAAAGAGGTTAATTGACAGAGGGACACCTGTCTCATGCTGTCCTGAGGCTGGCAGCAGGCCGAGGGGTGAGGCAGGGCCCTGGCGGGCTGGCAGGAGGGCGACTACACTGACCCTTTGGCCCTGACCCTGGAGTCTCACTGTGGCCCTTCAGCTGACCCAGGGAGGGTGTGGGCCCAGAAGGACAAAGGACCACGCAGTGCGCACTTGACTGGAGTATGCGAGGTGGCAAGGCTGCGGACCGGGGCTCATGGGAAACGGGCTGGTGGGAATTGTACTTTGAACCGACAGCCTCCACTTAGGGAGCGTTTAGCACGGACCAGGCAACGGGCTGAGAGCACTGGCCGCTGCTTCCTGTGTGGTCCCACAGTGGTCGGGGACGGAGGTGTTAGTCTCCTCCAGACACGAGTGATGTGACCGAGGCCGCCGCCACACGCTTCCCTGTCAGCTTGCCTCGCACACACGGCGGTCGCGCTATCGCGTACTTCAGACTTTCCTGCTCCACGGGTGGTCGAGTCGGCACTGATGAAACAACGCACTGATGAAACAACCCGGTCTGGCTCAGCGCAGGGGAGGACGTGAACTTGCTGTGACGACATCTATGGGCCCAGCAGGGGAAGGGCAGCTGCTTGACTTCCAAACTGGGGAGGACAGGGAAGTCTAAACCTTTGTTTTTCTAACTCTTGGGAGTAGACCTGAGATTCACCCAGGCTAGCGGCAGATTTGGTGTGGAGCTTGGGGGAGGTGGTGCTCTGGATCTCTGAATCCCTGGCCGTGGAGTGAGAAGAGCAAGTGCAACAGCCAGGCATCACATGGCTGTGTCACGGAGGTGGCACAGGTGGCCCCTGCATAATTAGTTATCTGTCCATTTTCAGAGAAACATTTCCACATTCTTGTTTGGAAAAGCTCGAGTCCCACTGGAGAGCAGGGAATAACTGTGATTCTGTCAATGCCAGGAGGACGGTTAGCTGTCATTTAAACCAAACCAAATAACAAAAACCCTTTCCAGTGGGAGCTCGCTCTGTCTTCACAGCCATCCGAGCGCGGCTCCGAAAACCTGAACCTCTCACGAGGACCAGGTTCTAACGGCTTCGTTGCTTTGCTGATTTCGCTTAGAGCAAGTCAGGCGATTTGGAGTTGACATCGCTGAAATTCTTTTTAGAAAGCGTGTTGACATTCTAGTGGCCTGTTTGGGAGGGCACCAGATAGTCCCTCCTAGCATGGGCGGCAGTCAGTGGTCCATGTGCTAGGCCCACAAGTCACCGCACGCATTCCCACACGGGCTGTCACGTGCAGTGACACGTGTGTCTCCCTCCAGTGGTGTGCCCACCTTCCCCCGATGCACACGCTGCGGGCCCCACGAGCCTGCCCCGGTCCTTTCCACGTGCTGCTTTCAGATACATCAGGCATCCCGCATGCGGCCCACCTTTAGGTCTTTCTAATCGGTATTGGACAATTATTCTTAAACATCCCTTCTTGGGTTGAATTCTGATGATGTTCCCTTGTACAACTGAACATGTCCCCCCGGTGCTCACTTTCCTCGGGGGCCTTTCCGAGAATCAGCCTCTGAGCTCCTTTTGGACAAACCACGGGCCCCCCAGGAGACAAGAGACCACGAGGAACACAGAAGAATGTGCACAAGCACATCCAGAGGCAGAAAGCGGCCACTGGCAAAGAG
Organism: Desmodus rotundus; assembly: GCF_022682495.2. NCBI lineage: Eukaryota > Metazoa > Chordata > Mammalia > Chiroptera > Phyllostomidae > Desmodus > Desmodus rotundus. The sequence continues at coordinate 54,473,876 of NC_071398.1, read as the reverse complement.
AAGATGAGAGGAACTGTGTCTGTAATTTCTTGTCTCTTGTTTGAACATGTCGTCTCACGCAGCCTGTTTTTCGGAATTTAATATAAACTCCTTCAAGTGTACGACGAGTCACGTTATCTTTACGTTTTCATCACTGAGTCGTGGAGAGACTTACTCTCAGGTCTTGGGAGGAAGGGAACCGAGGAGAAAACAGGGCCCTGATGGAAGATCTGTCACCACAGCCCTAAGAACTGAGACAAGTGGACACGTCATTCAGCTTTCCTGAGACTCGGTGTCTCAGAACTCCCACCCCCGCCCCATCCACATGCAGACGAACAAGTAACACCCTCCGTGTGCGTCTGCTGTCCAGGCGAAGTCTGCACTGGGGCCAGGTTGCACAGGTGAAGGGACTCGATTCAGAGCCACCACCAAGGGGGAGAGGGGTGGGGCGCAGGCAGGCGGGGAGATCCTGACGGGGGGGGGGGGTGTGAAGCGTTGAGTGGGGGCGCCATCATAGGCGCTCTGGGGTTGCCGACTGGCCCCCTCCAAAGGCAAAGTGAACTTTCTGCAGAGCAGGTGGTAGTTATACAAACTGGAGCAAGGCACCCTCCCTCCCACCCCAAGTTAGACTCCTGCCCTCCCACAGAAACTGGTGCCATTGCCCTTGATGGGCACATTTCAGAGAGGTGGCTCCAGGTCCTTGAGAAAGAGGCACTTGGGTTGTAAAATTGGCAAGAGGCCTTTTAAAAGATTTACACCTCCGGGAGGCAGAGGAAGAAGTCACAATGATGAGCTGTCTCCAGTAAGTGCGGTAATAAACGGGAAGTCCAGGGTGAGTGGGAAAGGAGCCTGGCTGGGGCTGAGTGGCACCCAGGCAGCCTGGCCGCACAGGGCATCGTGGCCTGAGGGTGTTCGAGTGCCGGAGGGGAGAGCCCTTCCTGGCTTTGACTTCAGTAAGCCTCCCCCGTGCTGTGGTGCGTGCGGGCAGAACCAGGAGGAAGGATGCTGCACGCAGAGCCTGGGCCAAGCCGAGCCCCGCAGGGGCAGACCCCCCCTTGCCATGTTTGGTGCCCTCGTGGGGTCTCCCTGAGTCACCACCACCACCCACCACAGCACAGCTGCCAGTTCCTTCCGCTCTGCCTCACAATAAATCCCCGCTCGTGATTCCATTTTAGTCACCTCTGCAGATTTTGCTGGTTATTTTATGTAATGATTTCTTGTGCACCTACTTTGTGGTAGAAACCGTGTGAGGGGCAGAGGTTAAAAAGTAAGGTGTCACCCCACAGAGCTCCGACGCCACTCCACAGTGCTGAGAGAGGGAGGGGTCGTGGTCCGGGGCTTACAGAGTCTAGTTTTAAGCCACTAAACTGACACTGCAGGGAAAGGACTTGGAGATCGGGAAGAGTAAACTGGGGACGGAAGGAAAGCTACGGGGCACAGCTGAACTGGTTTCCCCTGTGGGGGGCTCAATCCCAGCAGGGGGCGGAGCCCCCGGGGAGTCACGTCCAATGCCATGTCTGCCCACACGCCATTGCCCATCCTCCCTCCCGGTCAGCATTAATTCCCTTGTACTTTCAAGAGCAGGGATTAAAAATAAAACAAACACACAACCATGTTCAGCCTCTACTTGGGAGAGAGAACTTCGTGGGAGACGTGGTCCAGAATGGCCACATCGAAAACCCAGGGTTCGTTCGTTTCCAAGGTAAGGGGATCGAAGGGAGTCTCCACGGGGTGCCAGGAAAGGGGCTCAGATTGACGAGGATGAGTCCTGGAGATTAAACAAAGGGAGGTCACATCATCCCAGGAAGGGGGGACAACGTGCCCGGGGCAGCCAAGTGGGAGGGTGTGGTGCAAGCGGCCAGAAGCTCTGTGTGGACCGGGTGCCGCGATCCAAGGCCCAGGGAAAGGGAGACAGCAAGGAGCTGGGCCCAGCGGACGAGGAGGCTTCAGGTCCTGGCAGGGAGCCCCTGACAAAGCAGGAGTCTTCAGACTAAAGCTGCCGTGGTTCCCAGTGGGGGGATGGGAATAAAGCCCCAATAATGCTTTAAACTTCCCTTCAGCAAACTTATAATTATGAAAATACCTTGAGTTCTCAACCTCTACGTTCCATTTTTCCTCAACATTGTTTCGAGAAATGCTACAAAATAGAATGAAAAAAGGTTAATTAGCACATAAAGCAGAACAAGTTTAATTCCCCTTTTCAATAAGAAGCTTGCTGCAGTTTATACAGGCTTGACGGTAATTCTATTTTGTGACAAACAATAATTACTCATGAATAATTACAGAATAGAAATGTGAAAAAAAATGCCCAATTAAACAAATCCTCTGAATTAGGTATTTATTATTGCAATAATAATACATTGTCATTTATTATTAGGTATTATCGGAGCCAATATTGCCACAACAGCCACACAAGACGTTAACGAATACATGATTAGCTGGGGAATGTGTTCGTTACGTCGGAAGTACATTTGACATTTTCACGAAGACGTTTCGTTGAAAGTGCATCGCAAATGTAAACAGTCTCAGGCGATGCCTCCGCACTTTAGCCTCTATGTCACCCGTGCACCCAGTGAGAAGGAGAATTCCTTGCTGTGATGCGTGTGGACCTGTCTCAGTTAACTGAAAGGTGAAATACCTTGAGAAACTGAGATGGTGTCTGGGGTCATGATGCTATGTCCTCACGTCACTAGAAAAGTGTCCTGGATATTTTGTTAGCTCAGAGAAACAGCGGAGGCTACCAGCCTTCTCTGAAGAAAGGCTTAATTAAGCAGAAAGATTTAATAAGGCTTTAATAAGGCATCTTGGAACTCTCGGCTGCCATGTTGGTCTGGAAGTATGTCACGCTCCGCTCTCTAGTTTAAGGGTCAGTGTGTGATTGTGGATCAGGGTTATGGCGAGCCAGCCCTGCAGGGGGCGGCGTGCAGTGCCTGCTGCCTTCGGGGACGTTCTCTGTGGACGTCCCTGGCAGATTTGGGGCTCCAGGGGCGTGGCAGTAGCTCAGCACTCACGCTAAAGCCCACACTCAAGACTCGAGGAGAGGCAGGGCGTGCTGAACTTGCCCGAAGAGCCCTTTCAGGACTGAGAGGCAGGGTGGGATTTCCAGCGACGCTGGGGCCCTGTTGGTTCCCAACACACTACTTGAACCCAACATTAGTGAGTTTGCTCCCGGGCTCTGGGGATCGACCCCGCGCTGATGGGGCCAGAATGACCTGGGGTGTCCGCTACTGCCTGACCCATAAGAGAACCAGGCGGCAAGGAGACCCTGCTAAGGGGGTTGGGGTCCAGGAAGTAGGAAAAAAGAGAATTGGGCATTTTCTGGGGCAGCTCCATTGGGAAAGACACCACCAGGACTCAAGGCTCCTGGTGAGATAGTCCCTGTCGTACATGAAGCCCGTCTTGCTGTGGAACGTCAGTTAGCTGACGCCCTGGGCCAGGCCCCTGATGGTGGCCACTGACGTTTGGACCCTGGCCCGGGTCCTCTGGACCCGTGAGACCGTGGTGGAGGTGAAACACCAAACTGGAAGATGCAGGTGAGCCCTGCAGGGGTTCGGAGAGTTTGCAGGCAGGGGTGGGGTGCAGAGAAGGGCGAATCTGTGTCCTGAGCCAGGCCCAGTTGGCCCCCAGCCGAGGAAAGGAGAGGGAAGGGACATGGTGGCGTGCCACCAGCTGCAGCCTCTGACCTCATGTACCTGTCGCAGCTCCATCTCCGTTTACAGGCTAAAAATTCAAACGGACTGAGACACTTGTCCAGATTCACGCACTTAGAATCATCCAAGTCGAGATGTAAAAAATTTGCACCTGAGTCAGGAATCCCAGGCCTCCTGAGAAGAAGGAGGCATGCTTGGGAGGCCCCTGAGTTTCTGCCACCCGGGGAGACCGCAGACCAATTTCACCCCATACCAGTCATCGCAGGCGGTGGGAGCAGCCTGCCCTCCGACCCATGGTCTGCAGTCTGCTCGGGAAGCTGGCATTTGTTGCTTCCATGTGAGACGTGTTTTGGACTTCAGATCTGCTGGTGCTGTGTGGGGGAGCAGGGGCCCAGCCCATCTCCCTCGACCTGCCCGTCTGCGAGCGACCCTCTGGGGTCAGGCGGGCCCGATTTCTTCTCCACTCAGGGACTCGGTGACCCTGACTAAGCTGCTTGACCCTCCTGAGGCTGGGCTTCATCTCCTGTAAACTGGGATGAGAGAAAATAATGAGTGTGTCGTTCACATAGCAGGTGCTCGGCGAGTACGTGGAAATGAAAAAATAAAATAAAAGGAAAAAATGCCTTCACAGCACCATTTGGCCAAATAAAAACAAGAAAATAAGAGGCTTTGAAACCTCCTGACTAGGTTTTTCTGGCCTGTATTTATAACCTAGAAACAGCTTCAGCGGGCTACCTGCAGCGCCCTGGGAACCGAGAAAGGAGACCAGAGAGACGTGAACGTGCCCACCCATGAAACAGAGCGAACTGCTGCTTGAGGGCACCGCCGCCGGGGCGCCGCTGGTGCGGACTCTTCCCGACTCAGGGACCCTTCCCATCCCAGCTGCGCTGTGAGGCATGCAGTTACACAATAGCTCTTTAATTGGTAAAACAAAGATCTAGACTTACTTTGTTTTTTTAAGCCTTGGCCATAAATCCGCATACATTCCTGCACGATCATACTCCACCCGCCAGCCTATGGGCGGACCCTCTGCAGGTGGGGAGAGAAGGAGAAATAATGGCTTTGGTGATTCACCCTGAGGGGTGGGGCCCCGTGTCCTGTGCTCCGACCTCTGGTCCCGACAGTGCCCGTCACCCTGCACAGCTGATGACTCAGAGTCCACCGCAGGGCAACCCTGGATGCGTTACAGACAAGGAAAGGTGAGGCACCCGCTGGGCCCATCCCGCCCTTATGCACGTCACCCGCTTTGGCCAGCTGTCCGCAGGAAGCAGGCGACCTCTCACTGTGTCCCCACAGTGGGGACGGGGCCACGGTTCTGACTCGGGCTCTGGCCTTTGGCCTCATGACAAGCACTGTCTTCTGGGTGAACGACTGAGGTTTCAACAAACATGTGACCACAGTTAAAGAGCTAGTGTGTGTGTGCACGTGTGTGTGTGCACACGTGAACACAGCGGGGCTGCTGCTGAGTGGTAAAGGGTCTTGCTCCACCCCACAGGACGATACTCTCTTTGTCATGAAAAAGAGAAACAATCTCATTTTTTTCTCCCAGGAAAATCTATCAGTTACTCCTTCCCCGTGTGCTTCCCTTTAAACAAGTGACTGTGTAGAAAGGCCTGGAACTAGGGGCTCGGCATGGCCTGTCCCCTGAGCCAGCGCAGGAAACAGGCCATGAGGGTGGGAGCTCCCAGGTCGTGCCCTGCGGAGCGCAGCCGCGGGGACTCCCAGTGCCCGCCGGCCAGCCGCCGGGAGAGCGGGAACAGGGCGCGGGCTTCTACCCTGCAGTTAGCGGTAACCACCGGCAACACCGCTGCACAGGGGACCGTGTTTCCCAGTCTTTGCGGGGGAAGCTCTGCCCTGGGGGCTGGAAGTGCGTCAGGGCGACCCCTCTGCGAGTGCACGGCACCGACGGGCAGCACGGGCAGCCGAGACCCAGAGCCGTCCACCCACAGCAGGGTGCAGGCACTCGCCTCTAACGCTGGAAGAAGGCGGCGGAATTAGAACGCCTCCCTAAGCCCAAACTGCTTCCACGGAATGCAACATTGAACATAAAGATTTAATTTAGCAAAACAATCGTATTTAAATGCCAATGCCTCACTTCCCCCTTGATTCCAACTTTTTAACTGGAATCTTTGGGAGTGAATAAATACATTCACGCATTCACAAGTCCACTCATTTAATACTTACTGAGTTCTCATTCAGAGCCAGGCTGGAAACTAGGAAGTAGGATTACCAATGGGAAGGAACTACACCCCAGCTTCAAGGCGGGTGCATTCGAGTGGGAGAGATACGTGAGGGGTCAAATCGTTGTAACACCATTTACAGCTTGAACAAAAACAGTGGGAGTGTCAAAGACCCTCGTTCACTGGGGTGCTCCGTGTGTTGAATCTCGATTTGGTGCAGCTAGTGAGGGTGCCCACGTCAGCTGGTCTGCAGGAGAATGCCACGCTCACACGGTGCCACCTTTCCTAGAAGGAAGTGTGCTTTCAGGAACAGTGCGCCTGGACTTGACCTAGGGTTTCTCATTATGTCAATCGCCGCCCTGGACTGGATGTCACACTTCAGCATCTGTCCCCCTTCCATGGGAAAGCGGCTTGCGCGTGACTTCACATTCATAAATACACTCACGGTGCCAAGGGATGTTTTTTCCCTCCATCAATTCATTAGATCTGCTCACATGAATTATTTATACGCAGTGCTAAAAATGGTCCTGAAGCATTACGAGAATTCCACATCCGTTTTCACAGTGGGATTTCAGCATCTGAGTGCCGCGGCGTCGGGTACCTTCATGCAGTTCTGACAGGACCTGGCGCTAATAGGGTGCAACGCTCATTCTCTCTAATACGCAAACATTTCCGTGTCGTCTTATTACTTCTTTTAAGTGGATATGCTATGGTGATAATATGATGAAAAGAATTAGCTTCTGATCATAGTCGGCATCAGTTGTGCCTATTAATGGCCTCTTTCTCCCCCCTCCTCCCCCCTCCCCTTGAATCCGCTTGGAATGCACTCCAAGACTTACCCTGTAGTTACGCTTATGTTAATGAGGCTGTTTAGTGGGAGATAACCCGCCCTCACCAGCGCCCAGCCAGCTGGAGAAACAATAGATGCCCATCCCTCTCTCTTTGGAACAGAGTGCTTTCTGGCCTCCCTTCAAAGGGTCTGTCTCTGTCGGGCTGCTTTAGCGTTCTCTTAACTGGTTCGCAATCTCAATCCACCCATGTGTTAGACATTTCACCAGCAACATTTAACCAGATTGTATATTTCTATTAGATATGGAGCAAATCTTTTCCAAGAGAAACGGGAGGCATGGCCAACTGGCCCAATGTTTTGGAATATTTAAACCCACACGCACACTCTCACACACAAACCAACACGCATATATACATAAAATGCGTGGAAATGTGGATGCATATTTGTGTGTGTGGGTTATGTATAGACATGTTTACATATATATACAGACATATACATATGTGCTTCTTTGTTTTGTGTGGAAATGATTTAAAAGTTTATGGAATCCATGCCATAACCAGCGCTTCCTTTCTGGCTGTTAAATCCTGGGTGGATTGGGTCCAGAGAGCGTGAATCCTCCAGATTTCAGTGTTTATGCATTTTCAGACCTGTAACCAAAAGCCAGATGCTTTTCTCAATCGTAGCGGACATTGGAAATCACGAATCTCTCACCCGGACGTGTGTGGCCTCTGCTCCTGAGTTTCAGAAGTCCCAGATGTCCGAGCTCTCAGGACACTTCTCAAGCCCCTTGTCCTGTAGGTCACGTTGCTCCAAAGGTGCCTTTGCGCTGATCGGCCCGCTGCCCGCCAGGCGGGGTGCCAGCGAGGCGGGCCTGGGGGCAGGTCCGCAGAAGGTGCTGGTGTGGACCAGTGCAGCCTGTCAGCAAACACTCCGGCAAGGGTGTCTCTCGCTCACGGAAACAGGATCTCTAGGGCCACAACATAGGGGGTGTTTTGTCCTCTCGTCCACCATGAGCTCTGGGTGGGAAAGCACATCTCAAGGGCAGCACGAAGTCAGCACGAAGACAGGAGCCCCAGTTCTGACGTGGACTAGAGCCGGGAAACCTGTCTGTGACTCCGTGTCTCCATTTGCAACGTAAAAGGATAGACGCCTCTGGGGGCCGCCAGCTCTGCTCCTGGGATCGGAGACTGAACAAGGAGACATCTTGCCATTTCCATGCAAAAAATGATTGGCGAGTTTCTGCATTTGTCTGGGGAGAGGACGGTATCAGAGAAAAGAAAGCTGTAGACCCAGAAGGAAAGTACTGTGGGTTATCTAAGTATTAGGGTTTGGAGTCTCGGCTTTCAATAGGGTTGTGTGCAGATCAGATGTGTTCTTAACAAAGGAAGTCACTAAGAAGAAAGTAGGTTTGGTTCATGTCTGCTAGAGGCAAATGCTGGCAAATTCAGTGGGTTTATTATTACGTGAAGTCAAATAAGCAACATTTGAAAGACCTTAGTAAAATGTGTATTGTCGGACCTCACAATATACTCCCTGGTTCTTGGGACTAAATGTGATGACTAGACCGACAGGGGACGAAGGTGACAAAGGTGCTCCCATGGGCTCCGACGACAGGAGAAACGATGCCCCGTCTCTCTTCCCCTGCCTCAGCTGGGGGCCTGTCACAGGTGGGCCCAGGTGACCAGGTTCTTAGTGATCGCGGACAAAGAATGGAACCGAACACACGGAGTTTACAGCAGACAGAGAGGGAGAAGACTGATTAAGCGATAGCACACTCCACAGAATGCAGGAGCAGGCTGACTCTGAGCAGAGGCAGACCCTCAGCGGCTGGAGGGATTCTGTTCTTCTGGGGCAGATATGTCCGGGCTGGTCTGGGTGGGGTTACTGTATATGTACAAGCAGTTCTATTACTTTTACGCTGCTGCCCATGTGGTCTCCCATGGTTTTCCTTGATTGGCCACTGGGGGAGGGGTCCCACAAAGCTGATTTATTATAATGTTGTTATAATGAAGCAGGGGTCCTGCAGCATCTTCTGCACAGGTGCAGTGGTGATTCTCGATGACTCAGCGCTTTTCCAGAAAGTTGTGGGGGAGGGGGGGGCAGGCGGCATCTGTTCTCAGAACAGCGTCTCCGTCCAGTATGGGCGCCTCTGGAGCGTCCGCCCTCCGTCCTAGCTCCTGCTGCAATTCTGTCTACATTCACCCAAGAAAGAACCAGACTTACACTGAAGTCCTAGGAAAGACTTCCTGTTCTACCTCACGTTTGAAATGCACACTAAAGGAGTAATAATATTGGGAGAGGGTCGGTCAATCCACATTTGAACCAACTCACTTTCTTCAGCACAACATTATTTCCTTGGAAGTCAGGGCTATTTCCTCACGCTTTCATAGTTCTCTCCCTTCTCCTACGGAGAGCTACTTAGAGATAGCTTCTTTGCAGCTCCGTGGCCAGGGTTTGAGTGAGTTGGGGGTAATTGTGCGGTTCTGCCTTTCTTCCCGGGTCCCTGGTGAGTAGCTAGTAGCTTTAATTGGGGTTAGAAATGTGCTCAGCATGTGCAACATTACTTAAAAATGGTATTTCATTGTAGCATCGATATCAAGTTTCCAGGCTTAAAAATGTCATCAGCAAAGATCCTGGCGCTCCTTTAATTATCTGATTTCCGAAGCTACAGTACATAATTCCCTATATAATCAGAGCTTAAACGCCAAAGAAGCTCGTACGGGGGGCGTTTCCTCCCAATTTTGAATAGGGATTATTTTAAGAGGATATAGAACTTAGAAATATTTCAATGGAGCTGATATTTAAAGCATATTAGTGGCATTTATGGTTTAATCTGCTTATTGACTAGGCATTAAAGGGAGCCGTTAGTCGTTTAGCAGTGATTAGAGGCGCTAGGAGTTGTTTGCTATAATGCGCAAGACGGTATTCCAGAATGTGAGGCTAGTAAACTGTTTGTAACTTAGAAAATGATGTAGCCTCTTCCCAGTGAGGCGTCACCGTGGGAAGAACTTTCTTCATTTGGATTTTTCTTGTTCACTGGGACAAGACAGTCCGCTGAGAGAAAAACTCTCCCAAATTGTATGAACACGTAGAGATGCGACAAATCCCACTGTTGTTACCACCCTCCTATTTCACGTGCCTTCTTCCTCCTCCTCCTCTTCCTCATCATCAGCAGCAGCAAGGAATTAGGAGAGCAGCAATGACAAACCTTCACCAAGTGCAAGAGGAGCTGTGTGCAGGGGACCAGGGAGAGCAGGAGGAAAGAACCTCCTCCGCCGCAGGAGCTCCCACACCACATTGTCTGATGGCTGCACGGTCTGGAGTTCCCTGGCCTCAACGTTTGTCAAATGAATGAAGGAACGAATGACTCGGCCCCAGTCATAGGGCGTTTTATCCAAAAACTAGTCTGGAGCCCATAGCGTTCTGTATGACGTGAGCACGAGCTGGGCAATCCTCTCGACAGCCTATTCCTCTTGGGCTGTGTTCGCATAATGGCCAAAGGCCCATCAGATCAGTCCTGTGGGAGGAACTTGCTTGATAATTGTTATATGAAATAATAGGTCATTGGTAGTGGGCTGCTTTATCTTTCAAGTTGTTTTGCGGCGACATTTAAAAAATACAGGAAAGAATAGACAGAAGTTACTGAAAGCAGAGAGCAGAGACTCCTCGCGAAAAACAGCAGCCCCCCTTGAGCCGCTGGGTGTGGGTGCAGGCCGGGATAGCACACACATCACCAGTGCCCTCTATTAATTATCTCTCAATTCTGTTGACTCCAGACAACAAAGTAACTTTCTGAAAATTATAGATATTTAAATATAGCCTGTTTTTCACTGGCAAACCATTTGATTCTATTTTACATCAAATCCTTAGTGGTACCCAAGTAGATTTCATTTAATTTTCTTAAGATATTTTTTTTCAAATGTTGCATATTCGTGGAGAAGATGTATTACTTTGTATGTGAATCAATTTATTTTAAATACAGAGAGCATCCCCTGGCTATTTCTTTTCCAAAGAACATCAGCCACATCTAAAATGAACACTTATAAGTAATTTGGATATGCATCTAGAAGAACAATAGCGGTAATAGCCTTTCTGTGAATACCGTTACAAAGTGAAATGAAGTCAATTGAAATAGGAGTGAAAGAGAGACACAGAGTAAGCCCAATAAGCCGGGTCTGCGCCACCCCCTCCCCACCAGGGGCAGCCTCTTCACCTCACTCCATGCCTGTTCTAGAAGCAGGGGGATAGCCCCCCGGGACCGCACAAAAAGTGATGGGCACTCCTTGGTCTCTGAGCACTATGCAGGCACCCCGAGGATGTACACGAAGTGGGCCCCCGAGTCTGCGAGGGCTGAGGCGTTGATGTCACACAGAGGCAGGTTGGGTTACGCTGGAAAGTTCTTTTTATTCAATTCTTTCATTCTGTTTATTCTTTTCTCCATGAAAAATGGTCAACAGAAAAGTAGAACTCACACAAGGCTTCAAAATAATGGGAGGGAATAGAGATGAAAACAACTGAGCTATAGCTGCTCTTCTTTTCCATACAGTGTGGGTGCCCCTGAGGAGCCCTTTCTTCACTTTGCCTAGGGCTGCTCATGGATGTTGTCCGCTGTAATATTGATCTTTTTCATGTTTGAATATTCAGTTTTGAAAAATTAGTTATTTGTCCCTGTGGAAGAAGATTATTGAGCTTGGCCTTGATTGTTCATAGAGAACCAACTTGGATTGGCTTGTCTCAGGAAAAGAAATATTTATGAACATTTCAGGTACCTGAAGGTACATTAAAAAAAAAATCTCACAAATCTTCCATGTGTTTAGTCCTTATTACATTCTGGACACTTTGCTGAAAAGCTGTTTGCACCTTATAGTATAAATTTCCCTTAACTTTGAAGATAGTTGTTATTCTGTTTCAGCATATAAAAAAAACAAACAAATTGAAGCCCATAGAGGCCAACTAATTTGTACACAGTCACGTGATTAAGAGATGGCACCGAGAACCCGATTCACATCAGCATGCCCCGAAAGCACCCACGTAAAAACGGCTCTGAACCCCTTAGTACATTCAGTCATGGCCCATCAGCTGTCTGTTCACGAGGCCGAATGTCTAATTATGTCTACAGTTAAAGAGGGGCTCTCTTTCAATTTTTTTCTAAAAAAAAAAAAATTAAACCCGTTTCTTACCTATGGTTCGGTTTCAAAGTGTTCTCCCAGCGTTTCTGAATAATAGATATACATAAATCCTGTGGTAAGAACTCACTCCTCCTCGCTCTGCTTTAGGAAGTTACAGAGGTGTTGAGAGAACCAAGTACTTAAGGGACAAAGAGAGCACAGTAGGAGGTAATTGCTGCCTGAAGTTTTTCAGCACTTTTTCAAGAGAGGACTGAAGTCCCAAAATGTGTTTGGTTCCTCAGGCTAGTGGGGGCCGCTCTGTAGGTATTTGTTGCATGAACAAAGCTTTGGGATGGAGTCAGTACACAAAGAGCTTTGGGGACGTGGGGCTCACCCAACAGGTGTTCAGGGCAGAAACAGGAAGAAATGGGGTCATCCTAACTCCGTTAGCAGTGGGCTCAGATTTGCTCAGCTAAGTATGAAGGAAGGGCCTAATTTTACTCTTAGAAGTGGAGCTATAAAAACTTAACCTAAGTTAAACAAGGTGACCTGCTTCTCTAGCCATCCCTTTCCTTACTTCCTAATGCACATAAAATAGCCACAGTAATCTATTCCATTTACCAAAATTATAAAGCATAGTAGACATGTTTTAATCCAGACCTTTGGGGGACAGTGTGTATGTAAATGAACAATAAACTATCAGACTAATATTATTGGTTAATTCTATTTAAAACACCACCAAAAAACCCCACCAAAACATACCAGAGTGTGCCAAGAAGATTCTATCATAACCTTCACCCTCACTCACAGCAGCACGACCTGGACAATCATATTTGGACACGGGACTTGGCGTCCACCCAACCACCCCCAAATTCACCAGTTTGGGTAAGTTTTTTTAAGTGCACGCTGATATCACAGCTGTCACAATACAATCTAGCAAAACTGTTCTGAATGGAGGTAAAGACCGCTAAGTGCCACCGGAGCCGTCCTACAGAGCCCACCCAATGCGCAGACTGCTGCTGACCCAACTGCTCACTCAGTGAGGTTCCAAATGCTTCACAGCTGAGAACCCTGTCATCATTCCTGCTGCCTTCTAGAACACACGGGCGTGGGCGTGGGCATGGGTAGGAGTGCGTGCTATACACACCCAGGCTGCGGCAATGATGCTAGCCGGGCATAGAGGTTACACTCAAGTTACAATTACCTGGGGAGAGTGTAATAGTTTAAAAGGAACTATTTGCACAGTCCTGGTAGGGTGTAGGGTAACCACAGGAGGCAGTGCAGTGTTGGGGGCAACTGTAGTAACAGTGTTCTGTCACCAGCCTCGGAGGTAAGTGACAGGAGGAGTGGGTAGCTCCCGGAGTCAAGGACAGGGCAGTTAGTTGGAGCTAAGATGTTTGCATTAGGGACTGGACAGAGCCTGCCTGAGACAGTCCTGCAGGGGAAGAGCTGGGGAGCAAGTGGTTCTCCTCCCAGGCTCCTCCCCATCTGTTTCCCTCCCTTTACTTCCACCCTTCCTCCACCCAGATCTCTGGCTAGGGTTGCCTATCATCCAGGCTTAATGGAGGTCAGGGGACGCTGGGTCTGAGAGGTCGGAGAGTGGGTGCACAGGGCTGACCCAGCACAAGGATGTCAACTAGCAAAGGCATCGTCCCATTTTCCAAACATGAAGGAAGAGTTTCGTGCTCACCAGGCAGGTCAAGGAGCCCAGAACTCAGCCTCTCGGCTTTCAATTGGGTCAGAGGTCAGGGAGCCAGGTTCATCCTGAGGCACAACAGTGGGTGGAAAGCAAGCCTGCATTTCCCATGTTTTGGTTTTGCTTCCCGGGTCTGACCTCGTTTCTCCTGCCTGCCCTCCAGTCACTCTCGTGTGGAAAGCGAAGGCTCGCTTTGCCACTAGCACCGCCCCAGCTACACGCCGCAAACAGTTCTGTCCACGGGAAACAATTGCGGACAAAGCCCAGCTCATTATTAAACAAGACATTCTCAGCTGCCCTGATGAAGGTGCAGCTCAATACCACTAGCTGGGTGGGTTTGTTTTTAATTGTGAATAGATTTAGTAGGAGCTCGTCTGGTGAACAAATAATGAGATCAGTGTCTCAGAAAGAATCTGATTAGAAGAAAATTATTCACCACTCATTTGTTTTCTGCTGCTTTAGAGAGCGCCTGCCCACTCCGTCGCAGATAGAGAAGAACGTGAATTTACTCTCCAAGGAGTGTGAAGCCCCAGTTACAGGAAACCTGAGGTGCTTATTTCATCAAGAGGGAAGGCCGTGGGGAGCAGAGGGTGATCCCACCGGGGCTTGTGTGTTTCTGAGGCCTTTGTGCCTGGACCCTCCCTCAGGGGAGTTGATGTGCTGGGCCCCCAGCAGACACGGTGACGGGAGAACGTGGGAATGTTGTTGCTGCTCACACGCACTTACACGTACTTGTCTACAGAGTAGTGCACTACATTGTTTTGTAGACCTTTTGAAAAATGGTGTGAACATCTAGGAGATAATAGTGTAGAATTGGTGCCCTTTGGTGTCAGATCAAAGCAGGTTGAAATCCCGGCAGACAAAGACCTTTCTGTGTGATCAGTGTCACGGAGATGCTTTCCTTTAAAGTGGGAATTGCGTGCTCCTCGTGGTGCATGGTGGTCGCACAAACCACGTGTTCATTTAACACAATTTGCCTCTTTGTCTGGAGAGCTGACGGAGAGAACCGTGTGAAGGGCGGCGTCCATGTCTGGCCCGCGGTAGAGGCAGACCGCACTAGGGCGGCCCCTACTCCCATCGCCTTGGGGTTTCTCATCGCCCCGATATGTGCTGTCCTGTCTGGCCAGGGTGCCCGGGAGTGGGTTCGTTTTTGTTTTGTGGAAAGAAGGGCAATGCGAATTAACACGTGCCACACTGGAGCTCTCCTCAGATGCTGTTCTCTGAGGAGGACGTCTGGGTGAATTTTGAATTTCCTGCTTTGAAGCTGTCGTGCGTAAAGGGACGTGCCGGCCACCACGCAGTGAGTGTGGATCTCGCTGCCTTTAGAAAACTGGAATCAGCACCTGAGTTTCTGCTGCGCAGGGCCAATCCAGAGAAGGAAGACAGAGGGAAATAAAGGGTTTAAAGAGTACATTTCATTTGCTCACAAAGGCAAATGCGTCCAATCATATCTGTTGTGATAGGCATTTCTAGTAAGATGCCTGCCGATGATTGGCCCAGTCAGTTTCCAATCAGCTCCACTAGGAACATTCTCCTGGGCCAACCCTTCCTTTCCCGCCTCACCGCAGGGGTGCAGGACGGCAGCACTTGTGCGTTAGTGCACTCGCTGGCGGAGGGCGGATTCCCAGAGATGCCGTGGGGGCACCGAGTCCGCAGTGGGGGTGGCTAACATCAGGCCACCCTCAGGTGTCTCTGCACAGGACACCCTCCCCGGCCGATGCAGCACCCTGTGGAAAGTGTTGGCACCGCCTACACATCACACATGGGAAGGCGTGAGTTCCCGTGATTAGCTGACTCCCCCTGGTCACAGGGCTCCAGACAAGTCGAAGAGTTCGGACTTGAGTAAAGACCTGCCTTGTTCCCACGTTCGCTTGATGAAGACCGTGTTCTGGAGCAGCCGGGTGCATGGGACTCCGAAGCCGGACAGTGTCATCTAGGGTGCAGAGGACAGAATGGATACACAAAGCATTTCGTAGGTAGAATGTGCCGGACTTGGTAATGCACTGACTGTGGAAAGTGAGCAGAAAAGCAGTTTGGGGTCACCCGTAGGGTGGTCCTCTGAGAGAATGACAGAGGCATTTACTGAGATCGAGAATGCAGTGTGTGGGGGGTGTGGGGTAGCAGAAAAACGGGAGAAAAATGCTGATTTCAGTTTTGAACAAAACGAGTTTGGGACGTCAGTAGGACCCCCAGGCAGAGAGGTTCAGTGGGCACTTGAACAGGCCAGGCTAAAAATGAGGCAACCGGTAAAACTTGGAAATTAGTAATAACCCATAGAGCAGTAATGGGATGTGGGGCTAAGGACACCACCTTTAGGAAGGGGGGACCAAAGGGTCCAGGGTTGTCGGGGGGCCAAAGAGAAGCTGAACTCACTACCGGGCGTAGCTGCCCGCAAACACCGAGGAAGACCCATAGGCGGTGTGACAGGCAGGAGAGATCTCAGTGGGTTAGAGCAGCACAGAGTGCTGTAACGAGAATACACACCCAAACTGCAGTAACTCACCACACAGGGTGTCGGCCCTGATGGTTCAAATCTGGTGAGCCCGGCCAGCAGGCCGCTGTCCTCCCCTTGGGGATTCAGACCTTAGCCCAGACCTGGCTCGGCCGCCCCTTGCAGTCCTTGGCGCTCACCGAGCGGGCAGGCAAAGAGCAGGAGGTGTGCACTTGCTTCTTAACTCCCTGGGCCCTGATGTAGCACGTGCCATTTCCACTCACATTGCTGAGGAGAAAACCATTCCCATGGGTCCAGCTAGATGCAAGGGAGGCTGAGCCACAGCGTTCCCGGCTGGACAGCCCCTTCCCACAAAGAACTCCAAATGCCGGGAGACAGGGAGCTCACTTTTGATGGACGGACAGCCCGGAGTGCCTCCCCAGCTGGAAACGTGAGGGTGGTGGATGACCTCTGCCAGGGGCTGGTGGTGGAGCCTCGTCTGTAGGTTGATCTGTTCTTCAAATGGCCCCTGGCTGGCCCTCAGTCCAGCCTGCCCCTAGGTGGTTGCGGTTCGTAGTGTCCCAGCCGAGCCATCACAGTGCACCTGACTCACGGGCCCAACTCACACTCGACATCCCCATGTGGGGCCTGGTTTCGGGGTCCGAGGGCCCAGGCACGGTGGCCTTGTAGGATGCGTAGGAAACGTTTTTATTGGGTTTTGCTTTTATTTAAATGAAGCAGTGGCGGGGGAGGGTCCCTGGCATGGCATACACACTGCTGTCTTTTTAGGTGCTTCCGTGAACCTATCCGGAAAACCCAAGCTCCGTTTCTAGAACAACTGAGTGTTCTCAGGAAAGAAGCAGGTGGGCTCACCCCTTTGCAGAGGGTCTGCTGTGCTGCGGCCGTTGGAGCCCCCTCGGCTGTTGCTAGTGCTCAGGGCTCTTCATATGTTTCCTCACAAAGATATTGTTGCCGTTTTAATTGAGTGATGCACCGTTGTCTACAAACACACAGCATGTACACCTGCAGCTGTAAGCCTTCAATTTATAAGTAGGCAGGGCTGTACCATACATTCTAAACCTCAACCTGGGCCATGCGCGCCTGCACAGCTTAGCAGTCAGAAAGTAGCGGGAGGAAAGGATGAGGAAAATATTTCACTCGGTCTGGCAAGCATTGCTCGGTGCACTGAACCAGGTACAGGTGGGAGACAGAGCACAAAAAAGAGAAGATGAGGTTCTTGAACTCGGAGAAATTAACATATTTTCAGAAAGAGAAGGAGCAGCCACCTAGAATGAAGGGCGCTGGCTGTCAGCCGCCATCCAGTTGCGCACCCTTATGTGCTGTGCGGATAGGAGATGTTGCGGAGCTCAAAGAAGGAAAGGAAAGAGCGCAGGAAGCCGGGGAGCTGAAAAGGCTTTGGGAAAAGAGGGAGATAACATGTACTGAATGTTGTAAGTTGTTACACTTTTGCTTTTAGCTTGTTTAAAAATGTTTGAGGTGGATGCATGTCCAAGTTAGAAAACGAAAGCTAATTATATTCAATACTCTACATTTGTGAAATGCCAGAGCTGGGCTTCACACCCAGGCCTCCCCACACCCAGGCCTCCCCACACCCAGGCGAGGGAGCCTGGCTCACCCCATGCAGGATTCCGTGGGCCAACGAGAGCTCATTATATCCTCCGGGCAGCTCGTGCTACTGATTTCGTCCAGCTTCTCAGACCAGCTGGAGCCTTTGGACTCCTCCTCTAAAGTATCATTAGCCTGCAGAATAGTCTACTTGATGTCTCCGCACAGTAGGAATTGACAAAGCCCAGATGCACAGTTTGGACTTCACTTTTGGGGGGGAAATTACGATGAAGAGGTTCAAGTTGAATATCAGGGACCTCTTCTTTCTGCCATTTCTTCCTGTTTTGAGACCCTGAGGCTGGAACACTGGGGGAGCTCGATCACCTTTCTTTCCATGGCGGCTGGAGGGGCCGACAGCCAGAACGGTCAGTGACTGGGTTCTCACGCTCACCATGGGGGCGACTAGCATCCTGATAACTGGCAGTGCCATGAAGAACGTGGTGCACTGGAGCCGCTCGGCACGCTCACTAGCTGACGCGGGAGAGCAAATAATACAGCTGCCGTAACAGCGAGTCTGGAAAACATCTCTCCCCCTTGAGCACGGGTGGCTTTATCGTGTACTTTGCCTCCGTCCACGGGAAAGTCTCCCTTGGAATTCATTAGGCCCAATAACATAATATATTGTGACAATATTTCACAGTCACAACACAGTTGAGTTTGAAATGTTAAAGTGATGGAACAGATTGAAAGGAATTAAGACGAGAGAGAGAGAAACTAATAAAACTCAAAACGGAGCTGGGCCGAGCTTTCCTGGGATTTTACTGGAAACCCTTGAACAGTGGCTAAGGCCGGATCCAAGGTATTTGCTACCTGAATGAGGGATAGCACGCATTTAGAGGTATTTCTGAAGGTACTTTTCTTGCGAGTGTGGCTTTAACACCTGCCTGGAACGTTTTATGTATAAGCTGACTTAAGACGGGGGCTCGAAACATACTATAAAAACACACCTTTTGGCGGATGCAGCTAAGTGGTCTGAGGGTGAATGAGTTCTTTTGTAGTGAAGGGTGACAAGCAACTCTCTTTCCCACCGCCCTGTTGGCGGATGGCAGAGAGAGCATCGGACCAAAGGAAAGCCTAGCTGGGAATGCTGGGGTCACTTCCTCCCCTTCAAGGAGTTAATTTGTCAAACCCTCAAACCAACCAAGAGAATTCACTCCCCCCAGTGACCAGGACTATTAAATCCAGCTAGAAATGGAATGCTCACACTTGTGAATGGTTCATCTAGCCACTAATTCAAAGAGTCCTAGGCTGCCACCAAACAGCATTAAAATTTTGATTATTTTATAGCTTGTCCAAATGCCCAATCCCCTAAGCAATTGTTGTAATTTACACAAAAAAGAAAAAAGCTCGGGGAGAGAATATCCGTCTTTTCACATTATCCACAAGGGTCTGGTTCTGACCGCACACGTAAAACAAAAATAAAAGTACCCAGCTCAGGCAATTAAAACGTTCCTGTTTTCTATTAAAATAAAATGTATTCATTTGCGAGTGACTCCTAAGGAGGACTCCAGCATGGTCGCTGGAGTTTACTTTGGTAAGAGCTGCAGACACAGTAACGACACCAGGAAGAAGTCTTCTACAACTTTCTTTCCACCACGAACCACCAAACATTCAGAAAATGCAACCAGTAAAAATGCATCTATCCCTGCAGGTAGAATTTGCTTTTACTCGGCGGACAGGTGAGATAGAACCACAGAAACCAGCAGCCTGTCACTGTCCAGATGAGAACTGCGGCCCAAAGGTGTTAAGTGATGCCGGTTGAGGTCAGAACCGAAACCAGCAGCCGTGGCTTCCGACTCTCGGGGCACTGCTCTCTGCCCTAACCTGGGCAGCCTCAGCACCCTCGGTTCATGGCCAGTGTGCCTCGGGAAGCACCTGGAAGGTCCTTGCAGGGAGAGACAGGAAAACGCCTGGTGATACCAAGGTGACTGTCTCAATAAATGGATTCTGTACCTTTGTTAATGAGCCATATTATGATTATTCCATGTCCAACTTATTAAAAAATTTGAAGTTGGAGAGTCACCCCTTAAGCCTTAACCCAAATCTCCCCATAATAAATAAACCGGGGAGAAAGTTCACGGGGCTCCTGGGCCCCACTGGAAATGAGCTGCTGATGGAAAGCTGCCCTGCGGTGCCCGCCTCACTCCATGTGCCCACCTTGCCCTGCTGTGCCTGCCTCACTCCGTCGAACCCTCTGAAATCCCTGGCTCCTTGCCCTGCGTCCTCGCCGGCCGTGTCTTCTCGGCTCTCCAATTTCAGAACGTCATGTGCATCTCGGCATAAGACCTTCCACAATCTCTTTCACCTCGATCGGGTTCTGTCCAGCAAGTCATTCATCTGCTGATGTGGCACCAAATCCCGCCACTGGCCTGTGTTCAGTGACGTGGTCTCCTAACGAGCAAAACCAACATTCACAGCTTGAAGGAACGTCTGCCTGGGAGGCAGCGGCAGAAAGGTCAAGGGTACATCTTGGGAGATCTGCTCCTTCTACTCTTTCATTTTTATTTATTTTCCTTAATAGTTCACTGAGGTGGTTTCTACACAAGGGTGAGCTTCCTGAAGGCAGGACTCACGGTTTGGGGACTTTTTTAGTAATTTCAGTGGCAAGCCCTGAATGAGACATCTCAAAGCAGGCACGGACTGTTTTTGAGTAAATATTCGGAGATGTGAGTGACGGACTAGTGAAGTCAAGCTGGGCCCTGGGCAGCGAGGCTCCCCGGGACACCAGGCCATCAGTGTCACTCTCTCTGTCCCAGCAGAGCTCTGGCGCCCAGTCTCTGGGCCCCCACGGTGGGTCTGCACCATCTGCAGCCAAACCCATCCTGCAACAGGAATTTCCAGCGACTCCTTACCGGGATGAAAAGCCACACTATTTTAACCTGCTGTTCTGTATTTAAAGGGTTTCAATTTTTTCTTTCATTTAACTACCAGTACGGTTCTACCCAATCAAATTATATAACCAAATCTGATCATGCACCTCTGACACCTGCCTCTGACTTTGAGATGCATCCAATGACTTCGGAATGTTTTTTAAAATGACGAATGACCCGACATGATGAATGACAGAAGCTGAGATGGGCCAGGTGTGCAATTTTTTAAATATCAAGTTGAAGAAGTACTTAAAATAAAAATAATCCTTGTGATTATCGAAACAAATCGTTCAGATTTTATCAACCTTGTGTTTCTTGATCTGAGCTATTGGAGTGTTCTGCTTCTGATTAGGAAGACAGAAAAACAGTAGCACTTCTTGATAAGGTGTTCGCGGCCTGCCGCCATGACGCTAACAGAATCGGTGGAAAGACTGGCGCTCGTGGTGGCGCCGTGGCCATGTTTACAGTCTGCGGATGTGCGGGAACCAACGTAAATGCGAGTTAGAAACGGGGGCGGTGTTTTCGTGTATTAACGAGAACACACTGAACATACTTAGTTGAGCGAAGGCGGTGACGTTTGGTCTTTGGATGGCGTAGGGTGGAGTAGGCGGTGCTCTTTCACTGGTGTCCCCTTGAATTCCGGGTCGGACCTAGCAGTGAGGAACCTCTTAAGAGAAAGGGGACAGGAGCATTGGTTCTTCCTTTGTTCTCCTCTGAGGCTGTGTCTGCCAAGCTAGTTAATGCTGGGGGCTGGAGGGGACAATGGACAGCCCTGAGAGGGGACTCATGGGAGGAGAGGGCGGGTGATGGGCTCTGCTGCAGGTCATGGACTCCCGGAGGGGGCAAGGCTGGAGCCTCTCACCAGCCAAGTCTCTCTGGGAGCCGGCCTGAAACAAGAGCTTTGTTTCCCAAGATCGACAATGCCCTGTTTGTGTAGAAAATGCCTCTGCGTGTGCCTCTGGGCGAGGGAGCGCACTCTCTATGCCTAGACAGACAGCTGGCGACCTCTGTCATTTGCAAGAGGAGACCAGAACAGGGCCTGCTCCCGGGGTCAGCCCAGCCGCACCCCAAGCGCGCACACAGCCCAGTCTCAGCGGAGCCACCGTGCAGGCACTGCACAGAGAAGCGGTGCTGGAGACCTGGCCCCTGCCCTGACCCCGGCATGAAAGCGGATGCAGCACACCCGCGCTGTGGTGACAGTACAGAGCCAGAGGCGCCCAGGCACAGCTCTGCAGCCACGCGGCCACGCCACCGAGAGTGGGAGCCTCGGGCTCCAAACAGTGAGAGCAAAGGAGAAGGAGCCTCTGTCCACCCCCGCCCCACCGCACACCGCAGGGGCGAGGTGGACCAGAGGCCCCGCCCACTGAGCTGAGTCGTGCTGGGAGTACTCGAGTACTCGGTGCGCACCCAGTGCAGGTGAGAAGTAAGTCCTGGCGTTAAAGCCAATGGCATTTCCAGGTTAGTCTGTGACGGTGCCAGTAACTGAACCTTCCGGACAGTGACAAATGGGTGGGCTCAAAATGGAATATACTCTCTGATGAACTTCTGTGCATTTTCGAAAGTCTTGGGAACATTGTCCAATCTCATGAAACACTCGTATAAATTATTCTTAGATCCAGACAGCTATGGGAGAAATAAGCAGCAGTTGAGTTACTGCCTGTAGTTTTACTAGTATTTTTGATTTGTGCTGTATTTGAGTTCTCCGTCAACTGTGAGTTAGATGAATCTATCTCAAGAACGTCAGTTTGCAAAGAATTGAATGAGATTTTATAGTGTGTGGGAAGTTATAAGGTGGGGAGATTTAGTAGTGCTACTTAAACTTTAAAAATACATAGCCTTCAAGTCAGCCTCCAAATGGTCAAGAAGAAACTTTAAACATGTCCAAGTTCTGTTTTGTTCTAGCAAAAGTATTGGAGGTCACCTAAGGGCCTTTCAGTAAAGTCGTGATTTGGCCGAGTCTGCCCGTCCACTTGGCAGCTGGCAAGAAGAACACGAGTTACATGCATAGACTGAAATCGAAGATCACTCTTTGTGCTGGCTAAGTGTGTCAACTTGACTGGGACACAGAGTGGCCAGGTCCGAGTTTCTTCTGGGTGGGCCTCTGAGGGTGCTTCCAGATGAGGTCAGCATTGAGCGGGTGGGCTGAGCTGAGCATCTGGCCCTCCCCAGGGTGGGTGGGCGTCACCTCCTTGGCTGAGGACTGAAGAGAACAAGGAGGCAGAGGAGGGTGAGTCCCTCCCCCTGCCGGATCTGGGAGCCGGCGCATCAGGCTTTGCCTGCCCTGGAGCCAGGGCTCACACTGTTGGTGTTCCCAGCTCTCAGGACTTCGGGCTCCAACCTGAAAGTCCACCACCGGCCTTTCTGGGCCTCCAGCTTGTGGACTGTGGGGACTTTGCAGCCTCAGTAACTGCCAATCCTCACGACAAACCTCATCACATAAATGTGTTTTCTCTGGAGAACCTGCACTAACTCGATGCTGCCTAAATAAAGCAGGCAAGCTTTAGGAACACATATGCCGTATAATATGCTTTTTTTTAACTAAAAATTGCAAATGGTTTTGTACATGCATAAAAATGGCTCGAAAGATACACATCAACCTTAAAAGTGCTTATATTGGCGAGGGGGAATGAGACGTTGGTAGAGAGACTGATTTTTCTACTTCATATGCTTCTATGTTGTCTCCTTTCTTTCTTACAGCGAGAATATGTTCTTTATGTGAGGCAACACGGAAGGGAGTACGAAAAGACTGAAAGAACCCCAGGTGGATGACCGCAGCGAAACCCTTTCGCGCGCACCCCCCAGTGTCAAAGTGAAAGGTGTCGTTCTGAGAACACAACTAGACTGTCCTGTAAAACAGGGATCCGCATCGTGGGAGGGAATTCAGAGTTTCAAAGAGGTCACAGCAGGTCAACCTAACTGTCTCTAAATAGTCACCCGGAGGCGACAGTAAGGGCAAGTTTGTGTGCTTGGACAGTGGTGTGTGTTTTCTCACACGTCCTCTGGCTTTTTTCTCAGATTCAAGGTCAGCATAGCAAGTGAGGCCTTCTAGCAAAAAATGTTCGCCAATTATTACTTCTCTAAACTTTACCAAGTATCCAGTGACATCTTTTCTTGGTGAAGCATTGGCTTGGAAAATAAGGGGGAGTCATAGGTAAAAACAAATTGAGGACTATAGCTTGAAATGAAATTATAGGAAGAAGTTTCCCAAGTCTGGCTAGTGACATTACAATGGGAAATAAAATTCTTAAAATACCTGCGATCTTTGATACCAGCAAATGACCCATACATCCTACCAAGCTGGGCCTCCTAAAATCCCCTCGGGGTCAGAACCGTCCAGTTTTTACGGTCACACGGCTGCTGCACTCTGTCCCAGGGCCCGTCTTCCTCTCAGCTATTCCTGTGCGGACACCAAAGGGAAACTTCACTACTCTGCAGGAATGAAGGTTTTCCTGGACATCTTGCTTTCCGTAATTTCTAGGAGCAAATACTTACTCTACCGGAACCCTCAAAATATGGACACAAGAAAGAAAGCCTTGGTGACCTGAAGAAGTGAGTCTATTCTAAGATTTTATTTTGGTTTTCTGGTGGCGGTGTGGCAGGAAGGCACGGTCAAGGACCTAAAATAGGGCGATTGCTCAAACCAATGGGCATCTCCGAGTCAGAAGGTGAAGTGACTGGTCCTCAGCTGCAGGACAGTGACACAGTGGCCTTCTCCCAGCATGTCTCCCGCGCAGAGTCGCTTCTCCACGCCTGTCAGGGGCTCTGGCTGTCCCTGCTGAGGACAGTGATCCATTTCTAATGTAGGAGGTTACAGTTTTTGAACTCATAACTGTAAACTGCATTAAATAAACTGCTCCCTGATTGATGAGTGCTGCTCTCCTAGGCTAATTTCCCATCTACGCGGTGATATGAAAATGCTTGCTAAAGGCATGGTGACAGGCCCGAACAGGGCGAACAGCAGACTTAATCAAGGAAGACAAATGGGCTTCATTAGCCACTGGCACTCAGCAGCCGATCTTCAGAGACTTCTCACTGCAATCTCATTGGTCCAATGGAAAGTAATTGTGTGCAGCTTTTATCACAGAACGCAGCTCAGGCTCGGTGAGAACTCCTATTGGTGATATTAAGTGGAATTGAGATTTGGATTGGACTTTGTGCCAGGCAGCCAGTCTTTGGAGGAGAGGAGGGTGGAAAGAGAATGCTAGGTTTCATTGGTTAATTGGTTCTGCCCGGCCCTTCAGTCCATGGGGCCACGACCTGAGGGACGGCATGGCCGACCGAGAGGCCCCAGGGTCTGGCTGGTGTCAGGGCTGGTCTGTTGGGCGCTGTGGCCAAGCTCATGGGGAGTCACTTTGGATAATGTGCAGACGAACGGAGCTGTTTTGATCGGCCTGTGCGGCAGCGAGCGCTAAGTTTCTCCCAGCAGGCCAGGCTCCCTCCCACGGTGCAGGCAGGGCTCGAGGCATCCGTCTCCATCAGGGATGCTTTACCCAGGCCCCTTGCCTAGGGGTGAGGGACATGTGGCTACGTTCTTGTCAGTGGTTTGAGGGCCAAATGATACGTGCCACTGGCAGTCCCATTCCGTGACATCCTCCCATGCAGTCTTTCCCCGTGCCTTCCTGAGCTGTCAGCCAGAATCAGAGGATGCTGCAAACCCAGAGAGCCCTCGTAAAGGACGGAGCCACGGACAGAAGGCCTATGTGCCACACTAGAGGAGAGCAGTGACTTTCACGGGAGGGAGAAGCGGCTCTGGCTGGGCACTGGGGTTTGGTTTACTGGTGGCAGCACCTAGCTTCGCTCTGAGGAGGCAGCCGGTTTCATGACTGCCCCCTGGTCTCTTTGCTTTGGTGACTTCAATTCCTAGCTGGTCTCTGCAGCTTCCCACAGTGTGCATAGTGGGGCTAGAAAGTGAGTGCCCAACTGCCTTGGGCTGGTGAGTTCTCAGATCCATTCCTGCCTCTGGCCTGCTCCTGTCCCTGGCTGCGACCCCCTTCTGAAGGGTCACCAGCCTTCCAGGGAGGGCATGAGATCGGACACACAGGCAAAGGCAGGTGACATCTGATTTTCAGGTTGTCACCTCTTTAGCATGAATACTGTCTATGGGAATGCCACAGGGACAGCTCTTGTCCTATGCGCTTGCCTGGACAGATTGGGGGCAGTGGAGACTGTGGCCAAGACGTGTACATGCTCCATACCCTTCCGTCCTCTGGACGCCGCTCTGCAGGTGTTGGGCTGACAGCAGCCGGGCCACCCCGGGACCCCACAACGGCAGGTGTTGTGGCGGCCGCCACCACACTCCCGTGACTCCTAGTGCTCCGTGACCTGCCAACGCGTCTGCTCCAGGCTCCTGCTGCGCTCCCCCTGAGGGTTTGCCGTGGCAGTGTGTCATGCCTTCAGGGGCAGGCGTCAGCCCGTGACAGGCGGCGCTTGGGGGCAGATAACCCAGTTTCCTTGCCCTCAACAGGGGATGACCCCAGACACCCCCTATGTTGTTCCCCACAGGTCCCTAGTGGGACACAGACTCAATTGCCACTCAGCTATAATGCACATGATACAGTCCTCTGCTCTGTTTTACTTGCCCAACCCCTTCTGGGGCTTCCAAACTAACCACTCACATTCAAATCTGCTCTCGGAGCGCCTAAGCTAAGACGCTGATAGGCTTTGTTCTGGGGATTGGGACGCCAGCTGGGTTTGAGCATCAGGAAGTCAGTCGACGGGTACTAGCTGCGGATCTCAGAGGCAGTGAATTAAACTCTCCTATGCAGGGACACTTCCAGGTGCATTAGTGCCAGTTGGATCTGATGAGTGTATATCAAACAACGTTTGCACACCGCAAGGTCTGTAACTGCAGATCCACTTCATCCAGTCGAAGCAACTTCAAAAACTGTGGTGAGTGCATCTCTCTCCGCTGCTCTCCTTTCACGAGGGTTGCTTGGACTGTCCTAGATAGGTATGCCACCACATGGGCACAATGCCACTCTGCCTATGGCGACGAAAATTCCCCCTTGCAACTACCTGCACCTCACTCAAGCCTCCCGCCCCTGGCAGCGGCAATGACCGGGCCGTGGCCCACACAGTAATCGCTGCCAGCTCCCTGTGATCCGTTCCCACTCACTTCTGCAAACCGCCCTGCCCAGTGGGCGTGGCAGGGGTTTGTCCTTCCTACAACCTGCCGGCTATGGCAGCACCCGGAATAAGCCCTGTCCCGGGAACCACTGCGTGTTTGATAGGATACCACATCTTCAGGCCATCCGATGTGGACACAAAATAAATAAAAAACAGAGTAAGAACTCTGACCAGATCACCACCACAAGCCCTTCGTGATGACCAACTCGGGACCTGCCCAGCTCTGGGAACGAACAAGGCTGCCACGTGAGTCGGGGGTGTGGGTACCCCTCACCTGGACGTCATGCCCTCTCCAATCTCTGTGCTTGCCACTGCCTCTTCCCACTCTCCCAGAGGCTTTGTGGAAGCCCCGTTTCCAGGGCCATTCCCCGTCACAGGACAACTGTCGGAGTGAATGATGGGCCCCGTGTGGTTCTAGCCCGGGTAAGACAACTTAATCCTTTAAGTTTTCAGCAAAAGCTGGCGATCGCAGGTCTCTGTCCTCCAGAGACCTGAGGCAACTCTAGCCCGCACCTTTCAGGCTGTCTTCTCAAGGACCTGCCGCGGCGAGTGAGCTGAGCGGAGGTCACAGCTCTGAGGCAGACTGCCAGACGTCCCTCAGCGCCCGCCAACACGCGTGTCACTGCCCGGGAGACTTCCGTCGGGGCTCGGAGAGGGGTGTGTGAGGGCCTCCTGCACGGACCCAGCCACCCCACTCCTCAGTCTGCCCAGGCGATTCTGCGCCTGCAGCTGAGGCTTCGCGCACCTCTCCTGATAAAAGGCAGTGAGCTAAGGCTTGGGGATTCACCTGAAGTGGCAGGAACAAAGGACAGGTGCTGACGGAAGCGGGAGAACCTGTGTTTCCAGCAGAGTTCTTAGAAACGAAAAAACTCACCAGCTGCCACAGAAAAAAAAAAATATATATGTATATATATATATATATGTCTCTATATTGTTTTGTTTAAGTAAACAGTGGCATCCTCTGCAGTTATGTGCCCTCTTTAGTCACTTAATGCTAAATCGTTTTAAAAATGGGTTTAGATATTGATTGATTTTTTTGTAGAGAGAGAAACATCAAGTTGTTGTTCCACTTACTGATGCATTCGTTGGTTGATTCGTGTGTGCCCCGCCCAGAATCGAACCTGCAACCTTGGTGGATCAGGACGATGCTCTAAACAATGGAGCTACCCAGCCAGGCCCTTAATGCTAAATCGTGAGGAGCATTCCATACCTGCCCTTATAGGAAAGGCTTGTTCTACTTCATGTGTTTAGAACTGTGGTTATGAACATCACATAAAGGGTGACGTCAGCTCTGGATTTGCAATGTAATCTCCACAACATACCTGTTGCCCTTACAGTTAATCATCGTGCAGCTTCAGGCCAACCTCGTAACTTTCAAGTACACCTATTTTTATAAGATCAAAAAACTTGACTATCAGTGTTTTAATGGTCAAACTATAATGTAAAGACTGGTGGAATATAGTAAATGCAAGAGTGATGTTTAGAATTCAAATTACCAGGACCATGAATGATATGGCTTAAGAAATATTTAGAATCGGTTATCAGTAAGAGATCACAAATAATCTAAGTGACAGAACATGATTGAGTCGGTTTCTCTGTCATTTATTAATAAGCCGTTGTGTTTGCTCAGTGGGACTGAGGAGGCTGTGTGAGAAACGGTATTTTTTACTGGAACAGGCAACTGTAAACCGCGACCTGGAATTCGCGTTCCTTCCCCCTGGGCATTTCTTCCTGTTCGTGATCCATCTTGCTGTGGTATAAGAATTAAGAAAAGTTCTGGAGAACGTGTAACTTGAACGTTTTTACCATGATGTTCTCATGTGCAAACTGACCTCTTCCTGCGGAGTGGCCTACCCAAGATGATTTCTCCGTGCGGACTCAGTAACGGTTGTGTGTGGACGTGGACGTTCCCCCAAAGCAGCTCGCTGCCATGGAGCGAAGCGGTGTGTGGTCTCGTCCTGAGTGGAGTCAGCCTGGCATCAGGCACCATGTCTTGCTCAGAATAAAGATAGTGTCTGGTGGGAAGCATGCCAAATTAGACATTAAAAAATCATTCTTATTCATTTCCTCCACCTGGCCTCTAGGTAATGACAACAAACAAAGAACTATTCTAAGAAGTGTCTCGCTTTGGGGTCACCATCCGTGATAGTGATGGAAACTGAGTGAGGTGTGTACAAAAATAGAGAAATAATAGTTATCACCAAGTAGAAGGGACCCCCAACCTTTTTGCAGGACTCCCCACCTTTGCGGGCACGGCATCTTCCCAGCCCGCCAGGAACTCCTCGGGCAACAGGCAACCGCGCCTCCTGAGGGGGCTCTGGCCCTCGGAGGACAGAGGAAGACTCCACGGAGTGGGCACCAGGGACACAGAACCTGGGGTGGCAGCCGGGCTGCCAGGGTGCTAGGACAGACCCACGTGGAGAGAGAGCACCCTTTGGGGAAGTGTAGGGACACACATGACATGTCTGAGTCCTCATTCCCGGACATGCCGTCTGATCTTGGGGAAATTAGTTAGCGGCTGCGTGTGTCTGAGCCTAAGTCAGGGATCATTACAGCAGGTACTTGTTAATTCAATCTTGAGGATCAGATGAGATCGTCCATGTAAACCCTCTCGCCGTTCCAGCATTAGACACCGTTCCCACCCACCTTCCCGTGCATCCTGTGAAGGGGGTGGGCGTTCCCTGAGGGTATTCTCGGCTGGACTGGGGAGTGGTCCTTTTCTGACCAGTGCGCACAGAGAAGGCATTCGCTCGAATGCAGCCCTCAGAGCAGAGAAAAAAGAATGACTGCCTTTCTAAAGGAAATCTGGCTCCTCCTCCCATCAATCCCACTGAAGCACAACTGATAAGGCCAAGAGGGCCTCCAAGAGGGGCCAAAGGCACCTCACGACAGGTCTGGGACATGCGGTGTGGAGCACCTTGGGAAGGCACCATAGGGACCTCTGACCCTGTCCGAGGTCTCCCAGAGCACTATGCCACCTCCTCCAGGGGGTCCGGTTCCTAAAAGCTGACACCACACCCGAGCTCCCCTTGCAAACGGCAGTCAGCAACCCCATGGAAGCCCTGAGAGCAGGAGAAGCTCCATGTATTTCCTTCTCTGTCACGTGCACGCCTTTCTGCGGAGGGTGCCGGCCAGCTGGCGTGGGGAAATGCAGGAACATGCTTTCAGGAGGGATTGGCCACAGTCCCAGGGTGGGCTGGGCACAGGAGCGATGCCTAGGAGAGCAGAGGTTTCAGGTCAGCCAAATTAGGAGCACTTCGTTACAGGGGAAGCTGGGGCCTACCAACTGGGAGCCA
Organism: Desmodus rotundus; assembly: GCF_022682495.2. Classification (NCBI taxonomy): domain Eukaryota; kingdom Metazoa; phylum Chordata; class Mammalia; order Chiroptera; family Phyllostomidae; genus Desmodus; species Desmodus rotundus. The sequence goes on along the minus strand of NC_071398.1, from coordinate 54,444,124 downwards.
GAGCTGGGTGGTGATCATTGCAAGCAGAGGTGGAGGAGGAAGAAGAGGACCAGCCACAGAGCCGCTGGGGCAGGAAGCACGCACGGTGAGAGCTGAGGCTGCCGAGACTGATTGGTGCACACCTGTCCGGCAGAAGGTGAGCCCTAAAAGGAGTGTGCCACACCAGGCAGAGATGGACTCTCGGGGATTGCCCAGTGATGTTCCCCAGTCTGGATACTATGCAGGAGAATTAGAGGACAGACAGACAATCCTCCTCCCCAGAGACTCTGCTAGAATTTGCCCCTGCCTGGAGCACGTCCTCATTCGGACACTCCCCACTGGTGAATGACAGGTTGGTCGCAGTAGCCTCACGGGGGGCTGGCAACCGACACGCATTGTTTCCTGTGTCCCTCAGTTTTCCATCGTCGAGTCATGCATTAAATTGGAGTGAGCCCACCTAAGCCAGCCCGCCTCGGGGTGCTGGGGGCAACTGCCTGGGAGGGAACAAGACCTTGGCTGTCAGGCAGGTGAGCACACGTGCTCCCAGCTCAGCCTCTCCCCTCATGGAAGTCCCGTGAGCCATGCAGCAAGTCTGCTCCACAGCAGCCTCCTCTCCTTGGCTTGGAAACTCTGCCGACCCTCTGCTTCACTACAAGACCCTGTTGAAAATCAGAGGGCAGTAGGACAGAGCATGAAGTAGAGGGCGGGGAATGTGAGTGGTCTTTTGACATTCTGTGTTCAAGCCTCACTATGTAACCTTCTGAGAGAATTTTCCCAACCCATGTTAGATAAGTTGGGGAAGAATTTTAACTGTGAAACCTCCACTGGTGTTTCCTTCAAAAGTCATTTATTTAAAAATTACAAAAGGAAGGGTCCACCAATGCCAGCTGAATTAGCGCCTTGCTTTTTAGAGACAATTGAAACACATTTTTCTTGTGCCGATCACTCTCCAGGGTCGGTGTGTCTTCACACTGTTGTCAGCAGGCACGAAAGGCGTGCTGACTTCCGTGAGCCCAGGCTGGCCGCGTTCACGGTCTGTCCTGGGTGGCATTCTGCACGGCTGGGAGCTGTTCTGCTTCAGACAGGGACCCGTACCCATCAGGGCCTGGCCGCCAGAAGGAAGTGGTAGGAAAGCTTAGGGCCGAAAGTCTCAGAATAAATGCACGTATCCAGTGTCATAGGTATGGTCCAGGTCTAGGAAAACCTGGTTTGCGACTTCATCTGGGGCCACTTTATATATATATATATGCATTCTAGTTCAATAAGGTAGAAGAGGTGACGGTTCATTTTTTTGTTTCAAATCCAAACTTAAAATTCATAGGGGGAACATTTACCCTCTACTTTCTTGGAGTTGCTTTGTCTTTTTAAAGGTGTTATCTGTAATTTTCTCTGCAAATGAAACTTTCATTATATTTTGAATGTGCCACATGCATGCTTGATCGTAGGTGCCGTGATCTGCTCCCTTTCCCCGCCCTTCCTGCCCTGGTCCAGCATATTAGCCCTCATTGGTTCCCTCACACGGCCTCTTAACTGGCATCTCTACTGAGAGTCTTTCCCCTGCCAACCCCCTTCTGTAACGCTGAAAATGCCATCTTTTCAGCATTTCAAAGTCGATCCTGCCATTTTTCTGTTTAAAATCCTTCACTGTTGTCTACTCCCCTAGAGGCCCTTTAGGTGCCAGCCAGGCCGGCTCAGGGACCCCGGGGAAGTCACTACGAGCCTGTCACTCCTTCCAGTGGTCCTTGCACCTGCTCCTTGCATTTCCTGGGACACTCGGCTCTGCCCGGATTCCTCCCTTGCCCGCACTGTCTTGTCATGTGGATTGACAACTCAGTGGTAGACACGATAACCTGGCCTCACTGTTGGCCTCTCCCCTGGATGTGGCTCCCCGTATTCCAGCTCGTGCTGCGCTCCACAAAACTGACTGTCTCAGGGGAATGTCCTTGCTCGGGTCCCGTCAACGCCCACGCCCACGCCCTGCTCCGCTCTGCCCTGAGCCAGGCCTAGCAAGTTTTAACAAAGGCACCCCCCACCATGACCATGGGGTTCCCCAACCTGCTCCACTGGTGAGAGCTTTGAGTGATTTTTAAAAGAATCTTTTCCCATTGGACGCACAACCGCACGTGTCCCTATTAGTGGGTGTATGCTAGGCTTTGAAGTGCCCTTGGCGTCTTCAAGTTCGGTTCCCTCAGTGCACAGGTGAGAGACGCAGAGAGGGCCATGACATCTCTAAAGGCACATCGAGACCCATGTCAGGGCTGCACCATTCTTTCCTGCCAGCTCACTGTCATTTTTCTCTGCAACAGGGCCACTCAGGTGCCCCGCCCCTGCACACTCTCCTCGGGCCTCCCCTCCAGCAAGCAGGCTCCTAGGCCTCGTCCTTTCAGTGTGGGCACTGGCCTTGGGCTTCAGAACGGGGAGGTCACTGCTCCTTCTGTACATGAAGAGGTCACAGCTCTTGACAGCTGGCATCACATGCTCAGTGTCTCCGGGCTCCCCAGTGCGCGGCCAAGATGCAGCGGGCTTCCACAAAGGTGGGGGGCGGGTGGAACAAGGAGTGCTGGCAGGTGGGGGTCCGTGACGGTGCGGGCATGTGGGCAGGTGTGTGAGCTGTGAAACTCAAGTAATTCTCTTAATCTAGAACTCAGGGGTGTTACGACCTTCAGACAGACATTGTGGCCAGTCCCCTAAACTCAGCGTGACGAGACAGCGCTGTTCCCTGTTGTTAATGCCATTAAAATGACCCTTACTATTACAGCCTTTGGACATTTATAAGGTTGTCTTTATAATATTATTCGGGACCAGGTGTAGCATTGACTGCATCTAATGAGGAGAGATTCAGGTCCGGAAACCCCATTTCTGATAGAACCCCAGCACTGAGTTTTTTATAGTGCCCCTTTAAGAATTGATTTGTCCACATTTTTAAGCATTTTCACAATGCACGGAACATGGGGAAGGCTACGTAAATACTTGGTCCTTGTGGAGCTGGAGAAAGGTCTGAAATGGCCTCTGTGTTTAAATGCTAGAATTCAGCTGGGCATTCGTCAAGACTGCGTGGCTCAGAGGCAAAAGGCACACAGGGCGATTTCAATACTTTCCTCTCTTGTACAGGGCTTCCTCTGCACACTCTCCCCTCCGGTTAAGAAGAAGAGTCAGTCCGAGCGCTCACTGCACACTGTCAGGCCCTGATGATGGGCAGCATCAGGGCCGTGGGTGCGGAGGGACCCTCTTGTCACTGTGAAGAGGCTCCTTCAGCACACACTGTGAGGACAGCGGCCCCCTTGTTGGCTTACAGAGATCCAGGCCGTGTGGAACACTCAGCTTGAAAGTGCCCTCCTCTGCTTCAGCCCCACCTGCCTCCCTTGGCATTCAGATGCTGTGCTCCTGGCTCAGCTCAGGGCGTGTGTGACTCTGCAGGAAATGCCCCTTTTCGTACAATAGCTCCGATTCATCCAGGCTGGCTCTGGAGGGGCCTGTGCTTCTCTGGTCCAGCCTTGGGGCTCCGGGAAGTTCTTTTCCACTCAACACAGGCCAGGCATGTTCCAGGTCGGTCATGGACCCTGTCCTGTGCTCTGTCCCCAAGACTTCTCCCCCTCAGCTGGCCACAGAGAGATGGGATTTCACCAGAGCCAGTGTGCACATTCCCGTACAGGGTTTTGTATCCATGTTGGTTTTCAGTTCTCTGGTATACCTGTCTGTACTTCAAGACAATCTTAAAATATACATTATCACCATCTTTGGAAACTGAAGGCTTAGCAAGGTTAAGGAACTCTGGGGCCAATGGCAAACTGGTGCCATTAGCTAGTCACTCCCGTGGCCAGGCAGCCTGGAAGTGGTGGTCACTTTGACGGCTCTCTTCCTCCGCACTCTTCACAGCAAGTAAGCCTGCAGGTCCCGAAAGTCTTCCCCGGCTGCGGCTCCCCATCACAGAGGCCCTCGGAGAGTGTGGTAGGCATCGCTGCGGCTTCCCCAGTGGGCGTGGCCTCCTTCTTCCTTCACACCAGGAACCTGATTTGGATGTGGGTTTCACCCTGCCCAGGTAGCCTGGGTGGCTGCGTGTCACACTCCAGGGCACTGAGAAATAAACCAAGGCGGGAGGTTGTTAGGGGAAGCTCTGAGCATGGTTTCCTAAAGTGTGGGCGTTTAGTGGGAACACCTCCCGAGCGTGATGGTGAGGGCTGGGGCCGCAGCAACCATCTTTTCACCGTGAAGGACATTCTAGGAGAGTCGCGTGTATCTTCGACCACTCAACCGTCGCCAGAAACTGCCTGCTTACAAACTTAATAGGTATCATACATCCCTACTTATTAAGGAAGTGCTATTTGGATTTTCTTTTATATGCAGCTGGGTGGAAATCACTATTCTGGGTAAATCAGAGTCCTATCAATTGTCCTTAGGTGCATGTCCACAGTAAAAAATCACACTCACGGTGTAAGATCCAGCTCGGGTGATCTTATTCTTTCAGAGAATTTCTCAAAATCCAGATTAGGAGTGACCTCTTCTCTCCATATCTGCTCCAACATCCAATTAGTATCCCCCGCCCCCCTCGACCCCTAACCTATCTGGAATGTGAATCACCGTGCACATCTCTTCTGGTTTTGACTGTCGTAAGTAGCCTGGGTTCCCAGGAAGAGAGGATCTGGGAAAACTTCAAGGTGTTGACGTTTTGTCTGGGTTGTGCAAGCCTAAGGCAGCGAGAGAGAAGAAAAAGAGAAAGGAACCAAGGCAATGTGTTAACATGAATCTGCTGCTTCACAATGCCAGACAGCAGGCTCCTCAGCTCACACTTGGACTTGGCACATGAAACTCCACCGACAGATACTACAGAGAAATCATACCCCAGAGAAACAGATGCGTGAGAGAGGGAAGGGAGGATTCATTTGTCTGACCTCTCATCTCAGTTTATTTCTTAACAAGCAAGGTTTGTCCTGTGGGAAATCAGGAACATTTCTTCTGGCTCTTCAGTAGTTTCAGAGGAAGTCGTAACCCACACTCTGTGCGTGGCGTTTCCTTCAAGTCTCAAGAGCGGAGGGAAAGGCGATGCGGACGGGGGAGGAGAGGAGGTGGTCCGTGAGATCTGAGAGAGCCCTCGAGGTCTGCGTGCCCACCCCACAGACAGACCGAAGTTGTTTAATGAAAAGTTAATTTTAACAGAAGCATTATACATTCAGTATAAAACAGTGAGTGTGTTCAAAACCCCCAAATTAAAATATAAGTTACCTGTAATCTTATTTCCTACCGCAACTACTACAACTTTTTGGTGCCTACCCTGCTGCTCCTGGCTCTCTCTTCAAGTCTATGCGCGTGCGTTACTCACAATGGTAACAGGCTGTACCCAACTTCAGGGGTTTTATTTCTCCACTAATTATATCATACAGTTCTGGATGGTATTCAACATTATTTTACTATTTAATTTTTCAACAGCAACACAGTATTGTAAGAATGTGCCATTTTTTGGACAAATCTTCCATTTTGTGGTACCTCAGTTAACTTCTTGCTAGCTACTGAAAGCTATTGAAAACTGTGTGAACATTCTCACCATTTCATTTGTGAGCACTTCCCTAATCTGCCTCCTCAGCTGGGACTCCAGGAGGTGGATTCGTGTTTGAGACACGCACACTTTTAACTCTTTCGACAGATGCCCCCAGAGTATATTCCAGAAGATTTTCCAGTTTGCGGCCAACTAAACATTAGTTGCCGGGCCTATTTTTATGCACCGATCTTGTGGATTATTGTTAGAAGGTCTGTCTCAGTCGGCTGATGAAAACCTGTATCTCACCGTTATTTCCAAACTGCGTTTCTCGGTTAGGAGTGAGATGAATATCTTAATGCATTTGTAGACAATCAATTTTTCCTCTTTTGTGAATTGCCTGTTCGTAGCACTCGCCGCGACTTTAACTTGTGAAGATTATAAGGGTCTTGGAGGGCAGAGGTGACGTTTTCTTCCTGCTGGAGTTCATTTCCATCCTTGGGCCCAGGTGCAGGCTGGAGCTTGTGTTCACAGAAGGAAGGAATGACAATCCACTACGATGTTTTTATTAGTTACCCATAAAAGAGAATCAAATCAATTTCGTACCTTTGTATTTAGTGAGCAACAAATGCCAGTTTTCTCCCCACAAAGTTTTTTCCTCTGAAGAGAATTTGTTAACTTCTTTTCAACAATAACACCATTTTTAGCCTGAATGGATAAATACAAGATTGGACAGATTCAGCTAGTTTCATGGGTTTTTTTTTTCTTTTTTCTCAGCAACTGTCAGATTTTTCTATTCTTACAAGCTATTTTGGAATACTCTGACACAAATAGGAATTTATTATCTCATACCATTACAGAAAATGAAAGCACTAAAATAAAACATTCCAGAAACTCATCTCTGAGAACAGTCCACAAACTTGTACTTTTTCTCAACTACCTCACCCAACTGAGCCCACCAGCAAGATAAAACTCAAAACTTTTTTTTTTTTACCCAACTGTTCTTTAGCTGACCTGCTTCTTCTTTCTGAGAACATTTGTTTTTCAGCAGAACTTCTATTTTCAATATTTTTAATCTGGCGATATGAAAGTAACTTATTATAGATATAAAGAATATTTTATATATCCTTATGGCATTGCACTTAATGCGTATACATAGGATATATGTAGAGAGGCCCATAATACATATACAGTCCTTTGGGGGTAATTATTTTTCATGTTAATTTTTTTCAGAAGTTCCATGTGAGGAAGTGGAGGCCACAATTTTCTGAGGCAGCTATTAGGTCTCATACATACAAATTATATATAATACCCTATGTGTACAACCATGTATAAGACCCTAAAATTCTGGAATCACAATTGTTACAGTACTTTGTGTTCTAAGTACAGTTATAAGTGACTAAAGGCACATACTAAAGGTATAGTATGGAAAATGAGGAAAATATATAGAAAGCAGCCTGTAATTTGAGCATTTAGAGATAACAGTCAATAACACCACATTCTAGTTCCACCACCTATTTTTGACAGAATATACCACTTTATTTTATTTCTATAGAGATAGCGTATATATAAATATATTTATTAGACTATAGTAATTATTGAAAACAAGATGTATTGACAATTTTAATTAAAAATAATACATTCTCACTATGGTAACTTTGTTAAAATACCAAATGTCATTTATGTGCTATTTCCAGTTATACTTAGGTTGCTTTTGTCTTTTTCTTTTTTTGCTAATAGTATAAATAGCCCTTTAAGATATTTTTAGATTCAAGAGGACAGGCAGTTCTCTCTGTAGATATTTAACCTTATTTTTTTCCTCCAGTTCATTAATTGTTCCCATCATTTATCTGCTGACCTGCAATGCCACCTTTAAATTCCTATTTGTGTCTGCGGTTTTTAATCATATTAGTGTGGTCATAAATTCACAGTCGCAGACTGCAGCCCGGTCCTTGTTACTCATTTTTCTATCTTCATGCTTGGCTTCCGTTTTCATTCCCTTCAGGTATTAGTTTGGCCTTCAGCACAGCTCAAGGCCCCCTCTAAACATCCCTGGGGCTCCCTGAACCCCTCCTTCATCACTAAGACCCCAGGTGCGATTTCCCCCAACATGCCCAAATCAGTTTCCCAGGGCTGCCGTAATCAAGTACACAGGGTGGCTTGTGACCACAGAAACTTGACACGCAGCCCGGGAGCCCACAAGTCTGAAACCAAGGCGCCAGCAAGGCTGCGTTCCTTCCAGAACCCGGAGAAGAGAATCTCTGTTGCCTCTCCCTGGATTCTGGATGTTCTTGGCAGGCCCTGGGGATCCTTGGCTTACAGGTGTGTCACTGCTGTCTCCGTCTGGGTTGCCACATGGCTGTCACCCGTGTGTGTCTTCCCCTCATATTCCTCCCGTTTATTGACTGCAAACTCCCCTCTTTTTACAAGGACTCCAGTCACATTGGTCCAGGGGCCCATCCTACTCCAGTATGATGTCATCTCCACTAATGACATCAGCAATGGCCCTGTGTCTCAATAAAGTCCCACTCTTAGGTCATGGGATAAAGGCTTCAACGTGTATTTTTGGGAACCACAACCCAACTGGTAACAATCCCTCCTCCACCCCCACAGTTACTGCATCCACTCTCATTGTACTTCCCTCCTTTTCATCGGAGGAGAAGGTTTTCATTCTCTGTAGGTTAATTCAGTGTTCTCCATTTCAACTCTCTTATCTCCCACAACACTTTGCTCCATTAACTAAGCCCTCGTGTGGGCCCTTCCTCTCCCGCCTTCCCACTGAAAACGGCCTGCCTTCTGAAACTCACTCAGGTCCCTCACCCGGTTACAGCTGCCCATCCCCTTCACCCGACCCCCTTCCTGACTTAAGAGTCCAGCCTTCTCCTCTTCTTGCCATATTGGGCCTCTTCACATCCGTGAGCAGGAGTGACTGCCAGTTTACTGTCCTCATGGAGAACTGACACTTCCGTCCTTTGACTCAAGTCACTTCAGTCCAAGGACAAGTGACGAAAACCGATGTTAAGTTGAGGTGTCAACGCTGGGTAGTTGGCTCAGCTCCCTTTCTGGTATGGGGACCTGGTCTTCCCAGAGCCTGACAGTGTGGGGCTGAGCCCCCGACTCGGAACCCTTCTCACTGTGTGTCCTGGGGGTCAGCACCCATGAGCCTGACAGTGTGGGGCTGAGCCCCCGACTCGGAACCCTTCTCACTGTGTGTCCTGGGGGTCAGCACCCATGAGCCTGACAGTGTGGGGCCGAGCCCCCGACTCGGAACCCTTCTCACTGTGTGTCCCGGAGGGGCAGCACCCATGAGCCTGACAGTGCGGGGCCGAGCCCCCGACTCGGAACCCTTCTCACTGTGTGTCCCGGAGGGGCAGCATTGTCTTTAAATTGCAGCCACAGGATGTCAGATATGTTGTAATTTTCAGTCACATTCACTAAACTTGAAGTTAACTGAGACTCAGGAACATGGTGAAACAATCTTTGTATTTGCAGAACATAACAGAGAGCCAGGAACCTACTGGGCGCGTCCGGAGATCTGAATAGAAAGGACCTTGTCCGTGGTTAGCGTGGTCTTTCACGCCCCGGTTCCCCACAAGGCGCCTGTGTGTGGTGCGTGTGCAGGGGGTTTGCAGTGCAGGGAAGGAGCCGTGGCAGCACGAGGTTTGGGAGGAACCTGGCAGCTGGCACAGCCGCTCCTGCTCCCCCATGAGAGGGACAGAACAGGGGAGGGGAGACGGGTACCCTAGACTGTGAGCTAAGCTCTCTGGATGAGGGGCAAGTTGACTCTGGGTTTATTACTCTCAGAGTATAAGCAAATGGCTCCGGAGAGAGAAATCTCTAAATCTTATTCAGAACAATTTACTTTCCCCAACTTCTAAGGCATGCTTGCCATTCAATCATAAGTCTTGGCTGTGCAGAAATATGAAAATATGCATGGAACATTGCCTGCCAACAATTGTTGAAGTCAAATGGGGAAGTGGTACCATAAGTTGTGTGTGCGTGTGTGCGTGTGTGCGTAAGACCAGTGGTCTCCCGTTTGACTCCTTCCTGTCCCCCAGCGCTGCTCCTGAAAAGCACGCTTTCAGCTCTCCCAGTTGTTCCTTCCCATACTCACCTCCACCTCTCTAGGTCACCTGTGCACCCCACATTTCTTGATGTAATGATTTTATCCAACCTCTCCTGGCTTCTTGTCATAGTAGACCAAGATAATTAACTCTCTTAGCTGCTCCCCCACCACCGCGTGTTTCCTTTTCCTCTCTTCTGGATAAAGCTACATTATAAGTTGGGTAAAATAAATATTCAGTATTTACATGTCCACAACTATAGGAATATTGTTCATTGGTGAGTCAAAGAGTATCTTCCTTTTATTACTTTTGAATTTTTGAAGATCATAGTTTCACAATTTCTCCTTTTTCTTATCTTTCTAAATAGCTATCAGTTTTTAAAGTCTTGTTAAGATATAATTGGCATGCAATAATTTGCACATACGGTGTTTACTTTGATAATCTTTGGCACGCGTATCAGAGACCTGTGAAACCATGGCCACAGAAATGACAACGAACATATTCATCAACCCCCCAAGATTGCTTGGGCCCCCTTTTAATCCCTTCCTCCCTCCCACCTGTGCCTTTCCCCCTTCTCAGGAAACCACCGATCTACTTTTTATCACTGCAAATTAGATTTCACTTTCTAGAATTTCTATAAATGGAGTCTTACAATTTTTATTTATTTATTTTTTGGTCTGGCTTTTGTCCCTCAGTAGAATTGTTTTGTGACTCAGCCCCGCTGCACAGATTCACAGTTCTTTCCTTTCCCTGGGGAGCAGTGTCCCAGCTTCCCATCCTTGTGAGCATTTGACTTAGTGAGTCTTTTAAAATACATCCATTCTAATAGGTATGCCAAGGTATCTCTGTGATTAATTTATATTTTCTTTTTTTAAAATTTTTTAATTTTTTATTTTTTAATATATTTATTGATTATGCTATTACAGTTGTCCCATTTCCCCCCCAACTCCACTCCATCCTGCCCACCCCCTCCCTCCCACATTCCCCCCCTATAGTTTATGTCCATGGGTCATACTTATAAGTTCTTTGGCTTCTACATTTCCTACACTATTTTTACCCTCCCCCTGTCTATTTTCCACCTATCATCTATGCTACTTATTCTCTGTACCTTTCCCCCCCTCTCCCCCTCCCACTCCCCTATTGACAACCCTCCATGTGATCTCCATCTCTATGGTTCTGTTCCTGTTCTAGTTGTTTGCCTAGTTTGCTCTTGTTTTTGTTTTAGGTGTGGTTGTTAATAACTGTGAGTTGCTGTCATTTTTACTGTTCCTATTTTTGATCTTCTTTTTCTTAGGTAACTCCCTTTAACATTTCATATAATAAGGGCTTGGTGATGATGAACTTCTTTAACTTGACCTTATCTGAGAAGCACTTTATCTTCCCTTCCATTCTAAATGATAGCTTTGCTGGATACAGTAATCTTGGATGTAGGTCCTTGCGTTTAATCTTGGGTAATGTAATTATGATGTGCCTTGGTGTGTTCCTCCTTGGGTCCAGCTTCTTTGGGACTCTCTGAGCTTCCTGGACTTCCGGGAAGTCTATTTCCTTTGCCAGATTAGGGAAGTTCTCCTTCATTATTTGTTCAAATAAGTTTTCAATTTTTTGTTCTTCCTCTTCTCCTTCTGGCACCCCTATAATTCGGATGTTAGAACGTTTCAAGATGTCCTGGAGGTTCCTAAGCCTCTCCTCATTTTTCCGAGTTCTTGTTTCTTCATTCTTTTCTGGTTGAATGTTTCTTTCTTCCTTCTGGTCCACACCGTTGATTTGAGTCCCAGTTTCCTTCGCATCACTATTGGTTCCCTGTACATTTTCCTTTGTTTCTCTTAGCATAGCCTTCATTTTTTCATCTGGTTTTCGAACAGATTCAACCAATTCTGTGAGCATCTTGATAACCAGTGTTTTGAACTGTGCATCCGATAGGTTGGCTATCTCTTCCTCACTTAGTTGTATTTTTTCTGGAGCTTTGAAGTGTTCTGCCATTTGGGCCATTTTTTTTTTTTTTTTTTTTGTCTTGGCGTGTCTGTTACTTTAAGGGGCGGAGCCTTAGGTGTTCACCGGGGCGGGGTAACGCTGGTCGCTGCGCTGTGACGCTGTACGTGGGGGAGGGGCAGAGAGGGAGCAATGGCGCCCACTTCACACTTCTCTGGATTTCAATCTTTCACTCCGCTACCCACAATCAAACTGGGCCCCTCTGGTGCTGGTTCCCGAGTGGGTGGGCTTGTGCATGCTCTACGCCCCTGTGGGTCTCTCCAACGACCTCTCCTGTGAGGCTGGGAGTCTCTCCTGCTGCCGCCCCAACCCCCACGGGCGTTTTCAATCAGAGGTTTGAGGCTTTATTTCCCCGAGCTGGAGCCCTGGGTTGCGCAGTCTGCTTCGCTCCCCGCCATTCGTCCAGTTTATCTGTGCGTGAGTGTGGGGCCGCAGGGTTTGCTAGTGGTCAGACTGCCTGCCCCATTCATCCCACGCTCCACCAGTCTCGTTCCCGCCATGGCCACGAGAGTCCTCTCCACCCCGGTGCCCGTCTCCGCCCCTCCTACCGGTCTGGATGAATGTTTATTTTTTATTTCCTTGGTGTCGGACCCCCTTGCAGTTCGATTCTCTGTCAGTTCTGGTTGTGCAAGGAGGCGCAGTGTGTCTACCTACGCTGCCATCTTGGTTCTCAATTTATATTTTCTTAATAACTAATGCAGTTTAGCATCTTTTCGTGTGCTTATTTGCTATCCATATATGTTTTCTGGTGAAGTACCTATTTAAATTCATTTTTTAAATAGGTTATTTCATTTTAGAGTTTTAGGAGTCATTGTGTATTGTGGATGTAAGTCCTCCGTCAGAGAAGTGATTTGCAAGTGTCATTTGGTTTGTGATTTACAGGTATATTACCTTTCAGTCTGCGGTGCGTCATTTCACTTCCTTAAGTGTTTTTCAAAGAGAAGTTCCTACTTTTGTAAAATCCACGGCACCAACTTTGAGTTTTTTAGATTATGGTTTTGGTATTGTATCTAAAAATTCTTTGCCTAAAACAAGGTCACAAAGATTTTCTCTTTTCTTCTAGAAGTTTTATAGCTTTATTTAGGTTTAACATTTAGGTTTAACATTTAGGTTTACTATACATTTTGAGTTGCTTTTTGAATATGGCAGATAAAAGTGCACTTTTTTGTAGAGGGATATATAATTGTCCAAGCACCTTTTTAAAAAAGACTCTGCATTCACCAGTGAATACATTTGACCTTTGCTGAAAGTCAAGCATGTACGTACACACGTGTACAGGTCCATTTCTTGACTCACCATTGTTTCCCACTGATCGATGAGGCTGTCTGTGTGCCAATTCCGTGCTGTATTGATTATCACATCTTTCCAGGAAGTCTTGAAGTCAATATTGTAATACCCTTTGCACTTTGGCGAGTCTCTGCAATTCTCTTGTGTGGGTGTGGCTTGCTTCCATCGGACCGACTCTGGTCCCCAAAACAGGACCGTTTCCACTCACCATTTTCGCAGATTCTGATATCAGAGGGACAGATTGGAGGATCCACAGTCCTTACAGTAGCAGTTTCCCTCCTCCAAGTGTGGCCGGCAGACCACCCACACGAGAAACAGCTTTAGTGTGTGCACGTGTGTGATATTACTGTTCCTGTTCCTAGCTCATGCCTGATCCATTGACTCAGAATGCTGAAGCAAGGGCCCAAGAATATGCATATTTTATAATCTTTCTGAGTGATTCTTATGGACCCAAAGTTTGAAAATCCCTTAGACAATGATGCTCCCCCAAAGCCCTTTCCTGCCTGTTTTGTGCACACGCCTTACACAGATGAGTGAAACAGATGTCATTGTTTAGGTGGAGAGGAAGGAAACACTGTAATTTTCCTGGTCAGCCACTGACTCGCTTTTTCACTCACTCATTTGTTTACTATGAAAAGATGACAAAGACTAAAACTCAGTGGAGCAACTTGAGCGATGCAGGGCCTCTATTTTCGTAGACGGGTGTGTTCTTCCGGAATCACTCGTGGCTGTCAGATGGTGAATCCCAGCTGACGCTCCGGGCCCTCCGAACAGAGAAACGCCGGGCTGGAGGCAATGCCCACAGGCATCTCCACCCCCAGGCTTTTCGCAGGTTTCTTCAACAATCTGGAACTAAAGGAAACCTACTCTTTCTTAAGCCTGTTTAGGACTGCAGGTTTCGTAACCTCCTTTGTACAGTGGCTCTGGCGCTTGGTACCACTTTTCCCAGTACAAGTCCCTGCGTGTGCATAATCGACATTCATTCTCACCATGGAAGAAGCCGGGCTGGCCAGGGGTCTCTAGCGTGCCCATGTGAGAAGCATTAAAAAGCTGATGGCCCTGGCTCCTCTTATTTGGACTCTGGGTTCTTTCGGTGGCAACTCCACACCAGCATCATAATTTGTTGTTTTTGTTGTATTTTGTTTTGTTTTTGGTCCCTTCTGACTCCAAATCTGTGCTGAGGAATTAGCCTGAGCCACTCATCCTGTTGATGACGAACAACACAGGTAGATGGTGGCACAGAGCCTACGCCGTGGACATGCAGAGTGGAGCTTCGGCGGCTGTTAGAGCTGATTAAGCTCGGCGTTTTGGTGGCTCCCTCCCGGGCTACTGAAACTGCCTGAGAGAAGCTGTTTGATATTTTGCCTTCTCATTAGGCAGTCTTGGAGGGCGTATGATGAAAACTTTCCAAAGGGGCCAGCAGTTGGGAGCAGTCACAAAGAATGACTCTGTGTTACGTCAGATGTACGTAGTGTGCCCGTGGAGAGTGGACTTCAGGCTGGAGGCACTTCACTCACAGAAGAGAGCGTGTGAAAGTAGAAAGGAGCTTTACTGTATTAGCTTCACTTTACAGATGGAGGGGCCGGGGGCAGGGGGTGAAGTGACGCAGGCTCTGCCACAGAGCTAGCGGGGGACCGTCTATAATGTGGAAACCAGGGCCGCCTCTGCGTCACTCTGCTGAAATCCTTACCACGGGCTCCCTAATAACCCAGAGCAAGTGAGGAGCCTGCTACCTGCCTTCTCGTCTCATAATCGCAGTAAGAGCGAATGCAAGATAATGTCCTCTGCGCCCCACCCTTTGTGGCAAGAGGCAGAGTATAAATAAATAAGCGAGTAAGCAAGTAACCTCCAAGTTACACGGCTAACAATGAAGTTTTAATTTTTTTATAATGAGCACACCACGAGGGGTAGATATGTATATCACCATATTGTGAACTGACTAGAAAATGATCCCCAGTCCCTCAGAAGACCCATTCCCTTGATTAGTAGTAAGTTAGGTTAGTTAATTAAGGTTATGTTAACACTAATTAGTCAAGGCTTTAATTATGCTTTCAGGGAAGGAACCTAGGAAGGCTACATGGTTCTGGGTGACCCGGTTAACCGAAGCGACGGGGTTTCCTGTCTTCCATCTAGCCGCGGCTGGCAATCAGGAACACAGGGAGGAAGGCTGACCTTAATGGGGTTATAGGAACATTCTTGAACCCGAGTCCACCGAGAGCTGCAGGGGGCTCACGTTAAAAGGCATCCTCTGTAGCTTCTGGAACAGCCCTGCAGGGAGAAAAGCCAGGGGGCTGGGGCACAGCCCACTCTGTCATGGACCACTGCAGAGGAACGGGCTCAGGAGACCAGGAAGCAAGTGGATCACCGAGTGTAAGGAGCGGTGGGGGCCTCTGGTTCCAGGAGGGGGGCATTACAAAGAGAGAACAAAGCGGGAAAGCATGTTCCCGGCCACGGCAGCGTGCTTCCCGCAGTGTCCTCGGCCTGCCAGACTCTAGACCTAGGCACAGGAAGTCACAGTCTGGCGGGACAGACAGATTCGCAGACAGACAGAGTTCGCTACACTGTAAGGGTGCTATCTGCAAATCTGTCTCTCCTGCCAGACGGCAGGCAGGCAGGCTGCATCCTGTTTCTCACCAAGGGCGGCGTGCAAGCGGGGCGAGCTTCTCTCCAGCACCGGCACTCTCTTCCAGTACCCAGCGTTTCCAGGGGGCTGCAGTGAGAACAAAGCCGTCCTAACTCGGCTGTGCTTGGAAGAATTTTGGACTTGGTGGTGTGCTTTATAAGCGGGAATAGGCAATTTGCCCACTCAAGCCTGGCTCAAAGGACCAAATTTGGGAAAGGCTGTTTGCTTTGGTTTTAATAGGTTACATCCATTCTCCATATTTGTACAATACTTGGCAACCCCCACTCAGGAAAACCACTTCTTCTACCATAAAAACAGTAGTTGAAAAATTTGTGAAAATACGAATTTGTGACGTGTGTGCTTTGGCACGCATTTTCCTTCCTCTGTACCAAGGCTTTGTGACGCCCTATCTGAGGACCTTTTATGTTGTGGGCACAAAGACAAGTTATTTGGTTTTTAAAAGTCCAACCTCAATGAGAAGACTATGCTGGACCCTCCCTGGAAGTGTGGGGGTGGGGGTAACTCAGGTGAAGCTGCAGGCAGGGGAAGCTCCATTCTGGAGGGGCAGGGGTGAGGGAGAAGGCAGGTGAGGTCTCTGCAGTTTCTAGAAGACTTGGGGGTCAGTAGCATCTCTAGGGAGAGTGGCAGCCTGGTACACTCAGAACCTGACCACTTTGTGCTTCACAGACAGGGGAGCCCTGCTCTTGGAGGGCCCTGCTGGCTCAAACAGTGGGCACAGAGGCAGTGAACTTCCTGAACGAGAAACTGGAAGGCCCCGTGTGAGCTCGGCCATGTGGGACCCCCGAGTCTTTGCGTAGCAGCCTCGGTGATCAAGACGGTTAAATGTCGTGTTGGCTTTGGGGCGTGGGGTCTCAAGGCAATACCCGACCGTGGAGCATCATCCAGCGAGAAATCTCTACCACGAAACTTCCCAAACCACTTTTGACACGTTTGATTAGTCACAGCACCTTCTCCATACACGGCACATATCTTTTTCTGCGTTTCAGCTGCGTTTTTACCTTTCTTGAAATAATAAAGTGTAATATGTTGAAAATGTTGCGTATTTTCTTCCTTCTGCAATATTAAAATGGCTACATAAAAATTCATGTTTTGGTAAGTTTTTTAAATGCATGCTGACATGACAGCTGTCACAATACAATCTAATGAAATCATTTTGAATGAAGTTAGAGACATCTAAGCGCTACGAGAGCCGCCGTACAGAAAAAACCCAAACGAACGCTTTGACCAGCCCGATATGTTCGCAGTCATCTGTCTGTTTTCCTTTTCCACGGCCACGCTCTCTGGCCAAGCACCCACCACTCTGTGCCTGGCATACCACCATAGGCTCTGTCTCCCCCGGTTTCTCTGCTTCCTCATGTCCTTACCGGCCCCCGATATCCCACTCACTGCAGAGCAGCTCGGGGAAGCTCTAGAAACAAAACCTGGATCACATCAGTTCCCAGCTAAGGCCTCCGACAGCTTCCCGGGACATACTGTCAGTCCAACCCCCTGCGCACGTTCTGATAGGCCCTCCCTGACTCAACACCTGCATATGGGCCACGAGCCACCTCCTGCTCTCTCCCTGGCTCCCGAGCTTTCCCCAGTGGCTGCCTTTGGGGTCTTTGAAATGCCAGGCCCATTACTCTCTTAAGACCTTTGCACTCAGCACTCACTGTGTGGCATATCCCTCTGCCCACCCCCACCCCCGGGTCCTCCCACCACTGATTCTTGTGTGTCTGTCAGGGCTCCGTTCAAGTGACATCTGCTCAGCGTGACCTGGCCTGGCCCTGGCTCACTGGTGCGTCAGCCCGTTTGTGTCTTTCATTGCCAGCCCTGACGTCCCTCCTTGTGGACTCAGTCATGGTCTGCCGTCACTCTCCTGTGCTGTCTTGTTCTCCGCGTGCCCGTGGCTCCTGGCACAGTGAGAGCGCACGGCAGACCCTCATGAACAGGCACTGAATTGAAGGATGAATGTCCCTCAGGTGGACCTGACTGAGAGTCGTCAGTAAATATTCTGAACCATCACGTGGCAATCCCTCCTGTCCTCTCGCTTTAGTCCCTTTAGACATACTCACGGCTGAAACCTCTTCCAGTCCGACAGCCACGAGGGATGGGTTTCTGCAGCCCACCCCTTCTCTCCCTCTGCCCCCCACCCCCACCACAGAAGGGCAGGCGAGGGACATTCTGGCCTTGCCGTTTCCGAAGCTGCATTGAGCTTCCGGATCTGGTCTCGCGGACCCGGGCCAGTCTGGACAGCCATGTCCATGCGGACGGCCACGTCCACATGACCCTAAGGAAACGCCCTTTGTTTCTTATGGTTGTGCTCAGACCATCGGGGACCGTAACTTTAGGGGCCTACAGAACTAGCAGTGACATTGCTCTTTGTATTTTTTTCTGCAACCCCCATCCCCAAGGGTTTAGACAGTGGTTTGGGGTAGTGGTGGACCAGAGGGAATCCAAGAAACAGGCCCAAGGCTGTGTGCACAGCGTCACCCCCAGAAAATGGGTCTGGCTCGTGTCTGGGCCTGACACTCGACAGGCTCCCAGATCCTCGTGCAGGGACCATTCCCAGGCCTCCCCACCAAGCTGCCAGCCTTGCCTAGACATGGCTGCACCCTGCCCTGAACACGCCCAGCACTGCGGTTGCCCCAGTTCCATGCCAAGGTGAGAAGAAGATCCCAACATGGGATGGACTAACTGCTCCAGGAGTTAGGAGGGATTTCTTGGGGGAGACGATATTTCAGTTTGTTTGAAAGGATCAGTTGGAGAACGTAGGACAGAGAGGGACGTGGAGGCAGCAAAGTGGCACACACAATCAGGGACTGAGGGACATTCAGTTGCGGGATGGCACAAGCATAGGCTGCTAAGGGAGGCTGGCATCAGATTTTAGGCAAAGGCCTGTGGACTCTTCCCAGGAACTTGGGGTTTAACAAACAGGTGAATATCACTGAATACATTGTAAGCAAGTGACAGGCATGCTCACGACCTTCTTTAATGAGAGTAGCTCTGGGGTGGGCACATGTAATGAACGGTAGTGGGAGAGACCCCTGGTGAGCGATCAGAGAGTGGCCGCACAAGGCTCGGTCAGGAGAAGACATGGGATGGGACCAAGGCAGGGAGCCATGGTGGGGACAAAGAAGAACAAGATGGCTCTCGTTTACCGGGCATTTCAAAAATAGAACCGGCCTGAGAATGGCAATTTGGCTCTGAGGGTGGTGGAAAATAAGTTTCACAGGTGATCCTCGAATTTTGTTCTCAGGAAATGGAGGGACTTAGGATGACATCCATCGAGGTCGTGACCTCGGAGGAGAAAGACCAAAGGGGAGGAAAGCGTTCCTCAGGCTGCAGGGACAGGGCCCAGCAGAAAAGTCACAGACGCAGGCGCAGCGGTGCTGGCAGGACTGGAGGCCTCCGTCTGCTGACAGGGCTGGCGGAACTGAGGTGGCCGTGACAGAGGTGGCACAGGAGCGGTTGGTGCCCAGGCTGCAGGTCTGCGTGGAAACGGTGAGGGGTCCTCACAGAGCCACCGATCTGTGCCTGGCGCTCACCCGCTGTCCCAAACCCGCAGCAGGCATTCGTTTCTGTGTCATTGTGCAAACACCGGCTGATGTCTGAGCTCTGGGGAGGATGTCTTTTTGTTTGCTTTGTTTTTAAAATGCGCTGTTTGAACCAGCACAGACCTGGGGGTCAGAGTGTGTTGGTCCTTGTCCTGGCTCCTCATTAAGTAGTCTTTCCTTTTCTCTTCTTTTGTTCCTTCCTTCCTTTATTTATTTATTTTTTTTTAACTTTGCTTCTCACCTGTAAGTGGTGGATGGCGGCGGCTGCAGCGCTTTGGGCACCCCGCACGAACCGAACGTCGGCACCAAGGAGATGCCGTGAAACCCAATAAACAGCTGTGTTGTTGCGCGGTGGCAGCAGATGCTAACCCACACGGGTTCCTGGGGCACTGTGCAAAATGCCCCGTGATGCCAGCTAAGTGACCACGTTTCCATCCCAGTCAACTCCGTGTAACAGACAGAGGTGGCTGGGGCACGTTGTTTATCCCAGCTAATGCGCTCCTGCTAAATCCCTGTTTTATGCGTGTAAGTTGCTTATCATACTACTTGGCACAGGGTAAGGGCTCAGTAACAGTAGCTGGGATGGGTATCTTCCGTCTCTACCGAGCCACACACAGGCCTCCTCACACGCCACGGTTCTGCTCTCTGTCCCGGGAGGCTAACCCACAGGACCAGTCCCCGGGTCCCTGGGCTCTCTGGCTCCTGGGTAACTGGAGAGAGAGGGGAGAGTTAGCTTATGGCCTGGCTCCTTCCTCCAAAACTGCTGTGGATGGGCTGCCCCTCCCTGGAAGGCCGTGGCTCCCACCCGGGGTCCCCACGGCACAGCCTCCCCTCCTGCCCTGGCCTTTCATCCCCAAGGCACACTGGCCCTCCCCAGGCAGGAGCCTTGCACGACGCCCCATCCCAGGTGCTTTCCCTCAGCCCTGTGCACACTTTTGGCCAACAGCTCCCCCCACCCTTCCTAATAGAGTCCCAAGTTTATCCAAGCGCGAGGTTCTCCAGTGCTTGCCGGGTGACCTCCCAAACCCCAGGGCTGGACGTGGGAGCCCGCCATGACAGTGCCATTCCAGTGCTGGCAGAAGACAGGACAAGCGATGCCGCCCGAGCCCCTGAGACAGAAGAGGAGACCCCCGAAGCACCTTGGGAAGTTCTTCCTGCCCTTAAGGGGGGTCGCCTGATGAGAGGCTGTGTCGTCTTCGGGTGTCATTGTGGAGGGGTGTGCACTTGGGGCCATCTGGTGACCGTGAGCAAATACCAAGAGGGTCACAGAGAAAGCAGACAGCGCTGCATCACTGGACTGGGTCCAGAACTACCTACTCCCAAACTTTTGTTCTGTGATACAATTTTCTGTGATTTAAATAACTCCAGTTGAAGTTTTATGTTACCTGTAGCCAAAAACATCTCGACTGATTCATCCCAATCACTGTTTACATTTGTTTACCTTTAGTGCAAAGAATGTTGCTGATAGAAAAGTAATTATTCCAAATATTCAGTTAGCTGCTATGTTTTTTCTATTTCACTACATATTTTAAAATTAAGACCATAAAATAATAAAAGAGTACTTCAATCTGCGTAAGGGAAAGACTGTATAAATTCCAGCATTATCTGGAAACGGCACACTTATGAATCAATGTGATAGGAAGTGGGAAAACCTACAACTTCAACATATGTTGAGGAGAAAAACAACAAAATAACATCTATAAGATTAAAGAAAAAATGACATTATGCTTTATTCAAAGAATTTCAATTTTGCTGTAGAAATTATGGAGTCTGAAAAGGAAAAGCTATTTGCTTATAGGTTAAATTTTTTTTTAATGGACAATTTAAAGACTCAGGTAAGCCTTAGTAAAAATCATTCTGCCAGTGACTCACTTATAATTGTCTAAGTGCTTGAGAAAGTACCTGGCCTATTATCAGCACGATGCAATTATTTGTTTAATATACTTGCAGAGTGAAAGGAGAGGCAAAGCGGGGAACGATAAGTTGCTATTCCCAGATAGAGGTCAGAGGTAAAGGAGTTAGACAGTTGGATTTTCCAAGAAAGCCCGTATTTCTAACATGGATTGATTCATTCAGTTCTCAAGTATCCTGGGGTAAAGACCCTGAGTCGTATGGCTCATTCCTTGCATGGTTTATTACCAGAAATGCTATCAGTTGCCCAGAAATAACAATTTGGTAAATCCCTCCCTTTCCTCAGAGTTCTTCATGTGTACCCTGCAGAGAGAGAAAGCAAAGAACAGACATCTAGGAAATTCTGCTGTAAACATCTGTGTTCTTCCTTCTGTTCCCTCCTCCTCCCCCTTACTTTTCATTCTGCGTGCCGACTCAGGTACAATTGCCCCCACGCCTCCACCGGGGCAGGGGTAGAGGGCGGCTCTAAGAAACAGCCACCCTGTCCTCTCTGCCTCTGATGCAAGATCCTTACTGATACCAGGAAAAAAAAAAAAGTCCTACAAATATCTGATTTTTCTGTGTAAATCCAAAAAGACATTATTATTGACTGGGCTCTATATTGAGTCGGGCAAGTTACCCGCACATGGGCTGAAGATAATAAACTCGTTGAGACATCAGCGCCCCGTCCAGCAATCCCCAGAGCCGAGGAGGAATTCATTTACTGCACACAGGTGAGGCTTTCCCTTCCCCAGGGAGCTTTTTGTTCAGCTTAGCTCAATACAAGATCAGAACTATTGTCGGCGGTAACACTTTGTGCCATTTTTTCCCATTGGGTTCGAACTGAAAGCCTCCCCCAGTGGAAAATAAATGGCAACCCCTGGATCTCAGTTTTTCGCAAGGGATGGGGGAAGGTGAGAGAGAACCACAGGGGCATTAAGACCTTCACCTGAAGCCACAGGTCCATCCAGTCAGGGATGAAATGAGACCAGGCCTCAGAAAAAGTCGTCCCTTTATTTCCTGAGATCTTCTCTCTTCTTACTTGTAGGTAAATGATAATCCTTGCTTCACGATAACTCACGCAAAGACAGTGAAGAGCCCCTAGGCATTTGGAAAGAATTTTATTTTTGCTGAATGTGGGGTCTGGCCTTGGCTGGCTCTCTATTCCTGTTAGAGAAAAAGTCAAAGAACATCATTTTTCTATTAAAGCAAATGAACTCCGGGCCACCACATAGACCTGAAAACAGAAGTTGGGTGACAGTGACCAGGAAGGGAAGGAATTGAAATTGACGCTGACAATAAAGCAGGAAGTGGTGGCACGCGGTAAAGCTTGTCCCTGAGAATTTTACAGCGTGGCTGATGCTGGAGGGAACAGTAATTTAAAACCGTTATGAAGCTTAAAAAAAAAAAAAAAAAAAAGCAATAATGTCGAAGTCAGACCCAGTCTGTATGGGATGGTTATTATTTGGTTTAAAACTGCAGAATGCTTTTATGACTTTGGTAAAAGACAGGGGCTGACCTTGATGCAGTGACGATCTGAAATGGGATTCGAGGTCCCGATGCTTGCCTGCTGCTGAGGATGGGGGAGCAGTCAGAGAATGGCCTGGCACCGGGGGCGTGTGCCCGTGCAACTCCACCCGCTCGGGGCTTAAAACCAGCAGACACGTGCATTCTAAGGAAATGTTCGAGAAGCTCTGAGAAAGAAGAGGTGCTGCGAGAACACACCTGGGCATGCGCTTGGTCTCAGCGAGGGAGCGGCACTACTCGCCCGGGGAATCCTGCATTACACAGGAAATTGTTGTAGAGTAAATAACCAGGATATCAAGATCATTGTGGTATCAGTACATCTAGATCCTGCCCCTCTTTACTGTTTCTGTTATTCTGGGCAGGTGATATTCCTTCTCTGATTTTCATCTACAACATAGGATTAGAATTATATTTAGTTTATAAGATTAAGGGGAGGGAGTAAATGAATGAAAGTGAGGATGCTTTGTCAATATCAAGAATTATATAAATGCTAAAAAATGCTTCCACCAAACTGTACTCATGTAAGGGACTGTAGGTGTTCCCTGTTCTAAATATATGTGGATATTTTCACATGGGCATTCGATATCAATTACTATCAAGGACTCAGACAAAATTGCAAAGGAGGCAAAATTCGAACTCCTCACTTCCAGGAGAGTGCCTTGTCTGCTCATTTCTTCTTTCCCCTGATCTCTAGAAAGCCAGGTCAGATCAGAAGGAGGACTGAGAATATGGTTAAAGTGAGTGGGCAAAGATAATGGTGTGTAGGCTCAGTGTCTGGGGTGCACAAAAATTCAAGGGGTGTTATGTAGTTTGAGAAACAATGATGTTGGCTCAGTCCGATTTATACAGAGTGAGTACACCGAGCATTTATTGTGTGACGTGGACATATTTTAATATGTGTGGTATTATTTCTACTGTGTACCGAGAATCCCAGAAGGTCTTCACGGGGCCTGGTGGAGATGGTAAGGGAAGGCTTGTTCACATGGGTAAAACCAGCTCTTGGGGGCTGAGTTACCAGAAGAAAATGAGAGATGATGTTCAGCTGTACCAACGTCCCTGATGGAACATGTGTGGGAGTGCTGGGCGTCACTCAGCAGGGGCCAAGAGATCTTTTCCAAAGTCTCATATTTCTGTCTATTACAGAACGTAAGGGAAGATGTGGAAGTGGCATTCCAGGCTGTGATAGCTTTTGCTTGTCAGTGTACCCTCGGTCCAGCAAAGGTCCTGCGCCCGCTCGGTAGTCAGTAAGTACTGAGTGAACTGATAGGGGAGCAGCCAGAGAGCCCCTCAGCCCCAGAGCAGGCAGCGGAGGCTGGTGTCAGCACCTCCTGAATCAGGCATCATGCTATGGCTTCCCTAAAACTACTCCAGCTCAGGTGAGTACCCAGAAGAACCTGAGTTTTTGAAAGAGATCCTAAATAACAACATCATCAATATGATGTCACATCTTGCATTGGTATGTCACATTTGTTAAGATGTAAACCAATATTGATACATTTTGTACAAACATGTAAACTTGAATGCATATAGACCATTAGTAGGTGCATACATATGTAAATGCCCACACACATACAAACACACGTATGGCACTGATTATGCCCTCTTGAAAACTGACCCTTTTATCTTTACATGGTCTTCCTGTTCATCCTTCACACACGGGCTTTTCTTGAGGGCATGACTTGCTTGTGAAGGACAGAATGCTCTGGCTGTGTTTCAGAGTGGTGCTTTTCCTTCCCCCTGCCCAAACCAGGAGGGCGTTTTTCTCTGATTTGAGCTCCTAGAGGTAGAACTCATGAAAGGGCGGGGTCTCCCTAAAACTGCCCCCCTAGGAGTTTTTAACTCTCAAGTTAGTCCACACTCAGCCTTCAACAATTTATTGATTACCATTTATGTTTTCCTGCCGGTTATCAGCTCCAGATTCCTGGTAAGCTGTGTTGTATTAAGCCACTAAGATACAGGGACTTTCCAAAAGCTACTTTTATCCTACCTGAATCCATGAACTTGGTATATAATGGTTTTAAAAAATATATTATTTATGTATTTATTTTCTAGAGAGAGAGTGAGGAAGAGAGGAGAAAGGGAAACATCAATGTGTGGCTGCATCTTGAGCACCCCCTACTGGGGACCTGGCCCACAACCCAAGCATGTCCCCTGACTGGGAATCCAACCAGCAACCCTTTGGTTCACAGGCTGACATTAAATCCACTGAGCCACATCAGCCAGGACACAATGTTTTAATGGTGACTACATATTTTTATGTAACTGTTAATGACAACCTTAACTCAATATGATTTAAAAATTACACCTATTTTTATATAGTTTGTGGTTTTACAAACTTGGGATTTTCCGATAACTGGATTGGACACAGGAGGCAGGTATACACACTTATTAATTTGAGGATACGAAATCAAGATAAGGATGTAATTATTAATTATGTTCCTTCCCCTGTTACTTTAAGTAACAAAGTATTTCATTAATATACTTATTTGGAGGTAGCTTCAAATATTCTAATTTATAAATACAAAAACTATGTATCTGTAGACTAATATGATCCATCACGATATTTTCACTAACATTTTTCCGTGACTGTCTTGGAAATACCATTCCCTTGTAACACTTGCAGGAAGTGGTCTACATAAGGAAAGACAAGCAACTTGAAATGTTATTTATTCATCCAGGAATAGGGCCTGTTTGTAGCAGATGACAACATAGCTTTTCTTTTTTGATTGAGGCAGGTGCTTCTGAGTGGCCGTTACTACTACATGCAAGGAATTTGCATGAACGGTGGGAATAAATATGTCCAGTGCCCTAACTCTGCATGGTGACATTCATCACTACAATCTCAAGCCTTTGCTCCATCACGAAATACAGGGAAGACCCCATACTACACAGGTGTTTGTGTAAGTCCCTCAGGTTTTCTGTACACAAGGTCACATCGTCTGTGAATAGATAGCTTTACTTCTTCCTTTTCAATCCCTATGGGTTTCTTTTTTTTTTTTTTTAACTTTTTTTCTTGCCTAAGAAACAGGCCAGCACCTCCAATGCAATGCTAAAGAGAAGTGGCAAGCACGGCCAGCCTGGTGTCGCCCCTGATCTTTAGGGGCCAGGGTTCTGTTTTCACCATTAAGTATGATGTTAGCTGCGGGTAACATCGTAAAAGCCCTTTGTCAAGTGGAGGAAGGTGCCTTCTATACCTAGCTTGTTGAACATTTTTACCATGAAGGGATGTTATATTGTATCTAATAGTTTTCCAGCTTTCTCATAATTCTGTATTGCAGTCATTGCATCAATAGAATTTTGATTCTAATGACCCGGGCACGCTCTGAGAAACGCGTTGTTACGTGATCTCTTTGTTGTGCCCACATCAGAGAGGCGCATACACAACCGAAACAGTACAGCCTACTACACACGTAGGTTGTATGGTACACAGATGATCGCTCCTGGGCTTCAAGCTTGTACAGCGTATTTCTGTACTGAATCCTGCAGGCATGGTGTTTGCCCATCTAAACACAGAGAAGGCCTTGAACCGGAAGTAAACTGGCGCCCTATCGTAAGTCTTTGTCTTCCGCACGCGAACCCACTCTGAACTTCCGCCCACAGAGGAGAACATCTGCCCAGGAAATAGAACTTCCGCCCACGGAGTAGAACTTCCGGCCAAGCAGGAGGACGCAGTCCATCCTGCAGAAATGGAGCCGAGTAGAGAGGTACATGCGCTGGTTTGTTTTCCTGTGACGTCTTTGCTGGCTTTCGGTGTCAGAGTAGTGTCCTTGCAGGAGGAGGTGCGAATTGTTCCCTCTTTCTCTGTGTTTTGGGGAAGTTGGTAAAGGATTGGTATTAATTCTTGTTCAGCGTTTGACGGAACAACAGTGAAGCCATCGCGCTCTGGGCTTTGCTCAGTGAGAGGTTTTTAAACTGTAATCCAGTGTCTCTATTTGTTATAAGTCTGCTCAATTGTTTCACTTCTCCTCGGGCCAGTGTCAGTAATGTGTGTTTCTGGGAATTGGTCCTTTCCTCTGAGTTTCCTGTGTGTTCGAACCGGGCTCGTAGTGTTTCCTGGTGGTCCATTCGGTTGCTGTGCGGTTGGCCGAGCTGCCGCCCTCTCGTCCCCGTCCTGCAAAGGTCAGCAACCCCGAGCTGGTGGGACTGGCGCTTCCCTGAGGCTGTTTTCCTAAATACTTAGGTTTCACCTGTGCTCTGCCCTTGGCGCGCACGGAGTGACAGAACAGAGCCGCCCAGCTCCTCCTGCTCGCTCTGTATTTTTACAGTTCAGCCCTGTGTGCTTGCTCTTTTCATTGCTGTGTACTATTTCCCCGAACGAATACAGCACGGCTTCTTTACTTAGAGGCGTTTGGTTGTGTTCTTATTTTGGGAGCATTATGACCCTCACTGCCGTTACTGTTCTCCAACGTGTGCGTTGTTGCATATAGGCATGCAGTTGGGTGGGGTTACCCGTGGCAGGGGTCTTCTGGGACGAAGAGTTGATGGCCGCTCAGCTTTGGTTGATCATGCCGAAGAATATTCTTTGTGGTTAAATCAGCCGACCTTCCCATCAGCATTATACAAAGGTTTCCTCGGCTTTATCTTTGCAAAAACTTAGTGGCATCATTTAAAAAAAAATGTTTGGGTACAGGAGTGCCACTTTATGGTTTTAATTTGCATTTATGACAACAAAGTTGAACTCTTTTTTATATTGTCATTTGGATGACCCTTTTTGCAAAGTGCCTGTTGATCCCCCTGCCAATTTTTTTTCTGTTGGGTTATTGGTCTTTTTCTTAGATTTGTAGGAGTTTCAGTATATTCAGATGAGAGTTTTGGTTGGTAACGTGTGTTGAAAATGTCTTCTTCTAATGTATAGATTGCTTTTTTAAATTTTGATATCTTATGATGAACAAAATTCTTAATGCAGTTCAGTGCTTGGTGTTTCCTTTTTGGTTAGTGCTTCTTGGTAACTTGGTTAAAAACATATCTCCTGAGTTCTAGTTCATGACGATATTATATTCTGGATGTTTAGGTCAACCACTCACCTGGAATCGATTTTTAGTTATGATTTGAGCTAGGGGTCGTGTTATTTTTCTCCAGATAGACAGTCAATTAATGAAGTGCCATGGATTGGAAAAGCATCTTTCTCTCATTATTTAGCAATACTCCATACGTCTTAAATCAGTTGTCCCTACATGCATAAGATTTAACGCAACCCATAGCATTCACGGGGAGTAAGAGAGTAACAGAATCGGGAGGCGGAGGGAGCTATAGCTATAGGACAAGCACTGTGGGTTAGGCAGAGAAAGACAGCCCCTGACTGTGGCATAAGCTGTGGTATAATAAGGAGTGAGCCAAGAAGAGAAAGTTCCCAGTTTTTGCCTCCTCTTTCCCCTCAAACTTCTGTCCATTGTGACATAAATGGAAACCAGGGGCAAAGGAGCCCATTGGTGCAATGCGTAGCCCAGGAGGAAAGGTGGAGCAAGGATATGTGGTCAAATGGATGACAGCTGTGCAGCCCCACATAGTTGCCTCCCGGCATTCTCTCATCATTTGTCCAGGTGAAATATCTGTTTCCCCATTACCTGGGAGACCCGGAGTCCCCTGAGCTAATGTTTCATCATGGAGTATGTCAGTTCATTCACAATCCTACCTGAGAAGTTATTTTTACCCACTACCAGTGTTTTTCACCTAAGGTAGTGGCAGAGCAGAAACAGGGTGTAAGAGAAACAATTAACATACAACACATCTGCTATAGCCTGTACTTATGTAGCTGGACACGAGGTTGACCTTGATAATGATACAGCTGCCTTCCTTCACAACCCACTTTATGTTCCCATTATTATCCCGCTCAGCTGGGTGGTGGTCTTGATCTGGTAGGAGTGACCCAGACCTCCCTTCCCATAGTGTCTAAGTCCTGGGCGACCTAATTGTTATCACATTGTTCTAGTTTTCTGTAGCTCAGAGTTCCTGGGCACAGGTATATTACTGAATTTTTGTAGGCCTGATTCCCTCCTCTCTGGCATGCACTCATCTCCCTAAGGCATCCGAGGTGCTGCCACTTCCTGTTCATTAGATCCAGTTAGCATAATGTCCCAAAGGTAATGGGCCAGAGTCACTTTCCAAGGGATACCAGAGTGATCGGGAGGCCTTAAGGCTGTGCTGTGACAGCACAGGTGTGCTGACGTAGCCTTAAGGCAAGACCACGAGAGCACACTGTTGTACTTGTGAAGAAAGCAAGCGGCTTCTGATCGTCTTTCCCGAAAGGAATTTTTTAAAAGTCAGGTCAGTTGGGTCAATAGCTGTGTGCTAGCTGCCTGGGGCTGGGTGGCTTTTCTCCATTAAGGGTGTCACATTCAGAAGGGCACCTGTGATTGGTATCTCCACCTGGTTAAGCCTGTGATAATCTGCTTTCATTTTCCACAACCCATTTGGTTTGTGAACTAGACATACAGCTGTAAGAAATTGAGATATTATAGGGATATTCAAAGTCTGTGATGGTTTTACTAACCTTTTTAGTGACTCTGGGAACGCAAAATAGCTTTCGGTTTGCTTTCCTTCGCAGATGTGGAGGAAGGTGGGGAGTTCCCTGGGTTTTCATTTGACGTTTTCTGCCATAACAGATTTTGCTCGGAGTTTCTACCCCTTCCCCGCTGGGACCCTGACTTCAGCACAGGACACTTCAGTGCTGGGTCTCACTGCCTTTCTGCAACCCTCACAGCCAGGCTTGTGACTTAGTCCCCATCCATCTCCCCCGTGGCACAGAACACGGGGGCCCATCAGAGCTATTGTTAGGCTTCATGATTTTCAGCTCTGCTTCTGAATCAGAAATTAATGACTTTGAATTTGTTTTCCTGGGTAGTCTCTGTGGGGTCACCAGAAGCACCCAGCTGGTCTCATGGCCATTCATGTTGTCATGGTAATCAGTTGACACAGCCACATGTTCTTCCAATGTCCTGTCTCCTATCATACTTCTCCTGTGCTGCCGTCGATGCACCCGAGGGCCAGTCAACATGGGAGGCTGTTCCCACTCCGAGCCTGGAAGGGCAGGGGAGGGGATGGTGCCTGGACCAGGAAGGGTAGTGGTACAGAGGAGGGTAGCAGATGGAGCCACTCAGCGTGACTCAACACAGAGAAAGCCAGGGGGGTAAATACCTAAACTCATTCCTTCCATCTGATAACATCCTGTCTCCCATTGCCCAGCCCAAACCAGAAGCCAGAGAAACGGGATCCCACTACTGTGGTGTGTGTGGGCCCGCCTTCTGCACAGCGTAGAGAGAGGAGCGGGCCGGGCTGGGCGAGGACATCACACACCACCCAGCTCTTCAGTGGGTTGGCTCACCCTCTGTTTCTTAGCTTGTATGCTGTTCCCCGAAGAGGTTTTACTAAAGCCCTGGTAAAAAACTATAAAAGCCTCAACTGTCTCCACTCTTAGCACCCCACAGATTTTCTTTGTGTGTCCCAATGCAGGACGAATTTGTGTATGAAGTAGTCGGGCAAGTAGGTTTGTTTACACCATGCCTCACCTTTTCAGATCTCATTTTTTCACATTTGTATAGCAGAGACTAGCTGGCGCCTTACACATAATACATACTTACTAATGGCTGTTGAACAAAGAGTGAAATAATTGTGTCCACATGAGTTGGTCTGCGAATTGGTATTAATCCCCACAGATGATACCTATTTTGGAAAATAAGTTCTCAAACACAAAATTTGTAAAGCACATAATGCTTGTAAATCCTGACCAGTCCGTGTGCAGTTTATACCTTACCTCATGTGGTAGCTAGTTTTATAGCAATTTCTGTGCCCTCCTGTGTTTCTAAGTTCTTCTAGGAGTTACATGTTTTTCTTAGCATTAAATCTGCACAAGTACATATTGGTATAGCTAGTTCACTCTTGGACACACATTTCTGGAGGAATGAATACACGTCTCTGGAATTTTGCAAGGCTGCACAGCTGATTGGCTCATCACGGGTAACGGAGGAAGAATGCGGGCGAGATGGAAGCTAACGAACGATGCACTGTGTTCTAGGGGGGTTGCTGGAGGCTGTGCATGTATTACTCGGTGAAGTTTAGGACCATAAGACAGGGAATAGGCGGTCCCATTTTACAGATGGGAAGATGGAGGCTCTGAGAGGTTAAATGGGGGAAATACTGCCGAAAAATGATAAAAAGAATTTAGGAATTCATTTCTTTGTCTCTGGGCATGGACTCTCTGAAGCATATGCCAACTGTCATTACATACCTGTATGGCAAGTACAGATATGTCTTCCTCAATAAATATTTTTAATTTTAAAAATTTATTTAACAGCACATACAGAAAATTGCATCCCCAGTGATGCTCTGTTTGATCGGGCAGTAAAATATATTCTTCAGGAAGGAAAGGTGATTCACAGGAATCTGCTCAGCATGGTCAAGCTGGGAGGCAAATAATTTGGCCAGTGCGGAATCTAAAGTTTGCCTGGTCACATTCCTTTAGACTGTAGAAACTGCGGTTATTGTAACACCGCATGCAGTGTTAATCGATACCAGTGCCGACTGTGCCTCTTTTATGGCGGTGTCTGGTGTGAGAGGCTGGTATGAGTGATGTCAGTATTTTCTGTCCTGTCGATTTCCTAGAGGAGTGACTTGAAATGGCTTTTTTTGGTGGGTCTGACATTCTTCAAAAAGATGACCAGCTCACCATTGCCCTGCCCTGGAGCGTGGCAGGCTCTGTCCAGCCAGCCCCTGGCAGTGCTGGAGCACCTCTCACTGGGTGTTTGATAGAGACACGGCTCCGTGTCTGGGGTTTGCACCTGCAGACACACCCAGTGTGATACTCAGGAAGGACGTGTGTTGTGGCAAAAATGAGCTTTGTGCAAAATGCCCCAACTAAATATCATTTTAATGGTTCAAAACATCGACACGGCGAGTTTTGGCTAAAATGTGTTGAAGGAATGAATGATGAATTAATTCTGAGCTCATGGTGCCTTTACTTTCAGAGCAGTGCGTATTTTGTGTAATTATGGCTGTGATACCTGTTTTCTTATGTCACTCCATAGCAGTCTCGTGAATTACTGTGGGCAGGGTCTTTCTTACTCATCGTTCTCAACTGTGGGAGCCGGTGCTCAGAGAAGTGAGTGCTCCGCCCCGTCACTGGTGCCTAGTGGTGGGGCCAGAGCCGGGCTCTGGTCTCCTGGTCGTTGTTCCCGTTCATTGTCCCAAGTTTTGCACAGATCGAGGCGTGTACTAGCCATAAAGATGAAACGAGTGTGATCTGCATTGGCTATTAAAAGACAAGCAAATGTCTAGTGAAATTAATGTGACATGCTTCAAGATGTGCATAAACGTTACCGGTTGCATAGTGATTAGGTGCAGAGTCGAAGACGCTGGGTAACTTACAGTGATTAGCATCACTTTTCCTTAGACCCACCCACCCATTGGGACACCTGGGTGCTCCGACAAATGCACAATTGTAGCCAAGAGACCAGGCCTGCTATCCAAGACTCCTCAGGAGACAGAGCCTGCACATAGCTTCCCTTTGAGAAGACACGTGGCCGCATGAAAGACCTTTTTGCTCTTGACTCAGAAGCTCCTGGGACGTGTGAAAAGAGAGTGAAGGTGGGTGCATTGCAGGGAGATGTTCAGAGGCAGGGCCTCGAGGGGGCAGTGCTGGGTGGGCAGGTGTGAGCCTGTGCTGGGACTGTGTGGATGGGCAGCAGTAGCCAGCCCCCTCCTGCTGAGCAGGGCATGTCCATCATGTGTTTGGGGTGCAGACCAACCATTCAACGCTCAGCTGCTGGGGCAGGCTGTTCTGAGCCGGGTCGTGTGGCCTGCGGTCCTTATAAATGTAGGGTTCCACGAAAGCGATGCTCGTGGTCACTCGTTCTTTGCTGCTTGGAGCTTAACACCCATTATTTCAACATTTTGATTCACTAATAAACAATTACAATATGCATTAATCCTTTAGTATATCCCTGTCCTTCTTATTCTTTTTCCTGTAATAAAATAGAATTTGATTACTACCTGTCCTGTAGATTCCATGCTGTGACCTCCAGGAGTTCAAATGTGAAATAGGGGCTGTTGATCTAATAAGCATAGGTAAAAGGCATATGTGGTCACTCACTGACAGGTAACCAAGGACAGCCGTACCCTTGACATGGCGTTCTGTGTGGGTGGACCCACTCTGCAGTATAGAAAATGCACCGTCTGTGTGTCTAAGTGGTAGAATACGCAAGGAAAACGTGGCTCCTTTCGTTCTCCTACTTATCTCTCCGTGGCCACGTGTGCATGCGGTGATGTCCTTGGTACGTGTGGCAGGCGTGTGGACAAAGCTGCATTCAAATGAACAAGTGAACACATTTAAATAAGTTGTTTTTAATGTCACTGTTATAAATATATATATATGTTCTCCCATATGGTTGGTTCTCTTTTCATTCTGATGCAGGTTTCTTTAGCCGTGAAGAAGGTTTTTAATTTGATGTCCCATTTGTTTACTCTTTCCTATATTTCTTTTGCCCTAGGAGATATATCAGCAAAAATATTGCTGCGTGAGATATCTGAAATTTTACTGCCTATGTTTTCCTCTGGGATATTTATGGTGTCACAACTTACATTTAAGTTTTTATCCATTTCGAGTTTATTTGCCAATGATACCTTGGACACAGGATTGATCTCCAGAGTGTATAAAGAACTCATATGATTCAACACCAGGAAGTCAAACAATCCAATTAAAAAATGGACAAAGGACCTGAACAGACACTTCTCCAAGGAGGACATACAGAGGGCCCAGAGACATATGAAAGGATAATCAGCATCACTAGCCATCAGAGAGATGCAAATTCAAACCACAATGACATACCACTTCTTACCAGTCAGAGTGGACATCATAAATAAATCAACAAACAAGTGCTGGCGAGGTTGTGGAGCAAAGGGAACCCTAGTGCACTGTTGGTGGGCATGCAGACGGGTGCAGCCACTGTGGACAGCAGTGTGGAATTTCCTCAGAAAAGTAAAAATGGAACTGTCTTTTGACCCAGTGATTCCACTGCTGGGATTATATCCCAAAAAGCCCAAAACCACCAGTTCAGAAGAACCCACACATCCCTGTGTTCATAGCGGCACTATTTAGAAGAGCCAAGTGCTGGAAGCAGCTTCAGTGCCCAATGGTAGATGAGTGGATGAAAAACTGGTATGTTTACACAATGGAATTCTACACCAGAAAAAAAAGAAGGAACTCCTACCTTTTGTGACAGCATGGATAGAACTGGAGAGTATTATGCGAAGTGAAATAAGCCCGTCAGTGAAGACAAAAACCATATTTATTATCTCACTTATAAGAGGAATCTAATGAAAAAAAAAAAAAAAAACCCAGCTAACAAGCAAAATAGAACCAGAGGCATGGAAAAAGGAACAGACTGACAGGGACCAGAGGGGAGGTGGGAGGAGGACAAAGGGAAGAAGGGGAAGGGTCTAGTCAAGGAACATGTGTGA
The DNA here is from genome assembly GCF_022682495.2 of Desmodus rotundus. Taxonomy (NCBI): domain Eukaryota; kingdom Metazoa; phylum Chordata; class Mammalia; order Chiroptera; family Phyllostomidae; genus Desmodus; species Desmodus rotundus. The sequence goes on along the minus strand of NC_071398.1, from coordinate 54,410,287 downwards.
ATGACCCACGGACATGGACACAGGGCAGGGATTGACTGTGGGAGTGGGGGGTGGGCTGGGCAGAGGAGGGCAAAGGGGGAAATTTGGGACAACTGTAATAGAGTAACAATAAAATATTTCTTTAAAAAGTGAAATATGTATGTAGATGTGTATATGCATATAATATATAAAATATATATCTTACCTAATTCATAAGTTTTAGAAAATCAGTAGTTAAAAATTTTATGGTGTTGTACAATGTCAACAATAAAATAGTGAAATATGGACAACATAAAAAATGAAGTAAAATTCAGCCCTGGCTGGTATGGCTCAGTGGATTGAGTAGCAGCCTACTAACCAAAGGGTCACTGGTTTGATTCCCAGTCGGGGCACATGCCTGGGTCACAGGCCAGGTCTCTAGTTGGGGGTGTGCAAGAGACCACCACACATTGATATTTCTCTCCCTCTCTTTCCCCCTTTTCCCCTCACTAAAAAATAAATAAATAATAAAGAATAAAATCATCCCATATAAAACAAGCTTTTTTTAAAAAAAGTAAAGTTCAGATGTGAATAAATCTTAGTTCCAGAGGCTATTTTCGTATTGTCTCAGGGTTCAGCAGCTCCACTGTAGTAGTTACTCACTTCATGAGCGCCAGTAGGGAACGCTTAGATGTGACAGTGGACTGACAGTGTCACGTGTGGATTTGGACCGGGCCTTCCGCTCCTTGGGTGCGGAGTCACTCGCCCACGCACGCAGGGTGCACAGTTCAGACGCTTCCTGCCGTCTTCATCTACGAGGTATATTCCCACGTGTTTTCTTCATTTCCGAAACCTGTGAGAAGGAAAGAAAATTGGATCATAGTGACCAAAAAAATAATTTTTCTGCTGTGTGAGCCAGAGTTCCTGTGACTTAGCAAACATGTCAACAGGCAGCCCGGAGGGCAGGGGAAGGCCATGGTGTTGACACCTCTCAGGCGCCAGGGGCGCTCACCAGACCAGCCGCTGCAGCCCAGCTGCCCTGGCCCACACTGTCCTGACCTCGGGCGGCACTGGCTGGAGCCTGCTGGCGGCCGGCAGGCCTTGTCCACAGGTGCCCGCTGGTGTGAGCTGCTGAGTCACACCCGCTCCCCACCCGGCAGGCAGCACTCCCCTGCGCCTGGATGGGGAGGTGAATCCCCGCAAGTTTGTTCCTCCCACCGTAGAGTTCCCTATGGGCGCGGCAGGCAGTGGCCGAGGGAGCCAGAGGAGCCTCTGGTGGGGAGGCCACAGCCGGGGAAAGAGTGGCGCCACCGTGGGGGGCTCCTCAGTCCAGATCGTGCCTTGGGATGGTTTCTCCTCTCTCTTCACCAAAGGACATCCAGGAAGGCAACCTACAGGAAATAAGGTCCCCGAGATTTGGCTAATGTTATGGAAGATAAAAATTAGGGTCAGAATTTTAAAAGGGCCGACTTGGGCCTTTCGTGGCCTTCCTTGCCCGTGACAAGGCGTCTGAACCGCTCAGAGTGCCGGTCTGCGGTCGGCCGGGCCCCTCTCCTGTGACCTGTGTCGGCACACCTGAAACACTCCCGCCCGCGGCGGGTCCTTTGTAAGCGGCTTCGGCAGTCATGGCATTGGGAAATAGCGTAGAAATGCCATAGAGCTGACTCTTCAAAGAAAAGCTAGAACCTAGTTTTTTTTTGACTTTTGAAGATCTGGTAGGTTGAAGTCCTAACAACATGTGTGCTTGTAAAAAGACTGCAGGTGATGACCAGGAGGGACCCCTGAGACCGCCCGGCCACTTCTTCAGTCATTCAGCAGACACTAACCTGGCGTCACTCATCAACCAAGAACTGAGCGGAGTGTTAGAGACACGGAAACAATGATTTCTGCTTTCAGGGAGCTAGAAAGATTACGTGCACACGGAAAACGAACAGATCAGTCCTCTGCAGTAGCTGAACTTCTTCCTGCCGTGGGTCTTTCAAAACAAAGAACCGTTGTACTTAACTGAATAACCAATCTCGGTGCGTACAACTAATTTTACACTCACTTGTATTTGTTCCTTATGCGGTCAGTGGACTTGGGTGTGGGAAGTGACGGTGAGGGAGGCCCTGCCTCCTGTCTCCTCAGGGAATCGCAGTCTCGTCAGGCACAAAGGTGTTCAGGTCACCAAGAACTGAACGGAGCTGCCATCGCATCGCTTATAACATTACTAATGCCACCTCACAGTTACGTCATGCTTACTGTGTTTCACACGTGTTCTCTCCTGTCATCTTCGCTGCATTGTGACACGAGTCCAAGTTTTTACCTCCGTCTCATGAGTGAGAGAACTGCAGCAAAAGAAGTTAGACAAGCTGCGCAAAGTCTCAGTGGACTGGGCTTCCAAGAGCTCCAGGGTCTGTCCCGTTAACCACTCACAGGAATTGAGTGGAGGGAGAGAGTTTTTTTGGATGGAATGATAATTAACAGGTTTCATGGGGGAGTTAACATTAACATACACTTACAAAAATATCTAGAACTTCATACTCTAGCTGGAAAGAACTACTTTGTAGCAGACCACCTTCCTACCAAGAGCAAAAATAAAAGCTAATAAAGTTTTAACAGTGTTCTTTGGAGTGCAGCAGAAAAGCAACGGGGCCCCGGAGACTGGGAGATCCTGGGTCCAGAGACAGGGGACGTGCTCCAGGTACTATTCTCGGCAGCTCTGCCCTCCGAGTCACTGGTTCCTGCATGTGCAGTGTGGGCGGAAAGGCTCACAAGCTGAAAGCAGACAGATGCGAAGCGGCAGAGAATGACAGTAGTGTTTGGAGAGTGAGAATGGAGTTTAGAGTCTAGCAAGGGAAGAGCACGGTAAGCCGAGGCGGGCAGTGCAGCGTCCCGAAGGCGTGCATGCTGAGAATAATAGCACATCAGAAGACCAGGTAAAAATAGCTCCGTCCCTGATTGCATCAAGGTGATCAGCTTCTGGACTGCCTGGCTGCCAAAGGGGGTTAGTGATGCTGAAGGATAATTCAGTAAAAACATACCCCCAAAGAATCAAGTATATAGAGAGGAAAATAATGGATAGAGTACATAGTCTGCATAGGTTACACGCAGATCCTCAGGAGGAAGGAAGAGCTGAGCGTGAGTGAAGGCCAAACACGTTTCCAAGCTGATGAGAGATACTGAGTCACAGATTCAGGAAATACCACGCAGCCAAAACGGACAACTGAGGGCAAAGAACAATACCGCGCTCAGGCCCGTTGCGTTAAAGTAGCGAAAAGCACTGATGAAGGGAGACTCCTACAAACAGCCAGTGGTAAAAAGACAGAGTACTCTCCAAGGCACAAGTCCATAATCCTTAACTTAGGCAGAACAGCGGCCACAGAACAGACCGGCAGGAACACTTTAAATGGCATGACCTTCCTCCATGGGTGGAAAGATCGGGCCTCTGTTTACTGTTCCTGGAGGTCTGGGAGGTTGTTGACGGAAAAAATGGAGCCTTCACACACACTGGAAGCTCACTGCTCATTTAGGCTTACCACCTCCTCCTCTGTTAATGAAACGCTAGGACTGTCTCGTGCACTTCCAAGTACCAGCCGTTCTGGATGAGGAACCTAAATGGAAAGTAGGTTGCAGTGTGCAGAGGATGTGGCTGCGTACTTCCCAATATCAGTTCTTCTCTTTTTCTAGGTTAATAGAGTTTCTTTATTTTAGCCGGGTAGATAGCCACCCAGAATAAAGACTCCAAGAGCAGACCAGGAGGGAGTCTGGTCCCGCCACCCGCCGTGGAGTCTGCGTGCCAGCCCCACAGGGTTTCCGTCTCGTTGGCTGCACGAAGGGAGCGGAGTTCTGCCACGTTCAAACAACTTTTGTCCCGGGTTCCCAGTCCGGCAGCCAGGTCCTGCCCTCACTCAGCTGGTGTGCCGAGCCTTGTTCAGTCACGTTGTTATGTCACCTGACATTCTTCAAGCAGAGAGGGTGGACCCCTTCTTATGTTGGAAAAGAATAAGTTGAGTAATTTTAAGCAATATTTTTGACCTGTTAGTCTTTTTAAAATGATTGTCACAGAGCTGGAGATAAAGCCGTGATCAACAAAAATATTTTTATCAAGAGAGACTTAACCAACTAGTTTGAATGAGAACCAATGGTTGTTATACTGGGGCTCAGGGGTATAGATTTGTGCACATTTATGAAAGGCTCCGAAAGTGTCACATACATGAAACCCAAGGCATCGCAACGTATTGCTTTGTGACGAATCCTGTAAGACTGATGATGACTAGCAGTTACGCGGAAAAAATTCACTGAGAAACAAAGAGAAAGCATACATCTTAAAGGACAGAGAAACGAGAGGTAAACTGCTGTCTCTACAAATCGCCCCTGCCCATCTCAAAGTTGCACAGTATGGTTAGGAAGCAGGCCGGTCTTGAACTTCATAAAACGGGTGTTTGGTATTTGAATGCAGAAGATCTTGTTAAACATCAGTTGGCGACAACAAGGTCTTTGAAAAGGAACGTTTATACTTTTCGTCCTGGTGCTGGCACAGGCGCCAGTCTAGAGAGAGAGAAACTAGTTTTCCCAGTAGAAACTGTAAGTTTTCCCAAGCACCACATTTCAAAAGGTGATGCCAAGACTAGAGGCTACATTGTGAATAGGAAGAATTTAAAATATTTCTTCTTACATAACAACACAAACTCATTTTCATTATATTTGCTTCCAGTGAGGAAAACAAAGTTCTTGGAGAAACAAGTCATCATAATAAAATATAAAGATAAGTAGGAGGCAGGAGTAATTTAAAAACGGGCTGAATTGTTGACTTCAGACTGTTTTTTAACAGGATATAATATGAAATAGATTTTTATTGTGTCAATAATTCACCCAGAGAAATCCAATAGAGGAGAAAAAGCAATAGTGATAGTAATTTTCCTATATTAGAATGTGAACTAAAAATTATTAAACTTAAAAAGAAACTACAGTTATGCTCATACTGTATTCTTATTTCAGAAAAATGGTCTTTTGGTGTTAGATCATTCAGATATTTACATACAGCATTTCCCTATTTCTATGGACTAGGTTTTCGGGCTGAAGTCTACAAATGCTCTGAGCTGGGCCTCCGTGGCAGGCACTGAGAAGCCAGAACAGAAAGACGAGTAAGGTGTTCCTCACCGCGTCTGGAGCTAGACGGGCACACACTGTGTGCACGTGGGTGGTGCAGGCATTCTACGTATGCTGTTGACCGCGGTGGCCCTCCTCGGTGACACGTGTGTTCCAGGGAAATGTGCACGTGTTAAAACGTGGGCTGCAGTGTTCATCGCAGTGCTGTTTGTGGTCGCTGGTGTGTGGGGGCGTTCCAGGTAGCTGTACCAACACCGGGCACTCACTATAAACCGCTTTCCAGCAACTGGAGGCAAAGGAGCAGCGAGAAGCACACCCATATGGTGGGCCGTGAAAGCAGCGTGGAGTAACGGAGTAAAAATCAAAGGTGGTCAGGTATAACAGCATTAATGCACGGACGTAAAATAATATGTGTTTTGCAAGGACACCCAAGATGAAAGAATATATATATTTTTAAAAGATTGTATTTATTTATTTTTAGAGGGTAAGGGAGGGAGAAAGAAAGGGAGAGAAACATCAGTGTGTGGTTGCTTTTGTGCGCCCCCTACTGGGGACCTGGCCAGCAACTCAGGCATGTGTCCTGACTGGCAATTGAACTGGTGACCCTTTGCTTCACAGTCGGGCACCCAATCCACTTAGCCACACCAGCCAGAGTGAAAGAATATATTTTAAACACTATAGAATGAATGACTGTTAGGAAAGAAAAAGATGGAAGTGAAGAATGAGAATAAAAGGCGATAAAAAAATTAAATGAAAGAAGAAATAAGCACCTCAAAAGAGGGTCTTTCATGGCAAATCATGATATTGGGTCAATGCTTGTGTCCCCATGCCCAGCGTTTCATATGTGAGAGCCCTGACCCCAGTGTGACAGTGTTTGGAGGGGGGACCTTTGGGAAGTGATGAGGTTTTGAAGGTAGAGCCCGTGTGAATGGATCAGTGCCTTCAGAAGGAGAGACAGGAGAGATGGCTTTTCTCTCTTCACCACGTGCGACCATAACCAGGAAGAGGCCCCGCACCAAGAGCCCAACCACGCCGTGCCCTGGCCCTGCCCACAGGCACCCAGCCAGCAGAGAAGGGGGCACATGGGTGGTGTTGAAGGCGCCCAGTCTACGGTGATTGGCTATAGCACCCTGAACTGACTAGAACAAGCATGAACTAGTTGAAGAGAATAAACTGTGTGCACCTCTCAAGCCAAAAAAAAAAAAGTGAGGCGGGGGTGGGAGGAAGAACTCAGGGTCATGGACAACAGTGTGGAAATTCCTGGGGGTGGGGTGGTGGGTGTAGGTGGAAGAAGGTATGGGGGAGTAAATGATGGTGGAGAAAAATAAAACAAAATTTAAAAAAAATTCTGTTATTCTAACAATAAGATGATCCAGATATTTTGAAAAGGGTTGACGACTAAACCCCCGCTATAAGCTTTATATATTTTCACTTTAAGCAACCTAATATGTGAGCCCTGTAAGATGTTCGTCCTTGACTGTCGTAGGAAGCGCTTATGGGTTTGTCCTGCGAAGAGGCGAGGGCCGGAAGTGGGGCGTGGGGCCCACTCAAGTACGCACACTCTCGTCGTCTCCTGGGAGCCGCTAGCCTTGACGTAGACATGGTCCGTGTTTTCCCCTCAGAACCCTGTCCCTCCTCTAGTCTTCCCATCTCCGCGACCACATCCGCCCTACTTCGCAGGCGGGCATCCGGCAGATACACCCTCTGGGACGAGACTCAGAGGGCAGCTTAGACAGGCCAAGTAGGTGACGCTAATCTGGTGCTTCCCCGCCTCCCCTTGTAGCCAGGGTAAAATCCACGTCCCGGAGTGGAGTGCGCTCCGCAAAGTCCCATGTAGGCCGTGCCTGGCGTCCCCACCTGTTGCCACTGCCCCTCGGTTCCCCAGGCTCAGCCTCTCGAGTCCTGGTGCTCCGCGCACGGAGCCCAGCTCCTTTGCGTCTGCTGGCCCTGAGCTGACTGCTGCTCGCCACCCGCTCTTCGCAGAGCTGGCCCCTTTCTCCCAGATCTGAGGTTGAACATTCCTGCACAGGCCAGGTCTGACCTTTGCTTCCGTCAGCACACCCTATTTACTTTATTCAGAGTGTTTGAGGAGTGGTTAGTTCTGCTAGAAGACTCCGGCATGCCTGCAATATGCACTTTAATGTTAAACTCTCATCTTTGCAAGATAGGTAGGGAGGATTTTAAACTTGGCCAACCTTGGGCCTTACCCCCCTCCAGTTAATGGGAAGACCCCAGATCCCGGGATTGTGGTCGTCATAGCTACCAGTCTGCTCCCCTCCCCACGCCACAGGTGTGAGGACCCTGTGGCCTCTCCTCCCGAGGCCCTGGCCTCTTTCCGGGCGTTTCTGGGGTGGCTCCCGTCTCCACTCCTGGAGCCTGTAGTCATCTCTCCTCCCAGCCCCTGGTTTCTGCGTCATTCTCACCTTCCTCTTCTATTCCAGAAACACCCAGCACGATTTCCTCAGTGACTTCCGGCACCGGGGCACAAGAGCTAGGAAGAGAACTGCACACTCGCTCCATTTCAGCTTTTCTCCCTGCCACAGACACTTCCTCTGGGCACTCTGGTCCTCACTGTGGCCTCGCGAGGCTGGCGCTCCGATAGCTCCACTGCGAGGTTGAGAAAGAAAAATGCTGTTTCGGAGACTGCAGGAGCCTTCCCCAGATCTCAGATTTCAGATATCGGGTGATCTTCCTGTGAGATTGTGTCAGCGTTGTTCTTTATGCCTCACTCCTCCAGACTGGGGGAGAAGAACTAGAAGAACAGAGGAAAGTATTGCGGCTTGATATTTAGAACTACCAAAAACTACCTAACAGTTGGGAGTGTTCCAGACATGAGACAGTGAACTCGTTCTCGCTGGAAGTCACTTGTCAAGGGTGTTGGAAAATTGGACTCTGTTTGGGCAGGATGACTGTATAAGTGTCCTCTCTGGTCTCTCTGAGTCTGGGGGCCAGGGTGGCGCACACAGGAAATGGTAGTTACGAACGTAGTCTGGGGAGCTTTTGTACCGTGTGGGTTATTTCCTGTAAAGGACAGATCCCAGAGTATCCGCACAAGCCTCTGGTCTCCCTTTTCTGTCCGTAACTCAGTCCCTCGGGCACGCACTGCGTAGGATCCCCGGGAATTCCGGCTGGTCCCCCCCCTCAAGCAGCGCACGCTGTGGCCGTGTGAGTGGACAGTTACTCTGTGGTGCCCGGAGTTCCAAGATAGAGGTAGGAATCTGGAGGGAAGGGAGACTGGAGCTCAGCCGTCTCTCCCCGTGAACTGAGTAAAGGAAGGGGAAATACTCCGAGTCCGAGTTTATTATGGAAGGGAGAGTAAAAGTTTGCCAAGTGGAAAAAGAGGAGCAGGGGGTTCAGCCACAGTGTGGCCCATGGGTGTAAAAGCTACGGAGGGGAGAGACCCTCAGACATTCTGGTATGACTGGGGAATGGAGACCGGGGGGGGGGGGGAAGGGGGGGCGCGGCATGGGTAGGTGAGATCAGAGAGGGCCTACTGGGGGGTTAGACTTCACCCTGTGGCGGTGGGAACTGCGGAAGGGCTTTTAAGGAGGGACAATCTGTGCAGCATTGCGAAGGTGCGTATTCTGGAGAAATGTCACGGAAGCCTTTCTGCGCTGTGGGCTGCTCGCGCCCCTCTCCTCTGCTCACCCACATGCTCAGGAGTCGACTCGGCGGCTTCACCACAGAAGCCTTCCGGGAAGCGTCCACAGCACGAGACATTTCAGAAAATCTCTCGTGAAACATGGTTTTTTTTTGATGCTAGTTATAAATTCCTACTGACAGCTGAGAAGGGAAAGAGCCAAAGTGTGTTTAACTAGGTTGAAACTTCAACCTCTGTAAATGTTGGAAGCATGACTTCTCCAAGGGAAAAATTCACAGGCGACCTTTAGAAGTCCCGACGCACACCTTTTCCCTAATAAGGCTCCCCTGTTCTCAGAATTCCCTGGGCCCGCAGGCCGCTCGCCCGGCCAGCCCATCCAGCAGGGCCTGGCTTTTCCGGGTTCTAGGCCCTGTTCCCAGGAGACTGCTCCACCCAGAGGTCAGGGCTCTGAGTTTGCTGGGCAGTCCCACTGGTGAGCCTCCCTGTGGCGTGCGGGGCTGCATTGCCTGGAGCAGGGGGACCCTCTAAGGCTCCAGCCCTTCCTGTAAAACTCGGAAGTGGCATTAACCTTCTCAGAAGAATGAAGAGCACAGGCCTTTCAGGAGGAAATACTCCTGATAAACCTCATAACAATTAAAAAACCAAAACCTTCTGTCGTCAGATACCACACCCCTGCTCCACCCTCCATTAGAGATAGTGGGGACGTTGTCCCCCTTTCTTTCCTTACTCCTAATCTACCTCCACGTCTTGGGCTGGCGGCCTGCTCAGACTGGCCCCTGTGTCAGCCACACAGTTCGGCCACCAGTTCTGCCCACGCCCTCCCCAAGAACCCCTGTCCACGGCACCTGAAACAAGCTGGTCCAGTGCAGCTTTATTCCACGTAATGTTTTAATGCGAGGGTTTCTTAATGTAGTTTTTCACTTGGATATCCTCCTCTCTCTCAAAGGCGTGATACAATTTACGTAAGTATGAAGGTAAAATATTCTGTGGGGTTCTACATCCGGTCTTTTGTTTGGATGCTTGCTTGGTGCGCCTAATTTCACGGGCTCAAGTTTGCTTTAGGACCACCTCCTATTCGCTTTTCTGCAAAGTTCGCACTCTTCGTTAGGGCCTAACCAACTCTAATTGAAGAAATGCTTTCACTTGCCTTCAGATACATAGTTTTCGGATCTCATCCTTGGAAACGTGTGTGACGGGCCTGCCCTCCCCACGGGGAAACCGGTCGTGGAGGCCAGCGTGTCGGGCTGCCAGCTGGGCGAGGGACAGAGGTGCTCTGGTTGTGTCTCCACACTTAGCACGGAGAGCGGTCCCAAACGCCAGGCAGCATCACCTCTAATCCCCTCTGTGGTTAGCGCCAGCGCCCCGGCCCGGGGGCTCGCTTTCCTGAAGCAGAGAGCGCTGCCGGGTGCTGTAGCACTCGTTTTGCACACTTCTCATGAGCTGTGAAGGGTTGGTTTCTCTGTCCTGGCAAGTGTCCCCTCCGACTTCTCCTTGATTGAATAACAAAGCACGTATTCCAAAAAAGCAGGTTTTCCCAGTCGCTCAGGACTGACCTTTCTGAAAAATAAACTGCCATTTTATTGTTAAGAAAATATCCTATTCTTATTCTCGGGGTGTGTGAATAAAATGTAATTCATTTAAAGACCAAACAGAAGAAAAAAGGGGATTTGATAGAACCTTTCAGGCCTTTTCTAAATGTGGAGTCTGCTTGTCCATCATTGTTTCAGTAATTAACACAGTTCAGTCCTGCCGAACAGAATAGTTTCTTCTTTCTGCTTAAACGTGAGAGACCAAGGCTTCTGAAACACGGGCAGCAGGAGTTAGTGAAACAGCACCCAGTGTTGGAAACCAGGTCTCCGACAGCTAACTCTCTTACGGGTTTCTTGTGTCTTTAAGATGACAGACCATTTGTAAAGGACACGATACAGTGCTCACCACATGTGAAGCGTTAGGATTTATTTTGCCATTTCCTGTAGAACATCACTTTGAAAAATACCACCCTGCATGGACTTCCAGGATCTGATCCATCATGGTCTGGGAGGTCATCACTCCCGTTCGTATAGCAAGCAGTTGAGAAAACTGAGAATGTCTAACTTTTCTGGACCCACCTGAGAGGAGAGGCCACAGGGTGTACTGCCACTGGGCTCTGGCAAGACCAGTGGGAGGGGAACGTCAGCCCTGGGCTGTGCACCTGCGGCCAGAGCTGCCGGGGCAGTGTGCCGGGAGCTGCAGGAGGCCAAGTGAGTGTGAGTGGGAGGGTGGGAGGCCCTGGAGTTCGCCTCCGGAGACCCTGCCAGGTTCTTGGTGCTGGAGCTCTGAAAGAAGGTCTCGTGACTCTGGACAGATTCGAATAACCACTGTGCACTATGCCCAGAGCAGGCTCTGAACAAAGGCCCATTCTCCACAGGAAAGACCAGCAGAGTCTTATCCCCCTGGAGGGAAGGGCGTCTGGTCCTCACTTCAGCCCCCTGCAGCCCTCTGTGCCACCCAGACAGGGAGCAGCAGTGTAAGAAACACTGGTCAGGGCTGTTGCCCAAGGACGTAGGCCAGCTGAGGGTTATTTATGCAGTTATGGATGCTCCCCCGACCCCACCTCACCGCTGCACCAGTGCGGCTCCAGTACAGCAGTGGGAGGGGCTGTGAGGCTCCGACTCTCTCCAAGAAGTGCTTAGTGAAGGCCAAGGTCAACGGTAGAGACAAAAACAGTGGAGCAATTTGAAGCCTCTGGAACCTACAGCTACAGTCAGATGAACATAAAATCTCACACTGAAGGCCTGTTTATCTCATTTCCTAGCACTCCATACATCATGTCTGCTTTTCAACAAAAGTTAGAAAGGCTGCTAAAAGACAAGAAAAGAATATCTGAAGAGACAAAGGAAACATCAGAACTAGGCTCAAATAAGTTACAGACGGTGGATTTGTCAAACAAGGAATTTAATGCAACTGACTGATATATTAAGAGCTCTAATGATAAAGAAGACAACATACAAAAACAAATGGGAATTCGAACAGAGAAATTGGAACTTCATAAAAGAAAATCAGAAGTATGAGCAGAAATGAAGGCCTTTGAGGGACAGATAAGTTGACTGGGCATGGCTTGAAGAGATGTCAAAAATGAAATACAAAGAAAAAATAAAATCCAAGAGCTGTGGGATTACTTCTAAAGGTATACGTGAAATTAGAATACCAGAGGAAGAATAAAGAGAGAATGGAGAAAAAAAAATACTTGGAAGAATAAAGACAGAGCATTTTCTAAAGTTAATGACGGACACCAAACCACAAATCCAAACCTCAAATGACATGATAAATGTGATTTGATAAGTACCGAAAAATCCATACCAAGGTATGTCATGTTCAAACTGCAGAGAACCAAAGACAGAAAAAATCCTGAAAGAAGTCAGAAAAAAGCATAAAAACAGCCTTATCCACAGAGGAGCAAGGAACACTCGGAGCAGACTGCTACTCGGAAACTGCGTGCAGGCAGAGAGCGGGCTGGAAGAGGAAAAGCTCCAACCTAGAATGGTGCATCCAGGGAGACTGTCCTCCAGTGGCGAATGAAGAGACGCTTGCAGACAGGCCTGAGGAACTTCATCACCAGCAGACATGACTACAGCGAGTGGTAAAGTTCTTGAAAGAGAGAGAAATAACATACAGAAAGAAAGGAAGCGTGTCGGAGAAGGAACCATGAAGGTAAAATATAATCTTTAATTTCTTATTTTTAACTGGTCTAAATGATGTTTACAATGATAACAGCATTGTGTTGAGTGAATATAGCTTATGCGTCAATGAAATGAGTGAGGTCAGTCATAAGAGATAAGACTAACAAACTGAATAAAAATAAAATAAGCAAATAAAAAATAAAACTAAAAATCCCCTAAATAGCTAAAATAAGGATTATTTCTGACAAACGTTACCCCCTGGGGAGCTCAGCACCCAGCCCCAGGAATGAAAGAGCCCCTGCCACACGGTCGCAGGCAGCAGCGGGTGATCTCATGTCTGCGTGGTGGCTGCCCTGCCCGCGTTTGCCACGCACCCCCAAGGGACGTGACCGCGGCGCGTCCGTGCCTCTTCCGCTGAGGCCAGGGCGGCTGTACACCACCTTCTGCGATGCCAGAGCGTGGTAGCTGGTGCCGGTCTCTCCACAATGCACCTCACAGGGGTGCAGCACGTGGATGGGAAGCACGTGCTGAAGTTGGTGACCCACAGTACCAGGCTGAGTACCAGCACTTTGTGTTTTCTAGTGTACGTATCAGAAGGAAAGCCAGTGGGTGTAAGGGCGTAGGTAACACGATGGGTGTTACATACATGTATGTGACATTACGGGCCCCTTTCCATCTCTCCGCTGGCGTAGGAAGTGTAGGGCTGCGAAGCCCTTTTTGAGCTGGCTCCATTGTCCAAGAACCACTGCACTGCTAATTGTTATGAATTGCGTCTGCACAATTCAAATACAACATCTTTTAAAGGGAACAAAATCAATTTTACCTGCAAAGGGCCATCTGTGGCTCCTGTGTGGCGGGTAGTGTTGAAGCGGCCGCGCTAACTGGTGGCACGGATTAAGCCTCCAGTCTCTGCTGCCCAGCAGGTGCTGCTGGGCACGGCCCTTAAAAACCTTGTGGAACAAAGCTGGCAGCCACTTAGAGTTCCTAGAAATCTGTTTTCGGAAAATGAAAACCTGTGCACTTTAATGACTTACGATGTGCCGTGAGTATATGCTTCCTGCTTGTTCCCCTTAAAGTTGGTCCTGAGCGTACGGAGCGGGGCTGCTCTGTCTCTCCCCCGCCACGGAATCGTGACCTGGGGGTTGGTCATTTTAACCGCCCCCCCCCCCCCGTCCTGTTCCTTCCTGCTGCCCACAGGCCCACGGAGCAAAAGTGGGTCAAGTGCTGTGAATGTAAAGGAAAATAGAAATTGATACTTAAGTTATCTGATTTCAGAGTTACTGTATAACACACAGAAAAGTTAAAAACGGTCCTTCGAATTTTTGTTTTAGGCCTATACTGTTGAAAACGTTAACTTTCTGTAAGGATTGTATACCATCCACAGCCCTCACCCCACAGCGCATTTTCCCTGCCCTCGCCCCCAGACCAAGCAATGAACTTGGTCCTTTCCACTAAGCCTGCCAACGGCAGTCGCATCAGTTACTTCGTAGTCTGCTGACATTGAACTTTGCCCTTTTCTGTGCATTTGGGGGGGAAAGCTTTCAGGGAAACTCAAACATCTGGAAGTCAGTTGTTTCACAGCCCTGACTGAGTTGAACAGACTCAGACTTTGTCCTTGGAAAGTTCCTTTGACATCAGGCCTGAGTCACCTGAGATGAATGAGGGCGTGTGTTTCAGCTCCCGAGACTGAGACCTCCAAGGTGCCTCTAGACTGTCCTTCTGTCCAGATGCCCGTGGTGAATAACGCACACTGTCTTCTGGGCCACCCTGTCCCTGCGATGGCGATGGATGGAAGTCTGAGATGGAGCAGGGGTAGAGCCCCCTGCTCCCTCTGTGTGGTGTGGCTGCAGACCATGGATTTGTCTGGGTGTGCCATGGATAACCTCACACTGCTTTGTATGTTAACACACCGACCCACGGCAGGGCCAGCCTGGGGTGAGATTGGCACGTGTGGGTGCTGTCGGCAAGAGCCTGGAGCGCTGTGCCTGCTTTCCCGTCGCTGAGTGTCCCGTCACACCCAGGAAAGGCTGGCTCTTCCTTTCTGAGGCCAAGAACTCCTATTTCAATGCATATCAACTTCCCACCATGGGGACTTAATGAAGGTTTAAAGGCTGTGTTGGACCGCAGCGTGTTTTCCAATTTTATGGTGGGGAAATTGAAATTACTTCCGTAAGTCTTTATGAAACAGATTCTATCAGGTAAATCAGTTCCCAGAATTTAAAGAAAAAAACCAAACTGGGCATGAAAAACTAGGTCATGCCCCAGTGGCTGTAAAGTGTGGGAGAAAAACATCCTGATTGCTCAGCTCGAGCCTGAGCTTGCAATCTTTTACTAGCTTCTTAGCTTGCCTGTGCCCTGCGCAGTCCTGGCCGGTGGCTCGCTGCGGGGACTCAGCTGAGCCACTAACCCCGGCAGGCTTGCTGCAGACCGAGCTGATGATTATCCGGCCTGACTCACTGCCCCAGGAGCACGTTTGGCACCAGGGCCTGCTCGACTGGATGGACATGGGGTTCGGGGTGCTGTCACCCGCCTCAAGCCCGGGAGGCCTGCGAAAAGTTGGAATGGGCTACTGAACTTGTCCTTAAAGCCTGGCAGAAAACTTCCAGACTGCCATCTTCCTGCTCTTCCAGTGAGATCAACAAAGGAGGCCACGGAGGAGCGGAGGAAATAAAGAACCACCGGTGCTGCCAGCGTTTCTCCCAGGGCACCTGCAAGCAGAGGAAGCTTGCTCTCACCCCTCAGAGGAGCCTGCCCTGCCTGCTCCTCCTGCCATTTGGGGAAGCAGCTCCCACGGCCAGCATGGAGGAAACTTATGTAATGCCTTATTTTTCCATAAAATTTCAGGAACATTCTGCACTATAATTTTTCTGTATGTGCCTTGATAGGAAAACTGTGTCTTCAACTATGTACTTTTAAATTTCTTAACTTGCCCTTCTCCAGGTCAGCAGGCCGAATCGTCACTCCAGGGAGATGTGTCGCATTTCTCTGATGGCACCCCACACACCCAGCACCAGACCACACGCCCTCGGGTGAAACTGCAGGCGGAGCTGAGACGGTCCCGAGGACAGCTCCTGCCAGGCTCAGAAGCCACGCTCCCTCTGCGCTCTGGGGGGGGGGGGGGGGGGGCGGGGCGGGGCGGCCGGCATACCTGGTCAGCGTGGAGATGCTCAGGACTGTGCGTCAGTCAGCCTTCCTGCCGATTGAATTGTGCTGTGTGGTTGTTCTGCTCACAAGTGTTACTGTTTCACACTTAAAAAGGAACAGGACACCAGCAGTATGCTATCTGTTTCCATTTCACTTTTAAATGTATGTACAACTCTGTGTGTACATATATTTTTTTCTCAAGAGTTATATCCCTATCTTGAAGAAAATAACCACAGATATGCTACAGAGATTGTCTTCCACTTACATTTTGTGAAAAGCCTTTCTCACACTCTCTGAGAACACGGAATGACTGGGGTATTTTTTGGAAGTCATTATGATTGCTTCCGGCAGATACCGGATTCATTCTCTGTATGGAACGGGACCAGCTCAGAGCCCTCACGCCTCTGCCACAGGCCTACCTGCAGAAAAGCTTTTTCCCCTTTATTGGTGAAGTCAGATGAGTTTCTTTCTTTCCCTGGAAAACTGTCTTGTCTAGACACACTGCTCCGTCCTCTTTTTTCCCTCCCCCAAACAGGCTGGGGGTGAGTGTGCTCTTGTCTTCCCTGCGGTGGCCCGTCCCACAGCTGTGCGCCCCCAGCTGTGTGCCCCCAGCTGTGCTCTCAGCGCCTGCTGCCCCGATCCCTGAAAACTCCCCCAGGTGAAGCCGTGTCTCCACCTCACCAGGGGCCTCCCTGTCCATCTGTGCTGATGACCGTTTCCCGTCGGAATCTCTGTAAGAATTTTATTTGTAATTCCCATTTGACATTTCTGCGTTTCTCAGGGTATGTTGTATTTTGAATAATCTCTCTGTGCATCTAAGTTCAGTCTCTCCAGCTAGGCCTCTGCCTTGTGTGGGCCCCTTTCCTCCCAAGTCCGAGGTACTGTGCACGAGATCCGTACCAGTGAGAACGTGATTAGACAGACTGTATGGGTTGAATGTACATTCTAGCTTTGACAGAAGCTGCGATGCCCGGGAATCAGCATTTGCGTTTGCTCGTTCACACTGGGTGAGGACTTTTGAGTTGACAATGTGCCCGCAATTGCACACATAGAGTATTTTAAAAAATCAACCAAAGGGATTTTTATATGGCTTAGGCAGCTGTTTTTCCAGCTCCGTGGAGGTATAATTGTAGATATTTAAAGTGTACAGTATTATGATTTGGTACACACATACATTGTGTAAGGATTCCTGCTGAGCCAATTAACACATCTGTCACCTCACCTGTTTACAGCCACCCCCCGTTTTTTGGTGAGAACATTTAAGTTCTACGTTCTCAGCACATTTCAACACTACAGGATGGTGTTACCAGCTACAGTGACCATCTTACAGTGGCCTTACACGCGTCATGTCTTACACATGGCCTTACACGTCACATTGGGGGACCCTCTTCACCTTACATACAGCTGAAACGCTGTGCACTTTTCCCGGCCTCTCCCTGCTTCTCCCGACTTCAGCCTCGTTCACAGAGCCATTCCGCTGTCTGTCCCATGAGTTGGGCTTTTTCCTCTTAGGTTCCCCAGGTAAGGGACCATGCAGCTTTGGTCTGTCTGGCTTCTTTCACTTAGCATAGTGCCCTCCCAGTCTGCCGTATTGTTGCAGAAGGCAGGGCTGTTTTCCAAGTCTGAGGGACATTGTACACACGTGTACACACGCCACGTCTGTTGACAGACGCAGGTGACCCCATGCCTGTGTGTGAACAGTGCTGCGGTGACGTGGCGGTGAGATGTCTCTTCAAGAGACTGGGTCCGTCTCCCTAGGGCGCATTCCCCAGGGTGGGAGGGCTGGGTCCCCTCGAGGTTCTGTCTCGAGGACCCTCCACACTGCTTCCCGTAGTGGGTGCACCGCCCACACCCTCCCCAGGGTGGTTTTCGTGTGTCTTCCTGGTAACAGCCATTCTAGTAGGTGTGAGGGGCGGGTCTGGTTTTGATCTGCAGCTCCCTGATGGTAAGAGGTGTTGAGCACCTTTTCACGTACCTGTACCTGTTGGCATTGGTAGGTCTTCTTTGGAAAAAAGTGTATATTCATTCTTAAGAAGTCGGTTATTATTATGTTGCTATTGAGTTGTATGAAGTCCCCGCACATTTTGGACGTTAATCCCTTATTGGGTATGTGGTTTGCAGGTATTGTCCCCTCTACCTTAGGTCACCTTTTCAGTGTGTTGCTGGCTTCCTTTGCTGAGCAGGAGTCTTGTTTGATGTGGTCCCACTTGTTTATTCTGCTTTTGTTCAGGCAGCTGTTTTTAAAACCTACACAAGACTTTTTTTTTTCCTCTTGACTTTCAGAGAACATGAATACGTATGACATTTTATTGTTGAATTAAATAAATCTGTGTATTGTACAGCCAAAAGTAGGTTTAACTTTAATAATTCATTACTAAGTATTTTTGGGAAAAGACACAAGAGAAACCTTTAAATTTTATGTTGCATTTTCTTACACTGATTCAATACAAGAAATTTACTCAGACAAGGGTTCCAACTTGAAGAAAGTTTATAAGAGTTCAGTCTTCCTAGATGTTTAAGTTACTTAAATGCTAATTTCCTTCTTAATGCATGAGTTGGCTGCTCACACTACTCAGCGGTGCCAGCTGTTTCTTCAGGCGGCTTTTAGGAAGGTTTCCTGTGGAGCTTCATGGTTTTTTCCATGCCCGGCTCCAGACAGGCCGTAAATCCCGGCCGCTGCGGCTCAGCACCGGGAGGGCGCGCGGCTCCCAGAGACGCTAGTGTGGACGTGCCTTTCCTCCTCCATCGTGGGCACTTTCTCCAGCACCGTCTCTTAGAAATCGAGTCTTTAAAAGGAGACTCACCAGTGTGGATGAAGAGAAAGAGAGGCTAAGGAAACTGCGAGGCCACAGTACAATGAGAACAGGCCATGGGCGAACATAGCGAGAGGAGCGGTGGGAAACGGGGAGGCAGAAGCAGAAGTTGGCAGGGGTTGGAAGTGCACTCCAAACACTGAAATCGCTGTGGGGAAGTGGGTAGAAGATAGTGCTAGATAAACAGAGGAATTCATTTTCTTCTGAAGAGGGAAGTTGACTGCTATGTTTTGGAAGTGACCAGCCGGCGATTTTCAGACCGTGGAATTTCCATGCTAACCCAGTTCTGAGAACCAGGAGGCGGGGATGAGCAAGTCTGTGTTGGGATTTGTTTGCTTTTCTTTCAGCGGTCTCTATGAGATGTGCGATGAGAGCCTCCCCTCTGGACACTGTGGAAACCAATAATATGTATTATCTGAACTTTCATAGCAGTGATTGCAAACTCATTGAAGCCAAGAGATGAAAAAAATGAGGCATACAGCGAATATTTGCAAGGGCTGTTCTGAACCTGCAAGAGAGAGAGCACCTGTTTCTCCCTCGGTGGTGCGTTTGTCTGGTCTGGGAAGCATGTGAAAGGCAGGCGGTCCACAGAGGTTCTGTCCATTTGGACAGCTCTGGCTTTGCAGAGGGATAGTGCAGAATTAAGACAAAAACTAATAATCAGATCTCAAATGCCATTGACCTTCCTTCCTGCATTTCATCTACACCTGTCCCCTCCTGTCCTCAGATGCTCACTGAGGACCTAGAAGGCCACAGGTGTTTTCACTGATGTTGGTACTCGGAGTTTTCAATTTCTGTGCTGATACTGAAATTTTCTCCTAGTTCTTATTTACACAGGAAAAGGGATATTTGTTATGACTTGAGTTTGTCTGTATTTCCAGAGATTTTCCCCTGTTCGTGTGTTAGTCCAGAGATGCTGGTTGTAAATAACAGAGAGCAGCCCGAGCCACCTGAAGCAAAAGAGGAGAATTTATTGTGTGAGGGGCAGAGGGGACTCACAGAGCCCAAGATCAGACAGGTAGGCGCTCTCAGTGCGCGATGAGAACCAGAAATAGGAAAGGCATTGGAAACCTCTCTTAGTTTACTGTATCTGGTTTGTATTCTCTGCAAACACACAGAGTTGTCCGAGGGGAAGGGGTTGGGCGGCTGGGCGGCAAAGGTGAAGCGATTAAGCAAAAACAACAACAACAAACCTCAGGGACAGACAGCAGTGTGGCGATGACCACAGGGAAGAGGGTGGGGCAGGGGGAAGGGGGGTACCGGGGGGAGACACGGTGAATGAGCCTGCACTTGGGGAGGTGAGCACGCAGCACAACATACAGACGATGTGTGTACAGTGCTGAAGCCTGTATAATGTTATTAATATCTTTATTAATTTAGTGTCACCCCAGTACGGTCAATAGAAAGTTCTTCTCTCCATCTGAATGCCGAAGAGCGAGAGGTTGGGCAGTTGGAGGTGAACTGGGTCGTGAGATCGGATCAGGCGCTGCCCCGTGTGAGGCCGCACCGAGAACTAGCCCTCGCTGCGTCTGCGGTCGCTGCTGCCCGGAGTCTGAAGCCAAACTCATTGAAAAACATTAGCCCAAAACCAAGCTGGTAAAAAAGTAGTTAAACGTGATGATTTTTTAATGGTCGGTTGCTCATGTATTATTAATGTCAGGACGTTAGAGACGGTGTGTAGAATTTTAATGCTTTATTTCTCGGTTTTTGGAACTTGGGGGGTTTTTCCTTCAGTTTTTTAAACTTCTGTTTTTAATTTATGGTGCATTTTCATTCAGCCATGGTTGCTTTTCTTACTTAGCACTATTTGCATGATGTTGAACCAAAGTGCCAAAAGCAAACGAGTCTGAAATCTGACTGGTCGTCTGCTCTTTTGTGCTGACCGTTCGCCCTGAGGGACCTGTGGGCTGAAGACATAGGCGGTGAAGGGGCTGTAAAGGATGAAGTCATTGGACATCGTCGAAGTTTGTGTTAATCACTGTGTTCACCTGGAACATTCTGCATTTTTCATCCCAACCGCAAAGTCTTTCGGCTCTCTAAATAATGTAAGGGCCGCCTGGGGCAAAAAGCTGGGAGGAAGGGAAGTTTCTCTTCCCTTCTTCCTACCGCGCGATAGTCATCATGGCCCAGAGTCCTCTGTTATCGGGGGCTTTAACTCACCTAGTATTTTGTGCATTGTTAGGCCAAAACAATTAAACCTAAGCTTAATGCTGTCTGAGAAGTCACATTCACACTGTACGTGCTTTTCATCTCAGCTTCAGTTCCGACAGTCACATTGAACAGTAAAAAGTTTCTCCGTAAAATACATAAGAAACGGACAACCAAGATGGAGCAGAAAATAGGGTCAGGTAAGTGAAGGTGACATCATGACTGGCTGCAAGTGAATCTGAGCATTTTAAAAAGCAAAGTTAGAAGCGTTTTTTCAAAGGTATGACTGAAAGTTATGAAAGTCATACTAAGGTT
The DNA here is from genome assembly GCF_022682495.2 of Desmodus rotundus. Lineage (NCBI taxonomy): Eukaryota > Metazoa > Chordata > Mammalia > Chiroptera > Phyllostomidae > Desmodus > Desmodus rotundus. Next base: position 54,389,558 of record NC_071398.1, on the reverse strand, counting down.
TAAACAGTTATAAAATAGCGTTGATCGGCGGTTGGAAACACTGACCTGAGGAGAACGGTTACCTCGCAGACGAATGAACAGCGGACGTGACTGACTCTGTGTGGATTAGGGATGAGGACGAAGGGGAACTTCTGTTGCCTTCCAAAATTCGGAAAAAATGACAGAACGGCTTCATGATTCACGAAAACTCACAAAACTTGCATCAAGATTACTAGGATGGAAAATCTATGTCAGATAATATTTTTAGGTCAGTTTATCCTTTCAAGCAATTTGACTTTGAGAAATTTGTTTCAGGTCAATTTGTTCTTAACAGTTCACTTTACGTTTTTGGTTCCTCTCAGACACCCACTTTTTCCTGGCATTTTCTCTCGTTAGAAGCCATTGGTGTAACAGGAAGACTCGTCCTTTCCCATTGGTTGTTGGAATAAAATTGGGGAGAATAATCTTGTAAGAACTCATCAACTGTTAAGAGGAGACACTTCAGATCATCCATCTCTTGCCACTTATAAATTTATGTCTGTGATATGTCTTTTATTGCTTCCTCTCATCTCCACTCCACTTCACTTTCTCAGCCAGGATTCAAATTCTGTCTGCACTGTAGGAGGGGGTCCTTTTCCTCTGCTCCCTTTCAGTTTTCTGACTGGGGCCCCCTCAGGTGCACTGACAAAGGCAGAGTAAGGAGCGAAACCAAGCAGAGGTTTGTTGACACGGGCACCGCGCAGTCATGTGGGGGGACTCGGAGGAGAGTAACTCAGGTGGTGGTCAAAGTGTGGGCTGGCCCAGTGTCTGGACAGCAGAACAGAACACGTTTACAGAGGCGACATGGGAACGACTCGGAGTTCCTGGAATGGCAAACCGTGGGATGGCAAAGAAGTGGGGCACATGGTGTGTAGACCCCCTGGCGCCGTCTCTGGGCTCACACGGCTCTTCAGTTGTCTCTGGTGATAACTTTGTCCTTGGTGGTGGTGGCGGCGAAACCTTCCCATGCTTACGTCCTTTTAGGCAAGTAGGCGGAGATTGGCCAGGTTTTCCTGTCTCTGCTCCTTCTCAGTCACTTCCAGCTCAAAATAATCCTGACGCTAAAGTGACGTATTTTGGGGTCGCAGGTTCTGCTCTCCTCCACCTTTTGTGCTGCTGTTGGCTGCCAGAGTCCACACCTGACCCACTCCAGCTCCTTCCCAGCCCAGGGGGTGCCCCGTGAGTGCAGGCGACAGACAATCTTCTGTTGATCAGTCCAGAGCCCCGTTTTCCAGCAACCCCGCCTGCTCAGGAAACCTCCCCCAGGCGGCAGTGTAAGCGGACTCTTACTCCACGGCTGGGCCGGGAGCCGCGCTGCCCCTCCAGTGTCCCGCATCTGTCCCGCTTGCCCTGCCCTCTGGCTCTCTGGAGGTCTTCTCAACGTGGCACCCTCACTTCACCACGAAGTCCACCAAGATCTTGGGTCCAATTCTCTATTGCAGGTGACCGATGTCCTGTACCGTTTCTGGCCCAATTGGTCTTGGCCAGGAGGAGAGTGTCACCAGGGGCAGAATGGCTGTTAGGGACAAATGGATGTCGCTGTGTGGACGTGCAAGCCCTTCTGGCTGTTGGTGAGAATATGAGGATGTTCAGGTGAGGCAAACAGGTAGGCGCTACCCTGTCTGTCCTGAGTGTGGTCTTAGCCGTCTTCCTGACGGTAGCAGTAGAAGCCGAGCAGCGTGGAGACAAGCAGAGCTAAAGAAAAGGGTCCTAGGTTCCAATGACCCACGCTGGAATTTGAGCTCAGTCGTCTGGGTGGCAGCTGACAACTTGATTCATGTCCTTGGGACCCTGTTTTATCTGTAAAATGAGCTTCGTGAACCTCTTTTTATGAGGGGTACGCAGGCTGGTCAGAGCGCACTCCCAGACCCACACGCTCCCTGTCTTCTGTGGGAAAGGAGGACGCCCTACACTCGGTGGAGAGTCTGCAGTCCGCACTCTGATGTGCTGGCTTGCAGTTCCGTCACGCATCTTTCTTAGAGGCTGAGGTTTCCCTGCCTGTGTGGCAGCACTGCGTTTGCAGCCTTGTACTGGCTTGTGCGGCCCTCCTCCTCTAGTCCTTCCGGCCTCGCTAGGCCCCCCTCATTGGCTGCGCTGGGAGGTGCCACGTGTGTCTGCCGCAGGTGTGCCACGCGCCTGGGTTTGACCTCTCCCTGCTCTCAGAGGGGGGTGCGCTTGCTCCCTGGTCCCTGTGTCCCCTGCATCGCTGACCTGGGGCGCACACACCGCAAGCGTGTGTGAGGCGTGTGTGCACCCACACTTGTGACTGCCACGTGTGAGCGGCATTGCGGGGTGGCCCCAGAGCAAGCCGGTGTGGCAAGTCACAGAACAGAGCCATCCGCTCCTCAGAGTGCACTATTGTCCTTCGAGGTAGGGTTTTCTCCCCTGACAGAGACGGAAGCACGCAGGGTCCTTTCTTTCAATTGCTGATAATGGCAGGGTTTCCAGTGAGCACAGCAAATAAGAGGGCAAGAGACAAAGACAATTTCTGAAGCTACTTTTATTAAAAAGTAATCCACAGCTTGCCTTAGCTCCTTCGGCGTTTAATATGCAGCAGTGCCATTTGAATACTTTCCCAGCCGCGTCGGTAAGGCGTTGCAGCCAGGAGCTCGCCAGCTCGCCCTGCCTCTGGCCCAGCAAAGCGCCCCGCAGCACCCAGCGATGCCTGCCTTTCCCCCGGCCCTGCCACCGCGCCGGCCTCTCCTCTAAGGCTGTGGCTGTCCAGCCTTGCTTTCTGTTTCTTCCTGTCGTTATTCCTGTCCTTCTCTGCCAGCCCAGGTCGCTTTCGTGTTGTTCCAAGCACAGCCCCCAAACGCTGAGGCTGGCTAGGGCACAGTGGGAAAGGGGGTGGAAGCACCTGCAGGACAGCGCATCTGACTGTGAACTCCGCTCTTTCTGCGCCTGAGACCCTGTCTAGGCCCGCATGTGCTGAACACGGTAGTTGCTTATCAGTTGCGTGAACGTGGACAAGTTGCTCCCCCTCTTTCAGCATCAGTGTTTTCGTCCATAGCATGGGGATGGCAGTAACCACAGAGGCATTGTACGAAGACTAAAACAAATAATCATGTGGAAGAGTGCTATCGGTTCTGTCACACTGGAAGTGCTACAAAGTCTGGTTGTTGTTATTAACAATTGTAGCGTTACTTAGCCCTTAGCGTAATTCCATTCCGTGAACATTCGCTGACTTTAATCTAAATGTAAATTCCTGTGCTCAGTCCTCTGGGAGACACTGATGGGGAGAAATGGTTCCAGTTTAGAGGAGATTAGAGGCTGGTGGGCATGAGGCACATACAGGAAGTAAGTGTGTTCTTAGGCAGCGGATGCTAAGGGCTAGCAGTGAGGTCCGATCCCAAGTGAGTGTGCATGAGCAGCTAACCAGGCCTGGTGGGAGCCGGGGAGGCTTCACTGAGAAGATGTCACTTCCACTAAACTCAGGAGACCGTGGTGGGGGGTGGGGGTGGGGAAGAGGCACTGCAGTGTCAGTCAGCAGGAGGCCTAAACATGAAAGAAGTGTTGGGGGATCATTCTCCACCCACGTAGTATTTTATTGCAAACCAATGACTTAGTGCATGATGTTGGCAACGATTCACGTGCAGAGAGAAAAGACAGGTCTCCAGCAAACTCTTCAGGGTCAGCGTTTTCCAAAGCGGCTGGCTAGTAGGTGTTCCAGGAAAAAGGACTCCACCATCAAGTGGAAACATTTTGCTGTCCTTTCAGGTTCTCTAACACTTCCTTAATATTTGCAACCTAACCTAACACATGCCACGTACTTTAGGGTTTTCTTACAGCAGCACTTAACTTTTGCTTAACAGGATGTGCACGACATGAGATAGGCTAACTTACTCTGTGCCCACCAACCGCCCCAGAGTCTGGCTTAGCACGGTAAAGGGGGTTCCTCAGCCCCATGCCCCGAGCCCCGAGCAGGCCAGCCGGGCAGGGGCTCTGCTCCTCACTCAGTGGCACACAGACCGAAGTCCCATCTAACCCGCTCTCCTGCAAGGTCCAGGGCGGGAGGAGGGAAGTGCCCTTTCCGTTCCACCCGGAACTGCAGTTGTGAAACTTACCATGTGCCTGGGAAGGAGAGGAAAGCCGGGATGTCTGTAAATAGGACTAAATGGCTGCCATAATTAGGTCACCCCCAGCTACACGAGACTGCAGAATTTCTTAGCCTTCAACGTACCGTGTACAACGCCAGTCCCCCATTGGGGGTTACAGTATGCAGACTGTCACTCTTCCTTGAATCTGAGTCCCATTTTTTTTCTCAGTAATTTCATAGCACAATTGTTCCAGGAAGTCCAAATTAGGAAATTTATATAATCACTAAGTTGTATTTGACTACATCTAGAAATAGCAGCTGGGGGAGGGGTGGCACTCCCAGGCCTGACGGACTGGTAAAAGCGGTGTGAATGTTTACCAGTGTAACAGATAAGCAACAGCCTTTGCTCTCTGCGGTCACTAGCGAGGTGCCAAATCTTGCACTGCTACCTTCACACTCATTTTCCCGTTTAGTTCTCGTAGAGCAACACTGGGACACGGTGACCTTACTTTCTTCTACAGGTGCAGAAAGCGGGGTTCAGAGAGAATGAACAGCTTACACAGGGCCTCGCTGGTGAGTGGCAGAGCTGGGGTCGAACCTGGGCCAGGCGGCCTCCGAAGTCGTGACACAGGGCTCAGGCGTGATCGGAATTTCTCTGGGGGACGGCGTGTCGGCCAGGGCCGTCCAGAGGAGCAGCAGGACACACACCCCCTTTACGAGGGCGGCTAGCAACTCTGGAGCACGCAGGGCGGGCCTGCAGGCAGCAAACTCAAAATACCTGTTACTGATGCAGAATTCCCTCTCTTTGTGAAAACTTCAGTTTGTCTGCTTAAAGGCCTTCACCTAATCGGATGAGGCCCGCCTACACTGTGGGGCCCGATCCCCTTCCTTCTTGTCAACCGATGGCCAAGGTTAGTCCCACTGGCAAAATACCGTCACAGCAACATCTAGACCGGCCTTTCACTGAGCACCCGGGTGTCACAGCTGAGCCGAGCTGATACATACACTAATGAGCCACGGCAGCTTCTGCTCAGGAAATAAATAGATACAGTAGACGATCTAAATTCTTAGCTCGGTATATCTGGGATGAGAAGTTTGATTCAGGAGAGAGTTGGGCCTTGTTTGCCTGTCCGTCTGTGTGTTTCTGTTTCTGCTCCTCACCATCCATGTCAGTTCCATCCCGGAGCACAGCGGAGCCATCGGGACTTCTGGACCTGGCTTCCACGTCCCACCTCCTTCCACTCCGCAGGGCCCGTGTTAGCCAGGCCTCTCATTTTCACTTATTTTCCCCGCATCCCCCTTTCTCTGTTTCCACAGCACTAACTGTTTCTATTACATTAGTTAAAAAAACAGCATGGATGGAACTGGAGAGCATTATGCTAGGTGAAATAAGCCAGACGGTGAGGGACAAATACCATATGATCTCACCTTTAACTGGAACATAATCAACAGAAGAAAAAAGGAAACAAAATATAACCAGAGATATTGAAGTTAAGAACAATCTAACAATAGTCAGGGGGGAGTCGGGAGGGGACAGTGAGGAGAGGGGATTACAGGAACTACTATAAAGGACACATGGACAAAGTCAAGGGGGAGGGTGGGGGAGGGAGGTGGGTTCAGCTGGGGTGGGGTGGAGGGATGGGGAGAAAAGGCACACAACTGTAATTGAATAACAATAAACAATTTTTTAAAAAATGTTTTTTAAGTAGTACCTCTTTAAATAGGATCTCGCTCAGAAGCCCCGTGTGAAAAACAGACACTCAGATGGTCCACCGATTTGGGGTATAGATCCTGCCCCACCTGTGCCCCGCTTTTACAGCCCATGACCTCTCCAAGCTGCTGCTCCATCGAGGCTGGGCCGAGAGAACCCCATGTCCCTGAGGTGCTATGTCAACAGTTTCCAGCTGGTGTGGGGGCCCCAGCACCCCAGAGGCCTGTGGAGGGGCTCCTGCATTTGCCCCGTGAATGTTTCCAGGTTATGACCAGTGAGCTCGTCTTACGCTACCCAGTATGCCTCTGTTACGCTGCCCCGAAAACACTCTCTTGTGAACCAGCGACTCTTCAAGTGGCTTCATGCCGCGGCGGCTCCGTGTCACAAACACACCAGGAAAGCCAGGAGTCTCATCTGTCTGCAGCAGTGCTAATTTCCTCGCACTAATAACGCATGTGCTTCCAGGGGCCTCACAAAGACGGTGTCCCGGGGCCCGCGGCCTGCCCTGGGAAGAACACTGACAGTCTGAAAATTTTAGTTTAGAAAACAAAGGCCCCCCTTCTCCTTTGAATGAGTAGAAAATTATCAGTTCCAAAACAACAAAATTGACTTAATTGCTGTATAATTAAACCATATTATTCATGTTTAAGTTCTAAGTTAGTCCCCTCCCCCACGAAGGTTCTGCTAATATTTTAGAAGCCTGTATTTTGCGAAGCAAACGTTCATAACCGTCTCCAGCTGCATTCTGAATATGTCAGTAAGGCAGGGGGGTTATTTCAGTGGCCGGTGACTTGTCTGGGGACTCTGTTTCTCTCCGGAAAGGGAGCCCAGTCCCTCTGAGATAGAAACCATGAGAGCGAAACTGTCTCGTCCTTCACCTCTGCTGCGTTAATGTTTGTTTTGTTTGAACAGAAAGCTGGCTGTCCGGCCCCTCACCTGTCGTCCGCGCTCTCTCAAATGCGTATTCTTGGCACTGCTCCTGACACCACAGTTAAAGCAAGTAGCACGGCTCTTGTAACAGAAAGGCACCTGGAAACCCAGTAGCTTGTTAGAGCTCCACTCTGCCAACTGGTCCCTTGCCCTGTGGCCGCAACATGCTCCCCAGTGGCAGGGATGCCCCCTAACCCTCAGCCAGTTAGGCAGTGGTCATTCTGAATCGATCTGGGCAAGCTGGCACATCAGGGCCTGAAGAACGGCCATCACCTTGGGAGTTGGAGACCTGGTGTCCCCAGAAGCAGTAAATAAACAAAAAGCCTGTTTTAGCAGTGCAGCCAGGTCCCAGAGCCCTTGGCCCTCCGTAAGGTAGGGCTGGAAGGGAGAGCTGTGTGCTGGTTGGCTGGGGAACTAGGACCTCTGACTCCTTCATGGTCTGCCTTGCGCACCATGTCCACTGACAGTTTTCATCGTAGCTGTCACTGGCAGTCAACATGTTGGTTCGTAGAGCTATGTAGTCGCGTCGCGTCTCCATCTTACGACCTGCCCCCACCTGTGTGGTGCTAGTGGAGCACCCTGATGCGGGAAGGCTTCGACGAGAGAGGAGGAGGCCGAAAGGGGTGTGAGGGGGACGATGGCGATGCTGGGCGGCAGCAAACGTTTTCAGAGAGCTTATCTTACCCATGCCTGCCTTTGTTTTAGGTGCTTTGCTTGTGGAACCGACATGTGCCATTGGGCAGGGTGCTGCCTGAGCAAGGGTGGCGGGGCACAGTGTGAGCGCCATGGCGTGCCCCTGGAGGGGGGCCGTGTCCACATGGAAAGACAGCCTCACCTCGTTTCCACGGTGTGCTGCTGACCCCTAGCCACTGTGTTTACGTGAATCCGTCCGTTTCTTCCCCAAACATTGCTTTGGAGAGTGATCTTCAAGTATTTCAAACAGGACACATGCTGTTCACAGAGTTCAATTGCAGGACCTGAAAGTGCCAGTCAGAGCAGAACCCGTGTCCCAGGGAGCAGCAGCATCAGGCTGCGGGGCCAGCGGCACTGGAGCGGCCCCTTTTCTCTGCTGACGGCACTCTACACGTTTTCCTGTAGCCCCTGCATCCTTGTGCACGCCCACCCTGTGCCCACGCTGCACGAGAGGGTTAGGGCACGGTCTGAAACACCTTCTAAACACATTCTGTTCTTATCTTTAAATTACATTGGCGAGGGATATGTGCCCTGCGAAGCCGACTCCACTGAGGGAGCAAAGGGTCAGCAGAGGGGGCAGAGCATACCTCTGCACGGGGAGCTGCAGACAAACCAAACATACCGTGTGCATTTTATCCAGCAGCCTCCACCTCACCTGTCTGTGCACCGTCCAGTGGACACAGAGCTCGCTGCAGTGCTTGGTAAATCTCGGTGATGAGTGGCTTTTATTTAAATGTAAAAATGATACCTTTGTCCTCAGATGGTTGACAGAAGTTCCTGTGGGGAAACCCAGCGGGGAGAAGGATATCAGTGTGATTCTGCCACCTCGTGGTGGCCAACCGATTTTCAGCCTCTTTGGGTGTCAGTTGGAGAATTCGAGGGCTTTCTGGCTGTTCACTGTCTCCAGCTCTTCCCTGAGGCAAGGAGCCCTATGAGATTGTAGCCTGAGAATCAGCCTCTGCTTGTGCTCACATTGTTCTCCATGCCCAGTTTCGCAGGGCACGCTAAGCATGCCACAGCTGGTGGCCAGGATTCCCCCATTTCCTTCAGCCCTGCCCCCCACCACCCCCAACCTCAACGAGCAAGAGCAGGATGCAAAGTGTGGGAGCAGGCAGTGCTGCACAAACGAGCTCAGTGCAGCCGAGAGCCCGTTAGAGGACACTGCACAGCCGTCTCAGACAGGGGCGTTCCTTGTGGGAGAGTGTCTCTCTGAAGAGTGGGTTTTGCCCAAGTCATAGCGAAGCCCTCGTGTCAAGACTTCCCCCTGCCCCCTTGGCCCAGGCTGGACCCAGTGCCTGTAGCCGCTCCAGCCATGCCGGGGCAGGGCAGCGAGGCTCAGGAAGAATCAGAAAATACAGTAGTAACACCTGCAGTTACCAACCCACAGAAGCCTCCGATGGAGCGAGTTTGGGGAGGAAAATGTGTGCAGAGACGGGCGTGCTGCTTCCATGCAGGTCTCGGGCAAATGCAATCATCTCCAGAAAAGAAAGGGGATTAGAGTTTAAATATATAATGAAAAAGACCTGCAAAGTAATAAAACTTCAAAAGCTGCAATACACTGTGTTAATGCCACAGATGTTCCTAAGATATTTCAAAGTAACTAGAATGAATACTTTCAGCAATTTATTGGAGTCAAGGAGATAAGCACCTTAAACATACTCATTCTTTACAAGAGCAGACTGTGGAAGGTGTTGATTTTTCTGATCAGGAAGGAGTAGATTTAAATGAAGGGAGGACATTTGTGAAGCCTCACAGATTTACAGTGGGGAAGCTTTTAAGATGATGTTGGGATACACCTCCAGCCTCACTGGGGGAGGTGAGCTCCAAGAGGAGAGATGCTGAGGGAAGAGACCTGACAGGGGGGACCTGACAGGGGAAGCAGCTAGCTGATGCTCTACATCATCAGGAAAGAGGAGAGCGTGGATCCCACCCCCGTGGAAGGTGCTCTCAGACCCCCCGGCCATGGGACAGAGGGCCAGCACCTGGGTGCTGGATGGTCCCAGCTAGGCCCTCTGGGTCCGGACCCCTGAGAACAGCCTGTCTGAGGACAAGCATGTCGCCACAAGGGGCTTTCAGAACACAGACTTTCCGTGGCGCCCTTGCACAACCCGCAGGCCCCAGAGGGGCTTCCACGGGAGGCGAGCCACGTCTTAGGATGAGAAAGTGCTGGAGCAGGAAGAATAGGCGCTGTCCCAGGAGGGGAATCAGACTTGGGGCTCCCGGCCAGACACTGGGGACCACAGGAACCAGCCCGCAGGGTGTGAATGTCTGTTACTGTATAATACAAGGCTTCTGGCCAGTGAGCCTTAAAATAGACGAAAATGAAGAGATAATTAGTGGGATGTCAGTTTCCCTCTAAATATACGGGTACAAAGATGTTTCTTCCTCAGGTGGGCCCCAAGTAACGGTGAGCACGCAAGTGGAGGGAAGTGCCCAGTTTCTGGGGGCTGGGTGGCAGGCAGCCTGAGTCATCCCCAGCCTCTGGGAAGGAAGAGAGGAGCTGTCCAAAGTTTCAGTCGCTATGTATCTCTTAGGCTAACGTCTCACTCCTGACCTCTGCAGGAGTCACTGCTTCCTAATTACTACATGCAGGTGCCTCCCAGGCCTCTCGGTTTGCCCAGACTCATCATGGACCGTGTCACCGGTTTCCCATGAGCCCAGAGGTGTGGGCGCGTCACCAAGAATTGGTGCTGTCGGTCAACATTTATTTGAATCTTTAATTCCAATGGATTGGCTTTTCCATTTTAGGTGTGGGGATGGTGTCAGAAGTGAAGTAGGCTGTGACGTCCTTGTGAGTGACGGGAAGCCTGCCCAAGGGGCAGTAGCATGAGAGGCAGAGCAGAGGAGAAGGAAGCAGACGCGTTTGGAGAGGGGGAGAGGCCCCGGGACCTGTCCGTGCCGCTGAACAGCTACAGATCGGTCACTCAGGTTCTTTGCAGTTGAGCTGTTGCCTCCGTGAAAGCGGGCTGGTAACTGACCTTAAAAGATGGTGAGACTTAAACAGGTCCTGGATGCAGAAGTGATGTGTTACCTCATGTAAATAAGGCATCGCCCATCAAAGTCTAAGAGGAACATGGGTTAGAATCAGTCCCAGCAGTGAACCCAGAAAGGGAAAAAATCAGATTTTTTCTGTTTCTTAGGAAAAAACAAATTATAAAATTGTATTGCATTGGTATTTGTCTGTTAAAGACATGGCGCTTTGAGAACACTGTCACGGGGAGATTAGGGTGCGTGCACCTCCCTCTCAGTCGCAGCTCTCCCCTCACTGTACTAGACTGGGTCCGAGGAGACCCTCAAGGTCGCTGAGTCTTTCCTCCCACCTCTTCAAAGCAGTCTTTCATTTACAAAATGCAACAATACTTAAACCTGTAAAGTTCTGTTTGGTGCATTAAGCTGACTTACAGAGGGAAGCTGGAGATGTGAGACAGCACAGGCCTGTCAGGTGGTTGCTCGGCAAAAGCTGCCCTTGGCCCTGGGCGCCCAGCAGAACTCGGGGCCATCAGCCTGCTGGCCCAGGGGTGGCCCTTGGATGGGTGCCCGTGGTCTGCCTCAGTAACAACAAAATCACTATTGTAAAGCGACCAAACGGGAGGTCTGCTGCATGGTTTACCCAAGGTATGTTTAAATGCACAGATATCTTCACAATTCCTCCGATTTGTGTTGGCAGGAGGAAGACATCAGTGGGCCAGCGGAGGATGGGAGAGACGCACCCATCCTCGGTTTCTCACAGACGGCCAACCATGAGTGGTCCTGTCTGTTCTGACTGTGTTTCCCAGGGAGAGTGCGTGACCGTGCTCCCCTCCCAGATAGAGAGTGCTTTCAGAATTTTTTAGCTTTACTGTTAATGTTTATACTAGTACAGATAGCCTCATCCCCCCTTTGCCCCCCCCTCCCCCACCCCTCCCATCCTTCCCTCTGGCCATCCCCACACTGCTGCCTGTCTGTGGGTCATGCATATGTATTCTCTGGTTCATCCCATCTTCTTTCCCCTAGTCCCCTCTGCCCCTTCCCCTCTGACAGCTCAGGCTGTTCCATGCGTCCAGGCCTCTGATTCTATTTTGTTCGTCAGTTTATTTTGGTCATTAGATTCCACATATGAGTGAGATCACATGGTACTTGTCTTTCTCTGACTGGCTTATCTCACTTAGCATAACGCTCTCCAGGTGCACCCCTGTGCTGTTGAAAAAGGTAGGAGCTCCTCCTTTTCTGCTGCTGCGCTGTGTTCCGTTGCGTGAATGGACCACAGCGTGTTTACCCACCTGTCTGCTGGCGGGCACGCGGGCTGTCTCCAGACCTTGGTGGTTGTAAATGGCGCTGCTGTGAACGAAGGGCGCCTATGTTCTTTATGAATTGGTTGTTCGGGATTCTTAGGATGTATTGCCAGAAGTAGGCTCACTGGGTCAACGGGCAGATCCATTTTTACTTTTTTGCGGAAACTCCCTACTGCCTTCCACAGTGGCCGCCCCCATCTGCGTTCCCACCCACAGTGCACAGAGGTCCCCTTTCCTCCACATCCTCGCCAGCACTTGTTGTTGTGGATTTATTGGTGACGGCCACTCTGACAGGTGTGAGGGGACATCTCACTGTGGTTGTAATTTGCATCCCATTGATGATTAGTGACATTGGGCATTTTTTCCATATGTCTCTTGGCCATCTGTAGGTCCTCCTTGGGGAAGTGTCTGTTCAGGTCATTTGCCCATTTCTTAATTGGATTGTTTGTCTTCCTAGCATTGAATTGTGTAAATTCTTTGTATATTTTGGAAATTAAGTCCTTATTAGATGTACCATTGGCAAATATGTTCTTCCATCCAGTGGGTTCCATTTTCATATCGTGGGTGGTTTCCTTTGCTGCACAGGAACTTCTTAATTTAATGGAGTCCCATTTGTTTTCCCTTTGTTTCCCTCGCCCTTGGAGACATGTTGGCAAAAATATTGCTATACAACGTGCTTGAAATTTTACTGCCTACGTTTTTCTTCCAGGATTTTTATGGTTTTGCGACTTACCTTTCAGTCTTTTATCCATTTTGAGTTCATGCTAGTGTGTGGTGTAAGGTGGTCGTCTAGTCTCATTTTCTCGCACGTACCCGTCCGCTTCTGCCAACACCGTGTATTGAAGAGACGGTCTGTACCCCACTGTGTGTTCTTGCCGCCTCTGTCACACACTGCCTGACCATAAAGACAAGGGTTGGTTTCTGGGCGCTCTGTTCTGCTCCACTGATCTGTGTGTCTGTTCTTATACCCGTACCAGGCTGTTTTGATTACATGGCCTTATAGTACGGTTTGGTATCAGGTATTGTGGTAAGTCCAACTTTATCTTCTTTCCCAAGACTGCTGAGGCTATTTGGGGTCGTTTTTGGTTCCATATACACTTTCGGAGTATTTGTTCCAGATCTATGGAATACGTCATTGATGTTTTATTAGGAATTGCGTTGAATCTAGAGTTTGCTTTGGGTAGTGTGGACATTTTAATGATGTAAATTCTTCCACTCTATGAGCACGCTGTCTGCTTCCACGTGTTTATATCTTCCTCAACTTTTTCTTCAGTGTCCTGTAGTTTTCCAAGACCAGGTCTTTTACCTCCTTGGTTCAATTTATTCCTTTTTTGTTGTTGCTGTTGTTGCACTAGTAAATGGGATTGTTTTTTTAATTTCTCTTTCTGATAGTTTAATATTGATGTATGAAACCGCCATTGATTTCTGAATATTAATTTTGTATCCTGCTACTTTGCTAAATTCATTTGTTAGGTCAAGTAGATTTTTGGTGGACTCTTTAGGGGTTTCTGTGTACAATATCATGTCATCTGCAAATAATGACAATTTTACTTCCTCCTTCCAATTTGGATGCCTTTTATTTCTTTTTCTCATCTGATCCCTGAGGCTAGGACTTCCAGAACTCTGTTGAATAGGAGTGGTTAAAGCGGATGTCCCTGTTTTGTTACTGATCTTAAGGGAAACGCTTTTAGTTTTTGCCCATTGAGTATGATGTTGGCTGTAGGTTTTTCATATATGGCCTTCATTATGTTGAGGTATGATCCCTCTATTCCCACTTTGCTGAGAGTTTTTATCATAAATGGGTGCTGGATTTTATCAAAGGCTTTTTCTGCATCTACTGGTGAGTGCTTTCAATATTAACCATGTCACAGACTAAAAACATTCTGTACGAAACAATCTGTACTTGGTGAAAAGCACGCGGATGAGTCTCACATTTTAAACGGCACTCAGAGTGGGCGAGTGAAGCAGACTCTGTATCCAGAGGTGGTTTTCTTTGTACAGTTTACCTTCAGTTTTAAACATTTGTTAAAATACTGATTTATAACTAATTTACTTATGGCCATTGCAAAACTTAGACACAGAAAGAAAGAAAAAGTCATTTAAAAAAATTCAAAATCCTACTACCCCAATACAGCTATTGGTTTTCCCCAACTTTTCTTCATTACATTTCTCAAAATTGCACAAGCAGCGCGCCCTATGCACGAGGCGCAGATGTGCTGCAGTGCGTTCAGGAGGGGTCTGCGCTCCTTCCTTCCCCGCGTTACCAGGGGGACCGGGGCTAGCAGTCTGGTATAAATCACTCGTCATTTTTACCTGTACGTAAACATATACGGAGAGATGATTTTAGATTTTTTTAAAAGGAAATTGAATCATACTATACAGATTGCTCTATAATCGTATATTTTGGTACTACTACAGTTAAATTTACGTATGTAAATATACATAATTATATATTTTAAAATTGGTCTCTTTCAATTTTTTTTTCTTGTATGAGTATGCACAATTTTTGTAGTGGTTTAAAATGAGTATTATCTCACGGTTTCTGAGGGTGAGGAACCTGGGAGAAGATTCGCGGGTCCCTCGGCCCAGGACTTCTCGGGAGGCCACAGGTAAGGTGTGGGGCTGGGGGTCTGCTCCCAGAGCGGCTGGCCAGCAGGGCTGTGGCCGCAGCCCCCACTCCCCGCTGGCTGTCGGAAGCAAGGAGCACTTCCTTCTCCTGTGCAGGCTCTGCAGTGGGCTACGAGCTTTCCCCAGGTAAGCGACCCCGTGGAGAGCAAGGGGGAAGATCGACGTCTTTTATGTTCCAGCCACCGGAGCCTCTCAGCCCCATTGCTATGGTATAACTAGGAGCATTAAGTAGTTCCCTCTTTTGCCAACACAAAAAGGGGCTAAAAGTGTACATGTCTGCGTCTGCTCTCATTTTCTTTCCTTAGATACCACAACTAGGCTCCCTCATCCAACACTGTCATGGAAATGGTCATAGTGCTTTTCTGGTTGATTATAGCAATTCCTTCCTTAGCAAATAAAGGATGGGAGACCTTTCCATACATGTAGCCACGTGTATCTATTGACAGATTGCGTCTGTGTCTGCATACACGCTGTGACTATGTATAGTGTATATAGGTAACATGGGGACGTGTTTTAACAAAAAATGAACTATTATATATATATATATATCTTTGCAACTTGGTTTTAAAATTTGTCAGTCACGGTAAAAGCATTTGCCTGATGACAGATTTGAATGTTTGTAACTAACCCTAATGGCTGAGTAGCCTGCCCGTTTATAGACGCACCGTCACTTGCCCGGGGACCGGCTTCCATGACCGGCGTAGCTGGCCCCCATCTTCTCTATCCCACACACCGGAGCACGGGTAGAGCCAAGTAGGCCCTAAGACCCCTAGCCAGAATCGCCCACCCTCCCTCCCAGGGTCAGCAGGGCTGGGCCGTGGCGGGTCTGGGGTGTGGACGGTGTCAGACTTGGGCTTTCTTTGCTGCCAGTTCCTCACTTGGGTTGTCTGTTTTCCAGGTTTGCAAACTCCTTCGCCATTTGTTTATTTGCTTTCCAACTTGCAAAATGCTGTTTCTATTGTCTCCTCTCCCATATTTGAGACAAGGCCTTCTTCCCAGGTGTGGGCCCAGCCCTGCCCATCTGCTGTTCCCATGGTGGGAACCCCACACCCCCCACCGCACCCCCGGCAAGCGTTCAGGCGGGCCCTGGCCAGCTAAGCCGTGGAACTCGGGAGAACACTGGGCGGTTCCCGTAAATCTGCCCTGCGAGGGGACAAAGGGCCGAGATTATGTGTTCTTCTCGCCCTCCCATGCAGGACATGCGTGAGGCGAAGGGCAGGGCAAGGCTGGGCATCGTAGCAATGGTCACGAGTAGGAAGGCTGCAGATGGAAATTTCTTAGTGTTTGCAGAAAATCCATACACGTAATGAAGACAGATAGAATTTGTATGTTAGGGTTGTTCAGATTTCAAGTGTAGTTTTTTGTGGGGCGGTAGGGAGCCCAGAGCCGGCCTTAGCTGCATACACCCTTGCTTTCTGTTGTACTTTTCCCACATTTGAGGTGAACGTGTGTGACCCTGGGTGCCTGTCTAGGATGTTATCAGTGCACCCCTGCAGGATCAGGTGGCTCTTCCATATTGTTTGGAAGTGTGCGCACGCCGGAACTGTTTCCTTCTCACTAAAGACCACAAATTCCAACACTTAACTCGACTGAGCAGTATCTCTGGCGGACCAACATTTTGCCACATTTCCAGTGGTTTGGGAATCCTGGCAGCCCACTTGCTGATGCGTCCTGAGCTGTGATCCATCATACTTACAGCAGTAGACAGCCAGGCAGACCTGTTACTGAGTGCAGAGAGATGTCTCAGCAGCTTCCTGGGAGTGAGGAGCGGCTGTGTGATTTCTGTGGATGAACCGGCTGAGGCTGTATGAGACAAGCTTGCTCTCAAAGTTAGCAGAGGCTGTGGACAGGAACTTGGCCGCTGATGGCAAATGCACAAGTCTATGTAAATGCAATTCAACCATGAAAATCTAAAACCACAGAAGTGAGGAAGTTCAGTTTGAGGAGGAAACGGGCCATGCAGCATCCCCTCCAGCTGAGGGGGGTGCTGGGGAATTGGAGGCAGCCCGGCGTATGCGTCATCGCGTGCTTCTTTCATGCTCCATCTGCAGATTAGCAGATAGCAGGGCAGGCCTGGATTTGAGTATTCCTCATAAAGTACCATCTTTTGGGGGGTGATTAGAAAGGAAAGAAAGTTCTGTGTTTTTCCTTTGTTATTACCACTACCTTAGTGATGGGGATCCGAGGTGGACTCATATCGTGTGAGGAATTTTGAGTTTCTAATCAGAAACAGCGATGTCCTGGCCACGCGTTCCTACAGGATTTCATGCATTTGGGGCCCCTGCGTACAGACCTCAGTTCAGACAGAGCTGCTGGGCAAGCAGAGCCTCGGTGCGACCCAGTGCGCCCTGTTCAGCTCGGATGCACAGAGTTTGATTTCTCATCAACACGAAAGCCCGTTAGAACAATGGAAAATTGTTTTCCATTTCCACTTCTCTCAGCTATGGTAAATAAAGTCTCTCTTTGGTTTATGTGTGAGTGGGTGGTTGGTGATGAATAGAAAAATTCAGAAATGACCTAGTAAGACCCAGCTTGCATGGATTTTGTGATTTAAAAAAACCTTAATTTTACACATGCATTCAAAGGCTGTCTTAATCTTGACGTGCTTTTAAGATTATCTAGTAAATATACTATCCCGTTTGAAGAGCAGAGTGGTCTTCGCAATGGGCAACCTGAAAGGTTTTCATTGCCCAGAAATATAAGAACACGTGCTGTGTGCACAAAAGCACGTGTGTACACGCATGCACACTCGCAGAGCAGTCTGTAGAGATAGGAAAAGCACCCACGCTACACTCTAGAGAAATAACATTCTAAGTGCCCTTTCCTCTCAAACAAAATGTCATCATACAAATTTGGCCATTCCACACTCCAGCTGGAAATCACTCAGGACAGGAGGACCTCGAGCGCAGGGAGAGGTGGCTGCCCTCGCACACAGCGACCTCGGGGTGACGTTGGTGCCGTGGGAATGGGTGAGTTTCGGGGGAGCCGTGAGCCCGCACTGCCCCATCACGGCGTAAACAGCAGGGCTGTGTTGGGTTGCAGACAGGACTCCACCCCCATCGTCTACGCCAGGAGAAGAATGTTTATAATAATACATATGTTGGCTTCTGCTTGCTAGTCAATAGCAAGATTTATTGTTCCACTCTTCAGTCAATTTTAACCTCTTTGGGTCAACAAATCTTGATATTGATCTCAACAGAAGTCGATACCTGCTTATTACTTACCTCCACATTTAGACACCTACCAACCATTCTTATGGGCATTTCTTGACAGGCAAAGTGAATACTTGCTGTCCACCTTCTATACCAGATATACTTCGGTGGGCTTCATGTATAATGTCGCTTTTACAAGCCCAAGTTCAGATCTGGTTATAAAACTAAATGAGGGAAAAAGATAGATAGGTTCCAATATGCAAATTTATAAACCAGACTTAGGTTTAGTATTCCCTTATCATTTCCTAAATAGTAAAATCCTGATCTTTTATATTAATTATTTTCTAGTCATTTCGTACGTCAAAGATAATTAGACAATATGAAATTTTTCATCCACTAAAGAACACAAAAATATTCTTTAAGACTGAAAACCTTAGTATGATTGTATATAAAGGTTAAAACTCTAGACTATTTTAAATGTGTTGAAGAGCAAAAAAATCAGACTACTCACACATTCTTTCAAATCTCCCCAACGTCTGCCACGTTGTAACATCTAAACGTTGAGATGTTTGAGAAGAGTAGCCTCTGCCCTGGTCTGAGATATTCCAGGTTCGATAACCAAGCAGCTTTCGGGAAGAGGTCTTGGTTTGTTTGTTCGTTTGCTTGGCAGCTGAGAGGAAATGCAGATCAAGAAGGCAGCCTGGCCCAGACTTCTCAATGAATGTGAATCAAGTCCTGCCAAAGGCAGTTATTAAACCATCCCCCCAAGTTGTTTGTTCTGCTTGTGAGCGCGTCCTGATTCCATTAGACCTCCAGGTGTGAGGCGGCATCATCACCTGTTGAAATATTCAAAAGGGAAAAACACCAATATGTACATACTCGGGCAGACAGCGAAATACACTCGGGGCTATATAGAATTAATTTTTGAAATTCAATAAATAAAACCACCATTGCATATGTTTGCTAAAGTGCTTAAAATTAAAATCCAGGAACACTTACTTTCGTTCTGCCTTTGAAATGCTTTGCCTTTTCTAGACTGACTCACAGACATCACAAAGGCCACGTCTCAAACCTGTGTCTTGCTGCAGGCAGGGTGCCGATACATAGTAGCCAGCAGGGAGGCGAGAACAGGACACACAGAGCCAGGGGGCCCGGACCACTTTGTCCCCCGCAGAGTGTACTGCTGCCCCTGCCTCCTGCATTCCACACCGTAGGCTTGTGGCTCAGGTGTGGGAACTGGAATCGGAGCACGAGGAGGAGAAAACACTGAAGCGTGTAAGTGTGTGCTACTCCAAATACACGGAAGCATTACTGCCATTTCGGAGCAGTTCTCCAGCCTCGTGAAAGCTCGTGCCTTCGATGGCCTCAGCCAGCTTGTCCGTCAGTCTGTGTCAGTGTCGTCTGAAAAAGCCGATTTTTGAAAACTGTGCTCCCTGAGTAAATTCATTAGCTTCTCTCACAAGCCTTGGTCTCTGTTTGCTGAAATAACCCACTCAAAAGTGAAAAATGCAATAGGGAAAAAAATGAAGCCTCTGGTTTTATCGACTCCAAACTCCTTCTGAAACTGTAATTGAATCGCTCAGTTGGTGAGTTCAGACCCAGCTGCGAAGTAATCTGGCCGGTCCATTCCGCAGTTGTTTCCGTCCCCGCCTCCCAGAAGCCGGGGTGGCAAGCCCTGCCATGCAACTTTGCAGGAGTGGACGCAACGCCCCGTGACCAGGACATTGTTGTGTGATGTTCTGAGGCAGTTTGTGAAGGATGTAGGAAAGATGAAAAAGAGAAATGTTTTCTCAGACTCAGCACTACTGACAGTTTCCATGGGTAATTTTTTGTTAGGGGGTTATGCTGTGCATTATAGGATATTTGGGGGAGTCCCTAGCCTCCGCCCCATGGGATGCTAGTGGTACCTGCTACCCAGGCAGGATGACCAAAAGCTGTTTTCAGACATTGAACAGATGTCTCAGGGGGAACAGAATGGTCCTACAAAGATAGACTGTCACGGGTAAAACATCAAGAAACGTCACAGACTCATCTCCGACTGTACTCCTGGAAGACTGGGCAACCGACAGCTATGTGGGATTCCTGCAGGAGAAAGACAATTTCCGAGGCACCCCTGCCGGAGGGGTCACGCCGCTTACGAGTCGGGCCCGAGCTGCACAGCCCCTCGAGGTAGGTGTCCAGCAGCCGTCAGCCCGCTGTCAACTGAAGACACAGCCCAGCGTTCCAGTCCTGAAAGAGCGCGGGGCCTTAGGGCGCTAGAGGCGGAGGGGGACCCGGCGATCATCTCGGCAGACACTCTTCCTGACACGAGGTCGACGCGTCTGAGGACAATACCGACTTGCCAGCATCACAGCGCTGTCCAGCGGCAGACTGGAATCCAGATCTTCAGACTCCTGTTCCAGACTCTACATCAAACCGGAGGTCTGTCTGCTGCGGCAGATGAGGGGTTACACAGGGACGTCCCCCAACCCCACTCATGTGCACGAACCTGAGGACGGCAGAGAGGGCGGTGCAGTTTGCCTCAGATTTTTAAGCCCCAGGCCTTATGGCCTTGCTCAGCCCTCAGATGACACTTTCTCTTGACTTGGTCTTGTGGGTAGTGCCGGGTGTGTTCAACTTAACGTGCCCTGTGAAGCACCATGTTGCTTTCTTCTGGAAGGTGTTGTGGTGAAAATAATGAGATGTTAGGAGGCATTTCACTAAAATATTTCTTGATCTTCCAAACCTACCCTTTTCCCAAACCTCTCTCCAGTCTCCCTAACTCTGTGCCTCCTGCAGTTTAAAAACTCACCTTCTCCGTCACCTGTTTCATTTCTCAGGTTGGTTGTTTTCCAAATGACTTCTAGATTTCATTGATTTCCTCATAATGATTTTGAAAAACAATTCTTTCTTTTCACACCCATTGCCAGCTTGTGTCAGTGGTCGCTGTCAGTGAACTAATGAGCTGTACCGAATTCACTTTGCCGTCTTTAGTCTTTTCTCCGTCGAGGAGCCAACACACCTTGCCTGCAACCACCGAGGATTCTCCTCATGGTATTTTCGTCGTGAACACCCCAGTGAGCGTGACTGGATGATTCCTGGGGGACGGCATACTTGCTCGGTGAAAGTGGCGAGGGCGGCATGGAGGAGAGGGGGATGGGGCCGAAGTACTGGCGGCGCCTTCCTTGTCGAGATTCTGTTCCATGGAGTGCACGCCGCCAGCAACTGTGAGGCTGGCACAGCACGCGTGCTGCACAGGGGCGCACACAGAAACATGCCGGTTTCCTCTTCGAACTCCCGGGAAGGTGTACCCTCTCCACCCCAGGGAAAAGGGCTGCCCGAATGCCGGCTTGAGAAGGCCTTACGGTGCGTTCATGATCAGCGCAGCCCCGCCCCTGTCACGTGTGCTGGAGCAGCAGCCAGTGTGCCTGCAGCCCCCACAGGGCACGGTGGCGATGCAGCCCCCCACCTGTTGCAGCCTGGAGGGCAGCGGTGCGCGCGAGCAAGGCCGCTCCGAGGAAGGACCTGTGTGGTCCTTCCGAAAGAGCTGTCCCACAACAGCGGTCATTCAGGCGGCTTGCTCACAAGTCTGCCCTCCACCAGGGTCCTGTCTTCTGGGTCCCTCCTTTGTCTGCGTGTTAGAGGAGGGCCCAGCCCTCCCCGTTCAGGGGCAGACCTGAAACACTGGCCCCGAGACTGAGGTCTGTCTCAGCTGCCTGGGGTTGGCCTGAGCTCCGGAGAGTGAGTGAATGTTTCTGCGGAACGGGGGTGCTTTCGTTCAAGTTACACCCTCTCTCTATTTAAAAGATGGTTGGAACTATGACTTGTGTACTCCTTTTTTGTGGCCAACATTTCTAGGGACATGCCCTCTAGGCATCCATGTTGTTTTCATGGGGGCAAGTGCAGGTATTTTATACAGAAGGACTTTGCCCCTGGGTCACCGCTGACTGGCTCAGTAGTTAAAATCTCATCCAGACTGAGCCACTGAACCGCTCCCCTCAAGTTTGAATTTTAGAGGGAGACTTCTGGCAACCTCTTAAATGTAACCTGGAAGCTCCTCAGTGGCCAATGTGATGCCGTGGAATGGAACCAGTGGGTTTACATGAAAAGAAAGAGAAACGGAACGCGGAGAGCAAGGTGCACGGGCTGTAGGTGAAGAGGGTCCCCTGCGGGAGCCGGGACCCCGCTGCCTGCAGACTTCCCCCGACTCCTATTTTCCTTGGATTCCATGGGTTCTCCAAGAGGGCTGCCTGTTTCTGTGAGCTTCTCAAGCTGGGTGTGTGTCTCCTGCAGTTACAAGTGAATCCTGCCTTCGCTCTGCCTTTGACCCCCTTGAGAGGAAGATGTGGAGGTTTCAAGAAGAGCTGCCTCTGCAACGTGAGCAGTTGTGCGGTCCCACCGCCCTGTGCACACGCCCCCACCCAGATGCTCAGATGTGCGGAGACTCCAGCTCATGAAATGAATACAGGCCACAGACGTTAGAATCGCCAAGAAGAGGCCAATTAGAGCTTACCGTGTCATTATTTGATGCAGAACTTTTACTTGCATCCTGTTCTCGCTGAAGAATGAATTCTCCAGCCCGGGGTTCCAGACCTCCGTGGAGCGGCTCCCGAGATGCCCACGCAGGACTCTGCAGCAGTCCGAGGACTCCTCCCTGCGTTCTCCTGCCGCGTCTCCGCCCGGCAGCCTGTCTTCCTGCGCGCCCAGCGCAGCGCTCACTCGCCCTTCAGGGCCCGCTCAGGTCCCAGCCCCGAGTGCTCGTGCCCCACAGGCCTCTCCGTGCCCTGAGAGCTCTGGCTCTGGCCATGGCAGTCACTTCCTCCAAGCTCACTGGTCCAGGGTGTGTCATTCCTCCGGGGAGGCTGTCCGGACCACTGTTAGGGTAGCGCCTGCGCCTTTTACTTCTCTTAATTCCACCCTCCTCCTGCCCTGAGTCCACTGAGTGTGAGTATTTGCTTGTGTTTCATTTGAATTAACACATACAAGAGTTAAAATACGGCATCTTCCCTGCGGGAACCAATTATAAATTTTGTTTAAAGGGGCATTAAAAAGTTAAATTAAAAAGCTCGTATTGGGAGATGATAAAAAAGTTTAATCAGCAGCTGCTACAGATACAGGGATGTTTGGGAAAGAGTGATGGATGTATATCCTACAGGAAGAAAGCCCGTGAGGAAATGGGAGCACGTGGTGGTTAAGGAGGAGAGATCAGCCAGACCCTGCTGGGCGCGTTTGTCCCCTAAGTCAGGGGAAGTCTGCATAAGTCTGTGTGTCCTCTGTACACTCCGTGAGGCCAGGAGGTCCTGTCTGCTCTGCTCCGTTCTTCACAGGCCAGGCCCTGCCTCTCAGGCTCGTGGGATTCAGTGAACATTCTGGAATAAGCAAGCCACCACCGCACAACCAGAATGCATTTGTCATGGGGATTTCTGTAGTGGTCATGTGCACTTCCCAGGACTTCTGGAACATGTCCCCAGTTTCTGCAATGGCAGCCAGGGACCAACCAACAGAAGTCAAGTACGAGAAATACCACCGGTGCAGTGGCAATGCCGGGGGAGTGGAGCCTGTGTGCCGTGGAGACTCAGTGCCCGCCGGTAGCGGACAGGAAGGCCAAGGGCCGCCCCGCACAAGGGGCCCTGGTCAGGAGCAGCAGCCTGGGGCTGGACCAGTGCTGGCAAGTGAGGACACAAGGATTCAAGAGTGTCCTGGAGGGGACTCAGACTAGACCAGAGGCACATCCCCAGCTTCTCCTTGTGAGGAACGTGTGGTGGCCCATTAGTCTCCTCTCTGGAGGTTGTACTTCAGAAACCCATGACCTCCATCTTGAAGGGGCTGGAGAGTGCCAAGTTTGGCCCTACCTGAGGTTGGGCTTCGAGTCCGCCGAGGCCCCACTCTGCCTGCGCTCGCTGGCACACCGACCAGGGTAGCAGCTGCTCTCTGGGGTCTGGCCCAGCCAGGACTCCCGGACACAGCCAGTGATGCCTCTAAGATCTGGTGTTACAGCCCGTTGTCAGGCACAGGTCTGATGGCACCACCAACGCGAAAGTAAATGACTGATGAGACGTCATCTCCCATGGGGATATGTGTACGTGAATACATGCACAGTCTCTGACCAAGGGCATCAGGGTGTTTTGGTTTGTGGGGTGACACGGGCCTGTTGGGGAGGTCCCCCGGGACCCGAGTCACACGCAGCAGCCAGGCTTCCCCACTGGCAGGACCAGGGCTCAAGGTGAAGGGGGGGACCACTGTGTCTGTTGGCCGACAGCTGTGGTGAGCCTGGGGAAGAAATGGCTGCCACGAGGGCTCCAGCTGAGTGTCAGGGTGAACTTTGTCTTTTGGAAAATAACTTCATGTATGATTGATCTTGATATGAAGAATCCTGTAATCTTGTTTTCTGCTTGAAATGGTTGCTGTCCCCTCCTTGACAGTTGTCCCCCGCCCCAAGAGGCAGTGTCTCTTCGGAGAGCTTTTCCCGCTGACAAGATGCTGAGCCCCGTGAAGCCCTTCTGCGCTGCGTCTTGGGCTGGTGTCCAGAGCTCCAAATGCGTCCCCGGCCGGGACCACTGCGTCTCGTGTGACCAAGTGCACCTTGTGGACTGTAAAGTGGGGCCCAAAGCGAACACACACGGTCTCTCTGATTTCATCAGCATCTCGAATTTCTCTGGAGCCACTCGAAACTGACAGGGTGTTTAGGTAGCCGTGGCACAGGCTACAAACAGCGAGTCCAGCTGTTCGTGTTTGCAGGGACACAGTCTTAAACACATTGTGCTGGCAGTGGTCACAAAACGCCTACCTGTCTGCCTATGGGATTGAGTGACCCCACGAAGAGAAGGGAAGAATAGTGAAAGGAGCATGGTGGTTTAGGCTTTAATTACCGCGTGACCAAGATGTCAGCTGGGACAGACCCAGCAGTGCTGTCCCCGTCGGGAGACTAAGGAAAAAGGACGTGTATCCTGCGTGTGACAGAAGTCGTGGAGGAGGAGAGGGCGTGGAGCAAAGGCAGGATGGCATGAGGACAGGGTTTCCTGTGTTTCCTGAGTGGACAGCACTTACTGAGGCTCCCTTCCAGCTCCCCATGGCCATCCTCTGCCCCAGCAGCACCGCCTGTGTGATCAGGGGCCTGTCCATGACCGAGGAACCCCGGGATGCGCAGACCTGCAGAGCGGCCACTGCCCAGGCCGAGCCTCCTCGCCTTTCTGATGTGTGCTGCGTGTGTACGTAGTCTCCTTGAAGAGCAACATTTGGACGACACGGAGCAAACTATTTAGAAACACAAATTTTAAAATTAGCATAATAAGGAAATGGGTCATCATAAAACTTGCAAGAAAAGCCTTCTGCAGAGGAAATGCTGCAGTGTGTCTTCTCCCAGACAGCAGGCTGAGAAAAGAATCTTCTTTAAGCTCAAGCCTTTGTGGGGTCAAGTTCAGGTGCTGGAAGCATCGTGCCTGGAGATGCCTTGTGAGGGACATGCTGTTTCACTGTGCTGAAGAAAACCACACCTCCCACGCCCCTCCCACACAAATCACACTTTCTACTCAGAGCCCGCGCTGTCATCAGAATGGAAAAGGTCGGGGTTCGTTTCCCACGTACATTTCTGTGGCTACAGAGATAATTGGGTTGATTCCATGTAGCCTTTGCTTCTCGCGCATTTTAATTGAAAAGCCTCCAGAGGGTAAGAAGCACAGAGCTGGCCTGAGACTCGAGGGGACGTCATGGAGGCGGCAGTGGGCCAAGATGACAAGCTGCAGACAGGCTGAGCAGGTCGTGGGGCCGGGAGCCAGCTGTGTTACCCCTCGGGGCTTCCAGGCAAGGGCCCCAGGGGCTGCGTGCCCCCGCCTGGTTTTCACTAGGAAATACTTGTAGGTTCCATTCCTGGCTGTTGGACTTAACGTTTTTATCTTGGCATCTCTGTCATGGCGCATACCTGACTTCAGGGCTGCTGTCAGCCTGCAGACGTCCAACAGGGCCTGGCCGGTTGAAATACAGGTCTGGGGAGCACTTGGCATGAGGGCCGGGGGTGGGGGCCGTTTGGTACCTTTCGGGTGGGGGTGAAATGAGCGTACCTGTAATGTCGTTTCTACTGCCATCATCAAACCTGTGCCTGTAGAAACCGCGTGGGTTCTGTTGGTCAAGTTTTATGATCACGTGGACTCTCCACGCGTGCTGCGGGCATGCTTAGAAGATTACCTCGTGAGCCCCTGACTCTGGACCTCCGGAGTTGTTCCGTCTGTGCGTGGCTCTGCGCAGCTGCTGCTCTGCCTGCGGAGGGCCTGCTTTCATACTCAGCACAGGAGTCTTGCTCCCTTCACAGACCCCACTCTGCACTTATGCCCAACGCAACAGGTGAGCGGCATCTCGCTACAAGTGTCCATGAAGTAAACAGGAGAACGTGAATGTTCGGTCAGAGAACGTACCCCTACTGAAATGAATTCCCCAATGGTTTTATTGAAGTCTGCAAATCGCATTATTTTCCCGTCGTATTTGAAATATTGCCCTTCCTAATGCCCGTGCTAACCTGTGCCATCTTCCCTGGCGTGGCCAGACGCGGTGTCTGAGACCCATGTGTGTGACCTCAGTGTGCTGCGACATCACTCCGGGCTGCTGCCTCAGGGCCACACTCGAAGACGCTCCCCAGTGCCGCCGTATTGACCAGAAAACCACCGGTCTGCATATGCACGTCGCCTGTGCCACGGAGACGCGAAGGAAGGCGGGACAGCATCTGCCTCATTTGAAGGAAGGTTCAGAAACCACTAATAGCACAAAGAGAAAATTCCCTACTGCAAGGAAGGGATTGGGCTTTTTAGAATTAAAAAAAGGTGCACACTGAATTTTGATGGAACTGTGCAGTGTGAGCCTGGCTTTTTAAAACCGTTGCCCCTCTAAATTCATTTCAGTGGGTCTGCCTGCGCCCAGGTCTGAGCGTGCAGGTGGCCTGAGTGACCACGCAGGCCCTGAAGGCAGCGCCGGGTCAGGACCACTGGTGCTGCGGGAGGGATGGGCCTCAGCTCAGCAGTAGCCGCCCTCCGGCGGGGCCGCGGCCAGCCCGAGCAGTCAGTCCTGTCCCCGCAGAAGGGCCAGCAGCGTGCCTGCCGGAGATGAATGAGGCCCTCACCTCTGGGGCCGAAATGCTTTTAAAGGACAGGAATCTGTTTATCTTTGATTGATTGTTCAGTCTGATCCATTCCTTTATCAAGTTTATTGACCACACGAACATAAATCAAAGAAAAACAAACCACAGTTCCAGTTCTGGGGGCACTGCAGCCACTGCCCCTGCAGGTCCTGGGCAGGAAGGAGGCTGCCCATGACCAGGGTTCCGTGGTGGGCACACCACCAGGGGGCCCCTCCTGGCATCCTCCTCAAGGTCCTGAGATGCTGAGTGTCCAACACGCACGGTGGTGCCAGGGCTCAGGTGGCTGTTGGAATGTGAAAGGTCAAAAAAAATAGGAAAAGAATTTTCCTTTAAACAGCTAATGCTGAGGAAGTGGCCCTGAGCTCCACCATTTTTTAATGTTCCCTGTCTTACCCATTGGAGTGTATTCATTAACTCCAAGCAAGTACTGTGAGGGCCTTTGCGTGAGCTGAGGGGACAGCAGGCGGCCACATGCAGTCCCGCCCGCCCACCGCAGCCCCACACAGGGCGCTACGGGCTGGTGGCCTCAGCCATAGGGAGGCGTGTGTGCTGGGACCACAGGGTGCGCACCGACCACGGCATACCCCACCCAGGCTTGCACCAGCGCCCTGATGAAGCACCACATCCTGACTCCCTTTAAGCCGAAGTTGTGGGGGCTGAGACCCCCACAGAAAGCCCGGCTCGCGTGGGTGCACGGTGCTCCCCATGGCGCGGTCGGACCAGCAGGCAGTGCGACGTGTGACCAGCAGCGTCCTCAGAGCTTGTTCATCTGAGATGGCCCCGACTTAAAGAACAGAAAAGTAATTGCATTCCTTATTCCCTCTCTGCATTTTTCAAGATTGCTGTTTTCTATTTTCTGCTTTTTAGTCTGCTGAAAATTGCCCGCCAGACCCTGGCTGGCCGAGGGTGGCAGTGTCTGTGGTTCCCGGGGCCTGTCTCTGAACACATTCCCTGTTTTTGTGGAGGATCAGCAGGAGGGGCGCCGGGGAGACATAAACCAGCCTCTCCAGGTGGGTGTCCGTAAGGGTGGCCACCTGTCCTGCAGGCGGCAGTGGTCAGGGTACAATGACTGAGCTGTGGAAAGCAGCCCTGGCCAAGCTCATGGTGGCTGTAGCCAGGGGTGTCAAACTCATTTTCCCCAGGGGCCACATCAGCCTCGCGGTTCCTTCAAACGGCCAGATGTAACTGTAGGACTGTGTAAATGTAACCACTCCTTAAGGAAGGGCAAGGAGCTCAGCGCTGCCGCTGGGTAGAAACAGGGTGCTGGGCCAGATACAACAAGGTGGAGGGCCGGATTCAGCTGCAACTGTGTGTTTGCCACCTGTGCAGTGTAGACCCTCCAGGGGCCTCCTGCACTGGGGAGAGCGTAAACCACGCCACCACGGCTTCTCTGCCGGAGCTCGGAGCCCTGACAAAGCCTTCTCAAGAGCAAACCCCACGTGCAGTGGTCACCACTGGCAGAGCCACTAACGAGGCCTAATTGAAGCAACAGGGTCTTCCTGCGCACACTAGCATCTCTAGGTTGTCCCAATTAAGGAACAAGGTGCAGCAGGGTGGGCACTGTTTGCCTGCCTCGCAGGCCTGGCTCCAGTGCATCACAGAGCAAGGCCAAAGGCTGGGCGCCTGCGGCCGCCCAGCGCACCATCTAATTGCTGATTGACGCACAGCCCGGCGTGGCCGGCTGCTTCCTAATGATGCTGCGACGGGCTGGGGTCCTGCAACAACAACCTTGTTTTGGCACAAAGCCAACAACTTACCTTCATTTGTTGTGTTTTACCCTTTCAGGGGGAAAAAAATATACACATTGCAGGACGGGAATGAGAAGCACTAGACGCTGAACTGTGAGTAGAGGAGGCCCGCTGTGGCTAACAGGTAGAGCAGCGCTAGAGAAGACATTGCTGGAGCATCAAGAGGATGGGAGAATGGAGAATTGTGTAGCACCTTCCGTTGTAAAGATGAAATCACAGCAAGAAATCTTAAAAACGTACAGACTTTATCTGAGAGCCCACTGCCGATGAGAGCGGCTTCATTACCACACTCAGCACAGTCCACCCCTGGCCTTGGCCCGTGGGGGGAGCCGGGGAACAAGGAAAGGCATTGTAGATGGGTCCCGAAGACCGGGAAAATGGGAGTGGGGTAGGCTGAGGTCTTCTACTCATCGCTTATTCCCTCATTCAACAAACACTGGTCGTCAGCTGCCTCCTGTCCTCCTTTACACGTCGTGTAAATGTTAGAATCATCTTGTCACCTGCCACAGAGCAGTGTCCTGAAACTTTAATTGGGTTTGCAGAGAATTTATTCATCAAATACAGAATCGCTGTCTTTAAACATGTAGCTATCCGACTTAGGTATAGCTGACTTGATCGCTCATTTGTTTAGGTCCTTTTTACTCTTTCTCAGTAGTTATCGTATGGTTTTCTGTGTGGAGGTCTGGTACATCAGTTAGTAGATCGATTCATACATTTCTGACTTCTTATGCTTTCGAAATGGGCATTATTCAAAATTTTTCATTTTCTGGTAGTTTGTTGCTGGCGCATAGGTGTGCAGTTTTGTACATCAGCCAGGGGACCGTGACTGTGCTAAGTTCAATTCCGATCATTTGCACAGTCCTGCAGATCGTCACACAGAATCATGTCCTCTGGGAGCAATGAAATGTTATTTCTTCTCTTCCAAATCTAATACTTCGTTTTATTTTCTTGCCTTATTTCACTGGCTAGGACTCCAGGCTGATATTGCATAGATGAGGTGATATTCAGGATTTTCACCCATGACTATTCGCAGGGGAACGTTTTCCAGTAATTCATCAAGGGTGGTGTGATCTTAGACACTGTTTATTAGAGAGTGAGACCATTTGTTTCTAATTCACAGCTTTCCCATAGATACTTACTTCTGCCAGTCGCCCTTTTTAACGTCTGTTACGGTGTTCGTGGTTGATCTTTATGGGTCTTTAGTCTCAAATCCACACGCACACCCCTGATTAGGATGAATGACCATGTATATATTTTACATATTATTTCTGGGTTCAATTAGCCAATAATTTGCTTAGGAATCTTTTGCAATATATTATTAGAGAGATTAGTCTCTGTTTTTCTTTCTTGTAATGTCAGATTTTATTCTCAGCATTATCTGGTTTCATTAAATAATCTGCCCAGTATTTTCTGGTTTCTGGGAGAGTTTGCGTACGATTGTGTTGTTTTCTATTCTTTTTGAAGTCTGACCTCTGTTGCCACTGGCACTGAGCATGTGCACACGTGTGGTCAGAGCGGCGTGATTATGGCTTCCGTGTTGGGGCGGTTGCCACGTTCGCTCTCCCCCCGGGTCTGTGTGTCTTGCCCACCGTGAGTCAGTGGCTGCAGATAAGCCTTGGGTGCAGGGAGGACTTAGTTCACTATCACACACTAGACACATTCAACCCGTAGTACTGCACTCTATTGACTCCTTGGTATTTTTAATCAATACCCCACAATTTCGCACATTTTCTGTCTCACGTTAGCCTTTGCTCTCTAATGCATGCTGATCTTTTCATGGCTGGATTGAAATTCCTTGAGAGCAGCTGCAATGTCACATCTTTTGTTTAAATTGTGACATGAACACAGTCGAAACCACCTGTCTGCCTCCTCAGTGATGGCTCCGGTCACGGGTTTGGTCTTCATCTTCATTACATGTGTGTCTATAAAAATATACAGAGTCTTGGTTTTCACGATTCAAACCTTGTGGAAATACCATGCTGTCCATCCTTTCCCACCGGAAGATTTTGTTCCCCCTGGATGTTATCACAGAGTATAACCTCTGACTATGTGGGCCCACTGCCCCCACCCCGTGCGGCCGACCACGGCCCCGCCCACCAGGTCACTGGGACAGTATCTCCGCTGCTCGCCTTCTGCCCCCGCTCCTACCTCGCTGTGCGTTTAACTTGGAAGCTTCGCGATGCTTGTGTAACTGGACTTAGGTAATTCCCCAGCCCTCCAGAGATTGTTTGCTATCTCATTCATGGTCTCGAACCCCTTACTCCCTGACCCCCTTCGTTACTGGCCATCTTGCTCCTCTGCACAAGCCACAAACCCTCCATCTTTGGCCTTCCACCTCCTGTTCCTTTAGCCTGTCTCCCCCAGAAGACACATGGCCCACTGGTCCAGGCGGACCAGGTCTTTCCCCGTGAAGCCGCCTTTGACCAGACTGTTTCTGGTTGTGAGTCCCCTGGGTGTCCCTCTGCTCAGCAGCGCTCCCTCCCCTCCTGCCCATCCTCACTGTCTGTGGAGGGCGGGTCCAGAGTCACGAGTACGTGTGGATCTTCTTCTGTGGGCTCGTTGAGTGGTTGGTGGTTTGCCTCCTCCAGGGGGACGTACGAGCAGAGGCTCTGTTTTGTTGACACTGTATCCCAAGCGCCTGAGACGATGCTGGCAACGTGGTAACTTCTCAGTAAGCGCTGGTCGAGGGGCCGTCAAAGACTGTCTTCTGTGGCTCGCTTTGTTCCTTCATCCTCCCGTTCTGATGTGCCCGAAGGTACGTGTGAGTCTCCATTCACTTACGAACACTCCAGAATTCACCCACTGGGTTTCCTTTCCGTGGACACGTAGTTCGTCACTGCACATTTTTAAATTAACATCCTTTTTTTAATCCAAAGGTAGGAATTGCAAAGGACACATGCTTCTGGATATTGTATGTAGTGTTTGTGCTTTAAGTGTATTTTTTTTGTCTGAACCTTGTAGCTGATTTGGCCGATCTGATTTATAGGAAATGTTTATTATTTAACTGAAATGGCCAACCAGTCTTCATTGTCAAAATAAACAGTCATCAGACTTATTTTCTGTCAGAAACATATGACTTTATTTTTCTATTTGAATGAAAGTGCTCTGTACTCATCTCCATGACAACCACTTTGCTCTTGAATTCTGTTTCTGAGATGGGTGGAGAGAAAGGAGGACAGACAGTAGGACAAAGACAGGTGGTGGGGCCTCATTTGGTCACTTGGGTGGAATGAGGCCCCTCGCCCTTCAGTGTCTCTCCGTGGAGCCCCCGCCTCAGCCCTGGCCTTTTCTGCACCGGCTGCGCATCCCAGCGCCGTCTTTTCGCGCCCAGGGCTGTGTTTAGACCCAGGAAAGCCCACTGTGGCAAGGTGCAAAAGGAGAGCAGTGCCCCTTTCTTTCCGAGGACGGTTGTCCAGGAGGTAGGGGTGACTAAGCAGGAGAGGCAGGCCTCTCTTCTAAGGACTCCTGATTCCAAACAGAGCACCAGGGACTGGGGAAGCGCTGCCTCCCGTGTGCGCTGGGAGGTGACTGCTGGGATTGCAGGGTGCGGTGCGTCTGCAGCGCTGTGCAGTGTTGGGGAGGAGCTTTCCAGAATGTTTGACCATGCTTCACTCTGTAGTTACTGCGTGGGACCCATTTCTCCACCCCTCTTCCCCATTGTCAGATTTTTAAATTTTGAACCATCCGGTGTCTGCGCCATTTTATCCCATTGTAACTTAAACTTGCGTTCTGTATCCCCCTCAGGGACTGAGAAGTTGAGGCTCTTGTTGCGTGTTCTGAGCTGATAGTTCAGGTGATTGGCCAGTTTGTTTTTGATGCTTATACTCTGTGCATTTGTGTGGCGTGTTACATATCCTCAAAGTTCATCTTTCTCTGCTAACATGTTGCAAGATTTTTCTCAGACGATGGCTCTCTTCCTTTTTTTCTAAAAAAACCCTTTCCATCAGAACAGCTTTGGATCTACCAAAAAAGCTGCAAAAGATAGTACAGAGAATTCTGCATGTCCCACACCTGGGTATGTCCATCACGAGTCTGCTTGTACTGGTCCAGCCGGCATGTTGGGCACGACTCGTGACTGGCCGTGACTTGGGGAGGTCCGCCCCACAGCCACGTCGCTGCATCGCAGGCCCTTCGGGGCCCCGGGGTCTCCTCCAGGCTTCACGGCATTTTAGTCACCCTGTGTCTCTCGGCTCCTTCTGGCTATGCTGCCTGTTTTGACGACCTTACTAATTTGGAAGAATAGCGATCAAGTGTTCTTCAACTGGAGTTCGTGTGATGTCTTTCTGACGGCTGCTTTGAGGTGGAGGGTTTGGGGGGAGAACTTCACAGAAGGGAAGTGCTGCTGTCCAGTGTGGGGCACATGCGGCCAGCAGACTCACTACTACTGCTGTGGTGTCGGTCACCGCACGGAGCGGCCGCTTGTCAGGGAACTCGTTTTCTACCTTTTCATGCGGCGCTCATGGGAAGCAGTTGCTGCCGGCAGTCCCCGCCTGGGGAGTGGGACGTCCCGGCCCACCTCCTCCAGGAAAGGACTTGTACGTCAGTTATTCGGACGCCTTTCACATGGGACATTTTTCCATCCTTCCCTACTTGTTTAATCAGTTGTTTGTATCAGTGTAAATGTATGGGTATTTATTGTATACTTTTGACTATAACCTCGTAATACTTCATTTATTTTGTTGTTTACATTGTCCCAACACTGGATATGGCCATCGTTTGTGCTTTCCTTGAGGATTTTTATTTTAACCACTTGAAAGAATTGATGTGAGCACATTTGTTAATATTTTCCTTTTTGATGTGTATTATTTTGTGTCATGTTAAATAAATGGTATCAAAAAAGTGAAGGGGAATAAGAGATACAAACTTGCAGTCATAAAACACAGAAGCCGCGCGCTCTAGCACACGGCTCAGGGTTTGCTGTGGCGCCAGCAGCTCGGCCCAGTGCGCTGACCATAACGGGTGCACAGAAATGTCGAATTACCACGCTGGACACCTAAAACCAATGTAATAAACACGCCAACTCTTCGCTAGTACAAATTAACTTGAAAAGAGTCCTGTCTTCTAAATACATAACACTTCACAAATTCTAATACAAATTAGGAAAGTATTAATTTCAGCTTGAATTTTTATGTGTAGTGTAAGGCAGGTATCCAATTCTTATTATTGTGAATTTGACCGATTTCTCTTACATCATTTATTTGAGAGACTGTACTTTTGTTTTTCGTGATGTCACGGCGAATGTGTACTAACTTTGGTATGAGCCCGGTCTGTTTCTGGGCCCTCTTTTCGGTCTGCCTCCTCGCCGGTCCCTGCACCGGCACTGCGTTGTCTAATCGCTATCGAGGTGCAGGGACGGTGCTCACAGCAGGCAAGCACCCGCACTCTGTCATCTTCGGGGCAGTCTCTGCTCTTCTTGGGCCTGTGCCTACACACATGGACACCAGCATGAGCTCGTCAGATCCCACAAGATTCCTCATTAGGAAACTGACTTGAAGATACTGATTGCTTCCTGAACGAAGTCCTTTATGTCCCTTTATTGTTCTCATCACTACAGCCGTGTAAGGGAGCTTCCGAGTTCTCTGTGTTGACCTC
Source organism: Desmodus rotundus (assembly GCF_022682495.2). Lineage (NCBI taxonomy): Eukaryota > Metazoa > Chordata > Mammalia > Chiroptera > Phyllostomidae > Desmodus > Desmodus rotundus. The sequence goes on along the minus strand of NC_071398.1, from coordinate 54,355,676 downwards.
CTGTGCAGAAGCCATGACGAGCTTTCACGTCAGTCGAATGGCTGATTCATCTGAAACCCTCGGTCTGCCCCATCACACCATGTGTGAATAATGACAGTTTGGTCTCTTCTGTGCTAATACACACTGGTGTTGTTTTTCTTATTTTGTTACATTAACTAGGATCTTCAGTCCCTGTTAGTTTACTTTCCCAGTATCTGGGGAGTTTAGCGGTGACCCCCTGCTGCTGGTTTCTGAGTTAATCCCGCTGTGCTAACAGAACATAGTCTGTGCGACCCCCCTTAGTAATTGGGACTTTGTGCACGGCCCAGCGCGCTGCTGTCGCGGGGCGGGTCCCAGGAGCACTTGAAAAGAACGCGTACTCACCAGCTCGTGGTGCGGTGCTCCCTGAAAGTCAGCTAAGCTAGCTGGTGTTGTTTTAAAGTCATTTATACTCCTGTTGATTTTCTGTGTCTTGTCTCCCCGAGTACTGAGTGGGGATTTATCAGACGTAGGGTGGCGACGCTGGCCGTCCTCAGTGAAGCATAATTCCAGGTGCCCTGTGTCATCCTGACTGTGTCCACTTGGCCTTCGTAAAGTCGTCTGCTTGCCACACTGTGCTCACGGTTTTGGTTTTTATTTAATTCTTTGAGCGTGCTCACGGACGTCTCCTTGGCTGCTTCCGTTCTGGCTGTCATTCCGACTGTGCTGTTGTCGCTCCGTGTCTCTCCTGGTTGCCGGCCAGTTTTTCCTGCAGCCCCTGGTGCCCAGTGGTGTCCGGTTGAGCAGCAAACCCCGGGAGCCATGCGTCTGAGTGCTGGGCGTCGCGTTACTTGAGAATCAGTGTGGCTCTTTGAGCGCCGGTTTTAGAACTTGAGGGCCGGCCTGGAGTGGGAGTTATTCTAGGCCCCGTTGCCCTGCTGCTCAGCAGCCACCTTTCCGTGTTGTCTAATGAATGTGCCACGTGGTTGGTGACGTCTCCCGACCCGGCTCCCAGAGAAGTGAATGATTTCCTTCTGTGCGTGAGCTCTGGGAGGATTGGTGGCTGCGATTGTTTTCTCTAACAGGTGCCTCTTGCTTGATGTCACCGAGTTCCCACGTAGCTGCGTGCAGGTAAGCGTCTGCGGAAGTGTTCAGAGGGCTCTGTGAACATTCCGGGGCTTTTCTACGTGGCCCTCCTTACCTGTGCCAACAGCGTGGCTGCGCCTCCCTGCGCGTCTCTGTGTGCTCACCGCGTGGAGGGCGCTGCGGGTCGGGTCTGGTCACCCCCCTCACCCCCCACGGTCTGGAAACCCGGGGCCCTCGTCGGGCTCCCTGTGTTTCTTTCCTCCTCCTTAGGGTCTCAGTGCTGCTTGCTCTGTGTCTAACCACTGTAGCGTCACAGGCGGGGTCCAGCTTGGGGGAGGGGGTGCGTGCCCAGAGGGCGGGTTTGCACCGCTTCCTCTCTCACCCCGAAGCGGAAGGCCTCGGGGTGACTCGCAGCCCCTGGCTGTTGCTTTTGTCGGCGTGGGCTTCGCGGAGAGCGTCGATACGTTTCCTCGTCTCTGCCGTGGTGTGGGGTTTGTAGCTCTCAATGGAAGAGGTTAGTTTGGGCTAAAATTCTAATGTCTTTTTTGTCAGGTTTTTTTCCTGTGTGGATTGTGATTAAACCTCACGAGGCTCTTGCCTGGGGAAGCCAAGCAGTGTCTGTTTTGGGTTTGTATTAGCTGATTTCTGATCTTCTGTTTTAGTTGAATGTCTATATATTGTCATACAAGTGGCTTTTACCCTAAATCCCCTTTCAGAGTAAGAAAATCAAGAATGGGCTGAGAGAGACTCTTTTCCTCTGGTCTTCATTGGGCTCTGCCAGCGGTTGAAAAGCAAATGCAAGTTAAGCTCCCAGGTTCCTGTTGGAATTCCAGCGCCAGATGGTGCCTCGCTGTCTGCCGAGGGGCTGCCTTTGTGAGTCCCCCAAACCTGTACAGTTTGTTTTGCCTTAGAGAATGTTGAGTTAAAAAAAAAAAATCAAGAGTTTCAATCAATCCCTAGTAGAAAAATCTGTACTTCAGTGTAGCTATTTCAAATAAACATCCCAAGAGACCAAAAGCTATTTTAAATAGATAACAGTATCTTGTGGAATAATTTCATGCTAGTACAATTTAAATGAACACTATCTTTCATAGACTAACATCTATTTTAAAATTCTGTCTATAAAACAGCAGAGGAAGAATTATAAACATATGATCCTTCTATTTTCCTTGCCCTTTAGAAAGTATTGTTCTTAAAATCTACTAAAATCCACTTTATTTAGGTCCTGAAGTAATTTTACACATTACAGTTTTGCTTTCAAAGGTCATGAGCAGGAGGAAATATACCTATTTCGGTACAAGAAGAAGCTTTCGATCAGGCTCAGCTACAGTGCCCCCCATGCCGGCCGCTGTGTTCCCCCGAGGTAGGATGCTCAAGTAGACCTGAGCCTTTTGGGTTGCTGCTCATTTCCTGCGGTAAAGGAAACAGAAAGTACCCCAGTTAGACCACTAGTGTTCAGAACTGAGGAGGTGGGCCTTACTTGTGTTGGAGGCCTGGAGCAGATGCTGGTGTGTGCCCTGCTGCCCCGACACCACAGTCCATTTTCACGGCCTCGCACGGGGTCAGCCTCCAGATCCCCTTGGCAACACAAGCCACAGGCCAGGCTGGTCTCGGGAAGAGTGTGATGGTAGCGGTAACAGCAACTGAACGAGAAAAACGACAAAGGCAACAGACCGAGAAGAAGGGAGCCGGGCATCTGAAACTGGTCTAGTGTTCATTAGATTATCCTGTTATTTCAAACCACGTGGTGATGTTTTTAGTCTCCTAATGTTGGTCCCTGACTCCTCAGGTGTCTGGCCTGGCTGGGGTTTTGGAGGGTGGGGGGAGAGCAGGGCTCGGAAGCAGAGTTGGATTTTATGTGTGAGCACATGAAAGTGGTTGGGACGGAGAGCCCTTAGAACAGCATGAAGACGTTGAAGATTACTTCCACGGGCATTTAAACACCACATTCGAAATTCAGGATCAGAAAGTGTGTACTTTGTGAAGGGACACAGTTTCGAGGGTCAGTTTCTGCTAAGATTCTCACGGAGAGGTATTCTGAAATTTGATGGCAGAAAATGTGCAGACTAGAGATATGCTTTCCCTCTCCGCTTCTCGGTGTTTGGGACTGCAGGCAGGCGGTAGAACTGCTTGTGTATCTGGCTGCGGAGCCCTGAGAAAGCAGCCGTTTTAAGGAGCGGCTCAGATGCTGCTATGGAAGCCTCCCTGACCTGCCTGTGATAGTCGTCCTTCTTTCTTCTCACAGACACTCCGTTCCCACCCTCTCCCTGCTCCCTACTCACCCTCCCAGCCCCGGCGGCTCAGCGCAAGACCCCTCACTGCATCCTCAGGGTGACTGTCACCGCGGTCAGGCCGCTCTCTGGGAGGGCCGGGGGAAGTCGTCATCTGTGCCGTGGGGACCCCAGAGCTCAAAACCGAGACACGGGGAGCCGCCTAAAGCCAAGGCCAGCGCTCTTTAAAATTCTGCATTATTTTACCTAAGAGAGGTGACATGTAATCACTGCAAAAAATGAGGAAGTTCAGGGTTGACACTCCCTGTCCATCTAACCTGATTGTTTTTGATTAAGGCACGAAGGTGTTCAGACCTTTAGTTACCCTTTCCCACTGAGTCTAGATTCTAGGGTTAGGGACTGTCTGTGGGGTACTGCGTGTAGCAGATGTCTGGAACTCCTCAGCAGTCTCCCGTGTGGCCAGGCCTCTGTCCCTGCAGACAGTTCCTGGAGCCTTCGGTGCATGTTGAGAGGGAAGCGTATTTATCCAGACTCGATGGGGGCAGACGAGCCCTGATCATAAGTGTGTGTAAGCTCTCTGAGCCGTCTCAGGCTTTGTTCATCGGTGCTATTTGGGAGTCTGCGGCCAGTTTTGGACAACACGCTCAGCTTGTTGGAAAGGGGGAGACAGTCCCCCTGTTTAAGTCTCTGGTTGGAAATGGCCACGAAGTAGGCTGGGCAGCCTTCCCCTCCTTACGTCAACAGCAGGGCTTCTCCTACAGTGGAGGGTTGGAGCCCAGACGGGAAGTCACTGTGACTCAGGGGCGAAATGTGACGATGTTGGGTTTTTAAGGCTGGTGGCGAGCTGCCAACTGTCTCCAAGTCTGTTGAGACCTCATCTGCTAGTAAAGCTTTGGAAACTATGGGAACTGATACAGAGTTTCCAACTCTTATTTTTTCTAACTACGTTAGATAAGAGCAAAATCTATCCATTAGAAATACTTGTCGAAGGTCTAGTCGCAGCCAGACCCTAAACTGAACTCAGGGCTGCGAGGGTGAATTCTTTTCCTTTGCAGTTGATGGCATAGCTGGGGGGAGGCGGCATCACGGAGATGAAGCCACAGCTGTGATTGGTGCTCTGGAGACCGTGTGCAAGGTCTGAGTTGGCTGCTTTACTGTTAAGTATGAGGGAAGGCAGGGCTGTGGCCCTGGTGGCCCACAGGCGTCGGGCGCCGTTCTGAGCTCATGGCCGCTGAGACAGCACCTGACCCCCTCACAGCTCTGAGAGGTGGGGACCGTTCCACCCCTGTTTTAAGGATGCAAAAACTGACACAGAGATGACTTGCCAGTGACACAGCCTGAACGAAGGCCAGCCTGCGTAATTTCCACCCACAGCTTTATGCAGATCTCACTGCGTTGTCCCCGCTGGTAGCAGGACGGTCAGACCTGGAGACAGGGCTGCCGTGGACCAGCAAAGGGAGCCAGCCCATCTGCGAAGGTGGCTGTTCCAACGAAGACGCATCCGAAGGGATGGGCTAGTTTGCTTTTCTGCCCAGAGACGCCAAGGAGACAGGATCGCATTAGAGGACAATTGTGCGTTTTGTAGTCTTAGGTGCATTTTCAATGATATTCTGTGGAACCTTCACCTGACTCTTCAGGTATGGCATTTTGTGTCCTTCTACTTTGTCACAGGCAAACAAAAACCTGCCCTGAACAAGAGATGGCATACTGAGCTGTGTAGGGCATCCCCCGGTTCTTGTGTTCCACAGGAAATTTGAATTCCCTTTGTTTAAGAAAGTATTCATTTATTTATTCAGTTTGCTTGTTTAAAGTCAGCTCAGAATGAATTATAAATGTGGAAGAAAATGTTCCATATCACTACTGATCTGACCCACTTTGAGTAAGGTTACAAAGTCGAGAGGACGCTAAAGAGAATAAAAAGCTTCAACACTTACCAATAAACATTTAATTTGACTTTAATGGGAACTATTGATGTGAAGGAAATGAAAATTGATCGCCGAATTCCCAAGGATTCAGAACAGCCTGAGAAAATGACACCCTGTTTCTGTGAGCCTGGGATGGGAGAGCCTCTGACAGAGCCTCCTTTGCTGGCCTTCAATTTACGAGGCCATTCTGGGTCCCAGCTCACTTGCCAGCCCAGGGAGGGGACAGCAGCACCTTATAAAACTGACTGGGGCGTCTCAGCACAACGGGAGCCACTTTTAAACCAACGTCAACACACCTTCCCGGAGCCCTGCTTCTGGGAGACCTCCCACCAGTGATGGCTTTTCCCAGGGGAGACGGGAGGCTGTGGCAGAGTGACGTAGTCAGAGGTGTGGACGAGGGGCCCAGGCTGGCCTGGCGCGGGTAACCACAGAGCGTGTGCCCTGGGTCTTCACCCTGTGCAACGGCCGTGCGTCAGGCAGAGCCCAGAAGGTGGGCCGGCAGGGCAGACGAACCAAGTAGTTTTTGTTCCTTCCCGTGCTCGGGTCTGTTGTGGACCGTGAAGCACAAGGGTGCAGAGAAGCAGTGCGGGGTGGGCTGAGGGCCCCCCTGGGCTATGCGGAGCTGTTTCAGGTGGGGCGGGCCAGGCCGGGCTGGTCGCAGCGAGTTCAGGCTGCATGGTGCTTGCGGCCTCACCACACTGCTCTGCTCTGCGAGAGAGTGGGGAGTGGGAGCTGCCCTGAAGCCAGACGCACAGACACGCACCCTGAGAGTAGCTGGCGCAGCCCCACGCCAGCGCCGCGTCTGACCGATGAAAACGTCGGGGGCACTGTTTGGCCAAAAACATTAATTCACGAGGAAAAGTTGGTAAAGTGTGTTTCTAGGAAAGAGGAAGCTGCTGACAGATCTCTCTCTGTGCTTGTTTGTGTCTGCTCGAATATAAAACTCCAAGGCTCTCCGTCTTTAATACCTAGGGGATTTATAAGCATATTGCTTCAATAAAACTTGGTTCATCTGCACTGTACGTGGATCAGATATGCATATTTAATTACTCTGAGAGTAATTTACTTGTACAGATGGTGGTATTAGAGGGTCTTACTTCAATTTAAATTACTTTCACTGCAAAAAAGCATGCCTTGGCTATGATTTCCAAGTAAAAATTTAACTTTTATAACATATGGAATATACGTGCCTGTGGTAATTATACATGAATAATCCCACACATGCAAGATAAACATTATTTTAAATATTTGAAACAACTGACAGGAAGTAATGGGATAACAAGATAATTCAAGAGTCCTTCAGACACACAGCTAAGGGTGTTGGAAACTCTAAGCTTGCAGCCAGAATCTAGGAAAGTGCTTTGGAAAGAGCTCGGCCCCTAGTTTGTGGCTGGAAGCAGTGAGCAGGCCCCTGGGCAGAGCGCTGCAGTGAGCTCCCGGATCAGGAGAGCCTCCAGCCCCTCCTCCCTGCATGAAACTGAAGGAAGCCAGGAGATAATCTGTGGCCTTGGTCGTGGGCAGACCTCAGGGAGTCACACCCTCTGGTGGGGACTCAGCCACTCGGTGCGCCCAAGTCTAGGAAGGAAAGGTGACCCTCCCCTGGCAGCCTGGTAGCTTTGGAGATGCAGCAGTCGCCCTGTTGAAACAAGCACTCACACGAAAGCCACAGCTTTCAGAGGCAGGCCAGTCCCAGAGAAAGACAAATGGCGCACAGAGCGTCCTATCAATGATCACACTGTAGCTGGGCATTAACAATGGGGAAGGTGCAACCGTTCTGCACAAGATACTGTTTCTCTTACAAGCTTATAAAATGTGCCTGCATTTGCCCCTCCTTCCCTGCATCTCTTCCCGAAGCCCTGTATCTCAGAGGCCGCACGGTGCCGTCTGCTGCTCGGTTACCATGGTAAGCAGCACATCTCACTGAGAAGTAAACGGCCACCACCCACACGGACGGCTCCCAAGTGGCCTCAGCCTGAGTCCCCTCCCCCACGTTTGAAAAAGAACTAGCCTGATTTTTTTTATGATAAATGTGAATTTTCTAATTCCATACAGCATGAGAAAATCTTTCTGCAGCCTTCTCTGCAATCTGCCTTTTAAACCGACTCTGTTCATGATGTGCCTCAAAGAGCAGAAACAGTCCAGTTTGATAAGCAGAAGCGAAGGGAAGGGAGCGCAAGGGCAGGCCCGTCACGCGCTCACACGGATGCGGCAGCGTCTCCTCCGCACCGCGGTTTACAGTACTTTTCTTCGGGGCTGGCCTGTTCAGCAAGCCTGGCTGCTTCACGAGGGGCGTCGCGTCAGCCTTCACAGTCTTTGCGACGACACACTTACACGTGTGTGCACACACAAAATGAGTGTGCACTGTGACACCTTGGAGATTACGTGGCAAGACCCACTTTGAACGCCGAAGCGAGAACACAGACAGAAAACCACATTGGAGGTGTGCGCACGCTTGGGGGCTTCAGGGTGAGATCTCTCTGCTGTGGGAAGTCGTGTCCCTGGAGTGGGTGTTCAGACCTGCTCTGCCGCATGCCTGTATCTTTTATGTAGACATGCACACCCACGTGCACGCGCGCACACATGCGCACACCCGCAGGCACACCCATGCATGTGTGCCCCCACATGTACTATTGCGCCTTCAACCCCTGGAGCCAGCAAGAGAGGTCAGACCTCTGCTGTTTAAAAAGTGTCCGCTCCGCCTGCCTCAGGCTCGGCCTGGGAAGGGCTGGACTAGGCCGCTCACTTGGAGCTGTATTTAAGAAGACGAGCGGAAGAACAAAGGCTGGCCAACTACTGGGTTTTTCGGACTGTAAGATGTACCTAGGTTTTAGAGGAGGAAAATAGGGTGAAAAAACCCATTCCATCACGGCCCCCAGCGAGCCAGGTAAGCTACATTTGGACTATGAGACGCACCCCCATTTTCCTCCCAAATTTGGGGGGGAAGTGCGTCTTACAGCCTGAAAAATATAGTACATTCCAGACTTTCACCCCACTTTTTTCTTCACTTCTGTTACTGCACATTCTGTTGCAAGGGCGCCCCCCCCAATTCCTTCTATTGATTTTTATATTAAAGCATTGGAAGCGGCACCACGTCACTCTCTGACATGACAGAGCCGTAGGAGTGTGACAGCAGACACCTCACTGGGGAGCGTGACACGGGAACACCGCGCTAATTAGCCTCTTCTGATACAGTTAATAAAAGCAAGTACCGAAACACTTGCAGATGGGATGGAATTAAACTGTGCACAAGAGCTCCGGGTAGAGGAGACCACTCTGGCCTCTCCTTTCTCGTTCAAATGACCGCTGCCGAAATGACCCTAGCACCCCGTTACGAAAACTTAGCTGGTAATTGGTGGAGACTAATGAGGCAAAGGAGAGTGTAACCGGGGAACTGCTGCCCCTGCCACAGAAAACTGTGCTCGCACGCACGACCAGTGCCTGAGTGTGTCCAAAGGTGAGCGTTGACCCGTACAGTGGAAAGTGCGGGGTGCTGCACCCACTCATTCGTTTGTGCGTCCACATGTGACTTACGGCGTCCCGGGGGTAAGTGCTCGATGGCATGGTAAACCGATGGTGTCACAGGTGTGCGAGGACCAGGACTCCTGTCCCATGGAGCCCACTCCGTCGTCAAGGTGGACCACAGTACGAGGCGCCTGGCCTCAGAGCAAGAACTCAGAACGGTGGTGAGAGTCCAGCCATGACAGCAGGTCTGCGGGGCACCAGCGGAGACCACCACCGCTGCCCTCGGGCGCCCTCCCACTGCGACCCCACGTTCCCCCTCCTCCCCTCCTCCCCTCCTCCCATGTGCCGTGTGGGCTGGGTGTCTCCTGCCTTCAGCTGCATCTGCAGCTCCGCCCGCAGCAGGGGACGGGACTGCTGCCGTGCAAGCTGACAGTGGTCCTTCAGCAGCCTGGCCCCCCCCTGGTTTTCAGCCTCATGCCTTCGGGTTTGCCGACAGGCGTGGCGACTCACCCTGCAGTGCCAGGAGCTAGAATAAATGGAAACAAGTGTGAGCGAAGACCCAACACGATCTGGGCCACTGGAAGTGGGGAACATGACGCGAGGGGATGGAGGCTGGAGATGTCTGCTCTCGGAGATGCCCAGGGAACCGACTCAGGACACACAGTGGCCTCCGAACTTAAATCCGAAAATCCCAACACGTGTTAGCGAGGCGCTGCCTGTAGTTGTCTGTAAAGCGAGCAGAGGACTCTGACCCGCGGGGCTCTTGGATAGCTTGAGAACAGTGCGTGTGCATCACTGGGCCCGAGGCCACGTGTGGAGGGAACCCGCACATCCTGTTGAAAGGAAGCCACGCATGTGGAGATGGACTTTCCAGGTAAGCCCACTATTGCAACGCGAGTGTCCTCTCCCACGAAAGCCGAAACTGTTGGGTTGAAACCAACCCTGCCAGGGCCGGGTCTGAAGGGGCTTGGGGGCGTTTCCATGCCCACAGCACCCAGGACAAAGCCCGGTTTAACCATAGGGCAGACAAGGGGGTGTTCTCGTGCGTGTGGTGTGTAACCTTCAATCCTACCAGTTACTTGTTTCCTGGGACGAGAAAAGAGGGCTTTTCATTTGTAAAGCCCTGCAGGAGACTCGGCTTCAGGAGGGTCGGGGCTCCCTGCTGAGAAGCGGCCCAGGGCAGCCACGTCTCTGCCTGCGGGACAGGCGTGCGAGCAGAGTGGCAGGCCCCCACCCACGACTCCTGCAGGTGTGTCTGAGCAGGTGTCCCGTCCGAAGGGGAGAGCTAGGACCCCGAGGACCAGCTGGCCACGGGTGTGTTCTAGGCACCTCGTTAGGCTGGGACTCGTCACAGGGAAAGATCGGGAAAGGAGTCTGTTTAGCTGAGGCCACCTTGTCACGATTTATTTTTAAGTTTGAAAACAGTAAAGCTGACTGGATGTCATGGGATCGCATTTGATTTTGGGAACCGACGGACTAGTCCGAACGAGCCCTGCTAAATAGTAAAGAAGGGGTGTGATACAGATTTGATTGCCAAGTGTGTCAGCCATCCATCAACTTTGAAAGTGGAAGGAACAAGTAACGTGGGCTATTGATATCCATGGATGGCCCTCAGATAACGTTTTTCTCTCAAGATAACCTTGATCAGAATCAAGTAAGAGGAGAAATTGCTGCTTTGGAAGATCGTTACTTATGTGGTCGGGAAGAAGTAGAAAACCTGACCCTGTGGTGTGGTCAGCAGACTGAAGCCTGGGCCACTTCGGAGGGCGGTGCCTCTCGTTAGCGCTCAGCAACGGCTCTGCTGGCAGCAGGGCCCTCGTGGGCACGTCCCCGACCTCGAGAGTGCAGCGGACCCAGAGTCCTGACTGGAGCGCCGAGGAGACCAGTGGGACCAGCCCTCCTCAAGGACGAGGGCGTCACGCAGCTGCGACTTGCCGCACTGCCAGCGTACCCGTTGTCAGATCCTAGCGACGGCAGCGTCCCCGTCACTCACACGGCGTCACATCCGGGCCCCCGGAGAAGGGCAGTTGTGAATGAAGCGCAGGAGCCACCTTCCCTGGAAAGTCTTGTTGTAAGGTAAGGAGCGAACAGCACAGCCTGCCTGCCTGTCTCAGCAAGGTGTTGCGTGGCAAGGAGGGAGGTGGGCAGGTGTGCGGGAGGGAGGGAGGAGGGAAGGAGGCACTCTTCTCTGTTGGCACAGAACTCCCTGGCACAGCTCCATGACTGGCCAGCACGTGGGGGCCCCAGTGTGTGGCGGCTGGCGGGAGGCCTGCAGGAGAGCCTGGGTGGGTGGCCGGGCTGGCGGGCTGGGACAGCAGACGGCAGGGTGGTTTTCCTGGAAGTGGGGCTCAGGAAGTGGCAGCCCTAGGACCCCTCTGTGCTCAACAGATCTTATTTCTGCGCACACGCCAGAAGCCCTTGGGGAGCTGCAGAAATTCTTAAGTGGTGGGGAGAGAGTTTATGATGCTCGAGGGCTCCCTAATAGCAGGTGGGGACTGGATCAAACAAGCTAAATACGGGTTATGAATGTCAGAATGACCCATTGTCAGCCCGCCCACTGGACCTCCAGACTGGCTGAGAAGCAGAGGCCGCGCCTCACATGTAATCAGTCCCCCAGGTGATGAGCCGCGAGCACCGGGGCTGTGACGAGCAGTGCGGAGACACGGCTGCGCACACGTGTTTAGGCACGTGCAGTGGGGACCCGTGGAGGCCTGTGAAGCAGCCAGTCTGTGTGTGCCGAGGAGTTTCTGTGGATGCCTCCTGTTTGTGTGAAGTAAAGGAAGGGCCGGAGCCAGAAGAGTGAACGCCCCCGTTGGGCAGTAGACAGCAGAAGAAGTGAGACAGTAATTCTGGAGACAAGATTCCTGGACAGTGAGGCGTGGTGCACACAAGTCAAAGACAGGGCAAACCCAGGGAGTCGCCAGTGACCACAGACTTCGTACATAAGATGATCAACGTGTTTTCAGTAACAGTTGAAGTTCTTTCTATAGCACTTGATACTATCAGGTCCTGCTCCATTATTTCTTTTAGATTTTGCCCCAATTCCATTATTACCCTCCCTTCTCTGTCGACTTCCATGTTTTCTTCCCTGACCCCTCCCTCTTTTCTGTCCCTCTCTTTCCCCTCTCCCTGCCCTAGCCCTTCTCCCTCCTCTCGCCCTTCCCGGTTCCTCCTCCTCCTCCTGCCTCCCTTCCTCCTTCCCTCCCTCCTCTCAGAAGCGCCTGATCAAAGGCCTGGGTTGTCCTCTCAGGAAGCCACAGTTTACCCAGGACCCTGAAGTGGCAGTTTCATCCACAAGGCAGGATGGTCGGCCCCCAACCCCACCCCAGTGTGGGGGGTCAGGCAGCGACTGGGCAGCTCGGGGGGTTGCCAGGGGACAAAGCAGCCCCTGGATGGTCAAGGAGGAAAAGTCACCCATGCGAAGCTAACGTGTTTCAGCGACCTCTCCTCGTTCCTGACTTTTTCATAAGAAAATAGTTACATAAAGGAAAGGTCACTCAGTCTAAAAGCATCAGTAGGGTCAGACTGCTGGGTAGGATCGCTCACCAGTTGTGAGTTCTGAGCGTCTGCTGAGTACAGGCCCCTTTGTTACACATTACGGGAATAAAAAGTGAAAAGGACGCATTCCTCCAGGACATCAAAGGAGGGAATGATGGGGGCAAGTGGGGCTGGAACAGAGGATGGGAAGGCAAGGGTGTACTAGGCGGAGGGGCTGGCGTGGACGAAGGTGGGAGGTGCTGGGCGCCACGGCCCACCGGGCAGGCTGGAATGCAGAGCGTGGTGGGTGTGTAGGTTTGTCAAGAGTGGAGTCACTTCCCTTGCACATGCAGGACGTGTGAGCAGAGACAGGGTGGAAACCAACCTCAGACATGCTGTGTAGGAGCAGCCCTGTTCTAAGCTGTCTTCTCACTCCAGGGTTCTAGGAGACCCTTCGGTAAGTACACGCAGAGAGCAGGTGCACACGGGAGCAGCAAGAGCGCACAGCTGAGATTTGCAGCCCCACTCTCAGAAACCAGAGGCAGGGACTGACCAAGGCGCTTCACAGCCGGTCAGCGTGGCTATGGCGGGACCTTCCAGGTGGTCCACATGTCAGAACACGGGCACGAAGCAGAGAGACTTCCTTCCTGCGTAAGGGGAGCATCGGGAACCCCTGAGCTCTCCTCTCCTCCGAGCTGCAGAAGTCACGAGCACGCAGCGAGTGTTAGGTTTCTGGTCGCCCCTCTGGTGTCCATGGTGGTGATTTTCTGCAGCAAGATTACCGCGCTCTCCCCGGAAGGGTTCCCCATTCACAACAGGAGTCTGAATTCTCCTCGGAGCACGATCGTTCTTGTCAAATTTACCAAGAGGCGTGGTGCGCCATTCTCTGGCCTCTTCGAATATCTCCTGTTGTCTTCTCAAAACTGATCATGATAGCCATACATAATGACTCTATAAATTTAAAAAAATACAAATAAGTACAAGTTACAGAACCCCCGAGACACTGCGGCGGCCGGTGTCCTGGCAGGCCGTCTGCCCAGCGTCGTTCCGCGGGCCGTGTGGAGCCGGCCTGGAGCCGCAGTCAGCCTGGGCGAGGCTCAGACATGCGCTCCTGCCTGCCGGTGTTCCGGACTAAATGGCGGCGCAGGTTAGTGCACTTAACACGTATCTTTTCACATCAGTTACGTTTCCTTCAGGACACATTTTAATCACTACATAGAATTTTAGTATAGAACTGTACTACAGTTGTTTGATATGTAAACACCCCATTCGTTAACCAACCTGCCATCCCTGGTCGTGTAGGTGTTTTCTGATTCTCAGATCACAAATGCAGTGGTGTATTCCACACAGAAACGCTCAGCATGCCCGCTCTTTCTTTCTTCTGATGAGACTGCAGGGCGGAGGCTTTGCAGGGTTTCCAGAGTTTGGACAAACCCCATTTCACACAAGCATGAGTGACTGCTTCCAGTCTACCTGCCTGGGTACTGTCACTAAAAAGAGAAGGAGAAAATCTTGTAAGGCGAGGTCTGTTGTCCTTGCGTGTTATTGGCTAGATTTTTTATAACTACCGAGATTGAGCATTATGCTTGCTTGTTAGCCATTTATATTTCTTCATTTGTAAAGCAGGTGTGTGTTTGGGAACTTGTGTTTTATTAATTTCTAAAGGCTATTTATATGTTAAAGATAGCAAGTCTTTAGTTATTATATGAATTTTTATTTAGAACCACCAAGATGCAGTTCTACTCATCATGGATGCAATTTGGACTTTACATCAAGTAAATTCATTGAAAGGAATCACTTTACAGAAATAGGAAAACTTCAATTTGAAAATAAGATCCATTCCACAATTCTCATGAAAAATCAGGTCTTTGTTGTCCCACTACAGATTTCAAAGTAGTCTTTTAAGTTATAAAAAGCAACAGAAAGGATTATTAACTGTAAACCGGCCAGCGATCAGAAGGGACATCGGGGATGGGCTACTGCCTCACCCGGCAGCTCTGCGCACACTGGGTCCTCAGTTGTTCCTGGGTTCTGGGGTCATAGCGTAGTTAAAGGAGGCAGTTACTGGGGGAACAAGCTGTGTGGGATCTCTGTGCTCTCCGTTCAACTCCCTGTGGGTATTTAATTCTTTCAGAATAAAAAGTTTGTAAAAACTCACCCAAATGGGGGGAGTGGTAGGAGTGAGCCTTTCTGATGCTTCGAGGGTAAATAAAGAAGTTTTACCAGCCTGTAAGCCAAATCCATTTTAGAAAATAAAAGCAAAACGGGCAAAAACTTCATGCAATATACAATTTTCTTAGCGAATTTATCTCTCTAAACTTAGGAAAGATTGCCATGGTAGTCTTGGAATCCCTTAAAAAGTCTGAAGGCGCTCTCTGCAGCTGTCTGAGCGGGGTCATCGACTCCCCGCTGGAAGTGCAGCTGTGGGAATCAGCATTTTTGGCTGGAAGAGGTGTTGCAGCATGTTACTAATCTTGCCACGCTGTCTTTCAGGTGGTTAGCTTGCAGGTAGGTAGACTGAGTTTAAATAAGTTTGAAATCCTGATTCGAAGATACACGTGATGGCGTTCGTTGGCTTTTGTGAAAATTGAACTCATAAACTTTAAGTCTTGATGTAGAAATGCAGATAAAGATTCAGTTGGCTTTTGCGTGTATGTTTGTGTTTAATTTACATCACTTGGCCAATTATGTCATTTGCACGTTTCGTCACTTACTAGTGGGCTGACCCCGGGTAAGGAGCTGCAAGCACTCCGTGTCCTGGGCCCTGTTGATGACGGTAATACCCGTTTCCCTTCCTCACAAGGCGCAGCACTAAACAAAGGTCATTACCGGTAGTGATCAAAATGAGGTCAACAGGGCTAGTCTGTCGACCTGTGGGATGGGGCCTGTTGGTAAAGTTTGTCTTCCCTGCTTCTAAAGAAATAAGCGAGTGAGGCACAAGCCAAAGATGCCCCTGATTAGATCCGAGTAATTAGCATCAAAAGAAACCCCGAAATCAGCATATAGACAGCGTGGAAATAAAAACGATGTCCTCCAGCAATGACACACGATGCATGTATTCCTTCTGATACAGGAGCTGCGACTTCCTGCGCCCATTTGTGAGATTGTTTCCTTCTTTCTAGCATCCAAACTTGCAAGTTTTGTGAACTCTTTCAAAGACTGCTGATTGACTCTAGTCTTAGAAAATAATGGTAGCATTGCGTATAGTAACAGAAAAGCAAATGGACTAAATATTGAACAAGTAGTGAATGAATAAGTAAGTCATACTACTTACTATAATCATATGTATGACAGTTTTAGAAATATAATAGAAACAAGCACTATGTACATGCTGTCATCTTAGCTATATAAAATACGGATTAAAAACTGGAGTGTCAACATCCATCTGTGATAAAAACTCTCACCAACGAGGGTATGGAGGGGAGGGACTGGCTGCACCTCCACACACTCAAGTCCACGGTGACAAGTCCAGCGCTAACGTTCTCAGTGGTGAACAGCTGGAAGCTGTTCCTCTGTGGCCAGGAGTCGGACAAGGCACCCATCTCAGCACTCTGTTCAACGCAGTGGTGGAAGTTCGGTCCAGAGCAGTCGGTCCAGAATAAGAAGTAAAAGGCTGTTAAATTGGAAAGAAGTAGAACTGTCTCCATTTGCAGATGACAGCACATGATGTCATTGGTAGAAAGCCCTAAGGCGCCCACCAAAGCACCTTTAGAAGTGATACGCAAACTCAGTGCGGTTGCAGGGTCCCAGGTCAATGTACAAAAAGCGGTTGTGTTTCCATGTCCTACTAGCAAACTGTTAGAAGGAGAAGGTAAGAAAGCAGTCCCACCGACGCTTGTAGCAAGAAGTGACGTCATTAGGAGTGCGTGTGACCGGGGAGGCCGCACACCTGTGCACTGAAAGCTGACACGTGACGGAAGAGATTGAGGACACAAACAAGTGGAAACACAGCCAGTGTTCATGGATTGGAAGACTTGCTGAAATGAAAAAGTTGGTCCTACCCAAAGCAATCTACAGAGTCGGTGTAAATGCTGTCCACACCGTAAGGCACTTTCTCACAAATCGAACGCACAACCCTGAACTCTGCGAGGAGCCACGCAACACCCGGCATGGCCAAAGCGGTCTCCTCCATCTCTGACTGGATGACAGAGCACTAGTAGCCAAGCCGCACGGTCGCGGGACGGGAGTGCGCACACAGGTCAGCGGCAGGACGGGGAGCCCAGAAATAACCCCGCGGATACAGGCTCAGCGAATCCGTGACGAAGGAGGCAAGAAGGTGCAACGGAGAAAGGACGGCGTCTTCGATGAACAGTGCTGGAAGCCAGACCCCAGTCTGACACCACACGCAAAAACCGACTCAAACTGGATTACAGTCTTGAACGTACCACTTGAAACCATAAAACTTCTGGAATACACTATAGACAGTAAGCTCCTTGACACTGGTTTTTGGCAGTGATTCCTTTTTTGGATTTGACACCAAAAGCAAAGGCAACAGAAGAAAAAAATGAATAAATGGAACTACCTCAGACTAAGAAGCTCTTTCTCGACCAAGGACACTTAACACACGGAAAGGCGGGCCTGGAATAGGAGAAAATATCTGCAGACCGCGTGTCCGGCAGGGTGTTGACGTCTAAATTAGATGAGGACCTCCCGTGACTCGATGGCAGGGAAACAACCCACCCAATTAAAAAATGGGTGCAGGACTAAAGAGACTGTTTTTGAAAGAAGACATGTAAGTGCCCACTAGGTCCATGAAAAGATGCTCACTCATCACCAGGGGCTGCCGATGAAAGCCACAGTGAGACACCACCTCACACCTGCTGGAATGGCGTAAAAGACACGACTGTTGGGGGCAGTGTCAACTAGTGCAGCCACTGTGGGAGACAGAGCGGAGGGTCCGCAGGAAATTGGAAGTAGGGCTACCACACAGCCCAGCAGTGGCCCCTGGGGCTGCACGGCCAGGGGAAATGAACCCTCATCTGGAAGAGAGAGCTGTACTCCCATGTAGACTGCAGCGCTAGTCCCAAGAGCCCACGTATGTACAGCTAAGTGTCTGTCTGCAAGGGAGGGAGGTTCATTTAAAAAGGAAGAGAGAAAGAAGGGAAAACCCTGTCGCTCGCAGCAACGTGGAGGGGCCTGGCGGGTACTAAGCAGAGGGAAGTAGGCCCGGCAGACAGGGAAACGCTGCGTGGCTTCACTTGTATGTGGGAGCTTTGAAACTTGCCTCCTAGAGAGAGAGAGTAGAAAAGGGGTTGCAGGGGTCTGGGGTGGGCTGGGACAGGGAGGGTTTGGCAGAAGAGCACAGGCTCCCAGCTGCGAGGCCAGGACGACCCGAGGGCCCGACGTGTGCTGTGGTGGCCGTGGGGGGTGGCTGTGTCGGGTGCTTGAATTTTGCCAAGAGGATAGAACTTAAGTCACGAAAAGGGTGAAGCTGGGAGGCGGTGGGTGTGTTTACTGTGCATGCATGTGTCGAGTCACCCCCTGTGCACCTGCTCACAGCTTGCCTTGCTGGCTGTGCCTCCAGGGTCGGGCACAGGCAGCACAGGTGTGCGTTCGGCAGCGTGGGGTCAGGACACACAGAAAACCCAAGGCCCCGAAGGGCGTTAAGACACGGGACTCGAGAGGGTAGTTTCTCAAAGTGCCTCTCTTCTGCCGTTGGGTTCTCTAACAATGCATGTGCACTAACTTGATTTAAAAACATTTACAAATTAAATGTATGTAGGAAGTAAGGCAATTTTAAAGATTCGGGGAGGCCTAACTCAGTCTCAGAAAGGAGTATGTTGGTAGACAAACTGAATCCCAAATGCTTGCTCTGCTCTGCATGGCTCTGGCGCCCCGCTTAAAACGTCGCTCGGACATGCTGTGCGGTTTCACGGTCTCGCCTGCTGGGGCGCCCGGCACTCTGCCTTTCGTGTAGCCTCTGAACCTCGCCGTCACCTGCTGCGGGCTCTCCCTACCCGGCAAGCGCCGTCCTGGCCATGTGGGATGGCAGCCAGCTCCTTATCGGGCCGTGTGTTATGAAAGTGTGGTATCATGGAGAAGTCATCTCGAAGAGCTCCTGTCAGAGTAGTTTCTGACCTCACCAGCAGGGCAGGGGCCAAGGCAGAGAAGCCATGGCCAGTGGTTGTCAGGCCTGCAGCTTGCCCACCCCTCCCGTTTCCAGGGGACATCTGTCACACCAGCAGTGCTGTTTCAGGACAAAAGGGGTCGGAAACACAAGCTTCTGAAATCCTCCTCTCAACCAGCCTCTGCCTGGTGCTGTCTGGGTCACACGGGTCTGCAGATGCCCACTGCCGCAGTCAGCGGGCGGCTCTTCCCGGCCCACGACGACGGTGGGCGATGCTGCCGGGGGGCCTGGCGAAGGAGCGCCACGCAGCGCCCACAGCCCCAGTACACCGACCTGCTTGTCACAGCCCTCTTTTCCAAATGAATCGCCCCCCGTGCGGGTCCCAGTGGTGCTGAGGATGAAGAAACCAGGGTCAGCCCCCTCTTGTGAAGGCTCCCTCATACAGTCACCCCCAGTGTAATAACACCACGTTGTTGACCTGGGCTCACTTCCCGGTGACCGGCGATTGTCCTCCTCTGGGATGCCAGCCCTCACTCAGTGACACCGCGAATGTGGATGAGGGTCACACAGGGCACGGATTGCGTGGTTCGGGCTCCTGTTCGCTGCCTGTGGGCTCTTCCAGGCTCCATATGTGAGGCAGTTATGCTCACTGAAGGGAGGAGACGCTGTCAGATGGTGTGCCGAGGGAAGGCAGCTCTGGTATTTCAGTAGTTGCTCGAGCATCGCCCCCAGACACTGTAAGAAAGCAGAACCGGTGCAGCCACACATCACATCTGCCTCCACTCATGTAGCTTGCTTCTAACGTGGGTCACGTGAAGCCAGTACCCTGCCCCCGAACGTTCCAGCCGTCTTCTCCAGCTTGCTTTCTTGGAGCTGTTTCGGAATACGTGGCACGATGGGTAGAGAAGGGATAATGGGTACAGGTGTGTCTCAGTTCCGGTTTTCCTCAGGCTTTGCTGCACAGCAACAGCCCTGTGGGGTTTCTGAAGTTCAGACTTGACGGTTTTTTTTTTTTTTGAACAGTATCTCAAATTCAACCGAGACCACCCACAGCTGTTTTCTTCATAGCTGGTGGGAGTGGGTGAGAGGTGTTCCCCATTCTAAACTTCCTTTCTATCAGGGCATTTAAAAAATGACTTTAGGTGGGATGCGAGCTAGTAGTGATGTGGTGGTCTTAGTGCATCATGGAGTTTATAAGATGAATTCTCATACTTTATTTGCTTTGTATCATAGTAAAGAAGTGAATGATAAAGATCTTTTTTATTAAAAATAAAAAGCACAGAACCAGTGGGACCTCCCTAAACCATCCATCCTCGCTAGGGAAGTGGCATTGGGACGGGAGTGAGGCAGCCAGCGTGCACTCAGGCTGGGCAGTCCCTGGAGGAGGGAGTGCCATCTTTTGGGGGTTCTTAGCTCTGTGTCCTGAGAAACCTGTGAGAGGGATGGCTGCTCCCCCTTCTCCTCTACGCCCCAGGGCGCCTGTTGTCCTCACAGCGGTGCCTGGTGGACCAGAGCAGCTCCCAGTCAGGACCCCAAACTTACTCTAACTCTCTCGCGCTCTGACTTTCCTGTCCTTCCTCGGAGAAGAAAACAACACCATCCAGTGTGGTTGTCACAACAGTTTGCTTGCGCTGGGTATTAAAATTACAACAACAACCACAGAAACAAAACACCCCTCGTGTGTGGTATGGTGTTAATGAGTGTGAGGTGTTATAATTATTGGCACTTTACAAAGAAATAGTCCTTAAATTAAATGAGTAATTCCAGGCTGGGTGATCAAATGAATTCTGGCATCTTGGGTGGAGTAGATTTTCACGTCTTTCTACAGTGAGGGGTGTCCCACCTACAGCCCAGTACAAAATTGTGGATTTACTTAAAACACGTGATGTTTTGTGACTGTGAGTCACAGTGTATTTATCATGTGGCCCAAGGCAACGCCTCTTCTTCTGGTGTGGCCCGGAGACGCCGACAGGTTGGGCACCCCTGCAAGAAGCAGAGTTTATCCGTTGTACAGTGGACCCTTGAACAACTGAGTTTGAACTGCGTGGACTTCTAGGTGGACATCTTGGTGGATTTTTTTTCTGGTGGGCCACACAGGTCAGGCCCACACTGTGCAAGAGTCAGCTGGCGGTCAGGGGTCTGGGTGTGCGGAGGGCCCACTGGAGCTATACAGGGTTTTCAGCTGTGCAGATGGTTGGCACCCCACCCCTGCCCTGTTCCAGGGTCCGCTGTAAGCAGAATCGACTGACGTGGTCTTCTGTGCCTGGCCTCTTTCACTCTGCCATGCCGCCGCCCGAGGCACGCTTTGGTCCCCCAGCTCCAGATAATGTCCCTTTTCAGACAGACCACACTTAGTTGTTCCACTCATCGGTTGAAGGGTGTTTCGGGTATTTCCAGTTTCTGGCTCCTTGAATAATACCTCTGTGAATATTTGTGTACAAGTTTTTATGTGGCTGTATGTTTTCATTCTCTTCCTCCAGAATTTCTGGGTTAAACAGTAGCTCTGTATCTAACATTTTGGAGGAACTGCCAAACGTTCCCAGTGCGGCTGCACCGTTTCACGTTCCCGCCAGCAGCGCCTGAGTTCCGGTTGCTCTGCATTCGGGCCGACACTCCCTTTCTGCCTTTTTTACTGCTGTGTCCTGGGGGTGGGTGGTGAGTGGTGTCTCACTGTGGCCGGATTGCTGTTTTCCCAGTGACTGATATCGTGCGCTGCTTTTTGTGTGCTTATTGGCCATTCATGTGCTGTCATTGTAGAACGTCTATTCAAGTCATTGGCCAGCTTTCCCATTTTTGTTGTTGAGTTGTAAGAGGTCTTACATATTCTAGACCCCGTTTCCTGTTACACGTGCGGTGGGCAAATATTTTCCCCCATTCTGTCGACTGTCTCTTTACTTTCCTGATAGTTTCCTTTGAAGTACAAAAGTCTTTAATTTTGGTGAAGTCTAATGTATCTATTCTTTCTTTTGTCACTTTTATTTTTGGTATTGAATCTAAAAAGGCTTTGCCCCAGCCCCTTCCCCACTGGTGAAGCAAAGCCCCGCCCGCTCCCATCCATACTTCCTCCAGGATCTGTGCCGCAGCTCGGACTGGGTTGTGCAAACGGGAAAGCCATCTTCCTGTGCCTGAGTGCCGACCTGAGAGGAGAGTCACGGAGGAGAACATCACAGCGCAGTGTGCGGTTGTGGCGACCTTTGTTGTCTTTCACTGTTTCTGTTGACTTGTGCTAAAAACTAACAGTGTGCTGGGACCCCCCCATTTCTGTTGGTCACTGGTGGCCCCTGAGAACTGAGAAGTCAAGGCCGAGATGACTTTAACCATTAACGCATGCATTTAAAGACAGAAAAACCAGGGCAAAGACCGTTCTTGAGCCAATGACCACCGTGTTCAAGTTTTCCACTTTACCAATAACTCATTTTGTCGTGGTTTTTGTTGTTGTTCATCTCAGAGAAGTTTTATATCAGGGGAGAGGGCCTAAGGAAATTCTTAGTCACTGTACTTTTATGGTTTGGGTTGCAAAAATAGTTACATAAATAAATGTTTAGTGTGAGTTTAGAAACTAGAATTACTGAAGTATTTTTCCCCCAAACAGACCAATTCTGTATCTCTGTCGAGATTGTTGTAGCCAATCCAAGGTGACAGCTAGTCCAAGCCAGGTGCATGTGTGCGTGTGCACGGGGAGAGAAGCGTAGCACCCCCCGCACCCCGGCGGCACCCAGGTCTGTAAGGAGAGGGTTTGTTCACTGCGACTGCTGTGGCGACACCTCCGCACGGGCCGAGTCGCGGTTAGCAGGGTCCTGGACCGCAGGCATCTGTCTGGGTGGTCAGGTCCTCTGTCTCCTGAGAAGGCTTCATTCCCTGCTCTGAGGGAGTTCTCACCTTTCTGGAAGGAGAACAGAGCTCGGCTCTCCCGAGGGTCAGAAAGGGCTACTGTGGACACGGACGTGGTGTTCGGCCTCCTGAGACAATGGAGTGTTGCCTCTGGGTGGTGAGACACCGAGGCCAAACGGTGTGAGCATGAAAAGGAATGCTGGAGGACCAGCCATGGTGGGGAGATAGGAAGGAAGGAAGGCGTGCAGCCAAGTTGCGGAGCACACTTTTGGTCAGAATAGTGGGCATTCTGTGCTTCGGTTTGCACCCCCGAGACTGCTTTATAATGGCCAGTCCATGCTTCTAGCCCCTCACCTTTCCCACCCAGCGCGGGGAGTGGCGTCAACAACGTCACCGAAGCTGTGGCCGTGCCCAGCAGGTGGGCCCCTGCCATGTTGTGGGGCCACTGTGTGAAGCCAGCGATTGTCCGGTCCCTGTGCTGTACACCTGCCGCTGCGACCGATTAACGCTGAACGCAAACCGTGACTGAAGGATAAACTATTAGGAAACCGGAAGTGTGGACACTTCATGTAAAAACAGGGCCGTGAGGTTCGAACTCTCACAGCCCGTCCGCCGCACTGCAGAAACTGCCCTTTCAGGGTCTGGCCCTTTCATTTGACCAAATGCCATTTTCCTCGGGAAAGAAGCCGTTAGTTCCTCCGGAACACCATGCGCCATACCAGCATTTGGAATTATCTCAAAACACCGGTATGATAACTTGTTATTTCCATATGATTTGAACTGGAGATTTAAAATGAGTTTAAATCTCCATTTCAAACAATAGCCAGACATTCAGAGGCCATCAGGCCGTCTGATGACGATGTCAGGGCTTTCCTCCGCGGCCGCCGATGGCTGCGTTTCCGTGCGGAAGGCAGGTTGCCCTCCGTGCCCTCTCAGAGCTGACCCCGTGTTGTGTGAGGTAACGGGGCAGCAGACCGACGGTTTCTGTGCCACGGCATCACTATGGGATTAGGAGGAATGATTTCCACCCTGCCTTAATGAGCTGGGGGTTGCGGGCGCAGAGCAGCCGGGAGTTCCCACTCCTGCAGGTCTGCCAGCGGGCTCTTCCCCAGGACGGGTGTCCCCTGCGGCTCCCCGAATCTCCCAGGTGCTGGGGACACAGCAGACAGAACCTCGCGGCGAGCCCCAGTGCTTGCACATCTGCCTCCATTTGACATAAATGAGAGGACTTTGGGCACCTTGTGGCTGTAATTGCATCAAAGAGAGCACAGGCGAGTTTCACAGATGCTGAAAAGTCCAGGCCTTGTTGTAAAGCAGAAGTCAATTGCAGGTGTATTGCTAAATCCTCATCCCTTGGGGGAATATTTTTGTACATGATTTTCGCATAGTTGACGCTAGTCACTGAATGTTTTTGCCCCCCAGAACTTCCAGAAATAGGAAGCAAACCAATGGATGCACTGAGGACTAAAGGGGTGTGCAAAGAGATCAGGTACCCAGTCCCCAGAAAGTAGATGGATCGGGGCATGCCAGTCACCTGTCTGGTTCAGTGCCAAGTGCGCGTGCCGCCCGGGCCCAGCAAGCACTTCCGATGCGCTGTGCCCCCAGGACGGCCTGGGGCGTGTCGTCTGTGTGCCCTCGCTGCAGAAGGCACGCCTTGTGTGGAACCACCTGAGGAGGCTGGTGGGGTGATGCAAGCCTCTGAAGACCCCCCTAGATTCAGAGCTCACGACAGCCCAGGTGCGAGCCGCTCTGGCAGTGGGAGCTCTGCGCTTCGCCTGTCTGAGGATGGAGGGAAGCGTGTGGTGGCTTTTGCTTGGAGGCACTTCTCAGGCTAGTGTTTCCCTTAAGTGAAGGCCTCTTCTTTGCCCCCGGGCTTCCTGCAGCACAGGCAAATATGGAGGCCTTCTTCGAGGAAGATTCTTTGTAGATACACAACTGCTTGAAAAAGATGCTTCAGTCAAATCCATTTAGAGGCAGACGCCTAGAAACTTGCTCAACATTATTCCCATCCCATCCCCGCATCTTCAGCTGTTTTTTTTTTTCTGTAAAATAAACTAAGTTTAGTCAAACTAGTTAAATTCAAGGACACAGCTTTTTAAAAAATAAACATTAAACATATTAAGTTGCTTTTAGCTTTCATTATAACATATTATCTAATTTATGATACATAAATATTTCTTCCTGCCTTTTGTTATGAGTTATTTTTGTGAGTCATTTAATATCCAGGTGGTACAAATTGGAGCCGTGGAGCTTCCATGAAAAATAACCAGAGCCCCTCCGTGGGTCCTGATATTAAAGTTGGTGATATTAATAGCGCGGTAACAACAGGAACAATCAGTACTTAACAGGCCATCAGCCAACAAGATGCTCTGGGATCAAGACCTTTCAGCGGCATTAAATACCTGCCATTTTATATCCCTCACTTTGCAGTGGGGGGTTGATTGGGAAGAGTGGGTGGATGGGCCTTTTATGGAAATGTTCGTGTGCCCGCCCAACTGGCCGAGTCCTGCACTCATCGGCTTTAACACTTCTGCAGTCCACAGCACCTTCTTCAAGGGGGACACGCCGAGGGCAGACACTGAAGGTTAGGATGTCCGGGGCTGTGGATCGATCTCAGGCATTTGTGTCTTTCTGCAACCTGTCTCTCCTTCCTCAGACCCCTAAATGAGAAGGACATACACAGGGAGAAATGGCAAAAACAGCTTTCAGGAGGAAAACATGCAGCTGAAGGAATGGTAACAGGAGAGAGAATTGGCCCAGAGAGGGGCCTGCTTGAGCTGCAGACCCCTAAGGGCTCCGGGCACAGGAGCTCCCGGGGGGCAGGGGGTCCCTGAGAGCAGAGGGTCAGTCTCCACGCAGGGTGTATCGGACCTCCGTCTCTGGCTGCACGCCAGGCATTGCGTGGGTGCCTGGTACTTCCGTGGTTCCCAGGCAGAAGACTGGAGGTATCATCTCAAAAGAAATTTACATGCGCCACTTGAGGAAAACTAGTGTGTCTAAGGTGGACAGTGGCCTGCCAGAGAAAGCCCTGGCGCCTCGAGTTCCCAGTGTAGCATTGCTGTTCAGAAGGAAGTTGAAGGTCATCCTTTCAGGAAAGCCACTCACATAAAGGTGACAGACCAAAACAAACACCCAGAAAAAATGCCACTTACGGAAGATAATAAACCCTCCACAAATGATCTTCCTAATGAGAACTGTAAGAGATTTGAAAATAAATTGCAAACAAACCAAAATCAGGTATGGGGTATTAGGCAGAGAACCAACCAACAAATGAGAGATCTCTTGGAAAAGAAAAATATTAGCGTTAAATATACATTTCTGCTGCAGAACCTAGAATGGGAAAAACAAGTGTGAAATGTGCAAGAAAAGGGAAGACGTGGAAAACCTGTGTAATGTGTCCGATGATCTGATAACAGAATTTATAGGAAGCGGGAGTGGAGAGATTGGTGGACGGAAGGTTGTCGGAGGAATAACACAAGAAGGCTTCCCGGGGCAGGAGCCCCGTGTCTCCAGAGTGGAAGGAGACACTGAACCCTCGGCCCAAGTCACGGAGAAAGACCTAAACCCAAGCACAGCCGTTGGGCAGTTTCCAGAACTCCTGGGACCCACTCACAAACAGCAAGAGGCTCTCCTGTGGGCAAAGTCGAATCTAAAGGAAATCCCCCACTGAGCATGTGACAGTCAAGGTGGACTGGGGGAGATGTTCAGAAAGGGCCTGAGATGGAGTGCAGGGAGGTGTGGGAAGGCCGGTGTCATGGTGTTAAAAAGCGCCGATTGCCAGTCATAAACCCAGTCATGGGGACGTCGAGCACAGCGTAGGGAATACGGTCAGGAGCGTCGTGATAGCTGTGTGGGGTCAGGTGGGCGTGAGACTTACGGGGGACCACTTTGTTCGTTCTGTAATGTCTAATCAATATTACATATTGAAGCAAATACAACATTGTACGTCAAGTGTAATCGGAAAACTTAAACTGTAGAATGAAGAGCTACTGCTCTTGCTGGGAGAAGGAGGCTGAAGGTGCTGTTTGAAATGTCAAGGATGAGCATCGGAGAGACTGAGAGGGAAGTTCTAGATGTTTTGCAGGGCTGAGGAGAGAGGAAGTGGAGGTGGTATAAACGCATGTTCTCACCCACCTCTGCCTGGGTAGCACTCGCTGTCCAACCTGAAGTGGGCAAGGCAAGGACGCCAATGTGCGGGCCGGAGGGGGGGGGGGAGGACCCCAGTGCATGTCGCCTCTGGAAAGCAGATGTGGTTGTGGGGGGAGGGTGGGCGGCAGGGTGAGGGGCCTTCGGTTATTACTGCCTTCTCTTTGTCTTTCAAATACTGTGGTGCTGTTAACAGAAAGAAAAACGAAGCTTTGTTTTTAAGATGCTCCCTACAGGAGAGAAGGTATGATGGGAGACACACACAGTGGGCCCACTGCGGGCCCTCTCCCTGCTCAGCAGGGGAAGCCAGAGGGTCCTCAGCTGGGAAGGACGCGGGACTTCTTCCACCTCCCGGTGTCCTGGGGTTCTGTGGGTTTTCCTCCTTTGACTCTGGGAAGCTCCATAGCACACGAGCACGCTTTGAAAAAACACCACCACCACCAGTCCCAAGTGCGGGCGCGGCCCTTTCAAACAAGCATCTAAGGACGGCATTTGGAGCGAAGAGGTGCTGTTTTTTAAAGCAAAATCACGCAAGGTCTCTCATGATTTTTACCTTTCAGAAACGGCATTTGTCCTTATTGGGAGGTGAACGTGTGAACCCAGCAGCTCAGGCTGACTCAAGGCTAACCTTCCGGTATATTCACGTAGATTCCGAAGGGAACAACATCTGCTGTTGGATTACCATACGACTGGAACTCCGCATTGGGCCCCCAGAGGAAGAGATGAGCCGATTTTGTTGGAGATCGTGACCCAGGAAGGCAGCCCTTACCTGTGCACCCCTGACGACCGCGGAGCGTGGAGCTAGGGTGGCGTCGTGCTGCCGGGGTCAGAATTTAGTGTGCAGCTACACGTTGCCAGTTCCCTGCTGGCTTCTGCGTGTAAGTGCTTGCTTTTCTGTAGGTCTCCACTGTCTGCGGGAGGCGAAGGTTCCTTCTTGTGGAATGCCCTTTAGGAGGGAGGCTCTCAGGTGGCCCAGTGGCTGAGCCCCTCTTCACACCCCACAGCAGGTGCCACCCACAGGCTGGAGCCTTTCCCTGTGTGTTTGAAATGTAAAGTCACACACAGACACTTTCCACCTTTCACACTCCTGGGTCGGCTCTGAAAGTGAACGCGCTGTGTTGGAATGCTAGGTCCCAAACAGGCATTCGTGCCAGGCAGCAAATGCCTAAGCAGCACACTGGAACAACACCATCCGAGAGGAAAGAGACTATTGAAATGAACTGAATGCGTGATGTAATTAGTACCAACCACACACACACACACACACACACACACGGAGGACCAGGAGGTACTCAGTTGTCAGCAACCTCCCTTTTCATCTGGCCCTGCAATCATGGCTGACGACTTAGGCTCTGAATACACATCCAGTTTTACAGAATCTCTGTTGCTGCGTCTGCCACTGGAGTGGCTCGAATGGACTCCGTCACCTGAGCCACCTTCAGGGACCTGTCACAAATGAAAGCACTGCCTAAGAGGCACATTTGACAATGACCTGGGAGCACCAAGCAGTTGTCAGCTGGGGCCTCCCGGAAGGAAGCAGGCGAGGCGCTCCGCGGTTTTCAGAATGGCTGGTGTCTTCACTATCCCTTTCCAGGCGCCGGTCACGAGCCGATTTGCATGCGTGAGGACATTGTAGGACTTCCCACACCCCCAGTGGCTGCATTGAAGATATTGTTACATGGCGGCTAGTTTAATAGCCCCTAACAGGTAGTATAATACATCCCGCCGGTAGAAGTACATCGAACATCTAAAGGCTTTGTAGCTGAAAAACACTGATACATTATTACAGTATTAAGAATTGTGTTCATCTGGACAAACAGAACACTCGTAAATATGACCCAGGGCCAGCTGTCATTTTACAAAGCGGCCACCAGCTGGGCCGCACACGCTCTGTTCTCCGGATTAAGAGTGGAGGCGGGGATGTAAGCAGCCCCTGCGGCACCGGTGCTGAGGTGCCAGCTCAGCGGCACTGTGGGTTTTTCACAGACGGACACACCCACGCCGAGGTGGACCTGCCATTAGTTGCTGCTGCTGCTCTGGGAGGAGTTTGTCACTCTGTGAGTCTGGTCCTTCGTGCTGCTTGCAGCGGACAGCAGCTGTGGCAGGAAGCGCGTGGGCGTGGGACGAAACCCTCAAACCCCAGAGCCAAAGAGGCAGCCCTTGGAGCCGTGGGAAGGCAGCGGATCTGGCCCAGCAGTGCGTGGGAGGCCCATGTGGCACCTGCCGTGCAGCTCTGCCTCCTTTTCTGTCCTGTTTCCTTCTCTCTCATCAACCAAATGACATTGTTACTAAGGGCAGCGCAGCAGAGGAGAACTGCATTAGCCCCCGAACTCTGCCCCTGTTTATGGGGACATAGACAGTGACACAGGGGTCACAAGACGGCCTCACCTTCCCCATCCAGCCAAAAGCACGGCGTGGGCTGTTGGGTGGCAGGCGGGGCAGGCCCTGCCTGTGTGCTGGGCAGAGTGCCTGCCGGTCACTGTGGGCAGCAGTGGAAGGCTCAGAGGGTGGTCGTGCGGTCACCCAGGCAGGCCTCTGCCACCCGTACAGATGCATTTCCCAGAGGACTCACAGTGGGGAAAGAGTGTTTACCTGCTTCAGTTCTGTTGTTTCTGGGGTATGACGCCTCTTTGTATTCATCGTTAGATTAAAGTCGCCCCCTCGGATTTTTGAGGGGGCAGAGATAAGTGCCACAGCAGAGGCTTCCGTTTGCCCTGCCGCACGCCGCAGTTTGGAGAGCTCGCCTCTCCCTACTGGTTTGTCAAGTGCACCGTTATGCCCGGGTGGACATCTGACCTTACCCCCGCCCCCAATGCCGTCTGCGGTAGGTTCTCAGAAAACAGGGAGAAAATGTTCAAATGTTAGTTTAAACTAACGTTAGACGGCCAGGCCTTGAAAGATGCCAGGCAGATCTTTTCTGGGATAGGCAAGACAAAAGTCTCCAGAGCAATTGCATTCTTGTTACCAGCAGCGTAAAAATATGACTGACGTGTTATAGTTTGTAACAAACTTGCATGTATATTTTCTGTTTTATTCTTTAGGGGGTAGATAATTTTAGAACGTAAGACCCATGAGAGAGGGGTCTTGGCTGGTTTCATTTTTGTTGCTGTGTTCTGGTACCTAACATAGTGCCTGGCATGTGGTAGTCACTCAGTAAACGTTTACTGAACGACTAAACAATGGTCACTCTCATTTCAGAATGAGTGTTTGCTCAAGGACACATAGTGGGGGGCTGGACTCAAGCTCGGGGCCCAGGATTCCAAACGCAGTGCACCTTGCACACCAAGGCAGCTGGGTTTGCAGACTGAAGAGGTGAGACAGAAGCAGGGGCAGGGGCCTGCCAGGAGTGTGGAGAAAAGACCTCTGAGGCCGCAGTTCTGTGGGGCCCTGAGGGACGTTGATGGGGATGGGAAGAGGGTAATGGCCTGGGGCTGCGGAGGTGGGCTGTGAGAACACAGGACCAGGGAGGCAAGGCTGAGCCTGCAGGGCTGTGCCAGCAAGGTGGGCTCAGCAAGTCAGCGGACAGGGCCCTCACTGACCCCTTCACCCTGCCCCGCAGGGTTCTTCCACGGAAAGAAGGAAGACTCCCAGGCCTGATGTCAGCCATGCAAAGAGCCTGAAAAAACAAATAAAGCAAGAAACAAACAAAAGCCCCTGTATGGCTCCAAAATATTTATTTATGAGGCTGCTACATCAATAACACTAATTATACTGTAATTGCCAAGAACTGAAATTAGTGTGATTTTGTGGAGATCTACAATCAATCTCATGTCTAATTTCTGTGAATGAATGCACGCGGAGCACAATTCCAGTTGAGGGAGCGTGTTTCACTCGCAGAGTACGAGGTGCGGTGACAGTGGGGAGGAGAGCGGTAGGAGGCGATGGTGCCCTGTGGTCCTCAGCCGTGGGAGGGCAGTGCAGGCAGAGCGCGCAGCTCGGCCCGGTCATGGGCAGCTCCTGGATGGCGGCACAGGGACACAGGTCCCGTGAGTCACGGACTTCCCTCTAGCCATGAGCAGGTCCTCCAGACAGCAGGCTGAAAAGCCCGGTGATCTCAGCACCACCGCAGTTCCCCCCCGCCGTACCAGAGGCACAGGAAAGTTGAATTACATAGCAGGCGTACGTGACAGAGGCAAAGACCTGGAGCCCAAACGCGCTTTGCACGGGGTCTAGCGGTATATTATGTCCTCCTCACGGTTCATGCCAAGCAGCACTGGTCTGGTGGGAGGCTCCAAAGTCCACCTCGCGGTCATTTTGCAAATGCGCCTCATCTGGAGTGTTGTTCTGATGCTACAGAGCCGGGATGGAGCGAGACCTCTTGTTTGTATTTCAGAGACTAAGCAAGAGCTTCCAAAATGAGGGGCCATACCCTAAACATCCGGTTTTCGCCCGGAAAACACTGTTTACACAGCCCGCAGTGATGGCAGCTGTTTGAGCTCTTTAAGTGGTATAATCACACACTCCGTCCCGGAGTGTGACAGGAACGCTTGGTCTACTGGTAAACCTCCGATAGATAGACGGTGCCCGTTCCCACACAGACACGCACAGGTAACCTGTCAATAGTTACTGCCAGTTCTATCCGAACTGTAATTTGGTCCTAATCGGAGCTGCAGTGCTTGAAAAGAACGCTGTCTCTGGGGGTGTTGGACCTCCCCACCCCCTGAACGATGGAAAAAATACACGGTGTCAGCATAGTGTCTCGACATTCCCAGTGCCAGCCTGTCTTTACCGGCGTCAGATGTGAACATAAATAGACATTAAACTGTCAGTCAGTGGAATTGCAAAGTCAAGAAGAGCTCTCGCTGGGACCCCCGGGCCCGCTGGCTGATGGACACAGGTGTCTCAGTGGTGTGAATTCAGCAGGGCCAGGGAAGAGGAGAAATGTGTTCCAGCAGCTTTCCCTTTGTCAGACCTCTGAGATGAACTTGCCTTCATCTCAGGACATCGCAGAGTCTCAGAGGCTTGAGGGAGTGCCAGGAAGCCCCCCGCTGTGTTCAGTGCTAAACCGTGCAAAGTCAGCCCCAGTTCCTGGAGGTAGAGCCTGCCAGCCTCCGTGCACGCCAGGTCTCCAAGGCCAAGCAGGGCGGCTCCCCTGTCCTCAAGTGTGCATTGCTGATGGACGCCACACACCCACCTGGTTTATTTGTTCAGGAGACACTAAAGCCAGGCATCTGCCACTAACAAACAGCAATGCTGCTAAAAATTAGCAATCACACACAAGGACGATCCTCTTACAACCTTCTGAGACCAGCTGTGCCTTCTGCTTGATGGAGACTGGAGCAAAGCACCACACCTTCTTCCACAGCACTTAGAACTGTGTGTCTGTGGTGGTGGTGGTAGTGGTGGTGGTTTGTGGTGGTGGCGGCAGTGGTGGTTTGTGGTGGTGGCGGCGGCGGCAGTGGTTTGTGGTGATGGCGGCGGCTGTTGTGGTTTATGGTGGTGGTGGTGGTTTATGGTGGCGGTGGTGGTGGTGGTGGTGGTTTATGGTGGTGGCGGTGGTGGTGGTTTATGGTGGTGGCGGTGGTGGTGGTGGTTTGTGGTGGTGGTTGTTAGCAATAGCGTGGTGTCAGGCTGTGGGAAAGACCTCACTCTCTTGCTGACACAGACTCCCCGTGTCCAGGAACCACATTAAATCCACAGGGTCATTAGATGCTCCTCGTTCTGACTTCATAAGCAGACCCTGCCCTGGGGCACAAGCTGACGGCATGAAGGACGGCTGGGTCTTTGCAGCCCTGGGACTCAGCTGCAGGGGCAGCCAGGGTGCAGCGCTGGGACTCAGGCTGCTCATTCGTGAGCCACGGCTAGTGTAGCAGCCGCCTGTGATCGAGTCCAGGTGCTGCTCACAGCTGATAAAACGCCGTCTCCATGCCTGTGACAATTGAGTGAATTGTAGGTGGACAACCCTGGGCAGGGTGTCTCCCGGCTCACTCTCTGCACTCACAACCCTGTGTTGGTGTCCACTCCTCTGGGGACTGACGCAAGGCAGTGGAAAAGGCGGTTGAGAAAGGTCGGCCTGGTGGCTGATGGAAAGTGGCATCCGACAGACACAGACCTGACCAGGCCAGAGAGAAGGCCTCATTCTGTCTCGTGTCTTCAAATCAGTGTTCATGGCCGGGCACTGCCCAGCCTAGGAGGGGGTGATGTTTGTCGTGACGCGTGACTGGGAGCAGGGTAGGTGCAGATGGCACACGTGCCCGCCCAGGTGGGGGCCGCCAGGATCTCCGAGGCGAGCCATGGTTGCCTGCTTGGGCCGCAGGAGCCCACCCGGCCTCCTTGCCCCTGGACTCCATGCGGCTTGCTCACCACCGCCTGCCCGATGAGGCGAGACAGCATGGCCTGTCTCTGCTGCCTCGTCTGCCCTCCGTGACTGATGGCAAACATCACTGCAGTCCTTGACCTGTTTCTGTTTGCTTCTGCGGTGTGCGTGCCACACCCTCTGTGCAGAGGCAATGTCCGTTTCCTGTCCCCTTCCATCGAGTAGCCCTCGGATCGGCATTGGCTGGTGGCCTGATACCCTGGTGACCATGTGGCAGTCCACACCTGGACCTGGAGTCCCTACGTGCTTCCGCCTTCCCTCTCAGATCCTGTCAGAGCAGCCGCCTGAGCTCATCTGGGCCATGAGAGACACGAGGTCGTCATCACCCCAGCTGGCTGCCAGAAGCTGGCTGGCAACTGACTACAGAAGGGCCCACCAAGTCCCAAGAGCCGCCCGGCCGAGCCCAGCCTCCTGACTGCCCGTGGAACCGTGAGCTGGCCCCTGGCGGCAGTTACAAAGCGCAGCGAAAACTGACCAGCCCTCTCTTCGCCTCCCGTTGCCATGTGGCGTGGTCCTCCTCCATCAACCTCTCTGCTCGTGGTCACTGACCAGAGCCGCCTGTGTTGCCAGCCTTGGTGACTTAGCTGCGACTCCTGCCCCACACCCTTCTGGGCAGCCGCACCATCGACTCCCCTCCTCTCGTGCCTGCAGACGACCACCGTTCTGCCTCTCCGTCGATAGTTCCGGCTGGTTCTTCTGGCTGCCCTGTAAATATCGGGGCCTTCTCCATTTTTCCTGTCTCTGTGAGCTCTCCATGGGGGACACCACTCGCCCGGGTCTCGGCGTGCACACAGACCAACGATACCCGGATGCCCATCAGTTCGCCCAGTCGGACGGCTGAGCTAGTTCCATTGGGAGATGTAGCAATCACCCGAATTTAATGTAAATTTGAATTTTAACTCACTGTTCTCCTTCCCTCTACATGTCTTGTGGCTCTGAGAGTTACAAATTTCCAATTCGGAAACCTCAGAGTCATCCTTGTTGTTTCCCTAAATCTTCCTTTCCATATTTAAACTTCCATCCTTGACTTACGACCACAGAACAGCAGCCCAGACCGCTGCGCAAGCGTGCTGGTCTCTACGCCAGGCCTTTCCCTGTGGCCTGATGCCACCGCGGGGCTGAGAGCTCGGGCGTGGCGGTCAGATGACCGCTTGCCTCCAGAGTGACCGTGGCCAAGCCACAGAGCCTTAGCTTTCTCATCTCAGAGGCAGGAGGAATCATACTGGCATTCTGGGATTATTATGAGATTGAATTAGATGATATGTAAGGAATCTTTATCATAATATCTGGCCATGGTAATTACTTAATAGAGAGTAGCAAAATACATAATTATCATTTTCCCTTTAATACCCACGTGGATTATAACCAACACCCTAATTCTTTTATTAAGAAAAGAGAACAAAAATAACAGAGGAAAAAACTAAGCTTATGTAGCTCAGAGACTGAATCAAATCTCACCAAATATCATATTTCAGTCATATCTAATTTATAGTCGATCCATGAACTACTAACTTTATGTTTTAGATGATTATTTCTGAAATAAGAAATCTATGCTTATTAAGACATTGACAATGCTGGGGGAGGAAAGCTGCAGTAAATAGCATCTTCTTCAGTAAGGAAAACAAGCTTTTCAATCAAATTAAATCAAATTCAATCAAGAGCGTTTATAAACGCAAGCTGGAACTGTGAGGTTAGTGACTGAGTATGGGACGCGGAATCCCGGTCTTGGGTCGGCCTCACTCACGTTCTCCTTCGACTTCCTCACGAAGCAGGAACTCCGAGCGCAGGCCACAAGCGCGCGTGCAGTTCCGCTCGAATACTTTTCAAATAAGCAAGGAAAAAGAAACTTTGCCTCAAGATGGATTGGGTCTAAAATAATCCCTTAAAAATTTTTGTTGGATTTTCAATTCCAGCAAAATTATAAATAAGCTACCCTAAAATACTTTCTTACTGCAAAGCTCCACAAATGCGTGATACAATGTAACGATCACCTTTGTCAGAGCTAAATTCTTGGGAAACCTGGGAACATCTCTAGGGACGAGAAGTGAAGAAGAAAACCAAAAAACAGAGCTGAGGAGCCAATGAGCTAATGTTGAAGCTACATAAGAGTCTTTCTATTGGGAAGCCCACAAATTCTTGGGCACACACGTGGGCAAAAATAGGAGACCGGACTCTGGGCCTGTTCATGCTGGAGAGTAGGGGTGAGGCCCACTGAAAAAACTGGGGTTGGAAGCGTACTCAACGAAGACCTATGGAGGAAGTTTGGGCGCAGAGAGGAAATCTGCTTATGTGGGGGGGGACTTGAAATGTCCCCCTTGCAGCTGGGCTCTGGGTGGGAAGTCTCCTGTGTGTGAACTGACCCCACCCTCCTTAAGGTTTGGAATTTAAATCTAGTTTATGCCTTGGAGTTTAGGAATTCTCACACTTCAAAAAAAGGCACGTGATCCCAAATTATTTTCGGACTGGTGGCACCACTGTGGTAGCTGCAGCGTGGACGCCTGCACGCCAACCAGGCTCTGCCGCCCCCTGCAGATGACCCCAGCGCGCTGCAACCTCACAGGTCAGCACGAGGCACAGACACGGGTCCACGGTGGCAGGATCCAGAAAAGAAGAAATCAGCCCACGCCCCCCACCCAAGACGTGGCACTAGGAAGCAGCTGTGCAATGATAGAAACACGTTTAACATGTCAGTCAACAAATACCAGTGCACTGAATTCAGCAGTTAAACAGGATCGAATTGAAAATCAGTTCCAAAGTATCTTCCGGTTATGTGCATAAGGCACACCTGCAACATAGAGGCATGAAAGTTAAAACTAGGGAGAGAGGAAAAAACGCAACAAGCAACTTACGATGACAATGAAAGCCGTGGCGGTTCTGTTCACTTCAAATGAGCTGAAGATGTTATTGGGGAGAAAAGGCGCCAGTGCGATAGAAAAGGAGCAGCTCGCCAAGGAAAAGAGAAATTCTGGACTTTCCAGCACCCAGTAAGGCAGTTTTGGGACATGCTAGGAAACAAACGGATGAAATTATAAAGTCATTGATTTATCTACAGTCATATTGGCTGAGCTGGACAAAACACTTCCGATAACTGCTAAATAACACAAAACACATATTAGTAAGTATGTAAAATATCTGACCAGGCTAGTTGTCAAGCTTCCTCTCACAGTCACGTGTGACCCTGGGCCTGATTCTCAAGCACGAGTAGAATGTCACGGACACTGACGTCATAGTTCAAAGTGTATCTCACCGGTGGCAATCAATGGGATGTAGACCGTGTCCTCTAACTGAAGTGCAGTCGGCTCATCCTATCACCTTCGCAGTTAGCGAGAAAAGATCACCAAAGCCATTGCATCGCTATTTAAATCAGTAACAATTAGTGCAAAAACAATTCCATGGACAGTAAAACAAACGTTTAAGTAACCCAGGGGTCAAAGAAAATACAATAATCTTTATCCTTTTAAAAACTGGTTGAAAATGAAAAGATTACACATCAAACTTGCAGGATACCACTGAAGTAAGTCAGAGGGAGATTTTTATCTTTAAGTGTTTGATAAAAAAGACAAATATAGAGAAAGACTTAAAATAAGTGAATCGAGTCATTAATATATTGAAAAAAAGTAGTTAGATCAAGGAATGTAATAAATGAAATAGTAAAAATAAGAGTAGAAAATATTGAGGTGGGAAAGAAAAACAAAAAGGAAACAAAACAAAATTGGTTCTATGGGAAAACATAAAATAAGCTACACCGTTACAGTTGTAAGAGAAGGCTAATCTAATTGAACAAAAGGTAAAGGTAAAGAAAAAGAAAATGACAAAGTAAACATAACAAGAGATTTTTTTTAAGTGTGATATAATGCAATAAAGCTTTAAATTAACTTGCAATAAAATAAAGATATGAATAGACCTATAACTATTAAGTAAATTGTATTTATTATTTTAAAATATACCTTGTAATAGTATCAACAATAAAGTTAATTTAATCACATTTGATCACATCTAAATAAAAATGCCTACGTATAAAATAATATTGGAAGCATAGGGAAACATGTATTTAGCTCGCATTATTTATCTGAAGACATTATAATCTTCTTGCTTTGCTTGGTTTTACTTTCAGATCCACAGCTCAAGTCAGCTGACACATCGTGCGGCCTCGTTTAACATTCTGTTCAGAAGTGTGTGTTGAACCCCTTGCACGACAGTGGCCGTGCCCCCGCAGACCGCGCTCACGCTCACGGCCCGCACCCGGCCTCGCTGCCTGTAGGGGTTGCGGGGAACATCCTCAAGGTTGCGCACAGGGTCTCTCAAGCCTTAACTTCTTTTTGTTTTTCAAGACATCAGGAAGGGAGTTTTGATTTCAGACCCCTGAGTTCTGGATCCCGATTTGAGTCCTGACAACGTGATGAGACGCTGCCTAACTTTTATTTGACAGAAGCATGATTTTATTTAAAATGCCAACCAAACCCGCAACAGGACAGGTCTGTCAAGGATTCCAGATGCCCTCACCATCCTTTGCTGAACATCTGTCCTTTCCTCGTTCAGCGCCTCCCGCTCCTTGGCAATACGCTTACTTCACTGGGCAAATTCCCTGCTTGAGTCATCTCTGTCATTCTGAAAGACCCCGTTCATTGCAACCCAAGTCCGTGCTTGTAGGGTTCACTTACAGAGTCGGGGGGCCGCATGGGGACAAGTGGAAGCGTGTTTACGTGTACGTGTGCGCGACCACCCTCAGTTCCCACAAATCACGCAAATGGTCCCGAAGGAGAACCGGTGCTTTCCGCCCACACTGTCTTCACCCCGCCACCTTCCCGGTGTGCTCTTGTCTCCTTCTACAGACGGGCCCAATTTGCCTTCTCATCTCAAAAGTCCTGGGCTGTCAAGCCCAGTCAGTCTTAAGGGGACTCTGGGAGTTCCAGGCAGGAGGAAGATATATTAAAGTACCATTATTCAAGCCTAAAAATTGAATAGAAATGTTAACCAGGTTTCCCCACAGTGGGGGGGGGGTATGGCTCCCTCTTTTAATAACAGCCCGGTGACGTTCCTACAGGTAGCAGTCTGGTGCGACTCAGAGCACGTGCTGATCACAGGAAATGTGGGGGAAGGAGGACACCACCCCCCCCAAACACGCACGCGCAACTTTCTCTGCTCTGGTTTTAAACCCTTTGCATGTTTCCCAGTTTCAAAGGGAAGTTCGGGCATGAATGATGGCCGTGGCTCTTCCTTTAATTTGTGACATCTAATCCTTACTTTCGGCTTTATGGGTCACACCTCCCCGTCTCATTGCGCGCGCCCTGGCACAGTGCATCACGGCCAAGGGGATCCAATATTGTGTGACTTTTTTTTTTTAAAGGATATTAAAGGGCGGCAGAAGATAATGCCTGAAATACGTCAGTGTGGGCCCCGGGGGTGGGGGTCGGGGTTCTTCTCCAACCACGTGCATGGTGGAGTCTGGCTGCAAGAATCATGATGCCCTTTACGTATAAACATCCTTATCCAAATGGTCTCCTCTTTTGCCTGATACACACGTTCCCGTTGAGTGAAAGCCGCTTGCTTAAGCAACGTTGCTGTCTCTGTAGTCTGCTCAGGCTCGCTGTCCTCAGCAGGAGTCCGGCTCCGGGACTTGTTGCCTGAGATTTCCTACACAGCCTACGTGAAGCTCGCTCAGCTCCATGTGGTCGTGTGTCCATTTTAACCAGGGCAAGTAAGCAGGGCACGGGAGTCTGAGCCTCTCTCTCAGAACAGCTCCCCGATGCCTTGCTCTACTCACAATGCACGGACGATGAACTCTTTCCATGCTAGCCCCACGTGGGGACGGGAGAGCGCAGGAGCTTCCTTCAGTTAAGTAGGGAGAGAAGCACTTAAAGGGAAGCTCCTTAAATGCACGGGTCAATAGCTGGTTTACAGACAGCAGGGCATCTGGCTAATGTTGGGAGGGAGTGGGAGTAAAGAACGTGCTGTCACAAGGAGGGGAAGGGAAAGTGCTGTCCTGGTTTTGTGCTGAGTCACCACATTCGTTATTCGGAGACCAGCTCTGCAAGTGGCCGGTTTCACTAGTTAATGCATCAGCGAAACCAGTCGGCAAACCACAAACAACTGGGGGTGGATTTAACCGGTTCTAACAGAAGGTTTGGCAAAGCGGGGTTCTCTTTGTAAGAAGGGAAGACTGGACTGGAAGACAGCATGTGTCCTCCTGTGGATCCCCTTAGTTTGTCCCGAGCTTTTAACGCGGAAGCAGGGACCCCAGCTGAGACAGAGGGGTGAGCGAGGACACGCTGGGTTCTTTCATTCAACCTCAGCTCCCCTGGAGCCTCAGAGGCATCCAGACAGTGGGTGGAAAACAGATTCGAACAAGGAGGGGTCTCCATACTCTTCACTGTCGGAGACTGGTGACTGTAAAACTAAAGGAGGTTGTGTGTGCGGCACGTGGCATTATAGCAACTGTGGTGCGATCCTCGCATGTTAATCTAACTTAGACCCACTAATCCTGGGAACTGTGGGGCAGTTTGACCTGTGGACCAAACAGCTGCAGCGTTGTGCGGTTCCCCTGCAGCTGGCACAGAACTCCGGTGTAAGCAGGTCGGTTCCCAGTCTTCCTTTTGCGTGGTGACGTTGCCCACTGGTGCACAAGTACACGTCGTCACTTCAGACAACAGCCTGCGGGGTGGACGGTCAGCTGCCTTGGTGGAGGGCGAGGGTCGCTTCCATGTCCCAGGGCATTGAGACTCTCCTTAAAATGGACGCTTTTTCTTTGTCTCTGGAAAGGAGATGTTTTCCTTCTTCCTCTGAGGGAGGAGGAGGAGTTCCGACGCAGTACAGGGAGTGGAGGGGGCTGCGGAAGGAGGAGCGGCGTGTGCGTTCAGAGTTCCAGAGACCAGCTCCGCCCCTCTGTGGAGTTCAGGACCGAGTCACTGGTTTGATCCATCACAGTCTTTCCCAAGTGATAGCAGGTCTGCGGCGGGATCTGTGCAGAGCCCCAGGATTCCTCCACAGGCCCTCAAGGCAGTATAACCAGGCGACTGCATTCATCGCCGACTTATTACCTCTTCAAATGGTAGCGTCTCTGCCAGCCAGGTGCTGAGAGTGGCAATGATGTTAACGGGTAGTTCCTTCAGGTTCCCTCTTCCCAGAACGCAGGAGCCTGTGTAAGCAGATCACGGCTTCCACTATTCTCTTTCCTGGGGTGCATCCGCCTTGGTCCTCCGGACGTTGTAACCCCCCTGTTGCTGGAGTCTCCACTCTCCCACTCATGGGGGGCTCTCCCAGATCTAACTCTCCACAGCGTGTCCTGTCTGCCTGCTCCGTGCTCGGCGCACTAGCCTGCCGGTCCCCCTTCACATCTGAGTTCCCCTCAGGTCCGTCTGCGTGCACGCGCTCTGCTGCGCTCCCGCCCAGCGTCTTCAGGACCGAGAGGATCAGTTTCCTCACCTGTGTGTGCACGCCTTAGCTGTCCTTAGCTCCCAGCATACGCCTGGTATACTGGGGCAAATCCAAAGAAAAGAGAAAAAGGAAAAGCAGAATAAGGGATACGGAAGAAAGAATGAAAACATGCTCATCAAACAATACTGCTAGTGAATAAGGTTATGCCCACAAGGTCAGTTATGGCCACTATTGATCTGAAGCATCGGGGTCAAGTCAATAGTAAGTGCATATTGGGCTGTTCCCTACAACCTCAAAATCAGTTCAGTGTGACTGACCAATTAAGTCGGATCGCTGTGCTGTGGGTTGGATGCAGGTGTGTGCCCATCCCCTCAATAACTCAGCTAATCCCTGAAGCCCTCAGGGAATCCATTTACTCCTGGGTTAGAAAGTATACCAGGAATTCTGTATGGTTATTCAAAATTGCTTTCGTTTTGAGTAATCATCCTGAACTTTAATGGAAGTTGATAGTTTTGCCTTTAACACTGTAAAAAGGATGTTTGGGGTTTTGGGGGTTTTTTTCCCAATTAAGTCTTACAGTATGTTTGGTTTGGGCTTTCTTAAGCCTTGTATAATGGCCACATGTATAACCGATGCTCATTTTGAATATTGCATTGAGAATTCTGCCTAGTATCCACAGCGGGCGGTATTACAGTCATTGCATCCTCAGAAGTTATGACCTTTGCATTGAATGCTTTGCGACATCAAGGGAGAAAAGACGAGCAGGCACATGGGAATGCCTGGTCAGAAGAACTCGAACTTCCTCCTAATTCGGTCTTTCTTAGAGCAGTTATCCTTACCTCGTTACCCGCAGACTGCAGGCTCGCCCCGCGATACTTCCTTGGGCTGGCTCTGCGGTCTGCAGGAGCCCATGAGCAAGCCGGGAAGGCTCTCTGCTCCAGGGACCTGAGGAGAACAGCGGTGTGCTGGGCCACGTGATCATCCCCAACCCCACTGCCTCTCGCACCCCCACCCACGGACACACTGGCCACCCTGACGGCTAGGGCCCAAGAACATGCCAGCAAGAGGGCCTGTGCTCCCACGAGCCCCACCCACCGCTTCCCTCTGCAGCGAGGCTGGCGCCTCTCTGTCCTGGGGTCTCAGCACAAGAAGGCCCCCGAGCAGTCAGTCCCCAGGCCTGGAAGTCGCTGCAGGAGTGGGGAAATCTGTCGGGTGAGCCACTGAGTGAAGTTTTCCCACTCGCTGAACAGCTATTCCCGAGCGCCCGCTCTGTGCCAGGCTCTGTTTAGACACGTACGCTGCGGGAGTGGACCCACGGACAGAAGCCCCGCCTCCGCGAAACTGCATGCCACTGCAGAGAGAGACAGACAGTGGGGGCAGTAAGTGACACCGCGCGTGAGGAAGGGACAGGGTGACGGAGAAAAAGTAACCTGAAAAGAACACCATTGTTCTTTTCACCATTGTAAAGGGGTGGGAAAGTTTCAGTGGAGGCTTAGTGAAAGGTGACTTTTTCATTCTTCAATTATTTTTACTTCACTTTCTTCCTGATTTTTAAAGACCTTTTTGTTTCAGGGACTTTGAAACACTACTGTTCGGGGGTTATTTGTTGCCACAATATAACTTAGCAAAAGCTGACTGATACATTTAGAATCTTAAGTGCTCTCACAAAAATGCAATAGCATGGTTTTGAGACAGAATTCTCATGCACTTTTCGTGCTTCGGTGTTGACTGTGAACTTAGGAAAACGCACGAATTCCTGCACAGGCCTCATTAAGTGACGGGACGAGTTGGAAGCCATTTGAGGGTGCGCAGTCTGGGGCTTACGGTGAGAACGAGCGAGACGGAGGGGGGAGCAGAGGTCTCACGCTGCGGCCTCGTGCCTTCCTCCTTCCCATTCCTCTCAGAGGACAAAGTGAAGGAGGACAGACCCATGTCCCAGGTCCCAGGGCTGCCTGGAGCAGAGACTCAGAGATCTGAGCCCCTTAGCCAAGACTGTGCCGATGGGGGGCTAACCCCTGAGACTTACAGATGAAGCGAGGGGCGGCCAGCCTGAGTCCGAGACCCCCGAGGAGTGGCCAGCCCTGTTTCACATGCTTCACGAATCCCTGAAAATTCTGCTCTGGTGGGAAGGACATTTTGGCTCCGTGTCAGCTGACATTTGTCCTGCTCTTGTCCCTAACTAGTTCTGTGACTTTGGGCAGAACGATGGCCTTTTTGCGCTTCAGTACTTTTCATCCATTAATTGGGAACAGTGACCGCTGCCTCAGAACCTGGCCCGGCAGGCTGAGTGAGGTCTCGTGTGAGGCCGTGTTTATGCCACCTCGCTGAGTGAGCCCGGATTCAGGGCACCCCGGAACCCTAACAGACGCGATCGGCAGTAAGCCCTCCCTCTGTGCATCGGGGCCCTTCCTCCTCCAGAGGCTCCGGGGCGCCACAGCGTGACCTGTGCAGGCCTTCCTGCCGGGCCTGGACCACGCTGGCCACGCGCCTTGGAGTCCCACCTCATCTTCTTTTTCTCTGTTATCCCCACTGTTTAAAAACAATGGGACCACACGTGGGGCTTTAAATGTTTTTCTAGTTAATGAGGCAGCTGGGCGCCTTCTCCCCTTCAGAGGACGTGTTTCTCTGGGGATGACTTCCTCGCGGCCACATCCTCCGTCTGGGGGTGATGGCAGCCTTGGAGGACAACGGGCAGGGCGGCCCACCGAGACCGCAGCCCAGGGAGGACATGCTGTGTCTTCTCACCCCCAGCGGTACTGAGATGCGCTGGGTGGAACCGTTAAGGTGCGC
Source organism: Desmodus rotundus (assembly GCF_022682495.2). Lineage (NCBI taxonomy): Eukaryota > Metazoa > Chordata > Mammalia > Chiroptera > Phyllostomidae > Desmodus > Desmodus rotundus. The sequence goes on along the minus strand of NC_071398.1, from coordinate 54,313,013 downwards.
GATGATGTGACGCACCTGGGCACATCCATGGAGGAAAGGTCCCAGGGGCCGTGTTGTCCGATCTGGCACCCGTATCTGGTGGCCGCCTCCGGGGGAGTGGTCATGGAAGCACGCCGGGTAATCTCTGGGACTCAGCACATGGGTAAAACCCTGCAAGGACACTTGGTCAGGAGGCCAAGTCCAGGAGGCCGTGGCCTGGACTCGACCGCCCTGCAGGCGCTCGGCCAGCCCTGTTTGTACCCGAAGCGGGTGCCCCCACTCCCCGCGCCACTGGCAGCTGTGGGCGCCAGGGGAGAGGTTAGAGCAGGCACCTTCACTGTGGATGGGGACGGCATTCTACACTGGCACACTTCAGTCTCCACCAAGACTCAACAGTGACAAAAAAATGACATCTGAAACCCTGTCAGAGAATGAAATTCCAAGTCCAGGAGGAAGAAAAGTCTGACAGAATGTATTTTTGTCTCGAAGCATCTGTGTACCGAGCGGCACACAAGTATGTGGGGATGGACTGAGACAGAAGGGGCTTAAAGTAGAATCTGCACGGAGCTGATTTTACCTGGTTTTTACTTTCTCTCCCACATGTTTCCCCCATCACGTCATGGTGATTTGCTAAACGAAGCTGTCTTCAGACCTGCTGAAGTCACGTCAGATGTGCTCAGAGCCGCCCACGCAGAGCAGGACTGCCGGGAGGCGGGGGCCCCATCCCGGGACCCCCTGCACCTGGGACCCCCCTTCACCCGGAACCCAGAGCTGCTCCCGGCTCCACGCACGCGGCGCCTCCTGCTCACGCCGCCGTGTCCTCCGAGGAAAGCCTGCAGATGGCCCGAGGGGGGGCCAGATTTTCATTTTGCTTAATACGTGTGAGCTTTTTCTGCCCCTCTGCAGAAAATACACATAGAAGGAAAAAATAAGGAGATCAAAAAATAATTATCAGAATGGATAATAAGGAAGATATTAGATTCATACATTTAAGCTTCTTCCCAAGGCTAAGCTTGTAAATTAATTATAGTTCCAAATAGAGTTCTTCCTGTACAAAAGTTTAAAAGAGAAGACTAGCTTTTCATGTGTTTTGCTTTCATTTCACGTGTATTTCTTTTTCTTTCTTTTAATGAATCTCAAATCCAGGGATCTGCATGGGGTCCCTGTGTTTCTGGTCTTGTTCTCAGCCAACTGCCAGTTAATTAAAACTAAATATGTTAATATATGCTTTAAATTGTTCTGACAACGTTCGATGGTAGTGACAGCCAGCTAGCTAGCCTGACTGTCGGGCTGACTGGCGGAGGCGGAGGCCGGCCAGGAAAGGTTGTTGCGTAGCCTCCCCTCCTGCGGCTTCCCCCCACCAGCAGTCCTAGGAGATGGGTCACCAACAATATGTCGCTTAATATAGCCGTTGGGAAGGGGACCTGCGGCCTGTTCACTGTGCTCAGCGACAGTTTGCGAAAGAGGAGGCCAGGAATCAGGCTCGTTACCGGGGCGCCAGTTGTGCTTGTTACCACCGGCTTGGTGACCAAATGTTCCACAGTTGTCACATCACACGAGGGTTCCGTTACCAACGTAATAGCGAACACGGTCACACGAGAAGCTGCTGATTGGCCTGCCTCACCAAGGAAGGCCACTCTTGTCTCTGTTGTGACTCGTCACCACCTCGACAGCGGGCTGCACGCAACTTGACCACTCCCCTCGCGAGAGGAGCCTCCTGCCTGCGCTGCCCGGCTCCTGGGAGGTTTGCCCCTCGGGGCCCCTTTCGTTGCGCTTGTCGGCCGTCGGGGAAGACCCACGGTGAAGACGTGAGACCGCCCCGCCCCGCCCCTCCTGGTCTGAGAGCCAGACTCCGTCCGTCCCCCCCCCCCCCCCCAGCTGAGCTGGAGACACGCCAGGTCTGCGTGGCGCTCGCTTACCCACTGTCATTTCTGGCAGGAAGAACAAGCAGCCTCTCGGTGTCAGCTGGTGTCATGTGTTTTGCAGGAGGCTCCGCTGTTGGGCAATCCGGAGAGGATAAAGGAGAGGAGGCCAACCCCTGCTGTGGCCTCGCTTCCCTGAACTGCCAGGGTGGAGGGCAGGAAGCTGCCCCCGGGCCCAGGTGAGCTGAAGCCATCTTCCCCAGCGTCCTTCGGGCCCTGCACTTTGGTTGTCTCCTAAAAACTGGACAACATTTCACGTGGTCCACGTGTTTCCAAGGAGCAGTCCCTTTATTTTGAAATGTACTCACGTGTTATCACCTGGAAGTGGACTTGTTTGCCAGGGAGCAGACGCCCACACAAGCGCCCGCACCGCCCTGTCTGGTGACCAGCGACTTCGCAGGCAGAGCAGCAGCCTGGCCCTCGCCAACTCGTTTTCCGGCTCGTGCTTGTTGAACAGACACCACTGAACAAAGAATAAAAAGGACTCAAAAATCACCTGCCACTGAGAGTTTAATTAAACTGACGCATCCTTCAGACACAAGGTGACAGGAGACATTAATTTTGGAGATCAAGGCCATGGCATCATTCGAGTGCAGTTAAAAATAGCATTCATTTCGCAGGGGCAGCGTAAACCCTTACACTGTGTAACATGGGCTGGCATCTGCGACTTACTTTTCCTCTTTGACGTGGGGTCGCCCCATGCCCCTGCTAATTGTTAGGGTTCATTCCTTCAAATTCCAAGTGGAGCGGCTCTTTCAGCCCTGCCTGCTGGTACGCCCTGCACAGTGTGGAGATTCGACCAGCTTTGTGGTGGCAACAGCGCCCCCGTGAGGCGTCACACCTCCCCGAAGCCATCGGCAGAGGCGACGCCCTCTGCAGGCACCTACAACAGCCAGAGGCCAGGCCGTGGCACTGGCAGAACCTGGACCCGGACTCACACCGCCTGCTTTCCAGCTGAAGAGCCTCACAGGCCCTAGGTGACCTCAGGCCACATTCTACACTGTGCCTCTGCATCCCCATCTGCAGGTGGGTAGAAACACTTTTTGTTTGCATTAAATCTAAATGAATAGGTTTAGGGTACTTGGAATGCCAATTGACACACAAGAAGTGCTCCAAAAATTTAACTGAGATCGATGTTGTTGTTATTGGAACACAAGTGAAGGCTTACTGAGCATGATCTCAAACAGTTGAGAACTAAACGGGCAGAAATGAACGCTCCTGACAAGGTGCAGTGCAGTGCAGCCGTCGGGAGCGCCGGGCCTGCAGGAGGGAAGCCCTGACTCCATACCAACCTGCCTGGAGAGGACGGAGACGGACCTGGCACCTCTGCATACATCCTGGTTGCACTTGGGTTTGGCCTTATGAACCCGTACACCACAGCGCCCCTTATCCTTGGTCCTGCTCACGATGGTTTCTGTTACCCCTGGTCACCCCTGGGCTAACACATCCAACGAAAAATCTGTACGTTGTACATCATGCCCCATTCCACGCAGTGCGGTGGCTTCCCAAGCTGCCCAGCTCTGCTCTGCTCTGCTCTGCTCGGGGTGCAAGTCAGCCCGTGGCTGGCACATCCTTGTGGTCGCCACAGTACTAGCTGGTGTTTGGAGGGGGGGGGGGGGAGCAACCACATTCATATAACTTTTATTACAGCATATTGTTGTAATTGTCCCATTTTGTTATTAGTTATTGTTGTTAATCTCTTACTGTGCCTAATTTATAAATTAAACTTTATCATAGGTATATAGGTAAAAGAAAAAAATACCACATATACAGGGACTGGTACCATCCGCGGTTTTAGGCATCCACTGGTGTCTGGGAACTTCCATCCACCGTTACTCTTGTGGGTGGAAAAGAGGTAAAACTGAGTTCTGGACGTTGTGGCAGAGTCAGAGGGCCGAGAGCCTGGTGTTGACTGGAAGTTCTCCCATGCTGGCAACGTGTGTGAGGCGTTGGAGGCACTGCCACGCAGATATCAGGAAAGCCACTCAGAAACGGTGCTGAAAGGGGGGCACGTAGGGGCCAGTGCCCATGCATAGGACTGTAGCTGATAAAGGCAACCAACAGGCATGCTCCTTCAGGGCCGAGAATGGGCTGCGGCACTAGAACGTACAGGTCTCAACAGAAGACGGTGGAGAGCTGTTTACTGAGAAGAAAAACGTGGCAATTAACAAGATCTGGGGCGACCTATTTACAGAAGCTGCGTACAAAATTTTTATTCCTGTCCCTGAAAGTAGCTTGTCTGTGGTCCTTTGGATACAGGGTCTGAAAACTTGGCAGGTAGGAAAACTTTAGGTTGGGGGACTTCAGGGAAACGCAGGTTAGTAGATTGTGACTGGAACTGTAGCCTGCACCGCGAGCATCCGGGGCGGAGAAGCTTCCCTAGCGCTCTTTGAAAGGGACTCCAGTCAGTGAGCCTGCATTCCCTGGGTACCATTCACGGATCTGTCAGGCCCCCTCCCCCGCTCCCCTCACCCTGCAGGTATTCCCACCCAAGTTCAAGCAGCTGCGTAGATGTGCCCGTAACCTGGCGTCAGGTTGGAGGCTGACCCCTGTTTACATATAATCAGAGAGGGTCCAGATGCTCCTAGGGACCTGCCCACTTTGAGGCTGTGATATATCTTCCACGTGGCCCTGCTGGGGCCCTGCCTTTCTTCATGCTGGACTTCAGGCTGGGGCTTTGACCCCCACACCCTGTGCTCCCGGAGCCCCTCCCTTTCAGGACCTGGTCCCCCAACCTGTCTGTGGCTGTGCAGGTGGAGGAAGGTGACAGAGAAGGGCCATAACCACACCAGGCCCACCGGCAGGGAGCTGGTCACCAGTGTGGGGAATGTAGGACAGACGCGTGGGAAGCTATGGGACGATGGTCAGGCAGGTGACGCACAGTGCTTCGTGGCACAAGGCGGCGTGAGCAGAAGAGGGGCAGGCCCGTCAGGGTGGCTCCCCGGAGACCACGGGGCCTGGGTGGGGGCTCAGACGGGTTCTGGCGTCAGGCAGGAGAGAGGTAGGTGTTCTGCATTAGCTGGATGAAACACAAGTGAGAGAAACGATCGGAATTAAAGTGGAGGGACAAGGGTGACTGTCGGGAGGGGTGAGGGGAAGAAAGAAAGGGCAGAAGGGAGTAGAGACTAAACTAGAGGCTGGTGTGGAAAATCATGCATTGAAGTTGGACAGGGGCCCCGTTGAACAACTGGCCGTCTATTTAGTTTTTCCACATCACAGCCCCAGAATAAAATGAAAGAAACAGAAGCTCACGGCAGTGGAGACACAGCTTTGGTTTTTCCTACGACCATCTCGGCCGCGTGGGCACAGCAGAGCTGGGCTGACGAGTTCAAACCGGAGATGAGCTGCACAGCCTCGGGACTGGGCCACCCTCCGCGCTTCGCCTCAGCGAGGGCAGCGCTTTCACCGTCCCGCAGCCCGGCCTCCAGCAGGGGCGGCTGGGCCAGCTGGTTTGACTTCACCCTGGCGCTCTTGCCGGCTCACTTGGTGAATCAAACAATAATCCTTTAGTTAGTGGATCGATAACAAATTAAGAAGCAATTAAGGAGAAATGAACAAACTTAAAAACTTACATTGATCTGGTAGTCAGGCTTTTTCCCCTTTTAGAAAACCAAGATTTAAAAACAATGAAACCATCGCACTGTTCTTGCTTTCTTCCTGTTGGGGTGCAAAACTTTAAAATAAAAAGTGGGGAAAAGACAGCAAACATATCAAGGACTCTGTGTTAAAACTCAAATGCCACATAGCGTAATTACATTTACGTTGGGATAGTAGCATCTTCTCTTCCCACTGATTTAAGCAAATAGCTAAGTGCTCACACATGTAGTTTTTGGAAATAGCTGTGCCTATGGAGAGCTGCTAAAGAATAAGAATCAATTTCCCAATAATCATTGCACTTGTAAAACTATCACTTTCAACCAAGATCATCTCAGTTCCAACCCATCTCCAAATAGCCAAAGCTTAGAAACACTATTTACTTCATCAAAACAAACGAAAAAAAATTTTTTTTTAAACAAGAACTCTCCCTGCGGTGTCCAGTTTTTATCTTTTTCAGGTCTAGTAATTATGGCTGCAAGCTGGGAAATAGAAATACGTACTTTGATATATTTCTCCAATGAAACACTGCCTAACCTTTGAGAGATTGTTTAACCCCACTGTGGCTTTGAATGCACCTCCGTCTGAAAGGTGAGGGGGTTGCTGCTTACCTGCGGGAAGCGTCTGGTGCCAGTGCGCGAGCACAGGTCTGCTAAGTGCTGGGAGGAGAGACGAGACTCGGTGACACAGTGGGATTGGTGAAGCAGATCTTTAGTTCCAGGATCACATCCTCATCGTGGTCATCTCGAGAACTCTCTCTGAGGGAGAAGATGGCCCTTTTCCTGAAATGAGTCACACGCAATGACATTAAAGGAGCCAGAGAGGTGCAGATGCGGACCTCACAGGTGTCTTCTCAGGGAGGGCCCGGGAAGAGCACGTGGCCCCGAGGTTTGTCTCCAGGGGGCACACGTGCCCCTGCGCCTGCTGTCGGAGAGAACGGCAGATGGCTACTGAGCATTACTGACGAGGGGTGTTGAGGGCACGCTTGGGCGCCCACTGCAGCAGGTGCTGTTACCTACCGCACATAACCGATTGCCTCCTCGGTTGGAGGTGCTTCCTCGGACGGTGTCGGCCATCTTTTCTTCGTTTCACACGTCCTCCTCCAGGGGGAGGCGTCATGTGGAAGCACGCGGGGTGCCTGCAGACCCGTACGCCACCGGCAATGCCGTGAAAATGGGTGCTCACCGACGCATACTTGACTGCTAATCCTGATTTCACACATGCAGAGTCGCATGAGAACGCAACGGATGCCCACCGCAGCTCTGCCCCGTCAGACCCTCGGGAGCTGCACTTACTATCAGCAGGCTCCGGCGCGGGGGCCGGGGAAGCCCAAGCAGAACGTGTGACCACATTTCCGGTTGCTCCCGAGAATCAGGGCTGCGGTTGTGGCATTACTGTCTTGTTCCTAATCTCCAGACTGAGCTTGGAGCATCAGACCACCCACAGTTAAACTCAGAGGCTGAGGAGACATGTTGCATCTCACCTGCACACGCGAGATGCACTCAAAGGCCAGAGGCCGCCGAAGCACGGGAGGTCCAGGCAGAGACGCCGCACACAGGCCGGGCCAGGTGCGAGCCCACCTGGCAGAACGAAGAGAGGCCACTGGGGCAAACACAACCGAAGCCCTGGTTGGACCTTGCTTTTATGTTTATATAAAAGGTTCCTGGTAAGGTTAGAAAGTCCGGATAAAGTGCATGTTTTACTCGTACAGAGTTTAAAGATAGGAATTGTCGTCAGGTCCCCAGGTCAGCCCTCAGCCTCTCATGTGACGACATTTAACAAAACCGCAGGTGTGACGGACACCGAAACATACGCGTGGGTGCAGGGGTCGGCACGGGGGCCCAGGGTGTGGATGGAGAAGGAAGCTGTGCAGACTGGAATCTGAAAACCAGCCAGAGCCCGCCTTGACCTTCATAAATGGTGCCTAACACCCCTAACAGCCGCCAGTGCAGATGTCTGTGCGTGTGTGCACGCCGTCTCCACAGTTTGGACCGAGCTCTTCTCATAGTGAGGAGCCCACGACAGTCCCAAGTAACCAAACCCAGAGCATTCTTCACCCCCTCCCAACAGCCCCCTTTCAGCATCTCCAACACAGAACTGTGGCCCAGAGGAGCAGAACGGGCATGGACGGCTGGTGTCTCCAAGGGTAACGATGAGGAGGTTTGATGCTCTTAAAGATTCTCAAAATGTGAGAGTTGATTAAAATATGTTTTCCAGTGTTCAGATGTGAGTCCGTGAGATTCGTGTCCACACACGTGGTAGACAGACACGGAAGCCGTGCAGGAGTCTCCAGCTGGGCCTGCATGCCTCCCACCCCTGCCGGAAACGCTGCCGCCTATTCGTCTCCGTGCGTGTTGAGTCAGAGGCTCGGGCACAGGGAGACACACACACCTGAAGGTGGTGAAATGATGCTGTTTTCGTAAGGAAATGTGTGCAGCAGACAGGACAGCAGACAACCCCGCAGTGACCGTGAGGAGGACACGGCAAACCTGGATGGTGCGTGGGGGATGCTGGGCACGAAAGTCATGCAGAGATCTAACAGTGGTGTGCAGGCAAGGTCACAGCAGAGGGTCCCCCATGTTTGGGAGAGAAATGCCCAGAAGTGAGACACTAGTGCCAGGGCACATGGGCATGGGGCCGAAGGAAAAAGTGTGTGCTTCATCTCGTGAGGGCATGGCAGCCGTTGACAACACGGCCGCGATCACGCCAAACCCAGTGAGCCCAGGAAACAGACCAGGGGACCGGAACTGGAGACAGGACGTCGAGAGGCCACTTTCTTCCCTTTAAAGCTACTTGCTCTTCCTGTTGTATTCTCTTTTCTCATCCTTTTATTTCTCTTCCCTTGAAGAGACAAGCAAAAATGATTTACAGTCCTCACTGCTCGGTACCCACAGTCCATCTGTCTGGTTAAACCAGAGCAGAATGTGTGAGAGTGTTTGTATTTGGGGAGAGATGTGTGGGCTCTGGGCTCGGGCACCAAGGAGACCATCTATGTAGAAACCCACATGCTGCTCAGGAATCAACTCCACTGTCTGCGCCCTCATCCTGCTCGAAAATGCTCCTAGGGATTCAGCTTAAACCCCTTGTCTTCTTTTTTAAAGAAGTCCATTGTTTTTGCGATGAATATTCACAATCCCCGTGCCCACAAAGGACAGCCAGTGCATCCAGAAGTGGAGCCGGTAAACAGCCACTGGCAATAGAAATTTATGGAATTAGAAGAGCCGGACTGGTTAAAATACATGACTGCATTCATTGTTGCAAAGTGATTGGATTCATGTCTCATCAAATTTACATTGTGAAGACTGAATATAGTATGATTAGGCATTATTTTAACAACTACATTAAAATACAATTTAAAATGAAATGGCCCTTCATATCATACTAATATCAGTGTTTTAAATAACAAAGGGAATTTTTTTTTTAAAGGAAAGGATTAGCATTTTGTTTCAATCAGTGCAAGCAATGAGATTCCAGTTGGGGTCTCAAAGATTCAGGGTGTTATTAATATTCCAGAGATGCATTTGTGTTGCCTCTGGGTACACTGAAAAGCCACTTAAACCGCACTTAAAACAGCACTACAGGATCCAATTGATGTGCATCAACCATTTACAATAAAACTTGATTATTATAAAGGCATGCGCATTTGCATAATTACATGTTTGATTTTTTGATAATGCAGCACACAGGATAAAATGTTGCTTCGTGGAGAAACACGGCATCAGAAAGCGCCATCTGCTGTGTGAGGCACCGCTCGCCGGTCACAGCGGAGAAGGCGGGTTTCCGAGGAGCAAACCGGCGCGGCCCGGGCTGCGTTTGCACAGCCGCTGCGCTGCCGGATGCTGCCGAAAGGAAGGCGAGGTTCAGGCACGACGTGGTGTCAACGAGAGCCGCGTGGCCGCAAACAGACACGAGTGCTTTCGCGTCTCTGGCACAAGACACGGGAGCTGTGGACATCTGTCTCTATGATGTCATCCTTGCATGTGGTAAACTCGGATTCTGGCTTCTCCATTTAGATGTGAAACCCTGTACGGTAACTGCTCCTGAGCAGGGTCATCCTTGGAGAGGCGCCCTCGCCTGCAGCGGTGGCACAGACGGAAGGAAAGAACCCCGTGTTCCTCCTGCATGAAAACGAAAGCCTGCGGAGACAGCGATGATCTTGGACAGGGGAATTATAGATGATTTTCTCTTTTCTTCCTTGTTTTTCTCTTAAGTAGTCTTCCTAATTTTTTCGTAGTGCACCTTTAAAAACTGTATAAAATAAAAACTCAAAAAGCGTAAAAGAATAAAAATTGGCAATCCATTTTCTAAAAGAACTGTTTTTAGGACAAGAAACAAAACTAAGAGAATACACGCCAAAAAAGACTAGCACATGAAACAAACTTTCAGAACGCTCTGCAGAGCACTCAGCACACGCAGGCAGCCCCTCTGGTCACGGGGGCGGGGGTGGGGGGATGCTGTCTTATTGGGGAGGTTAAGCTGCCTGTCTGGAGGGCTCAGCATCCAGAAAGGAGGCACACTTGTAAGAGAGACAGTGGCCTCTTCAGAACCCCACTAACTCAGGGCCTACAAGAATGATTTAAAACCCCAGATATTCTCATCCAGGCCTTTTGCTCTGTGAGCCCCCAAAGTGGCCTGACTTAAGGAATCCTACAGACGAAGAACAAGTGGTAAATTAGGGAAATTCGGAATTAGTGAAGTTGAGATAAATTAATTCGGTGCCCTACTGCTGGTTTCAGGCCCCCCGAAACTGAAATGTGACTCTCACCACAGATGTGTTATTACAGAGGAGCGGGGGGGGGGGGGTGAGGGCTGGGGCGGAGGTCGGGAGAGCCTATAGGGGATAGATTTGAATCCGGCCGCCCAGCTCACCACAAAGATGTGTTTGTTAAGGAAGGAAAATGGACCACGTGTTGCTTCTGGTGATGCTGGCCTGACTTACAGCCCTGGAAGACTTTGGCAGGTGGAATGCTGGCCTGCATGCATGCTTTTGCTCCCACAGCCGTACATGCTGGGGACAAGCCTGATGGCAACAAAGGACATTTTCAGTGGGGCTCCCTGCAGGAAAGCCGCCGCCGTTTAGCTCTGAGTGGCCCCGCGTTTCTTCCCGGATGACAGAGCAACAGGAGAATGTACAGAAACAACCACAAAATCTATTTTTACTGAAAGTACGAAACACATTTTTTAAAAATAATTTTCTGACTGAGGCCAATGGGACTTGCAGCCAGCCCTCTAGACACTGAGACAGAACTGCGAGGAGGCGCGGGAGGGCCGAGGGGCCGAGGGGATGCAGAGCTCGGAAATCCCCAGGAAGCCTGCATTGCTGCGAGGAGCGCCGTGGGTGCTGAGCAGGGGCTGCTGGGAGCTGGGCTGATCTCCCAGGACCTGGGTGGTGGGGGAGGCGGAGTGAGAGGTGAGGAATGTCCCCAGTGGGGCCCAAAGGTCAATCTTCTAATGCTCCCGTGAAACAAACGAATAAGAAGTAAATAAACAGGTCAATGAAAGTACCTTCCCAAAAGAGTCAAGAATCTTGAAGGCAAGATCTGGACACGCGTAGGTGAGAGGCGGGGCAGCCACTGGGTGGGGGGGGGGCCAGGTGAACACAGGTGTGGCTGGTGCCTCTGCTGAGCCAAATGAGGTTCTGGAAGAAAGACGCCATTGTTTAAGGAAATATCTACCTGCGTAGCAACAAAAGCCATCTTTGACCTATAAAGACTTGAAGGGTACATTGCTCCTTTTCTTTCCCCAAGAACCTCTGGCTGTTACCAAGTCCAGAAAAATGTAAATCATTCAATATGAGTATCAAAGAATAACCGCAGCACATAAAAGAACACTACAAGGAAAAGCGTCCTTAAAACTAGCCAACTTTTCTACAAGTGAAGAAACTTCACAGGAAAAACTATCCACAAAGCAGGTGAAAATTATAACCCAATATTATAATAATACTGAAGCAATTGCTGTTATAGCAGAAAACCACAAAACATAGGAGAAATTGTGGAAATCTTGCTTAGACCAAAGGTGTCAAAAATAGGAGAAAGCAAAGTAGTTCTGGCAGCACTCGGGGAAAAAATAGATAGAATGAAAACATTTCAGAAACGAAGACTAATTATTAGCACGTAAGGGAATAGGCTTTGACGAGAGTAAAATATGGAGGATAGAAACCAGAAAAGCAAACAAAGTAAAACAAATGAAAAAAATGTAAAAGTAATCAGAGAGAAAAAATAGTGACTATAGAAGGTAATCAAAGGGGATCCAATTACTGCATTGGTAAATTTCCCCCAAAAAAGAAAATGAAAGAGTAAAACAAACAAAAAAATGCCACAGAATTTCAGAAACCTTTCCTGAACTGGGAGGAGACTTGAGTCTGCGCGAGGAAGGCGCACTGGGAACACTGACCCGGAACGATCAGCGATGAGAAGCGGTTTAAAATTCAGCCCACGCTGCGTGTTCGTCGAGTGAGTTTCCCAGATTGTCGTGCCGATGTTGCCCACATATCCAGCTAAGTCTTCCCTACACATGTTACTTCTTTTGCAGTTGTAAATGGGGTTTTACATTGTTTAGTGTTTTCTGCCTGGTAGTTGTCTGTGTTTATAAAAGCCATAAAAATAGAGGTAGATTAGTTCAATCCATATCACATAGTTCTTTCATGTTTTTTGTAGACTTCGGTCACCCTCCCGCAGTTGTGGCTCACAGGTAAACAGTGACAGAGTTACCTCTTCAGTTACACTTCCTATCTTCAGTGTCAGAGTGGACACTTCCCGCGTACAGTCAATAACCTCGGTCCTGCCTGGGGTGGAAACGGGTCTCTCGTCTCCCCTAAACTGTGATGTTGGCATGGAATCATCCCAGAGACAGGCTTCAGCCAGAGTAGAATAGTTTTAAAAAACAAAACAAAACCCAGAAACAAATCCCCGGTGATGGGAACAAATTTTCCTCCACCTTGTCGGCTATATCGTGTGTGTCCTCTGTTCTTAATTACTTTTTGTTCACTTGCGCTGTGTTGGATCAAAAGCAGTGAATTGGAGGCCCCTGCAGCTGGTGTCTTTCTAGCTCTCCATGAATTCTGCAAACTCTGCTTTATTATTATTGCTGCCATTTTAACACATATATGAGGTCTGTCCGGAAAAAATCCAGCCGTTGTTAATATAATGAGAACAGTTTGTGTGACATCTGTGTGACCTGGCAGCCAAGGAGAGTGGTCTGGGATGCGCATGTGTGAACAATGACGACTTCACTGTACTAGTCACTGGGGTGGTAGACGCTGTTGAGTGAGCAGGTGTACTGTGTGGTTGTCACATTCAAAATGAGCAAGTGGAGCAACGAATCTGCATCAAATTTTGCGTTAACCTTGAAGGTTGCTCCACGGAAACTGGATGATTTTAGAAGGTTTTCAGTGACGATGCAGTGAGTGCGGCACAAATCAAAGTGGGGCACAAACGCTTCAAAGGTGGTCAGGAGCCTGTTGAAAGTGGCCCACGTTCTGGAAGGGGTGGTCGGGAGCCTGTTGAAAGTGGCCCACGCTCTGGAAGGGGTGGTCGGGAGCCTGTTGAAAGTGGCCCACGCTCTGGAAGGGGTGGTCGGGAGCCTGTTGAAAGTGGCCCATGCTCTGGAAGGGGTGGTCGGGAGCCTGTTGAAAGTGGCCCACGCTCTGGAAGGGCTGCAGCAAGCAGAGCACCTGAGGCTGTCGAACGTGCACAGGCTGCAATGACAAAGGTCAGTGACTGACGGTGCGAGAACTAGACGCTGATCGGGGGATTCCAGAAACTGCCGTGTCTGAGATTTAGACACAGGATCTTGGCATGAAATGTGTCGTGACAAAACTCATTCCATGGCTTCTCCTACCAGAGCGGAAGGAACATCGTGCTGCGGCTGCTACTGACTTGATTCAAAGCACTACCAATGAGCCAGATTTCCTCAAGGTCAAAACCAGAGGTGAATCGTGGGTGTCCAGCTCATATGACCCAGAAACGAAGGCCCAGTCATCCCAATGGAAGACGTCTGGTTCTCCTCACCCAAAGAAGGCGCAGCAAAGTCACAGCAAGATCAAGACCATGTTAACTGTGTTTTCTGATGGGGAAGGTGTTGTCCATCACGAGTACACCCCATCAAGGCCAAACAGTTAATAAGAAACACCACCTCAATGTCCTTCATCAGTTGAGGGGTGCAGTTTGACGAAACGGCCGCAGCCGTAGGCAACTGGTGATTGGCAGCTTCATCACGACAACGCACCTGCTCGTGCATCACAGCTCGTGCAGAGTTTTTTTGCAAATCATCAAATCACCCAGGTGACTCAGCCCCCGTACAGCCCAGATTTGGTGCCCTGTGATTTCTGGCTTTTCCCAAAACTAAAATGTCCTTTGAAAGAGAAGAGATTTCAGACCATTGATGAGATTCAGGAAAATAGGACAGGGCTGCTGACGGTGATTCCAACAAAGGACTTTGTGGAGTGTTTTGACCAGTGGAATTGGCTCCGGGAGAACTGTGTGAGGAGCCAAGGTGCCTCCTTTGAAGGGGACTGGGGCGTCATTGTCCTGTGTACAATGTTTCTTGTAGCTTGTGTCTTCTCCATACATGTCTCTCTTGCATAACGTGTGGCTGGATACTTTCTGGACAGACCCCATATGTTCACGCGCATACGTACACATATACACACATGTATAAAATATACATAAGTCTTCTGTTTGTACAGTTTCTTTAGAGAACACTAATAGCATATTCCAAATGAAATATAATCTTAGGAAGGAATCGTTTAGCACAAAGCTAGTCAGGATATTCTCTCTTCTGAGGATGAATTTTTAAATGTCAAACTTCAGGTATTCTCGGTTCCAAGCCGCTTTCTGTTTTATTCTCATGCAAAGGTCAGCAGGGAGAGATGCTAATGTGCCCGTGAAGGCTGGTGTGGGTAATGGCATGATAGTCCCAGCGTGCGGGAAGGGCCGCTGACTTTGAAATGAAGATTCGCCCCAAAGTGGCGCTGGCTTCTGCTCCGCACTCTCTGATCCTACATGCCACTTCGGGCAGCGCGCGCTCCGGCAGTCCAGAAAAGCACTCACAGGACGGTCAAGATCTTCAAGTTCTTCGACAGGTGATCACTCGTCTGCCGGGTGGCAGGGGCTCCGGCAGCGCCCACGGTGTCTCCGTCAGTTATGCAAAGCCTTGGCGGAGCCAGGTAGAAGAAACAGCAAGGAGCGAAGAGCGATAGCGTAACTAAATGGACGTACAGTTCCAATGACGGAAATAAGCAAGACAGATGAAGACTGAATGCAAGATCGATAAAGACAAGGTCGGCCAGGGAACCCCCCCTCCCCGCCCCCTGCCAAGGGCAGATGAGGCCTCTAGGGGACCGTGGAGAGCACTGCGCGACCAGCTGAGATGAGAAGGAAGCCGACTCGTCTGAGGAAGTGTCAGGGGGCAGGTGATCTAGAGTGTGGCGGGAAAGGGGACAGACACTGTGTGAGAGGGGCCCGGACAGCTGGGCTGGAGATCAGCCACCAGGGCTCAGGGACACGTCAATGTGCCCGGGCTGCAGACCAAGTGCCAGGAGATTCTCTGTGGGGGTGTCCTGCTAGGACTCGTGGCCCTGGGAAGACTGGTTCTGGGGTTGTGCATAGAATCAGGTGGGCAGGGCGGGGGCGGGGCTGTGGCCCACGTGCAGGGAGAGAACTTGGAGGCGTTGCTGTAGCTGAGTTTAAAACCAGGACAACTTGGGCTCGTGTGGCAGGGAAGATGGGCAGGAGGAGATCACCTTGAAAGGCATTTAGAGACAGAGGTAATTGGACCTGGAGATCAGTGAGATGCAGAGGAAGAGAGACGGGGGAATACAAGTGATTTCCAGGTTCAGGTCTGAGCAAACAGGCAGAGAACGGGGCCACATACGGGGAGGAGGGGGAAGTTCACGGGGGAATACACACGGGTGTTGGGTGCTTCCCGTGAGATGGACGTGAAGCCCCAGGAGAGAGCGCGATGACCTTGACCCCCTGAGGGGTGCTGCGGAGCCTCGGGGTGCGGGGCGGCTAAGCAGGGGGGTGAGCAGGGAATTACAGACACACGTGAGCCAAGCACAGAGGGGATTTTGAGAGAAGGGTCCCTTACTGAACATTGCTGGAAGCGCTCAGGACAAGAAAACACGGGTGTTCAGTCTGGCCGCTGTGAGTGAGCTGGGGGAGGGGGGCTGCCAGGGGGAGGGCCAGCGTCCCGGGAAGCGCAGAGTGAGCGTCACTCAGGCAGGCGGAGGGGCTGTGTGCACCCGACTGCTCTGTGGAGTTTCATCGTGAAGTAGGAAGGAGACCAGGGGGGCGGCTGGAGGGAGATGGGGCTCAGGGCTGAACCTCCCCATTTCCTGTCTCAGGACTGCAACCCTGGAGCGTGGTGGCCTGCTTGTGGGAACAGGTCAGGGCGAAGGCACGACAGGTGAGTCGCCTTCCTGGGGAAGTGGGAGGAGAGAGACTGGAGCCCGAGTTGGGGGTGGGCCTTTCATTACAAGCAGACCCCCCAACAGTAGAGAGGGGGCAAGCCCGGGGGTGGCTTGCAGTCTCTGTGGCAGAAGGCTCCTCCGTGCAGCGGGGGGCGAGCAGAGCTAGACTTGGGGGTGGCACCTTCCCGGAGGACAGGCTGTCGAGCCCAGTCTTTAAGGAGCACAGGTGCTCACCAGGGAGGTGAGAAGTGGGGTTGTTGAAAGGCACTCCTGCAGGCGAGCAGCGTGGACACAGTCACCACACGAAGGGGACAGGCCACCTGGTGCATTAGGCAGCATTATGTGCACTCGGTGGGGGTCACAGCTGGGGCAGAGGCTGCCAGAACCGAGAGCGGCCTGGGCGGGTGCTCGGGCATGGGGCAGCACGCTGCGGGCCGTCTACCAGGCCGAGTGGCAGACCAGTGAGGAGAGGACTTCGGGAGCCCAGTGAGAGTGACACTGTTTGGGATGAAGGCGGGAGCAGGAGGGACAGCGGGGAAGACACAGATGGGCGGGGTGGTCAGCAGGTGTGTCAGGTGGGGCCTGGCCCTCACCCAGGGGTGCTCAGACGGGAGAGGAACAAGGGAGGGGAGGCCGCCCAGGGCTCAGTGCTGGCGGGTGGCTGCCGTCCCAGTGCAGCTGGGAGCAAGGGCTGCCCAGGCGAGAGCAGGCCGGGAAGGAAGGCGTCCTGGGTGAGGCCGGAGGGCCGCGGGGAGGCCCAGTGAGGAGCGGGGAGAGGGAGTTTCTGAGCTGTGTGCAGAGCAGGGCCAGCGGAGTTGAACAGGAGTTCTGGAGAGTAAATAAATGGCAGTTTGAAGGGGCGCACCGTTCCCGGTTTGCTGGGCATAAGTAAAGTGACTGTCAGTGGCCCCTGTGTTATGTTAGTAAGTATAAAGCACTAAGGGTAACTTTCTCCGAGCCACTCACTGCCCTGCCTCCCCGAGCTCCCTCTTCCTGCTCAGGTCACGAGTTCCTCAAATGTAATTTCTCCTTACCGCGGGGATGTTGGGGGCCGTGACCTCCAAGGTCGGGGAGAAATGCACTGTCTGGGAAGAGGTTGTGCGGTCAGTTGGCCACCAGACCTCCCTGGCTTCTGTTTCCTCGCCTGTAAAATGAAGTGTTTGAGTGAGGTGGCCTCCGGAGTCTCTCCCATGCTGGGAATCCATGCTTCTGACTGTAACCACTGTCTCCAGAACGTTCCGGCAGCCATTGCGGTGCCCTGGGCAACGAGACCCGAAGTGGCGGGTGTGCGAACCACAGCCAGACAGCCTGCCTGTTGTGCACTGCAAACCCGTTTCTCCTTCACGCCTCATCTCCGGTTTCCTGGAGACAGAGACACATTCGTAGGTGCTAAACAAGCCGTGTGCCTTGCCCGAAGAGCACGCCCCGTTGTTCTTGAACGGACAGATGTAGCAATAAACACTCCCAGACCGTCCGCTCCGACTTGGCGGTGACTCCCACAGTCCCTCGCTCGGCAGCCGCATCCCCTCTGTGAAGCCCGTAGGCACGGGGAGTGAGCGGCTCACCCCACAGGGTGCCGGCGAGTCCTTCCCGCCAGCACAGGTGGCAGCAGGGCCACTGGGAACATGGCCCAGGACAGGATGGCAGCGCCAGGCGGCGGTGTCCAAGGCAGAGCGGCCGAAATGCTCGAAGGACGCTGCCATAAGGGAGAGCTTTATCAGGACGTCCTGGGAACTCTGCTGGGAAAGAGAAATCCTTATTCGGAAGCAGAGACGGGAGTGCTGTCCCCACTGGGCCTCGCTGCTCCCAGAGGCTCCGGCACCCTCTCAGTCCCGCCGCGCAGCAGGCACTCTGCCCTGTCACACGGCACTGGTCGGCGTCTCCAAAGGACGACTCTCGGTAACTTTACCCACCCGTCACGGGTGTTCTCCGTCCCGGGCACGCCAGCTCTGGGAGCTCCTGAAGATGTCGCTCACACCATCTGTTCTTCTCTAATTGTGAAATATTTCAGGCACTACAAGTGGTTTTGGCCGTAAGGACACTTGTGCGCCCTCTACTCAGCTGAACAAAACTCTGCTGATTAAATTCTGCCTGTTCCCCCCACCACCTGATGTCATTTTCTTTTCTCCTCAAGGTAATGACCCTCCTGCGACCTGTCTCGTCCTCGTGTGCGTTTTAAATTTTTACTACATCGGGGGGCCCTTAGAAGGTATATTTCATGTTCGTGTTTTTGAACGCTACCTATGGTATTTATTGCACCTCTAACTCTGCAGCTTGCCTTTTCTCTCAAGATTCTGCATCTGAGATTTACCCTCACTGCTCACATGTAGAGTGAGCATGTCCTTTTTCACCGGGTGGGCCCCACGGTGTCGACACGCCACAGTGCTTCATTGTTTCCCTGCACACTCACGCCGATGAGCTGCCGTCCTCGCGAGTGGAAATCTTCCATCGCCTGAACATTCTGGAACGCCTGGTGCTTTCTCGGTGATTGAGAGCGCTAAGACGGAGAGGCCCCAGCTGCAGCCTGCAGGAAAACGTAAAGCCCATTTAGTGAGCCATGGGGTGAGAGGAGGGGGGTGCGCTGGGATCTTGTCTGACCCTTCCCAGGCGGGAAAATTCAGGGCACATGGCGAGATGTAATTACAACTACTTTTAATACTACTTATGACATACAGGGGTGTTTCTGTCTAATCTATACACCTAAGTACGAGCAAGGAAGCAAGGACAGAGAGGGGAGATGTCCGTCCATGTTCTTCAGAAGTCTTTGTTCTATCTGCGGGTGGCTGTGGAAAGCTCTGGTGCCGGGACGACTAAGAGCAGTGGTCCCAGAGCTGTGCCCCACCCTCAAGTGGCATTTCCCCCAGATGTCCTGTGACAGCCATCTGACCTCCTGCTTTGTCACAAACCACGTAAACACATTCTCACACCCACGTGGTTGTGTGTGGCCGCACAGGTGGGCATCAGGGTGTTGAGTCCCGGCGGTCTCCTGGGTCGGTGCCCCGTAAGGAGTGCGCTGCATCCTCTGTGCCCGCCCCGCTTGTGCACTCTTTGATAGGAGTGTAAATTGGTGCAGCCACCATGGAAACCGGGATGGAGGTTCCTCAAAAATTAACACTAGAACCGCCATAGAGCCTAGCAATTCCGCTTCTGGGTGTATATCCAAAGAAGCCGAAAGCGCTGTTTGAAGAGACGTGTGTGTGTGTTCGCTGCGGCGTCATTTAAAAAGCCAAGGTGCTAGGAAAGCAGCCGTGGCACAGACACACAATGGAATATTACTGAGTCATAAGAACAACGAAGTCTTGCCATTTGTGACAACATGGGTGGACCTGGAGGTTGTTACGCCAAGCGGAATAAGTCAGAGAGACACAAGGATCTGGGAGCTCCCTTACATGTGGAGTCTAAAAAACAAAACAAACGAACGAACAGCACGGGAGAGAAGCAGACCCACAAAACAGGCGTCATCGGGACCTAACGCACAGCAGAGGGACGTGGCCAGCGACGCTGTCTCAACTTCGCACAGTGAGCACAGGCCATGAGACACGCCCCATGGCAGTGACCGTGGATGGCAGCCGTTCCCTGAGGCAGAGACGCCCTTCTTAAAAGAGAACATGCGGCCCCTTTACCTCCTGCCCTGGGGTAAGCTGAGAGCCTCTGGCTGAACCCCTCCTTGGAAGACCTCGGAAACTGCCGGTGCTAAAGGAGGAGTCTCGTGCAGTCTGCCAGTCTGCTTTTGTAGCCACATTTCCTGATGTCCGGTTGTGACGGACGAGGAAAAGGACCCAGGTCCACCGCACGTGAAAGATCTCCATGTGCAATGCAGGCTACCGAGGTGCCGTTACTAGAAATGTTGGTCTGAAACGTTGGTTAGAAATGTTGCAGATGCGTCCCCGGGTTCACAGGATGACCCACGCATCTGAACAAGAACCCCAACAAAGTCAGCTACCTTGGCCTGAAGACCCTCCTGGTTTTCGAGATTTTTCTCGCTGGACTGACGAGGAGCCCGGCGCGTGTGTTGGTGAGTCATTGTTCGCACACAGGGGCCAAGTTCCCTGACAGAACAGGATGAGGCTAGCCATCAAGTGTTATCCGGGGGGGGGGGGGGGGGGGGGGGGTTCCTTACTGTTTATTATTGCTCTCACGAGGAAGTTGTCCTGTTGGCTGCCTTCCAGAGGTGGCTCCCACTCCCAGGAAATGAGCCAAACCCGAAGACTTGAGAAGCAGAGAAAGAAGCAGCTTTCCTCGCATCTCCACAGGGCAGCTGGGCCTGTGCACTCAGCTGGGCCGCCACACCAGGGCTACTGCTTCTGCCTGGCGCTGCGTCCTCCCCCTCATCATGCCCGAGGCGGGCAGGATCCTCTACTTGAGACCCACGTTCGGCCGCCTCGGAGATCCCGCACAGACAGGTGTCTTAGAAAGCTAGTGAGCGAGGAGCAGCTGGCGGCCGTGTCCTGTGGGGGGAGGCGCACAGTGCCTGCAAGCTGGGCTCCAGCGTCTCGGCTGGCGACACCATCGCACTTGGCACTGGCCCCTGCTCTCTGCCTGGCGTGACAGCTTGCGACGGCACAGCCATTCATCTCAGGTTAATAAGGCAGGAGGAGGTTAAAATGCTGTCTGCGGTGCTTCCTGTGCCAGCTCAGGAAGTCCAAGGACACCGGGGTTTCGCTGGGTCCCAGTTTGAGCTTAAGAGGTAGATCGTCTGTCTTCAAGTCGTTAATGAAGAAGGCAAGGAACAGCCTAGTCAGACGGTGCCATTGCGTGCAGGGACATTTCCTCACAACACAGCGGGGGCTGCCCTGTCTGCTCCGCCCCACACCGTCGGGCGCTCTGCACCTCTGCTTGCGTTCCCACGACAGTGATGACATTGTGCACTGGTCGTCTGCCACCGAGGCCAGTCCAAGCCTGACAGACGTCGCCAAGAAAGAGACTGAGGCAGGGCATTTTCGTTTTATACAAGTATACCGTTCTTTTGTTTTTTAATTACTTTATTGTTTTTCAGGTACAGTTGTCTGCATTTCCCCCCACCACTCCCCCTAAGACACCTAGGACCCACTTAGGCCCCGCTGGGATTCGAACCCAGGATCTCCTGTTCACTAGACAGGCGCTGTAACCAACTGAGCTCCGGCGCCTAGCTCGTTTTATAGAAGTATACCGTCTTGTGGCCGTTACTCCTATTTTTGAAAGCAAGATTACCGCATTCTCCAGCTTCGGGGACTGCTGTGAAGTGAAACGGTTGCTAGATGGAGCGACGTCTTCCTCCGCAAGTGTCGGTGCTTCTAGGAATCCCGAACATGCCAATCACGCCCTCCGCTCGCTTCACTTTGAGTCCGTTCCACAATTATTTTTAACCCAGCCCTGCCCTTCCAGGGGAGGGAGAGGGCTGTGGAAACCTCCGCGCGATACAAGTGAGGGTCTTGCAACAGCTTCCCGTGCCCTGTGAGCCTGCTGTCTCCTGGGACACGCGTCTCCTGGGGCAGCGTGGGGAGACAGCGTGGCCTGGCCGGGATGGGGAAGGAGGATGCTCACAACGTGGACAGAAATTCTGAAACTGGCCCCTGGGAGCCAGACAGCAGCATGCAGCTGGGCTGCCCTGGCAGTGAACTTCGCCCTGAGGAGGCGGCGCTGTGTGTGACGGGCCACAGGGGTCTGGGTGCCCGACGCGGGGCGGGGCGCCTGGACTGGACGAACGCGTCTACAGCTTCTCCCAGTTTATCTGTCTCCTCGTCCACGGAAACGCGAATTCGTGCAAGAGCTCTGGACCTGCTTCCGGCAGACCCGTGACTTTGGAGCTTTCTGGAAGTGAGGAGGGGGTGGTCAGAACGGAAGCGGGTCTGTTTTAACAGAGGTCAGCGTGGGTTTGGAAGAGCGCCCGACATGGGAGACTGTGAAGTTACCGTTGGAACGTGGGGAGTTGGAACGTGGCGAGTTGGAACGTGAGGAGGTGTCAGGACAAGTTCCCACCTGAGCAGAGCTGTGCTAGACGTGTTGGTTTAGACTCTGCCGCCCCCTCCTTCCTGTTTCTGTCTGTCAGATTCTAACGACTGTCATTAAAGTTCCACAAACAGTCTCTGGGAATCACATTGTCAAGTGGAGTCACTGCCCAGATGAGAAAAACGATTGTGTCGATAAACCGTCTTCACAACTGCCTTTTGCATTTCAATAATCTCGCTTTTGAAAGCTTTCCGCAGGAAGGAGTACAGGCGGCAACTATGGAGCTGTGGCCAGGGGCTGAGCGCTGTCTCCCCGGAGGTCATACTTCACACATAGGCTAGGTGTCGTGTCTGCTTTTACCCAAAGGGAAGGGGGCCTGGTAGGTAATTAGCTCAGACTCATCAACATGGAGCCAAGTCTCATCCCTAAATTCCTGTTTGTTCTAAAAGATGTAGGACTCCATTACTGTTTATAAATCCTTTTCTCCCTAACATTTAAAAAGTCTCAGCGATGTGTGTACAGGATTACAAAGTTCCTTTTACAGGCGGGGGTCGAAGCCAGGGGTTCCCACGGAGGCAGCTTTCGAGCAGGCCCCGAGGCGGAGCACGTGCAGGCCCGAGACCGCTGGCAGCTCTGTGCAGGAACAACCGCCCCCTACCCCCACTGCCCGCTCCCCTGCAGACCGCCGCGAGGCCATGCGTCCTCAGGAGCCCGTGGCTGCTCCACTTAGAAGATATCGTCGACCTTTACAAGGTGGAATCTGGTGCCCTTGTCTGGGCTCCTTGGAGACCCCATGTGTAGCACTGTGACCCTAGGAATAGATGGCGGTTTTGTTATCTGAGTTCTTTGTCATCATCCGTGAGCTCGAGCCAAGGGGACCGGCACTGTGCTGGGTCTTGTTCCTCCTGATTTGCAGCCACAGGACACACTCCCGGGGAGCTTCTCTGGGGCACAAAGCAACGGCTGACATCCACTGAGCTTGTACTGCTTCCCAGACTCTGTCTTACGGATTTCTGACGACCCAGCTGTTTGAGCTTCATGTAAACCACCAGGGCTCGGGGTACAGGCAGGGCCCCGACGTATGGGGATTGACTCGCTCGAGTTCACACAGTCGGTGAGAGTGACGCGAGATGTGAGCGCGTGTAGGGTCACCAGGGCGCGGGCCCTCTGCCGCTGATCACAGGGTCTTTTGTAGTGGCTCAGACACGCGTGCGACGCAGACGAAAGACAATGCGCCCGGAGGAGCCCTTCAGGAAATCTGCGCACTGGCGGAGGCACATGAGGACACTGGAAACACACGTCTCGGGGCCTCGCTTGTGGGCCTCGGCCACACCACGCGCCCTTGAGCATCCGAGTCTGGGCCAGAAGCCTCCCCTCCTCTTGACCTCGCAGCAAATTCGGGGGAACGCGCCAAGGGGGTGCTTCAGATTGCACACCACTCTTCCTGACCTTTGCCCGGGGCTTAGCAAGCTTTTAGTGTCACACCTGTGGCTGGCTGTGCACATTTCTGCGAGACAGCTCTCGTCAGACTTTCCCTGATCCCAGACGAGGCGGGCTCACTAGTTCAGGCTCTCAGACCTCATCGGTTCCGTTTACACGTGGGGATGCTGGCGTCTCCTCGTTGTCCTGTCTCTCCCAGGTGTCAGAGCACCTGCTCCTCGCAGGCCCAGGTGTGCGCTGTGTGACTCTGTGCCAGGTGCAGGTGACAACAATGGGCTGAAAGGCAGAGCAGGGAGGAGGAGCCTGGCATGGGCCCTAGAAGCTGTCATCTGTGGCCTGTCCTCGGTGTGCAGACAGCGCGGCAGTACTCCAGACACCAGAGGGCGCCGTGCACGGATGAGTGACGCGGCGCTACTTTTGCTCTCGGCCGCCGGTGGCTTAAGGGGGAGGGAATGGCCAGTCACTGGACTCTGCTGTCTTACAAGGCTGCGTTATGTTCCTCAGAGGGAACACCAGCGAAGTGTTTCTGAGGGCAGTGGGTGTGTGTCCCTTCAAGGTAATGACAGAAATGGTTATGGAATATGAGTTAGAGGGACTATGTATTAAATGCTGTTATCAGTGCTTGCCTAGCCCACAGATGAAAGCGTGCCTAGACAGCGACTGTGAGAACCCTCCCTCCACAAGCGTGGGAGCTGGTTCAACCCCTTGCTTTACTTCTGAGGACCTGGGAACTAATTATTACTAAGGAGCGTATCTTGAGCATCTACCATGGGCTTGGGCGCTTGATTCATACGTCAGCCGCTCAGTACATTCAGGTGAATATGTTAATGCATTCACATACTCACTCATTCATTTATTCAGCAAATATTGGAGTGCTGACCTTGAACCAGGCACCGTGCTAGACACTACGGAAAAAACACCCGAACGTGTCTCTGCCTTATAAGGTTGATAGTCAAGTAGAAAAGAGAGGCGGAATGCGAATCCATTCAGCAAACGAATAAATAAAATAAATTTAAATGGAAACAAGCCACGAAGGAAACAAGAAAGGAGGCAAGGTAGAAAAAGGAACCGACCCCCCAGAGGGTCTGCGTCATGAGTGAGGAGACGAACGCACATCTCCCTGGTTAGGTTTTTCGAGGGAGCTGTACTTTCGCACTGCCAGTCAACCAGACGCACGCTTGCCTTCAGTGGAGAGCCGCTGGTGGTTAAAACCCATGTCCGCTGAGAGAGAACGAGGAGTACTCATGAAAGGAAAGAGTACGTTTAAAACTACATCAAGTTTCATCATGGTGACAATTTTGTTGTTAAAACTCCAGTTTTACAAGTTGGAACTTCGTGGGAGAACATGGTGTTCAACAGCGGTCAGCTGCCGGCCCGTGCTCGGCGTCACGCCCCGCACGTCTGAGACACGGACACGCCCGCTACTACTTGCAACCTTCGCACAGCCAACGGGAGGAAATCCCGACACACGTCGCTCAGTGATTCCGTTCTAGAGGAAGCTTTGTGCCCAGATCATAGCTCGGGCAACTTGCAGAAACCCTTCCTTTCCCGCTCCTGCAAGTTTCCGTCTGGAGCAGCGATTCCATCCGTGGGCTCACTCCCGGGTCATCGCAGGGCTCCCAATAGCCACCCGCCGGGGCCCCACCCCCAGGTGGTGCTCGCCTGAGGCCCAGGGACGCCGCGCTGAAAACCGCTGGGCTGGGCGCTCAGGCCGAGCTCACAGCTGCCCCCCCAGGCTCAGAGCCGCGCGTAGTCCCTACAGTTGCCGTGCGGTGCCCGTCGGGTGAGCGATGACACAGCGTGTGGACGTTTCCTCATTTCCTTCGTGTCGTTTCCTTCAGCTCCGTTTGGATCAGCTGTTTATCCTGGGTCCTACTGAAGTAACTCGGGAAACTGGCCCCTCATGAAAATTCCGAGGCGGCGGGATTGACACCCACGTTCAAGTCATCTCCAAAACCCGTGAAAAATCCCAAGTGGGGCAACTTAGCATCTATAGAATTAGACAGCTAAGCACTAAATCCGGTACTTCCGCACAGTTCTGGTTAGTGTTATACGTACTACTATGTCAACCAGTTTTACAAAGATTAAAATGATTTAACCTAATCTCAGTTATTCTGTCTTTTATTTAAATTTTATAAACATGTGTTGACTCAAAAAAGGATATGTCCCTCCTAAAGTTACCTAGCTAATATTTTATTGATATGATTACCATCAATTTATTGCTCTTTTGTCTTTGAATATGCCAAATAATTATTTTTGTAATAAAATCAATTACTTTCACAGTAGTCATTAATTATGGCGATGCAGGCTTACTTTGGCAATAATAAACATACATTTCTATTTCACTTTTAAGAAGAACATGAATGTTACATCAGAAAACTAAATTTATGTATCACATAAATTCCATTGGTGTATGTCATGGGTATGTACGGTGTGGGTGAAAACTTATGCTATGGCTAGACGTCTGCCTAGTCCAGGACTTTGGAATTGCTTGATCTCATAGTTATTTAAGCCAGTCAAGTTATATGGAAGGAGCAGTAGACAGTAACAAACTCAGGAAAAGAGAATTATATCAGGGAGTAAAGATGTGAGACCCCAAGAGAGAGAATAAAGGTGGAAACAAATCCAGAGGGAAGGCAGGTGCGGAGCGCCGAGGCCCACCCCAGCGGCTGGGTGTTCCCTTCTGTGTGTCTGTTCAGCAGCCGTTGGAGGGGCCAAGCACATTACGGGAACTGTTTCTGAGGAAGGACAGCGCACCCGCCTGTGTCCTCCCCAGGGCCCACGGGATGCCTGCAGTCTTGTGTTCTGAGTCTCAGACGCTAAGACAATTCGCAGAAAAGCCCGGTTATGAGAACATCCAGTCTGCTTCAGCAGCGAGTGATAATTCTTTCCCCTTCGGTGAAGATTTCCTGGCCCCTCAAGCACCCAGATAGTTTTTAGTTAACAGGCAGGAGAAGGTTAACCAGTAATTCTCCCCAAGCATCCCACCTGAAGTCCGGCCAGCTCCCTGCACTGACTTCCCGCCTCGTCCATCACCCCACCCCCCGCAGGGCACCTGCCGGTCGAGGTCCTGTCCCCTCGCGCAGGACGCTGGCGTGACTGTCCTGAAATACACCTGTTGAGGGCAGATTCCTGCAGGTTAATTTCCACTGCCAGGGAAATTGCCCTAAATTGCATCGACTCTCTGCGGGCTCCCGCTGGCAAACACCTGGCGGCACCTGCCCGCCGATGACTGCCGAGAGACCCAGGTGCGTTTCCAGAGGCCGCCTTGCCCCAGTTCATCCTGATGAGATCTGTTGGTGCTCAGCTTGCAAAACAGCTACCCCCGGTTAATGAGTCACAAAGACATTAACACTCAAAAAGGCTCACAAAGAAAATGAAGCCTCCGTCAGTCGGGGGAGGCAGGCAGCAGGCTCAGCAGGGACGCCGCCAGCAGCGTGAGGTTTCTCTCTGACAACCTTCCTGGACGGCTTAGCAGCCCCCTGCGCTGGGCGAGCCTTCCAGTACCCGCGGCCCATATGGTAACTGTCTCTTCTGCATGTTACTTGCTCATGAGTCAAGTGTCTCTTATACACACTTGTAAGTTATTTATCTTTCCTCTTTTTGCCTCCTGCTTACAGTTTCTGATCTGACTTTATGAAGATAGATTCGAAGAAAATGTAGACGAAAGGTGAAGTTTCCTAAATGTATCTAAACACCACCCAGCTTTTTGAGAACAGCATTTATATTTCTGTTATGAAGTGGATACATGGGATTCTGGTATTTCCAGTTCCGATTTTCTCCCAAGTTGCCCACAGAAAAACCAGACCGTCCACTGGAAATAGGGCAACGGACGTAAAGGAAACTTCTCAGACTCCGTTCCTGAGGCGTCTGGCACACAGGCTGACTATGGCACTGCTGCACATCGCGATGGTCCCAGCTCAAACTTGGTTCCCTTTGGGACGTGAAGCTAAAAAAGCTGGCTGGAATTAATAACCATGCTCATTGAGATAGCTGACACTTACTGACTGTTTGCCGAAGACCTTTGCAGATGACCCCAATTCGGTCGGAAGTGACACATCCCCCCAGGGTCGGGACAAATGTGATCCCCCAGTGTACATGCGGGACGGAGGTGGGTCGGAGCTTTGGGACCTCGAGGCTGCGAGCCTCCCTGATCGTGCGCCTTCCAGGATGGCGCCAGAGCAGCCCCAACCCCCTGCCCCCCGGGGGGCTGTTTTGGCGCCGGCTGCAGGAGCTACAGTGTTGGCGTCCGGGGTCTGCCTGCCTCTCCCCGATCTTCTGTCTGAACTGCCTGTGATGGGTGTCGTCACTCACTGCCCTTTGCCTTGGACACAGTGCTGTGGCTCCGCCCCTAGACGGTGAGGGTGTAGGGGCCACGCAGCGCCCATGCCCCTGCGGTGGGTTGTGGGCAGGGCCAAGCAGAGAAACCAGGGGCACAGGCCCCGGCCTGGGCCTGCCCCTGCCCTGTGGGCCCTCGTTCATCTCAACTGCCTTTTATTTTATTTTCAGGCTGCTGACCTTCAGCTGCAATGTCTCTGAGAGCCAGGGCCGCTCTGAGAGCCGGGGCCGTAGGAGGCAGAGACGGATGGAGGCAGAGTGTTCTGTTCTAATGTGCTAAGGGGCCGAATTCATCGCAGCCCCTGTTACTGTGAGGCTAGTCGGTCTCTCTCGCTCGCCATTCTCCTCACTGAGCAGCTTCCTCGTGGGACGCAGTGTCGCGTCCAATCACCGGGCCATGTGCAGGCGGCGCTTGGGAAGAGGAACGCGTCGTTAACTTTGAGAGACACCCATGGCATCTGAGAACCCTCTTCAGGAGTGCTCAGCACCAGCTGTGAGCTGACGGCACCGGGCTGGGTCACAGACACTGGGGGGCCAGCACTGAGGAAGCTCGGGAGGGGCCGGTGGGCTGCTCGCCTGGGAGTTCCCCTGCGCCTCAGGCAGTAGCATCGGAGTCCTCAGTCAGGAGCATTCCTGCACCCACAGCACGAAGCCCGCCCTGCTTACACGTCACACGCCCGTGTCTGCTGTCCGTCTCCAGGACACGGAGACGGGAACTGAGTCTCGAGCTCCGAGCAGTAAGGAGACCAGCCCCGGAGTCTTGTGACTGAGGGAGCAAGCCTGGATTCGTTCACCGGATAAACAGTCAGCAGGGTCTGTGCTGGCCAGTGCGTGCTCGCGTGCTCGCTGCTTGGGCCTGAGCGGCGCACAAGACGGACCCAGGGCTTGACTGCAGGCCTCTCACCACGGGGAGAAGCGGACACAGAGGGTTTTCTGGCCTGACTCAGGCACCCAGGTTTCCTGTGGTTGCCGGGACGACCGGTGTCCTCGATGGAAGCTGCGGTCTGTGTCACATCCGTGATCCAACTTAACCGTGACAAAGGGCCTCACTTGCAAACTTGTTTTATTTTTTTAAAACCCCTATCAGTGAAAGCAATCGATTCCTACTGCTTGTAAAAAATGTAGTAACGGGACTGTTGGAAGTTTACTTCGAGAGGGTGAATAGTATTGGAGACCGCTGGGTTCCGTGGCCGGGGACTTGGGGGGACTCCAGGGGAGCCGGGGGAGCCAGGCCACAGGCACTGCTGTCGCCCCCACGGGCCTCGCGTGGGAGCCTGGAGGGAGAGACCGCTGACTGCCGACTCTGCTCGTGCCAGGGAGGAATGGACAGGAGGTAGGCCGTGGAAAGGCTGAGGACGCCCCGGAGTCTCAGAAGGGGGACGGGACTGCACCTTCTGCTGTGCAGACGTCTGTTCCACTCGGCCGTCATGGCCGAGCTTGGTTCAGAGAAATGATGTGTATGTATGTCGTGCGTGTACGTATGTGTGTGTGTGTGTACACACATATACACATATGCAGAGAGAGAATACACAGGGTCCGGCACAAATAACGCCCTTTTATTACAAACCCTTTTATTACAAAATCGTCAGCACGTCACTCTGTGACATACCGATACCACACTCAAGCACACCCTGTGACATTTTAGGTGAAATGTTCCACCTATGTTATCACATCCATATCCTGACCCTGCCCACCACACTCCAGCAGGCCTTACTTCTGCCAGACCCTGTACGTCATGACAAAGAGACATATTATAAAACAAATTTTATTCTCTCTTCTTTAAATGTGAATGGGTGCAGCGTAAGTTAGGGTAAAAGTTGCACCTGTTGCCACGAGACCCCAAAAAGGTGGCTGAAGAACCCAGGTGCTTGTTCCCGCTCCCCTCGCGGGCTGCGTGACCGCTCTGCGGTCCGGGGTGGCTGCACCGTCCCCTGTGAATGTGGGCGGTGCCAGGCTGCCACATTCACTCTCGTCGTCACTGATCCAGGGAGAGCGAGGCGAACACACCTTCCAATCGGCTGTGCTCCCATGACCTCGTGGAAGCCTGGTGCCCTGGCCACCCTGACAGGCGAAGGGCACGGGGTGGGGACTGGGGAAGGCCGTGACTCCTTGGGCCGCCCGGTGCTCAGCTGCAAGGCTGTTGTTACAGGAGGCGGAGGGTAAAATCTGGTACAACTGAGTCTCCACGGGTGTAGGGAATCAAAGTACAGGGCAGTGTTTGCCTTTACACGTAGCTTTATACAGTTTCCAGCAAAATGTGGGCGTCACACGTGGAAATACCAATAGGGCTCCCCATTTTGGGGTGACCCAGGTAAAGAGAAATGGAGCCGGGACAGAAAGACAAGTGAAGGAAGCAGCCTGTCCGCCTCCCCTCTACCCCGGGTTCCGGTGGCGTCCCAGGAGGAGGCCCGGGTCCCTCCCTCCGCTGTCCCACGCTGGTTCTCTGATGCTTAGCCCTGCTGGGCAGGCACGCGGTGCTTTCCCTTTCCTCTCCCTCAACTGAAACGCGGATGCTGGTAGTAAGAGTCATCTTTCATTGGTGTGTGTGTAATTAATGGGTAAAGAGCAAAACCAGGTCTATGGCAAAAACTAACAAGCAGTAACTTTGGCAATTGCAATTATATTTACGTTTACATCACGTCAGTCAGTCGCTCGGGTTTATGTGATTTATGGGGTGAGTATACAGAAGTCAAGAAAACGTGTTCTAATTCCTCGAATCTTTGTGCTGGGGCACGAATCCAACCTCATACCGCCCTTGTCTCTGCTCTATTCCCGATGGAAACTGCCTCCCACCAGCCCTCCCTTTGTTTCCAGAGACTTCCGTCAGCTTCTGGCCGCTGCTGGCTCATCCCTGCTCTGCCAGGCTTCCTCCTGGGTTTCACACCGCTCTGGCTGAAAGGGGAAGGAGCAGCTCCCTTCCGGAGGTCCGGGCCGTGCGGCGTGTTTAGTGAGCGCTGATGAGCTGGCACTACACAGGCAGTGGGTCACCCGGAGAAGGACAGAGCTGCCTGAGCCAGGAGCCCACTCCGGGGGAGGCCTGGGGGGTTGCAGAAAGGCAGCAAACTCAGTTTCCACCCTTCCTGACCGCTGAGCCTCCTGGGCTTTCCTGTTTCTCAGTGTGAGTGACTCGGGTACCGAGGTTCCTGAGTGTGCCCTCTGCCACTTTGTCTTGCACTACGTGTTCACAAATGTTTGAAAATTTTCCAGAGGGAGAGATGTCTTAAGAAACAGGCTGAGTTTAAAAGGACTTCTCAGTTACCCAGAAACAACTGGGCTGCCACTAACTCTCAGGGAAGAGGGGAGGTCACTGTGGGATCAGCCAGGTTCGGGTGTGCGGGAGGGTCCAGAGCAGCAGCTGGTGGTCCAGAAGCAGAATCATGGTGGAGAGTCAGGGTGGCCCCAGCCGGTGCTCATAGTATTGGGACCCCCAGTGGAGCAAGAGCCCTACTTGCCCACCGACCTCTGGAGCACTTGGTGCTCCAGACACAGACCTGGTGTTGGTAGAATTTCCTGGTCTCTCAGAGAGGGGGCTGGACTGACTTGGCGACTGTTGGTCTGAGGTGGGTGGCGAAGGGGAGGGGATAAAAAAGCATGACCTTGATCTTCTTGAGATGGGGAGGGGGAGAGGTTCCCAGCCCCTGGCCAGCCCTCCAGGACGCAGGCGCAGGTTCCTCCCATTCCACAGTGAGCAGGTCCCGCTGTCCCACTCACGGACACTCCCGTCTCTCCTGTTTCCACGCTGCAATTCAGGTGCCCACCCGCTGCAGTCCAGCTGCACTGAAGCTAGTGCTGGACACTCACCGACTTCCTCACAGTCAGCGCCCTGGCCCTCTGCGCAGCGCCCCCACGTTGCTGTGAGGGGCCGGCAGTCGGTGTTTTAGGTCTGCAGGTGCATAGGCTCTGTCCGCACTTCTCGGCTCTGCCTGTGCGGGACGGAAGCAACCGCAGACGAGGGCGCGGCTGTGCTCCAGTGAAACCCAGGTTAGGGGACCAGGCGGCAGGTCAGACTGCGGATCCCTGACCCGTGCCTGTGGTCTGCAGACCGAGGGGCGGAGCTACGCTTCGCCAGTCTTCACGAGCCCTACCAGCTACACAGGGGTAAAACGGGGCTTCTGGGCTTGACGCTTTGCATAATTGTAAATGCCACTCGTTCTCACTGCTCCGGGGCCTCGGGCCAGTCCTTGAACTGCTCTGTCCCTACGTTTCTCACGAAAAACCGCAGTGATGACCCCTGCGTCCTAGAGTGGTTGCGAGGGTCAGGTGGACACCCCTGTAGTGCGCCAGTGCGGGGGAGACACTCAGTGAGCGGCAGCCCGGGTGCCTCTCGTAGCGCGGACGGTCAGTGGGCAGCCGTGGGGTAAATACACGGTGAGACACTTAATTCCCGTTCCGTGTCTATCTGCGATGGATCGACATTATTTAAGGATAATTAACATGAAAAATGTTTCTTCAGATACGTTAACAAAAGACCTGCTTGCAAATCTAGATATCTATAGAAACAGAAGTGGGCCAGCATCCTCTTGAACAACCAAAACCATTTTGAAAAGACGCAGAATACAGATGAGAAGAGGGGTGTAGGAGGGAGAGAAAGCCAGTGCGCACAAAATCAATCCTGGAAATTTATCATTTTTTTAAAATTGAAATATCAATACATTAATTCAATCAGAAGTCACAAATACAAATTTAAAAGAACAAATCAATGCCAGAATTTTATTTTTGATTGTTTAATAAAGTTAAAAGATTAATAGATGAGTAAGTCTGCCAAATCAATTCCCATGTTTAGTTTAATAAAAAACCTTGATATTTTGTCATAATTATTATTTATGTACAGCATTATGTCTCACCAAATGAATAAAAATTGGAACACATGAGTCTTGCTCCGTAAATAGAAAACCAGATAAGGAGAATATTGAAATCACAGTCAGTGAAGGAGGATTCTTTAGTGAGAAGTGCCCCCATTTCCTATCTCACACACACACACACACACAGACACAACGTAAGTTAGTAAAATACACTCCAGGCATCCAACCTGAAGAAGTGCCAGGATGGTCAATCTCCCTTCGTCTGTGTCCCCACGCCGTGTCCACTCTGCTCTGGGACAGAGAGGTCAGCCTCGCGGACTGCTGCCCCAGGCCCCTGCCTGCTGGCTTCAAGTCTGGGGGCCGCTGGGAAGCACCAGCAGGAAGTCAGAAATAGGGAGGAGAGGAAAGGAGGCCAGAGCGTCCCATCCTGGCTACCTGTCCTGTCTGGGCTCCGCCTCTGGTGGATCCCGGCCCCCCGCAGCTGCTAGGCCCTGAGATCCAGGTCCCCGCTCCTGCTGGGTGCTGGTCATGCTCCTAGTAGGAGCCTTAAAAATAATTCCATATCAGATTCCTATATTACACGTGACAGAAACAGAGAGTGCAAGAGCATTGAAAATCAAGTTATTGTGAAGGAAAACATCTCTTCCCGGAGGAGGGGGAGGAGATAGCGAGACCTGGCCCGTGCGGACGTTGTTGGGAAGAAAACGAGATAAAGTTTCTGGATGTTCCCCAGGAGGCTGAGCTCAGGTGGTGTGCAGCTCTGACCTGAAAAGCAATGAGCAGGTGGGGCAGGGCGGACGGAGGAAGCCAGCAGCCTTGCCGAGCGCCGGAGCCCACACGGCTGAAACAGCTGCTGCGGGGTTTTGTGGGAGCAGGGCGCCCCAGTACGCAGCTCGGAGGTGTGTATGGGTACAGCGTGAGCCTGTCTCCCCCAATCATTCACTAGGGGCAGCTCCACACAAGAAGGCCCTGGAGTGGTGGTTTCCCTTTTCTTTTTGTTTCTTTGCACTTAGTTGTTGGTTTTGGCATGGCAGGGGGTGGGGGGGTGGGGGGTGGTAATTATTTGTTTAACGATCTTCATTTTGCTGTTGTCGGACTGGAATTGCGGTTATTTTGTGGGTGGAAAGGCGAAGGGAAGAGTACCCTGTCTGGTTCAATGCCAGCCCAGAGGGGTGGCGGGTCGTGGCAGGCCCGGTTAAGCAGGCCTGAGGACTATGTGAGCCACCCTGTGCTCCCCGAATCCCAGAAAAGAACGACAGAAGCATTAGCTCAGTAGAGCCCGTCTGAGTCCATCTGGAGCCCTATAACCAGGTACCATCGCCTGGGTAGCTGATAAGCAACAGGATTTACTTCCCACAGTTCTGGAGGCTGGATGTCCAGGATCCAGGTGGCCCCACAGTCTCGTGAGGGCCCTCTTCTGGGTCACAGATGGCCTGTCCCATCCCCACGTGGTGGAAGGGACCAGGCAGCTCTCTGGGACCTCGTTTATAAGGGCGCTAATCCCACTCAGGGCTCCACCTTCCTGAGCTCATCCCCTCCCAAAGGCCCCGCCTCCCAATGCCTTCACCTCAGCGTTAGGGTTTTGACATGTGAATTTTGGGGGGTAGGGTGGAGGGCACAAACATTCCGAACAAAGCAAGCCCTGGTTGAACCCCATTCCACTGGAATCCTAAAGGTCAGGGTATCCTGGTTGCCTCTGGGGCGTGTGACATGGGGACACTGAGACCCTGAGTGTGCGAGTGGCCAGCTGCCTGGCACAGTTTGGGCGCACTGATGCGCGGGTCTCCCCCACGGGCGAAGCTGATTTCTGCCCTCACGCTGGTCGGCTGCAGCCACCTGCCTGTGGCCTGTAGGTGTTTGAAACACTGGCTTCCGATGCTCTTGGGGCCCAGAGCCGCGGCAGAGCCAGGGGTGCTGGAATGCCTTTTCCCTTCAGTGCATGAGCCGCGGCAGACACCCCCGGGTGTGCCAGCGGACTGGCGTTGTAAACAGCCGTGACCTCAGGGGTCAGCACGCCGGCCTTGCTGCCCAGGTGCACACCGCCTCCTCTGAGGACAGAAGTGTACACTTGGTGGCCACAGGGACACGCCCCCAGGAAGGCCGACTCCATGCTCCCTCGCCATGCTGATGCCGCTGGCTGCTCTGCAGTCTGGCCTCGCACTGGGCTCGGGTCTGTGTGTAGCTGACAGGTGCAGAATCCATTATTTCTAGGGGTGCAGGGGTTTCTGTGTGGTGCCTGCTTCTCATTTCATTCCTGTAGCTGCTCCGAGAAATACTTGCGGTGCACCGCTCCCGTGGGTTCTCGCTGTGTGATACCGTGGGCCCTCCTGGGGCTGGGGAGGCCGCGGCTGAAGGGAGCTGACGTGCCAGGGGACAGTTTTCTCTGTTGGATCAAGGAGCTCCAGACTGAGAAGACGTTCGCTCCCCAGATCAGGGAGCACACTGCAGGTGCTCAGGAGTGAAACCCCACAAAGCCCGGGCCCCCAGCTTTCCTGCTTCCCGCTCCTGTGTGTGGACCCTCGAAGGGGCACAGAAGCCAGCTGATCACTGTTCATTGGGTAGAATTTACGCCAGGCTCCTGAGAGTTGGGAAAGGGAGTAAGTAACATTTTCCTTCTCTGTTCTGTCGGCCGCCTCTCACGAACTTCCTCGTCGAATGGAAGGCAGCAAACAATCAAGTTCCAAGGAAATAACGCCATTAATTTGAATGGAATCAAGTGTGAAGCATGACTCAATCCCAACTGTTATCTTCTTTAAAAGATTAGAATGATCTCATGTGACAGTGTCAGGAATGTGCTGGAACTCGGAAATAGATGTGTCACCCAGTGTCCCCCAGAGAACGTTTTTATGGGCTGGCGAAGTCTGTGTACTATATCTTCTTCTGCCCATGACACGCCTCTATCAGAGGGCCCTGGGCTCCACAGCAGTGGGAACTAACGTCTGGAGAGCGAGCCCACTAGGGCCCCAGTCATTGGTTTGACAGCGATTGCGGGCGTGTTGTTAGGAACGGGCATTCTCAAAGGCAGCCAGCCCGGTCCACGCAGACCTGCGCAGGAAATAACCCCTTACATGGCAGAGATCACAGACCCCACGAGACATTTACTGTCGCCCAGTGCATTGGTAACTTCGAGAGGGATCTACACGGATGAACACTTCGCTGCCGTAGGACAATAGCTTGAGGTCGGGAGTGGGTTCCTGCCCACACAAAGCAGCCGTGTCCCGGGCACCGTGACGTGGAAGCACTTCCGTGATGAGGGCAGAAGGGTAGAGCGCTCAGCAGCAAAATGAAACCCAGACCCGGGCGGGGACTGCCGCGTCCAGGGCTGGTCAGGTTCACATGGGCAGGGGCACTGGTGGCACGTGAAGGGACAGTGACATTTCTCCAGTCCCATCACTGCCTCTCAGCAGTCTGAGGCACAAGTTCACTGCCATTGTGTTTGGAAATTCCAGAGAGATGGTAAACTTCCAGGTTAAAATTTCTTTTCACATCTAGAGAGGTTTTAAAGAACCTGATTGCCTTACTCACCCTGTGCTCTAGAACGCCCCCCCCCGTGGAATCGCCCTGCAGCCCTGCACGCCACCGGACTGTGGACTGTGCTCCCGCAGCAGTCTCCGCACTCGGTCTCCTGTTGATGTGGTTTCCGTCCCTCTCAAAAACTCGGCGTTAGAGACCCCCTCTCAAGTTTGAAGGAGGTGACCCTTCCTCTCTTGTGTGCCCTGGATGGTGTTTAAAAACCAGCTGCCTTGCGTGGCAGTCTGCCTAAAACACGGAAACAGGAGCCAGACGTGCCCCTCGTCCAGCTTCCACCACCAGAGTAGCCCGAGACAGAGGCGTGTGTCAGAGAGCAACAGGGAAGGACCTCGCCCACCGGGAAGTGGCCGGGTTTATCATGCCTTCTGCGGGGGCTTAACCGAGCTGCTGAGTGGGTTTTCCGAGTCTCTGCTCGGTGTCTGGCAGCGCGACCGACGTGCCTCTGTGATGACCCCCATTCTCGCAGACAGTGTGTCTGCCCTGCTCCCGAGTGAGCAGGGAGACCCACGGAGGCCAAATCAGCTTCCAAACACCCTCGTTCTTCACTCAGAACCTTCCCAAACCAGGAGCTGCCCGGGGTCTTCAAGGACTGGGAAGGGTGGCCCACTACCCGTGTCCTCTTCTTAGTTCAAAAGGGGTCACTGTCCCGGGACTCTCTACTGGAAAGAGCACAGAGTCAGGTCAAAGAGGACTTTTTGGAGTTAGTTCGGTGTAATTGCAGAGACCGGGCCCGGAGCTACTTGAGGCAGAGAGCATATTTTAATGCATTTATAATGAAGGTGCCTCGTCCCATGGGGGAGCCTTAAAAGAACACGGAAACACACTAAGCATACACTGTTGGGTAGTCGGCATTCCATAAATACTTGTTGAAAGACCCAGGAGCGCATAGCTGGGCGTATGTCACTGCTTCCT
Source organism: Desmodus rotundus (assembly GCF_022682495.2). Lineage (NCBI taxonomy): Eukaryota > Metazoa > Chordata > Mammalia > Chiroptera > Phyllostomidae > Desmodus > Desmodus rotundus. The sequence continues at coordinate 54,276,156 of NC_071398.1, read as the reverse complement.
CCTCCATCCTCCAGGTTCACAGCGTGGTTGAGAATCACTGTCAGATGCAGCAGGAAAAGGCAGGGGACCGGGTTAGAACAAGCAGTAACTCGCATCTCCTCCTGAAGGAAGTTAGAGTTTGCCTTTCCTGGCAGTGGGCAGAGACACAGCCGAACGAAATGACTTCCCTTTCCTCGAAACCCGTGAAAGACCATGTGGAAGACGGGGCTCTGGAGCTTGGCGATTTGCCCCATCCTACCTTTAGGCAGCGCTTCGCCGTCTCACAAGGCTCGCAGCCCAAACGAGGCCGTTGGCCTGACAGTTCCAGTCAGCAGGGAGGCTTCACGGGCAAACCACCCCTGTGTGTCCCCGCTGCCCACTCAGGACGTGTCTGGTCCCTGGAAGCACAGCGAACAGAGCGGAAGTGCCAGGGGCAACGACCACCTTCAGTCCTTTCAGATGAGATCGGGCGCATACAGGGTGGTGTAGCCGTAGTCCCACATTCAGTCCTCTCCAAACCCTAGGAAGTACTCTCCCTTTCTCTTCCAAACGAAAACCAGCATGAGACAACTGACCGGCGGGAAGTCGTTCTCTTGACTCGCTCCTGGAGCAGACCTTCCTAAGAAAATTCCAACAAATGAAGAGAGGAAGCTCAGATCTGGCTTCGTGAACCTGTGGAAGGTGACGGCAGGCTCTCTGGTACAATGTGTTACAGAGAAGCAGGGGCAGCCCCTCCTACAGGGCGCCACATCGGGCTCGCTCCCACGGGGCTTCGGGCGAAGGCCACTGAGTTACAGGTGTGGGGACGCACGGAAGTGCGAGGGAGAGGGCTCAGCCGCCCCCCTGCCGCTCGCCCCGTTCCTCCATGTGCCCCCCAAGCAAAGAAAGGACCGGGCCAGTCATTATTGCTTTTGCCCTGTTTAAAAAACTTGTGTTAGAAAACCATTTCCACTTTTTAAATAAGGGGGTTATACAAGGTTTACTTTAATATCTTAAATATTTTATGTGATTTTATGAATTCACTTAAAAAATTGTAGGCCTCCTCCAAACGAAGGAGTTCCTAGGCGACGGCTATCTGCGAAGCCGTGTCCAGTCTCGGTCCTGGGACAGAGGAGGTGCGGGATGTATTTCTGTCGTTTCACTGAGTCTGCACAAGATCTTTCCCGATGACAAAGGCGAACAGTCGCCCCAGCACCTTACTACGCAACACCGCTGTTCAGAAAGGACGAGAGGGTCCGAAGACACGTGTCACCCCTCAGACCCCCTTTGGATTGTGCTTACGAGATTTTTCAGCTCTAACACTTCCGTTTGGTTCTTTTCTGTACGTCCTACTTCTTTGCTGGACGTCCCTTGTTCAGGCTTTGAATTTTTACATTGTTTTTCAAATGTGTTTATAAGTGTTCAGTAAAGCTTGGTAAACCGCGGCTGGTTCACACCCTGTCAGATGAGTCCAGCGGCTCCGTCATTCGCGGCAAAACAGAAAACCCAGAGGCTCACCGCTTTGTTAGTCTTTGGGTCCTGAGGTCTCAGGCTAGACAAGTGTCTGTTTTCCTCCTTCCAGTCTTCTGTGTGTGTGTGTGTGTGTGTGTGTGTGTGTGTTTATGTAACATCCAGAGCACTTAACTGAACCTAGCAAGAAGAATATGAAGAAGTACACCTGCTTCATTTTCCCAGAAGTGTAACTTCCAATAAATTTTTAATTTCAGGTTTTATATTTTCCTGTTGTAAAGCGTCTGCTTCGTTCCCTTTTGTAAAGTCAGTGTATTGGCGCAAATTCTTCATCCCTTTGCTCATTCTCGTGTGTTCTTCTTGGTGATCAGAACTTTCGCATCCCTGTGAACTAATTCTGACATCTGAGTCCCTTTCTGTGACTGCCTTTTCCTATCAGCTCGTGTTTACTTCATCTTGCTTCTTTGCTTATCTCTTGTTTATTGTATGCCAGACGTAATATTTGGAAGAATCTTATAAACCGAAAACAATGTTGTTCCCCAGGTGGAAACTTAACAACTAGGCACCTGGCATAAAAACTAAAAAATGATCGTTTCTACCCGAATAGCAGTCGGCCTCATTAGGGGCTAGGCTTTAGCTCTCGTCAGTGTCGACTTAACCTCTGTTTGCAGTATCTTCCTGTGCCCGCTGCAGTCTCTCCCCTCTTGGGAGAGATCTGAGAGCCGTGAGACTACAGAGGTCTTTTTGTTTTTTGTTTTTCTTTTTTCTTTTCCAGCCCAAACTCTGTCTTCTGTGCTGCCAAAGCCGAAAACACTCAACAAAAATCCTTGGGGAACAAACCCCAGCAAGAGGGGAGAATCAGCTCTGTGTTTCGGGAGCTTGCAGGTCCGATTTGTCCTCTAGGCCAAGCGCTCTCGTGTCTCCTCACCCCAGACAGGGGCCCGGGCCTTCGGCAGCCTGGTCTGCAGCTGCCCCACACCCAGAAAGGGCAGACCGCCCAGAGGGGACAGGGGCAGGTAATTCCTGTTTACTTCAAAACGTCCTGGGCTTGGATGTAGCTCCTTCTGCCTTCTCTATGTCCCCATTCTCTGACAGTGCTCAAAATAGATCACTTTAGTTTTTCTGTTTTCTTAATTTATTACAGGCTGGTGCGACACAAACCTCCACACCCTAATTGGAGCCGCAAGCCCTAACATTGTGCCCCGAGGGTTTAGTGGAGTCTGACTCCCCTGTTTGTGGATGGCTTCTACACGTGTAAAGCCGGTGCGTTGCTCGGCGTCCCTCCGGCTGCGTGACGTTGCTGCCGAAGAGCCGGTAAAGTGCTCGGGTTGTGGACCCTCCTCTCGGGGTTTAGTACTGCGACCACTGTTCCACTTAGGAACGTGTTTCTACAGCTAGGTTCATTGGGCTTGTATGCTGCCCCAAACTCCGTGTTTTCCATTTCTTTCTTATGTTATGTAATGCCTCCAGATTAATTTCCCCTGATTCTGCCTCTCCAGCCAGCTACATAGTTCGTGCTCAGCTGCGGTCCGGAATTCTCGGTGCCGGTCGTGAATGCTCGTTGTCTGACGTTGAACCCGCTCAGCTGTCCGTGTCTTTTTTCCCTTCCTTTCGTGCCGTCTGTCTCTTGGTCTTTCTGAACTTGTTTCCAGGAGAGTTTTCTTTTCACTCCGTCACATGTGAACATATGAGTGCGGTTCCTTGTCTGAGTTTGGTGCTTATTCCTTTCCACGCCAGCCTTCTCTCGCTTCGGAGAGGCAGTGTCTCTCAACTCCCTGTAGGAACCCTAACCAGGATATTTCCTCGGTGCTCTTCTCTTCCTCATGCATCTCTTTTTCCTACGGAGGATTGTCTCTCTCTCTTTTAAATAAGCGTCTGAGTCTTTGTCCTTTGCACAGAGGATTTTCCCTACTGTCTAGAGGTGCTTGTTCTCCGTTTAATTAGGAGACACGTCCAATCTGACAGGGACCACCGCACAGGGCTTGGCCAGCTTCGCCGGGTCTGGGTGGGCAGAGCCTGGCGGCTGTTTTTGGACCCCTAAATGAAAGCGGATGCACTGCCTGATGCCGGGTGCTGTCTCCAACTCTAGCTGCCTCAGTCCCCGCCTACCCACAGAAGGTTCAGTTTATCTGAAGAGCATCGCTGGAATTGTTTGTCACTTGCTTTGGTCCGTGTGGGCTAAATCCCTCGAAGCCGGGAGATGTGTGTGCAGACACAGGAGAGAGCGTGAGCGGGCAGCTGGCTCTCCTGTGGACTTTCTACCGCATCTCACCCCTGCTCTTCATGGGCAAAGTACTTCCAGCTGCCCGGCCCCACAGACTCTCTGCAGAGGAAACCTGTCTCTTCCTTAGCTGGAAGATTTTAAAGTGTCCTTGACTGGATCCTTCTCATTTCTGCCTCATTCGTCACCAGTCCCCAATACATCTTTATGTTGTCGTTTTTCCAGAAGGAGTAGGGCTATAGAGCAACAAGCCTGATGCCTCCTTCCTCCACTCCCATGAGTTTTGTGTGTGTGTGTGTGTTTTGTTTCATTTGAAGTCATGTCAGTAGAGAGAAAGGAACATGCAGGGAGCAGGTTTGCGGTTGTGAGTACGCAAAACACAGTTGATTCTTGGATTATTTATTAGCTATTGTGTTTATTTTCCATACAAACAACGATAAACCTACTTTTTCCCCACCCTGTATATTCACTCTGCCATCTTGAAAAAGATTTCTTGTTTTTGGAATTCCTCTTTATTAAACAATAAAATTACATTGTGATGACAGTTTCACCTTGGCTGTGGCCAGATACTACTGTTCAAGGAAGAATGAAGAGAAAAAGTCACTCAGAGACCATTCCAGCCGAAGAAGAATTGGTAGCAAATAAAAACAACTCCGTGCACTAAAGGTTTTTGGAAACAAAATGGAATGTGCTTGGCTAGTGCCTTCTCTTTCTATTTTTTAAAACCTAATCTAATATCCTGATGTGAAAACTCTTCAATGTGTCTTCTGAAGAGTCTTAAAGAAACACTGAGGCGGAGACTGTGGTGCTGCCATAGGCCCACTGCACATGCATCTCTGACTAAAACGCAAACCTGTCGGAAAGCTGGGGACCCTTAGGCGGGGGCGGCAGCTCGCGACCACACGCGGTTCTGCTGAGATGCCCGCAGGGACAGGGAAGGCAGTCTGCGGGGCTTCCCGACTCCCACTGTGATCGTGCGCTTCTGTACGGGGCGATCACGGCGTTTTCTGTTTCGTGTACGAAAGCAACATCTCAGTGGCCCTAAAAAGCAAAGGGCACACCTCCCCTCAAAGTCCGAGACGCCCCCGGGTAGCAGCTGCCCAGCAGCGTCAGTTCTGATGTCGTCGGGAGCCCGGGGGTTCCCATTTCCTTCCTGGAGGCAGGTTCCTGCCATCGTCACATGACCACTTGACAACGCCAGTGGAAGGTGAGCCACCTGTCACATGTCTACCGCCCCCACTGACGAGCACAGTGAAGTCATCATTGTTCACACGTGCACATCCCAGTCCGCTCTCACTGGCTGCCAGGTTACACAGATGTCACACAAACTGTTCTCGTTATATTAACAATGGTGGACTTTTCCAGATAGACCATGTGAGTGTACACACACACGCACGCACACTCCATGTGTACGTACATACTTATGTAGGAGAACTGTGTACGTGAGTTGAAATCACAAACAGGGAAGACAGAGCCCTACAGTGCTCAGAGCTGAGGTCCCACAGCCACCTCCATCGCCCGCTTCCTGACACGGTTTCATTTGATCCTCTGAACTGAACTTTCCAAAAGTCCAGTGTGGCTGGAGGCTCCAGAGTGCAGTTGTTTAAACCGTAACATTGAACAGACAGAGACAGAGACACCGACACTGGTCCGATGCCCCACGGTTTACGAACTGCGTCGGCACGGGACTCGCTGCTCTCGGGAGCCCCGGCACACGCAGGCGCTGTTCACAGAGCCATTCACGTGAGTGACTGGCCCCTTAAAATACCAGCAGTTACACGTCTGACATCCCGCAGAGTCCACGGCGGAAACGAGTTCCACGTCCTCTCGGTCAAGTTAAACGCTCTCTGGCTTGGAAAACAGGATGAAATTAAAGGATATAGGTATATAAGGGAAAATGAAATATCCTATAGCACAATTCAGACAAAGCAAAAAAAACCCATATTTTAATTTAGTGAATCTGAGTCCATTTCTGGCATCTGCAACACAAAGGATTTCTGATAATAGAGTAAAATAATACCAAACAGATCCTGATAAAAGTTTTCCAGTAACTTGCACCTCATAGTTATTAACAAGCAACGCCGGTGCCACACCTTAGTAATTAGCATCCCACGAGGGGCCGCGCTGGAGCCACAGCCCCACCCACGTCTGGCGGCGTCTGGCCCAGGAGAAGGTGGAGACGGTGATGAGAAGCCCTCTGGGACGTCCACGTGGGAGTGGGCACAGCAATGGGTCTCCGTCCCCACCCCCCAGTCACACCACACAAAGCCTGTGGCTTGTTCTGTGGTTCAAAAGAAAGACGTCATCTCATGTGTAAAATATTTGCTGATTTTTGTGATTTTATTTTGACAAACATACTGTTTTATTTTTCACCATGTCTAAATCACAGATTTCATCATTTTTCTTTTTAAAAAATTTTTATTGCATTTTTTCCCGTTACCATTTAGTCCCCTCTTCCTCCCCTCCCCCCACACTGTCCTCCGTGACCAGGAGTCCTGTCTCCTTTTTGCTCCGTCCCTCCCCACACCCCGTATTTCCCCTTTCATCATTCTCTCCCTGCGCTCCGCTGCCCCACGATTTACAAACTGCGTTGGCACGGGACTCGCTGCTCTCAGGAAACCACAAACCCATAAGCCAGAGCGGACTCTTGCCGCTCGAGGGCGAGAGCGAGGTAGGCGACTATAAGCCAGAAGAGGACTTGTGGAGGCCCAGGGGCCCTGTGTGGTCACCCCTGTTCCGTCTCAGCGGCTGTACACCGTCCTTACAGAAGTCAGACCCGGTCTGGGGAGAGCTGCTGGCCCCCTCTGAGTCTGGGCTGCCTCCTGCCATTTTCAGTAACCCCGTGTGCAAGAATCGAGCATCACAGAGTCTCTCCTGTTATCCGGACCGTCACACAGGGGCAACATTGCACGAAACACCCTAACTAGTTTCCATTGCCCTTCTCTTTCATCCTAGGAAACATCTTGCTTCCGCTCATGCAAACTGCCCCTGATTTATGGCTCCAGGTACTAAAGGTCATACCGGTCACTCCCCCCTCCCCGGCCACAGCCTCGTTCATCCGTCAGAATGATTTCGTGTGTTTTCCTGGAGGCGTCAGAAAGGGCAGCGGGTTTGTGGGTGATGTCATCTCATGTGCCGCCATGGCGTGCCGTCTTCTTGTCACATGTGGAGACAAGCGACGGTCTTCATCGATTTGAATCATCGTCCTGGCCACCCCACTCTGCCCCGGGTCCCCCCGCGAAGAGATAAAAGAAATCCAAAGGTATTTTATGTGGCAGCTTAAAGTACTTGCAGTCGTCAGTAAGTTTTTGAATAGCCAGCGAAGACAAAGTGCTGCTTCGGGAAGGTCGTCTGCTTTCTCACCAACTCCCCACCGGAGACGCTGAAGCCGCCGAGCAGGGAGCATTTTGAAGGTGCAGGGTTTTTACGAGCAGCCACCACGGGAGGGACCCAATTGCCTCGTTTTTCCAGGGGCATTTTACATGTGTGATTTTATTCAAGAGAGAGCTTACATTTTACATGGGGATTTGTTCACATATCAGAAATTCAATACAAATCACGTAGCCGAGCATGCAGACTCATAGCCCAGGAGCCAGGAAGGGAGGGCTGCCCCCGAAACCTGTCAGAGTGGACGGGGCGCCCCCGTCCCCCTCCGGGGAGCCGGGCATGCTCTCCAGGGAGCTTGCTCTGGGAGAGGAGAGAGCTGGGTCCTCGTCGGCAGTTGTCTCGGGGTGAGAGGGGACAGTCGTTAGTTCGCTGGATCAATCACTGTCCTCTCCCTCTCTCAACATTCAGCCAGCAGTCGTTCTCGGGACCCTCCCACCCGGACCCCCACTGCCGCCTTCCTCCTGGGCCGAATCACCCACATGTAGGACAGGTCACCCCCACTGGGCTGTCAGGCCCCCTGCCCACTGCTTGGCCCGAGCTGGGAGAACTAGGGCCCCTCCCTCTTATTTATTCTGTTTGAACTTCAGCTGGAAGCAGAAAGTCCTCTCCTCCTAGGGTCCTCAGCCCATGGACAGCGCCTAACACAGCCATAGATGTGGTAGGCGGCAGTGTGTGCTGTTGGAAACAACCGCTCGGCTGTGGAGCTGTTCGGGCGCTGGGCTCCGCATCTCACAGACAAGCCCAATCTAGCACAGGGACGCTCAGAGGAAGGGAGGAGCGGCGTGGAAGGGGAGAGAGGCCCCACAGGCGTCTCTCAACCCTGCCCCCATCCCTAACACCCTTCAACCCCTTGCCTTCCCCTCTGATGTGTTGTAGTCAAGGAATTCCAGCGGCTGGCCCCTGGGGGAGTCCTGACCCGTTACTCAGCAGGTCCTTGTCGAAGGGTGGGCTGGCTGGTGACTGGGTGAACGGGCGTGTGCAGGGGTGAAGCCCTGCTCTGTGGAGGGTGGCACGCTGGGTGTGCTGGTTCCATCTGCAGCATGTGTTATCTTCACGAGCACTGCAGGGGCCAGAGCGCAGTCAGCTGCCTTTGCCCAGCTGCCTCGGAGCTGGGAGTGCGGTTGGGAGGTGGGTTTGTTGGGACCCGGGCCCAGGTGTGTGAGCGGAGAGGGCGCTGCACAGTGGGAGGTGCTGCTTCCAGGGCCCTGGAGCCGAGCTGCGCAGCAGTGAGTCCCTGGGTGGGCGAGGCCCAATGGCCGTGGGGTGGGGCGTCCTCACCGTCCACAGCCCAGGCCCTGGCACTCCCTCCACAGTCGGAGGCGTTCTCCTGGGTTCCTGTGCTCTTGTCCTCGCTACTGTTGCAAACACCGAGTTCCTTTCAGTGAAAACAACTGAAAACTGCACAGAATCCTGACTGAGGGGCGTGGTGTGTGCAGGGTAGGTGGGGCTGGAGGGCAGGTTCCCAAACTATCCCCGACCCGCCCGGGAACCTTTGGCAATTAAGTATCCACAGAGTAAGACTCAGAAATCCTGGGCCAAAGTGAGCTTTCAACAGGTTGCAGCAAGAGCACTGGGCTCCTCACTCCTGGGCGGACTGGAGCACAGAGCGGCACTCAAAAGCAGGTGAGCACGTCCGCTCTGACACCTCCCTTTGGTCCGTCCGTGTTCCCAGTTTGGGGGCTCGAGGCTCTAAATGCTGGACTTCAGTGTACAGTACTGAACAGACCGTGCTACTGTAAATTTCGCCACCAAGACCAGATCCTGGGAATTTCCAGCCTCAGTGCCAGCAACAGCCATCGATCTTAGTGGGAGCTGCTCGTGGGGAGCGCACGCGACACGGGAACGTTCCACTGTCAGTGCCTCCGGTCTGGAAGGTCTACGGAGCGAGCGTGTGCACGGAACTCCGGGATTGCTCCGAATTACTGCACCCCTCTGCTACACAGTCCACGAAAGGACATTAATTTCAAACCTTCCCTGTAGCTACAGTGTTCTGAAAAACGGTTTCGGGCACCGGAAGCAAGAAGAGGAAGCCACAGAAACGCCCACTGTGTGTTTGCTCCAGCCACAGCACATGTTGGTGAGCAGAAACGGGCACGTCTTGAAGGGATCTCAGACTCTGCTGATTGCTTACCGCGAAAACCACGCAGGGGTTGGAGATGGCTCCTCTCTGGTCGTCCGCGGCGCCTGCTCCTGCCACGTGGAGCGCAGAATGCACACGGACAGCCAGCACAGCTGCAGTCACGAGATTTAAGAAGTTACAAAAAAAAAAAAAAAAAGCTTGTCAAAAGTGAACTTTTAAATACTCACTTTGTAGGACTGGGTTCCGGTGCTTTCTGCATGCTGCAGGCGGCTCTGGGTTCCGGGCAAAGAGGACGATCTCTGCATCCTCGCAGCTCCTCAGCCATCTTGCCAGAGCCCCAGACCCCCGGGCTCAGGGTGATGGAGCAGGGTCCCCTGACCTGCCGAGCCCCTCCCACCCACCCCCAGTGCCGCGGCTGTCACAGCCAGGGTGGCGGGAAGGCACGGAATGCGGTTGTCTTAGCTCTAACATCCACGTAGCACTTACCATCAGGGAGTGACCTTTTCCGTTCCAATTACAGGCTCATTTATGATGGAGAAACGTTTTTAAAGCAAAGGAGGGACATGCAGGATTTCTTAGAGAGCTTAATCCAAAACTTTAAGTTTGAAAAATTGGGCCAATGGGAAATGGTGCACATCTTCATCAAGCAGAAACTGCCGAGTGGTTCCAGGGGAGTGTCGGACGTGCTGACTCCAAGCCGCGGCCTGTGTCTTTGTCAGATCCAGGGCTGCGGCCTCATCACACAGGCACATTCTCTGCACAACGCGGCGTGCGGGACAGAGAGAGCCAAATCCACCATCATTCCGCCCGCCGGGAGTGCCAGGGGAGAGCTCAGTCCTGCCGTGTTATAAAAAGAAGTAGAAAACTGCGTCTGTGAGTCATCACAAGTAACAGAGAATGGAATCCAAATAGAAGGCCAACAGCTCTCTCTGTAACCAGAGGTAATGTTGCCATTTAAACGTATCGGGACGGCAGACCAGACCTCTTGTTTCCAGATGTGATACTGAGGGCCGCAGAAACAGGCAGAAGTCGGCGGGATGATCACCTTTGTTCCAAGTCTGGTGGATAAGATACAATAAGAAACAATGTGATAGAAGTCGGCACATGGCACATATGAAAGAGTTTCAAGCAAATTTCACCCTCTCACCGTGGGCCAGGAGCCATCAGGGAGGGTTTGGTGGAGAGGGTGCTATGAACGGAATCCTGGAAAATTGGAAGAATCTGAACTTCCAGGGAAAAAAAGAGGATCTCTTGTAGGAAGAAGTCAGTCACGCCGAGAGAACCACAGCCTCGAAGCGGTGGCCGTGCTCATGGAGCGGCGTGCGGCAGTGTTTAGCCGGAACTCGGGGGATGTGTGGGGCCCTCATAAAGGGATGCGTGTGGAAGGTTCAGTCAGACGCACAGGGACGCGAGCCCATGGGGAGCTCTGGGGACCCCTGGGGACCCCGTAGTGCAGCACATTCATCCTGGGAGGGACCACAAAGGCCCAGGAAAGGTGAGGTGGTTGTGGAAGGTGACGCAGCCCGGCAGGACTCCCAGCAGCCGAGGATGAATGCACAGTTGGCCCTAAGAGGCCCTTGCCTGGCTCTCTCTGCGGCACCTTGCAGGACGACCTTGGCGTTCTCAAACGTGAGCCAAGGTTGTACAACTTCCTTCGATGTGGCAGATCTCAGAGAGACCCAAGAGACCTTTGAGAAAGGGAAGCGCATCACTGAGAATCGATCTTGGAAAAGTGAGCAGGGAAAGCAAAGGAAGCGTTTTATAGAAATGTGAAGGCAGATTTTTTTTTTTAAAAAAAGATGAAGATTAACCTTCCACAGGACTGCTCAGCCGACATCCACCTAACGACCAACCTCGCGTGCTTGAACGTAGCTTTGACCCGTCTGCAGCGTAGCTTTGAGGACGCACCTTGGTGAGTCTGAGGCAGGAACCGAAGACACTTAGGTAGGAGATGCAGGACTCCATTGGTTGAGAGGTTCGTTACTTAAATACTGCCTGGTTTGAGCAATTCCTGATTCAGTCATAAGCAAATGAAAACTTTGGCCAAGCAAATCACCCAAGAGAATGATGGGAGAACTGCAGCACTGATTAAAACCATCATATTTCATAAACCATAAGTTTGGGGAATAGAAAACAATATTTTTATTGTAGTTTGAGAAGAATCCTCATTGCAAATTCATAATATCCCCAAAGCCTAATAGCACGCGTGGTGCAGACGTACAAATACACGGAATCTGTGTGCTTTGCCTCTGAAGAGCCCTGAGAGGGATGCATTACCCGACTCAAATTAGACCTAAATTGAAGCTGGGACAGTTAAATAAAATAATTTGCATCCAGATCGAAATTATGTTCAAATATAATTTAATATCTATTTTGATTTTATTCTCAAAAAGTAATTGCCTTCTTTCTCGGGCCTTGTGCAAAAGCAGACAAACCCGTGCTCCGCGGGAGGCCCCCACCCCGGCGGCCGTATCCAAGGGGGCGTATCAATAAGCATTTACTGTAGGTATGGGCGAAACAGACATCCAACTGTTTGGGCAACTTGTGTTCCCCGGTTTCAGGATGGAATCTTGAGCCCGGAAGAGAAGTCCTGGTCCTTCAGTACCAGGTGGCACTGTCCGGGGCTGGCCGTAGTCAGCGCTCTGCGTGCAGGGCCTCCTTAGGGCCTGAACACAGCCTGGGCGTGCGCACGGTCATCACCCCGTCCGTCCCAAGGGCTGAGCTGCCCAGAGGTTCCAGCCAGGTCCCATCCAGCTTCTTGCTCACACTCCCGTCCGAGGTTGTCACTCTGCCTCCAGCCCAAGGGGCGGTTCAGGGGCAAGGAGAAGAAACTCGCGCACCGCGGCTCGGCGGAGAGGAGGTGCGGAAACCTCGTGCACAGGCCCGAGGGTGAGAAAGGCCAGGGAAAGTTCAAAGAGTGAACGAGGCTGGTAGCACAATAGGGCCGGAAAAGGGGGCAGGGGAGCGAGCAAAACCTCACAGGCCAGCAGCGGGAGGGCCCCTCAGCCATGCTCTCGGAGCCTACGTTGGGTGCAGAGTCAGGCGAGCAGCGTCACCTCTGTCAGGTCAGTCGCAGACTACTCTGGGGACAGCCACGTCTAGGTTCATCCCCGCCCCCCAGATAGCTGCGCAGTCTCGGGAGGTCACCAGAGCAGCACCTCCACCTGTAAAACCATCCCAGAACAGCTTCCCTCAAGGTCATGTGACGATTCAGTAAGGCCCTTAGTGCTCCTAACGCTTACAGTGCGTTACCAGTTGTTACACTGTAGCCTCTTCCTTACGCTCCACCTGTCAGATCCTGCCCGTTGCGCTCAGAACACCTTGCACAAGCTGACCTCTCAGGGAGGAACTTGTGCTACGAAGAAGCGTTTCTGCAGCAGCTCCCCGAGTCATTCCTGGCGCTGTTGCCCACCGCCACCCGACCAGCAAGAACTCCCGGAGCGCGCACAGCGCTGCAGACACCGTACTGGGCGTGTGGATGCTCAGAGAATCAAAGCGCACTCCCTAACCTGGAGGTGCTCCCATGATGAGGGGCAGAAGGAACTCGGGGTGGCCGCTGTCAGGGGTCGCCTTGCAAGGGAGGGGACACACTTGTCCCGGGCACTCATCCCGTCCCCAGCAACGTGCTACGTGTTCTGGCAGCGTTATCAGATCCTAGTTCTTACCAGGACTTTGTAGTTAAGTTTTTTCCACTCATCATAGGGCAGGAAAATAGCTCCAATCGTCAAACAGCTCACCCAGCTCACACTCTTACTAAGAGGGCAATTCAGCATCCAAACTCTCCCTCTGAACCGGGTTTTCAAACTGTCAGAGTTGTGCCCAGATAAAATAGGGACCAGAAAGTGGGCCTTGGGTTTAGCACTGAGGGATCATCGGTGCCTTTGATGAGAACAGTTGAGCAAGGGGAAGGCAGGTGCCGGGAGGAGAGGACAGAGGCAGTGGGGGAAGGTGCATCGTGCTGGGGAAGGCGTTGTTTCCGCCCGTGTGCCCTGGCATCTCTGCACAGCAAGGGACACTGGTCTCTTCTTCCTTCGACTGCCCGTCCCAGGCTCTGAGGGCGCCTCTTTTACTGCGCCCTCTTTAAATGCTGGGGCCCTGGGGTGCCCTGGGCAGTGCTCCAGTCAGACGACTTAACCTGAGCCCTAGGTGAGGGCTCGTGTAGTCTCCCCAGTGTTGTTTGCAGACAGTTGTCATTGTTGCCATTTTACGACCAGGAAAAAAGAGTTAAAACCAACCCATCCTGAAGCGCAGAGGTCATTTACACCCGAAGCGCTAGAGGCAGTGGGGGACGGGTGTAGGGTCAGGACAAAGGTCGGGCTGAGGGCACAGCTCCCACAGGCTGCCTCCCACAGCGAACTTTCCAATGCTCGGAAGGCTGAGTGCAGATGAGCCTTGTCCTTGAGGTTTCTGGGATCCGGGCTGGCCTGCCCGCTTGCTGCATCCACTCTCAAGGTCGTGGAAGGTTGTCCTCAGCCGGCACAGTCTGAATGTTAGGTGGGGTCAGAACTTGGATTTCTGCTGAAGCTAGTCCTGGGAATAGCCCAGATTACAGACCTTGAATTAAGAGGTGACAGAGCCAGATCCGAGTGGGCAGCCTTTGTCCCTGCGTCGAAGCTTAGGCCCGGCTTCCCAGCAACTGCAGATCCCCGACTCCCGGGAGGAGAGTGGAGCCAGACGGCCGCGCACCCGCTGCTGGGCCGCGCGGGCTGCAGCAGAGGCCGTTTGTAAATCTGCCAGGTGCGCGTCTGCCTGTCAGCTCTCGGGAGTTAGTCTGGAGAAACGTCACCGGCACGTTCGCCCAGCCTGGCCCACAAGCTCAGTGATGGCAAACGGACTCAAACCCGAGCCCTTACCTTTCTGTCTCCCGCAACTCCTGGTGCTGAAGGTGCCTCCTCCACCCGTCTCCTGGTTTCGCGCCGCACCTTTGCCTGGGACCTGCAGAGGTCGGGGTGCTCGGGGAGCGGCGCCCAGAGTACAGGCGGATCTCGGCCATGGGCGAGTTCGGAAGATTTAATTCTCCTCGCCTGTCTCGGTCTCTGTGGTAATAACGAGAATGAAACAGGGGCCCCACTCAGGGACAGAGAGCGAATCTTTCTGCACTTTGCCCCCTTTCAAGCGCGCGAGAGTTGCTGCCACACCAGTTTGCCCAGTTTTCCTGGTCGCCAGGCATACGTCCGGTTTGCCCACGGAAGGAACAGGTGCCGGAAAGGCAGGGTGAACCGGGTGTGGCTTCGCTCTCTCCTGCAAAATCTGGTTCCAATAAAACTGTCTTCACTGCCTGAGGCAAACATGTAACTTAGTGAGAGATTACAGTCTGGTTTTTATAGCATTTTATGCAGTATTCGCCTGTCCATGGGGACCTTCCCTGTGAGTCCTTTACAAATATAAAATGTAATTTTGAATTTTACTTCATCAAGGTAATAGGCTGCACAGGCTTCCTTGCTGGAGCCTGCAACCCTCGGGGAGCGCTGACACCTGGCTTAATCACCACTCCGTGGCTCTCGGCCTCCCGCCCACTCCTCCAAACTTACACAAATCCTAATTCTCTTTTAAAGGCCTTTTCTAGAAGACAAGCTTGATTTTTTGGGGGAGGCGGGGGGCACACTCCAGGCTAAGCATACACAGAAAGAAGGAGGTCGGAAGGGATGCTGTGTCCCCGGAGGGCTGGATGACCCTTAGTCCCTCCTGTGCTGCTCCGGCCCGTCCTCAGGTGAATTTCTGTCAAGCGAAGGAATTTTGGGCAGGAGGTGACACTGGGTCTTTCGGTGTTTCCTTAATGTGTCTCTGCGTCATACCTCACTGCCACCTGAACCGCTCAGTGACCCCGTGCCTGCTGCACAGGGCACAGTCGTCACTGTCAGAGCTGTCTCCCGTTTAATCGGACAGTTCGTTAACCAGAAACAGGCCGTCACCAGATGGGCGGCAGAGCTGAGGTGTCGGCGACCTCTCCCTGCGATGTCCCAAGCGAGTCCTGCCCCGGCTCGGGCCTCGTCAGGCCTGGTGTCTCCCAGCCCAGGGCCAGGACTGCGGTGGCCTCAGACCACCCCTCCCAGGGGTGACGGACCCCTCGGCCCAGCCCCGGGGGCTCAGATACACCCTTTCAGAGATGGGCCGCCCTGGGCAGCTTGAAACCTTGGGGCGTCCAGTCGAGCCTGTCGCGGTCACCCATCACAGCCCCTGGACTCTGTCCCCTGGGTGTCACTCTGCACCTCCCAGGCCGCCCAGAGGCCTATTTCAGGGGGCCAGCCCCCCCACAGCCCCTCCCCAGGCTCTTCCAGGCTCCAGTGGCAGCGCCCTCCTGTGCGCTCCGAGGCGGACGCAGGGGACTCTCTCCCTTTGTTCCCGACTCGCGTCTCCGAACACAAACGTGCCGTAACTCGCGGCTGAACAGTTCCGTAAAGATAATTACATATGGCAAGACAGGAAAACTTTTTGAAAAAAGATTCCCTTGAATATGTTCCTAAATTCACTTACAACTGTTGCTGCTCGCTCCAAGCACTTCAGGCAGAATGAGTGGATGGCACCAAACAGCTTAGCTGCAATTATTACGGAACGTCTGCGGTATAATTTCCCCTGCGGTTTTGTTAGGCGCACAAAATTCATAATTCTGATTTGTGGCAGGTACTTATTACCCATCACAGGTGGGGATATGCAAATATTATTCTAGTAAGGGAGAACAGCCTTTATTTCAGCATTCAGCTATTAACGAGATTTGTGAGTCTGGTACTCTGGGCCATTTAATTAATTAGATGGTACAGATAAAATATAAATTGTTTTGCAGGCTGCACAACCCTTGTCCTCGGAGGTGTCGAAGAGAGGCTGAGCGGACTTCATGCGGGTTGATTTGGTGTCATTTACAGAGCTCAGAGTAAATGTAAACCCTGCTGGTTCTACTGTGTTCGTCCCCCTCACCGTCCTCATTTTCCCTGAGTTCCATTGGAGTAGGTGGCGT
The DNA here is from genome assembly GCF_022682495.2 of Desmodus rotundus. NCBI lineage: Eukaryota > Metazoa > Chordata > Mammalia > Chiroptera > Phyllostomidae > Desmodus > Desmodus rotundus. The sequence goes on along the minus strand of NC_071398.1, from coordinate 54,260,088 downwards.
GTGCTGGACTATTTTGTTAAGTGGCTGGATCGCATCCCCCGCCCCTGCCCGTATCGGTAAGCACGTCCTGTCTATGGGAGGGCAGGATCCGTAGCCGATCTTCCAGAAATTGTCTGTGTTCTTGAGTAGGAGGTTTCTGTTAATCTAGAACATCATATGGGTGAAATAACGTCTAATAAAACAAATCCTGGGAAACTGCATGACACTTCCTAAGTTTCACTGGGGCCGGCGAAGAAATAATGCGGCCTACGCCACCACTGGCCACAACAACGAGATGAATCGCCCAGCACTTGTGCCTCGGGGAGGCGGGAAGCTGCCAGCACCAGCCGATGGCAAATGAGTCTACCATTTGCTCTGCCTTCCATGCTCGCCCTTGGGGCCACCGGGCTGTGACGACAGGTCCCGGGAAAGGCACGGTGTCCATGAGTGATGTCATGGAGCGGTGCTCAGGGCTGGGCTTTGCCATGTTTTTATATCTTCGGGGACAGCCCACTCGCAGCCTCAGTCCGTCCTGCACCAGGTAAGAACAAGGATGCTCAGCTGAAGTTAGTAAACGCGCAGCAGCACCATCTTAGTACGAGGCTTGAGATTTTTACTTCAACTTTATTATGAAATGGAAGCTGGGAAGTAATTACATACACGAATGACTAAATATTTATTCCTGAGCTAAAATTGGGCTTAGCTGAAAATTTTACTTTGGGGTGACATACTCACTTCTTCCCTCTCACCTTCAGGCCTCGTCAGCCCCCAAAAGCTGGGCTGGCCCTGTAGCTTCTCTCTTCCCAGGGCCCGCCCTCTGTCCCCTGCTGCCTCCCCGCCTCCCCGCCTCCCCGTCTCTGTCCGCTTCTTGGCGACAAGCAAGGCGAGTTCTCAAAGGAAACATGCTTCTAGCACCTTGGCTAAATAAAAGAGGAGTACGTGAGGAAATGCAGGAGCTGGAGCCCCACTTCCTGAAGGGATTTAGTAGCCACATCCACAAGAATTGTGAAAACAGAAGCCCGCCCGTCCTGTCGCCGACCTTGAAGGCACAGCAGACGCGTCCCTGTGCGGGCCTGAGGGCTCCGTGTTCCAGGTCAGCCTCCAGGAAAGCTGAGTTGCGGCATCTTCTCCGTGCCTCGCCGTAAAAAACCAGCACAAGATAAGTAAGAGAGAAAAGGAGATGGATAGCATGTTCCGCCCCGGCGTTCCGCACCTCCAGCAGAACAAGTAAATGAAGGGTGATAATTATTCAGATTCAACACGTGTTGGAGACGCCAAGACAAAATTAAATGATTCGAAAAATATTGTTAGCATGAAAGTATTATTAGCCTAAAAATACGCTGAATTGACAGCAAGGGAATTAGATACTGAAAAGATTGGTCAGGATATTCAAGGGGTTTGTATAGATAACGAAGAGATGTCCTATTAATGGCATATCTTCTCTGTTTTTGTGGAGTACAATTCTTTTCAAACTGCAAACTTTGATAGTCAAATAGACTGTTAATGACAGAACCTAGACTATGATTGTGAAAACAATTTGGGACCTGTTGTGCACCCTAATCTGATAACTCTGTTGTACATATAAACAGGAAAATGGGGAAGTCGGAACAAATGCACACACAATATCAGATGTTACAACGAGTCCTTGCTTTTTAACATTATACCCACGACGCACACCTGTTACTTCCCGAAAATGTGGTGACTTCCTTAATACTTATAAAGGAATTCATAAACAGTCGTCTCTTTTGTTCTCTTCTTTTTCTACTTGGACATACAGATGTCTACACACTTGTTTAATGTTGAATTCACAGTAAACTCCATCCCTCACTTATTTGTACAGACCCTTAAAAATTACACACTTCCTGTTTTTCGCCCCTCTTCCTGCAAGTAGCTTTGAAACACTGTGCTTGTGTGAATCCAGGAAAACGCTTTCATGGTTCCCGTGACCATCGTTGTTAGTCTCCTCCGCCAGCCCCTCCTCCCCTCCCCATTCTGGACACCCACACGTGTACACACATGTACACGTGCACAAACGTGCACACACGCACACACCAGTGACTGGCAAGCCTGCATTGCCGGCTCAGTCCTCCCAGACCTCCAGCCTCCTGTACATCCTTTGAACCCCAATGGGCAACTCAGACTGGGGAGGCTCAGCACAGTGAGCCTCTAGCTCCCCCAAACCGGCTTCTCCCACGTTTCTTCCCACCCTGCAAACGCCCGCTCCGGGCTTCCAGCTCTGCCAGCCACTGTTACAGCTCTGCTCTCCTAGCCTGTCAAACCCCTTGTCATCCCGGTCAGCTCAGGCTTGGACTCACAGTTACACTGGGATCGCTTTTCAGGCCTGCGGGCACGCTCCCTCTCGGGACCCTTCTGCTCTGGCCTCACCCGCAGCCCGTCACCTGCACAGCGGCACCTGCTGCCCTTTCACCTGGGGAGGAGCCACCCCCACCCCACCAGAGGCCTGCCAGGCTCCCCAGGAAGACACCTGCTGCTGCTCTCGGAGCTCACCTCCAACACCCTCTCCTCTGCCCGGACCAGGCTCTTCCGGCCGCTTCTCACTGGCTTTTCTTTGACTCGCTGTTGGATTCATTTTTCTCTACAGTACTCACTACCATTGACCTACAATATTTTGCTTATTTATTTGTTTATCCCATTTGCTTATCTTTCTCTCTCCACCAGAACTCGAGCTCTAGTGGAGCCGCTCCATAGCAGTCACTGCACCAGCACAGGCTGCAGGAGGGACTGGAGTTAAGAACGACGTGTTTACGTTTGGTGTCAGGGAGAATTCCTGGCCTCCCCAGTTCAGTTTATCCCCACGAGCTGTGGCGCTGCCACAGTCTGTATTATGTAAGCAAACCGTTTCCACCCAGCCACCGGAGTGCCTCTCGGTTTTGCCCTTTTGCCCTCCATGGCACTGCCTCTGCCGCCCTTGACCGTGTTCTCCAAAAAGGGCAAAAAAGGAAAGCACCAGCAATACCCACACCCACTGCTCTGAGGCATGGAAGTGCCCCCACTCCACGCAGCCCTACTGTGCTGTAGTGGAAAACAGCATGAGAGACCAAACCCTGGATTCTTAGGGTGGCCTGCAAATCGGCAAGGGGTACAATGTGGCACCCTGCGACTTCTGCTATTGGGACACGGGACTAAACTTTTTTAAAAAGTCATTTTTCGGCCAGGATGTCACTCTGGTGTTTCTGGCCCCGCTGGCTAGAAGGCTCACCCCACTTCCCTCACGCGTGATTATTTCGTTTTCCACTACGGCTTTCCCTCACTTGCGCCGTTTTTGTGCCTCTAGACTCCAGCCCAGTGGCAAAGAGTACGTGCTCAGTAAGCGTCTGCTAAGTCATTGATATCCGAATGGACTGGTCAGTTAGGATGAGGGTTTCAAGGGCCAGGGCAGCACGGGCCAGGTACGCGCGCACGAGCTCTGTCTCTCTTGGGCACGTGTGAGAGGCCCAGTCAGGAAGCAGGTCCAAAGGCCCGGCGCGCCCGGCTTCTCACCGACACACGCTGCAGCACGCGGTACTCCCCGCACGGCTGGGCCGGGCCTCCCCTACGGTAGACTCTGCGCGTTGCCCATTATCCACGTGTGTGAAATGTCACTCCCTGTCAGTCTTTCTCCAAGGAACTCGGAGTGCTTTACGGAGGTCAGGAATGGAGACAGGTCCCCTGGGGAGTAAATAATAATGCTTCGAAATAACATAGCGCTCGTCATCAGCGGAGCCCCAGGCACCTCCAGCGAGTTATCTCATTTAGCCTCACCGTGTTCCTGCGAGGAAATCAGATACTGCTTCCATGAAAATTGCCACAAAGTGGCCTCAAGGTGTGTCGGAGGCAACGGGAGGAAGAGGGAAGGAAGGGGCATGTGGCGAAGATTGTCTCTCTCTGACCAGCAGCTGTCAGCAAGACTGGTCTTTCTGCATAAAGAGTTCAGCGGAACCCTCCCTCCCAGAAACCGTAACAGCCTCACTGCGGACTCCGCCCTCTGCAGACCTTGCGCTGAGTGTGGTGAGAGCCGCCCGAGGCAGGGCCCGCGCTGGAGGCTGGGAGGTCTCGCAGATCCTCTGCTGCAGTGTCCGCGGAGGTGGGAAGCCAATTTGCAGGTAATGTTGCCCAGCGATTTCATCTACAGTTAATTCCCTTTTTTCTACTCCTTTTCTCCTTCATCATCAAAGCTTTCAGTCATTACCCTGCATTGTTGCTTCTAGGTATTTGCAAACATTGCATCCTGATTTTTACACAATGCCACCTGACCCTTTGGGAAAATGCGGCATTCAGACAGACAGATAGTCCTTGCCGCAGGCGTGCATGATGGAAAGCAGTTTGTTTTCACGTTTCCTTCACGTGGACTCCTTTCCAGGACTCTGACAGATGCCCTCACCTGCACAGGTGAGAGGCTGGGGCCAGTGCAGCAGCCCCACAGAAGGCTGCGTGCCTCAGATGGCCACAAGCCTCAGACGGCCACGCCCAGGGAGGCCATCCCAGCCCTCCAGGGGGCTGGGGACATTTTTTGCCTTGTCACTGGGGCTCTGAGAGCACCTCTGATTTTTCTAGCCACCTCTGGAATCACGACAGGGCAAACGGGAAACGTGGGTCCATCGCCCAGCTGAGGGTCACCTTGTACCTGTGCAGCAAATAGGCCTGTTCCTGTCTTCCGATTCGCACCACCAGAAGAGGGATGGCCAGTCTGTGAGTAGTGCCAGGTTCGATGGCCAGGCAGTGAGACCAGGTTGCTTCAGAACGTCTTCCCCAGGGAATTCCAGGTGTGTGTGTATGTGTGGGGGGCGGGAGGGGGGGTCCATAAACTCCCCAGGGAGCCTTTAGGTGTATTGGTCAGCGTTCTCCAGAGACACAGAGCTAAGAAGGGTGGGTGGATAGATGAAGAGCTCTCTGTCTCCACCTCTATATGTCTATCTGGAAAGAGAAATGCATTCTAAGGAACTGGCTTAGTGACTGGGGGGCCCGGATGGTCCCCAACCCACAGCCCCTCCGGCAGCTGGCAGCTCCCGCAGGGCTCAGAGCTGTGGCCTCGGTCTGGAGGCCGAATTTCTTCCTCCTCGGGGGACCTCAGTCTTTCCTCTGAAGGCCTTCTGCTGCCTGGGTGAGGCCTACCTTACTTTATGGACAGTAATCCGATTTAAATACTAATCACTTCCCCAAACTGCCTTCACAACAACGCAGCTGGTCCCACAGCCTAGCCGAGTTACCACACACGATTAAGCACCCATGGGTGTGTTCATGAAAACATCCGATCTGGGGTCCGTAGCCCCTTGCGAGAGATGACAGCCCAGGTTTTTGTCAGATTGTCAAAGGAGGGTCTCTTCCAGAAACGTTAAGAACTGTTGCGTTAAAAGCAATATATGAAAAGTAAAGGAACATGGCGGGAAGCTGTCATTTACTGAATGCCAACAATTTGCCAGAGGTCCTCGTGCCCGACGAGTGTCGCCTCATGGAACCCTCACAGCAGCACGACTTACCGCACGTCCACAGCCACCAGGCGCAGTGAGACCTGACCCTGATACCGGAGTCCCCTCGGCAGCCCTCCCGTCACCCCGTTTTGCCTGTGGCAGTGGACGCCTTACAGCGCTGCTTTCTTTGCCTTCAAGGCCTTTGCCTTGGCTTCGGCTTTGGGAACAGCAGCAGGGGCTTCCTTCTTCGCTTTGGGCAGCATCTTCCTGAAAATCCGGGTTGGTATTTTATCCGTGTTCCTCCTCTTCCTCAAAACTGTGGCTACACACCAGCACAGTGGGCCTCGTCCCTCAAATGGGCCGCGTACTGCCGACGGGGAGGGTCTGGAAGCATAGGGAAGAGCACCTGTAGGGAACACCCGCATCATCAGTAAAGTTCCAGAACATACCAGCATCAGCCTCTGGGTTTAGACAGTCGTCGTTATGCCAGCATTCCCGGAAGGAGGCCTCAGACTATTCAATAACTCCGATCTCACCTCCTGTGCTCTGTGAGGTGGAGGCCGAGGAACGTGAATTTGAATGGTAGAGAATGAGGGGGAGACAGAGGAACTGCAAGAGGAGAGAAGTCGCAGAGATGGGGGATAGAGCTAAAATCAGATTCCCTGACTTCAGCTGGAATCAGGCGGACGAATGAACCTGCCAACTTTGGTGACGACGACGTTTAGACGTTCCTGGGTGAGCAAAACCAGCACGATGGATCCTGTGGCCATTCCGTGCCCTGCCTCCTGTGGGTGCTACTCACCCGTCTTTCTCTGAGACTCTCGTGTAAGACGGCTGGCTGGTGGAGCATTTAATTCCTCTTTCTCGTCTTAGGCAGCCTGCTTTCCTTTGGCTTTAAAACCTCTCTTACCAGGGTACTATGCAGTTATGTGACTATTTCATATTACCTACCAGTCTTTAGGGGTTTTTAGCGACGCTTTCCCCTCTCTGCCGAGAATAGCTGTGCTCACAGCTACAGTCTAGTAATGCTGGTCGGTCACGCAATGGCACCCGATGGTTCTGGTGGTGGTGATTCTTGCTCTACAGATGTTATTGCCCAAAAAGCCTTCCCCACAAAGCGCATGTGTGAGGAAGTCCTTACTGATCCTGTTCCAGGTTGTCCTGATTTGGCCGACGTCCCCGGGAGCCCCCTGCTGAGAGGCGCGCCATCCCTACCCAAACTTCATGAGAGCTTTGCAAAGAATAGGCGCTTTAAAAAATCAGTCATTAGAATCAGTCTGAGTTCTCCCTGTTCCGGGCACAATTTATATTTTAGTTCAAAGGAAGACGAAAGAAAACTTCCTGAAACTTGAAAGCCTCAGTGTAGTTTTGAGTTTTCAAGCTGAGTAGACGATAGAAATTCTCTAAAGACGGGTTCTCCCCCCATACCACAAGCCACACAGTGTCCACTCGGGAACAGAGCGAACCGCGCAGTGAGCTTGTGCGGTCCGGAGATCGCGGGGGAGCAGGTGAACACGAGCACCCCGCGCTGTCTGGACTATCGCGCCTGCCCCCCCCCCCACCCCCATTCCTCGGGCGGCCCTCCATCTTCCCTCCTGCGCACCGCTCTGCCTTCCCACGTTACACGCCCAAAGTCTCTGGGAGACCAAATCCCTGCAGGAAAGGGCCTCGTTGTACCCATTAGTATCTTAACGAGAAACTAACTTAGCGTATGACCGCCACCTTGTCTCACCCACAAATCACACAGTGGGAACTACCGACAGCTGCAGCAGCGAGGCCGCGTGCTCACAAAGCCCGCCCCACCTTCTGCCCTGGCAGTGAACGCAGCCCGCGGCCCCCAGCTCTGCGTCTTGGCTTGGGTGTGCCCCTTTCTCCCTGGGATGACTTTGCCCTGGTCCGACCTTCAAAGTCCCGCTCCGAACCCCATCTCCCCGGTGGCTCTCTCAGCCTGCAAACGTTCTCTCTCTGGCTTCGCACTGCAGCTGACTTGGACTTCCTTATGACACGTGACTTTTCTCTCTGTCTCAAAATTAATTATGCCCATGTCTTATATCCCTCTAATAAATCAAAAGTTTCTCAGTAGGATTATTGTACATAACTTTTAAAGTTTTCAGTGCCTAGCGAAATACCAAGCATACAGTAGTGGTTTACTAAATGCCAGTTGAATACATGAGTTAAAATGAGTATGAATTTAATTATACATGTTGACAAAGTATTACAAGAACAATTAACTGATTCTTTGTATCATTATTTCTTCTTGATCAATTTAAAAATATTTCTTTCAATCTCTAACAAATTACTTCCAGCACCTAGAGACAAAACTTTACTGATTATAGTTTAAAATAAAACTAATCTTGATGTGCTGTCAATAGACATAGCAGTGAAGTTAGATTCAAATTATATGATTTTTGCAGTATCTGGGTTTTCGTTCTTTAAGAAAGTGATGTTCTGTTAGATGCAGTGTAGGAAAGAGTGTGGATGACTTGATAAAGGCCATAACTTAGCATATAACTAATAAAGTAAAAAAGAAAAATAGAAGTTCAAATAGACACGATTAAATTTGCCGGTGCGCCAGTCGGTCACCCTCACAGTTACTGAGCCGTCGCTGTTCCCGCATCAGAGCCCAGCGTCGGGCGTCTGCTGGGGCACAGGGCACGTGATAGGACACCAGCCCCTCTCGAGACCTAAGATACAACAAAAGACGTCGTCACCTCTGAAGAAATAGCGCCCCCACCCCCAGTCTTTGCTGAAACCAGCTTCTCGATTCCTGGCATTGGGGGGCTGCAAAAGCCGGCAGCTGTCTCCCACCGGCTGCTCCCAGTTCCACATCATCAGAGGGGCTGGGCCCCGGGGCTCCCCAGCTCCAGGGGCTCCTGCTTCGGTCCCCCCTCAGGAGCCTGGTTCTGGTTCTCGGACAGTTTTCTGCCTCTTAGAAGGACACTGCCACCGCTTGCTAAGGATTTTCCTTTGTGTCCTTGGTGTCCAGGCCTTACGTCACTGAACAGCATCCTAAGCGTGTCCTAAGCAGTCATGGGGCAGGCCGAGTCTGGGCCCAGCCCAGGTCTAACTCGTGTCGCCCGGCAGAGAAAGCAGCGCCGGTGGTGGTGCTCCACACTGGTCGGTCACTGAAAGCGGCCAGCCGGGCCCGCTCGGCTGGCGTTGCTGCCTTGTGCGCCTCTGCCCAGCCCTGGCCCCTGGGAAGAGCCCCCACCGCGCTGGGGGTGGTCAGGTCAGGGGGATGACGCAAGCACACCCCTTACCCTGGTGAAGTATTTAAGAGGGCCCTGCTGTGATGTGCAAATAAATCGTTCACTCTTCTAATGGCCAAAAGTTGTCCAGACAAGCTTAAGTAGCAATAAATTCTGTAAGTTCCTGCAGGTCAGGAAGTGCCCCCGACGGTCTGCAGTCGGCGGCAGCCCTGGAAAGGCCTGTCCCCCCAGCCCGCTGCCCAGGCCAGGCAGGCTGGCTGCCTTAGATGGAGTCACAGGACTCGCCCCCGCTTGTCTGCTCTCCAAAGCACACAGATAATAAACCACTTCGCGTGTCTGCAGGCGAACTGGCAGTGGGCGCCCTCCCCACAGAGGCTAAAAAAGACGGTGTTCTGCGTCTTACAGACAGGGGCAGCTCAGATGCACGGGGTCTCGTTTCCAGAATGAAACAGTCACTTCTGGTGTGACCTAAATGCACACAAGAGACAGTGTTCGTGCCACACAGGCGCTGGTGGGGCAAGATGTTCTTTGCGATGAAGAGGCTGCGTTAAAGACCAGGGGCTCCTGAGACACCACTCGGCTGTGCGCCTTTGCTCCTAACACGGCCTTGCAGTAAATCTCCTCCTCGGAGCCCGGCTCGCCTGTGTCCACAGCCTCTGCTAACGTACCTGGGAGAGAGAAGACAGAGACGCGAAGCCACTCAGGTCTGCGCGCGACCCCTCTGCATTTCACGTTAGGACCACTTTGATTTTTTTTTAGCAAAAGCAGATTAGCCAGAGCCCCTGGCTGCTCCCTCACCTGGCCGTTGAGACTCGTGCGCTCCCTGCGTTGTGCTCTCCCAAGATGTGGAGCTGTTATTACACAACAATACAGGAAGTTCAAGGTCACTAGGGACCTACCAGAGAGTGTGCTGAACACTCCCCAAAGCCTGAGGGCCAGGTTCATTGCCCCACCTAAAACAAATGCTGGTACCGAAGTGACTCTTAGAAAACCGGTGAGCTTCCCAAGGCTCTCCCCTTAAAGGAGGGGGGTCTCCAGTTGCTGGGGAACAGTGGCCAAGGAGGAGGGTGTGACTATCCCCCTCCCAAGGCTGCCCCCCCCACCACACCTGCCTCGACAACCCCCAGCCAGTGACTAGCTCCCTTGTGCTGTGTTAGCTGGGAATTCTCCTTTTCCACCAGACACCACCGCATTCTGACCTGACTGCAGGGGGTCCCAGCAGGGGGCAGCTGCGTGACCCAACCCGAGGCTCAGAGAAAAGGAGACCTCATGTCTCTTAATCCTTCACTGACCCGAAGAGGGGCGTTGTCAGCATCATAGTCGTCACCAGGTTCCCGTCTTAAACGGAGGGGGTGGTGACAGAAAAACAGAAAGAGGGCTGGGGGAGGCACGAACCTGCCTTCACTCATTTTTCTGGGTTTCCTACGTACTGCACACACAGAAAAATCTTAAAAATTATACTTTTTGCCTGTTTAACAAGATCCGTCCCCGAGTCCAGCAGCTCCACCGCATCCTCGTCCGGCCCCTGAGGCTCCTCAGTGCTAAAAGGAAGGAACGAGCACAGCAAGCCCGACACGCTCGAAGTCCCCCGCGTTCTGCTGGGCAGGAGCAGCCACCCACCCAGACACGGACGAGAACCCACTGCACGACTCCTCCCGTCAGTAAGGGCCCGGAAAGACGAGCGTGGACCTGTTCGCCCGCCCTACCTGGGAGATCAGGCAGCTCCCTGCCCTCTCTTCTGTATTCTAGAATAGTGGAAAATGAAGGTGCTCTCCGATTTAGAATTCTCCTGTTTCAAAGCTAGTGCCACCCTCCCCCACTCCGAGTCACGTGGATCTGTGGAGGGCCATCGTGCAGGAAGGTTACGGCAAAGGCGCCAATACACCAGCACGCCGCTGAGGCTGCTTGGACGTAAGGGAGCTGCTGAGCGTGAGTGAGCCGCCCTGTCGGACGCCCGGAAGGGCTCAGGAAGCCCTGGCTGGGTCATGTTGGGTGCTTTGCGTGAGAACCGTGTTCAGATTAATCACAAAATTGAAACTCATCACATTCCCGGGGAGCAGTTAGTATTTGGCCCGAAGTCCAACCCTCTGCCTTTGGAAAGAGTTAAAGAGGGATTTGGCAGCAGGAGAAAAATTGGGCAAAAGAACTTGGGGATGGTCTGTGTTTGCTGCGTGACGCTTAGGAAGGTGTCACAGGGTCGGGGCTTACGACGATACAAGTGGTGACAGAAAATGATAGAAAAGCTGGTGGAGACGATCCAGCTGGGACTGAGGTGTAGGGAGATGAGGATCACTCTTTCCGTTCTGTTACTTTAAAGTTCCAAACGCCATCTGGGCTCTCTGGTCCAGCTTCTTTCTCCCACGCGGTGAGTGGAAGGAGCACATTGAGTCCTTTGCCTTCGGTGCCTCCAATGAGTAGGGGACTCTAGAGAAGAGATCGGGTTTTCCGATACTGCTTCAGTGACTTTCCTGCGTCGCTACGCCGCCTTTTAAACATAGCCTTAGAAGGAGCCCTGGCTGGTGTGCCCAGTGGGTTGGTTTGGGCACATCCTGCAAACTGAAAGGTCGCCGGTTCGATTCCCAGTCAGGACCCATGCCTGGGTTGTGGGCTGAGTTCCCGGTTGGCGGCGTGAGAGAAGCAGCTGATTGATGTATCTCTCACACATCAGTGTTTCTCTCCCTCTCTTTCTCCCTCCCGTCCCCTCTCTCTAAAAACAAAATAAATAAAATCTTTAAAAACTAAAGTGACACTAGTCGATAATATTGTAATAACTATGCATGGTGCCAAGTAGTTGGGCGGCGGCTTGCAATACTGGGAGGCTCCCTGTAAATTCTATGGTTGTCTAACCACTGTGCTTGCTGCACAGTATTGAAGGTCAAAAAGAGAGAGAGAGAGAAAGTGATAAAAGTCACTATGTAATCTAGGAAAAGGCCTAGATAAGCAGATATTTTCAAAGTCACATATTGGTGATGGTAACACCAATTTCAGAATAAGAGTCTTTCATGAGCTATAAAGAAATTCTTTTTTAAATACATAAAGGGAGAGACCACTACAGAAATATCTCCACTGAAGCTAATATTTAAAAACAGTATGGATCTGCCTCGTATGTTAGAAAACAGCCTTTTCTGTCACAACACGAAACACAGAAATACAACTTCAAGCATCAAAAATTAATACTTTATACCTGAGCCGCAGGCCCCTAAAAGCAGGTAATGTGAATTATTTAAGGGTAATTTCAACCTGAGAAATGCTCGCGGCATCATTTGCCTTTGGGAGCGTGGAAAGCTTATCTCATAACTCACTTTATGGGTCCATAGGTTTGCTTCTGTCTTGCAGCATAATACCCTTTCTGTCAGTCTGCTTCTAAAACCGTGCGGTTTCCGGACGTATCATCCACCTAACGGTGGGAGGGGCGTCTCCTGAGTGCTTGGAAATTACTGTGCATTCAGTCGGCACACGCCGCGCAGTGAGCACGAGGGAAAAGGGGGCGCCACTCGTCCTCGAGTGGGACAAACGCGAAGCCCGTACTATTGAAAAAACCATCTGTGACTCCAAGTGATTCCCTGTTACTTTAAACCAATAACCAGATGGATTTTATGTCCCTTTCTTTAAAAATAAATATATATCACAAGCACTGTCTAGAGGGGTTGCTGATGGGTGCGCCTCTGTTGTGTCTTCTTCTGAAAAGACGAATAAAATTAGGAGCGACTGGAAAAGGTTTTGACGAAATGCAGCGGCCGATGATTAATGTGAATCCTCCTGGATGCTAGCCCTCCTCCATGCTGGGGGGGAACATGCACTGTGGGGTAAGAGTGCAGTAAGGGGGAACAGGAGAGGAAGAAAAAGAGAAGAAGGAGAGAATGGGAATGAGATTGGAAGGGTTTGAGGGCGAAACACCCAAGTTCATGGTCACAGGAAGGTCAGAGGACCCCAGACAGCGGGGCACCGAGTGTGAGAAATGAGAGTTTGAGTTCTCAGGAGGAGTGTGCCTGCGGTGCACAATGTTAAGCTTTTTGGAGAACAGCTTCCGCACTTTTGCCTGCTTGAAATATTTTAGGGTCTGTTTCCTTTTCAAATATTAACGGAGCACTGAATTTTAGTGGCTGTTTCCAAACAGTAAAATTTTGGCTTCACTTTTCTACTTTTTCCATCAAAACTCAATGAACAGTTGAGGCACAGACGTGAAGCCTTTATTTAAGGAATTGTGCCATTCCCGTTTCCTTCCCATAGAGGTTGCTGGGTTCACAAAGCCAGAGAATGTGGTACGGTGACACCCGGGCACAGCCCACAGGGACTTTGCCGAAGCAAACAGGGAGAGTGTGGTCAGCGCCAAGAGAGTCCACAGCAGGCTTTGAAACCGATCGCAGTTTCTGAAAGGGCTACCGGCCGTGCAGACTCAGACACCCCGCCGAGGTCTGGCAGTAGTTGGCACAGATGTGTGGCATCGGGGAGGAGGGATGCCGGACACGATGCCGTGGAGGACGTTCCACGGTTGGACTACGCTCTGCAGCTTGGGTAGGAGCCTGGGCATTATTTTGGTATTTCAACAACCTGTTTTTCTAGCTGTTTTTGCAAGAAAACATCAGAACTACTGGTGATGTTCGTAAAATGATGTGCTCTTTTTTGCATAAAGCCGTATCAACAAGTAAGAGCAGTATTTACACAGCACTTTTTACTTGTCAATTACTTTTCAGGGGGTGATGAGTGAAGTAGGAAGGGTCATCATTCAGGCCCTGCGGGGAACCCCGGGGAGACCCGCGCGTGGAGACCACCCACTGCACACGCCCCGCCCCTCCCCAAGGACGACGTCAGCACCCACATCGCATTTGGCACAAATGGGTTTCTTGTTCTTCGTGCGGAGGGGGGACAAAAACGGAGGCTAAGAGCGCATCGGCCCCAGTGTCTCCGTCAGCGGCCCTGAGGTGAGGCCTCAGTCACCCCTGGGGTTAAATGTCTCCCTCAGCGAGTCTCCCTACCACCCCCCAACCGCCATGTGGGCAGGCCCGGCCCGAGGGAGCAGCACCTCTCTGCACTGGACAGAGCTTTCCACAGGGAATTGAAAGCATGCTTGGAGACAGAGTGTCGGAGAAACAAGGAGGCAGCGTCTTAAAGGGCAGATTTAGTCACAAAGTTAGAAGCTGGAGGCACACAGAAGTGGCCCCGGTGGTTTTCGAAAAATGGTCCAGGATCAAGGCCAAGACCAGCCGTCCGGGTGGTCCCCTTGAGTGACGGGGAGCTATCAGCGGCTTAAAGCTGTCACGACAGATTGGACCTCTCCTCCTAACACCAGTTCTGTGGCCGGGGTTTCAAACGAGCCTCGCGGACCTGCCCACTGGATGTGCCCAGGAGCTCGAGGAAAGGCCGAAACAGGAAGTCAGGTGGCTATGAGCCCGAGAGCTAATCCGTAAGGCGAGGTTTCTGGAGCCAGTTAAGTGAAACCGTGACCGCAAAGGGCAGGGCGTGAGAGACACTCATGGAGAACTTCCCAGTCTTCGCCAGGCGCCCCGTGCCGTGGACATGACTGCATTTAGACTTCCGGCGTCGCTGACCACAGCTTGGCGTGGGCGTGAACATCAAAGACTTTTTAAGGGGGGGTGTTCCCATGTATTTTGACACAATAGACAATAATGAATTCAAATATGTGTGTGTTGTACTAAGTAAGTCCCAACATGATATGGTTGAAAGTAAAGTAATCAGAGTGTTAACTTAGAACTCTGGTTGAAAAGGGATAAAAAACAGGCAGTGTGAAGTGTTTTGTGTTTAAAGGTGGTTATTGAATTATAACAATTCAAAGGATAGCGTTTTACCTGAAAATAATTGTGGAGTTATATTCCCGTACGACCCTTCAAAACCGAGCATCAGAACCCGTAGGCATACTCTCAGGGCGCTATCGGACGCTCTGAAGTGGAACACACCCCACGGAAATGAAAGGACAAAACAATCAAAGCAGAACAGACTTCTTTACACCCTAGATCACTGGCATGAAAGATTATTCTCCCGAAAGTTGAGAGAAACAAACGCAGAGGTGCACTTGTAAGATGATAGACGAAGCACTCTGGAGCAACGGAGCTCTTCCTCACTCCCTTTCCTACGCCGTCAGGAGAAAAGCGTGGGTGCGCGGAGGCCCCAGCTGCAGGCCGAGCACCCTCGCCTGTCCAGGGGCCTCTCGGTCTCCGCGGTTGGAGAGCGTTCATGGGCAGAACCCACTTCTGGGCCGGAGGACTCAGTACAACTATCTGATTTCTGCCCTCAGCTCCTTTATCCCTCTACTCCCAGCAAACTCAGACACCCCTCTATTCCTTGCCTTTGCATTTCAGAGACAGGCGTTCACAACCAACGGGTCCTAGTGCCACACTGCCCGTCAGTACCGTGTGACTCCGAGAAGGTCGTGCCAGCGCACGGGACTTGCGTCTCTTCTTCCATAATGCAAGGGGCAGTGGAACGGAAAATCGCTAAGCACCGCGCAGTCCTGTGTCCCGCACTGACTACTTGGGCACATGCCACGTCGAACTATTCCGTAGCCTTCCCGGCTACTCCCTGGGTGCCCTCGATGTGTTTCCCGTTGCCTCGTACAGTCCGGGTGAGAACGCGATGTTCTTAAAAAGCACTTTTACGTGGCCTGACTGTTCTCTGTGAAATATTGGAGCCCAAGAAAAGGCTTTTATTCCCTTTCCTGAATATTCTCTTCTCTAGACTTGCCCTCTATCGGCAGTGTGAAACCGGATGGTTGAAGAGCTTGTTTGACAAGAAAGACTTTTCTTCATCAGTTCAAAAATCCACTATCTTCCCATCGTTACGTGACCTTACCTACAACCTGGGGGTCTTGTTCTGGAGTGATTTTGTATGCGCCGGAAAGTAAAATGAGTTAACGTGTGATCTACCTACGGAAACAGCTGAAAGTCATTTTGACACAGCGTGGGGAAGGGGGAGCACGGCTAACCGCGTTCATACACACGCAACCCTTTCTGTCTTCTCTTGCCAGGGCGGGCGACGTGTGCAGACAGTGGGCGAGAAGGGGCCCTGCACAGCTCACGCGCATCTCTCTTGGCCCCGATGAAGCGATTCTGTGAATCGTTGTTTCTTCCTCGTCTCTTCATGGAGGGGGAGCGGTGACAGTGGAAGGGAGGTGATAGACACGGGGCATCAGCCGGTGTGTCCACGAACTTCTAGTGTGGCAGCAAAGTCACGAGGAAAACACGTGAAAAGTACTAAAAGGTTCCGTAGGGTCATCGGAAACAAGGGGTGTTTTTAAAGGTTTTCCTGAATGCAGCGGGGGTCCTGCGGATTCACTGAGGAAAGAAAAATGATGAAGGCAACCTGAAAGAGGAAGCTTTCGTCCTGGGGGCCCATTCCCTTTCCTCCCCCCTGTCTCCGCCAGGTCACGCTCCATGTGTCGAAACAACATCACGTTTATTTTCGAAGTTCAGTAAACAAGGTTATGTCTCTTGGAAAAAAAACTGCAACAGACGGTACTAACACCAAAGAGTCAAACAGCAGATTTATCTGTTAATATGGGGTTTTGTAAGACAATACAAGACCGTGAGCTCCTGAGCCGCCCCTGGCCCAGCCTGTCCGACTTCTACCCTGTCCTCTGTCCCTCCACCCAGCCGCGGACGCTCTTCGCCTGCCCCGAGCACGCCCAGCTCAAGGCCCTAGTGCGTGGCGCTTCCTTTGCCCGTAACACTGTCCCCCAACACCACCAGGTTCCATTCCTGGCTTCTGGAGGACGCTGCTCAAATGTCACCTTCAGGAGAAGTTTTCGTGAAACTCCTCAGAAATTAGCACACTTCCTAAATCACCTTCTGGGACCTTACATTCCTTCACTTTCTTCACAGGCTGTATCACGGGATCGCAATCTCAGGTATTATTTACTTTACAGATTATGTATTATATGTTATATATTTGGTAATATATACTTATAATTTATATGCAAATTTATAATAAATATGTTATAATAAGATCTTTATATAATAAATACATTATATTTGAATATACATTTGTTGAGTTCCAGTAAAATTTATTTACAGACACTGAAATTTGAATTTCATATAAATTTTATGTATCACAAAATATTAGTCTTCTAGAGTGACTTTATTTGATCGTTTAAAATGTAAAACACATTCTTAAATTCATGAGTTATGAAGAAATGGGTGAATATAATCTGTATGTAATATAAAAATAAATATATATTTAATATAAAAATCTAAAATATACTTACATATTTACATTTAAGACATTTAAATATACATGTAATGTGTAATATATAAACAAATACATAAAATAAATAACAGTTTATATTATATATTTATGTTTATTATATAACAAATTTTTAAAAGACTTTATTTCTAGAGGGAAAGAAACATCAATGTGTGGTTGCCTCTCACACGCCCCCTAGGGGGACCTGGCCTGCAACCCAGGCATGTGCCCTGACTGGGAATCGAACCAGCAACCCTTTGATTTGCAGGCCAACGGTCAACCCACTGAGCCATACCAGCCAGGGCGTATTATATAATATAAAATTTATTATATAAATATTTATTATGTATTTGTATATTTTTGTATAATATGAAATGTGTGGTATATTTATTTATCTGTACTATATTCATACACATTCCCCACCCTATTTGCCTGTTTCCCTCCACTAGAACGGAAAATTCTCGTGTCTGATGGGATGTCCAGCAACGACTCAGTGGCTGGGGGGGGGCTCACAGTGTCATGCGTGAGCCCACCATCCTTGTGTGTCACCCCCATTGGCCCAGTGCGTGAAAGGTGCTTTGCAATTCCGAGTCAGAACTTGCTGCCTCTGTGGGCCTTTCCATCTTCACATTTGCTCCTGCCTTCTAAGTCACAGGAACACCCGCGAATGCCTGCTCCCGCCCTCCAGGTACCTGCAGACAGGTGCCAGTCTCTCCTGAGTTGAATTGACCGGTCCCTTCAGTCTTCTTCCAAAGGACGTGCGTTCTAATGCCCTCCATCAGCTCTGTCGCCCTCCCTGGGTAGACCCCAGGTCAGGAATTTTCGGCTGTACGCCGTGCCCCCACGCGGTCCATGGAAGGAGTGCAGGGCTCAGCCTGAGGAGGTAGGTGACGTAGTGTTGCAGCAGGAAGTACAGTCACTGGAACCAAGGGGTCCTGCCTGGGTCATGTAAGTTCAGTCCCTTACTGATGGCCAAGTGACTTCACCTCTTCTTCCCTTAAAATGAGGACAGTGGTGACGTTCCACCTCTGAGCACTGCAATGGGGGTTGAGGGTCACCCGCACTGCAGCAGCATGACCTCTGAAGCCGCCCGGGGCCGGAGGCAGGTGTCTACAAATGAGAGAGAAGGAGAGAGAGGAAATGGCGGTGTTCCTTCCCGGGGAGCAGGCTCCGGGCCCTGCCCTTCTCCAGCACAGGGTGGGGAGGGCTGCAGGGACAGACCTCCCCGCCACCCTGACTCTGGGAGCAGGAGAAGCCCAGTGACCTGGAAACAAAGGCCTTAGGTGTTGAAAATGGAACAAATTTGGAACATGCTGCCTGGTTGAAAGCGCCACGTGCAGCCCTGACATGCAGCGCCCTGACCACCGTTCCAGAACTGTCTGAGTGGGTCGTGGGCAGGGCCTGCGCCGGAGAAGCACCCGTCAGTGCCGGCACCTCGCCCAAGGGTCTCACAGCCACAGACTCCAGTCTCGGAGCTCTGCCCATGGAGTCGCGGGCTACATCATGTCTGAAGACGTGTTTTACGGAAGCTCGCTCCCCCAAGCGTCATCGTCCCCCCCACTGTCCCAAACCGATGGAGGAGCAAGTCCGGTTCCATCTGGAGTGACGTGAGGATGGTCACAGAGCCCCCGGGCTCCGATGAACTGGGGTCCCCTCCCTGGAGACCGACCATTCATGGCTGCCAGGCCCGTTGGGATGAACCTCTGTAGACGGAACTGAGACCCAGCTTTCCTGAGAGCAGCTCCCCAGGGAACAGAAGCAAGGGGAGTCTCTCCCTGTGGCCAGGAGATGCAGGGCGTGCTGATGATGAGCAGCTCCCCCAGCCACCCCACCACTTGTGCCTTCAACGACACGTTCTCGGTGTTCTGGTCGACCTCACGTTCATTCCCTGCATTTTCATTACCAAAGGGCGAAGCGCTTGTATGGATTGCTATTAGTTTGGCATCGGTGCATCTAACTCTTCTATTATGTCACTGCTATTTGAGCTTTTTAGGTTTCTGACCTGCATTCTTTTGGGGACTTCCTAACGGGTGACCCCCCCTTAGGTCTCCCCCTTGTCTCTGCAAGCCACACAACACTGTTAAGATAATCGTTTGCTAATCACACTCCAGCGGGCAAAGTGCTCCACAACCCCCCTCACTGACGGAAAACGCACCACACCACCAGCGTCCTGCATCGTCTGGTATGAAACAATCGCGTCTGCCACTGCCGTCCCCTCCCTCACCCATTCCGATGAGTTTCTGAAAGGTGAACTTCCTGTCTTTGTCACCTCCTGCACTCACACCCTTCCTGCCTCCCTGCCAGATGCCCTGGGTTTAAATTCTGCAGCTCCCTCGAGGTCTTTTCCACGGGCCTGACCTGCCACGCATTTCTCTGGCTTGAAATTACTCTCCCCTCCTCCGAACCCCCCAGCATTCTACCCCTGCCCCCCTTTACCGCCTGTTCTGTGTTTACCCCCGATTAAGAAGGCAGGTGCACACAGCGCCACTCTTACCACCTTTGGCAGGAGGAGCGCATCTCACTTAACTTGTCGCCTTCCCTGTGTCTGACTCAGCTCCTGGCGCAGTAGATCTGCCCAAGAAGTGAGCGGATGTGGCTTCTCCCCGTCAGCCGCTAGCCTGAACGCTGCCCACGAGCAGGAGGCACCCGTCTGCCCTGATCATCTTTCTGCACAGCCGCCTGACCAGGTGCCGGCAACAAAACCATGCCGACTGCACGGTTGTGGCTCAAACCCCCAAACTGCACCCCTATCCAGTGGCTGAAAATGGAATTACTAAAAAAGGGTACGTTCCACAGACAGAAATCCCGGCCCCAGCCCTTTCATCCTAGAAGCAGCAGGAAAATCGTCTGCAGAAGAAACAGCATCCTGCAAACATCTCTCTTTGTTTCCTTCGGACAGCAAACCTGCGCTCTTCCCTCTGAAGGCTGCGGGAAATGTCAGGGCACTTCTGTTTATCCCCTTGCCGGATCGCTTGGGTGCACACCCTCTTTATAAGCTGCTTACCTTCCTCGTACTCGCTTCTGCAGGAAGCCCGAGTACCACGGGCCTGAAGGGGAGGGGCAGACTAACGGGACAGGAGGGAGGGTTTTGGAAGTCCAGTGGTGGGTGCAAATTGTCGGGGATGCTCACGTTACCACAGACAAGCCAGGCTGTGTCCGCTCTGCTCCAGGTCGTTCTCCCCAACCTTCTGTCTTTTATGTTTGCGCTGCCAAATTTCCCTAGGCTGCGGTATTTATGCTTAGGGGGAAAAATCCACTTTTCCCTTTTATTGAAAAATTATACACAACAAACTGTAACGATAACCTGACCCACGAGGTTCGATGCAGGCGGTGTTGGCTCACCGGCCCATTTGTAATCCGCGGGCTCTGTGCCTGCCCGGACACGGTCCACTCACGTGTCTCGGTGCCTGTCACTCATCTGTCAGAGTCACCCTGTGGACAAACTCATTGTAGGTGAATTATATTTTAATGTCCCTTCCTGCGGTGATCTGGACGGGCATTTGCATGGACACAATGCTATTCGTTCCTTTACACTCGCATCTATTCTAATCAGAAGTTACCTGCGCAGGCAGTCTCAGGTGGTGGTCACGATCGAACAAGAGAGTGAGAATGGGCTCCTTAATAGCACCCAGTGCCGCCGCTCTCCCAGCATCCCCTCTTCCATCGCCTTTGTCATGGACACGAGTGTCATTATGTAGTTTGGAAAACAGAAGATGAAGCGAGAGAGAGGGAGACGGGAACCTCAGATGCATTAATATTTCTCCAGCATCAAAGAGATTTCCCTGGAGGGGCTGCCCCGGGCCCGTCGCTATTACAGTTGTCCTGTGCTGTTCTTGGTATTAAGACAATAATGGAGAGAATAGGATTATGTGCCCACGACAGGAAACGCACAGGCAGTTCAGCAAGACAACAAATGAATGGAGACAGGCCTCTGTCAACAGAGCCGGGGACGGTCGGGCCGCGGGTGAGAGAGGAGACAAACAGCAAAATGGAATCTTCCCAGGTTGGCAGGGGCAAAAAGGAGGGTTTTCACACAACCCTGTGAGGTTAAACTTCTTGGCAGAGAAAGGCCAGGGCATCTTTCTGTCAAGTCCAAGTCTAGGTGCCTGAGGGGGTGACCTGTTCTGGTTCTAGAAATTCGCTTGTTGTTGGAAAAGCTGTCCGGTGCTCCCAGGGTGAGGAGCTGCCTCGAGGAGGGGCCAATCCATTCATTCACTCCCCCCCCACCCCACTCCCTGTGAGAGACCGGGAGCTAATTCAGGGTCTCAGGTGGAAATGGCAGTCCCAGCACCTCTCCTGGCCCCTCTCTTGCCCAAGGAGGCCAGTAATCAGGCGGGCAGAGGACTGAGTGCCAGACAGGACAGTTCCCTAGGGAAAGGGCTCCCCTCGGTTCCCAGAGCCCCTCCCCTTTGGCACTGACCCTGTGCCCCCTTTGCCTGTGTCCTCAGCGTGCAGAGGCAGCCACCCAGGCTGACCCTGAAAACAGGAAAGACTCACCGGCCTTCTGCCAAGGTGATCTCCATCGACCTGCTCCAGGGCTAATAGGACTGAAAGGCTGTCACTTCCTGAGTGGGGTCAGGGGACAAGAACGGCGGGTCCTGTCATTTGTACACTGGGCACCGGCACAAACAGAGGCTTCTGTTTCTATGCGTATAAAAGAACGTGCCGTTGAAGGAAGGGACACTCACCTGCAGACGGTATGACAGGGCGCAGAGGGGGCTCCCTATGTTCACAGCCGCGGCCGACTACCCCAGCCTCGGTCTGGATTCCAACCGAAGTGGGAGAGAAATTTCACCAAACAGAGACGAGCCAAGCAATGGCGTCCTCTCAGTCTGAGAGCTGCCGCAGGGGACTGAAGAGAAGACACTAGAGGGGCCCTGTGTGGACATGCTGCCTCTGGAAGCATGTGTGGGCGCGCGAGGCTGGGCCACCCAGAGGAGGAAGTGCTGAGGGAGCCGCGGGCTCCCTACGAAGCTGAGGACTAGCGACAGGTACACTGGGAACAAAGCGAGCAGGGAGAGCCGGGGAAAATACCTGGGAATTCTTATCCAGAGCGTGGACCTGCTGTCCATCTGAGCAGGGGAAGGTGCCTGCAAAGAGAAAATGCAGTCCAGGCCCAGGCAGCTTTGGGGCATTGGCCTCCCCCTCCCCCCACCCTTCCTGGGCTCGTCCAGCTCCCGGGCTCTCGGTTTTAGAAATGGCTCCACACTGCTCTCTGCTGCTGGCTCCTAACGTGCTGCTCGGGAGGCCTGGAGCCCTTGCTGCTTCTCTGTGGGACCTCAGGCCTGACCGGTTCTCGGGCCTAGCAGGGTGTGCTCCTCCTCATGGGAAACGGCTGTGTTCCCTGGACACAGGCTGCTGGGTTCGGCTCACAGGCTGCAGTTTTCCCTCCACGTTACCCGGACTCGCTGACCTGTGGAAGGTCTCATTCGAGCCACAAGAACCACTGAACTGTAAGAGATTGCCCTCTTGGGAAATTATTGAGAAACCCCACTGTAGACTCCTGCAAGAAAGTGGGGCGGAAAGGAGAGGATCTTTTGGAGACGGATGTGCAGATTAACTCAGATCCCTCCTTCTTCCTCACGATGGACTCAGTTTCAAGCGAGGACAGAAGAAAATGATGCACGCCCGGGAGCACCGCACACGGCACTCTCTCCGCAGCTGGGAGTGCGAGCGAATCAAACCCACAGAACCGCGAGAGCAAGGAAATGGCACTTGGGCAGAAAGCCAGCCTCTGGGAAAACTTATTTTGAACGTGAGATAGCGCAGTCAAAGTACAGTTCACTCTCTTTTAAGAACATACGGTTGAGAAAAGAGGGACTTGTTTATTTTAAGGTAAAATTCCACAGTGTGCCCCCACCATCGGCTCCCCTGGGCCCCCAGTTCCAGAAGGTGGATCCTGGGACGTCCCAACCTCCATCCCTGTGTGAGCCAGAGCCTCGTTACAAATCTGCTTTCGCAGATGCTGTGGGTTCTGTTTCCCTGACGGACTCTGATGAATGCAGACCTGTAACATGCAAATGCAAACCAGCCTCTCTGGCCTGGACAACAGAAACCCGCCTTCTTCCTGCAGGCAGGCTGCACTGGTCTTGGAAGTCTTGGAGTTTATACAATTTAAGGAACCCTCTTAAGAGGGGAGGGAACCTTACGCTTGGAAATTTTACACTGTCTGATAATGGAGCACATTGCTAGGGCCACATCCACAATCTTTGTATGTGGCGGTGAACTTGAGAGGCTGCTGCAGCTGGCATCCCGGGCTCCGGAGTGAGGCCAGCTGCTCCTACTTGGTGACTCCGTGTACATTTACAAGGAAGCCGAGTCCTAAAAGATACCAATCCACTTTACAATGAAAATTTTCCCGTCACCAAAAGATTGGCATAAAACACTTTAAAAAAATAATTGGCTGCCCTGGCCGGTGTGCCTCGGTTGGTTGGAGCATCATCCCATAAACAGGAAGGTCGCAGGTTCGACTCCCAGTCAGGACACATGCCTGGGTTGCAGGCTAGGTTCCAGGTCGTGTTGCGTGCAGGAGGCCACTGGTCGATGTTTCTCTCTAGAACTGATGTTTCTCTCCCTCTCTATCCCTCCCTTCCCCTCTCTCTAACATCAACAAGCGTTGTCCTTGGGCGAGGATAAAAGAATAAATAACTGACTAACAAAAAGTATGGGGCTGGTTACTACCGGGACTGTTTTGCCGGCGGTGCCCGAGGATTGGTGATGAAAACACCGGAGGCAGGGGAAGCAAGAGGGGAGACAGCCCAGAGCTCCAGGACGGCTGGGCCATCTTGCACAATCCAGCTGGGTCCTGGGGTCCTTCAGAAAACTGCTGAGGACACTTTCCTCCAGCCTTTTGCAAATAACAAATGTTTTCGGTGGATACCGCATATTATTAAATTTGCAAGGAAACGTTTGCCCCCAGGTCTGTGCGGCAGTTCCAGGCAGCGGGCTCGCAGCACTGGAGGCCGAGCCACAGCTGGAGCTCTTGGCAACTGTCCCCTCCACCGAGAGTGACCCCGGAGCAGAGAGCCCCGCGGCTCCGAAGGAACGCACAGCACAGGACAAACAGCTGTGTGAGAACAACGCATGCACACACCTCGCTCCGCGTCGCAGGCTTTAGTTCCGTTTTTGCTCCATCTTCCCGCTGCATGCCGCAAAGAAGCCTCTGCGTGGCTGTGCATTATGCTTAGGTGAGCGGTAGCTGCTGTGTGTAGGTATTACCTCCAGTTTCCTACAAAATTCACTGACGGCTGCTACTGTACCAAACGTCCTTGCGACCCATTGTCCCCTCCTCCCCCTGCTCTGCGGTGTCAGTCACCTGGAAGCACAGCCAGACACACCCTCAGACTTACACGTGCGAGACTGCTTCCACACTGAGCCGCCCAGTGGTTTATCGTGAAGTCATTGACACCTTCTGGGTTGAACGCCGGAGACAAAGGCAGGGACCACGCGAATTATCCTGGAGCAAACGAGGAGCGAGGTTTCTCCTCCACTACAATGGCTGTCGTGCGCGCCCAAGCGCTCACGAGGGCGCCGGGCTTCCCTGGACGGCTGCCTTCCTCTGGACTTGCTGACGCGAACGAGGAGGCGTCCCTGGTTCCATTTCTGCCCGGCGCGTCCACCCCAACAGCGAAAGGACCGCAGGGGCATGTGGGCCCTTCGGGTCGACACCCTGCCTATGCATCAGTGACAATGGTGTCACCCATCGATGGAAAGCCTGTTCTATGGGAAACCAGAGCTTACAACCTTTGGATGTCATTCTGATGTAACAGAGTGTTCGACGAGTTTTATTTCGACGGAGAAAAAGCCTCACCAATGTCCAGTCTACCCCTCGAAACCCCAGCGGTACTCCCCCGGCCCCCTCCCTGCAACATTGCCAACAGAACCACTTTCCTGGTTTTTGTTACTTTCCTTATCCTGGTTTTGTTCTATTTTACTTTCCTCCTTTTTAACAGTTACGCTTCATCTCTTAATTCCCCTTCCCAGAAGACTGCAGATTTCCTCTTTCCACCACTCGTTTTATTTTCGTTGCTTCCATCTCAGTTTGTACACATCTTGTTGATTTCCATCCTGCCCGCACACTGTAGTGAGGTCCAGCCTCTAAGGCAGCATTTTTATGTTCCACCACGTCAGCTTTTTTTTGTTTTTGAGGGTCAGTGATTGACAGCTGGGGCTGCCGCGGGTGGGGCTCAGTCAGCAGAACCAGCAGATGCACGAGCTTTGCGAAGGTCCCATGCGGAAGAAGGGGAAGCCTCAATAATGGCCTAAATTAAGGACCAAGCAGTAATTGATTACAGCCTAGTTCCCCAGCTCCTAGGCAGCCACAACTACAAGTTCCCATGGAATAAATATTCTATGGAAAACCATTCGTTTAAAATGTGACGATATTACAAGATGTTAGTCCAACCTTATAAACCACCTCAAATGTGCAAGTTTATGCTCTTATGATTGTTTGCACGTGTGGTGGGTGTGTGCAGCCTCACGACGATCTTACCAGAATTGAGCAGAACATCCAGCAGAAAGCCGGATTTCAGGGGGAAGACCCTGCTTGAAAGTCTGTTGTTTATCCAGGTGATGAAGCAATATGTCCTGACCGGGACTTCGTTTATGGCCACTTGGAGACGGCAGAGCACGTGTAGGGCTTAAATGACAACATTTTCCTGTTCACCTCTGTCCCTAGTCAGGCCACGGGACGGTGGGGAAAGCCACACAGAAAGGTTTTGTACAGAACAGCGATAGAAGAAATATTTAAGACATTTTAATATGCAGTATAATCTCCTATCTGTGCTAAAGGCATCAGAGAAAGCTCTAAAAATACATCAGTTGCTTTATATTTTATATTAAACCCTGGAATTGGATCCTGAAATTCATTGGGGATAGCTTCCATTTACTGAAAAAAATATATAACAGGCACAGTTTTAAAGTATTTTAAATGCACAATGTAAGGCAATATTTCAAAATGCCTTATCGGTTAAATTTTATTATTCCCATATTATAGCTGAGAAAACTAAGGCTCAGCAAGCTTAAGTAATGTATTTGAATTAAAGTTTAGTGATAAATAACTAAACAAAAATAGTAAAGTTTCAATGACATTCTCTCAATATCTACTGGATTAATGTTCTCTAGTTTAAAGCCAATTGAAACTTTCTTTTCTTGAAATTTAATCTTGGCATCTGTGTCAGATTGGATTACTCCTGAGAAATTGGTCCTGTTCCATTTGGCCACCACACGGAGCTCCAGATCCCCCTCCCCACCCAGAAGGTGTGGCTGTGCTCTGGCAGCCCTTGACCAATCAGAACAGAGTGATGGACCCCCAGCCAGGAGGTGTGGCTGTGCTCTGGCAGCCCTTGACCAATCAGAACAGATAAACTTCTCGGCCTTGGTCAATGGACCCAGATTGCACATGTCTAATATTCATTCACATCAGGAGCTGAACCCATAAAACATCGATTTTCCTCTATTGTCGTATAAACTCTCGCCTGTCAGCCGGCAGGCAGGAAGCTTGTTTCAGATTCTGATTTCAGTGGGGAACACTGGCAGCGTCCAAAGAGAAGCCCACCCAGCTGAGGGCTGAGTGAGTGGGCCCGCTATGTAGGGAGGGGTGGCTCCAGCAGGTGGGGTGCGCAGGTGTGCAGTGGGGGGCGGGGGCAGGTCAGGTAACAGGTCAGTCACATATTGCTTGGGTTCTGGACACTAACTTCTACCTAGAGTTTGCCAGCTCTCCAAAAAGTTAGGCATTTTGACACATAAAACTATCTTAGAAATTTAAAAAAACACTAAATTTTTAGTGAATAGATGACAGCAGTTAATTCACAAACGGAAACATCTAAGAATTGTTTATAAATTGAGAGAGCAATTGCTCACCTAGCCATTACAGGATGCAAATCAAACAACACCCTGGCACATGCTGCCCACCAGACAAGAAGCAGTGGCCAGGGCGTGCCCTCCACTTCAATTGGAATAGGCAGGGCTCCGGGGACAGTTGAGCACTGGTGGCGGCAGTTTCCCTTGCCGGGTGGCCTAAAAGAATACTTAGACAAGCAGGCGAAAGTGTACGTATACCTCTGCTCAAATAGCGTTGTTCACAAAAGGAAAAACCTGAATGTCCAACAGTTTGCTACCCGTCGAGTGCCTTTCAGAGCATCTCTAGCTGATTATCCTGTAGCCTTTTAAAATGATCGTGAAAACCATACACGCGAACACACGTGGAAAGATGGCCTCATGTGCCAGTAAGTAGAAAGCACTCTAAAGTATGCATGTTATGATCTCTCTCTAAAAAATACATGTCTATGTAACACGTTACAGAAAAGAATCTTGAATAATTTATCCAAATGTATCTATCAGTGATTATCTCTGAAGACTGAGATTATTCATAGTATGTCCCTTCTTCTTTTTAATTAAGTTTTGTCAACAAATCTAAGTTTCTACAACAAATGTCAGTGAGATTTAGAATTACAGAAATTTTATCGGCCGTACTGAAATCAAATTAAATGATGCGGTTATATGTCTACAGAGGGCTTAGGAGTGAGTGACTAGAATTAAAAATTCCATGAAAGAGCTACATATAAAAAGTGTTTTAAGTTAGAATTTTTTATGTTCTTGTCCGCCTTTTCACAAGAGGGAACTTCCCCTGTAAGCAGGAGCCGCAGACAAGGGTCTAACACTAATTTCCGTCCATCACTGAAAGGAAAGGTGAAATGTAAATAATCTACATCCTAAACTCACACGGGATCCACATATCCAGACACGCCGTCGCCACTAGCTTGTGCGGACGCCTGCTCTCCCTCTCGCACACGTCTTCGTGCGCGCAATTAAAGCCCCACCACCTTAGGGGCAGAGGGATGACCCCGAGTTTCTGAGTGAGGAGGCAAGGCCGCTTGAGGTGGCTGTTGACACTGTTATGCGGGAGGTTTGGGAGGAGGAGGTCGTCCCCGCCGCGTCACAGCTAGCCGCAATCCTCTTAGACGGAAGGCGTCGCACACCCCGCGTCCTACGCCAGCTCTGCTGAACCAGCGGAGTCGCCGGGGCTACTTGAAGGAAGAGGCTGGAAGTCTCTGGACGTTGTCACTCAAGCTGTCCTCTTAAAGACTTAAGGTAGAAACCTCTCTCTGATTGGGAGTTTCCTCTCCAGAGATGCTGAAGGGGTGGGCCGTGCCTTTCCCAACACAGAAATTAAATTTCTTAAAGAATATTCCAACTCATCGTTCTGGAGAAACACAAGAACTGGTAGGGCAGTCACACCTGTTACACGGTGACCCGGGAGTATTTTGCAATGTTAAATAATTCATACTGCTTTTGAAGGTGTGTATGTACATTCCGCACGGTTAATTCAGAAAGGTAGGCATACCTGTGTATGTCTAGATGTAGCTTGTAACATTTTTCCATTTCGTCATTTTGAAAGCATTTCTCTCAAATTAGAAGGGCACAGTTTATTTAAAATAATGGATTGATTTTAATATTTAAATATTTGGACAGGTCCGACCCCCACGCAGCCTTGTCCTGGGATTAGCAAAGGCCGATATTCTGGAGGCCCAAGCCTGGCAAGCGTGGCGGCGAGGGAAATGGGCGAGGAGGGGCGGCCAGGGCTGGGCCACAGCGGGTGGAGCAATGTGGAAGGGTGGCATCATGCGGTGTTCGCATGCGCGCTGGCTCCTAATGATTCCTGTCACCCCACGAGTTGTTCCCCGACCTCCCGGGAGAACAGAAATTAATAGCCAGACTCAGCAAAGAGGTGGACTCTGTCCCCGGAGCCCTTCTGCGTCACCGGGAAAGCCGGTGTCTGATGGTGCAGCGGTCCTGAGCACATGGAACAGGAAACAGGCCCCTCCCCAGGGGGCTTCCTCCTGGAAACGCTGCCGACAATTCCCTCTGCCCCTCCACCTGCCCTTCCACCTGCCCCTCCACCTGCCCTTCCACCTGCCCCTCCACCTGCCCCTCCACCTGCCACAGTTGCCGCAGTTCCGTCTCTGTGGGAAAGCAGACGTGGGGAATCACATGAACAAGCAGAGCCACCGGGTTCAGATTCACCTCGGGGCCTGGACCACCCACAAAAGGGACCCTCCGTTTTGTCTGTGGCCCATTCAGTCCCGCAGAGAAAGGGGGTGGGAAGGGTTTGTGGCAGCTCAGCTCACCTCGAGGAGCACCCAGAGATACGAACATTTTGAAATGACGCAGAACTCAGTGTTCTATTAGCTAGTGCGTGCGGGACGTAGGCACTGGTCTGGGAGGGGGCAACAGGACCCCAGGAGGGTTCGGAAGGGAGAGCCCGTGGTTCAGCCCCCTGGGGTACTGTCGAATGTACCATAGGGGTCAGGGGACCCCAGGTCTTAGAGATTCCCGTTGAAGTGCCTTCTGCTGGGATCAGGTCTGGACAGAATACTCGACTGAAATGTTCCCCTTTAAAGCTGGACTAGTAAAAAAATGAGACGGTTGGTGCCCTCTTCTGAAATAACCGAACAGGTGTCTGTCTTGTTCCCGGTTGTTCATTAAAAACAAGCCAACACACCAACCTGAGAGGAATCGACTCGAAAGTCTCCTGTGACGTGAAGAGAGCGTGACCCGTCAGAACTCCCCGCCCCTGAGGAGACTCGGGCTCGTCCTGAAGACCGTGTGTCGTCCGCTCTGGAACCTGAAGTTCAAAAGCAGCCAGTTAACTCGAGGACGAGCAACTGTCACCTGTAGCGATGGGGAGACTTGTGCGAACACACAGCCACACACGTATGCACGGGCAGCTAGACACATGTACTCAGGTATCAGAGGGCAAACTAAATTAGGGGGGTTAATGAGATCCCGGATTCACCCCTACTGGACTCGCCAATTTGCTTCACCGTGATATTTCTGTTCTGTGTTATTTATTACTATTTTTTGCGCCTCTCCAATACTCACTGCTCTTTTCTTCCCGTTGACTTGTTTCTTACATACACATCGATCTTCTTTTCGCTTTTATGAAGATTTCATCCGAGGGCTTTGATTAATTAGCGGTAATTATTGCTCTGACCCAGAATGTCTCAGAAAACCTGATTACAGAGCAAAGCGTCCGTGTGCACAGCGAGCTGTGACTTGCAGGGAAGGACGGCAGTCGTGGCGTGCACGCCCACCTGCAGCCGGTCTGCACCCTGAACTTCCGGTTGATGAGGCCTCTGGGCAGGTGAGCGGCTCGCGGCCCCGTCCAAGTGCCCGGCTCGGGGAGCGCCCTCAGAGCACTGACTCTGGCGCCTGCCTGTTCGCTGGTCAGAACCGTCAGGCTCACCGGGTGAGAGCGTGAACTACAATCCTGTTGCTGCCACCCCTCAATGCCCCAAAGCCCTCAACAGTAAGATTTTAAATAATTTTGGCTCAAATGTTGGCATTAAAGCCAAATTGAAGGGAGGCTACGTGGTGGTGTTCTTGTGTGTGCCACTTAGCAAGGACATGTGTGTATTTCTCCGCGGAGGGAGGAACGCCTTCGATAACGTTGCTGCCTTGGAGCCTGCTGGGGTGACTAATAACATGGATGTGGTATCTACGTGAGAGAACGAACAGTGAAGAAAAAAATGGAGTTCCTAGACGCTGTGGTCCCACACGGTTCAAACAAGGAGGAGTGAACTCGTCCCCACTTTGAACAGAGCTTTCTCCTGAAGAACTTGGATGCCTTCCTGCAAGGGGCAGCCCCTCTCCCGGCGGAGGGTCATGAATCACAGGGAGCCCGAGACAAGCAGGGTGCAGAAACGGCCGACTCGTCCAGGCCTCCAGCTGTCCCCTTCATGCGGCGGCACCTGTCCCATCGCTCCTTCCCTGGAGCAGAGAGGTTGGCCCAGGTGTGGGGGAGGAGCCTTCTGCCCTCAGAGCATAAGGTCACCTTGGCCTTGATTGTGGGGCTTGGCAGAGGTGCTCCAGGTGGGTCGGCGAGGGGGATGGCACAGGACACCACCCGAGTGACAGAGATGACCCTAACCGTGCACCCCGCCGAGGGGAGCGTTCGGGCCAGGTGTGGAGGGCTTTGGCCAGGTTCTCTCCCGGGCTGTCTGTGCATTTCCGGGCCCACGAGCACCCTCAGAGTTCCCAGCTGGAGCCCAGGCACACTTTTCAAGGGGACGCTCACGGGAGGATCGGCAGAGCGAAAGCAGAGAACCTGTGAGCCCTTCTGCGTTTCTTCCGCCCTCGGGCAGCACTTGGTCGTTTTCAGTTACCCCATGTGCCCCCGCTGCACCCTCTGCCCTTCTCTTCGCCAGCCCAGCACCTCTGAGAAGGTTACGTTTATCCGACGACTCGGGACCACTTGCCTGGAAGCCCCCACGTTGCCGGAGAGGTTTCAGCGAGTCACGCAGGTCGGGTCGGCCAGCGCCCGAGCCCAGCATGCGCCTGCAGCCCTGCCTCCGCCTCACTCCTGGAAGCAGTCCTGGGGGCCCTGGACTCCAGGTCCCTGGGGCCACTCGCCAATCATTCTCTGTGTGCCCCGGGCTCGCCCACGCGGGCAGGCACCTCTGGGTGTCCTGTCTCTATGGCTCCACTGGCCGAGTCCCTATTCACCCTTCAAGACTCAGCCTCCGGAACCCACAGCCTCCATAGACAACCCTGGACCAGAGGCCGAGCCCCCTCGATGCCTCTACGCCACCTTATACGAAAGATCCCTTATCCCACGATGCTGTGCTTAGCATCGCAGCCTCCGCAGGCTGGAACAGCGCAAGGATGCAACAGGAGCCTTCCCTCATCCATCTTTGCAGTCTCTGCGTCAGGCACCCTGCCCAGCCCAGCTCAGGGCGCAGGCTCACTCCGACCTCTTCGAAGGAAGACGTGATTCACGACTACCACACTCAAGGGAAGAAATAACAAGCTCTTCAGCAGAATCACCGAAGAGTCCGAGACCCTATCGGTGGGAGGCACAGACCAACCTGGAGACCGAGAGCCGGCCTCCCACGCCGCGCTCTCAAGCCCCGAGTGACTAGTCCACAGCCGCAGGCCGCAAACCGCACCGCCGCCGCCGCCGGAGTCTAACGGGAGACGTTCTGCGCGGAGTCTGGTTGAAACGGGAGCCGAGGACAGTGCTAATCACACCTCCACCCACCATCCAAACTCCTTAACAGGTCATCGTTCTGACCCACCTTCTGTGCGTGAGTTGCCTTTGGTTACTCAACTCCCATTGCACTTTCTTCACACCGGAAACGCCCGTATCTGTGCGCACACTGCGTGGGCCACGGCTTTGCTCGGGGACAGAGATGAAATGACCTTCTGTCACGTTTCTGAAATGCTGCCCGCTAAAAGCAGAAATGCACGTTCATCCTGGCCGCTGACCGTGCAGGGAAGAACCTTCCCGCGCAGTTCACGGCGACTGCAGGTAGGAGGCGGCGTTTTCCACGTAACCTGCTGTCCGACTTGATTCCCACCCACAGTTACAGCCAAGGGCTTCTCCCCCGGCCTGTTCTGCAGTCATTTTCAGCCTCGTCCTATACTCCATTTTCGGAATCAGTGTGTTTTCAGAAAGCGCTGTCCCTTTACTGCTCCTTGGCAGTTGCGAGGTGTCTGCAGTTTGTTTTCCTGATGAGTGTCCGCTCTTTACAGTGATGGGTGCCAACCAGGGGAAGAAAGGCCGAGAGGAAGCCCCCCCCCCAGCCTCCGGGGCCTGCCCTCCTGCCCTCTTCATTGTTTCGGTTCCCCCCTGCGCTGGCAGACTCCCACACTCGCGGTCTGAGAATTTTCCAGACGGAGCTCCCAGGCAGGGGTCGCCCAGGGCTGATACACACACAGAGCTTCCACTGAGACCGTTATTGCCTGCCATCTTTTTCCTCTTCTAATAATCCATTAAATGCTTTCAAGTGTGGAGGAGGAATAGCAACCTGTAGATCCGAATGGAGCCCTGGTGACCTATGAAGTACCCACGCCTCCCTGCCCGAGAGGTTGGAGCGGGGTCTCTAATGCGCAACATTGTTACTCCGCAGCAGACTGCCCGCCCCCCCACCCGGCTTCCGCGACCCCTCCCCCGGGGCTCATGAGCGGCTCTCGGAGGGAAGGCTGCCTGTGTCTCGGTTGTTATATATTCATCTTTCTTAACCTCTGAACAAAACTTTGTGTGCGTGCGTAAAGATTAAGCCCTCGTTTCAAATGTATTGACTGATGATTGGAAAATACGCTGGGCACAGCGAATGTGTATTCTCCCAAGCACACACTGCACTGATATTTGTTCAGATCTTTTCCGTATTAAGTGGCGGGACTCAGCAGTATCGCGTGTGCGAACAAATGTGCTTCCAGAGAAAGTGCTGTCCGCATTGCTTTGTGTACGCGAGTTAAGGCCTACCTTCCCACTTACACACACACACACACACACACACACCCATCTACCTCCTTAAACGCATTTATATTTGCATTGCTAGTGTCTTTTGAAGACACACGATTTAAAGCCAAACAGTAATGAGTCCCTCTCTATGTTTTCTATTACAGTCGACATACGACATTCTATTCCTGGCAGGTGTACAGCATGGTGATTTGACATTTATGTGCCTTACGAGGCAGTCACCCCACTGGCCCTGGCACCCATCTGCCGCCGCGCAGAGTGGAGATGCTATCGGCCGTGTTCCCTGGGCTGTGTGTCGTGTCCTTGCGGCTCACTTACTTTATAACACGGAGTCGGTGCCTCTCGTTGCCCTTGAACTTCACCATCCGTGCCCCCCACCCGCTCCCCTCTAGCGACCGTGACTTTGTTCTCTGTGTCTGCGAGTCCGTTTCTGTTTTGGTTTGCTTGTTCATCTGGTTTGTTTGTTTTTCTGATTCCCCACATAAGTAAGAGCATAAAGTGTTTTTCTCTCTCTGTCCGACTCATCTCCCTCACCAAGTACCTCTTAGAACTGTCCGCGTCACCACAAATGGCAAGATTTCACTCTTCGTGGCCAAATAACGTTCCATTTTGTTGTGTGTGTGCGCGCTGCGTCGTCTTTATCCGCTCACCTGCTGCTGGGCACCTCGGTGCTTCCCTATCTTGGCTGTTGTAAAGGATGTGGCAATGAACACAGAGGTCTTTTTTATTAGGTTTTCGTTTCGTCAGATAAATGACCAGAAGCAGAATCGCTGAGTCAAACAGTAGCTCTATTCTCCCTGTTTAGAGGACGCTCCGTGCTGCCTTCCACAGTGGCCGCCCCCGTCTGCGTTCCCACCCACAGTGCACGAGGGTTCCCTTCTCTCCACATCCTCGCCAGCACCTGCTGTTTGTGGATTTGTTCGTAACAGCCATTCTGACCGGTGTGAGGTGACATCTCACTGTGGTTTTAATTTGCATCTCTCCGATGACTAGTGATGTTGAGCGTCTTTTCACATCTCTGTTGGCCGCCTGTATGTTCCCATTGGAGAAGTGTCTGTTCCGGTCCTCTGCCCATTTTTCGATCGAGTGCCTGTATTTTCAAGATGAGCTGCATGAGTTCTCTGTGTTTAGGCCGTGAGCCCCTGATCGGACACATCTTCAGTCCCCCACAGGAGCGTTTTGAAAAGTTACCGCTACGCCTCCATGTCTAGTGTGCGTTCGGTGGCCATCTCGGGTTGAGAGAAAGACTAGGGAAGCAGATGGGAAAACTGGAGCCCTTCCCCATGCTCTGTGGCAGGAAGGGGCCAGGCCAAGCAGAGTTGGGGATGGCTTCTGAGTTATCCAGTCAGTGGGGCCTGTCACTGTCTTACACTAAAACTTACATAGAAAACAGGATAATACTTAATATATCAGGGTATTGAGTTTGCTCACAGCAGCCTACGTTAGAATACTCAGAGAATGACGGGTTCAACGTGACTGTAATTTCCGGTTAACGAGAGAAGTGTTTTGTTTAGGGTTTCATCAAAAATCTGATTTAGACACCTAAGGGCCTCTTCCTCCTTGCTAATACAACATAGGGAATGCATTTAAGTTTTGTCTTCATTGATACTGTATCTTCCAGCATTCAGATTCATTGCATTGAGCATAACGTTTAGTTGGCAGGTGCCGAGAGGGACGGACATAGTGCAATACTTCTCAGGCGGGCTCTGTGGAGTGCTGGTCCTGCGAAATTTCCCTCCTCTTCCCTCTAAACAAATGTTCCCTAGTCAGTCACGTTTGGATAATGTTGCCTATTATAACCACCTCGCAGAATGCCGTAAAGCATATGATTGAAATTTCTGCAGTACCCTACCAAAAAAAACAGCCACAAAGGACCCATTGTTCTGTTTAAACAGGTATGTCTGGGAAGTTAGTGATCTTGGGATGTATTTACGCCAGCTCCCCAAGAGGCGCAATGGGGTGCGTGTGCCGTCGGTGGGAGGACCCGAGGCTGTGGAGCTGGACGGGGCTGGGTTGGAATCCTGACCCGGTCATTTAACAGTGACCACAAACAAATAGGCTTTAACTTCTTTGGTTTTCCGCGTTCTTGTCTATAGAGGCAGCGTTGTAACAAAAGTGTTCCTACAAGCACACTTAGGAGAATTGTAAATACTGTCTACTTTTTATAAGCATCCAATGTAGTGTCCAATGGACAGTAGATTTCCCAGAATTCCAGTTTATCAATTACGCTTCTCCTCTGAAAGGGGGCTGCGGGAGTTCTCGGAGGTTTCAGTTTTTGCTGTTGCCCGGTGACTGGAAGTCTGAGTACACTCGGAGGAAAGCACCACGGTGCTGCCGCGTGGTAGGGCCATTGGACTCGAACCCAGCTGCCTGATGCATCTGAGACTGAAACCCAGCTCCCAGCATTCACTTAACTGCCCTTTTTCTTGTATGGCTAAGGTGACTCTTAGAGACCACCCCCCATCTGCCTCAAGCACCTGTGGAGGCCTGGGCCCCGTGGAGCTGCTGGGGGTCTGGGATCACGTACCCCAGCTCACCGGGGTCATTATGACCTTGAAGATCCCACTCCGCCCACAACTGTGGGTCTTCTCCCCCGTTTTCCCGCGGCAATAAGAACCATATGCTCGATGACCGCAGAGGCGATGAAAGGAGTCTCCGTGTTTTATGCGGTAAACACTGGCTGTTTACGGTTGTCAGGTCATTTTCTGAGCAGATACTCTCATCCAGCAATAGCCAGGCTCCCTGATTAGGTAATGCCAGGGCGGAGGCCGTCTACCTTCCCCATAAACACAGGTCATTGTCCCCAGGCGGCGTGGTGGCAGGACCGTCCCCACCGTCCCAGTGCAGGCCGCAGCCAGCACTTTCACCTCCTCCTAATGAACACCCGCAGCCTGGTCGTGCCCCTTTGGGCGGCCGGAATTACGTCCACTCTTTGCACAAGGAGTGATTTCCGGTTTTTTGATGGACGTCACACAGAGGAATGAAGTCCTGCCTGCTGGTGGTGCGCTCAGGGCCGTAGCCTGGGTGCTGGTTCAGGGCAGCGGGGCTGGCTCCGCTGGGCGGGCCCCTTTCCCAGGCTTCGCGAGCCTCACCTAGCAGACCCCGCCACGACGAAGTGCCAAGACGGAGAAAGCTCCTCTTCATCACTGACTCATAAGCTTTGTGTGCACACAGCGCCCCATACACATACACAAATTCTGATGCACCACACCCCCCAAATGTAGCTGCAGGTTTTAGAATGCTCACAGGCTTTGCACTGCCCCACACAGACTCCCAGAGGGCCAGGAACCCCAGATTAACCTCTCTCCCCACTCCCCTCCCCCTGCCCTGCCTCTCCCCCGCCCCCTGCCCCCTCCCCCACTCCCTCTTTCTTTGTCCTTCTCTTTAGCATCATTTCCAGTCTCAGAAAAAGAAGGCCAGAGTCCAGCAAGGGTAAATTCTTTCACAGTTATTCCACGTCAAAGAGATTCTTATGGTGTAGTTTTCCTCATCCCTAGAGTTCCTGCAAGATCTGAGAAATTAAGTACAACAAATGTGAGACAGTGGTGGGTGGGTTTTTTCCGGGCTTTATATTAATTCAAGTGCGCGTATAGTTCAGCATCTAAAACAGCTGGCATTCCTCTTGGCGGGCGGATAGCAATTCGTGATACTGCACTGAGGGAATGGGAAACGCACTGACTTACCCCAGGCAGGGAAGGGCGGATGCCAATGCAATCCGCCTCGCTGTGTGCTGCGTACTAGTTCTGTGGGGCGAGCTTCTACATTTGCAGCTGGGAAAGGATGCTTCGACTCCAGCGCGGTATGAATGTTCGTGCATAACTTTAAACCGAATTATTTCCGTCTCGAATTGCTTTCAAGTTAAGCTGGACACCTCTACCTGACAGCACCGCGTGTTAGTGAGGATGTCGAACAGGCCACACTCTCAGACGTCCCCGGCGGGAGTGAAAAATGCTGGACCCACTTGGGAACACAGTTTGGCAGTTGAAGTTCAACATACATTTGCCCATCAGCTCCACTCCTAGGTATTTACCCAAGAGAAATAGAAACTGATGTCCACAGAAAAAAAATTGTGTAAGAATGCTTATAGGAGCTTTATTCATAGTAGCCAAGAAGGGGGACAACTCAAGTATCCTTCAGTTGGAGAAAGAGTAACAAGTTGTGGTTTGTGGGCACATTGTAGCACTTCTCTGGAATACGGGGGGACGGATTTCTGACTCCGCCCGAAGCAGGGATGGGCCTCCACACACTGAGCGAAGGAGCTGGACACGAGCGTGCATAACGTACGTCTCTGGTGACAGGAACTTAAAAACACACGGAACACTTCTTCGGTGACTGAGAGTAAAATATTAGTTGCCTGTGGTAGAGAGTGATTTTATTTGGAAAGAGGTGCCGAGAACTTCCTGGGAAGATTCTAGACTCTGTTAGGGATGTGAGTTAGAGGGATGCATGTGTTTGCACGCATTTGTTGGTCTGTATTTATAAGACCTGCTCACCTCGATGCGTCCGCTCTGCCCCTGCATTCTCCTATCACTAGGGTTCCCCTGATGCCCTCTCGCCCCTCGCCGTGGCCGTGGGGTCCATCCTGGGGTCCCAAGGGAGGAGCCTCGTGGGAGCTCAGCGTCAGTGTGTCTTTCCAAGGAGCAGTAGATCCCTTGTCACCTACGTGATCCCTTCCTAGGATTCTGATGCTTTCGAACACCATAAACAATAGCACATTTTTAAAACTTTCGGCTGTAGGTCTGACATCTGTGACCGGTGAATCTCTGAGAAGAGTTCATTTCGATGTGGTGGGGAGCAGGCTACGGAATTCTGGGGCGCAGTAAACAGAGGAGGGTCATTGTACAGGGCAGGCAAGAGCAGGTGTTCAGTAGTTCATATGGAAAATAACACAATAATTATGACATAATGATACAAGAATAAACTGTGTTTTGCGGACTCACAACTGGAAGCCTGCCTTTGCCCCCCCCCATAATGTTACGTTGGAAAGCAGGGGTGTCCGACCTGCAGCCTGCGGCCCAACACAAAATTGTAACTTTACTCAGAACGTTATGCGACTTCTTTGTGATGACGTGTCGCAATGTATTTACTGTGTGGCCCAAGACAACTCTTTTTCTCCCAGGGAGGCCCAGAGACGGCAAGAGGTCGGACGCCCCGAGGAAGTAACGTGTGAGAATTAGGGGCTTGGCCGATGGCTAACGCTGCCGTTATGAAGGTAACGCTGAGACAGGTGGCTGTCACCTGTGGCTCTTTCACAAAAAAGCATTTGGCATTCGGTGGCCTAAGATTCTGTCTTCCCATGCCACCAAGGGAGGCCACAGCCAGGTGTTCCCTCTCCTGTTTCGACTCTGAGGATGTCATCTGGGGTCAGCTTTGGCACATGCTCTGGGTTCCTGCCGCAAGGTTGGGGACCTCCGGGTGGGGGCCCCTGGGTGGGGGCTGAGTGTCTCTCAGGGATGGCCAACTTGGCCAGCACAACAGGGTTTGTGGGCAGAGCAATAACTTTTCCGGGATTTGGAGCCTGTCAAAAGGAGAACAAAGCAAGGAAGAGGGAGGGCAAAGCAGTCGGGTGCTTTGCAAATGCCAAACTGTGTGGGGTTTGACGGTGTCACCTGGCAAGCCTCCCCCAGTCCCAGGGCACAGAGTCATGCCCCGGCCTCCACACGAGCTCCGGTCTCCACAGGGCGACCTCGGACCCCACTGTCCCCAAGGCGCGGGCGCCCGTGACTTCAGTGTGGGCCTGTACGTTCCACCTTATTATGACTTTATCTGCACAAATGCAAACCCTGTTCCTGTGGATATAATTTCACAAAGCAAAGCTATCTTCTGTCTTCAGCAGTGAAATTCAAGTGGCAACTCTGACAAGCCAAGAAAAATGAGCACAGTTAACTCCAGCCATCCCTGCTCCTCTGAAAGCTTATGTCAGTTTCTAAATAAGCTTTTCATTTTTCTATGCAGCCTGCTGATCTCTGTTGATTTACGGCATGAATGAGCATAGCACATTGCAACTTGTAGAGTGTATTTTTCCCTAAATAATAAAGCATTTATTACAGGCACACCGAGCTAGCTAGTGGCTCTGAATGGCTGTGGCAGTGGAGGGCTGCGTTAACAACCTGTGTGCACCCTCCCGGTCCCTCCGTATTACCGAGGCGCGTTGTCGAATTCCATCCAGGGAGGATGTCTTTGCAAATATTGTCCCCGCAGTTTGGGGAAAAATACATTTAAATCAGATTAGAAATTATGGTCAGATCATTCTGAGTTAAAGACAGACAAAATAAAGTGCTCGGTCAGGACAGACTGAACTATGTCTCATGCAGTTTTTATTGAAGATGTGCTAAAAACAATTAGGAAGTGTGACGTAGACTCGGCTGTGCTCAGTTTATCTACCTGTGAGTGTCTCTGCTTTATAAACGCTCCCCTCATTCATCTTTGGCTCACTTAGCGCAAGTTACAGAAAGATGAGCCAGTTGCGTCCCTCAGCCTCACAGCGCCAGCTCTGCACACGTGGAGGGCGGAGCCCCCTCCTGGCCTGCGCAGGTGCCTGCACACGTGGGCGCAGGCCAGCGGGTTGGTGCGAGGCCCCTCCCCCTCCCTCATCCTGGTCCTGACCCTTCCATCTTCCTGGCCCCCACGAAGTACCCATTGTCATACACATCCTTCTGTATGTGTCCTTTTAAAACACAGTGGTGTGTGTGTGCGTGTGTTTTGAGTTTCCATAAATAGTATAGCTGTTTCTTCCTTTATTGCTTCAGTACGGTTTTTATAAACATCCATTTATCTGTGACGCCGTTAGTTCTAACTGCAGCACCGTAACCGAAGCCAGCGCCTTCCACGTGGCCCTGACCAGTCCCCAGCTGGAGTGCCTCCGGCTCCTGCCGTGCGAGGTGATGGAGATCCTCAGACGCGCCCTCTTGTGAGCCTGGGCTACCTCACAAGGTGGGGTTTCGCGGGTCCCACTCCGGCAGCAAGGGCACACACTCAGCGGGGACAGCACCTGGCACGAGGGCTGCACACCCGCAGCGAGCACACTCCCAGTGAGGATGCACAGACGTGCACACACCCACAGCAGGTGGGGGTGAGAGTGCACTCCGCAGGCCAGGAGCCCTCCTGCTCGGTGAGGACATGGGGCCGCTCGCCCCTGAACCTGTTCTCAGGGGTGCGACGCGCCCCAGTGCGCACGCGCTGCGCCTCTGTCCAGGTGGCTGCGGTCTCTCCCGTGCGTGCATTTGCGCGAGGGGCTTGACTTGTTTGTAATGTTTTGCTTACCTCGTTGATATAAGTTATTTTATTTTTATTGTATTTAGCCTGTTACTGATGGGTTTGAGTGTTTGTAAGACTCTTGGATCAGTTTGGTCTGGCCTTTCTATGCATTAAAATTATAAACCTTTGCACATTTTGAATTGATTTTCTGTCTCTTTTTGTTGGGATTCCAGGAATCCCTTCCATGTAAGTATTATTACATGTTCTGTATGAATATATTATATTCCGTATTGTTATATACTATGCACTATATGCTACGGCATCCTTCATTCCGTAACAATAGGTAATTCCATATAGTAAAATCCATTCTGTTTTTACTACAGTTTTTACTTTTGGGAACTTTATGGAAAACTTTGCCAACTCATGCTCTAAGTTACAAGATTGTTTCTCTTCTTTTCTTCTAGTAGTTTCATAGTTTAGCTTTTATATTTAGGTATCTAACACATCAGAACTCTACTTTGTATACACTGTAAATTAGAGAACCAATTTTCTTTCATTTATTTTTTTGTAACTAGTAAGCAGTTTCTAAACACACTACTAAATAATGCATCCTTCTCTTGTGGTGCTAAGGTGTATTTATCATCATTTTTTATTCCATATATAAACGAATTTCTTTCTGAGCCCTATTCCATTCATATGCTTATTTCTTATTCTTTATTTTTATTTTGAAGTTTTTGATGTTTGTTTTGCTACTAAAAGTGGTTCCATTTAAAACTTTCATTACATAATGCTGCTTTGCTTATGTATGAAAGTACAATGATTTTGGATGTGCCTGGTTTCCACACATATTGTTGAATTTACACATTAATTTTAATTAATTCTAATACAGTAAGTGAGTAGTTTCTTTTAATTTCTAAATACACAATTCATGGAATCCAGAATGACATTTTAAATCCCTGCACTTTTTTTCTTGCCTTATTGCATTGACTAGGATGTCTATTAAATGTTTAGTAGAACTACATGTCAAGATAACCATATGATTTAACTCTTCATTTGGTTAATGTGAGAGATTAAAGTGGATTGTTTTTAAATGATAAACCCCATCTCATTCCTGGAATGAATTCAACCTGGTTTTATTCTCTCTCTCTCTCTCTCTCTCTCTCTCTCTCTCTCTCTCTCTCTCTCTCTTTGTAGATATAGATAGATAGAAAAAAATTATAATATTATACTTAAATATTTGAAAATTTTCTAAATTTTGTTATTCTATCATTTTTCTAGCTTAAATGCATTATAACATTCAGAATGATTTCAGGACATCAAATTTGTTGAGAATTGTTTTAAAGCTCAGCATACGATCGATGTTGGCAAACTGTTCATGTGACTTGAGAGTAATATGTGTTCTGCCGATGTCATGTGAAGCCTTTTATAAAAGTTACTCTAGGTTGTGTATCGCTCATGATTAAACACCCTCCAGCTTCAGCAGCGACCCCAGGCAGCCTGTTTCGCTCATCGCGGCCCGGGGCGGGCTGCAGCCTTGCAGCACCACCCTGACTTCCGGGTGTCACAGTCGTTGGCTTCTCCGGGTAAGAGGAGATGGCTCGTTTCCTCTGGAATAAAGTGCGCATGTGACAATGGCGATGGGACGCCACTTTTTACACGTCAGATGGGCAAAACTCATCTTTAGTGGTCCTCTGTTTAAGAGATGGGGCAGGGAAGCCAGTAATCACATGCAGTGTTTGGGGGAATAAAAATCAATCGATTTTATATCGGTCAAAATTCGAGTGCGCACATCTCGTGACCTAGCGATGCTCCTCTGCAGAAACTTACCTATAGGAAGACACGAATCTGTGAGAATAAATGTCTATGACCTCAGCATTTATGCGAACAATGACCTGAAATAATCCAAATTCTCCAAATGAGGAATTAGTGGGATGATTTTTTAACTAGCAGAAGAACAGAAATAACCTGAGTGCTGTGCATTGTGTGCAGGTTCAATCAACTGTGGAGCAAATCTTAGTACAGGAGTGAAGAGGTTTTAATTAAAAATAAATTTTAATAGGACAAAAAATGTGGTAATGCATTATGGTTCGTATTGCACATAATCTTGGCATGAACTGGATTTCCATGTGCTTCTTTTTAATTAACTGAGATATAATGGTAAGAGACACCGGAGCGAGTGTATAGTGCAAATATTCG
This sequence comes from Desmodus rotundus, assembly GCF_022682495.2. Classification (NCBI taxonomy): domain Eukaryota; kingdom Metazoa; phylum Chordata; class Mammalia; order Chiroptera; family Phyllostomidae; genus Desmodus; species Desmodus rotundus. The sequence continues at coordinate 54,217,639 of NC_071398.1, read as the reverse complement.
TCCATCTGCACACTTGAACATAGAGAAAAGATGTGTAAAAGTGGCTTTTTAACATAGAACAAAATAATTCTATTCCTACACCTGTCTCCGTCAGTCTCATTCCCATCCGGCTTTTTTGCCAAATTTTCCAAGAAGTCTTCTTGATCTTCCATTCAAAGGGAATCTCATATTCTTCTGAACTTCTAAGCACTTGTTTGCGCTAAAATCTATTAATCCAGTCCACATTAAAGAAAGAATTAAGAGCTTGGCTGAAACGACTGTTATATAATAAACAACTTGATAACAAAGATTATTTTTTAACAAATCTTTAAATCCCTATAGCAACACACTGTAACTTGTCACATCTTAGGAGAACAAATACCATCAGTGGAATTGAGTGGAATTCTCAGTAAGTGGGTGTGATGAATATAGGAACACTGCTTACTGCGTGGGAAGGATTTTTCTACCTTGCAGGCAGGCTAAGAGGAACAGGTTCAATTGGGAGCATTAAATGAGTTCCAAGCTTATGAACATCATTTACAATATTTGATTGCACTAAGATGTGGAGAAATCATTTAAGCTGGGGTCTTTATGATCAGCGTATTTAGTATAAATTGTAATTACTGCATACCAAGGTTCCCCCAGCCTCTTGTTAATAAAATTAAATACAGGTTTAGGTTTTCCTGAGAAACAGTGTGTTAACCTAAATTTGATTCTGCTGCTTCGTGGAGGCCGCTTCATCTAATTCTTTGAGGCAGCACAAAGAGGGGAGGCAGACAATTTAGCGATAACATTTGCCCGCATTCAGAGCCGTGCGCCCTGGAAACACAATTAGATGTACCAGACGACAGGAAAACAGTTCCTTCTTATTAAAACTTAGCTGGTAAAATGTGCCGTGCAGGAGTCCTGATTCTTGTCTCTATTTTGAGTCTCTGGGAGAGATTCTGAATAAGAGATAAGAAACAGAACTTCTGAAATCTGTCTCACCCGCTAAATTAAAATAAGAAGGAGCAGTTTTTCTTTAGCCCAGTGCGACAAATTACATTTTTAAGGGAGAATGGCTGACAAATAAGATAACAGCTCACAGTGCTGTCAGGCTTTGGGACTCCTTCGCTTTGAGGGGGTTATGTGCGCCAGCACTCAGCCCACAAACCAGAGTTTGCACATCCCGCCCCAAGGGCGCTCGAGACTACCCTGAGGGGCTTGCACCCCCTCTGGAGGGGAGGACTGCAGATGTGGTCAGGGCCAAGGTCAAGGTCGAGACGGGAGTCCATGGCTCACGCTTGTATGAACCGAAACCCTTGCATGTGCAGGGAGGTGTTGGAGAGCTGTCGTGATCTGCATTAGGAAAGGTCTCGGGGGCTTGTTCCTGGGGGCCTCTCAGGCCACACTCTTTGCCGGACTGAAAATACCTGGCGGATGGACCTGCAAAGGCGACAGGAGCCGCTCTTCTTCGAGGGGCTCCTTGCTCCGGGAAGAGCAGTGCCTGTGAGTGGGGTACCCGGGAAGGAGAGCTGACCTACCTGCTGTCACGGCCTCGAATCCCGGCCAACAGGCTGTGGCTCCCGCCCTCCCACAGCGCCTTGTCTTTGAGGCCGGCGCTCACCTACCAGTCCTGCTGCCCCTCACTGCCCGTCTTCCTGCCGTTCACAGAGACTCCGTCGGGGCGTTAGCCAATGCAAGGGCCCCAGGCAACAGATTCCTTTTTGTACAACAATGGGGTATTTTCTAGGAAGAAACAAATAGTCATTGTGGACAAAAAGAAAACTTTGTTAAATTCCTTATTTTATTCAGCACTACCGTTTGGAAATAACCGCCTCTTCTGCCCTTGGGCTCCGTAGATACCCCAGCTCGAGCGCGGACCCCAGGGGTGTGGCCGTAGGCCGAATGTCTGCATCCTTCCCGACTCCTGAGTGGAAGCCCGGCCCCTAAATCGGGTGTCTTCGGAGGTGTGGACGTTGGGGAGTAGTTAGGTGATGAGTGCAGAGCTCTCGTGTATGGGATTAGTGCCCTTAAAAAAGAGACCCCTTCTGCAGTGTGAGGTGACAGGGAAGACAGCCGTCTGGGAACCGGGGAGCAGGCCCTCACCGGGCACCTGCTGGCACCTCCGTCCTGGACGTCCCAAGCTCCAGAACTGGGAGGAAGAAGCGCCTGTTGTTTACAAGGCACTCAGGTCCTCACTTTCTGTCACAGTCGCCTCTGCAGACGAAGACAGGTGTCTTCATGGATGTCATGTCCAGACACGGCTCTACTTCACAGCTGTTGAAGTTCTGTTAGAATTTGCTTGCGCAATTAGGTCAAGTTCATTCTAGAAACTGGCCTATTTTCTCACTCATCCCTAAACTGAAGGGCTCACATTCCATTTTCCCATCTTCCCTATAAGTGCTCTCGGTTGTTCCAATAACGTCTTAGAAATTGGGTCTCTCTTGAATGGCCCTTTCCCATATTCTGGTTGCAATAATTATAACTAACTCTTTTTTTTTTTAAGACTCAGTTTGTCACCAGACAAATGGGGATAGCACCGTGCCGCTGCGGGGCTGTTTCGGGGACTCAGTGGCATTCTGCACTGAGGCCAGCATCTGACACAGTAGAGGCGCCATGAGTACTAGCCCCCGTGATTGCTCGGCCTGAACTTACTGCTGCATCTGTCAGAGATGGAGTCTGATTAGCTCCTCTGCCAGCGAGAAAGACTCACGGGCATGAATCCCAGAGGTGTCGGGAGGAAGCAGAAGCTGGGAGACATTTGGAGAAGAGGGAGACGGGCCCTGAGCCACGCCGAGGACCCATCCCATTCCCGAGGGGTGCGAGCAGTGGGTTCCAAAGGGGAGGGCAGGTGACATTTGGGCCACCGAGAGAACAGGCAGGAGACAGGAGGGTAAGCGAAGGGAGACAAACACAGGCACTGATGTTTCTGGTGACTTTGGAGGATAAGCCCCAAAGAATCTCAAGGAAATGTCTCAGAAAGAAGAGGTGTTCAGCATCGCAGGCCAGGGTAGAGCCTGTGTTCAGAAGGAAGTCGGAAACATTGCAGCTAAAGAACATGTAGGGACTGGAACACCAGCTCACATTAGAATGAAAACCGCCCAGATCCGAGAGAACTCTGGCCAAGGCGAGATTAACCAACGGAGGGAGCGAAGGGGGACGTTGGAAATAAATACCTCAGGGGAAGGTCACAGCATCTGACACAGCAGCACACCTGTTGTAAAGGTTGCCACCTGGAGGTGACGGCTCTTTAAAACCTCAGAAATAAATGTCGCTTCCTAAAGCAAAGGAAAGCAAGGAGCGAGCTGCAGAAGAACCGCAAACAAGTAGAAACGCAGGTGCCGTCACAGCGGCCTCCATTAGGAGGGCCCGCCCTGGGTTCTGCCCTTAGACAGAACAGAACAATTCTAAAATCAGTAAGGGTACTTCTCGTGACCGCCCCTGGGTGAGTTATGAACCAAAGAAATGAAAGCAGCCGAGAGCGGAAGGCGCCCCTGCCTGCTGCCCTGGGCATGGGCCTGCGGTGCTGTCCACTGGGAAGCGCGCCTTTCTCTCCTCGGGACGCCGGCCCAGCCCGTGAGAGGGCCAGCCCTCTTCCCAAGGACCACCTGAGGTCTCCACGCCGGGACAGTCGCCGTCAGAGCCTTCGGTTTGAGTCTCGAGAGAAAACAGACCAGAAGACAGGCTGTTTTCACCCTTCGTCGTTGCAGCTCTCGCGGAAGCCCCTGGAAAGAGAGGGGTTTTCTTTTTTTAATCTTTCTCCACTTTGCTCTTTCCTGCCCTAGAGTCACACTGGCCTCTTGCACTTGACCTTCCCCAGCTCCTTCATGAAGCAGTGGAACATCTCATCTGGCTGCTAACCCTTGGGGTTCCCCCAAAACACCACTAAGAAAAGCACTTGCTGTCACTGACTGGGAGGAACTCGCTCTTCAGGGACCTGGGCCACGTGGACCAGCGCGGGCCTCTGTTGGTGCTTCTCTCCAGAGAGGGGGTTAGGGGAATTGCTCGCTCAGAAGAAATACAGTCTAGTTCTCAAAAATTGTAAAGTGTATGCCGTGGGTGAACACTTATTTGTTCAACACAAAGTGGAATTTTTTGAAGCTTAGGGCAATAAACCTTAATGCAATAGAAGGAATTACTGTGGTCCCTTTCTACAAAATCTTAGAGGGCCTAGTACGTGCCACATATTGTTCCAGGGGCTAGAGACCTGAGTATTCTTTTTAAGTGTTTCTTTAAATTTTGTTCTCACCCTTAGAAAAATGATGGTGGGAAAGGAGACATAGGCAAATTCCCACAGGTGGGTCATTTCCATCAGCCCCGATGAATGCTGGCCAGGAGCAGACATGGGGCATCCTGGGTACACTGGGTGGGGACGGTCAGGCCACACTGGAGCAGAGCCTGGACGAGGGAGAGGAGCCAGCTAGCAGGGGGTGGAGTGTGGGCGAGAGAAGCATCCCCATGCAGGGTGTTGCATGCAAGGGCGGGGGGCATGGAGCAGCTGGGGGCGGGCGGAGGCCTGGGTGTAGGGAGGAAGGGCTGCAGGTGTCTCCCGCAGGTGAGAGGTGGTCAGAGGTTTCCGGGAGAGAGAGAGATGTGAAGTTCTGCTTTTCATTTGCGACAGGACCTCTTTGGAGATCAGGTACAGAGAGGGTGACCGACTGGACCACATCCTCATTCAGGCATGAGTTGCAGTGCCCTTGGCCACGAGTCCACGGTGACGAGTCGACCCTGTGAGACCCCCAGGAAGGGGGGCGGTGCCCCATCTGTGTGTGAGGTGCGAGGCAGGGCTGCTGCAGAAGGGGCCACAGCAGCCTGTGCTGTGCGTGACGACCCCGGGGGGACCCGGCTGCATCTGTGCGTTTGCCACTCGACAGCCAACAAACACTCAGGTGCCATGAGGCCGGACGCCAAAGAAATGTGTGGCCACGTAACCCAGGGTCAGAGGCATGCTGCGCCTTCTCTGTCTTTTCCTTTCTTTTAAACGGGGGTAGGGAGAGCCTTTAATTGCTTCGATGTCAATTGTATGATAACGTTATGCCACAGCCGTTGCTGGGGAGCAGAGGTGAGGAAATCAGCGGACTGCCGTCTAAGAATCTGGGAGTCCAAAGCTCGGAAATGCAAATTCAGGACAACTTAATGCCTGGTACGTAGCTGGTACCCAAGAAACGACAGCTCAAGGCCCGGCCCTGGGCTTTCTCCATCATTGCCTCTCCGGCTCCCCTGTGCTCGTACGAAGCCCCCAGAGGAAGGAGCTATGAAAACAGGGGCCACGATAGCAGGTCTGGATAACCCAAGGGGCATGGAACACCAGCGTGACCCCCCCTGAAATCGAGAGGTCGCGGCTGCCCTGCGATCCCAGACCAGCTGCCCCAAAGAGACAGCAGCGCAGAGAACTAGCCAAGCTGCGCTGATTGACGGTGCCTGTCCATGTGGCTCCGTCTCCCGGTCACATCCCTGCGTCTCCAGTCGCTCCCCAGGTCCGGCGGGGTTGGAGAGCCATATGGCGCAGAACACAGCTTCCAGCTGGTTTTAATACGTGGGCATGGCCCCAGTTAAATACTTCCCCGGCCCAGATACTGTTTTCCTCTTCGTCATGGATCAGTGCCTCTGCTCACAACATTGTCTGGACAGCGAGGCCTGAGTAAGGAGCGTCGTCAGTGTTTGCCGTGGGTCGGGGAGGTAAGCGATTCGCATCTGGAAGTAGCACCCAGCCCACTCAGCACCCCCACACAGCCCCCTCCGGGAGCGCTTTCGCTCTCAGAGGGTAATGCTGCAGTCCTGGAAACAGTCTTTGTAGGAGACTGTGGCTTTATCGGTTACAGCGCACAGTCCGGACAGACAAGCACTGAGTATGTCCCACGGGAACAGCGGCTGGAGGGGCCTGCGTGTGCCATTCTGGGCCTGCGGGCTCTGTGAGGTCGGCTTGGCAGAGAGGCTCCGGCTCACGTTTGATGCCATCTTTCTCCGTGACTCTTAGCAGCAGAGAAGGTAAGTGGTAAAAACGGGCCCAAAGGAAGGGTTTTCTGAAGGGCGGTGGCTCGGCGTTTTCCACGGAAACGGGCGCCTAGGACAGCGGGGTCACCCTGAGGACTGAGCGAGCGAGAGCACTCATGAGCAGCTCGGGCACAGCTTCAGAATGAAGGAGAGCGAGAGGCAGAGGCAGAAACAGTGGGGACACCGTCTCTGTTTGCGCTCTGCCTCCCGCACGGCCGAGATGCATCCAGTTTGCCGTGCAGGACGGAAACCTTCCCGGGAGGTGGTGACCCCAGGCTTTGAACCTCCGTCAGCGGAGTTGCTGGCCAACGTGACAGTGGCCAAGGTTCGGGAGGTTCGTTTTTTCTTTCCTTACCAGCAGACAGAAGCAAAACTAAATACACAGTATCTTGAGAGAAGACTAGCCACACATCGAAGCCCCAGAGGGCCCCAGACAGTGGACCGAATGTGAAATCCAGTGGGCCAGCCGTGGCTCCAGCTGTGGACACCCCGCACCGACAGGGAATGAAAATAAAACATTTAACTGCTGACCGTTACAATCTGCGAAGAGACTCATTCCTGTAGGCTCCGAAAGTACGCGCACAGGGGCCTCACCAGGGCCCGCTGTCCCGTTCACAGGTAAGGTGGCTTCTCTGTCCCCTGAAGAACACCTAGAGCTAGGAAGACGGATTTTTTTAAAGTAATCCGTGCAGTTTCCAGGGTTTCCAGGATTCAGGAAACCATAGCCAAGGATTACAGACTGAGGGAAATGAAAGCATAGTGAATTTCGGTGCAACTTCTGAACACACAGATGGCCCAAGCCCAAAACCCCCTGCAGTCAAACGCTGCCACTGAGGCCAGCACAGACTGGAGCGGAGCCCCAGGAGCGAGCGTGCAGCTGACGCCCGGGGGCCTCCCGTTCAGGGGTGCTCCTCCTCGGCGGGCTGGACTCCCTCTCGTATCGACAGCAAAGACCGGCTGGAGTTGGCTTATCTGACAGCAGAGAAGCACCAAGTGCCAGGAAGAAGTTCGATGCTGTTGTGGAAAGCTGATGTGAGTGGAGCCATGGTGGAATGGAGCTGGAGCAGCCGCTCCAGAGGGCCTGCCCTGCACAACTCGCTCCCTGAGGCTTTGCAACATTCAACCCAGGCAGCGTCCCCCTGGGGTCGGGCCAGAGCGGCTCTGACTCACCAACAATGTTGGTGATGCCAACAGGAAGGTAGCCCCCTGCCCGCAAGGGCCGATGACTTGGGACTTTTAAATTTTATTTTTTTATTTATTGTTTACATTTTATTTTTATTTTTTATTGTTGCCACTATTACTGATGTCCCCCACTTGGCTCCCCTTTGCCCACCCCTCCACCCGGTCCGTTAATCTGAGAAATGGGGGGCTCCTTGTCCCAGTTCAGAGAAGTCATGTCTTCCCCTTTCGAGACTCACCGAATGGCCTGCTGGGCAGGGGAGTGGGGGGTAGGAGGTGGGGGGTGGGCCACCCATTCCTACTGGAAATGCTTCCCCAGTGTCAACCGCGAAGACAAAACAGAAAAATGGATTTTGTCTGCAATCTGTGCCCGTGGCCACCTCCCCCAGTGAGGAGCCTGGAGGCGCGGGCGACGGTGTTCGTGCGGAGGCAGAGACGTGGGTGCCTCTGTATTCGCTGTGGGAAGCTGTCGCTATTGCATTGTCCCTGGTAGCCAGACCTAAAGTATGGCCCCTCTGAGGTGTCCCTTTCTGTGGGCTTACGTTCTCAGGGATAAAGAGCAAATATTTGCGCCTCTCTGTCGCCCTATCACACGTGCTGTCTCTCAAAGCTTCCTGTAAAAATCAGAGCCCTGAAGCACCTTGGGTACCAGTTCTCAGGGGCAGTGAGCAGGGGAGGAAGGGGCCGGGCACAGCTCTCCCTTCTCCCACCTTCTCGCAACCACCCGGGCCCCCTGAGCAGGAAGAGAAAAGCCGCGGGCTCCCAGTGTCTGCAATCAGGCAGCCCAGACTGAGGGTCTGTCCAGTCTCACCTTCCCCCTCTTCGTGGGCCCCCAGAATTCTGGACACACCAGACTCTTTGCCTTTCTCTGAAATGCACTTGGTCCCTTCTGTTTGGGCACTTACTGGTCCCTAAGAGCCCCACCCTGCCACTCCCCACCCCAACACACACCATCCTGCTCCTCCGACAAAGCCCAGCTCTTTCCCCCCCAAAACTCCCACCGGGCAGGCTGCACCACCATCTCCTGCATCTTCAGTTTCTCACGAAGGGGGCCGTCCCAGCAGGGTCCCAGGTCGGCTTGCAAGATGGTTTTCCAGAGCCCGTAAGCAACTCGAAGCTGAGAGCTTTGTCTTGCTCATCTCTTTACCCTGAAGAGCAGGCCTACTATAGCTGCTCCAAAACATCCGTCCTTCTCAGTGGGCCAACAGTTTCCTTTCCCTCTGCTTATGTTCTACTTGGTACTAGTTCCATTCTTAGGCAGAGAAGAGAATGCTCATTGATTAAATCCCGCTGATACAGCCCATTCTTCACCCTGACGCTAACTTGGTAAGCTCCCCACCTGCGTTCGGACTGTAGAAATGGGTTTTGGTGAGAGTTCGGCATAATTTTCCAGAGGATGGGCCATTGGGGACAGACTCTGACTTATCAATTTGTCTCTTTGCATTGAAATGCTTTTCCTCAATAAGGGAGCCGTGGGCTGGCTCAGGAGTGCAGCACAAATTCGGTCCGTGCAGAAGGAGAGCTTCTGAGTGAGGCCGCAGGGGCAGCTCTGTCCCCTCTCGGGGGTGCTGACGAAGTCCCAGGGCAGAGGAGGGGGTCCGAGTGGCTGAGAAGATGGCCCCAGTGTGAGCCCCCCAGTCTGGGCTCCCTCAGCTCCGCCAGTTCTCAGCCTCCCACACACTCCCCTCCAGGGAAACCCAGGCAGCATGGTCCCCAGGGGGTTGTCCTTTCTGTGACCAGGAAACTGGGTAAAGGCCCGCTGTGGGCTCCACTGTCTGGTTTCTGTGAGGAACGAAGGGAAAGGTTCGATCGCGCTTCCGTTTACCTCATATAAGACACTCAGGGAGCACAGTTCCCTCTCTCCTTCATTGGGCATCAGCTCTGCTTTCTCATCTGGATGGAGGGTTAGCCCAGGAGAATGTGAGTTTTCACTTGAATCAAATGCATTAAGTGGAGACAACACATAGTCAGCCCGCACATGGAGGAACCAGCTGGTGCTTGGCTTTCACGGCGTTTAGTATTGAGGAGTGTCCTCTGTCCTTGTCGAGGCCGGTGCAGAGGTCCATGGCGCCATCCAGAGACTCGGGGCAGCAGCCCCAGACAGGAACGACAGCGCTGGCTGTGTGCCTCCTCTGGTTCCACCCTTCCTCAGCACCTCCCGCCCCAGGAACCGCGGGGAAAAGGCCACATCTCCCTCTCACGGCCAAGGACACATCATTTGTGTGCAATATGTTGTTGCCGACAGCGCTCCGCCTCCCTCCCGGTCCCGTGCCGGTGCCAAGGACGCAGCTAGTCTCAGGAATGCGCACCGACCTCCTGCACACGTGCACAGGCGCCCTCCGCATTGTGCCGAGCCTGCACTCCCCATGCCCCTGCCTGGGCACGCGCAGCCTGAGTACATTCGCAGACGCACAGGCGTCCTGTCTCAGCAGGAAAAACATGGAGCCACAATGAGTGAGAACAAAGACCGCGGACAAGTGCCCTTCCCTCCACCAGGCAGAGGCCACCTCCACGCCCAAGCATGGTGTCAGCCTCTGAGCAGCCCCTGACGAGCTGCATCAGGGGCTGCTCAGGGTCCCTTGGGACGGGCATCCAGCCGGTCTCGGAGTGCGAGCACGCACCTTGTGCGGTGACAGGGCGTGGTCCTCTGCCCCACGATGGGGGGGTGGGCAGGGCTGGGAAGGGGGAAGACGACAAGCTGGCTTACAAAATGTCACCCCACTTTGCATCCTGGGGTCTACCCAGGAAATTGCAATTTGCCCCTCTTTTTGCTCCCATATTTCATATCATGCAAAGTGCAGTCCCGTTCGGCAGTTCAGACCCATGAATTCAGTGAATATTAAAATATCAGTAACAATGGCCACCAAGTCCTCAAGCTCTTCTTTAGCTGCCAAACGAAACCAGGCCTGCTCCGCTCACGGGCTGTCTCCTTGTGTTCGGGATTATTCGGAAGGTCACGGTGAGACTCCAAAGAAATCCAGGCGCCTGGCTCCTCTTCCCCCATGCAGGTGCTCACCCCGCCTTGAGGAGGCGCTGTCTCCCCCTCCTCTTGGCAAGCGCGCCCCCGGTTCCCTCTCACAGGCATCTGGGCCCATGGGCGGTTGACCCGTCCTGGTGGCTGGTGTTGGAGAGACCTTAGAGGTCAGTCCACTCCCTTCCTCCACAGCGTGGGCAGCGCTATTCCCGCATCGTGAGCAGCAGGCCGTGCGCCGCCTGGGGCCACTCCAGAGCCAGCCAGCCCCCTGCCCACCTGCTCATGAGAAGAATCCCCTCGTCACCTTCCGGGGCTCAAACGCATTTTGCGCACTAACGACACAGGGAGGAGTACGGAGTCCCTGCCCCGCACAACCTATTGAGGGGCTGGACAACTCAACACCGTCAGTGAGACAGGATCGCGGTTCGCAGCGAGGAGAGGCTGCTGCGGTCCTTTTCAGCACACCCTTTACTCCTCCTGACAGCCTTTGCCTGAGCTCGGAATTACGCAGTTATTACTCTAAGTGTGTATGTTGTCACTGTCTCCCCCGTTAGAGCCTAAGCTTCGTGGGAGAAGGGCCTGAGCCTGTTCGGCGGTTGTCCGCAGAGCCGAGACGGAGTCTCAGACACACGTAAGTGTGCACTGCATCGATGTGAACAATCGATCAGCTTTAGATGGGTGCTTAGCCACGCCAGGCACAGGTGAGGAAAGGATGTGCCAGGGGACTGCCAGCCTCTGAAAAGGCAGGAGGTGAAGGAGCCACTGGCGCTTCCATGTGGGGGGATGCAGAGCCGGACCGAGGAGGCCGAGAGGCCAGGCTGGAGCCGGAGGAGACTCGTGCTGAGTGGGGGGCGTGGGGAGGCCTGGGCACAGGCTTCAAGCAGGACCCGAGGGGTGCGGGGGAGCAGAGGGTGAGACAACCGTGGTCATGTGAGGGTCCAGGGAGGAGAGTGACCACATGTGGAGGGCACAGGGAGCCGCCCCTGCCTCCCAGACTTCTGGCTGGGCCGGGGGCAGGACACAAGTGGGGACATGACCTACTGTGGACAGTTTTCCGGGTTCTGTGGAGGATGTTGTATCGAAGTTTTCTTTGGACGTCCAGCCAGGTGGCCATTACGTACTTCTGAGTTCAATGCAGAGATTCGGGGTGATCGATATGTAGATGCTACTGTGTTGGCCAAAAGGCCCACTTAGTTTTTCCCATAAAATAAAAGACCCACTTTTCATTTTCACCAATAACTGTATTTATTGATTTGGGTATTTTGAGTATGTCACCCAGCTCCCGCGTGGTACAATGTTGATTGTGGTCAGTTACTCTATTTGATCGCTACCGACTTCAGCTGCTCTTCCCGACCATGGAGCATCGTCCAGCGAGACGTCTCCGGCACGAAACCCTGCAAACCCCCTTAGACACGTCCGATCGGTCACAGCACCTTCTCCACACCCTGCACGCATCTCTTTTTGTATTTCAGTGGCGTTTTTACCTTTCTTGAAATAACAAAGCATACTATGTGGAAAATGTTGCCTGCTTTCTTCCGTCTTCAACAGTAACATGGCTGCACAAACGGTCACCCACTTTGACACGTTGTTTTGAGGCAGCTGCTAGGACGGCAGTCACAACACAGTCTAGCAAAACTGCTTCGAATGAAGTGCAAGACCACCAAGCACCCCTAGGGCCATCTTCCAGAAAAAAACCCAAATGAACTTTCTGGCCAAGCCAATAAATAAAACCCGAGCAGAAATAATCTCCAAAAAAAATGCACATGTGGAATGGACAGGTAAGAGTGCCGGAGACCAGAGGGCAGCGAGAAGGCAGTCAGAGGGAGGGGGAGGAAAGCGACCCAGAGTAAAGAAGCACAGGAAATGGCGGGGGGAAGCTGCTCCAAGACACGCGAGCACGCAGGGAGCTAACTGCGCGAGGTGGCGAGGCTGGGCTGAGACGTCTTCTTCCCGCATTCACAGCACAGGTCAGGGGCGGTGTTGATGGGAGCAATTGAGAGCAGAGAGCAAAGTGGAGACAGAAAGCTGTCTTTCATGTCAGCACCTCCCGACGTGGCGTGATATTGTCTATTTATTATTCTGAATCAAGTCTTCCCCTCACATAGATGGTTAAGTATCTGGGGAGAGAGGAAGTGCAAATTTTATGAGTTTCCATGAAAAACTATAGTAAATATTTTATTTCATTTCAACAAATATTTATCAGGCATCTGCTAGGTGTCAAGCTCTGTGCAAGGGGCTCCAAGCAGAATAAGGGAGGCGCTCGCCACCCTGCTCGGGGAGGGCTGCAGCGAGGTGCGTCGGGCGCCATGGCAACTGAACGGAGGAGACTGTCCGCTCCGCCCGGGCCAGCGGGGAAGAAAAGGCACTTTTCCCAAGACTGCAATGAATTGACAGGGCAACATGGCCCCCCTCTGTGGAGTGCAGGGTGCATGCTTCTGGAAACGAAGGGACTCGCGAATGATTAAGCAGAATGACTGACTGCCTCGGGGACCCAGGTCCCCCCAGGCGCCCACGACAAGTCTCACACGCTAGACCAGCTCTGGGAGTCTCTGTCACGCCCCTGGAACACGACCAGCTTCCAGGCAGAATTTCAGTCGCATGCTGTTCGTACAATGGCAGACCAACCCTCGCTCAATGTAGGGATCTACGTGATGCCCCTGATGAGGAAACAGGCCGTCTCCGGTCCCTGTCTGCTGGCCTTGGCTTTCTAGACCCTTGGCTGCTACCTGGAGGGCACCAGAGGGCAGAGAAAACCTCATGGTCTGGTTTCTCCGCAGTTTTGCAGAACCTCCAGTAGCACCCCTTCTATTCATTTTGTCGGCTATGAAAGGTCCAAGCTGTTTAGCAAAAGATGAAATAGTGGAAGGAAGAGAGACCAGGGGGGTGAAGGTGGAATCGAACACGGAACAGAGAGGCACCTGTTAGGAGGGGGTTGCCTGTGAAAGGGCCCTCACTGCCCACCCAGCTGAGAGCCTGGAAAACCACCAGCCTACTGGCCTGGCTGCGGACCCACCGCACCAGTGAGGTGCTAGAGAGATAGACAGGTGATAGATTTGGGGTGGGGGATGGATGGATGATAGATGACAGATGGATTATAATAGATAAGTGGATGGACAGACAGACGGATGACAGACAGTGGATGATGGATGGATAGATGACGGACAGACGGACGGATGGGTAATGTACATACTCCGGGGATAAAGAGCGCTTTAATGAACACATGCTAGCTGGGGCAGCGCCGCGTGCGAGCTGCAAAGGATAGAAGAAAAGTGAGTCCTAGCACGCCTAAGCACATGGATTCACGAAAGTGCATATGTAAGAAGTTTGGTCTGCAGTTTAAAAATGTGCAATTTGTTATATGTAAATTAATCCTTAACGAAGCTCTTAACAAAGCACCTCCATTATGAAAGGGTATCCATTGTTCTTCTAGTTCTTTTAAGTTTTTCCTTATGTGTTTAGAAGCCATGGGACTAGTTGCTTAGCCTACAATCTCGTGTGTTCCGGTGTAACTGAACTGGAAGTCATCACACGGTGGGGCAGGGGCTAGCCAAGGTCCTCTAGGACCCACGTCCCCCCCGTGGCACCCGGTAACGGAACACCTGGCTGGCTGTATGTCTGTCCAGAGGAAAGACTACGTTCTCAGCCCCTTCAATGTAAAAGGTGAGTGCAAAGGAAGAGCACGGTGTCCCCTTTGTCTATAGAGAGAGAAGGGGTGCTCACTTCCTCCTCTCTGACCTGCAGGTGTCTGAAAGACTAGCAGATGCCCAGGAGTTTTAGACCAGGTGCCAGAGCAACAAGCCGGGGAGAGCTTGTTCCTTATCTGTCCCCGGGGACCTCCCACATCCAGGTCGTTGTGAGAGAGAGAAATATACCCCACAGCATCCACACCACCGTGGCTCAGGGCCTCTCTTTTCTGCCAAACTTACTTCCTACCTATTTCAGGATTTGGTACCTGTACTGGTACTACCTGTGATAAACTCCAAAATGGAACGTGATCAGGAGATCTCAAATAGCAGTGTCCGAGAAGGTGGCACTGTTCTTTTGCTGTTAAAATAAAAGCGTTTAAACTTGAGCCCGTGGTAGCTTAGAAGGCGGACAATATCCTGAAGGGCGCTCGCAGGTGAGCTAAGGGAGAATGGAAGTGGGGGCCATTCCTCCCGCTCTCAGCAAAGCTCTGTGGAACGGAGAGAAATGCAAGCTGCACCTGACTGGTCAGCCAGAGGAGTGGAGGACACTGGAACTCTTGGGGGGAAAGGGGCTTTTTGCCGGGGCCTCTGGTAGGAGTGGGCTCGGAACCTGCTTATTCAGAGCCTGCATGCTTTCTATTTGACTTGTTACACAGCAAAGCCTGTTGCTTTTTCTTCCCCAGGTGGATGCTGTTACAAGTGATAGAATCACAGCTGAGGTGTACAGGGTTCGTAAGTTAATTTCCGGCCACCTAACACTGGAGGCAAGGGCAGGTTAGAGCAAGAAAAAGGTGTTTCCATAAAACGTTAGAGTCGGGAATAACTTTACTAAAACATCTAGCGTAGCTTCGCAATTTCTCTACAATCCAATAAAAGGGGAAATTGACAACAAAAATGAAAACATAAATAAGTAACATTGTAGAGTAATTCATGTGCTATTAACATACTTAATATTTTATTTCCACTGAAGAGTTTGCTTTATTGAGGCATTGTGTTTAGAGCCCGGCAGTATAAATCGTAACATTTCACAATACCTGAACTCTGATGAAATTATTAAAGTGTCATAACAAGTCAGGTAGAAAAATCATGGAGAGACTATTAAGAATGTAATAGTTCTAGTTCACAGGGGACGCTAATCCCTCAGAAGCACAGAAGTTGTTATTATGATTAAGAACATAGAAGAAGAGAAATGAGAAATGGGAAATTCATATTAAAAATATGATATAAAACGGAATTATTACAAATTGATGGTGAGCCGTGCAGTACAATATAAGCTCGCTTTCCTAGGGAACAAGTTCCTGCAGGTGTGAGTATTTGTACGGGGATCTGTTCCACGGCGGGACACGCACAGGTCCCAGTGGTGGACTCTCGCAGGGGCCCTCTGACCCTGCGGGTTCACCCTTCCAGGAGCCCCCCGAAGCTCCCGTGTTTTCCCTCCTTCTCCTGGGCTGGAGTAGCTTTGCCCCCAGGCACGCGGAGGGACCGGCCTGGGAGGGCGGCGCCGTGGGAGCAGCCTCCACTCTGGATGGCCTCTGGTCGCTGCCTTCCCGGGGCCCCTCCAGCCCCTCTTTGCTGCTCTCTCCCACGGGCGCCTCCCCAGGAACTCACTTCCCCGTGCCTGCCATTCAGAGACGGGCTCCTACAGGAGGGCCTCCCCCTGGGCTGAGCTTGGACGACAGCAACAGGAGTAACCTTGGAGGGTGGGACAGGCTCTGCCAGTGCCAACAGTGCAGTAACAATGATGTAAAATGCACGGGGTTAATCAAAGGACTCGCAGATGGAATAAGCCGTACAGCTGCTGTGAGAGCCTTTCAGGAAGCATGAGTATGACTGAATAAAAAAGGTGCAGCAGAAAGCGATTGCACGCCCCTTGCATACACGGCACCTCCGTGAGGAAGGGGTTGGGTGCTTTGGGCTGTAGGTTGGTAGCAGATTCCTAAGAAAACTCAGGCTTTTACATGGCAGCACAGATGCGGCTGTTAGTGTTGCACCCACAAAGCACTGCCAGGTAACCCGACCCCCCAGGGCCGGGACCCTCCCCCCCCCCAGGGCACTGTGCACGTGTCAGACCCGGTCATTCTTTGTCATTGGCAGCTGCTGTGTGTGCCGTAGGAAACCACGTTCTACGTGAAGGGTGATATTTGTACTTCATCGGCTCCTGATACCAAATTGTCTGGAGGGAATCGTGATCTACTAGCGGCAAAGCTACCTCACATCGAATTGCAGAATTCATCATTTAAAGGTAGTTCTGATGCTTTCTCCAGTGGAACTACTGCCAATACATATTTAGACTCCAGCATAAAGGTATAAATGTTCGTTCATCGGCTCCCGGTTACTTAAATGGGCATAATTTCTAACGAAGGGTCCTTTCGGAGATACCTGCCAGACGTAACTGTGTTCTTCCCAGTTGTCTGTAGGACGTAGTATGAACATTTTCTTTTGTAAATGACGTCAGCAGATCGCTCATTTTGCAAGAGCAGGGGGTTGGGGAGAGAGGGTTTACAAAGGCTTGATTTTCTGGATTTCAGCAAGGCATCGATAGGAAAAGAAAACACGGGCCGGACAACATTACAGGTAATTGGTTTATATCTAGAAAGTTTACACTATCGATCACTACGAACTCAAAGGGGTTAATCAGTATAAAACAGATCGGTGTGTCTGTAGCCTTCTCTCACGCACCGATCTGTCGGTGACTTGAACGAAATCCAGACACAGTGCTTGTTACGAGATTTGGTTATTTCCCTGCTCTCCTAACCACGCCCACTCTCCACCCCTCCCGCCCCAGCGTTCTCACCACCGCAGGCGCCGGGCAGCTGGTGCTTGTGACTGAATCCCCGACGTCGTCTCCTCCCGCAGCTCAGAGGTAACGCCCTGCAGCCGCCGCCTGCAGCGCCTGGTCCCCCTCGGCCTTCCCGCTGTGTGCTTGCATCCACGCCCTCTCTGGGAGTCCCGTTTCCTCTTCCTACGAGAACACCTTCAGACTGGATCAAGGCCAAGCCCAATGGCCTGTTTTAACTTAATCACCTCCTCTTTAAAGGCTTTCTGCCAAATGGTCGGTGCCAGGGTTAGGGCTTCAGCCTACGAAGTTGGAGGGGACACAGTCAGACCCTACCTCTCCCCCGCCCTCTCTGCGTGGCCCCTCCCAGGAGGAGCCTGGGCTTGTCCTCTCTCCTCACGGTCACGGTCACGGCTAGGAGTCTGGAGAGCCGGGGAGGAACTGGAGACCCACTCCTGCCTGGGACAAACACGTGCTATCGATGCCAGGAGCCACACTTCATCCAGCAGGCACTCCAGCAGGTGTCTGTGCTCCTGGAAATATCCCCCTTCCCCCTGGTAGGGACACCTGTCAGAGAGTGAAGATTCTTTCCACAAAGGAGACTATTGAAAGATGCTAAAACACAGCAAGTAAGAGCTTGGATTGTCCATGGATTTACCACGAACTTTATTCACAGGGGCTCTCACTCTCTGTCTCTTGCTCTCCCCTCCTCCCACACACCACAACACGCGTGAGAACATACTTACTAAGACAGAGAGGAGCCTCAGCCGAGGTGGTGATCGGCCTGGGATGCTTCGTGAGAAAGTCCACTTTCCAGACCCTTCTAGATCGAGAGAGAAAGCCTGCTCAAGCCTCCAGGGATCAGCCCAACCCCCTGACAGGGCTTCCGTCTTGGGGTGAAGATGCATTTTATCCCCGGTTTGTCCTTGGGGCCAATTGGATGTCTGTGGGGAAGAGATAGATGCCTTTTGCCTTTGAAGTTCTCCGTTCTCACGAGCTGGCGCCTCTCTGCAGCGGTCTGGGCAAACCTCCGGTCTCTGCTTCCACGCCCCGGAATTTCGCCGGGAAGGCGACTCTCCTGCTTCCAGCTCCAATGTTGTCTAAGGATCCACTCTTCTATACACCCAGGACAGGTCAGCCTGCCCTTCCAGTGAGCCCCAGTGGTATGTGGGAGGCACTCCTCATTTAATATTTTATTTATTTATTTTAGAAAGGGGAAGGGATGGAGAAAGAAAGGGAGAGAAACATCAATGTTTGGTTGCCTCTCGCTCGCCCCTTACTGGGGACCTGGCCCGCAACCCAGACATGTGCCCTGACTGGGAATCGAACTGGCAACCCTTTGCTTCCTAGTCCGGTGCTCAATCCACTGAGCCACGCCAGCCAGGGCCACTTTTTTTTTTTTTTTTTTTTTTTTTTAATCAAGAAAGCTCTTTTGGAGGGCTCAGTTGGTCTTCAGGTTGAATGTTGTAGCCACAGAGAAAGAGACCTGGAGTTAACTTTACTCCACAGAAAAGAAGGGGGGAAATGTAGAGGACTTAGCCAAAGTTTTACTTAAAATCCCAGACTTTTAACTTATGTTGCTGAGTTTAAGAACATAGGAAATACATCTTGTGTCTGGCTGAATTAAAAGCTGAAGCCCTTCCAAAGTGTTCGGGCCGTGTTTTCGTGATGTTAATTTATATAAGCTGTTCGAGCCTCTTCTTGGATCTCATCCGTCACGATAATGGTAACACTTTCAGATCTGGGACACAATGTGTCATTTAAAAGAAATGCATGGAATGCTATATTTAAGACCCTTTATTTTAAATTACAACAACTCTCTAAAGCAAATATCCCCTGTCCTCGGGCTTCATTTGTTAATTCTCCATTAAAATGCGCCCTTTTCTCGGGGTTCTAAGGAGCACGTAGCCACCCACTGACCATGGAGTCATCGTTAAATATTGACCAGAGCCCCGGCTTCATCCAGAGGTGTAGTATGTAGTTCATCATAGCTTCAAAAAGAAGCTTGTGTTACAAACGTGTTTGGGAACTTTCTAAGCAAGTCATGTAAAGATCCTTAGATTTTAAACTATGCTTTTAAACTGTGCCACTAAACTGTGCCTTTAGCAAAATGAGGTTTATTTGAGTGTGGTTTGTGCTATGCTCAAATCAACAAATGGAAATGGGACAGTCCTGAGAATATATGAAAATTAATACAAGAAAAAAATGTTGTCTCCTGTTAAGGGGAAAAAATATGCGTGACTCTTGTTAAAGACAGTTAGGAAGACTCCATTGGACAGGGGACTATTGTGATAGTTACTGGGGCCTTGAAGTGAGAGAGAGATTGGGTTCAAGTCCAAATACAACAGGGAAAAGTGGGAATTTACAGTCGGGGTGGGGCGAGGGGAGGGGTCAGTGGATGGGAAGTCACTGGGAGGAAGCCCTGGGGTGAGACTGCAGCAGCCTGACAGGGCTCTTGCTGAGGGCTTCGGGGTGACCAGGTGTGTGACTGGGGGTGGGAGACGATGAGGAACCCAGTCAAGTTCAAGGATGTCTGAACTGACTTGCCAGGGTTCTGGCTAAAATCCGGCAATGTAGAGATGAACACGGAAGCCCCAAAGTCAAGGCCTAGTTGGAAAAAAAAAGCTCGGAGGGGCCTGATTAGAGTTTGGTCAAGGAGAGAATCTTTGTCAAAATCAAAGTAAAATCTATAAGCATTTGAGATAAAAATTGCTGTATTGCTCTTCTACCCTCACCCTTTTTTAACCTCTTTCTCTGTGTAACTTTCCATACTTATCAGTTACTGATAAGTCTCTTTCTTTTGGTTTGAGCATAAAATCCTCCATCACCACTAAATATTAAAACAACCCCAAGATTCACTCGCACGGGAAAAATCAACCTGCCGACTGGAACAGAGCGCGGGGTAACACCGTGTGGGAGGTTGCGCGGAAGTTTCCCTCATTGGCCCCGACTCCTCTGCACGCCACGTAATCAAGCAAAAGGTCTCAGGAAAGAGTGGAATAATTGGAAAAATCATTTTCCTTTTCTTTGCTTATCATGCATTCTACCCAACACACACACTCACACACACACACACACAAATAAGTGAAAGAGCAATTTGAGAAGATCCTGCAAAGAAGCGAGACATGCTCAGTTCCCCTGTGTTCTGTTCTCCGGGGCCTGGAAGGAAATTTCCTGGGATGCAAACTGTAGGGAAGTTTTTTGCACCAATGGAACTATGCACAATAGAGTTTCTGATATAAAAATATGTTCACAGAGCACCCTGCTCCCTTCTTTATCCGATGGTGAAACTTAGGAGGTATTTTTACAACTCCGCATCTTGGGTAACTGAGAGCAATGCAGATTTTCTGCCCAGAGACATGCAAATTCTGTCCTGTCTGGTAGGACTCCGTTGTCTTCCTTCCCATCCTGGGAAAAACCATTTTTACCTCCACTGCATATTCATTTCAACATTCCCCATCTATAAATATGTTCACTTTTATATTTGGACTGCAATCAAGATTGTACCTTTTTTTTTTTAAGTGGTCTTTGAACGCTCTCCACAGCCTCCACTCATTCACGCCTGTTGCCTAAGGTCCTCCAGGGCCCTCCTCCCTCTCCTGGTTGTTCTTGCTCAATGACACCGACCCGTTCACTGTTATTTTCCACACTCCTTGTGGTTTGCAGCTTCAGGACTTTGCCCAGGCTGTTCCTCGTTTGAAATGCTCCCCCTTCCCTTCCCACGTGCAGCTGTCTGCCCAAGAAGTTCTCTGTATGTTTCACAACCTTGCCTTTACATTACCTCTCCCAGGAAACATTTCTCGATTCCTGCTTCAGCTGGCACCCCACCTCACCCCACCTCCACAGGGCACAAGTCAGGAACTACAGCTCGTTCAGACGGCTTTTGCAAAGGGCTGAGGCCAGGGGCAATGCTGGGAGATCGAGCTCAAAAGGAACGGTAACTGAGTGATGGATTTAGCATGTCCAGGTGGACAGAAGTGGAAGTTCCACTCAAGTCTGTAGGAAAACAGTATTTTCTCTCTACCCATCGGATGTTGTCTGGCTGGGACCGTGGAAAATCAGACCGACAAAAGAAATGAGATCAAACAAACAGAAGCTTATTCACACGTTATCACACAAACACGGGAAGAACACAGAGATGAGTAACTCAAAGGGGTGGTCAGAACTTGGGCTGACATAGCTTCTTACTGAAACGGTCCATGTTTAGAGAGGTGATAAAGGAAAAGGACTTTGGTTTTCTAGGGCGGCAAATTGTGTGAAGGTAAATACACGGGAACTAATGGCCAATTGGGGCTTTCTTAACAAGGTTTGCTACGGAGAGCCCCCCAACATGGTCTCCAGGCTGGGACGTGTCTAGAATTGTCTCCAGGGATAAGAATTTTGTCTCCCCTGCTGGATGGGGGTGGAGGGGCACCTTCACAAATTAATATCTTGCATTCAGGCAGATGGTAGGAGGGCAGAGAGCTCTTCTTGCACCTGCTTCTTCTCAATTGTCCTCAGCTCCCAAGAATCCTTACGCCAGGGACATACTTCAGGGCAGCCCCTTCCATTGCTCTTCATCTCCACATCGGTCAGGAGACAATAGCAACATTTCATTCTCCATTGGGCACGAACCTCAAACAACGTAGAAAGAGTCGGGAGAAGCAGTACGCTAATGAGGGGATTGAACACACGCTGGAGGAAAACTATGAAGATTTCCCATGGAAAACAATTCAGGGAGAAGGGAAGGAGGGCCAGCTGTGGAGCCCCATGGCTGGCTTCAAATCCTCCGTGACTTCTAAACCATGGGATGGGGAGGTGAAGGGGGGAGTGGATGAGCTGAATTGTCAGTCCCTCCCCCATCCTGAGTGTCTGTGTTCTGCCCCCAGCCGGTTACTGCCGGCCGACGGGCTGCAGCGCTCACGGGCACCCACTCTGCGCCAATGGGCACACCGCCTCCCCTGGATTGGCAGCCCTCAGTGATGTGGTCGCCGTCCCACTCATCAGTATTCGTCTTTTCGTTCCCTTCGTGAAGTAGAATGGATGCACACGCTTCCCTCCTTCCCCAGAATATAACCCTGGGGTTGTGCCACGCTCACCCTCTGGCTGGCTGGAAGGGCATCAGGACAAAGGACAGTGAAGGTCTGGGTTCACAGAGCACGAGGTAGGGAGCAGGCGAGAGAGTGTGAGGCACGGAGGATGTAGTGCCCACCCTCACTGAAGACATTCATTCACTCATTCAACACATGTTTGACTAACCCGCCCATGGGCCCCGAACTCCTCGAGCCTCCAGGCCCAGGGAGGCAGCAGGCAGGGCGGCTCCCAGAATTCAGCACCACTGAGAGCCGCCTGCCTTTTTTGCCGCCACCCAGTAGCTGTGAGATGATCAACTGGAGCAAAAAGATCGACCCTGAGTAATTACTGAAGTAGCCTGCCTCCTATTTGTAACATTATTGATGCTTTGGAGTTCACTGCCCTGAGTCTAGCCAGATCACCCAGCTGCCCTGTGGCCTCACTCACAGCTTCCCAAATCTTCGCTGACGTGCGCGGGGCCTCTGCAAGAGGCTGGAAGAACGGGAGCAAAATTATAAGTGGTTTCTTTTATAACCTGTAACTAAACACAGACCGTAACAGTGATTAATTTCTTTAATATTCTTAGTGTTTCAGGACTATTATATTAATAAGAACATTATGCATCACCGTTGTATCCAGCAGAAAGATTAGTCTCTGTACAGGTTGGTGTAATTAGAGCCTCGTGATTTACACCATCATAAAAGCACTAAATATTTTACTAAACTGAATACAGTGTACAAAAATTCATTCCACTGGCTCCAGGCTGGAAACAATGGAATCAATGATGAAAAAATTTTTTCATTTGGAATAAGAAGGCAAAGGTACCAAGGGGGAATTTTTTAAAAATCTGAATTGTAATAAAAACATACAGGTTTTTTAAATAAAAATCCAAACAGCATGTTGTCATATTTTGATCCCATCTTCTAAAGCCGTCTTCTTTGTTGACTTGGAGAAAGGAAAAGTTTCTCAAACGGGACACTGACCTCGAGTCCTTTTCCTTTTGTGTGGGCAACTCGTTTGGGAGCGACCCGAGGAAGCGACGCTAACATATCCCCAAGAGAAGATGCACCGGCCGTGGACAGCATTGGCCGCTTCCAATGGCCCTTAGGGTCTTTGATGTCAGATACGTAAAAGAGAAATTGCCCAGTGGGGGGGGCGTACAAGTGTTCCGGAACACAGGTTTAGTGATGGGGCAGTGTGCGTGAGGACAGCGGTTAGGGCGGAGGTCTGAGACTGGGTTCTAATAAGGCCACTAGTGAGCACCCTAACAACGAATCTTCTAGTTGTGAACTATGCCGGCATTTTACACGGCCAGGGTATAAGGAACGCCTGTCGCATTTACTCAGGTTTACTTAGTTGCCCTGAAGGTTCTCTGCATTTTCATCACGTACTTGAAAACACTGAGAGATCTTTGCTTCTCCCCGACACGAGAAGGCTCCATCCCTCACCTGAGCTGTCTGGCTAGACAAGACGGTTGGTGCCGTGTGCCCGCCGGCCAGGTCGAGGCACACTCAGATGGAACGTGATTTCTGGGCGTGCCTGGGAGCGTGTTGCAGAAGAGACCCGTGTGCGCACCCGTGTAGGCAGGAAAGTGACCGCACCCTGCTGTCTGTCTGGAGCAGGGGAGAACCAGCAGGCCGAGGAGGGAGGGGCTCGCCCCCTTTGCTTCCTGCCCACCTGCAGAGCGGGGACCTCTGTCGTCTTCTGTCCTTTGGGCCTTTGCCACCCCGGTGCGCAGGCCTCTGTCCAAACTGGGACTGACTCACACCACTGGCTTTCCCAGGTGCCCGGCCGCAGACAGCGGGCCGTGGGCTCCTGAGCCTCTGCAGGCTTTGGGCAAGTCCTCCCAATGATGTCTTCTCGTGCACGCGTCCTGCCAGTCCCGTCTGCCAGGAGGCCCCTGACTCAGCCCCACAGCCTGGCCACGTGGAAAACCCAGCTCTCCTCGACGTGGTCGGATGTACCAGTCCTCCCAACACATGTTTGCAGGTGTGCCACCTGGGTGGTCGAGGACGTTTCAAATCACGATTCCCCTTTAGTTAGTGACTGCGTGGGCGTATTTCTGTTCGTGTCGCTGTGAATTCAGAACAGCCCCGCCGTGACGCGGGCACGGGAATGCCAGGCCGCACCTGGCGCCCGCCCTGGCCTGCACCAGCTGCAAAGCACTGTGGGAATCTCTCAGGCAGGCTGGATCACCTGCCAGAGAGAGCCTGGATGGGGCCCCCCTCCCTGCAGTTGATATATTAAAGGGCATGAAAAGATGACTCTACCCAAGAGCTGATGAAGCTGTTGACAATAATTGTCCATTTCAACTATATTCACTGGAAACCAGGAAACCAAAACGCACTTTCATGGTACATATTTTTAAACTTTTACAATGTTAAAGCTCTGTGTTAAAAAAATAAAAAGGTTAATTTATAAAACCACTAATGATCTAAAATGTTATTGATTTTTCTTGTTCTTTAAAAATAATCTCGACCTAGGCAAAACCAGTTTCTATTTAAGATAGATCGCTGTCGTGGAGCGGGCTGGTAAAGTATAATTTAGTTATGTTCCTTCAAGAAAACTAGTTGAGTAGGTCCTCCGGGACCTCCCAGCACCCCCAGCCCCGTCCCCGCTCCCTCCCTGCAGGGCTCCCTTCTGCGGAGCTGACTGACCCCCAGGAGGGACAACCACACACCCGAAAGCCTTGGAGAGAAAAACGTGGGTCACCCCGACGATGGACCCTCCTTCACGGTGGATCCGATTTGAAAGAAGCTGGGGGGGAGGAAGGAGGAAGCAGTCAAAACACCCGGACTCACCCCAGGTCTTCCCAGCAGCAGCAGCAGCAGCTGTTTCGTGGGTGCAGGAAGGACGTTCACCCTTCCCTCGAACAAAGTTGCTCTGAACTGAAAAGGCACAGAGGCTCCGAGTTCCCAGCACGGGCCTGAGACGGGGAGGAGGAGCAGCCACAGCAACCACCTCCGCATTCCGGCCTCCACTCCACACCCCCAACGCCGACATGACGTCGGTTTTATTGTTTGAAAAAGCACAGCTCCCAGGTGTGACCAAAGTAATAAATATACACACTCTTTTTTTTTTTTTGCTAAGAACTAATTTAAAAAATCCCATTTGTTGACAAAAACAAATGTACACCGAACAGATAAAGCTTGTTGGTTTTGGCTAAATATTTTCACGTCCCTCATTTTGGGAGATGGTTGTTGTCTTAATACATCACGGGCAGACTATCTCTGAATTCAGAGGTCCTCGCCTTTCCTCCCAAAGAATTAAAAAGTCACTGCTCCCATTAATTCTAATAATCTCTCAAAAAGAAAAAAAAAGTCTCCATTTTCTTTTGTAACTGCAGCAGTCAAGTGGGAAAAAATAAATTACTGTTTTGAAATGTACAGCTCACGTCTTCTGAGAAAAGCCCGGCGCGCAGGCGTCTGTCTGTGTGGCAAATAACGTGACCTTACAGGACCGGCTTTTCCTAAAAACCACGCTTTAAAGTGCAGTTGTTGTGCCACCCCTTTCCCTGCTCCCAAGATCCAATACTTTTCTTCACGCGAAATAACCCAAATCTCGAGCTTTCCCTCAAAGGACCCATTCCCTCAACCAGTCACTTTTAGTCATTCTCTTCTGCGCGCTCTCCAAATTTTCTACATCTTGCTTCAAAGGCAGGGCCTTGGATTGGACCCCGTCCTCCCGTAAAAGCCTGGTGGCCGCTGGCCATCGAAGGGGCTCCCCGTCACGGGGAAACGGCCCTGCTGGTACAGGGCCCCTGACCCTTGGAAGCCAGTGCCGGCTCCGACCCGGGTGCAGGGTGACGGGGTCCCCATCTTCCGTTCTGTTTAAACCCCCCCTCATAACATCGGTGTGTGCAGCCACGTCCTCGACTCCCCCTGTGCTGGGCGCTGTGGCTAGTCCTGTAACTGCCACGTGAGACGGTGAAACAGCCCCACGGTCCTCCTCCCTCCCTCTGAACTCAGAAGAGCTTCCACGAGCCCCCAACGTCACAGAGCTTCCCTGGGGTTGTGGGGGGAGGACTCAGGAACAGGTCTAACTGCTTCTGAAGCTCAGTCACAACAAATACTCTTGGTGGTCTTCCATGTTTGGGAAAATAGACATCCTTCAGGAAGCCTTGAACATTGAGGGGCAGGGCCACCGTGGTGGGGGTCAGTGTCCACCCCCCGGCAGGACAGGCACCCGCAGGCGTCGAAGCTCCTGAGCCCCGGGAGCACGTCCCAGGTCGGGCCAGACAGTGGCTGTGACGGGACATGGACAGAGTGACCCTCTCAACAGTGACTCAACAGCTCAGATCTGCATCCAGGGGCGCCAGGGGGTGGCCTGGGACTATTGGCTGTCTGGTCACCCCGCCAACAAGTTGCTTTGCTGCCACTTAAGTACACGTGTGGCCGTTCACTGCCGTTTTTAATATGTATTAAAACAATGGAAGTGAAGTCAAACAAACGGGAAGAAATTCTAAAGCACCTGGCATAAAACATGGCCATCGAAATTGGCCCCCTTTACACCTAAGGCGTCTGGTCCCCTCACTGACTTGGGTTTTCTTCAGCGGTGGCTCTGGTGTCTTGACTGGCATGTAATAAAGGTGCAAGACCCTGATAAAGCAACAGGGGCTGATGGCGTTTGAGATCGGAAAGAGGACAGGCCCTTGCGTGTGCACTCAAGGCCACCGAGGTCATGAGTCATTGGAGAGCCCGCACTTCATCATCCAGTCTTCGCTGGTCACTGTACCGGTCAAGGTATTGTTTCATCCCCTCTATTTCAAGACTTAAGCCTATAGAAATGAGACGATGACTAAGTCAAGCTCAAGAGGAACTGAACATAATGCATCCTTGTAACTATGTTACAAATGATTTGCAGATTGCCAGAAGGCAGTTATCTTCTTCCTTTCGTGACCTAAGTGTTCTGGTAAGTTAAACACCTGAGTTCTTTTTTAAATATCAGACAAGCTTTGGAGAAACAGCTGGTGAACTTCCAGGTTCCTATTTCCTGGAAACGGTAGCACAGAAACAGTGAGAGTGATGCAGAAATCGAGGACGCCTCTGTCCAGTGTCACCTGCCCTGGCACTGCCGTGACCGAAGGGAGGAAAAGGTCGTCATTCGCCAAACTTCTCTCCCGCTCTGAATTTCTTTAGCACGTGAGGTTCTGAGTTCTCTTTTCAAGTTCGTGAACTCCTAGGTCTCAGTTTTCATCCTGTGAGGTTGACGGAGTTCGGGATGCAAGACAGAGGCAAAGGCAGCTTCCCGCTTGCCCGTCTGGTCTGGGAATCGGTCCTGCTGTATGAACTGGTGAGGCTGGCCCACGGCCAGCAGCCCCCGAGATCCCGCATTCTCGGTTCCACAGTGACCGTGTCCCCTGGCCCGTGACCCTCTCTCTCTCTCTCTAAGCCGCTTCTCCAGCCACTGACCCCTGCTTTCTAAACAGCCCCTCCCTGCCCTCCAGGGACCCTCCCCGAGGCAGGTTAGCGGGGTCTCCTCCTCCTTCAGGCAGCAGCCCTTGGTGTGTGTACGCAGAACCTGGGAGTAAGTATAAAACTGTCTGGGCCTGAATTAGGCCCCACGGCTTCCCACCTGGAGACATTTCTGTAATCTCTCTTTGCTTCGTCATCCTGCTCAGAAATGGAAATAATAATAGCACCCACCTCACGTGATTGGGAGAGATACACAAGTTAATTCATTTAATAGAAGAAAGTTGGTGTATGCTTGACAATCCTATCATTACCGTTATCACCATTATTCCTAATTACTCCTCAAATAATCAGGAGCCAGTGGGCCCATACAGAACTATTTTTTTCGGTTCATTTTTACTCGCCCCTCAACCCCCTGGTAAGCGAGGTCCACGGGTCCTCTGCATGGTTTGAATTTTTCAAAAGCAATCTTTCAGGGGGAAAAGAAAACACCTTGAAAAGAATTTGGTTTTTACTTAGAGTTTTGAAAAACGAGTGAGCGTTTGAGTTAATTAAGGCATCTGTCCTGTGGAACGGTCTCTGATGTGCTGACTGGGGTGTTCCTGAGGCCTTAATAGGGGCCACCAGCCATGTTCCCACCCAGTTTGTTCCTGTTGACGCCCCGACAATGACCCTCACTCTGGGCCATTTCTCACCTGGAGACCCTTTGCGGGGTGTGAGAATATCGGGGTCCCCCAGTTCCCCGTGTCTTCCCCGATCTTGCTCCGCTCACATTTCGTTGGAAGCCTCACAGTGCTTTCAATCCCACATAGAAACCTCCTTAACATTTTAATTAACATTTTTAAATTTAACTTTAAAAATAATTCTAAACTTGCATAAATCTCATTCAACATTTTCACAGAATAAAACCATTCACGATCAAGTTTCCGTGTCCACCTGTTCGCCAGTAGGAAGAACTGGCGTCCTGCTTCCCACCCACTCCATCCAGCCCCACGTCTAACACACTGAAGAGGAATGCAAATTGTGCGACGTTGCCACGTGTCCCTGTCCTGTGTGGACCACGGCAGGGGACGACCCTTTCCCTTGGGTGCTTCCAGAACGACGAAATGGACACAAAGAGAAGCAGGAAGATGAGGACACAGGAGTCCTGGAAGCAGAACTTGGCTGTGAAGAACCCACTGCCCCCACGCCATCTGCCAGGACCCTGAGGGTCCTCCTCCCCGAGGCCCAGGATGGGGGACCCCAATCAGAGCGCAGGTCTGGGAATCAAAATACCAAGTGAAAGATAGTGGCGCGGCCAGAGCCTCGCGAGCCCTGCCTGGAAGGGGAGGACAGTCCCTCAGACTTGGGGAGAAGCACAAACACATAACCAGCCGCTCCTCACTGCGCTTCCTCCTCGGAAAAGCACCAGCTCCTCTCTGAGCAGAAACGTCCGCACTGACTCCAGAGATGATTCCAGATCCACTCGGAAAGCACTGTGTGCCTCATGAAAGGGAGAGGAGGAAGTCACGGGATGTAAATGTTCATAATGTCTCCTGCAAGTCTGCCATGTTCCAGGAGCGAGATTGCACTCCGGAAGTGAATACAGAGATGGTCCCTGACTTACAGTGGAACCATTCCTCATCGTCTCTTACCTCTGAGCCCCGAGTCCGGTGGGCTGCAGGTGTGAAGGAAGTGCGGTCGCACGATGCTGAGACTGTGCCTGCTTCTCATGGGGACAGTGACATGATCGACTCCGGGCCCGACTACCAGGGTCACGCCTCGGCGCTGACCCCTCCTTAATCACCTTGGGAAAGTCAGCTTTCTGGTCCATAACACGGGGCTCTCCCATCGGTTACTATAAAGATTAAATTATTTAATCCACATAAAGTGTTTACAAGTAGTCACACGCCTGGTCAACACCCGGGAAAGGCTACCTGGACAGCTCTCTGAAAGGGGTCTCTCCGGGCCGCTTTCTTTTCGCAGCACAACCGGAACAAAAGAAGCAGGTTCTCCCAGCCTCGCTTCTCACCTGACAGCGAGACACTTCAGTTTAAGGCAAATTGGTGATTATTTTGGCACTAGCCTCTCTTCTAATTGGGCACACACGCGGAAATTGCGACGTTAGCTGCTTGAGTGTTGTGTAACTTAAGGAGTGTGTAAGCTGCCAGTCTGTGCCACTTGGCAGCTTAAAAAAATTTTAATTTAATTTAAAAAAGGAGAGATGCGATGCATGCGAGAGGGTACTGTGTAAACATGCTCCAATCTGCTCCCATATGTTTTGTGCGGAGTGTTTTACACTGTTCCGTAGAAAGAGAAAACAGACCCGATCGCGTATCAGCCCTGCTCACGATTTGCCTATAGGTCTCAGACGGGAAAAGTTGAAATCTCTCAACAGACTCTCAAAGGAAATAACATAAAGGCAATGAAATGATCATTGGAAAACACATAAAGCGGAAAACTAATCCTATAAAAATCAGGCTGATCAGTAATCAAAGAAAACCAAATCAGGTCGGAGCTAAATCTTTCACTTACCGAGTAGCAGGATTTTAGAAATGAGTGTTCCGGGTCGCGAGAACGCAGGGAGGCAGGCGCACACTCCTACACACGCCGGCCGGAGGGCAACGTGCTCACCCCTCGGGGGAAAAGGCAAACAGTCCGAGAGTCTAAAAATTTCGCACTCTGTGGACTTACAGTCTCTTTCCCTGAAGTAGCAGGAGGAAATAATCAAAAGTTTTCCGGAGTTTTAGGACAGATTTCCATGCTGGTGTTACTGACCGTAAGGAAACGTGAGAACTGGCGTCCTGCCCAGCTAGGTTCGTCTGCAGCCCAGCTGCGCGGTGCAATGTCACACCGGAACAGGACAGCGTTTCTGAAGCACACGAGGTGACGCGAGTTTCTACTGGTGAGAGAAAGGGAGGTAAGTGAATGAATAATGCGTATACTGCCAA
Source organism: Desmodus rotundus (assembly GCF_022682495.2). Lineage (NCBI taxonomy): Eukaryota > Metazoa > Chordata > Mammalia > Chiroptera > Phyllostomidae > Desmodus > Desmodus rotundus. The sequence continues at coordinate 54,187,676 of NC_071398.1, read as the reverse complement.
TTACACAGCATACATGCATATACGTATGTGTTATATGTGGAAGGAACACACTGAAATACTAGCAATGGATGACGAGTACGTATTTGGGGGAAAATAGTTTATCTGTCATTCTTCTCGATGTTGCTTCATTTCTACATTTATAAAATGTCCTGCCGGGGCACATGGTATGGTTTCCTTGTCAGAAAAATAATCCATCGAAAGCTAATAAGAAAATCTTCACGTAGGCTTGAAATGCTCTCCACAACTCAACATGCCCCGCCTCGCAGCCACACTGAGTTCCAGTCCACACGTGGGAACTGTGAGGGTCACAGGATAGGAGATGGGTAGCTGGTCCCCTTTGAAGGTCTGGCTCTGACTTTGGAGAATGCCACCAGGCCAGTCTGAGCCTTGCTTGGCGTCCTCAGCGCAAAGGACCTTCATACTCTCCGCCCACTCCACAGAAGTCACTGCCAAACACAAACGTACTACGTGTTGGACCAACTCCTGCTAACTACGTGAAGTATTTCAGGGGGTTAGAGCTGGGGTATGAGCGGTTACTACGTGTTAACCAAGGTAATAAATAGATACTAACAAGGAAGCAGAAACATCACACAACAAGGCTATTCCTGCCTGAGTCATCAGCACCAAACGATTTGGTCTTCCTGCCCTCCCCGGTTCTCCTGTAATGCAGGACCACTCTTAGAAAGCTGGTGAGCACAAAGTCAGAACTTTCAGGAAAGCCGGAAACGTCTAATGTATTTTTCAGGTGATGAGGAGAAATTCCAGGTATCAGACTTTCTCTGCGTGCATGGAGCAAGCGGGATTCACTTCTCGGCATCCTGGACTTGGGCCTTTTGATCATTATTCTCAGTGAAAATATATTGCATTTATTTAGCACCTTTACACAAGTCAAAACATTTCACGTAAAACATTTAAAGTGATTCTCACAACCACGTAGGGCGGTACTGTTAACAGTTTTTCTTCAATTCCGTGTTTCCCCACCGCCTTCTAGAACCCGCCCACGCCGGCTTGCTAAAGCCAACTGCAGCTTATTTAGAAAATTTGCGAACTGGTGGTAATGAGAGACAATATTAAAAAACTAAATTATATCAATAGTATGTATAACCTAGGTATATCTAGATAAATTGTATTAAAATGGTTATCAATACTGAAAATTTAGCACTCCTGGTTATTTTATCACATTTTATTATGATCGCCGCTCCCGAGGTGGTGTGTGTGCCCACTGAGTAATCTCTGTGGCGGAAATGCCATAGGTCAGGGCTGCCACGTCCACGCGTGCAGACTTCACGTGGGCAGCCTGAGCTCAGCCACGCTGGGGGCGCTTACGCCCCTGGAATCGGCCGACACTACATATGATGGCCAGATTTATAGTCGGGTCCATTGTCCAGACAGAGAAAACATTAATAATGAAGCTTCAAGTTAAACACCCGCGGTGCCTGCGGCCACGAGGCCGTGTCCAGCACCTCCCACTGAGGACTTTCGTGGCCAGCACTTGAATTTACGCCCCCGTTTCGTGAAGAAGTCATGCTCGTCACCAACGAGTGAAGCCCCGGCAAGCTGTCGACGGTGCGTTTCTGTCCTGCTCGCTGACATGAACAACAATGCCAGCTAACTTCCGAGTCAGAGCTACACTCACCGCTGGCACCCACAGCGGGCTGCTCCGCAGGAGCTGGGAGAAGTCCGGGAAGGCATTCTCGGAGAGTCTGCCGGGCGTATGAAACTGGTAATAATACAGAGCATCTTAATTATCGTTTGTAAATTATGGGCGAGGCATCCTTTCCATTAGTACTATCTGCTATAAAGTCACATATGTACAGATATCCATACGTTTTGGAAAAAAGCCAGTTGTTGAACACTTATCAGCGCGCCACCATCACCAGGGTAACACGTAAGGAAGAATAAACAGAAAAACAATGCACATTGAGGGATGGCCTCTATCAATTAACTATTTTATTTTTATTTCGTGCCCAGTCGTTCAGGGAAGCATCCTGACCGACACCATATATATTCTCAGAAATCCAAACGTCTTCGCGCCCTGCGGCTGCCGTCGCAGGTGACTCCCGCCTGGTGGCGTCCACCAGGAATGAAACCCCTTCACTCCCAGCTCCCAGGCCCACGTCTGAAGTCGACACGTCCGCAGGGTTGCACCCCCTCCGCGGGCGGCGTGGGGCAGAGTCTCTTCCGGGGGCTCCAGGCTCCTCGGCTTGCGGCCTCGTAGTCCCACCGCCTCTCCCCTACGGAGTCCGCGATGGTGTGTGGCGCCACCAGCGCAAGCGAGGATAAGCTCCTCCTCCCTGGACTTCACCCCATCCTTTGCCAGGTAAACTGATGTTCACAGACCAGGAGATTAGGGCCCGCACGCGCCTTTTTGGAGCCCAGCGTCACCTCCCTGCACCCGGGGGACAAATAACTTTGTTCATGGTCACAAATCAGTACTATTGATATATTAGGTAGGAAAGGGACGTCGTTTTCCATACTAGACACTCTCTGTAAATTATGCAGAGCGCGATCCTCACGGGACAGCGGAGTTACACACACTCTTATTCACACCAAATGCGGAAAGCAGGCGCAAGGGAGCGGAGGTTAAACAAAGCAAACTTTTCATCCCGTTCCCGCCCGCTGCGGAGCCTGGGCCGCGCAGCCACACAGGGCTGCCTTTGAAATGCAGAGTAAGAGTTTTGAAGTTGTGCTGCTTTGGAAGGAAAGGGTTTCTAATTATGAAAGCAGTGTCTTTTTAAAAAAATAGCTGCTTAGGGTTTGCCTTCTGCTTTACAGTGTTTTTTATCTTTACACAAAAGGTTTTGGCTTCATTTCTGCCTTTTTTTAAAAAAAGAGGAGAGCTAATGTGATGCGTTAGCGAGGGGTTACTGAGAAGACAGTGGGAGGCAGGCTCCCGGACGTGGGTGACATCGGGAGACCCAGACCTGGTCCCCGACGCTGCTCCTCCATCGGCCGAGTGTGCAAAAGGCACAACCATCGTGCACGTGTTTGAATTCCACGAGCATTTTTACGCATGTGTGAGTGTCTTCAGTTTTTCTTCTTCCATTTGCTTTACAAAAGTAAGCTTTCCTGTCTGAGCTTGGGGAAAAAATAATCCTGGCCCAAAATAATACGCTGCGTTTTTATTTGAGTTTCTACATATAATTCATGCCACACTCATCTCTCATTGTCTCGTTTATCGTTGATCGCTTGCCCTGTGGTGGCAATGGCGGCATCCAGGAGGAAGGCGGTCTCTGACTCCTACCGCCCCTGCGTCTTTGCCTGCTCCCTGGGCGGTTGGTTGTAGGCGCCATGCATTTAACTCAAGGGACTGTCGGTTTCTGCAGCCCAGTTTTCAGTTTACAGCCAGATCCAGCGACCCGCAGGAGCTGCTGAGAAACTATGAGCAGAGGCGTTTTGGAGAGCAATGCTTCGTTGTGGAGGTCTTTATATTGACTCATAATTTGACACATAGGTTGTCCAACCGAAGTTTCTTGCATTGCCTAAAGTGACTACAATTAGATAGCTCACCCTTTCCTAACTGCTAGAACTCAAGTGCCAGCAAGCGTGATTTTATAAAACGGGCAAGTCTGTGACTCTTTTTGCCTTATTGGCAGGCGAAGCCGCGTGGCACGTTTGCTGGGCGTGTCTTAGCACTGGCGCCCTGAACCGCCGCGGGAACGTTCGCGTCTGTGGGGCCAGGTGAGAGCAGGATCCCGTGTGATGATGCCCGAGGCCCCCGCTTCCTCAGGAGGGGGTCCTACTGTGATTATTACAGTAGCTCTCCGTTCAAAGGGAACACTAGGTGCCTTTGGCAGTAGGCTGCGCTTCACATACATCGATCTTCTCCCAGAAAACGTGAGCTACTGAAGACACGGTTGTGCTGATTAATGCCGGAGAGACGTTCTCCGAGAGGCGTTGGCAGGTGATTTCATCCCACAGACTGTTCTAGTGATTTGCACCCTCACAGCTGCTAAAGCTTCTCACCCACCCTTTGTGTAGCTTGTTTCGGAAGTAAAGCTATTGACTAATTGCAGGGGGAAGGGGATGGATTATTTTTTGGAGTTGAGATACACACCCATGCGTTTCTGAAGCCACGAAGACACTTGCAGACAGATTTGTACTGGCCGGGGTGTGGCCGGCTGGGTCAAAGCGGCAGTAATCCCTTCCTCCCTCCCAGGGCAGGCTGGCCGAGGCTCTGACAGGAGCAGGCTGGCTATAAAATGCCCTCTTTGTCCTGGGGCAGGGGAGGGGTCTCCTGCCCCCAGTAAACGCTTGTTTAGTTGGCTTGTTAGAAAGCTCCTTCTCTCTCTGCCCCAATATATCTGCCTTGAACCTTAAAAATCCTTAATCAGAGTGATTCCCCGCAAACAAATCTATCTACTTGCCTACGTTGAATAGGTTGTATTTCCTTTTTCTCTTCAATAGCTCTATCGTTAGAACTAAAGCTTTCTTTTCCTGAGTATAAACCTGGTATCTCCGAGGAAAATTAAGAAAATTACACGTAAGGGAACTAGTAGGCAGGACTCTACCTTCATGGATTCCGTAATTTTGTTTAATCCCTCCAGCTAATTTTCTTTATGTGCACTTCTTTAAAAAAACCAAAGTAGTTTTTGAGCTACACTAGGAGTAGAAATGTCACTCGTGTGCAGCTTGGGCAGGGGTGACACACTGTGTTACCAACTCAGTGACTCATGGGATCGCGTTCACTGGTTCCGGGGAAGCTTTCCATGGAGTCCACAGGAACTGAATGTCGTTGGCTCTGCATGGAGCACACAGTTTCACCTTTCCGACCCCACCAGGGCGGGCGGCGCCGTCTGGGATCTCACGCTGATGGCCTCCCTGCCCTGGTGCTCACTGCGCACTCCACAGCCGGGTCCAGCTCTGCGGCCCTGGGCCACAGCCTGGCCCTGAGCTCCTGATCCTCTGCTAGAGTTTGGCCACATGCAGATGAAATTCCCAAGGACGGCCACTGGGTCACCTGGCTCCCCTGCCTCATCGTGCAGCTTAAACACGGCCTCCTGAGTCAGCCTCCAGGAAACCAGCTTCTCTGCACTCTCCGCTCTGCACACCACGCCCTCCTCCCCCAGATAGACCTCGGAGGCCGAGCCAGGGCTCTCAAGCCTCCCAGGCCTTGGCCAGAGAGTCCCACCTCCACTCTCCTCCCTCTGTGGCTAGAAGGTCTTCTCTCCGTCACTCGGACCCCCCAGTGTTGGCCAACCTCCAGCTCCACCCGAGGTCACGCCAGGCTCCGTGTGCCTAGCACAGACACCTAGGTGGGTCTCCTTCCTCCTGGTGCCCCGCGTGGTGCCGGCTGCAGCCTCTGTCGTGGCCTCCTGTCTTGGCGTTCTACTCTGGTGGCTGTGCCTGCTCCCTGTGATCCCGATGACACCCAGCTCCCGTGTATCCCGCTCAGCCTGGGTCCCTCTCCTGGGCCTGAGCTTCCATTCCAGGCCCTGCGTCTCTGCCTGGGGCTCCGCGCTGCCGGGCACTTGCTGACTCCTCCACCATCTCAACACACGGTTCGAAGGCCGCCTCTTCCACCACAACCATTACCTCCTCGGTGGTCAGGCTGGTGCTGACAGTGAAGCGCTTTCAGCAGTCAGGGGAAGCGGGGGTCTCACGTGACAAATGGAAATCGCGCGGGGACCGCCTGGTGGAACGCTGGTGTGCTGAGGGAAGGAGAATTCCCTCGTGTTTCCCACTGCTTTTGGTAATAATTATTAGCGGTTGGTAATAAAGTAAGTTTTAAGTAAGACTTTATTGAATTCAATTATAGAAAATTGAAGGACTAGAAACCCAATCAAATACCAATATTTTTTAAATGCAATTAATTTTTATACTATAACTGACTAGATTTATAAAGGCTTCCTCTGTGGCTTATGAAAGCATACATGTATTAGAAGAAAGAACAAACACTATTTAAATTAGACACTGCAGCAAAGTAGCGACCCACGAAATAACTTCGGACATTTCATCACCAGTAGAAGCCCAGTCCTATTCTTGGCGTGATGTAGAACCGCAGCAGAGTGGATCCCACCGTCCCGCCCCAGCTGAACAAAATCCTGTCTTCACGCGCACCTCTAGGGACAGTGAGCGTTGTTGTCTCAGCTGGACAGACACAGCATGGTCGTCTTAGGACAAGGAATACCCGGACCCAACAATAACGGCGGCGTGACATAGCGCCGTAGACCCGGGTTTGACATCTCTGGAAATGACTTCAGGGCCACCATGGTGCACGGTCACAGGGCAGTTGTTGGGATGTCATGGTCACGGTGAAGGTCAGTGACTCTGCACATGGGTCACAAGCACTTACGCAGCAACAAAAGAACGAATTCTGGCAGACAGCACAGTAGAGAATTAGGGACCCCAGACGCCAAGGTAATTTTTAATTTTTTTTTTTTTTTACCAAATATATCCTTGGGCAAGTCCCTTAACTTCTCTATCCCTCCATTTCCCATTTGTGAAAACTCGTGGTCTAAACCCTCACGTTCTAGGAAGGGGGAGGCCAGTTTCGGGTGAGTTCCTGAATTACCTGTCTCCTCTTACCTTCTCTGCAGCCTCCTGAGAAACTAGGGAAACCAGAATATCAGAGAGTAAGTGGAGGGGAAGCTGAGGGCAGGGGACTTGCATGTCCCTCTGAGGACTGAAGCTTCCAGGCTGAACGACAGGTGAGTGGGGAAGGGTTAGCAAGGTGTCATGGCGGCCGCGGTAGGACAGGAGCAGCGAGGACCACTGGCCCGGGCCCTGAACGGCTGCCTCCCCCTCAACCCAGGTGGGCCAGTTATCGGCTACGCCTCTCAAGTCCAGATCCAGGCCTCCATCCTCTGCGACACTGGGGTTGGGACTCTGAAAACCACGTTTGTCCTTTGCCAGTGGGTTCCCCAGGGGCTGCACCAACAGGGTGCACTGGATGGGTGGGGAAGGCTGCAGGGGGCACGGAGGGTCTTTCCCCCGGTTTCCCAGTTTCCCGGCTCTTTCCTTGGGTCTCCTGAGCAGCCACGGCCCACCCCCACCCCAAGGCGGTTGGCAGTCCCAGACCCAGTCCAGCCCTGCAGCTTCCTGGTGCCTGGCAGCCACGCCCAGCCATCCTCAGGCCCGGGGCTCGGGGCTGGGAGCTAGGCCTGCCAGTGTGTCTCCTTTCAGCCCTGCAGGTGATGCTCCCGCACTTTCCTCCTGGCTGGCCCCACATTTCTCCTCCGTTCCTCCATCCGTTGGCGATATGAAGTCCACTCGGGGAAATACTACGGCTTCAGTGCTCCCCATGTTCTTGCTCAGCGCCCTCTTTGACTTGAAAGTTGTCCTCACGGGAGGGTGGAGCCTCAGCACAGCCCGAGGGCGTGGAGGGAGGACCTCCCACCCCCAGCTCGTGGCCTAGCGAACAGCCTGGTTGACTCCCTCCCCCAGGCCCTGCCTCTACCTGGGTCTGTTGCCCCAGGCTGCTCACACCAGGATGAACAGTCCAGATCCCTCCTCCCTTCCCCATCGAGGGACTCGGTTACCGAGGGGAGAAGGTGAAACCGTGGGAACGTGGCCTTTTCTAAGGTTTCAGTGGAATCCGGTGGACGAGTAAGACACCCATCTTAGGTTTCCAGAATTCCATCCAGATCAGACAGCATCAAGTTGCGTCAAGAAGTTCATTCTTACGAATTGTACAACAAAGCTCAGGGAAGCATTTTCTAAGTTTTCCTGACGACATGGGAACAAATCCCGGGGTGTTTTTAGTAGTATTAATTTGCACGGATACAGTGGGGTACAGTTGACAACACACCTCCACAAGGCCGGTGCCACTGAGGTCATCTCCCAGGGCCCCGGGACGCCGACTACGACACGTAGGATTATAATCTGCATTTGCAGAACTGAGGTCCCAGGAGGGTAAAGTGACTTCCCCAGGACCACCCCTCCAGGAAGTACATGCCAACAGTTCTGTCCACCCCAGTCCCACAGTCTCTCCACCATGTCACTCGGCCCAGCCATCCCGCTCATTTCCTTCTCTCTATACAAAAAATCAAGCGCCCGGCAACAATTAAGCGACATCAGAAGAGGATTATATTCTTCATTGGATTATTTCGTAGTCGATAGTGTTTTAACCTATCAGAAGCAGAAAAGCAGCCACGGAGTTAAAATCACCATAATGAACAGTCAGGGGGAAAGTTACTGTTACTGCAAGAAATCATTACTAAACAAAATAAATAATGAATGCAAGCCAAGCCTTTCAAAATCCTTTTAGAGAATAACCTTCCCTGGCCAGGACACTATGTTATTAACATCTGAAAGGAAACCAGGATTTTGCTCCTGAGCAGCAGATTCAAAGCCAAGGGTGCTGCCTCTTTGTAATTCATCCAATGATAGGATACTTTATTGAATAAAAAGAGCCATTTAGCCGTTCCATTTTGAGCAATTGTTCATCTGCAAAAATGTCAGGATGCCAAGAAAGCAAAGGAGCAGGTTACAAAGGATTTCCACTGTCTTAAATGAGACTTTAAAGCAACATACAATATCATTCAGGTATACACGCGTATTAAAGGCAACCGCAAAGTCACACTGTTTCCAATTCGAGAGTGGAAGCTCAATCTGGAAAACACCTCGGTTTGTATGTTCAGAAATTCAATGTGACTGTGTGAGAGTCGATGCGGGTCATGTAGCAGCCATGACCTTTTATTTCGAGCCATTGTCTCTGATAAGAACAGCATTAGGAGGGGAAACACCGTATTATTCTAAACCATAGAGGTGATTCAGGTGGATGGAAGTGGCAGTCGGGCAACACCTGTGGCAGCTGCGGGCGCATTCCAGAGCAGGGACCAGCGGTGTGTTCTGTCCACGGCAGGTGGTCCTGCAATTAAAACGCAGCGTACACAGGGCCTGTGGGTTCCAGGCCTGAGTGAGCCCAGCATCTGCATGGTTGAGCCTTAGCTGGTGCCCGTTCAGGCCTCCACCACAATCAGCTGACCCTTGAATGAGACGGCGGATGGGACACATGGAGCAGGGTCATTGAGAACTGTTTTGTACACCAACAGCTGTGCAGCTAACCTCTGGCATGGTCATTTAACATATCTATGACCTTTAACTGGTTTCACGGGTATGTTAAATAGCTGTGGCCCTGCTTTGAGCCAGGGAGATGGGAGTGACTTCCACCCAAGATGGAACTGGGAAGCCTGCGTGAGAGCTTGGAGATGATTGGCTCCACCCCTTGGCTTACCCAGACTCCACCTGCCCAGACTTACTAAGGCAGCCCAGTCAAGCTGGAAGGGTAGGGAATGCTGGCAGGTGTAACTGATTGTAGGAGGAGTCGGAAATGGGGCTGCAGAGGAAGACTGGCGCTGGGATTAAAACCCAGGCTTGGGAGCCATACCAGGGAGGACCACTCGGCTTTGGCGGAGTAGGTTGGGATCACGTGGCTTGGACGAGAGAACCACACGTCTTTGGGGTGCTCCCTTTTGCCATGTGGCTTAGACAGCAGGAGAGACTTTGCCTGGAAGAAAAGGGGAAAAAGGACTCTTGCTGGTGGGCCCTGAGAAGGTGCCACATGGCTCTGGATTAACTGGAGTTTGTGGCGGAGACACAGTGGCTGGTGCCAGAACCGAGGGGATGCCTGAACCACGGACTTCTACTTCTTTTCCTGAGATTCGGTACCCCAGACTGGGCAGAGGGAGAAGGAAGGACTGTGCATCTGTGGGTATTCTAAAGGACTTTAGTATTTTAATGGAGACATTAAGTCATTATTCTAAGTCTGTATAACTTTTAAATAAATAATTCCTTTCCTTTCCACCAATCTCTGGCATTGAGAGACGTCTTTCCTCTGGCGGCAGGAAAAGCGAACCTAGTAGGTGGGGGGCAACCCCCAGAGAAAAAGGGAGGGTCCTTTGGTAATAGTACGTCGTTCACTCCCCTCCCTCTGGGTCTGTTCTGTAACACTTTCTGTTCAAGCTCTTTGACACGGACTCTGAAGGAAAAACTAAACCACGCTCGCCCCTGGTTTGGCCAGGCCATGTCCCTGCCACGGATGGGACCCACGGCCCATCCTAGTGATTCATTAGCCGTGGGAGGACAGCCGCCGCCTGCTGTCTATCTGTCTGTCTGTCTATCTCTGTCTGGAATACCTAAATCTCAGATAAGCTCAACAACTTTTTACTAGGGTATTTATTTTATCTTTATGGATCCCAGCCATTGGGTTTAATTCTCATTCTTCCTGGGCTTTGGCTCTTGAACTAATTGCCAACTTTCTTCCTTCGGTCACCCCCCCAGGCCAAGTGCAGTTTGGGGTACAGTCAGAAAGACTGGGATTTCCAACACTAAAGAATAGCTGTGTCAGATGCCACAGGCGTTTCAAGATTAATTCTATGCTTCCTGCTCTGTGGGCCTCTTGGCCAGAGGCCCTGGGGCTGCACACTGTTGTGAAGTTCAAGGGCCAGGCAGCTACAGGCTCCGTGCTCAGAAGGTGAGTCATTCAGGGCCTGCGGCACCACTTGCTCCAGGTATTGATGGTCACAAGGCAGAAGAGGGAAAAAATGTCCCACTTTATTGCTCCTCAGATACAACAGGCAAGAATGCCTGGCAGAACCAGGCGCTGTGCGAGAACTGCTCCCAGGGGTCATGGTGGGGTGGAGCTGTCCCTGGGGTGCACCGTAGGTGGAGGGAGGGGTGAAGGGGCCACTCGTCGATGCCCACTGTCTTTCCTACAGGTTAGCATGGAAAACCGCCGCCACCCGCCCACATCCCGAGTGAGCTGCTCCAAAACGCAGATTGCTCTGTGACTCGAGCAAACACGTGAGAAGGAGGCCGTGCCTCTCAGAGCCCCGCCTGTAGGGGGCAGTCCCTAGGGCCCGCAGTGTGTCACTGCCCATCCAGTTGAAACTGTCTCCGGAGCTGCAGGGAGAGGCACAGCACACGTGGGTGCAACCGAGACCGCAGCCTGTCTGGGCTCTTCCTCCAGCACCGCTCACGAGCACCTGGGGGGATGGGGGGGTGGGGGTCAGCCACTGCCTCCAAGGCGCTCGGAGCCCCGTCTCAGTGTGTGCAGGCAGCAGCCTGGGGACCCTGCTGGAAGGGAGGGTCCAGTGTAAGACAGGGTGACAGTGGCCCATGGTCACAGCTCTCTTTGTTCTGTCCGGACCAGTCTCGGGCCAGCATTGCATGGCCATCTTCCCGGCATGAAAGGGCAATGTGATTCATGGGCACGTGGCATGATGCTTGCATTGCTGTTGGCCTTGACACTGAGCAGGAGGGGCAGGGCAGAAGTCAGAGCCATCCTGGGACTGGGTTCCGACCTCTCCAACTCAGAGGTGAGAAGAAGCTCTAGTGACTTGTGTGGTCAAAGCATCAAGCAAATCTTTCCAGAATGTAGGTCCGGTGCTGGGCATGAAACTTTACAGCGTGAAGGAAGGTTGCTTCTGGCGCTCAGTTGCTCAGGAGGAAATCCTGGGAGCAGAGGAGAAAAGGGCAGAGGGCACAGGAACCCCAGAACAAGTTCTGGGCTGGAGCTCTATCCGTTCCTCCACCTTTTCCCCACCGGCCAGGGGTTATGGCCTCTTTCCTGCTTCCTGGTTTCTGACCGAAGCCTGCTTCGCAAACGGACTTGGTTCCCACTCATAGTTAAAAGTAATGCCGTAGCCTAAGGAGTATCTCTCTCTCTCTCATACGCACACACACTCCAACACACAGCATTTGTACAGGTGAAGCAACAGGCTAAAGCAGAAGCGGCAGCAATGAAACTTTAATGGGAGAGCCGGGCATTGAGAAGAAAGAGCAGAACCAGTGTGTGTGTGCAGGGCCCCGACGGCGGAGGGAGGGCACTGGAGCCGCATCCTGTGATGCCCGGCCTTGGCTCGGCTTCCTTCACTCGGCAAGCGTCTGTCGCTGTGCCTGCTTTTTCTCCTGACCAGTAAAACCTGTGAGGACGGGGACATGGGTCTGCCACAGTCCCACGTCCCCAACAATGGAACAACGTAGAGCTAGAACAGGCCATCGTAAAGTTCTGCTCGGTGGACGGGTGATAGCCAAATTACATTTCCAAGCACGAGTCCGCTTACCGCTAGAAATAAAAATAAGGAAGCTATTCTCAGACCCAGGAGACAACAGATGGCACTGCCCGCCCCCGTTGTCTTGGTAGTTGGTCTTCTTTTCACTGTCATGTGCCAGGGTCTAGCTTCTGCCCACTTACCAGCCTGTGGTTTGGCCACACTGAAGGGAAGAAGGCACGGGCCCTAGAAGGGCGTCCGTGGCGGGTCAGAGGGAGGTCCCCTTGTTTCACCCACGTGAGTCATCTGTGGTCTCCCTCCATGTGGCAAGTGTCACAGTGCCCACTCACCCCGCAGATCACCTTCGACCCCAGGACGGTGGCTGTCCACGCACATCCAGGGACCAGGGTTAGAGTTCGAAGAGACATTCACGTCACCACGGTGAGCTATGTATGTACATTCATTTCTGAAAAACAAAACTGTGCCTCAATTTGACATCAAATAAGAGAGTCTCGAAGAAGAAAGAAGAAATAATTTAGAAGCAATTAAGAAGTGAAGGCTATTGACTCACCGTTGAAGAGCTTGTTTTGTCTGATTAAAATTACATAAGGCACCGAAAACCAGGGCCGCAAGCCTGGCTGCTTCAAGAGTCCCAGTTGCCTTCCTTCTTCATTTCAATTCCCACATCCTCTCTGCAAACACCAGCTCCTGGAAACTTCCATTTCCATTCCCTGTGCTCTGAAACACTTCAGGCGCGAGGGTTTTGAACACTCCACGTAAAGTATTTCCATCCCCCACAACAGAATGCATTTTTACAGCCACAGAGCCGAGTAACACAGACATAAAATCACGGGTGGGATGTTTCACTTCATTTCTAGCCGGCCTCATCCCCGTTTGCTCTTTGGAACGGAGCGGAGGCATCGGATCGGGTGCCGACAGTGGCTCCGGCTGCTGCAGCAGACAGGCGGCGCTGTGGAGGTGTGCACTCAGCTGCTGGCCCTGCCGTTGGGGAGGCGAGGGCGGCCCCTCTGTTGTTCTGCCCCTGGAGCTGCTGGAACCTCTCCCCGGACCTCAGACACACAGAGGAAAATACTGGTTCTTAACTCAGGGGACCAAACGCCATCCCCAGAGATTCTTAGCTGTGTTGGGTCAAAGAAGCTAGAGTGAACCAAGTACAGTCTTTCCGCACCTTTTTGTGTTTGGGGAAAATGAACTTGAACTCTAAAAGGCAATGAGATTTGTTGTATCCCAGAAGAAGCCCAGGGACAAGGGCTCTGCTTAAGGGACATCGTCTCTCTCTGTCTATGGGCGTAGCATGAGAGCAGAAGGTTTCTGAATATTTCCCTCGCCACAGAGAAAGGTGTTTTTTCTGACCTGAGGCCTGAGACTCCAGATGTGCCTCTGCATGATTTTTATAGGAGACACTTGAAGAGGTCTCCATGTTTGAGGCCACAGGTGCTCTTCCCAGCCGTCATGCACAGGCTGTGGGAACCCACGGAACTGTCCCTCAGAGAGGGGCCAGCCAGTGCTGCCCCCTGAGGGAGGCCAGTGCTCAAGTCGGTACAGACAAGATGATGGAGCTCGCTGAACAGCCCCACCAACACGTATGTGAACTCCCCACAGTGAAGGAACAAGGCCCAGGCCCTGACTCCACTCCTCCCCCTGCCCAACCAGTGGTATAACCCACTAATTGGAACACCTGGGGTGTTTTTAGCCGTAGATCATCTGCCGTATGTGTACATATTACATCTCAGCAAGATGCGTTTCGGAGTAAGGACCACAACTTGTATTTCTTGTGTGATTCTTAGAGTACCTCTTTAACAGAAGTCAGCACTGAGGACACATTGCATCAATTACTTGGTACTTTTAAAATTATCCGTTTTGAAGTTCAATGGTTCCACCGTTTTCCACATCAATTGTCACATGTGTTAAATTTTGACCCGTGTTCAAAAACATTTTTCAATAAGGGAACTAGTGTGGCTTAGTTATCATGTTAGGCTCCTTTACATCCCCAAATAAACTTTGGAGGGCTGAAAGGATTTCCTAAAACCTTGTAATGCTCTCCATGGGAAGTCACAGAAAGGTACATGAAGAAGCATAAAGTTACCGTATTCCTCCTTTCTTAGAGTTCCCGCCTGAGGTTAAGTCTGCTCCCATCTTATCAACAAGAAAATCGTTATAGAAACAGACACTGAAACCTGGAGTGATTGTTAACAGGGCTTTAGCTGCTCGTGTACTCGGTGTACATGATGAGAAAATAAGTTGATACCAATAATCTGGTTTTAAAAGAGGATGGAAGGGAAGGGAAGAGGTGGGGATGTATTTCGTGCAGTTTTCTGCAGCGTTGGTGTCTGCTACGGGGCCATCCAGAGCGGCCTTGACCTCGCTGACAGCCACATGCGACGGAAGATGTGGGTGCCCTTCGAAAGGACCAGAAACTACGCATGTGCAGTAGTATCCCCAGTGGAAAACAGCGCTAGGAATAATGACCGAGACCTTGGCCACAATTAACAGCCAGTAAAGATTCTATTACAAACCAAAGTCACCAAGGAAAGAAGGTCAATATTGCATGTTTGACATCGTAGTGAGAACTGGCTCATTTCAATGGCATTGCTGGGAATACCCTGCTTCTCTGAGCATTCCATTTATTCGAGGTTTTCCCCCAAAAGCTTGGGCTTTAGATCCTTGCGGAGATGAAATAATCCATAGTCCTCGGTTTTCCATGTAAAGATCCCACGTGAGCTGTGTTGTGAAGGGAGCCCCTGTGGCCAACTGCAAAAGTTGTGTGTGTGTGTGTGTGTGTGGTCATTACTGTGGTTTAACCTCAAAATGACTAAGGTTCCCACCAGCCTACAACATGCCACCGTGACTCCTACCGGTATTGATTGATTTCTCCAGCACATCACGGCCATGTAATGACGCCCCAAAATCTTTGGTGATTAGAGAGCAAAATGGTCAGAAATCTTTTAGCTCCTCCCTGTTCCCACCGGAGTGGGGAGGGCAAGCCTGGTAACCATGGAGCCCAGCTGGCAGATGGGGACTTCTCTTGAGGTGCAGGGTCCCCTCATCAGCGCGGGAAAGACACAGCGAGGGGTGGGGAGTGGGACAACTTGCCAGTTCTCTTTACGGGCCCCACCTAGCTTTCGGTGGCCCCCTGGCCTCAGAGTTTTTTTGCCATAAATACGCCCCAGTGGGTACAGTGTCTCTCAAGTCCTCAGTGTGCCGGTGTGCAGTCACATCCGGAAAGCAGGGTCAGCAGCCCAGATCACCAACAGGTAGAAGTGCCCCAAGATGAGAGGAAGTGCGGACCGCGGCAGCCGGCTCTGCCTTCCACAAGCAAATGTCTGATGGGAGAGGAGGAGTTATCTGCCACCTGCTATCCAGGGGCCAAAAAAAAAAAAAAAGAGGACAAAATGCAAAATAACCAGAGGGTCAAGTTCAGGCTACACAGTGCCCCAAAGGCACTTCTCCCTAACTTCACCTTCCCCACTGAACCCGTCTCAACAGAATAAAACATGAAAATAAGAGGAAAGAGCTTTGGAGGGGCGACCGTCTCACAGAATGTGGACACGGGAGGCAGAGAACAGGCTGGAGACGGAGGTGTGGAAGGCGGAGGAGGAGGGGGCTCCCACCAGCACAGCCTGAGCCCTGGGTCCCGAGGGACGCGTGGGGTTTATGCCGCCACTTCTGCAGGGTTCTTCGCACATTAAGCCACCATCTTGGGGCATGTTTTGCAGCCTATCAATACCAGTGGCCGTTCTGGTCCCCTGGTGGTCCTAACAGAGGCAGGCGGGGACTTGTGGGCCAACATCATTGTGTTTTAATGTTGACGCCAATGCTGGTCTTTGGTAATTATTGCCCTTTTTAATCTCCTACACTGGCTTGGTTTTAGCAGCCCTGCGCATAATGTACTTCCCGGGGCCTGTCAATCAGAAGAAAGCCCAAACTTTGAATACTGGGTAACAAAATGAAAGGCCTTTTATTATGCAAAGGAAATTAGCAAAAATAAACAAATGTCGTTTACATCCGTTTTGGTTTTTGTCTGTTGGTGAACTACTTTGCAACAGCTAGAGAAGCTCTCCTGGGCTTAGGAGACCATGACTCCTTTGCCGGTTCTATTTCTGACCTTGATAATAATAAGTCACGTATGAGCTTTAGTTTTCTGCCCTCCTAACGCCTCCCAAAACTACAGGCCTCTGAAGTCACAGCCCAGCGGGCAAATTGCTTTCTTACTTTGGATCTATCAAAGCCAATTAAGTAGTTAAAGATCATTTGCACAGTCCAAATCTCAGCTAAACAAACAGCGTTTCCACGGCCCATTTCAGCCAGAACGTGTAGGAAGAAAATGTCCCAAGGGGAAATACTCTTGCATCCAGTATCATGGCTACAAACGAAATAGTGGATGAAATACCCAACTTCTTGGGTGATAGGCTCCTGAGCCACAGGCCGCGCTGGCCAGGAGGCAGCTGTGAGGAAGGGTCCGGGGAAGCCCAGCCAGGAGCCGCAGCCCGTTTTCTGCACCCTCCCTCCCAACCTCGCTCCAGCTGGGACCTGGGGACACTGCATCCCCTGCTGCTGGTTCCTCACTCCCTCCAGCAGGCACCTGCCCTCCCCTTTGGTGGTCATGTGATGATTTCTCCAGCACTGACCTGTCCGGGCTTTAGACGCCTCACCTGCACCGACTGCACCTGCCCCACCTCCCCACTCGGGCTTTACAGCAGAGAGGGGTGGGGAGCTTCCTGGTTGGTGGACACGGTGATGCACTGATAGAGGGGTGCGCCCTCATCTAGAATTTGAGAATAATCTGGGCATAGTCATAGGGACCCTGAAACAGAGAGGTCACAGATTGCAGCAACACATTTAAAGGGACACCCAAGAAGGACATTAAGTCTAGAATCACAGACCCAACCAGCACCCACAGCACTCCACCCCTTCTCCGCGAAGGGTCGAGTTTCTCAGCAGATGCCCGTGAGCGGGAGCTGAAGCTTGAAGCTGGGACTCCTCGATGTGCGGTTCCTTTTGTTGGGTGTGTTCATGCCTAGCTTTACAAGACAGCGTCAGGGCAGGAGGTCAACATCATTCTGGAACTTTCACAAAGCCCTGATTTGGAGAATCCCCCCTCCGTTCAGTGGAAGTCACCGCATCCTCCCTGGGCCACAAAAAGAGAATTTGAAAGGAGGCATGGGCACCAGCCCGACCCCAGAAAGGCAGAAGAAAAGGCCGAGTCCACAGGCCCTTCCCAGCAGAGCAAACACAGACGGAGCCGAGGGAGACTGATTAGGTACCACGGCCGCGTGGCCTGCGGGGCAGCAGATCTGAGGCTCCCCGAGGGGCAGAGGCACTGACCTGGATACAGTGTGTGGTCCGAGGTTCAGGCCTCCCAGGATGGGGGACACCGCTGAGGCTGAAGTTATCAAGTTCTTCCCAGGCGAGGGCACGAAAGGACAAAAGTAACCCGTGTCGCCAACTGTCTCCTGACACAAAACTGATATCTTTGACCTTCCCAGCGGGAGTCTCTCGCCACAGGTCCACAAGATCAGAAAACAGAAGCTAATGAGTCTGGGGCTCAGCCTGCTCTTCCGAGTCCCTCGGAACAAGGCACTTGACTTTTCATCTGCGCTCTGGTGCTCCTCTGTGGAGTGATAACAATAACACTTGGCCATCTACCTCTTAGTAATTTGGGTGTTTCTGGGTTTTTTTCTTCTGCATCCTCACAATGTGCGCTCTGCGAGTTTAAGTTCATAAGTGGGCAGCATGCATCGGTGTGTGTGTGTGTGTGTGGCTGCTCGGGCTTGAGCACAGGGGTGTATAAGTATCACGCACACTCGGCATTGGCTGCTGAAGCGACTTACACGCCCTGCTTTGTTTTCATTTATGGTCTCTCTGTTGAACTCGTCATTCTTCAGACAAACCCACGCCCAGAGGGTGGTTTAAAGAGAAACCTCTCCCGTCCTGCAGCCTGGCTCAGTGGTCCTGCCTCAGTCTGCTCAGGGGCCCTGACCACCTACCCCAGACTGCGGGCTTAGAAACGGAAATTTATTTTCTCCCGTTCCTGGGGCTGCAGGTCAGGATCTGCTGATTCAGTTCCTGGTGAGGGCTCTCTGCCTGGCTGGCAGGCTCCCACCTGGTGCTGCGTCTTCACCTGGGCTTTCCAGGTGTGTGCTGGTAGGGAGAGAGGGAGGGAGGGAGGGAGAAAGGGAGGGAGAGAGAGAACTCTGGTATCTCCTTATAAGGACACTAATCCTATTGGATTGAGCCCTACTTTATAATCTCACTTAACCTTAATTACCTTCCCCAAACTCTGTCTCCATATTTGCTGACATTGAGGGTCTGAGGGCCTCCACATATGAATTTTGGAGACACACGTCAGCTCCTAGCAGCTCTACGAGAAGCATGCTTTGTGGGAGGTTTGGAGTAAAAAGAGGAGACACCTTGATTTCAGAATAAAGGGAGGAAAGTGTGGGTGGGGATGCCTAGTCCAGGCGGATTAAGGCCACGAGAAGTCGGACTGAAACCGAAGGCTCTGCGTCATTTTAGAGAAGCAGACAAAGCTCACCCTCACATTAGGTTGCGCAAGGAAGCCCAGCGCGGTCAACAGGTGCAGGTGGTGTAGTCCTCCTCCCGGCCGAGGGGGGGCGCTCTTCGCCGCGGAACCTCAACTCCACGCAGAGCCCGGGGAGGCCCAGGAGAGCCCTAGATATTTGCCTTCACCCATTAAATTCCCCGGCGCCACCGAGAACCCCCTCTCCTCCATTTTCCCTGGGAGAGCGCCCAGGTTCAACGCGGAGTAGCTTCTCCCTCCGCTTTTTGAGGGTCTGCCCTTTCCTCTCAAACGTGCTGGCATTTCTAGCCTGCTGGCAGCGCTCCTGAGATCTCCGTTCCCTTCGGCATCACACCCAGAGCCCTGGACCTGAAACGGGCACGAAGTGTGGGGTGGGTGAGGGACTTCAACCTGGTTGTCTCCGAACCTGGAATCGCAGGGACTTAGAACGGGGCGGGGTCTCGAACGTCAGCCAGGTCACCGAATCCACCCACGTTGCAGGGGAAACAAAGGCCGAGAGAGCCTCTCAGCCCCTGGGGTCTGTGGGTGCGGGGAGCTCAGGTCTCTGCGCCCCCAGCCCGGCATCTTCCCGCCGAGGCCCCCGCCTCTCCCAGCGCAGTCCCCGCAGCCCCGCTTCTGAACACAGACTCGGCCTCGGGAGCCGGGGCGAGCTGAGTTTTCCTGCAAGTCCAGAACCTCGGCCCCTTCAGTAAACCCGACGCTCCTCCGCGGTTTTCATTAAGCTTCTGACATTTACCTCGCTGCAGCGGGGGGACACAGCCCGCCCTGCGGGAAGGTAAATAGTACAGCGAGATCAATATTAGCTTGTGGAAGAAACCACCCAGCGGTTAGACATCACAAGTGGCGGTTGTTTGAGGGTCGGGCCATCCCGGCGTCTCCGTGGACAGTGGAGCTTCTGGGACCAAGTCAGCTCGCAGAGTTAACGTTAGGGTAAAGGCATCAGGTCCCCCACTGGACACGAAGGACTTTCCTAGCAGCAGCCCCGGGGCGGGGTACAGAAGGGACAGTGGGAGAGGGGCTGCCTCGGTCTGCAGCCACACTCCTCGTCTCCCTGGGCTCAGCCCCTGCGCCCAACAGTGTCCAATCGGGGACCTGGAAGTCCCCTCCCACCTGCTGGACACGGACACGCCCCGTTCAGCAGCGTTCCAGACGCCCAGGCGTTCTCAAACAGCCACAGCCAGAAGACGACTGGCCCGTGCCTTCAGACCATCTACACCAGGTCTGCTTCTCCGCCTGGCTGGGGGAAACAGTCCTACCAGGAGGGAGGATGGGCCCGCCCACCTTCCCGGCCAGGTCCTGGGGGGACACGGCAAAGGGCCTGTCCTCCTTCAGGCACTGGCTGGAATGACTGTGTGGAGACGGCTTCATGAGCCGCTGACCCACAGGCTGCTCCATCTTGCTCTTCTCCAAGAAGGACAGTGTCGTGTCTTGTGTCCAAGTCACCACTTACCTTATAACAGGGCCCGTGGATGACGTGAGAGAGCGAGACTCGCCTCGCAAATGCACCCACTGAGCGCCTGGAGCAGAAGGGACCCCAGTGACACCCCACAGACTGCTGCTCCCCATGCACCCCTATACGGGCTCCACAGCACAATGCTGGGGCTACGGAGGGGCGGGGCACGTTCAATGGAGACCTGGGGCCCAGCCACGTGAATATACAGAAGCCGCCTCAAAGGCAGCAGAGATTTCCTGACGAAGGAGTGTCTCTGGCGTGCATGAGTGTGAGTGCGTGTGCGTGCGTTCATCTGCACCTCCTTGGGAAGAGCAGGTTCACGGAAAACATTTCCAATGGCACCAAGAAATGGAGGACCCCTGCCACCCTGTAGCTGGGCCTGCCCCCAGGGGTCAGAATAAAAGTGACCGACGAGGGGGAAATGTCATTCTGTGTACGTGCACAGGTACCTAAAACATCCACCATGTCACAGAGGACCAGGAGGGGCCGTCCGCTGACTGGGGACGGTCCCACAGGTTCGGGGAGTTCTGACTCTCCTTTCCGGAACTGCAGCTGGGGACAGCACGCGTTCCTTCAACTGCCCCCGACATGTCATCTTCCTGCTCCAATGTCAGGCTTCACTGTTCACGACTGGTCACTCCCAGTCGGTTCTCACAACCAGAGAGCGGACAGGAGAGGGTCCTGGTGGTGGTGTCAGCCAACGGTGAAGGACTACAGGCTCTGAGTTGGTCACTTCAACAGCAACAAAACACTTTCTCAGAAACGGCACACTGACTCGGAAGGACACTCCAATGGAGACATTTCTGGAAAAGTCAGCAATGGCAAAGTTCCTGGAACCGGGACCCAGCTTCTGGAAGAGATTATCTTTACAAAGCAGCGTCCAGTTGTAGGGAAGGTACAGCGTGTTTGGAAAGAAAGAGGCCCGTGGCTTCACGGTTTTGCCTTATGCAAGCGGAATAAATGCAGACCAAACGTCTGGCCATTTCCCAGACTCCCATCTGCTCCCAGGAAGACCTTGCAGCGATAATGTTGTAAAATCCTCCATTTCTTCAGGAATCCCAGCTAGTCCCCTGGGCGAGGCTGCTGGGACATGGGGGGAACTGAGTCTCCTGAGGTTAATGAGGCCGGGAGGGGCCGCTTTTGTTGCAAACTGCAAACCAGACCTCCCACGAGGTGGCTTCAGGTTTGGAAGCTAAAGTTCCCCCAGGCTGCTTTTCCAAAGCCCAAGCCGTCTACACTGATAAATGGCTGAGGGAGCTCCTGCAAATCTTATCTTCGTGCGCCTGGTCGGGTTTTAAACCACACTTTCTCGAGGAGAAAACGAAAGTGACAGATTTTAATTCAATGCCAGAGGAAATGTGTAAATAGTGATACTAATAAAAAAGAAAGAAAGAAAGAAAGCAGGCACAGAAAGGGGAGAGAGAAACACACTACAGTTGAGGGTGTGCGCGGGGAAAGCAGACCGCCTCGGGCGAGAGGAGCCTTGCTGGGGAAAGAGAGAATGTTGTCAGCTGGGGACGAGAACAAGTGCCCGTGTTTGCCTCGCTGTGGAAGCGTCTGGTCCACGGATGAAGCTCGCCCCTGGCTGGTGTGGAGTCAGCTGGAACATAAACTTCAGTGACAAAGGGTCTCCTGGGCATCGGCAGCTCCTAGCAATCAAGTGCTGAGTTGACCGGCCTGCCCAGAAAGGGCTGTCCGTGTTCGTGAACTTGGCATCCCAGGTGGAGGGGCCCGGCTACTCGCCCCTGGGAATAAACGTGAGTCACCTAGGGCCTCCCCGGAGTAACCTCAGGGTGAGCACAGAGAAAGTGACTTAATGCAGTGGGTCAACCCTGAAGGACTCTGGGAATCCTTTTAAAAATTCTGAATGTCGATTTCCAGCCCCCTTTTAAATACAGTTCTGCGACATGTGTTTGATTATAAAAGTCTTCAAGTGATGGCTGGGTGATCTTTGTGCTTAGAAAAAGATACTGATGAGTTGGATTTGTTCAAAAGAGTCTGGGAACTGTTGGCGGCGGGGAGGATAACAAAGCAGAAGAGGCCGTGGTTTTTAAAAACTCATCTCCCTGAGAATCAGACTCTGCTCTGAAATCTTCCCGGTGGGCAGCACGGGGACGGGGACGAGCTGGGGAGCTGCAGGGGGCTGCTGGGGGCGGGAGGGGGTGTCGTACTGCTGAAACATGTTGCTGTGTCGTGTCCTGAACAGAAAAACGAAGTGTCCCTTTTCAAACACCCAGCACCGCTGACACTTCCCACAAGTGCCGGTGTGGGTCTTATCTGCTTCCAGCAGACAGCCTCGCGCCTTGGCAATCTGACCTGAAATACGGATGCAGCCCCAAGTATCTGCTGTCAATTGCACAGGAAATAGCAGATGACAGCCACGGCACTTCTGCATGCTGAATGAGATCTCTCTCCACCATCTTCTCATGTCAAGCTTAGCGCTCAAATTCGCAGCAGCAAAATGCGTCTGTGTAGGGAGATGGGCCGGGCCGCCCCAGGTTCCCCCCACATCAGCGTCACGGGCCATGGTTAATTCACACCTCTGTGTAGGGAAGGACTTGGCCCTTGGCCCATCCCCGAGATTAGCAGGTGAAGGCGTGAGAAATGGATGTACACACTCCATTCTGTCACGATGAGCTCCTTCCAAATTCTGGGCAAGGCCTGGTAAGTCCGGCCTTCCAGAACAGACCATCCCAAGAAGTGGGCTCTGCGTGGGAACTCTGGATTGCAAAGCTCAGAGAGGCTGGTTGATGTCGTTTCCGGACCGTTCCTGACGGTTCCATCGAAGACGAAGTTTGCATCTCCCACGTGAATGCGTTTATCATTAGCCCCTTGATTTGCTTTAGGCATGCTGCGTACGCGGCCGTGGGTACACAAACTTCTGGTTTCCACTGAATGTCCCCTCCTCGTCCCCAAAGCTCCACAGAAATATGTTGGTAAGGAAAACTCCATGAAGTTACCTGACAAATTATGTATTATACAGTTTCCATATGAGGAGAAGCAGACTTTGCCACCCCAAAATATGCCTTGGGGAGGTTATTGATTATTGGAAGCTGGTCATTTTTAAGAAAGAGAAGACTCAGGACAGACCTTTGACCGTCCCCCTCACTGCCCGAGGAGTTTAGACAGAGGACTCGCTGCGGGAAGGGAGCCACCGTCCCAGGGAGCCACAGCGGAAGATGAACTCCTTCGACCGGCAGGGAGGATCCTAGCGAGGCCGGTTTGGCCAAAGTCCTCCCTGGGCCCCATCGTGATAGGCGGCCCAGTAGACATTAGTAATGAACACTCGCTTCCCCATCCCCGCGTGACTGTCTTCCTCCCCTGTGAAGCCCCAAACCCCGGCCCCTGCGCCTCAGCTCGAGGTGGCGTCTCAGCCTCCAGCGCCCAAGGCATCCTTGGGTCTCACGGTCTAATGACACTCCCGTGCGAACATCTGTATGAAATCTGGTCATTTCTGTCCTGTTAATCCATCTCATGTTGGGTACCTCCCGGCACACACAGGATAGTAAGACTAGGAAACTCCAGGCTAACTGGAGGACCCGTGGAGCCCGGGGAATCAGACGCAGCACTAACAGAGCACCCCCCACCCCCGTCCCCACAGTCTTAGAAAAGGAAAGGAGTTTGTTTCAAGAGGGGGTGTGTTTACTTTTGTGCAAGTCGGCTGGTTGGCCAAGCGCAGACTGAGCACCATCGATAGTTCTGTTGTTTGAACTCAAATGCCCCCTCTTCAAGCCCTGGGGGTCTATGCGTCAATTATTCTCTGATTTAAAATAAATCAAGGCCGTTTCTATTCCAGCAAAGGACTTGTGCTGTTTCCGGAATCCCAGAGAAAACCCTCTGAAACTATAGTCAGTGAAGAGCTGTGTGCCTCTCCGGGTGCCCGGCCCTGGTTTGGATGACAAAACTGTGACTTGGTGTCTCCCTTTCAGTGGCAGAGTCCTCGGGCCCGTGGCAGCGGGGAGGCTAGCCTGAGCCCTTCCCGGCCCCCAGCCCGCCCCCTGAAGCCCAGCGGCACCGACAGGGCAGCTACCGAAGAGCTGCTTCACACCCCAACCTCAGGCACGCTCCGGGAGAGTCTCCCCGTGTGCGCCTCTCCATCAAGACACAACTGAAACTAATAAAAGTGGTATGACATGGAAACTGCCCTTTAAAATCTCTTAAAAATTACAAAATAAAAAAAAGATGTAAGAAGCAATAACCACACTGCCAGGAAGGTGGTGATGGGACCGCTGGCTGAAGGTCAAGGGTACAAACACCGGCTGGAAAAGGCAGGTCCCCCTTGCAAACACCCAGTCTCCTTCCTGCACCGCTTCCTGACAAAATCACTTGTCTCCCCTTATAACAAAGCTGTTAGCACGCTTCGCGCCCCTCCCCAAGCTGCGTGTCCGGGCCTGGGCCCGCGCCCGTCCAGTCTCCCGGCACAGGCCGGTGCCTGTTAGTACAGCACGCAGCTACTGCGAGGGAGAGTGCTGTGCCAAGACTTCGCACGTTTTCTTTTGATCGATTTACTAAATCTTTACACGGCCCAGTCGCAATCTCCGCTTCATGGGTGACGCATCAAGGGGGTGGAGGATCTCGCTCCCAGGGGCAAAGCCAGTAAACGGCAGGCTAGAGACACCAAGGCGGGTCGGACCAACTGGACAGCCCCACTCTGGGGTAAGGGGTCCGAGGCCATGTCGCGCTGTGAGCACACGTGTGCCCTGAGCAGTTCTCCATCTCGCAGTGTGAGGTGTGTTGTGAGCATCTTTCGGTATCATTCACGTGAGACTTGATTCAAAAGCATTACCGAAGTAAGAACATACCTGCTCCTGGAGCGTCTTAAATACACCTGCTAACACGTGCTGGAGAGAGGTGGGGCCTCTGAGGGCAGTGAGACCAGTTCTGGACATTTTCGCAGATTAAAAGAAACAACAAAAAACGTATTCTAGTGAAATCCCTAGCGCGTGGAAATGATGTCCAGGCGCCACGTCCTCTCCCTCACTTTTCACCTGGAAGGACCTTCTCACTCGGACCCCTGTTCCTATCCTGAGGCCACGGAGCAGGGAGCTCTGAGTCCAGCGCCCAGTTATCTCTGCACTCGGCTTCGTGATGCGCTTTTGAAACCAAAGGACAGTTACAAACGACCACTTCCTCGTCCGCAGCATTAGTGGCTGTAAATCACTTGGAAAGTGTAAGCTGCAATTAAACTGTGAACTAGTGCAACGAAACCCATCTCTCATGGGTCTAGGGGCGCTGGGAGGAAATGCAGAAGATAATGGAAAAGCTGACAGGGAGAGGACCTAATAAATGACCCGGGGAAACCCGTGGCCTGTTCCCACTCTCTCCACAGGAGCGAAGAGAGAGCGAGGAGCGCACAGAAGCCCCGCCGTCCCGCTGGGAGCCAGCCGTGGCAGGGTGACCTCGCCAACAGGCAGGTGTCAGAGCGCCCCGTCCCCTACACGCAAAGGGCGCCCGCCTCGGTCACGCAGCGGCGTTTTCCTGCAGCATGCTGGGTTTTGGTCCTCGAATTTCAGACGACAAAGAGAATGCGATCCCTTTCCCTGGCCCGGGGTCCCCTGTCTTCCCTCCTATGGCCGTTTGCGGCCCATTTCCCACAGCCGCCTCCTTTCCTGAACCCTGGTGCCAACTTCCCTCTGTTCTCTCCCTCACACGCCACTTCCCGCCACATTTGCCATCAGTCGCCGGCTGCACTCACACTCACTTCAAACCTGTCCTGCCCACGAAGCCGTCCCAGCCCCAGCGGGAGTGGGCTCCTCATGGGCAGCACCCTCCCAGCCCCTTGTGCGTCCATCAGAGCTCAGGCGCTTGCTGTCCTTGGCATCGTTAGCGGCACTTTTGTGAGTCCATGTGTCTTCCATAACGCTGGGCGCTGCTTGACGACTTAAAATGTGTTTCTTTGACCCCTCACAGCACCTAGAGAGCGAATGTCCGTGTGTTTTAAGCGGGCGCTCTTTCTAGGTCTGCCTCGTCGGAGAAAATAGAATGATCACTGTGGAATTTTACATCCTGAGCAACCAAAGAAAGCTTTTTCGGCTCTCAGATTGTTTGAGCTTCACCTCTTGACTCTACCCTTCTAAGCAGCCTCGGCTCAGAAGGGTGTCTAAGTATTTCATCATTTTGTACAAGATCGCAGCAGCTCAGGTGGCTGACAGAGCTGAATATGGCATTTTTGGTCTCTTCAGCGTGTGTCTTTATGGTACAGATAAGACTCACCTGCCCAACGCCTCTCACCTGGCCACGCAGAGGTGGCTGCACCTTTCAGGGCCTGGCCACCTCCCCTGCTCCCAGAGGGAAGGCTCATTGGATGTTCAGAGCGAAACACCGAGAAGACGGGACTGAATTCTTTCACTCAACAAATACGTCTCAGGGCCAGCGACTTCCAGGCCCCCGGGGAATACTGTGCGTGGCGGCCCTGAGAACGATAAATGAGTGGACTTGCAGTCAGGTGGACGCTGGCCCTGCTGACCCCGAGGGCCCTTGGAGTGCCCCGACACGGTCCCCATTGGGGACCACTGGTATGACACCCACCCTTTACCCCTGTGCAGCCACCACGCGGTACGATTGCCGTCCACGCAGACACGGCCCGTGGCTCAGCAGCTGTGTAGGTCAGCATGTGACGGCCTCCTTGGAAAGCAGCGCGGTCTCTGTCGTGTGGATCCTTTGGAGAAAGTCTGTTGACTGAAGGAGCCACTCGTCAGACTATGAGATGGCAGACTGGGTGCGGGGACACCCAGAGGCAGGCTGCCAGCGGCAAGCTTGGGGGAGGAGGGGCACAAGGAGCCTGTGGGCATAGGTCACCTGGTAGGATTGAGGAGAGTGGGGGGAGGGGTGGCTCACACGCTTGGGGGTGAACCGGGTTGGCCCTGCGTCTAGCACGCAGCCTGGGCACACACTGGCCATGCAAGGGAACGGCTCCTGCGTGCAGGGGAGACGGTTGAGGACTGTAGACCAGGAGTGACCCCAGCTGTGCTAAGAGGAAGCGGGACAAGGAGGCCAGGAGAAGGGGCAGCGGGGACAGAGGGCAGCAGCAGCTGCACGAAGCAGGCACCCGGGGCCTTGACCGCCACACTGACCGTGGGGTATGCAGCGCCATCTCGGGTCTGTGGGCAGGGTGCTCAGCGCAGACGCAGAAGAGGGTCAGGAAGCAGCACCCTCGGCCACAGGTGATGAGGGGCAGGTGGAGTCAAGGGGTACATGGGAGGTCGTGAGCCGCTGGGAGGAGGCCCACACGCTGGTGGCTGTGAGTGGCACCGGAGCTGGCGGAGGGGCAACTGGGCGCTCACTGTCCTACTCAACAAATATTTTTAAGTGCCCGTGTGGGTGGGCTCCCCGGGGGTGCAGAGTGATGACCCAAAACACCAGCCCTGAATGGGCCTAAGAGGAGGGGACTCAGGCATCAGATGACACAGCCTTAGGGGATGGCATTCCGCAGCCCTGGAGCTGGAAGTTCAGAAGTCAAGCTTCAGAGGCAAGTCGCAGCTGCATCTTCACCATAACCAGACCCAGCGCCCCGAGAGCACGCCGGGGTGCAGAGGGGGGCGACCAGCCCACCAGGCGTGGCTGTCCATCACCGTGGCCTGGGGGGGCCATGAAATTAGACCCTCACCTGCCTCCACCTCCTCCTGGCTTGCATCTCCCCCTCCACCACGGTGTCGTCTTTCTCCCCCACGAACACACATCCTGCTTTTTTTAAAGAAAGATTTTATTTATTTTTAGAGAGAGAGGAAAGGAGGGAGAAAGAGGGAGAGAAACATCCATGTGTGGTTGCCTGTCACATGCCTCCCACCAGGGACCTGGCCTGCAACCCAGGCATGTGCCCTGACTGGGGATCGAACCGGCGACCCTTTGGTTCGCAGGCCCGCACTCAGTCCACTGAGCCACACCAGCCAGAGCCGCACGTCCTTCTGAGGACAGCACAGAACAGGAGTCAGACTGGACTCCAGAGAGAAAGGTCTCTGTCCTCCACGACAATTTAGGGCAAAGGCCATGGGCGTTTTATTTTACCGTGAAACCTTTACAGCAGCGATGTCTGTGCCGAGGACGGAAAGGTTCTGTCCCTGCCGTCTAACACAGCAGCCAACGCCCAGCCACCGCCCACCGTGACTGACCCGTGAAGTGTGGCTGCTGCGACTGGGGGAATTTTAAATGTAATTTGTGTTTAATTAAGTTAAAGTTTAATAGCCGCATGTGGCTAATCACAGCACTATTTATGGGTCATCCTGACTTCCAAATCTACCCTGAAGCCTGGCACGTAGTAAGTATCAATAAACATGTTGGAATAAGGAAATAAATGAAATAGAGGATAATGCAGTTCAGGTCTCTTGGGAGATTTCACACTCTTACGTCAGGCTTCTTATCCCAAAGTAGAAAAGGGCAGCATTTAATAATGCCGCCCCAGCCCTTCCCTTGTTCTCATAAAGCACCGTGTGCGGGGTGGGATCCGGCTAGGGCTCAGTGTTTACCCTCAGCCTCAGAAAACAGGCGCGGGGCGGCCCCTTCTCGTTGTCACGTGATCCACGTGCGTGGCATTTAGATGGACATCTGCAAGTCTCCACCCTGGGGTCTGTGGCGGTGGAGCGCTCAGTTGCCCAGCGACGCGCAGGAGGATGAGCACCCCGCCCAAGGCCGCCTCTGCCGTTCCCTAGTTACAGCCTGGCCGCCTACCGCACGCACTCCTGCCTCCTACCGGCGGGGAGGTAGAACAGTCTCTGGCTGAAACCCACTCAACAAACATCAAGATTTAAAGGACCAGAGTAATAAAAGTCAGCAAAGAGCAGAGAGAGAAGAACCAAGGAAAATGTGTTTTTAAGCTTTCCAATGAGCTAGAGACTATTTTATTATTTTAGAGTCCCTTCTCCCTACCGTATCGTCACTGTAAGAACAATAACCGATAATGAAACAATGGATAGGACATTTAAGCTTCAGGACCCACTCTATAGGATTTCTATAGTATGTGCACACCCTTAACTTTCACAGGGAAAAAACCTGGTTTTGATCACTGAAAATAGTCACTAAATAGCAAAGGCAAAGGAAGAAAAAATAAAAATATTTCCAGCTTCAATTTTCTGCCACAATTCTATTACCCCAAGTCCATAACCGCTTACTGCAAAAAATAAATAAAAAGACTAACTTTAAAACATAAACATAAAAAAGATGAGGCCTGAAGTACCGCAGGTCCTTCTCCAGACCCGGGCGGCGGCGGCCCTCGGCTGGCCACAGCACGCAGACCACGCGCTGTGGGGCTCAGCGAGGCGTGGGCAGAGGTCCAGGAGGGTCGGCTGTCCTCGTGCTAGAGCTCGCTCGCTGGGGATTTGCCCTTCTCATGCCTGATTTAGCCCATGTGCTTCTCGGCCTAAGAGAACCGTGGATGCTTTGGCCGTAAATGCAGGTTTCCAGCCTTAGACCAGAAGGGGCATGCGGGAGGGGAAGGGGGGCGGGGAGGGCTGGAGGAGAAATCGGGATAAACCCACGGGAGAGCGCTGCAGATATGCACCCCGAGAAGCGTCAAGCAGTCACACAGGCGCCGCTGGTCTGGAACGCCACTGTCCTTATAAAGCACAGCGCAGCCTCCCAGCCAGGGCGCTGTGGACCCCGCTCTGAGTTCCTAGGTGTGCCGCGCCCCACAAGGCACCCGCCAGCCAGGCAGGACCCGGAGCGGCCTGAGGTGGGGCTGGAGGTGCAGGTGGCCAAGAAGAGCACCGTTTTCTCCGCGGGGTTTGCTGTGGGAGATCACACACATTTGACAAAAAGAAAAAAAACAGGCATTGAAATGAACCCACCCCCACCAGGCACCCCTAAAGACCTCACACATCAGGACCATCCTTTGCGGTAAAAAATTAACTGTTTGCACATCGTCTAACTTTACCGACGGAAAAGGATGAGCCGGGTAAATACCCTTCTCCCTCAGTGAAAAAATAGTGATTGAGAAACTTTTCCGGCAGCAAAGAGCAGGAAGGCAATATGACTCAGAGATGAAATACGGTTTAGTTAACATTTCTCTTATCCACCTGTGTGTACTTAGGATGGCCTCTCTAATCTTATATAAATGATCTTTTAAGATTTAATTTCCTTTTTCTTGCTTAAATATGTATCAGCCTCTACAATGGACTTACCATAAAAATAAATCAAGCCACATAATGTCAGAAAATAACACTTTCTGCATAGGATGTTCTGTGCCGGGGAAACAGTAATATAAACCCTCAGTGCAATGCCTGTTTCATTAACCCGCTGGGATTCAACAGCACGGCCTCAGGCCTGAAGCGCTCGGGATGATTCTGAATAAATGCAGAACCACGGGCAGGCTTGTCCTCTCTCCTGAGTCTCAGTGAACCCCCAAACCTCTCAGAGCCTTAGTTTCTACATCTGTGACATAGAGTGAGGGTGAGGGGGAGGCAGTGGCGGGGAGAGGATATGTTTTGTTGGCCTGTTGAAGGGAGAAAGGCAATGATGTTAACGAGTAGCGCGAGCCCTGGCTGGTGTGGCTCAGTGGATTGAGCGCCGGCCTGCAAACTAAAAGGTCATGGGTTCGATGCCCAGTCAGAGCACATGCCTGGTTTGTAGGCCAGGTCCCCAGTAGGGGGCGTGCGAGAGGCAACAACACATTGATGTTTCTCTGCCTTTCTTTCTCCCTCCCTTCCCCTCTCTCTAAAAATAAATAAATAAAATCTTAAAAAAAAAAGAGTAGCATTGGCAAAATAATTTGAAAAATCCTCTTGATCTACTAAAACTGTTGTTATACCTGAGTGCATGGAGAAGTAGGATGTTAATTTACAAAGTCCCCTCACATCTTACAATTTAACAAAACCTATCAGTGTGAAAACTCCATTTTTCCCAGAGTTTGATGGATGAGACATGGATTTGTTACCACGACCTTGTCTGTGGAACCACCTTCCGGTGGCCCCTGCAGCATCCACACCCGTCAGAACAAAGCCCGTTTCCTCGGTGAAATAAGTTGCCATGGAAGGTGCCTGGCTTTCAGCCTCATAGGAACTGGGTTCTGGCTTTGTTTGTTTGGGTTTGTGTAGGGTTGTCTAACATCGCAGAGGTAAGTTAGCTGTAAGGGAAGTCAAAATAGACCCCGCCACAAAGAACCTTCATGGGAAGACCCAGTGGTGCCAGAGTGGCACAGTCGATGTCTCGGGAAACAAATGAATACCGCAAGCCCGCAGGACGTACAGACAGCCGAGGCGGCTGTGTCTTCCTTCTTCCCCTCTTAATGCAGAGCTCCAGACACCACCCGACACTCCCTTGAAAAAATTGCCATTAGGAGTTCCACCTGGGAATGCAGCGGTACAGACAAGGGTCCGCAGCTGATCCATTCTGCAGATGGAAGCGGACCTTTACTCCCTGACTAAAACAGCCCTGCCCCTTCTCATCATATATGTAGTGTGCACGTGGGAGAGTACGTGCGTATGTGTGAGCGCGTGTGGTTTCTGTGGGGTGGCTGTCGTCCCACGTGCAGATAGCGAGGGGTGCTGCGAAGCCAGGGGGATGGGTGACAGGTCAGGGACAGGGGCTCATGCCCCATGTTCTGTTTGTATCCTCTCCCTGCTAGGAAGGGGGCTAATTTATGCTTCAGATCACTTCCGTATGCATATTTGTGTCCCTTTCTTATCAAAGAAACATACAATATTGAAAATGCATAGGAATGTGGTGTCTCATCAGGACCCACTGCTGCACCCCACACTTGCTTTGCTGTGGGAACGGGGGTCCCCTCCCAGCTGTGCACATGAGAAAATCTGGAGACCATGGTGTCTTGGGAGATGAACAGGTGTTGTGACGGAGACCCCCTTCCGGGCGGCGGAAGAGAAGGCTCTGCTCTGATTTCTTGGCCCGTGCTTTTCACAAAAGTCTGTGTTCCCGTGAAATGACGACATTTTACACCATCATCCAATGGGCTTAAAAAAGAAAGACTATTGGACAAATTGGCAAGTCACACTTTTCTAAAAACCCACATTGCTCTCGATTGGTTTTCCGGTCATTGCTATGGGGTAACACGGAGTTTCTGCCAGGCACAGAACAAAAACCAGGGAATGAAGGAAAGTACTTTACGAGCAACGTGACGGTTTTTAAACCAGTCACAGCTAAAGGGTCTGCAGCTGCTGTGACTCCGCTGAGGTCGTTACCAACACAACCCCTCCCGTGGGCGCCCCCAGAGCTGATTGCAGCCCATCACCAGGACACATGCTCCTTTGTGGTGCCTGCAAGGGGTGTGTCTTCAGAAGAGAGAAAGTTGGTGGGTGCAAGGAAGCCCCACCTTTGTTGCACTCCGTGGGAAAACCGTCCCTGTGGCCACCCAAGTTCCCCTTGAACACATCTGTCCTTGGGGGGCAGTGCCCTATTTTATTACCCTCCATAAGCAGCCAACCTCGAAAGTATCTTTAATCACAGAAGATAATCATAGAGACCATTTCTTTCTGATTTCAGACACTATTCAAAAGTTGCAACTTCTGGGGCCCCTTCTTTGAAAGGCCCTTGATGACACTTTATTCTTTGAATCCAGACCTCTAACCTCGGACAGGGGGGTCACACAGGTGGGTCACCTGTCTGTCTTAGCAGGGCAGGTGTGCACGTCTGCCGCCGGAGACACCCACCCAGTGGGGCCTGTGGATGCAGTGCTAGTTTTCTCTCCCCCCCAAATAAGAGTAGGTGTGAGCAGAGAAATTCGCTAACTGCTTAACCCCCCAGCAGGCCCTTGGACATGAAGCAATGGCGTTTCCAACTTCTGGGTGAAGTTCTGTGTGTCCCTATGTGACCGTGGAGGATGACAATGGAATTGGGGGTTCGTGGACAGAGCAGTCGTCTGCCCCATGAACCTGCCGCCTCCACCCCTCTCATTTGCTCTACAATGCTTTCAGCTCTGAAACCCACCCTCCACAATTAGTAGGGGGCTCCAGGAGAGCCCACAGTAGGGGGGCGTTACCTGTATTTAAAATTCAGTCCCTTCTGGGACGAACTAGCACAGTCTGTCCTCACAGGCATTTGTCCAACCGTCGGGGTAACGGTTTCCAGCCAAGAAATGAAATTGCAGCTGTGTTGTTCAGTCCCATGTACACCAGGTAAGCAAAGTGCCTACCTTTGGATCTAAAAGACTGAGATCTTAGCTGCAGCCCACGAAGATTGTGGAGACTGTTAATTAGTTCTGCCCCACCAGGTGAGCAGGCACAGGGGCCGGTGCCCCAGCTGTCCCCGCTGCCCGGGGCGCCCAGAGCCACCCATTCCATCTTCAGCTGCGCTGTCCACTCCTGAGAACCTGGCACCGGCCCTGGGCCATGTCTTTGTAAGCGGACACTCCCAACACAGGAGAAGGTACTTTCGATCCCTGTTGCCAATGCAGGGGTATTTGCCTGAGTCCCCTGATGATCGGTGGGAAGTCGGTCTGGGGTTACAGCAAAGCTCTCTGCGCTTTCCCACGCTTTCACTTTGCAAGCAATTTGCGCAGACGCAGCGGAGCGCGCGCCGCAGGATGAATGGAGCTCTCAGAGCTGCACCCTTCCCGTGCGGTGGCGAGCTTCGCCGTTTTCAGTAGTCAAAGGACTTATCATCCAAACTCACGGGGGCGGAGGGGGGCGGGTGCGGGAACCACCAGGCCCTGCGCTGCCCCCGGAGAGGAGGTGAGCACGGGCTCCCCAGCCTCCCGGGTCCGGGGTCTGTGCCCAGCAGTTCTGGGCAGGGGGGATCCCGGCTCCCACTCAGGTCTGAGGTGCAGGGAGGCACCCACGTGAGCACTGCTGTCCTGAAAGGTTCTGTTTCCTGGCAGCAGGAAGCCTGGCTGGTCCCCATGCTTCTGTGGTCTCACCGGAGCTCAGGCAGCCACCGGCGCTGTTTTCCTTCCCTGGGCCTTGAGGATGGCTCAGCCAGGTCCCAGAGATCCTCAGAACACTTGGCCTCTGAGATGTCCTGTGGGCATGTCACCCAGGAGGGCTCCTATCTGTAATCAAATTCCAAGCCTCGGGCACCATTCCCGGCCCTGCAGGCGCTCCCCAGCTCCACTGAGCTTGGGGAGGGAGGGGCCTGGATCTTCTCTCCCTCCTCCCCTGGGTAGGCAGCCAGGGGCACCTGGGAGGGAGGGGTCGTGGGGAGGGATAGGAGGTGCTGCCCAGGAAACCACACTTGGCTGACACCTGTGGGACCGGTTTCCTCGGGCCCACAGCCCCTGGAGCTTCTGCCTCTGACCAGACAGGCAGCCGTGTGCGGTCCCTGCAGGAACCCCGGGACCCTCAGCTGACGTCTGCACCGCAGCCCCCCTTCCCAACGCAGCCCCCACTCGGCCGCCAGGGCCATGTCAGCCAGTCTCGAGTCCGCAGGCTCTGTCTCAGGTTTGAATCGCGCATCCCAGTCTCCCAGATGCCGGAACCACTTCCACAGACTTCTCGGTAGGGCCTTGGACCCTTCCTCCTGTTCTTCTGTGCTCTGGACTCGGACAGACGGGGGCATTTGATTGTCGAGTTTTGCAGTCTCACCGATCAAAGCTGTCTCGGCCGGCACGGACGCCCTCCCCTGGCTCCACTGACGGAATTACTGGCAAGTCACGCCACGAGGCTGTCCTGTAAGGAGCGGCTGAGAAGCAGGTGCAGGCAGACAGAGCAGGGAGCCACCTGGCCCTGAGACGCAGGGGTTACTGCTGAGGGGCCTGGGGTCCCTGAGGATGCCTGTGAGCACAGAAAATGGCGTCTCCTGTCTCCCCAGTGGCGAAAGCCATTTCACTCTTCTCTGCTACCTTAATAAACAGTGGTGTCCCTGCATTTTCAGGCATGTGGGCCAGACCGCAGGGACAACGGTCTTCTTCTTCATGACAGCGGACTGGCCCACGCAGAACTCCAGTGAAGTCAGAGAATAAATGTGACGACGAGTCCCGCCACACTGGAAAGCCGGGGTGTGTGGGGGCACAGGGAGAGGAGGAGCCATAAATACTGATGGAGAGGGGTTTAGAGAAGGCACAGGGAGGAAAACAGGTGGGAACAAGGGACAACGAAAGCCACGCAGGCCCAGCAGAGGATGCTGGACGTCTGCCGGCAGCTGCGGGGTGTTTCAACAATTCGGGCCCCACGGGCAGGACGGGGATTGTGTCCGGGGCCCCAGGGGACGCAGGCGCAGGGCTGCCCATGCCGAGGCTTGCAGAGCGGCAGGGCCCAGCTGACCCCAAGGCTGTCCAAGAAGGTCCGTGACCGGGACGCCGAGTCCCTGTTGTGAGCACCAGGAGGAAGGGGCAGCGCCTCCCACAGCCCCCGCAGCCTGCCCAGCAGCCTGCCAGCCCCTCTCCTAAAGGAACGTGGCTCACAGAGGAAATCAAGACTAAAACTAGAGAAATGTGGAACGCAGCGGCGGGGACGGCAGCAGAGAGCAGCACCCGAGGGACACCGCTGCCTCATCCCGGAACCAGGGCCTGAGCTTCCCGGTTGACCCCGGAGCCCGGCCTGCGTTCCTCTGACCACAAATGACAGCGGTCCCAGCCCAGCCCCTACGATGAGTCAGCTCCACACACCACGGGACTTCCAGTCTCACGCCCCACAGAGATGTCCTTTCGGGTTATTGTGCTCACAGAGGCACTTTTAGCACGTGAGGGAGACCTGGCTGTGACATCTGTCACCCCAACAGAGGTACTTGAAAAACACCCCCTTGATTTGGCTTGGACTGGGACCGCCCCTACCCTCCGCCCTCTTGAAGAGACTCTCCGAATTTATTTCTGTTCAAACTGCGCCTCGGTGTGCTCTATTTTCCTCTCTCTCCGCGCCTCGGTCCCACTGGATGGTTACTAGTTCTTTCTCAGATCATGCTTTTCATTGTTATTTCCCCACTCTGTCCACGTGGAGGTGATCTGTTCACCTTCCACAGTATTCTTCAAACACCACCTCCTCCGGAAGCCTTTCTAGGGTCCCTCAGGGGTGAGTGAGGCCCTCCTCTGCGCCCACACCCTGTTCTCATACCCGTACAACAGCGCTTCTGGGTTGCGTAATAACGTACAGGCCTGAGTCCTCTTTAGTCAGCGAGCTCCATTTTGCTGGATTGTTGGAATCTAAATCTTTTTTTTTTTGATACCACCAGCACCCAGCATGGTGCTGTGCAGAACGAATGAATGAGCCCACGGGGAGAAGAGGTCACGTGAGGTAAAGGAAAGGCACTCCCTGTCCCCCTGACAGGAGTAGAAATTACCAGCAAGTAACAAAAATCAGTTGCAAAAAGAAGTCGAATCGGTCAAATCCACACAGTATCAAGATATCATTGCAACATTATAGTCAAAGTAGGAGCTTGGTGATATGGTTTCTTATAGAAACATTTAAAATTAATTGGAGGAAGAAAAAGCTAAAGGTTAAAGGGGTCAGCGAGGAGGAAAGGGTGAAATTCGGGGTCCCTAAGAAACGAGTGTAGGAATCCCTTAGGACGGTGAAGAGGCTCTAATAACCCTCTGGCCGCCTCCTGCAAGCTCCACGGGATGCGATTAAAACAGCCCACGACCAGCTACGTGTGAGAGTCCCCGTGCCGCTTTCGAGGCACACCTGCCTCCCGCCCCACCCGCCCCAGACTCCTCTGGGCCTGCCATCCTGAAGGACGTTTATTGGAAATTCCCAATAAATAGAGATGTCTCCCCATCCATGCAAGCGCTGTTGCGTTGCTGTTCCAGAGAGGTCCTGGCCTCCCTGCTGCTCAGAGCACAGCGCTCAGTTCGCTGTTCCCTCCCCATTTCCAATGTCGACATCTGAAAAATACCTCCGGCTAACCCAGCCGCTAGGAAACTTGTAGGTGCTCCATAAATGTCCGCTGAACGAGTGGTTTCTCGGTATAATTCCATGGTGTGGGATGGTCTCAACTTTCAGTTTGAAATATTCTGAATTACATGCCCTATTTATCCCTTAGCATAATTCATCCACAATAAATATCCAGCCTGGAAGAAGCAGTTGCTTCCAGCTATTAGCCACCAGTTCAGTCGATGATCGTGAGTTCTATTTTTGTAATACTTCAAATCATTTCTCTTCCTCCACAAGCAAGTGAATTAGCAAGACCAAAGTAACATCTATAGAACCTCTGAGTACTAAAAATAGACTAGAAAAACATACATATTAAATGATTCAATGAACATTTAGTGTTCGTCATCTTCAAAGTTATAAATGAGATGCATTAACCTATAAAATATTCCTCCACTAAAGGCTGCATTTCCAGACTCCTTGAGAACCGGATTTTCTGGTTCACGGCTATTCTAATTAATGAAAAATACGTAATCTCACATCATAACTAGATCACCCATTTTCAAAAGAAAGAGTAAAATGTACTTATGCTTGGCTTTAAACATTTTGATTTGTGGATTCGGATGTCCCTTCAGGAAGAATTGGTACCTCATGTCTGTCAATATAAACCTGCTATCAAAGAATTACCCTAAAGAAACCCCTTGTTCTCTTGGTATTTAGGGTGAATGGCATTTTGTTATTTATCAGCCCAAGGAAGACTTCTCCCCAAATATAGCTTGACCAGCCAGCTAAGAGTTGGGGGCCATCAACATGGGTGTTTGGGAACCCATGAGAAATGAAGCAATTGAGATTTTTTTAGAACACAGACGTGTAACGTGGAGGGGCACGTTCCGCAGGCACGGAGCGATTTCAGACGACGTCCTGTCTCCCTGACAACCCACCAAACGGCGATGCACCCACGCAAAGAGCAGGCCTCCCGGGGCCACCCTGTCTCGAAAAGTCAACTGCACTTGAGCCCAGTGCTTCTGATGTTATTTTCCTCATATTTTCTGCCTGGTTCTGTCTTTCTGCTTCTGTGATTGGCTTTCACCTTCTGAAGTCTCCTGCTCCCGGGTGGCAAACAAATCCCTGCTGAGTGGTAAACACTCGCGGGGCCCAGGCAGGACCTGCAGAAGCTGCAGCTGCCACGGGTCTAAACAGAGGCCCAAACTCTAAAAGATACACAGAGTCTTGGAAGGAAGCGGGGAGCAAGGGCGTGAAGCTTTTCTACGGTTTCACCATTTGTACCAAGGATGGCTGAAAGTTGTCAACAAGGGAGAAGCGCTCAAAGCTACGAGCGTCAAAAATCTCTTCTTTGCCCTGGCTGGTGTGGCTCAGTGGATTGAGCTCCAGCCTGCGGACCGAAGAGTCTCTGGTCCGATTCCCAGTCAGGACACATGCCTGGGTTGCAGGCCAGGTCAGGTCCCCAGTAGGGGGTGCACGAGAGGCAACCACACATTGGCGTTTCTCTCTTTCTCCCTCCCCCTCAGTCTAAAATAAATAAATAAAATCTTTAAAAAAATTTTTCTTTGAAAGAAACAACAAAACCCTACATCAAATGTTATCTGACGGGCACCACACGGTTTCCTGTAGGGTGATAACACTTCCTCAGACTCCATGGTACTCGGAAGCTTCCAGAGTCCTCCCTGGGTCGTCTCCTCTGCCGATGGCATCGTGCCCCCTGCTGCCTGTGCACCTTCTCCCACCCCTTCCCCTGCCTACCCAGCGCAGCGTCCTTGACCAGCCCCCACGCGCAACTCTGCCCCTCCGGTTCATGCGGTGCACATTTCCTCCTCCTGCCGGCCTGTCAAAACCGAGCTCAAAATGCTGCTGCCCCTGAAAAGCACCCCATGGGAACTGTACCTTCTTTTGCAGACTGGGATACTTGATGTCCATGTGTGACACTTGGTCATGTCCTGTGTCTCATTACCTCTGTTCTGTTACTGTAGTTTTGAAATTGCCTACTATCTAAATTTTTCCCCACCTGGTCTCACCTCCCTAACTAAACTATAAATCTCAGGAAACTGGGTTTGGGAGCCCGAACAATTCACTTCGAACACGCTGGGCCTGGCAAAGGGTGCCCGGCCAGCGCAGCCAGTCTCTGGGACCCACCGGGAGCGCTCCGGTCCTGCGGTCCTCTCCATACAGTGTGAGCCTTTGTCCCGCACAGGGGAGGACAAGGTGGAGCTGATTCAGGGACAACTGGTGTCTACGGGGAACTGGGGCTTCAAACAGAGAGTTTGTGCAATTCTCTGCCACATCCGTCGCTCTAGTTAATTATCAGCTTCTTAAATGGAGAGGCCCTGCTTTATTTACAGGGTGTGTTTCAATGAATTGAACCAGCAGTGAGAGAACTAAGGAGGAAGGAGGTCCAGAGGAGACAGTGCAGCGCATCAACAGTTAAGGCCGAGAAGACAGAACCAGCAAACAAGCGAGAGAAATTCTGGAAATGAAATAAGTAGTCCTCGGGCATCACGGCTGAGAGGCAAACACGTGGATCCAATCCCCAAACAGCCAGCTTCAGACCTAAGTGGGAAGAACTTAGAGAGTTAAGCAAATTGAGTGGCAGAGGGTTTGGGGTGGGAGGGATTGGAGGCCCATCCAGGATGCTTGTCAGCCTTACAGGTGGGGGCGCACGGGCTGGGCAGCAGAGTCTGTGTCTCCCACTGACTGGAGCCCACAGCAGACCGCGTCCCCTAAACACGTCCTCAGTGGGGCTACGGAGACACACACATTATTGCGTGTACGTAGCGCTTCCTGCAGGTTCTCCACTTAGCCTCAGATGGTCAGGTCAGCCAGACCCACGCGGGAAAAGCTGCTGTCAGCTTGAGGAGTGCCCAATTTAAGAAGCAGACCCTCCGCATATCACGGTGCCTGAGAGAGTCTATCATGAGCAGTCCCTCGGTCTCCCACTCACACGTCAGAAATACAGCTCTCAGCTCCACACTCAGCGACCCTGCCGTCAGGGTCGGGTCACACGCAGCTGGTTGGTAAGACGTCCAGGCAAACACACGCATGCATGCATGTGTAAACACTAAGTGTCAGGAGACCCACAGAGACTCAGACCTTAGCAACTAACCTGCTAAAGGCAATGATTACATTCGCTTGTAACAAAAATTTAATTGTAGACACTGATAAAAAAAATAAATAAATAAGTGCATTGCTACAGTGCACACAGCCCACCTCCCCAGGCTACTCGGCCCTTAGCGGGGTTTTAGAACACGCCGTTCTAGGAGCAGCCTCACCTGTCGCGCTGTGCAGGCTCTTTGCAGCGTTGCCTGTCACCGTGTACAAATTGCCCAGCGGTTAGCAGCTTGGAGTGACAGCATGCAAAGCCCTCACCAAGGTCCTCCGTACACCCTGTGACTTCAAACCAACCATAACCTAGCTGATATAAGCAAGAGTTACGTTCCCACAACTTCTCATCAGCATTATACCAAAACAACACGAAACAAAACGACATAGCTCGAGGGCCTGCTGAATGTGTTTTTTATCTCTCCACATTTCTGGGGGTCAGGAGTCTGCTTGTGGCTTAGCCCCGGGGTCTGGGTCTGGGTCTCTGATGAGGGTACAGCCAGGACGTGGGCTGGGACACCGGTCCTCAGACGGCAGGACTCGGGCTGGGGGACCCGGCACTCAGAGGTCTCACTGCCCCACCCACCCAGTGGTGCGGGTCGCTGTGCGCGGCCTCGCTGAGTCCATCGCCACACATGCCTTCCTTCCCACGGGATGCTCCGGGTCCTCAGAACATGGTATGTGACCCAAGAGCACGAGGCAGAAGTGCAATGTCTCACACGATCACTTCTGCTGCTCCCTATCGACCCCTGGGGCCCCTCTAGTGTGATACAACTGAGGACGACCCAACGACATCAGTTCCGGGGACCAGGTGGGGGGGCAGGGAGAAGGAGGGGCGATCAGCGGGGCCGTGTGGGAGGCTGGCTGCCAGTGTGACATCAAGTGACAAGCCAAAGAGCGTCACCTTTGGTACGGTATTTTCAGAAACACTGAGTAAAATATAACATTGAGCGTGTCCATGAAGTCCGCACCAGGAAACATGCCGGGAAGAACCAGCCTCGTTTACTGGGCTCGGGAGCCCCGGGAACCTCAGAGACCGCCCCGCAGGATGGTTAAAACCGACAGGAGAACCGTCCCCGAGAGGCCCCAGCAGAGCCAAACCAGAGAACCTGCTCGTGGGCCCCCTTGGCAGACGTGGAGATCTTCCTCCTTCCCTGCATTTACAGAGATGGAAATGTGCGATTCTGTAACTTCTATCCACACCCATGAGCAGTCGAAGATAATTCCTTCAAATTGACTCCAGTTCAACGAAATATTCCTCCACCACATGGAACATTGTAGCTCAGGTGGATGGAGCCTGGAATAAACAAGAAGCCCGTGGGTTAAAAATATTTAGCATTCCATTGCTGGTTCACTTCTTGCCCTCCATAACCAGGAACAAAATTGCTTTTCTGTTGCATAAAGTATCTTTCAAATTCAATTGCTTATCTCCTCATTCATTCAAGAAAGAGAGACCTGAGATTTAGAGGAACCAGAGCCCATAATACAAATACAGTATATTAAACATACAGCAGACATCTCCTGAAAAATAACCAAAACACAGTCTATTGATTTTAACCTTCTCTATCAAGGTATTCTCCAGCGGGCTCGACTGGATGCTGGCTATGAGAAATTCCAATTATGTGGATTTCTATGTATAGGATAAGCATTTAGTTATCAACACACACCATAAAACATATTTTCATCTGTTATTAAGGGGCTATTACTGTGTGGAATTGAATGTATTTCTGCTGTGAACTCGGCTGCCAGGGAAGCGTGCGAGGCAGCCTTCGCAGCCCTGTTTCCGGGGTGCCGTCCCGTAGCAACCTTTGCGCAAATGAAATAAAAACTCGCGGAGAGATGTTTGATGTTCCTTCTTCTTCCCTCTCTCCCTTCCCACCTCCCCTTACATGCCATTATTCATAGCCTTGTTTTTAATGAACTGATTTGTTCTCTCATCATTGGGTTTTTTTTCCATGGTTGTCCCCAGCCCACACCTGCCGCTCACGGGGACCCTCCAAGTGTGGGGACAGGGGATGTCCAGGACTCCTTATCGTACTGATTCCAATTTTGATGAAACCGAGTTTGCAGCCTGGGCCACGGAGCCCAGTGAAATGTATTTCCAGAACGACATGGAAGCTGGTGATATGGGTGTTTGCTAGAATCTCCTACAGAACAGCACGGCTCGTCACAGCTCAGAGACCCACAGGACCGGGGCGGGACTCGGAGGCCGGGAGGGGAAGCTGGTTTCATCAGGGAGGTGACTACATAACCTGGACTCGGTACCTGTGCCCTTTCTGTGGGGACTGGGCAGCGGCGTCCGAGAACGTCCACGGGTTTCCGTGGGCACCGTTTGCCTGTGGTTGAGTCAGGAGCCAAGAAACAAGCTCAGGGCTTCAGCAGGTTTTCCTTTTCTTTACTGCAAAACTTTATAACTGTTGATTTATTTCAGATTATAAAAGGAGTAAGGAGAAAGGCAGGAAATAAAGTTGAAAACGAATAAAATAAGAGTCATACACCATCTCAGAACACCACTACTCTCATTTTATCTGTACAATTCTGTACCCTGTCCTGTTTGCTAATGTTAACTTGTTACTACTATTTCCTCGGCGTACAGCAGTCACTTACTATTTTAGCGATGAAATATTTCACCATAATTTCTTACCCATTTTGCTTTCATTTAATGTTTTATCTTTAAATACACCATCACACACTGCAATGCACAACGTCACACAGACATGCTTGTACAGACTCCTGGTGTTTTCTCAGGAGGAACTTCTAGGTTAGCACTCGGCATCAGCAAAGTATTTAGGCAAAGAACTCTCCCATCTGACCGTTCCCTCAACAAGAAATTGAAAAGAAGAAAACGAAAAAGCCACTCGAGCTCAAAAAGCCTGGATCCAAATTTTCAATAAAGTCCTTTGTATGTTTCCTTATGTTTTAAACCACTTCTTTTAGTCAAGAATAATGTGTACACAGTGAAATACTCTGGTTTCACATTTGATGAGTTTTGGCAAATGAATACACCCATATAATTATAACCATATATATATTATGGAATATATGGTGATATATATATGTATGTGTGTGTATATGTACATGTGTGTATATATATGTCCATCTAACCACACCCCTATCGATACGGAGGATATTTCCATCACCCTGCAAAGCTCCCAAGTGCCCCTCCTCTGCCAGCCTCGCGACCCCCAGGAAACTACGACTGTGATCTTTTCACTGCAGATTAGTTTTGCTTGTTCCAGATTTTCACACGACGACGTATTCTCACATGTCCTGTTCTCTCCTTCCGCATGATGTTTTGGAGGCTCGTCCGTGTTGCTGTGCATATCCGTGTTCAACCCCTTTTTATGGGCATGTTGCTCCTTTGTAGTCAATGCCACTCCCACCGCAGCCCCCTTCCCTGCCTCCCGCTTCGTCCTATGCAGGAGTCAGCAAGGATGCGGCCTTTCCTGCTTGGCTTCTTCGCCTGAGGTGCAGGTCCAGACGCATTTCTGCCTCGTCCTCTGCACGCGTGGGTTCTTGCCCCACCTCCCCCTTCCTTCCCTCCTGTCCACCTTTGCTGCCGGTGGGGTTTGGAGGTGCTGTGTGAGACAGGGCGCTTTTATAACGTTAT
Organism: Desmodus rotundus; assembly: GCF_022682495.2. Lineage (NCBI taxonomy): Eukaryota > Metazoa > Chordata > Mammalia > Chiroptera > Phyllostomidae > Desmodus > Desmodus rotundus. The sequence continues at coordinate 54,144,319 of NC_071398.1, read as the reverse complement.
CTTATATCCATTTCAGTCCCTGATTGCTACAGTCTCCGCTCCGAACCTCCACGGGAGAGGCCTCTGGGCCTGAATTCTTCCGTAGTTCCACATGGCTCTTATTTTTCTCACTGGAAAAAATGAAAACTCCTTATGGAAAGGGCTGGACACATTGGGGAACAAAATTAATGTTCCTTGAAAAACAGTAAATGGCGTACACCTGCTTATACTTCCCTTAACCGAGAGCAGGCCCCGGTCTGGGGTGCGGCAGCCCTGAGAGACCCTTTGACTCAGCGGTAGGAGGGAAGGACCCGGAAGCGCACCGGCTGCTGTCGCACGTCCTGCGCCGCAGTAGCTGGCGACAGAGTGGGTGCCGCCTGTCGCTCTTAGAGACCCCATTCCCCCCCTCTCACCGGGGCCCCCTGAGCCCCGAATTTCAGGCACTCTCTGTTCCCAGGGGGCAGGCTCAGTGCCTACTGATGCATCTTTGCTCCACTCTTGGCTACTGTCGTGCATGGAGTGGGGACAAAGGAAATGTGCGGGTCGTGAACAGACACACTTGTGCACACACACAAGTGAGACCCCCCGGTGAGCACGCAGGAGACCAAAGGGCCCCAAGTCAGCATGGGCTCCAGTTAGGAATTAATGAGGTCGCAAAGCCCGAGTAAAGGCCCGTCCTTACCATGCACCGGTGTGTCAGAAACACAAGTGGAAATGTGAGCGTTTAGCCACGGAGACATCGTGGGAAAGCACAGACCACAGCAGGGGAGCGAGAGTGACATGGGGCTCACGCCCCAGCCACGGCCGCCTTTCCCAGGTGTGTCAGGGTGCTCTTGGTGTGCTGCACGTCCCTCCCCTGGGCCACGTTCATCCGTCCCCCAGGCCTGGTGACATGCCTGCTTTTGTCTTGTCACATTTTACCTTCCCACCGACATTTATTGAAGACCTACTGTGTGCCAGCATTGTTTGAAGGGCAGGGCAGTGAAGGAGACAGAAAAGGCACCACCCCAAGTAGGTGCGGCTTTCATTCCTGGGGGACCACCTGGCCTCACGCTTCCTGCGTCAGCATCTGTGGGCCACACCCCCGAGGGCCAGAAATCAATCCTGTGACACCCACGACACCTAGACTGCACCTAAAAAGTGTGTACAGATCAAACCTATTGAGCAGTTAAGTGGGTAAACAATTGAGTGCCAAACTGGGAACCAAAGGGTCGCCAGTTCAATTCCCAGTCAGGGCACATGCCTGAGTTGCAGGCCAGGTCCCCAGTAGGGGGCACTCAAGAGGCAACCACACATTGATGTTTCTCTCTCTTTCTCCCTCCCTTCCCCTCTCTCTAAAAATAAATAAATAAATTCTTTAAAAGAAATAAATGGATAAACAAGCCACCATTCAGTGAGCAAACCAGCGCCTCATTTAACCCTCACAATCGCCCCAGGAGGAACACAGGCGGTGCCCTGTGTCCATCCATTTTGTTTCCCTGGTTCAGAGAGGTTAGTGAACTTGGCCAAGGCTACAGAGCTAACAAAGGAAGGACCCAGACTTTGATGAAGCTATTTAACCACAAAGCCCTGTTCTTCCTGACCACCCTGCTCTGCTTATCAAAGCAAAAGGATAATATGGGAGACTCGTCCTTAGGGCGAGCATCCAGCCCACCGGGATTAGCCGAAACCAGGTGGAAAGCTCCCATCTTTGGTTAAAGCATTTGGAAGTCTGAAAAAGGAGGAGACGCCCATTATGAACCAGTGACAAAAGACAAGTGTGACTGTTGCTTCTCTGACAACCAGCTGGCACCTCACCAGTCACTCACCATGACAGCCACCTCAACAGGTACATTTTCCTAAACCACTTTGGTCTCTCTAGTCCTAAGAATAAAACTGATAGAAAAAAAATTAAATAAATAACACGTACATTGTTTGCCCCCGAACCTAAAAAGGTTGGAGTTTTTCCACATGAACAATTCATTTTGACAATTGACCAGGTTATATTATTCTCTCATTGCACGTGCGTCCAACCCTATGTCCCCTGAAGCCCGCAGAAGATGCAGGTTCCCGGGGCGCACACCGCTCTTCCGTCCCACAACGCCCAGCAGACGCTGCGGACACCCTGAGCTCCTGTCGCAGGAGTGGAGACACATCTAGAAAACCGGGTTCAGGGCGGACTGCTTTCCCGGTCAGGTTTTGCCTCCCCGATTTTGTGCTGCGAATCCCCGGCATGGAGGACAGCGCCAGCTTCTGCCACCCGTCCGCATCACTCCAAAAGGGCCACGTGGACCCGTCGCAGACGAGGGAGAGGGGCGGAGTGCGTGTTAAAATTAGCTGTGCTCCATTTAGTGAATTTGTTAGGAAATGAAAGCGGCAGGCTGACGCCGTGCCTGGGAGAGCGGGGCGGGCGTGCACACTCGTGGGTGGGCGAGCGTCTCCATAGAGCCCCGCGCTGCACTGGAGGGGCTTCAGGACGCACCATGGAAACGGCGGTTACCATGGAAAGAAGGCACCATGGCGACGCGCGGAACAAATGCCTGTGCGAAGCCCTCTAACCACAAAACATCAGACTTCCTGGCATTTTAAAAACTGTGACAGGAGTCGGGCTCGGTCCCCTGGGGAGTCTCAGCCCTGTCGATGATCTCCCAAAACTATCCAGGAAGCGGGTGATGAACTTGGGGGCGCTGCGCACCTAGCGAGCAGGCCTGCCAAGCACTTAGGGAGAGAAATTGCCAGCCTCGTTTGTCTGCGCGCTGCCCTGCATGCTGTTAAGTATTTTCTGTTAAAACCCACGAAGTATTACAAATGAAGAGAAAACATGGGGAAAATTAAGTTAAAGGGAATGGTCTCTTGCGTTAGTGAGATCAGGACGGATGGGCTTCATCTAACGGATCTGTTCGGGGGCTGTCACGCCCGGCGTTCCCGCAGCCTCCCAAGCGCGCCACGCACCAGCACATTTGTTTATCATCACTCTTTGCTTCCTAAAGAACTGGCTTTTATTAAGAAGATCCATCACCCGCACAGGTTTAATAGCCTGCTTGGTACACACGGGGCAGAGGAAAAACAAAACAAAACAAGGAAAGGTCAAGAGTAGAGAGCCTGCTTTCCCAAAACCCTAAAAGCATCCAAGGGGCAATAAAATAAGCTTTCAATTGTGCGTGCACTCTACTGTCGTAGAGGTAGAAAACTCGCTACCCAGATTAGTCATTAAAACATTCTTAAATGGGGAAGTGAAGGCTTAAAAGCGCTCAGCGTCCCTGCCCTGCCCTGGGTTTTGTCTGGCTTATTTACTGAGCAGCCGCGTTGCCGAGACGACAGGTGGAGGGACATTGCGTGCCTCCTACGCAGCTACTGTCACTGGCTTCCCCCACCCAGCTGTGACACCAGGAGCCCCCCACCCCTCCAGGAGGTGGCGCCCGAGGGCCGCTGTCTGGGCCTGGGGCTCCCTGGCCTCCCCGAGCACGACGCAGGTGGCTGTAGGCGTGGGATGCGAGGGCGGGGCTGCAGCTTTGCCCTGAACCCACTCCCCCCACCGGCAACAGCCCTCTCCACCAGCTCCCGGCGTAGGAACGCAAGATCGATCACATTGTATCTAGTCTCCTGGGGGTAAAGCTATGCGTTGAAACTTTCGCTGGGAGCTTTTCTCAAAAGACACTTTCTCCCCAACCTCCTCTTTCTACTGCAGTGCAAGGCAGTTGTTTTTCTCACCAAAGTGCAGGAAAGCGATTGGGCCCGAGGGTTTTAGAAGCAGCACCAGTTCAGGGCAACTCTGTTGAACTTTGCTGAGAAATTCTTGTTTCTTCACTGTGAAAATTGTGACGGTTTTATCCTCTGTCTTGATAACCACTTAGCCTGAGAACCCTGTGCAACACGCGCGCTGCAGGATCTAAGGAGGAACCATCCTAATTAAAGTGCCGTGGTGTTAAACGGGAGGGTGCTGAACACGTCCCTTTCACACCTGCAATGTCAGGCTCATGCTGGAAATACAACGGAAATTTCGCAGAAGCGTGACGGCTAAGAGACAATAGGGCGCTGGCCCGCAAAGAGCCTCCCCGGTCCTGAGACTGAAGTAAGAGGAAAGGACCGGCAAGCCCCGAGTTCCCGTCAGCTGTCCCTGTGGCTGGCGGTGGCAGCCACGTCTCCCAGAGAACATATGGCCGGGTGTGTGGCAGCAGGCGGTGTTCACAGAGCCATGGCCTCAGGTGCCCTCCGCCCTCCTTCCTGGTTCCAGCTAATTAGGCAGCAGGTGGGAGGCCCTGTAGAATAATGTTAAGGCATAAGGACGCCCGAAGTTCCCGGGCCTGTTTGGAAGGTCAGGGGACAAGAGACCGATACTGAAATTTGAAGCAGGCAAGAAAGGTGGACATTTGGCACAGGTCTCTTCCTAAGAAACGAGCCCAGTGCAACAAGAACAAAACGAAGGACAAGAAAGCTCGTGAACAAACACCAAGCCGCACCGTGCAACGTGCCAGGCGTCTGGGGAACCGCAGGCTATGAAAACAGCCGAAGTCCATGAAGCACCCCCCACCCAGGGAGATTCCAGACCTCAGCTGCCGTGATGACCTCCCCAATAACCACTGTGCGGTGAGCAAGTCCAAGTGCAGAGCGGTCCACATCGAATTACCGGGGGGCCGTTCCACAACACTGAATGCTGAGGGGCTCTCGCTCCAATGCGTGGCCCACCACTGCGCTTCTTTCCTCTTCTCAATCCCACAGCAAAGCCCGCGGTGACTCATGTCACCAAGTAAATACATCGCATGATTTAAGGGTCTCGGCTTTTCAAAACTCGCTCTTTTGAATTTGCAAAACTTCTTGCCCGAGCCCCTGGGAAACAGACTGGGCTGTAGAGGGCTCCAGAGCGAGCGAGCGAGTGGCCGGGCTCACAGCTGAGCTCCAGTGATTCTTTTCCTCTGGGAGCGAACAAAGGCCCGCGGAAGGGGCGGCTGTGCACACGCCTGTGTGTGCTGTGGTGTGTGGACCGTCCCGCCCGTCACAGACCCCTCTTCCGGCTCTCGTGAACATCTGTGAATGCCTGTGTTGTAATCCTGTCGTGTAGTCCCTCTGTTTCTCCGCTTTGCTGGAGCTGGACTCCAATGACCTGGGCTAGGTCGCACGATGGCGACACAATGGCCTGAACCAACCCGCAGGTGCATCGTGTGGCCGCCACGGGATGTGTTCTCAGGGCTGGGACGAGACCTCAAGTGCCGGCAGGGGCAGCCTGGAGCACCAAGTGCAGGGGTGGGGAGGTGTGCCAGGGAGCACGGGTGACACCGCCTCGGAAACCCCAGAGCCGCGGGGACGGCCTCCCACGCACCCTCCCACTGCTATCGACACCCCGGCGCGCATCCACGCTGGGCAGCTCTGTCAGGGGCCCCGACTCCTGGTTCTGGTCAGAAAAGGAGGTCCCCAGATCAGGGGCCTTGGGCTGCCTGCCACCTGCCCCACGTTTTGGGGACAGAAGCAGCCAGCGAGGACACAGCTGTCACCATTCCCTGAAGAGGCATTGTGGCACGAGCCAGGGCCGATGTGACCGGCAGGTTTCCTCACGTGGCAGGCCCACAATTTTACGCGCGCCCGTGTGAACTGTTCAGGTTGAGAGCCATTGTGCGCCTGGGCAAACAATCTGACCCTGGTCCTGTGCTGGCCCGGCTGCTTCTCTGCTCTAACTGACCACATGTGCCCACAGCTCCCTGGGACTTGTCGCGGCGAGGGGCCCGAGGAAGCCGTGGGCAGAGCAGGTCTGAGGTCACACAGGCACCAGAGAGAGCAGAAGGCAGGGCTCACCTGCAGCAGGAACAGGGAAGCTCCGCTAGCTCCCCCGTGGGCTTGTGCACATTGCAGATTCCAATTGGAGTGGAAGTGCCAGGTCGCTCGGAGGGACGGTCGTCCTTGTCCTGTGTCTTAGCCAATTGGAAATTGGCTGCGCTAGCGCTCTCTTGAGAAGGTCTTCTTGCCAAGCTCCTAGGACACTTCCACAGACCGAGCGGATTGGCCAGCTGGCCGACATCACATGCAGCACACGAACTTCTCCCGGCGCGATCCAGGCTTCCCAGAGCTCGGCATTGTGAGCAAAGCGGAAAAGTCCCAGGGCGTCCGTCTTCCTGCTTGGGTTTGCCAGATGTCACCGCTGTGGCCCCACTAGAAGTGAAATGTAGCACGCGTCTGCTGTCAGGTAACGCTGATGAAGAGGCGTGCATTGGAGGAAAACCAAGCCCACAGAGGAAACCACTTCTAGCAGATGAACCAAAAATTCAAGTGCGCCCCTTCAAAGAACGTAACCTTTTGTTCAAGATCAGTTACAACATCAGTAACTCTATCCAAAGAAATGCATTTATTCCGGGAGCAGGAAAGGAAAGGTCAGGAACTGGCTTCCAAAATGTTAAAAGAGAAAGATACAGCTCTAAATTAGTAAGTGAATTCAACCGTCCAGAAAAACATTTTGTATTCATTAAGAGCCTTTTAGTGTGAGGGAAAAGTACTAAGTCCTTGGCTGAGGACCAGCTGGGAACCAGGTGGATACCCACTCCACTGAACCCTCCCAGAATTGCGGTGTGGGTTCCTGTGTAATTAAAAACGCCCTCGGAAACTGGTCCACAGCCTGCAATGGGGGTCATTCAATCAATTAGACAATGATTTTGCAAATATGATTGTAAATTAAATAAAGTATCAAAACCAAATCCAATCACAGCTGTTCAGAAGAGTTTGTCACTTAAAAGCTTCACTTATCACCAAATAATATGATTAAGCAATTTCCAAGTGACAGCTGACTGATGATTATAGCTTTGACATGAAAGGGCAGAAGGCTTCAACTCCCAGAAAAGTCACTCCCAGACCACAATTAGCCAAAGACAGTGTTCTTGCCTCATGCTGTCTGACTTTCTGTTCAGCCATAGGTCAGCAGTAGCTGCTTCTGCTGCCAAAGCGTGCCCCAGCTCACAGCAAACATGTGTGCCCCACACAGGTGTGAGGCTCAGGGCCCAGGGCCCTGACACATTGAGCCTGTGAAAATGTTTTCATCTATTTTAAAAGCATGAGAAAAAAATAAACTTTTAGGTCAGACAAGATGCCTTAACGTGAAATAGTAATACATTTATCCTGATACCACCATAGTCATAAAATATAATTTTTATTCTTACTCTTAATGGAGGAGGGGGCCCGCATGTGCTGGAGCACCAGGATGCAGGACCCCGCCCTGTGGCCTGGCCAAGGCCCTTCCCCCGGGCTCAGCTTGGACGTTGCAGCCTCCACACCTCAGCCACGCGAGCCCTATGCTTTAGAGGAGGGCCCCCCCCGCCCGGGGGCCCAGGGATGGAGCCCTGCACAGGCCCACAGCCCCTCAGCGCAGCTAGTGACTGACTCATGGGCATGCCCTCCGCCCACTCTGGACCCAGAGCTGAGGCAGCTACTTGGTAGGGCGGCCTGGAAAAACGGCCCCGCCTTCTTGCTCTGGCACGGCAGGCTCATGGGATTCGGGGTCACTGCTCTGGGCATTTTGCTGCCATGAGAACTATGTCGGCACACAGAAGTCACAGGTAAGAAAAGACCAGAACCACAGACCCAGAGCCCAGAGGAGACCATGCCTCGGGACCCTTGGGTGACACGCCAACGAATCCGCTTTCCTCATAGACCAGCCGAAGTTCAGTTTTTGTGACTTGCAACCAAAAGCATCTGAGCTAAGAAAACAAACAGAAGGTGTCTATGGACAGGGGCCCGCCTCGTGACCTCATGTGACAAGTCTCATTCCAGCTGTCCCACTCCAAATGTAACCGCTCTTTATTAACGATTCAACAGACAGGCCCTGGTGGGGTCGCTCAGTTGGTTAGAGCTTCGTCCCCATATGCCAAGGTTGCAGGTTCGATCCTGGGCGGGGCACACACAAGAATCAACCAATGAGTGCCTCAGTAAGTGGAACAACAAATCAATGCCTCTCTCTCTGCCTCTCTCTCTCCACCCCCCCCTCTAAAATTAATTTTTAACAAAAGGCTCAATGGACAGACAAAAATCAACATTTGTTGTGAGTCACAGAGAAACAACTTCTTAGGTCAATAAAAGAGATCCTTCTAGAAAACTAAAAGCAGCAGAACCCATGGGATCAGACATGAAAGGTGCAGCCGGGCAGGCAGGCTTCGGGACCAGCCAGAAGGTGCCGGAAAGGAGCCCACAGCCGCCCTCCCTCCGACGCAGCCCCACCCCCACCGTTTCTTGACTCCTCTCTAGGAAGACGTGGTGCATTCTCTGCAGTACAGGCTGTGGATTTCCTTGTCCTATTTTTTTTTTTTTGCTTTTACTCTTTGCATAGATTTGGTATTTTTATTTTTAATAAAAGTGGAGGTGCTTCTGAGCATTTCTGTTGCCACAGCAGGGCTTGAACTTCAGGTCAGCGGGAAGGAAGAGTGTGTGCCGTTTCCATGGGAACCGTTGCTGTGCAGTGTCAGGTAGGAGAGGCACGGCAAAGGAAGGGATGAAATCTCGGCATCATTTTAATAAGCACGTCCTACTTCCCGTTAGTTAACCGCGGTCTGCGGCCACGTGCTGTGTCTGTTAATAGCCACTCCTCACCAGCGTCTTCGAGCACGTCCAGCCTTTCTGAGCTGGTCTTGGTTGTGCTGCTAAGTAAATAAGGGTGACAAGAATGCCCTTCATTAGAGCAGTATAAATGCCTTGTTATCCTGAAAACTCATTAGACGGATAGAGACTTTAATTAGAAAATAATACTACAGGGACTCAATAACACGGGTTAACTTCAACCCACAAACAGGTGAGTTGGAACAGGGCTTGCACTGGGTTCTCCATGCTGCGGCTCACGTTGCATTTTGGGTGATTCGTGGTAGAAAACATAGACTCTTAAATGCTCTTTACCAAAACTCCAGCCCCTGCTGATGTTCTCAAGTTTATGTTCCAAACATATCGTGTCTGTGGAAGCAAGGAAGTGCCCCGCCAAGCCCCCCAGGGTCCCAGGTGGCAAGGAGGCCACTTAATGACATAAATGTCTGTCCACACTTGTGCCTTCCCGCGCTCTACTGTCCCCAGCAGAGGGGCCCGTTCCCTACTGTCCCCTCCAGGTCTCGCCCGCACATACCTGTCAGTAACCCAGAGGGAAGGATATGAGAAGGGAAGCAAGAAGAGAGGGAGGGAGAGAAGGAAGGAGACAGGAAGAAAAGGAAGGGGGATGAGGCGGGAGGCGGGACAGAGCCCTAAGTCAAGTTGACGGAACAGATGTGGGGTCTCCCCCTCCACCCGTGAGGGGCGCTGCCCATGTGTGGCTCACAGGCGTGCCTGGTTCTACTGCACTTCGGTGCACTTGGCTCACACTGCTTTATTTTACACATTGAAGGTTCACAGCATCCCTGTGTCCAGCAAGTCGACCAGCACCATTTTTTCAACAGGCTCAGATGATGGTTAGCATTTTTTTTTAGCAATAAACTGTTTTTTAATTAAAGTGTGTACACAGATTTTAAGACTCAGCGCTATTACACATTTAACAGACCCCAGTATAATGTAAACATGATTTTGAGAGGCCCTGGTGTCCGGGATGAAACCCACAGCATCTCCGTGGTCTGTCTGTACGAGACCTTTTATCTGTCTCCCAAACCAGGCGAAGGGAAATTGGGCCAGACCCCGAGTAAACTGCACGCAGACTCCAGAGGTGGCATCAAAATACCCGAGCGACGGAGACTCGCGAACAGACGAAATCCCCAGTGACACCCTGAGATCTTGTGAGAAGGTCTCATGGTCTTTCCAGCAGTGAGCCTGTTCCTCCCGCAGCTATCCGCCTCCGCCTGACGTGTTCACCTCCAGTGGTAAGTACCCTTCCAGGTTTTCGCTTTAGTGTGTCTTGAATCCTGACCGCAGCAATGCCCATCCATTCAGACAGCGAGAAAATGGTCCTCGGGCCTTCCCTGGTGTCTGACCGTGTGGACACACGAGTGGCCCTCAGACGGGTTTCCCTGGCTCCTCCCACGAAGCAGAGGATGGACCGAAGGTCGTGGTCGCCGCCCTCGAGTGGAGAAAGAAAAGACAGTATCAGAGCCAGCTGGCGGACCGTAATGGCATGCTTGCTAAATGCCCAGAATCCCTAGCTTTAGGGAACAGTCAGCACAGCAGCTCAGCGACCAGTCACACCCGGTTTGGGGTCCTCACTGTGCCGCACACGAGCTCCGTGAACTCAGGAGCAGGAGCAGTGAGCTCGCTCATCTGAACAGACCGCGGGCGACAACCAGGCGGTGGCTTGAGGGCTCATTCCACCCCAAAGCGGAGGGGCTTATTCCTCAGCGACTTCTCCAAAGATGCCTTCTTCCTCCGGTTCTTGAAATGCAGCTGTCACCCAGCCCCAGGCCTTCTTCCCGTGTTCTCTGGGTAGATGGCGATTACAATGCACTTTGCTTGGGTCACCCACCGCCCCTTCAAATTTCTTCTCTCGTTAGTTCTTCCCCGGCCACCAGATGACTATTCCAGTTACTTCCTCATCACCCTTAGCTACTGCAAAGCCCGCTGAACAGGAAAAACTCAGCCATATCTGTAGCTGAAATAGGAAGTGCTGTCCGCTACTCAGTGCTCCAAACTTAACACACAGCCCGCTGGCCGGCCCCTCCTACTCTGGCCCTGGTATGTGGCGTGGGGGGAGGGTGGTGGGTCAGCGCATGAGCCAGCAGCCTTGGCTCCTCCCGAGGGCGCGGCTCAGCTCCTGCCTTCTGCTACACAGGAGTGACCAGTGCAATTTCCCAGCGCCCAGGAAGGAGAAGGCTGTCCTCGGACACACCAGCCTCTCCCAGCTCTCCCTCCCGGCCCACCATCTCTGTCGCTGTAGAAATGGCCTCACTTTTAACAGAAATATGACCCGCCCACCATACTGTGATTTCACAGCGGCACTAAAGCACATTTTACACATGCATTTCCTTCCAAAGCTGCTTTCATGGAAGGAAGCCTTTCGGAGTCTTTATTCTCCTTCTCCGCAGAAGCAGCCCTGCCCCCGCGCCGGCGGGAGGGCTGAGAGAGTTGGGCAGCTGCCAGGGATGCCAGGCTGCCTCCAGTCTTCACCGCTGTGCAGGTTGTAAAGGCACCTGTATGAGCAGGCGCATGTCTGCAGCGGGAACTCAGCAATGGGCCTTTTTTGCAACTTTCGAATGGTTAGCAGGTACTCCCGCGCCATTTCTCACGCAGCCGCACATGCCCACAGCCGCGGAAGTCTCCTCCCAACCGACGCTGATCTGTGCGGTTCAGATTCCTTCCCTCCCCGCTCTCTGCTGCCTGGAACATAAGAGGTCAACACCGTTCTGCTTACCTTTTCTTTTCCCCAAATCAATCTTACATATGTATCTACATGCACAGCCTGAAGCACCATCAGAATTATAGCTCTCACTGCCAGTTTCTGGTTTTCAAATGTCTCGGGGCAGAAGGGCAAGCTGACCCAATCAGGGGATCCTCAGAATGGATTTTCAGAAGGGCAAGGCCCCGAGAAGGCCGGGCTGACATTCCAACCCCGAGAAATATTTCTGTCTGTGATTAATGGACTTGACATCCATTCCCTCGCTGCTTTAGCTGAACACATGGTCAGGATTTATGGTTAAATACCACTGAGCTCATAGGAAACTAAACTCATAGGACAGTGAAAATATTGCTCCAGGGGCCAGAGTTTCTCCAAAGAGTTTGGATCATCGTGAGAGGAAAAAACGGTCCATGGTCTTGGTCCTCTGGATACCATAGAGTCGCCAACGCGAGAGACACATTTGTCTGTGGAAAACGGACGGACTGCGTGAGCTGGTGCCATGGTAGCCCCATAGTTCCGTGGTGTGGTTTCAGATGAATGTTAAAAGGGAGCAGAACAAAGAGGGGTTGCGGTGGAGGAAGAGGAGGTCCCTCCAGGTTCATGAGTGGCTGCCTTTCCCGTTTGCTCAGCTTCTACATCCCAGGCAGTGGTCAGAAATGACAAGAAATGTGAAGTCTGCTGTCCTCTCCCTTCCTTGCGCTGACTTAAGTGATCCAGAATTCTGCTGGTGTGGACAGGAGGCCTCCCTAGTCCAACTCCCACAGTTAGGGTGTGATGCCAGGCCCCGAGAGGTCCCTTCCTCCCTTCCGACTGTCCACCCGGCCTCTGGTGCCCTCCAAGGGCACCTGCTTTCCGTGTCTCTGAAGAAGTCGCACAGTGCAGCAGAGAAGCCGTCGTGGTTAAACGTCTGCGTGTGACACCCTGCTCCGTGCGGCCCTGGGCACGCTGTCACCTCAGCGCAGACTCCCCACCTGTACAGCAGAGGCCATTGTAACATTTTCTTCAAAGGCTGGTTGAAAACATTAAAAGGGACATGCGCAAAGGGCTTAGGACCTCACAACAAATAACACCTCGACAAACACTAGCAGTCACTGTCATCAGGCAGCTGAAATAGTTAACCGCTTCTGAAAAGTGTGACTAACAGACGCCTGTCTACAATCCACAGGAGACGCAAATAGGATTCACCCTCTCGGTGCCTTAACGGAAGCCACAGCGGCTGTGTGATGGGAGTGGAGAAATGCACTCACAGTGGGTTTAGAACAAGGGCCATCGTCCTGTCCTCAGCGAGAGGAAGTGGCAGTCTCTGCGTTTTTGCCCGTTTGCTGTACTTGGTAGGTGGGGTTAACGGTGACGGCAAGGAAGGACCGTGGACCAGGGCGGGGAGCTGCAGGAAACCGCTCTGCTGGGGTGGGGCAGGGGGTGGAGGGGAGCAGCCGACAGGTGCAAGCCCTCGCTCAAACACTGTGCACATTGTCATTGGCTTGTGAATTTTCACTGCTTGCGAGACTGTCACGTCCCACCCAGGGCACACGGGTGACCCGTTTCAGAGGGAGGGAGATGTGGAAGCACAGTGTGGCTTCCTGCCTGTTCACCACCCTGGCCTGGGACTGGGCTCCTGCGGTGCCGAGGGGAGCCCGCCTGCATCTGAGCTTCCCTCTGCCGTCCTGCCCTGGGGTCCCGGAGGGGCACCGCCAGCCGCTGTAATGGAGGCCTGAGCAGGAGGAAATTAAGTCAATTCCATCTCCTCACACAGCGGCGGCACCATTTCACCAGGGATGCTGTTGGAACAGTTAACTCGGTGCAAACGCGGCCTGCTCTTTGATTGGAAAGCGTTTCAAACCTTAATTACTGTGTTCCCAAGTCGGTGACAGACCGTCCCTTTCCTACAGGCGTCTTGCCAGGATAAAGCAGGCTTTTTTTTTCCTTTCGAGAAGACTGCACTTAATTAGAGCTGGGGTAATTAACTCCTTGTGGGTGTGATCTTGTTTCACCATTAAACTTTGATTCTGGCTGGAATCATCCACTTCTGTTGTCTTCGTAGAAGTTTTTAAAAATAAAAACAACTTGAAGTAAAATTTACTACCTGTATCAGAGGTAAACTTTAAGATTTTTTTTTAAGTGCAATAAACAAATTGTAAAAATTTTGAAAAGCGAAATGGGAGCCTTCCCGAGCAGCAGAAGGGGCTAAGCAGGGCATGGGCTCTCCCGGACAGCCCCACGCCGCAGGCAGTTCGTCCACCCTCCGGGCATTGTCTCTGCACCTGGACAGTGAGGCCAGCCCCATCTGGCTCCCGGGGCTGCCGTGGCCACACCTGGCACGCATCAGTCACTCAGTAGTCACCAGCCAAGTTGCCCCACCTTCCCCTCATGGCTCACACAGTGAGGCTCTCTGCATTTTCATTCTCCGCCTCCATCGTGGTGCCCAGAGGAGCGGTGGCCAGTTGGGGAGCCCTCACAGTGGCAGCACCCACAGCCGTCTGCTCCTCGGAGGTGTCCTCATGGGTGACACTGTCAGTTCGCAGATCTGAGCAGAAGAGATGACAGGCGGGCTCAGAGCAGGGAGGACCGGGGGCTGAGAGGTGATGCTGTTCGGTGCCAGGTGCCAGGAGCTACGAGAGGAAGGACTCGCTCTCCGTTAGTGATGCCCAAGCCAAAGCTGATCACATTAGGCTCAACATGACAGGGAATAATTCAGTCAGCAGCGGCATTAAAGATAAAACATGAAGTGTCTTCCTGAGAAAAACTTACTGAGCTAAGGATGGCTCTGTTGCTGTCATTCTTTCTTTTTTTTTTTTTTTAGAAAAATGACTTAATAGATTGTGTAAAAGTGATGCATGCTCGTTATAGGAAAAGAAAAAGTTAAACAATAAGGAAAAGAACAATGAAAAAGTAAAAAAATCCTCAAAAACCTACCATTCCCACCCAAAAGCTATGGCTAGCCACCACTTCGGGCATCTCTTGCCTTATATAGATAGTGGAAGTTCTTATTATATTTAAATTACCTGAAGAAGGAGTAATCAAAGCCAGAGACAAGGACATCACAAAAAAGGGAAATGTTGTGAATCTCTCTGAAGCATGTAACTGTGAAATGCTGGGCAAACCCAACAAAGCACTCATGTCCACCATGTTTCAAGAACCTTTACCGCCCTGGCTGGTGCAGCTCAGTGGATTGAGCGCAGGACTGCAAACCAAAGGGTCACTGGTTCAATTCCCAGTCAGGGCACAGGCCTGGGTTGTGGGCGAGGTCCCCAGTAGGGGGCGCATGAGAGGCAACCACACATTGATGTTTCTCTCCCTCTTTCTCCTTCCCGTCCCCTCTCTCTAAAAATAAATAAAATATTTTTTAAAAATATTTTTTTTAAAAAAGAACCTCTATAAAGCAAAGAGACGGACACAGGAAATCTATGGGCAGAAAAAGTGGAAGACATGTGATTAATTTCCTACTGCTGTTTTAACAAATCACCACAGAATCAGTGGGTTACAAACAGCACAAAACGATCCTACAGTTCTGGCATTCAGGCCTTGAAAATGGTGTCACTGTGTAAAATCCACCCCTTCTGGACACTCAAGGGCAGAACCAACCCGTTTCCTGGCGTTTTCCAGCTTCCAAGGCAGCCAGCACACCCGGCTCCTGGCCCCTCGTCTTCACGGTTGGCGCCACCGAGGCGGGTCCTTTTGCCACTACATCCCTGGTCCTCTCTGCTGCCCTTCGTCCCCTCACTCGGACTGCCAAGATTACGTGGACTCACTGGTGGAATCCGGGATGACTCCCCTACTGTGAGGTCAGCTGACTCCCTGCGACCTTCCCCGTTGCCAGGTGACCTAACTTAGTCACAGGTTCCGGGACCTTTGTGGGAGACATTTTTCTACCTTCTACAGAACACATCACAACAGAGCCCACACACGTAGCCAAGAAAAATGTGAAGAGGTTCAGCCTGACTAGTCATTCGTTTGGACAGCGTAACTGAGAGTCATGAAGACCTACCGCTGCACCACCCCAGAACAGCTCCTGTTAAAAAGTCTGGTGAGGGTGTAGGCTCACAGTAACTGTGATTGCTGGTGAGATTGATGCTCTCACGCCCAGCAACTTCTTCCCTAAGTCCGCACACATGAGAAATATATCCGTATCTATAAACATATATACATATATATGTACACAAATATAAACGTATACACAAGTATACATAGCAAATGACACACGTGTACACAAATATTCGAAGCAGCACCCATTTTAGCAGCCACAGATGGAAACCACAGACGGAAACCACAGAGAGGCCTCCACGAAGCGGGATGGACGAGAGATGAACTGTGGTATGTTCAAACAAGGGACTTTCACACAGCAGGACAGAGGAGCACACTTCCCCGGCACATGCCAGGGTCTCGCACACGTGACGGTGAGAAACGAACCAGCCCCTGCAGGCACGTTTTTCGGGGTTCTACTGCCACCTCTGTCTGGTTCAAAAGCAGGTGAGACTGACCTCCGTTAACAGAAAGCAGAATCACGGTACACGTAACAGACCAGCTTTGGGGGCACTCACGACCACCTCGTTTGTAAAAGCACACTTAACATTTGTGCAACTTTCTGTGATACAGTTTGATTCAAGTTGCAGTAACACTGTTGAAATAGACTGTGTGCTGTGTGTCAGAAGCGTGGGTCCTGGTGCGGCTCTGGCAGATACGTGCAGACAGACTGCAGCCCAGGCCGCCCCAGCCGCACCGCCCGGCAGACAGGCGCCTCCTGTCAGAGGAGCCAAATACCAAAAGGCAAGAGGTCACAACGCATTAACGTGGACCTTTCTGGAATCAAATGAAAATGTTACAGACCCCAGGGGCTCTTCGTCTGTCTGGACTTTCCCAGTGACCTAAAAGTAGCCATTTGAGATTAGTGAAATAACATTCTACACAACGTTTGGAAAGGAGAGGTTGTGCCTTTTTATGAGACGTTGGCATTTCCGCTGTCTCGGATGGTGATTCTCCCACGGAGCCATTTCGTTCCTTATAAACAGTGCACTCCCCAAGAGCCCGGCCCCGATCTGCAGACGGAGAGGGGCTGGGCAGCGTGCACCCCTGGAGGGGGTGGGGCTGGGGGACATTCCACACAGTAGCACCAGGCCAGTCCCCTCCACAGGACCGAACCTATTTGCTGTGTTGGCTTTGGTGCTGGTCTGTTTTCAAAGCATCCTACATGGGCGTGGAAGACAGTCCTAGTAACTAATATTTCTCTTTACTTGGTGCTTTATGTTTGCAAAGAACTCTCCCACCACAGGCTTTACCAGGGCGTTTGGAATGAGGTTCCCCTTGGTTCCAATCCCAGCCGCCGTCCACATGACCTAATTCTGGGCAGGTTCCATACCAAGCTTCAGTTGCCGCGTGTCCCCCTGGGGGCGGTGAGAAGCACCTGGAAAGGTTCTCGTGAGGACTGGCAGGCAAGCTGAGTCCCTGGCACATAGGATCACAGAAATGACGACGTCAAGTTCGCAGTGTGCCGTAGGCACCTGATAAAGCGTAGGGCTTGCTGTGCGTGTCTTGTCTGACTTTCATAAAAATCTAGGAGGGCGAGAAAGAGGGACCAGACCGATGGTTGTCAGAGGGGCAGGGCGGGCGCCGGTGAGGCCGTGAAGGGGATCGCAGCCCGTGACATCGTGGCAGATGGCTGCTGGGCTTCTGGGGCTGTCTCGTGGTAAGGTGTGTAAATGGCACACCTGGAACTAACACAAGACAATATACCGACTGCAGGTAAAAACCTACGAGGGCAAGAATGGTGGGTGTTCACCCTCCCTGCCTCACAGCGGGCATTCGGCCCACGTTTGTCCCAAGTGGGCAGACAGGGGGACGTGCAGCTGGACCCACCGCCCTGGGGGAGAGGGAGGAAGGCCAGGCTGAGGTTCACCTGCGGGTTCACCTGGGGTCCCACCACTGCCAGTAGGAAAGGCGGGGCTGCAAACCCGTTTCCCATCCTCCAAGCCCACGGCTCCCTCCTCTGCTCCAGCCGTGCTCACCACCACATTTACTTGCCTCGCTATGGAGGGCGGCCTTCATCTTCATCTGCTGTGTGCGGTGTGTTCTCAGCAAAGCGGCGTCCGACTCGGCTCGGGAAGAAATCCAGTAAACAAGCTGCATCTGACGTGGACAGCATGCGGGTATTTTAAATACACCTAAACGATGAGGAAATGAGGGGGCGCTGAATTTATGTAGCATGTGTGTTCAATGCAAAATAAAAACACCGCCGCAGAAAGTGGTGTGTGAGTAAGTCCGCCCCACGCCTTCTTCTGGAAGCTGTTGCCCTAGGGGATTGAGCAGACGGTCACAGTCCATTCTGACGAGACAAGTGACGGTCCAGCGTGCATCATCCTGGCTTCACGTCGTCCCGGCTTCTCGTGGTCCCAGTTTTACGGTGAGAGGCCAGCGAATCTCCCAGAGCTCAGATGCCTGAAGATCTACGTGTGTATCTTCGGAAGTCAGTTCCTCGGATTCTTGTACAAACTTGCTGTTCGTCTGCAAGCTACGGGTTGAAGTCCACACTCACAGGAACAACAGCTAAAGCATGGGGGGCGGGGGGCGGGTCACAGGTCCCCGCTGCTACAGTTCCAGAGAAGCTGGACCCTCCCAGAGTCCCTCTCTGTGTGGCTCCGACTCCCACCAGACAGCCCAGCCCCTGGATTGGCGTCCTGTCCTCGTCACCCCCCAAGGGGCTGCACTGCCCCCCCATGTGGCTTTTGAACCCTGCCTGCCATCACCTGGGGAAGCCCCTTCCGATATTCAGTTCCCCTTGTTGAAACGCTTCGACTGGACCCTGGTGGACACAGCGAGGAACATCCCAAGTGCTCAACCCCAAAGTCTGTCAGAGTAAAGGATACTTTAAAGACCTCAACTCCTTGATGCAAAGTAACAACTATAAATCACTGACAATGAACTTATCTTTTACGCTTTTCCAACCCCCAGTATCCCATTTCCGTACATGTATCCGTCCGTTCAAAATGTTTCAGGATGTGGGGCTCTCGGTGTCGAACATGGGTCGGTCTCAGGCAAAACCCAACGGCTGCTAAGCCTGTCGAGGCCACGCCGTGACTTAGCGGCACACCTCCCACGTGATGGCAGGGCTGTGGGGGAGGGCCAATCAGGTGCCTCAGAAATAAACGGGCCATCACATAAGGGCACGGGGAGAGGAACGTAATACCAGGCCAGCCTCTCCCACACACAGAGGAGAGGGGCAGGTCGTGGGCCCGGCCAGCCCGTGGGCTCCCACACGGAGCGGCGCAGCTTATTGCAAAGCCACACCGCCTCCTCTACAAGGAAAACACGATAACCAGCTACTGAACCATTAAGCAGATGCATCATTCTGGGGTGCAGCTTTGTGTCCAGAGGACCCCGGAAAGGCAGATTAAATAACTGTCAGGGAGAATATTTACACAGTCATTCCATCAGCGAGATGTCCACGGCGGGCCTGCCGCTCAGAGGCACGGAGCCCTCGGAGACACCATGCTCCCCACTCTTTCCCGCCAGGCACCTTGTTGAAATCGGCTGCCGTGTTCATAATATCCCCGTCCTAGTTTGGGGCTATGCTAACCTCGCTGGACTGGTTCTCCAGGGCTCGGCCACAGAAAACATTCCATAACGCAGTCACCTCGTCTGCTGTCACTCCCTGAAGAGGAAGCTGCAGTGGGCGAATTTTCCATGAGCTCAGCTTGCGTGTGCCCTGGGAGCTCGTTTCTGTCCACCGGCAGAGCTGAGGCAGCGGGCAGCAGAGACACGGAAGACAAATGGAAGAGGAAGGCCCCACAGCGGGGAGAGCATCGTCTCAGCCATCACCCACCCCGTTGGCATCAAATCAGCACTGACACCACCTCCCCGCTGGGGTCGTTATCGGGGCCTCAGCTCTGAAGCCTTTAGGGCTGGGCCCTGCACCTGGAGTAGCGACTGTACTCCCAGCTCAGGCCAGGAAACAAACCTGTCCTCGGTTACCTGCCGGCACCCCCTCCCCAGCCCCACTCACACGCCATGGGTCTGGCTGAAGCCTAGCTAGGGGAGGTGATGGGTTCCGTGACAGACAGAGGGCTCCCGTGGAGGGAGAGGACTGTGAGAGTCTGGTCAGGCCTGTCTGCCCTAGGAAATCTCTGCTTCCATCAGCGGGACATGCTGGCTCATCTGTCTGGCTCGGGGTCAGGCCATCTGTCTCCCGCCCTTGTCAGGGACAGCCCTCGGGGGCTGGGCACCGGGTCAGGTAGGAGTCAAACTGGCTGTGGGCAGGGTTAGCCTGGAGGGTCGGAGACTCCGTGGAACCCAGGCGATGTCCTGTGTGCCGGGCAGCCATCGGCATTCCTTCAGAGTGTGAATAAACATAACCTTGACCTGGGCCGCCCAGCTCAGACGGCCCTGACCCCCACCCCTACCCCGCCTGGCTGTGCCGGAGGAGTATCTGAACGTCATCCTGGCCGAAACGGAGCGCCTGTCAGGAACACGAAAACGGTTTTGAAACCCGCATGTCTGTGGGAAAGCATAAAATATTCATACTGCAGATTAAAATATTTTATTGAATTAATATTGATTTACGATTAATTTTTAAACAGATTCATATTTCATAAGGCGCTCACGGCGGACCCGCTGATGGGGCCTCGGTGCGTGAGACCCATCACACAAATCGTTGGGGACACCCCCCAAGAGAGGAACAAGACGCTCTGCAAGTCCAGCTCTAGGCTCAAATAGCGTCTGCACGGGGAATGCAGGGAAGGACCTCATCGCCCCACTTGCCGGGAGGCAGCTTCTCCTCTGCACTGCAGGCCGAGGGCCAGCCCGGTCCATCATTTTCAGACAGATCTCCGTCTGGGCTCACGCTGGAAAACCTCACTGCTGTGACTCCTCCCCCAAGACTGCAATTAATTCTCCCCTCCCGAGAGGAAACTGTAATAATAACAACTCCGGAGAAGCAGAGCCTCGTGAAGGATTCCTCTCCCCAGGACTGTGCAGAACCCAGAGCTCAGAAAAGCCCCGACGGCAGGAAGCAAAGGACATCGATTGTCGCCCCCAGTTAGCACCGTCAGACACAAAGCAGTGAGGGGCTCTGAGTGCCTTCCAGCATGTTCTATGTCCGTCTGAGTCCAGAGAGTCCCCCCGGCCCTGGCCAGCACTCCTACAACGCTGTCCGCAGTCACACCCGTGTTTCTGTCTGAACACGCCCATCGCCATCTCTTCAGCAAGCCCCTTCCCTGGCTCCCTGTTCTCAGGCAGAACCTCCTTTACACTGTACTTCTCCGATGAGCCCAGTGCTCTGAGTCTCCTCTGTTTTAAAGCCCCTTCTTGGGAAAGCTCAGCAATGCCAAGGACAGAGGAGAAACCGGGATGAGAAAACACAGGTTCAAGGCCGTAGAACTTGTTCAAGCCACATCTCTGCTGCACAGAGGGTAGCAAGTGTCTCCATGTTTCTTGAAAACGGGGCCCACAAAGAAGTTAAACAAGACCCTCTGGGCAAAGTCATAAAAAAAGGGCTCTTTTGCTAAAGAGCTTTGGAACTGAGAAAGTTGTAATTGGTGGCTCTTTCTTCTGAGACCCCCAAAGGGCCTGGCAGGCACGGTCTGCACTCGAGGGTTTCAGTAAGGGCCTGTTGAATCCCATTTGGAGTTGGCAAAGTATCGACTCTACAATTTTATTTTTTCTATTTTGCTTTTTAGGTGTTTACACATTTCAATTTCCTTAACCCAGAAATTAGAGCTCTTGATTTCCCAAATTCCCTTCTTCAATCAAAGCCAAGGAATACTCTGATCAATGAAGTCCATTCGAATTCACATCAGAAACAACGCTTGCCTTAGAAATGAAAAGTAAGAAGCCACCCTGACCGCTGGCCGGGACCTGGAGCCACAGGAACCCCGCCCACTGCCGGACGCAACGCACGATGGCGCGGCCGCTCGGGAAGACCATTTGGCATCTTCTTAGCAAAACAAATATATTTTAACCATAGATCCGGCAGTCACGCTCTGTGGTATTTACCCAAAGGGCCGAACATTTCTGCTCACACAAAAGCCTACAGCAGCTGTATTCATAGTTACCAAACCCTGGATGCAGCCAAGATGCCCCCCAGGAGGTGGATGAATAAATAAACAGGGGTGCATCCAGACAGTGGAGTATTATTTAGCGCTAAAAAAGAAATGAGCAATCAAGCCAAGAAAAGACCTGGAGGAACCGTAATGCCCATTACCAAGGGGAAGGGGCCAGGGCGACACAGTGTGTAATCACGGCCCAGAGGCGCAATGGGAAAGGTGCAGGTGTGGACGCAGCAATGGGTCAGCGGTTCCAGGGGTGGGGAGGGGTGAGCAGGTGGAGCACACGGCATTTTTAGGGCCACGAAAGTACTCCGTGTGATGCTGTGACGATGGACATAGCAAAGTCAGAGGATGTGCAACCACAAGAGCGAGCCCTCGGGCAGAGAACGGGATTGAGGGACCAGGATGCATCAGCGGAGGGTCACCCTAAACATAAAGGTCATCCTGCCGAGTGACGTTGGCACTGGGAAGAACACCCGTGGGTGGGGCAGAGAGTATATAGGGAATCTCTCTTCCTGCCTCCGGACTTTGCTGTAAACCTAAAAGTGCTCTGAAAAATAAAGTCTTTTAAAAAATAAATAAAAAGGAAGCCAGCACTGGCCTGAACTAACGTATCTGGCCTTGTTTCCAGCGGCCCTAATCTAGCACTGCTCACGGGTTGCAAGCAACCACTGTCAGGCTGCGCGAATCCCTGGTCGTAGCAGCAGAGGGGAGAACGGGTTCTCAGACTCCTGGCCCACAGCGTTTCGGCCCCCTCCCGCCCCTCCCACACCGCACTTGTTCCTGCCCGCAGCTCTTCCTCCGGCTCTCCCGGCTTCCAGCCTTCCTTCCCCTGCTCCTGGACAAGCACGTGGCCTGCTCGCTCGCTGGCCCTTCACCTTGGGGCTCCCGGGCACGATCTCCCACAGCCCTCTGGTCGTCCTGTTTAAAAGCTCCCGCCCCGACTTTATTGGTCTTTCCTTCGCACACAGCTAACGTGCGATATGTTTTCCTTTTTACCCCACCGTACGTCTCCCACGCTGGACGGCGAACTCCGCGAGGACAGGAATGTTTTCGTATGACCGCACCTTCAGCCTTTAGATGCTGCCCAGCATCGAAGATCCATACGTACCCATTGGGTGAGTAAGAGCGAACATGGAGTCGTGTTCAGCACACGACGCGGAGAATGTCGGGCTGATACGATACGGGGGCCTTCGCACCATCTCTCGCTCTTCCTAAGCCCAGGCAACCTTTCCCTGGTTCCTGAATACACGCTACTTTAGAATTTGACCCCAAAATGCCAGACTGCCCTGGGAGAAAACAGACTACACTGATAAACCACGAATGCCCCGGGAAATTTCAAAGCCTCTGTTCCCGGCGTTGTTCGTAATACATTATACTTTGACATTTATAAAAATGAAAAACAAATAGAAATTAATCTCATCTTTAAAATACGAATCCTGTGAAAGTTATTGGGCTATATGTATCACACACTTGGAAAGTTCACATAATATTTAGGTTTAAAATCCGTGACTTTTTCCCAGTGCAGACCTTTCCCGTCGATGGGCAGGTATGTGTGACGGTCGTTAATATTTCTACAACCGATACATTGGCTAATCCATTCACACTCTTTTTATTCTTTGACTGAAACATTCTATAGAAAACACTCTACAGAAATGTTTTAATTTTTAACCTCCTTTCACAGGCTACTTTCTGAAAGTAGACGATATACTCCAGGAGACAAAAGCAAGCTATGAGAAATTGAGAGGTATTTAGGTAATGCAAATATTAAAACTATAATTCCAGCAAACATGGCAGCCAGGCCAAAAGTTCTACCTGCGTGCCCACTGGCTACAGGCCCGTGAATGGGCCTTTGTGGACAGAGCTCCCAAGAAGAGGTTGAGATAAAATTGCCACAAGGAAGTACATTCATGTGCCCCACCTGGAGTAGATTCTTGGGGGGGTGGGGAGGAAGACAGGGACAATTTAAAATTTCAGGTTTAGGGGACTTGGGAGAGAATCTAGATGCAGACATAGAAAGCAGTGACCACAGCTGACTTACCCCGAGCCACCCGAGGCATGAACTTGCCCTTGAATCTCCACTGCAGCGGTTTTCAGGGTCACAGCCAATCAGGCTCCGTGGCTCACAGCGAGGCACAGGTGATTCCGATCAGGTTAGAAGGAAACTATGCTCGTCGAAGAAAGTACAGTGTACATCGAAGCAGAGGCAACAATATCGTCCCCTGTTAACCCCACGCAGTTATGCTACATTGTTTTAGAACAAACCAGAGACGCTACAGCTAAACAGAAGATAAGGCAAATGTCTTTTATAAGCTTTGTGCACCTAACGCTTGCATTTTCCTTGGGCCGTTGAGTTCTTTGTCTCCCTCCAGTTTGAAGGTCTTGCTTTACCTGTGGCTAGTTAGCATGTATTTTATTCATTCCATCGTTTTTGTCTGTCCATCCCCCCAACATGGGCCCAAAAGGTTCAGGGGTTTTGTTGATGTTTTTGTTGTACTCAGTTATGTATCCTCAGCACAGAAAGGGGTGCCTGCTGCACCCCGGGCCCCCCGGGTAACCCCCATGGGACGAGCGGGCGGCGGGGGAGGCCAGCGGTGTGGCCCCCTGCTCTGGGGGTGACACGCCATGAAGGACGAAGTCAGAGTCTTCACGCATCTGCATACAGACTGAGCATCCTCAGGTTTTTCTTAAATGCCTGATGTGGACCAAGTCTTCTTTCCAGATTGAAAAAAAAAATGACAGAGGTTGGGGGTGCAGAATTCTGGCTTTGAGAAGCTTATCATTCTGTCACAGACACAAAATGAAGCCAGAAAGCGATTAGAGAACAAAGAAATATAAAAGAAGCCACGACACCGTTACTGAGGGCCGTCTGTGCCGCCGAAGCTCGAGGGAAGGACAAAGGCGACGAGGGCTTCCTGGACGCCTCACGGAGAAGACGGCTTGAGTGAGGCCGTGAAGGGGAAAGGAGAGCCGAGGGCACCTGCAGGCTCTGAAACCACAATAAGGATAGAAGCGGGAAGGGAACCTGGAGACTGACCCTAGAGAGACAGGGGGCACCAAATTACGGCACAGTCTCACTGCCAAGTTGAAGATTCGTGCGCATTGTGACCCACCAGAAAGCACTTCCTGATGCTCACCCTGTGCCCGGGCCGTGGCCGGAGCTGAAGCTCGAGACAGACGGTAGTGGGCAGAGTCCGAACGGGGGAGGACGGGCCGCACAGAGTGGGGGGGCTTCGGGGAAGATCAAGCCGTGACTAACACCAGGACTGTTACCGACGGTCCCACACTGTACAGATTTGTCAGCATCTACTGTGTACTTAAAATGGGCAAATTTCATCCGGTATAAATTATACCAAAAAACCAGCAAAAAATAAAATTGATGTCTTCCACACAGCACTGTCAATGCCTTAGGTGCCAGACTAGGTGTCACACATACCTGCCACCATCCCCAAAACATAGCAGAAGTTTCATAAATGAAGAAACGAGTGAACGTGTGAATGAGCAGTCGGCACAGAACTTGATGGCCTTGGAGGAACCAGAGTGGAAGGCTTACAGGCCTTGGTTGTCCTTAAACCCTGAAAGATGTCTCCCCTGGGGTGGCTGAGCTCTCGGGGGACTGTGGACCTTCCCGGAGTGTACGGGGTGGCTTTCTGGTCAGCCAGTCCTGCCGGAGACATCGGGCCGCCTGGAGTGGGGCCCTCTTCCCGTTGGCTTCTATCCGGTGAGAATCCCTGGCAAGACTCTGTACACCTGAGAGTGTACGGAGACCTGATCACCACGCTAAACTCCTGCACTTTCTCTCATTTCTTGGTCAGTTTGCCAAGTGACACCCAAGGGCCCGTGTCATCGCGCTGCCCGGGCCCTTCGAGACAGCTCTTTGGATGACCTGAGCATGCGGCTGGATTCCAAGGTGATTCACTTCATATATAATTCAATGTTTAATAATCACACCTAGCAACTCTGTCCTCCAAAAACTAATTTTACTTGTCAACAAAGTCTGAGCCAGCAAGCTAGATTTAGCATTCCGACTTACTTTGGTTACTACTTTTTTATTAAACTTACCAGGGTGACATGGTCCACACAATTATGTAGGTTTCAAGTGTACAATTCTGGGACATGTCATCTGTATATCGTATCGTGGGTTCGCCACCCAACATCAGATCCTCCGTCACCCGGTACGCGACCCCCTAACCCTCCACTGCCCCTTCCCCCTCCCCCCTGTGTCTATGAGCTTTTGTTTGGTTTTTTTGTTTGTCTTGTCTGTTCATCTGTTGCTTTCGGTTTTCTATCCCACATGGGAGGGAAATCACATGGTCCTTGACTTGTTCTCTCCGTCTTATTTTGCTTGGCAGGATACTCTCACGATCCACGCATGTCGTCATAAATGGCAGTATTTCATTTTTTAATAAAAAAAATTTAAGGATTGCTTCCTCACAAGAACAATGTCTGTAACTCCAAGTTCCTAATGAGCAGCTCTCTCGAGTCTTTGACACCCTGTCCTCTGAAGAGTGAGGCGCTGGGGCTCCTTCAGCCAAGTGCACAGCAGACCATGTTGTTGCATATTTGGAACCTCAGGTAGGTACTTAGGCCTTGGAAGAAAGAAAGAAGGAAGGGAAGGAAGGAAGGAAGGGAGGGAGGGAGGGAGGGAGGAAGGAAGAAAAGGAAGGAGGGAAGGGAAGGAGGGAGGAAGGAGGGAAGGAAGGAAGGAAGGAAGAAAGGAGGGAAGGAGGGAAGGGAGGGAGGGAGGAGGAACAGACATCCATTTATGGAAATCAGGGCATGAAACCCGAATGCTGCGACAAGGTCTAGGCAGGAACGATTAGGAGGAGCCTGGATCAGTAACGATAACGACCAACCTGTGGTTCCCTGATTTCACGGCTCTTGCCACAGCCCATTTCCATAGCACTGTGGCTCAGGTGTGTGGTGAACCTCATTTCCTCACACATGAGATCGGCTCCTGACCCTGATGAACAGGATTAACTCTCTAAGCTCGTTAGGGTTTCAGTTGTTGTGGCCCTAGGGTTTAGGAGAGATAAGCCTCAGCATCTCATTGGCCCAGTGCCTGTGGATTGATTATTTTGCTGTTGTTTAGCAGGGAGTGACGGTGCAGACAGTCGAGCCGCATTTGGGGACCTCAGCTAGCAGAGGCTGTGCCACCTTCAATCCGTGACTTTCCAGTGGGCAGACATCCAGCAAGCAGATGGCGTGAGACATAGAATAAAGGATCGGATGGAGTTTTATGGGACGTACACAGAAGTGTGGGACCGCTTGTGTCTACATTCCTTGGGAAGGACATCATCATAGGTCTGCACCCAACTACAAGGGCATCTGGGAATCCGATGTAGCTAATTGCCAAGGACAGCGGGGAACGCTGGTTTGGTGAGCAGCCAGTCAGGTTGCCACAACTACGGAGCTATTTCAAGTTCTCAGGCACAAATATGAAATGCGTGCCGTGTTGTTGGCCACTGGCCGGGAGCCCTGTCCGGTTGCTCACTCTGCAAGGACTGCAGGACAGGACACGTGGCTTCAACATCTCTCTCTGCTTTCTTAGCACCTTCTCTTGGATAAGAGGTATTGGAGGAATTTGTGCAGGAATTAATTTCCTTAATTATATTCCAGGAGCAAAGGCAAATTAATGCAGCTACCGGAGTGAAAAATAAACTCCTTCTGCCATGAAAAGATCAAGCCAGTGTTGTTGAACTGATTTTATTTTTACTGAAATAGCTACAACGCAGTGAAGCCGTAACTGGTTATTCCCAATAACAGCTGAGTTAGGGAATTTCAATATTTGTTTTATTATCGAATTGCAACAGCAATGGTAGGGATAGGGAAACCTAAGCCTTCTCTCAGTTTTCTTAAGGGAAGAGAAAACAGGCAGAAAGTGTTTAATGACACAGTGAGCTGGTAATTTCCTAATTTGCTACAGAGAAGAAGCGTTTATCTGGTGAGGTTTACAAGGACAGACTGCAACAAACTATTAAAGGACTAGACCCACACCCCATAAATCAACAGAACGCAGGCATCCCGAACTATGGCACCAGCTGTAGGGGCACCTGGCTCTCCGATTCCCAGGGGCCGGTGACAGCATTGAGGATGGACAGTAACAGTTGAGCCGAAAGTCAAAATACAGAGATTAGAAATTGTGTCAAATGAGGTGCGTGGTCTGCATCCCAGCGAACCAGACAGGGGTGGAGTCGGATGGGAGAGAGATGCAGAGGAGATCCCGGCAACAGGCATCGTCTCCTCTCCTCCGATGACAGGCGGTGACAGTAACTATTAGACACAATAACCGAGGGCCGGCGAGAGAGCACGTCCACTACGTGAAGCGTGTGAGGGTGCACAGCTACGTGTGACAGGCATGTGGAACCACGCCCTCTGCCCGACAGTGATCATCCAAGCAGGAATCTCAGGAAGCAGTGGCAGCAGACGTGGCCGAAGACCGGAAAGCCAGCCCGAGGCCCTGTTTCTCACGCTGAGGGAGAGGGCCCAGCAACTCTGAAGCCTGAACAGGCAGCCTTGTGAGCAGAAGGCAGGCCGCTGTTTTGTTTCATTGCTTTTATTTGACATTTGAGAAATGTCTTTCTTGCTACATGGAAGCCTGGAGCCCCGGCACTGACGAGGCTCAGCATAGTCAGGTAGCTCAGCACCTGCTGGGCAGCCAGGCCACCGGTGGGCAGCAGGCGGCTTCACCAGGGTCTCAGCATAACGCCCACTTTCTTGACATTTGACACGTGTACAGTTTGCATCGCTGGAAACAAAATCTCAGCAGACTTGAGGATGGGACGGGGAAAAAATTCCCCAAGCCATACTTTTTGTTTTTTGACACCAGCAACTCTATGAGACAATTTGTCATCATTCTTTGTATTTGACACCCACACACGCCCAATGTGGTTTGTAAGAACCTTTTTAGAAAATTACCCTCAAGGAGGATTCAGGCATACCTCGGGGGCCGGGGTCTTTCGTAAGCTGAGGCCCGTGTGCATTTATTTAGAATTCTGACTTTCAGACTGTATCGCCACCTCCCAGAGTTACAAACACACTGTAACCCAGGACACACACACCGTAACAGAGACACGCACTGCACCCGTGAAATAAAAGTTTTATGAAAAAATGCCTGTTCTAGGATGTCCAATGCGCTCTCGTGGTTCTATTGTGTTTCCTAGTCTAAACGCTCATCATGACTGATTTTAAATGAACTTCCTAACCCACTAACTGGTCACAAAACAAGTGTTTGAAAAACGCTGATTCTTGAGTGGCCACATAGAATTGCCTTATTCTATTCCCCCCGCCCCCCAAGATCAGAGGGAGGGTGTGCTTTGCTTCAGTCCCGGGGATGCAACAGAATACCGCTCTCTCCTTCAGAAAATCCACTGCCGAGAGGCGGCCTCAGAAAAAGTGTGCCGCCGTCGCCACAGCTAACACAGGATGGCGCGGGGCACGGAGCGCCATCCCGGGCATCCTTCACCTTCTCTGCCCACCCCTGCAACCGGGAAGGGTGGCACCCTCTCCGGGTCCGCTCCCCACCCTACCAGTGAGGGAACTGAGGGGTTTAACCCTGCAGCACGTACACTCTGTCGTGCCCGGGGCGCCGGTTTTCCTTAATCACGATGAACCGGCTCCTAGCGGACACAGCAGGGCATGCGACTGGGGCCTTGGCGGGGTCCTGTTCTCACGGTGTGTGCCCTCCCTCATGAAGCACAATTAAAAAGCCACACAGCAAACCAGACATTCTGCGTTCTTTATCTTTACAGCCCCCCGTGTTCAGGTGGTACGCACAGCTTGAACTTCAGATCGCTCACCCGGTCGTCGGCGGGAGGGTGAAGCTTTTGTCTGCTCCTGTCTCCGCTTCTCTGGTATCAGGTGGCTTCCAGCCCCTCACACCCTGCTGCTGGTCTCTAATGCAACGTTGTTACTGGCGGCCCGGAAACTCTGAGACAGAGCTGTTTCATCAGTGGCATCCAACTGGGAGGAGTTAGTGCTTTAAAAAAATAAAAAATAGGCCCACACCATCAAGTTCATCTATGCTATTAGTGAGGTCTGCATCACTGCCACGTTCAGGAAGTGCCAACGCGTTTCAAATGTTGGGGTTTTTCTTTTGCCTTTGTATTTGGGGTGCAGTTCATTTTCTTGCTTGTGCGGAGCTGGGGTTTCATCTCCAAGAGAACCACCATGCGAAATCAGTCACGGCAGGATCGTGGGGTGAATGGGCCGCAGGTCAAGCAAAAAGTGAGTCAGCACTGACTGATCTCCGCCACGTTCAAAGCTCCGTGCTAGAACCTACGTAACCCTTCAAAGGGGCAGTAGGCTCACGCGGCCGTGAGGGCTGCTCATGAAGGGTTCTACTCCTCCCAGGTGCGCAGCAACTCTGCCTTTCTCCACACCTTGGAGACTGGCAGTGGGGCACAGGGAACAGAGGTGCTGAGGACGAGCAGGTGTCCCAGCCTGGGAGAGTACGGGAGGGGCAGTTCTATCCATGGACCAATGCTGTTGGAGAAGAAGGGGAGACTCAGAGGGAACCTAACCTTGGTTGGAACATGTGCAGTCGGACATCCTTGCGGGACCCAGAAGGAACTCGATAGTGTTCCTTGTCATCATAGATACGTCTGGCGTTTGGCAGGGTGGCTGGGGGTGGGAGACAGCGTTGTGGGAGCCACTGTTGCTGTTAGAGCCAAGGGCAGGGATGGAGATGGCCCCTGGAGAACAATGGAAAGGCAAGAAGATACCCAGGAGACCTCGGGAAAGTCTGGTATCTGATATGTCACTGGGCGGAGGGAGGTGACGAGGTGGGAGCAGCTCTAATGCTGGGAGACAGAGCCCCTTCAGGAGGCTCGATGGACCCGTGTGTTGGAAGCATTGATAACCGAGAAGCCGTGAAAGGCAGACCAACTCTGGTTGGTGGTTGGTAGTCAGCGGTCACAGCCAGAACGTGCAGCTGACTGGCCTGGGTAAATCCCTCCCATTGACCTGCCAACAGCAACCAAGGTTCAACTACAAGACCACAGTGTACTCAGCCCACATGAAGGGCACACCTAGAGTACCCAGCTTGAGTGATAGGGGAGGCTGTGCCACTAGACCCTACAGGACACCTACTACACTAGGCCACACTACCAAGACATGGAATCAAAGCAGCTCTACCTAACACACAGAAACAAGCACAGGGAGGCTGCCAAAACCAGCAGACAAAAAAACATGGCCCAAATGAAAGAACAGAACAAAACTCCAGAAAAAGAACTAAATGAAATGGAGATAAGCAATCTATCAGATGCAGAGTTCAAAACACTGGTTACAAAGATGCTCAAGGAACTTAGTGAGGACCTCAGCAGCATAAAAAAGGTCCAGTCAGAAAGGAAGGATACACTAATTGAAATAAAGAACAATTTACAGGGAAACAACAGTAGAGTGGATGAAGCTGAGAATCAAATCAATGATTTGGAACATAAGGAAGCAAAAAACCAATCACACAGAACAAGAAGAAAAAAGAATCCAAAAAAATGAGGGTAGTAGAAGCAGCCTCTGAGACAATTGTAAGAGGTCCAATATTCGCAGCATAGGGGTTCCAGAAGGAAAAGAGGAAAAGCAAGAAATTGGAAATCTATCTGAAAAAAAATAGTGAAAGAGAACTTCCCTAATTTGGTGAAGGAAATACACATACAAATCCAAGAAGTGCAGAGAGTCCCAATTATGATGGATGCAAAGAGGCCCTCTCTGAGACACATCAGTATTAAAAGGTCAAAGGGTAAAGATAAAGAGAGACTCTTAAAAGCAGCAAGAGAAAAGCAGTTAGTTACCAGAAGGTTGCCAGAAGGGAGGGGTGAATAGGGGAATGGATAAAGAGGTGAGGGGATTAAGAAGTACAAATAGGTGGTCACAGAACGGCCACGGGGATGGAAAGTACAGCATAGGAAATGGAGCAGCCAAAGAACCTACATGTGTGACCCACGGACGCGAACAACGGTGGGGGGACTGCCTGAGGGAGCAGGGGGTGCTGGGTGGAGGGGGGCAAAAGGGGGGAAATCAGGACAACTATAATAGCATAATCAATAAAATATAATAAAAAATAAATAAATCATAAAAAACTGATTTTAAAAAGTGGCTCTTTAGTCTCTAGTAGAGTCAAGAACTAATAGGAACTAAATTAGTTGGGCAAACGGGCCAGAAAGAAAAGAACAAGAATGTAGAATAAACTCAGCTGCTGGCCTACTCGCCTGAGGACCTGTGAGAAGGCGGCGATTTAAGGGTGCTGGCAGCAGCGTTCAGCTCCAGACGAGGCTGATAAAAACAGCCGGTGTGCTGAAAGGAGGCCCGCCTGCTGGCGGAGAAGCCTCAGGCCGCAGCTCCCTGGCCCCGGGGCACGGCTCTGGCGCTGGGGTGTGTAAGCCCCGGCAGCACAGGCCTGCCACGGTGGCCTGTCGCAGCTGTTGGTGTTAAATATTCGTTTTGATGTAACCAGGCGTCTCAGTAAAGTGAAAAACATACTGTGAAATTTCAAAAGAACATGATCCTCAGTCTGGTTCTCTCACGTGTCAGGAAAAGCCACAAACAAAGACGTGTTCTGTCGACACAGCCAGTCGGACGATGGAATGAGTCGTCTCCCTGCAAGCGATGACCTGAAATGTGTGTGATCACCGTCTTGCCCACGTCACAAAGAGAAAACTCAACATCTGAGTCACGTGACTGTGCCCACACGCTGTCACACACTGACAATGACCCCTCTGTGCCCGGACAGGGCCCGACCCCCAGCTCGGTTGGAAGGGAAGAGGGAGGTGAGAAAGCCAGATCGCTGGGTTCATAATTAGCTTCAGAACCTCCACCCAGGAAAAACCCAGAAGACTATATTTTAATTGCCTTGCTAACATATTTGAAAACATTTCTACTGATGGCTTTTTTTTCCCCAAATTTGGAAATAATGAGAGAGAAAAAAATCAACAGTTAGATTCTAAAATGTTTTAACACTTAGTATCGGGAGGTCAGAGAACTATTATCTGCTTCAGCCTAAGTGAACTTGACATTCTCCTAAAACTGAGCTCTTCGTCAGGAAACGAGCGCTTGGGGGTGGGGCACAAAGACCCAGTCGCCACACTGGAGTAGAGCAAATGGCTGTGTGGGTCTGCTAGGGCTGCCGCCACAAAATACCACACACCCACCAGCTTACGCAACAGAAGTTAATGTCTCCCGGCTTTGGAAGCTCATCGTCCAAGTCCAGGTGTCGGCAGGGGTGGTTCCTTCTGCGGCTGGGTGGGAGGACCTGCCCCAGGCCTCTCCTCAGCTCACAGACACAGCACCTGCCCTCTGTGGGCGCCTGTGTCCAATGTCCCCCGTTTCTTAAACACACACCAGTCATATTGGATTAAGGCCCACCTGGGGACTTGATTACCTCTGTAAATACTCCCCTTCCAAATCCAGTCAAACGGGAAGGAATGGGGGTTAGGACCCCAATACCTTTTGCGGGAGACAACAATGGAGGGATCCTTTTGGGAGAGTAATGAGTGGCTGCCAAGTCCGTCTATTCACCTGCTATCTGAGCTCCACTCTCAGGCAAAACGACAAATAAGCTCACACCATTGGTTGATTTAATTGAATCTTCACATTTTAGAGGCAAATTTTTCGATCTAGAAATGGAGTGGTCTTCGTGCTGAGTTATTCCCCTCTGTGAAAACTCCCCATCTCTTCTGTCATCTAGAAGACAGCTGCCGAATGCCCTCTATAGTTAACAAGGGATTGTTTTTGATATTTTAAAGATCCATAGCTCTTGCACTGTTCATTAATCTCTAAGTACCTGGTGTCATAAAGTTCAGATCCTCCAACCCAGAAGGATGTGGATGTAAGGAGAAGGAAAGTATAAAATCCCCATTTCTCAAACAGAGCACCATTCATGAAAATTAGTGGCAATAAATGGGGAATCACACTAAATTACGCGGGCTGTTGAGCACTGCTTAACCTGCGGGGTCTCTTCTTTCTGCACCAAAGCTCTGCCATCTGCAGGTGTAGAGCCAGCTTGTGGCAAAGAATTTTACATACACCCCTAAATTTCTAAGAATCTCCACTCAACTCTCTCCAGTATCGAACTCCTCCTTCCTTAATACAGGTAGCTATTTATTTGTATTGAGCATTTTTTCTGACAGTTTGAAGCTATTTCTTCTGTATTAGATGTACAAAGACAGATTGTACTGTTTTATCCATTTTATGACATATTGGAGCATCCTCCACTGAAAAATGCAATATCTTAATGAGTAACTTAGCGGCAAAGTCTCATTATCACAAACTAAGCATAACCTTTAGGCCTTTTACATAATGATTGGCTATGCAACTAAATTATTTCAGCAGAAATCAATCACATACATTGGGCCTTTCTTTTTTTTTTCAAATTAACTATTTCAAATTTTAAAACCTCAAAAACCCTAAGAGAGACTCTGAATCCACGAACATCCCAGTTGCAACTTCAGCATAGTTGTGGTCCCGATCCCAGTTTTGCTCTGTGTTCTCCTGATAACGCTGTAACAAAACAGGATCTGGCGCCGTTTGCATTTGGTGGGCGTGGGGGTGTGAGGAGCAGCAACTTCTCTGCCCACGCCGCCACCCAGGCATAATCTCATAGCTAAAGGGCTGCTGGGAACACAAATGCCATAGTTACAGAAGACAGAGGCAGGGAAAGACCGTGGCTGGGAAACGAGGTCACCATGAAGAACGACGCTGCACACGACCGCCAGCCATTCCCTGCGTCAGGCCCTGCAGAGCATTTGCTCCATCCCGGCTCTCCAGGGTTCGGGAGGTGCGGGGAGAGTTGGGGATGCGCCCGACAATGATTAAAGGGTTGGGTCAAGAAAGAAATGAACAGATCTATAAGCTTGGAAAAGGAGGGAGCTCCACTTAAAAATGGCTTCCAAGGAACGGGACCGAGGAATAGACACAAATAGACCCTGGGGTGCTTTTCATCCGACTATGAGCAGAGGCAGGAGAGCAGGCAGAAGTAACTGCGAGGCAAAGGCTGCCTGGCAGCGTTAGCAAGTCGGGAGCGGCAGTGAGCAGAGCGACCTGCTGTGGCCGTGCACGACCCCAGCATCTGAAACAGTGAGTGCGTGTCTTCCAGGGGAGGAGGAAACAGTCGCACACGTGTTTCGACCATCCCCACAACTTGTGCGGCAGGCCCGGCCTGGGCTGCCCCGTTTGAGTCCCATACCGGCCCTTCCACACCACCTGCGTGTCCTTGACAAGGGCTTAGCCCACCTGTCCTTCCATCTCCTCTCCTGTAAGAGGGGCACTTCATGGGGGTGTCTGCCTCATGGGGGTGTTGGGAGGCCAGATGGGCTTGTGTGTGTGTGTGTGTGTGTGTGTGTGTGTGTGTGTGTGAGAGAGTGAATGTGTTCCATACCTCAGCCCGCAGGCTCGTGAGTCGGTAGGGTGTATTTGGGTGAGGTTGAGTGGATGGAGCACCACTGCATTAAACATTCAGAACCCTGTTAACCAGCTGTGGCAGCAAGTGACAGCACAGTGAATGGGAGGCGGACCCTGCGCGCCCCCCAGGTCTCAGCTGCGCACCCCCCAGGTCTGAACTACACAACCTGCATTCACATTTACTGAATAGCTAGCATTTAGAACTCAGTTGTCTGATTCTTTACGATGAGTGGCCTATGTCTAGCTTATACAATAATTCTTTCTTTTTAAGGTATTACATTAACTAGAACACTAATTCCCAGTTAGAATAGAATAGAGATCACTGAATAATACACAGTCTACATCCCCTTAGTTAGTTAATCCATGACTGTGAAGCCAGAGGCCTAGCTGTTCGCCAACTGCCCTGTGTATTCCCCTCGCGGCTTCACGATTGGTGCCCGGTATTCATTCACTTTTTCTGATAACCGCACCCGAATTATCCTGTGGGTAACCACAGCCCCTTCGTTTCCAGTCCCTGTGTCTGGGGGAGGGCTCCTGCTCCAGGTCCAGAGGGGAGCCCGGGGCTGTGCTTGGCCAACAGAATTCTGGCCCTGGCCCAAGCGACTGGCTACAGGATGGGCAGCCAGGCCAATGAAAGTCTGACCCAGGGCATCTCTGCGAAAGAAAAGTTCTCTTTGCACCATGAGATTTACGAGAGTAACTTTCAAAGGCCGTTTTTTCAGTAAACGAGGGAAGCCGGCCTGAGAATTAAGCTTACAGAACAAAGAGCTGAACCAAGACCCACAGGGAGACAGACTCCTGGATCCAACAGTGACTGAAGCCCAGCTCCTTGGGACTTTTCCACTGTCCAAGCCAGTCGGTGATGAACATCCATACAGGGGAGCACGATGCAGCTTTTTACAAACGAGGAGCTAGAGCTGCACACACTGGAAAGGGTGGGCAAACCGCCTCTTCCAAGGGCTAGAGAGTCAATACGTTCGGGCTCTGGCAGAGTACTCACCTGTGCACCACCACCTGTCTACCCTTAACCTGGAAGGGCGTCCGTGATAAACCACTGGCAGAAAAGTGATGCTATTCAATCAAAACAAGGATCTTCGCCCTGGCTGGGTGGCTTGGTCGGTTGGAGCATCGCCCCATGCACCAAACGGTTAGGGGGCTGACTCCTGGTCCGGGTGTGTATGGGAGGCAACCAATCAATGTTTCTCTCTCTCTCTCTCTCTCTCTCTCTCTCTCTCTCTCTCAAATCAATAAACACATTCTTGGGCAAGGATTTTTTTTGAAGGATTTGAAGGACAACCTACACATAAGTATATAAGAAAAGTATGGTGGCAGCAATGGAGTAACCTATACCACGCTGCTGCTACCACTGACACTGGGGTGGGACGGCTGCTTTCACAGGAAGACTTGGGGGGAGTTTAAGAGGCACCTTTTCCTCCCACGCCTCTGTACTGTGTGAATTGCTAGCATGAGTACGCATGACTTTTTTATTTAAAAACATCTACTGATGTAAAAATAAAAAGGTGCTGAACATCTTAGAGACATGTCATCCCTGGGCCTGGACAATTGCTCTTGCATCGTAACTGGGCAAGAACTAGGGAAGCCCTGGAACATCCACCTGCCAGCACCTTTAGCACATGGCAGCCAGACTCAGTCTACCGGCCCGTTCCACAGTGGAGCCCAGGAGGGGGCACTGTGCCCTGCTGAAGGTCACAGAGCCCACCAGCAGCATAGCCCCGTCTAGAAATGAGGCCTCCAGGCTATCCATCGAGATCAATGCACAGAACATCCACGCCTCCCGGCACGGGACGTCAGCAAGAGGTTTGCGGCATCCAGCTCCAGGCAGTGAGGCCTTCAAAGAAGTCTGCACCGCTGTCAGACTCTCTCCTCTGTAAACGGTCAGCACGATTTTTGGAGCCCTTTTCTCAGGCAGATCCAGCCTTCTCACATCCCAGCCTGACACCTCTTCAGTGTGGACTCCGTGGGCCTGGCGCTCTGCTCACTGTTTGTTCGCCGTGACACCCGGTGGGGTTCAGCCACACACAGCGTCTCATCCGTTTCCTCTTAATCCAGTTTAAATCCTAAGCCCGTCCGAGCAGGAGAGGGAAGGAGAGCTTCATAATTACCTTTGGCAAACAGAACACTAAATTATTAGACGGTGGAATGCTCTCGTTTCTTGGCCGAAGGACAGCCTGGCTCGCTACTGAACAAACACGCCTGTCTCTGTGGGCACACACATGCACTTTGGAAGTCAGCCCTGTTAGCGGAACTTACTGATTGATCTGGGTAGATTACTGCGATCGGTTCTTGGAGAGCTTCAAGATTAAGAGAGGCGCGTGGCTCTCCCCTGTCCCGTATCTGGAAGGAGAGCCGGGCGAAGAGACGCAATGAAGAGCAGCAGGCGGTACCATCCGAGGCTCCTTATTAAACACAGAGGGTGCCTTTCGCTTCTGCTTTTATTAAGTCTACTTTTCAGCTAAATGGGGCTTAGGTGAGACGATTATAATATGAGTCACACCTAACTGTGTCAT
Source organism: Desmodus rotundus (assembly GCF_022682495.2). Classification (NCBI taxonomy): domain Eukaryota; kingdom Metazoa; phylum Chordata; class Mammalia; order Chiroptera; family Phyllostomidae; genus Desmodus; species Desmodus rotundus. The sequence continues at coordinate 54,107,138 of NC_071398.1, read as the reverse complement.
TATCCGCACCCCACAGCAAGCTGGCCCCCAGACGCATGGGAAGGCCGCGGAGCGATGGCAGCTGCTCAGACATAATGAAGAGCGTTACAAATACGGACACGAGACGGCCAGTCTGGTGGGGACAGAATCTCCTAGAAACTGCGAGGCTGTGATTACTAACCCGGCTCGGTCTCGACTGACTTTGAATGCCGGAAACTGTCTTGGGCAGATTATATTTTTCTCAGCTAGTTAAAACAAAGCCGATCGGAAGGACTGAAATTTATGAGGCTTCGTCCACCAGCCAAGGCATGGTCAGCTTTATTACCCTAATTTTTGTCTAGTTTCCAAGACCACTGTGCTGTGCACCTGAATTAAAATTCGGCAAAGATATATTTTTATATTCTTCTGTCCTGGCGCTGAATTGCTGTGAGTTATGGTTTAAAAGGACGGAGCAGTCTCATTTCCGGCGGGGAGAAGACGCAGCCTGGCATTCGGCTCTCTGTGTCCGCAGTTTCTCTAAACGTCCTGCTGGAAATCCCCAAATTGAGGGTGGCATGAAAAGAGGTGCATGAAGAGGGGGGCAAGGACCCCCTGGGGGAGGGGGAAGTAAAAATGGTAGTCAGGCCAAAACTCCAGTGAAACGAGCGGAATCCGAGCTATTTCCTGATCCACCTTATTCATTTCACCCCAAACAAGGAGAGCGAACACCACCGACAGGCCTGCCTGCCTCTGATTCCTACCCAGCACACGTGTTACACGGCCGAGGAGCGAGCACAGACTAATGGACGGGCCTGCGTGGACTCCCCGCCGACCGGCTGTGGGGCAAGCCTCCACCCCGCTGAGCAAGCTGCCTGCTTTCTAGACGGAGCTACCTGGATAAAATGCAACTCAGCTCAACTCAGAGAATATGGCGTGCCCAGCAGAGCAGACATAGGCCAGGGGTGACTCTCAGGACAGACTCAGCCCTCACCACCCTCCCCTTGTTCCTCTGCCCCTGGTCATCTGGTGAAATCTGGTTCAAGGGAACTTCAAGGCCACAGGGAGCAATGTCACAACAGGCACAGCCCGAGGGGGAGGTGGGCAAGAGGTGCCATTCCGGGGACTCAGTCCCGGCCACCAGCGCCCCCCACCACTGGTGCCTGTGAGCAGTATGGTGGCAGTGAGCCCGAAAGACCAGTCCCCCTCTGCAGTCACTGCCTTTGCTTTGCTGTCCCCTCAGAGTCACCCCATCTCTCTCGCACCGTTGGCCCCGCACTGCCTGCCTGCCACAGAGCCTGAGGCTGATGAAATGAGCGCCCATAACCAGGAGATTCCTGGAATTTCCAGAATTCTCCACCTTCCATAGGACACTGGGCCAAGCCAGTGACGTGGGAGTCGGAGGGGGACGGCAAGGCACGGTGGCCTCACACTGCAGCCAGGATGCAGCCAGGCTTGGACCTTCAGCCGGACCCAGGGACGCGTGCAGCGAGCTGAGCAGCCTGCCCCCTCACCTGCCACCAGCCTCACAACATCACACACCCTCATGTGACAGATTGGATTCTGCGGACGCCACTCGTCAGGGTCTGGCAGGGTTTCACTCGGTGACATGTCTCCCAGGTCATCGTGTGGGCCCAGAAACAAATTTATGAAAAGGTCAGAGTCCCTCGGAAGGATGATGCGCAGCTCAAACAGAAACTGAAATCCGCGGCGTTTTATGGCGCAGATTTGAAGACAAGAAACAATATTGGGTGAGACGTGTACAAATGTGAACGTTTTCCCCGTCTGTTATTACTCCGAGTTTTAAACCATATCTAAGCACTTCCAAAGTCTGCCGTCGTAAGTTCAAAAGAATTCCGAAGCAACCACTATCTAAAAGCGTCACCTAAGGAAAAAAAAAAACATTTGAATCGTCAGGCAAATTTAATTCAACAAAACCAAGACCCCGGACATCCTGAAGCGATTCCCAGCGACACACACACGGGCCCACCAAAGGCCATTTCCTACGCTGAGAACTTGAGCGTGTGTGGTCTACCTGGCAGGTGTAAGCAGGTAATTCAGTAAATGTGTGGGTAGCTTCCCTCAAAGCGCTAAAGCGTGATGGCCGAGAAAGTTTACGTAAAGATAAAAAAACTGAGCAACAGTATGAGATCATCAGGCAGGTCCGCCACACTCCGCCCCTGGACGGCCTGCCTTTCACCTTCAGGTTGCTACTCTTTCACACACCTCCACCCCAAACACACACTCACACACTCACACACACTCACACTCACTCACACTCACATGCAGAGCAACAACGAGGCCCGGTGCTGCAGGCCGAAGCACACGGCAGTGTCGCAGACGGGTGTGGGATGTGACCACAGTTCTTCGTAACGTATTATCCCCGGGCCCTTTGTCTTTAAAAAACAACTCATTGGTTATCGAATCGTGGGGCACCAGAGGCCCCCACAGGGCTCTGCCGGGGTCACGAATGGCTCGGCTCACGTGCTGATGAGCACTTGGATGTGGCTCATAAAGACATGCTATCAAATCAACAATCCTTGGAAATAAAGACATTTCCTGTTGGGGTTTAACATGAGCATTGGGGCGACTGGAACACTTGTCCCCACCGGTTGCTATGGCTCTGTGACCGTGTCACTCCGGCAGGAGTGTGGCGGGAAGGATGAGGCCACTTTGCCCCCCTGACACACTGCCGTGCCGAGAAAAGGGAGCACTAATTGGCTCTATCTGAGCAGTCACGAGATTTATGGGTTTGATTATCCAAAATAGATGCTTCACCCTGGCATCTACGGAGTTCGCACCGTCGTATTAATAACAACAACAGCATGCCGGGCGAATGAAGACGCGCTGGTGTATGAGGGATCTGTGTGCGCGGTGCAGCAGCACGGGCGCCTCGGGTTCCCATGGCGAAGCCGTCACTACGTCCGTGTGCCAGGTATTAGCTCCGACCGTTCTTTATTGCCCCATCACTCCGCTCCTGGCGCAACCTGCCTGGGGCAGCAGAACAACCGAGCCTGGGTGTTACACACCAGGTGTTTTCACCTCGAAGGTGGCGATGCCATTTAATTCTAAGCTAGTTTAGAAAGTAGACATAAGCAGGAACAAAAACAAATACTAGGTGTAGAAATGTAAGGCACGATCATTAGAAGCACATATTTCTAGATATTTCTCTTCTAGACCAGCTCTGTCCAATAGGTACAGATACAGGTACATGTGTAATTCAGAACTTTCTGGGAGCCACATTGTAAGCAGAGGACAAGGGAGCTTAATTTTAATAGTATAATTACTATTATACTATTGTATCCCAAATATGAAATTAATATAAGGATTCATTAATCTTACATTCTTTGTTCCCATTAAGTTTCCAACATCTGGTGGGTGACTTTTACATGCAGACCACCTCAGCTCATGCCAGTGGAACTTCAAGTGCTCGAGAGTGGGACATGGGCAGTGGCCCCTAGAGAGTGGCATGCTTCTGGGCTTTTCCATTGCTTGCATTTAAGATCACAGCTAATCCCTCCCATGCAGGTTATAGGTGTTCGGAGACAAAGACCCGGGAAGGCTCCCACGATGTGTTCATCACTTAGAAATACCTGCGTGCACCTCGTCCCAGAGGCAGCTGGGTAACCCCACTCAACCACAGCAATCCCCATTCTAAGTCCAACCCAGAAAACATATTTGAGGAAGGGAGGTGGGGGTGGGCAGGGTGGGGGGAAATGGTGGCAAGAAAATGGAGACAACTGTACTTGAACAACAATAAAAAAAAACTATTTAAAATTCCTGGAGTCCAATGAGGATGCCTCCGTCACTTGTCCGCCTGTAGGAAGGGAGAGAACTAGGACTCAGAGGAGACTCTCCAGCTGGGGGAGGAGGGTTGCATGTGCTGCAGCTGTGGCGGGAACTCTGGAGCACAGCAGGCCCGCACCTGTGGGCCTGGCGAGTCGTTACCAGAGAAAGACAAGACTCCGTCCCCGCCCTCCAGCTGTGGGTCTACCTGGACCCAGGGAACCACATGGAAGCAGGGGCCCCCAAAGAGCCCGAGGGAGTGGAAGGCGGGTTAGAACACAGGCTGTTGCTGAGCGTGGATGCTGAGCGGGGCAGCCCACCGCCCCCTCCCGACCCCTAGTCTGCGCATCCCACACGCTCTCTCCCGGACCTTTGTATGCGGGTAGAATCAAGCGGGTGTTTGTCTGTTGTTAAGTGAACAGCAGCCTTGAAAGAACCAATCACCAGAGAGCAGCCTGCAGTTGCATGGGGAGGAGAGGAAGTCAGGGAAGGGGAGGACTAGCTCGATTTGGGGGCAGGGATATGGTGCTCAGGTCTCTGATTGTGTGGGGATGCCCTTTCTTTTCACTTTACCTGAAAGTCGTCTCTTACTCAGGTCTCCTCAATGGCAGCCAGCAAGGCACAGGGAAGCGCCAGCTCCGCCTGCCCGAGGACCTCTCGCAGGTGAGACCACGCAGGTTGAAGGGGTTTGCACATCCCATGCATTTGCAGGGTGAGTGGCGGAAGTCACCAAGTTAGTAATACAGGGAGAGTGGGATGGGGCTGGAGGGAAGGATTGGGAGGAGGCTTATACTCTGTTCTGTCATTGTGTATTTGTCCCTGCTCCCTGTCACATGGGTTTAGCTCACAACCCAGGCCACTGTGTTCTCCCCATGAGACAGAGCTGGAGAAAAGTTCACCCAACTCCAGCTAGAAACATGGCCGGTGGGGGAGCATCGATGTCTTAGTCAGGTCAGGCTGCGGTAACAAAAGTCACCTAGGCGGCGTGGCTCAGCCAGCAGGCCTTTCTTTTTTCCCCCAGGTCTGGAGGCTGCAAGTCTCGGGTCAAGGTGCCTGTGGACTCAGCGTCTGGCGAGGGCCCCTGTCCTGGCTGCAGATGGTCAACTTCTGACTGCACCCGCCCTCGGGTGGCAGAAGGAGGGCTCCAGAGCTGTGTGGTCTTTTTCGTCAGGGCACTGACCCCATTCACGGCAGCTCCACCCTCGTGCCCGAACCACCTCCCAGCAGCCCCCCATGCTCACTCTGTCACCTTGGGGGTTATGGTCTCAACATAGAAATTAGAGTGGGGGGGGTGATAAAACATTCAGTCCATGAGAATCAGGAATCCTTTAAGACCTCCAGCAGCTCCCTGAGGACAGGGCTTCTGGTCTTCTTGTCACCAGCACCTAAACTTCAGAGACTCAAGAGGCACTCAAAAGTCAGGGCTGATAAATACGTATTGTATGAACCAAGACGGGGGGACAGCACCTGCAGGCTGGGGAACCTCTGTGACACTCCCAGAGATGACGCAGAGCACCCATCAAACTTCACCCGGTGGGAGGGTCCGTGGAAGGAAGAGCTCAGTGAGCCAGCGTGAGAGCCGGTGGGAGGAGGGCGTGGGCGGGAGCCACAGAGAGAGATGGAGCCTAGGAGAAATCTGGGAGCTCTTGCTCCGGCCTTCGAATAAAAGCGAAACCGCTCCTCTGCAGCTCAGTCTCCCCCACATTCATCCCTACCGACTTACCAACGTTGTTAGGAGTCTACCCTGAAATCTAATCACGTCGCTTCCAGGAAGCTAATCCTACGTCAGCCCAGAGGTTGTCTTCAGTTGCTGTGAGCCAGCAGGCTGAGTGCTGTCTCCCCATCTCTGGGGCGAGTGCTGGCTGTGCAGACACCTGGAGAGCATTCACATACCTTCTCTCCGAGGTTGCTGAGCTGGGCTTTCGGGATTCGGCACAGCGGGATCCTTCAACCTGGCGAATACCTCAGACCGGTCCTTCCGTCCCTCCAACTGCTCCTGACGCTCGTCTTGAGAGAGGGTCTTCAGGGCCACTGTCCATCACTGAGCACCAAGAAGTCTGTAGCTCAACCTCATAATCCAGAAAGAGCCAACCAAAGTCATACTGACATATTTTTCCTGATTCTTCTGCATCAAAATACACCAACAGTGGTTACTTAAAATCATATTCTTGGCTCATCCAACCAAACCTCATGGGTCAGAACCTCTGGGAGGTGGGTCCCGAAATTCACAAAGTCAAATGAACAGAAAGCCCCCCATTACCCTTAGGCACACGAAAGCTTGAGGGCCACCTACAAAAAGTCATTTCGGGGAAACCCTCCACATGAAATTTGAACACCTTCCTATACAGGTACCCCCTCGGCATGAAACACTTATGTTAAAAACATTGCCGAGTCTATGTGGGACTCTCCCACAGTGAAGGCAGCAGGGAGGGGGCAGAAAGGACCCCAGATGCGGGGGAGGGGGACGAGCAGCTTCAGATGCACCCCCTGTGCTCTCTCCCCCGTTGCACACAGCGGTTCCCAGCTGCTCCTTTGTTTGCTTCCCGTTCGTGGAATTGAATTAATCATGCCCTTGACTTTCATGGCGCACTTTCTTCGCTGGTCTGTGTGGCTCTCATTGATTCATTTGTTTGCGTGCGTGCTTGTTTAAAGTATCATAAACACCAGTGAGCTTGCTGCCTAACGTAGAAAGTAGAACATTCGCAGTAACTTAAACTCACATCCTCTCACAGGATGATCTGTGGTTTGCTGCCTCTCGCCCAGCTCTCCCTACTAATTCTGGGGCTGGCGGGGACGTGCTGGGGTAGTTGATGAAGCTGTTCCTTCCCACTGAAAAGAAATGTTTTGAAAAACACATACACACACACAAGTGTCTCCATTTGGACAGAACATAGCAAGTGGGAGGGAGAGGAAGCCTGACACATGGTTGAAAGTCAGATAACTGAGAACTTTGAATGTTACGCTAATGAATTTGCACCGTCATTTTAATAGCGAGGAGCCACTGAGCATTTCTCGGTTGTTGCTCTCCAGGAAGATTCGCTAGTCAGTGGCACGTAGGCCTGGAAATGGAGGGGAACAACACAAGAATAATGGCTAAAAGGTTGTTCATTCAGCAAGTGGTTGTAAGCGTCTGCTGTGTGCCAGGTGCAGTGCTGGGCTCGGGGACACGGGAGGGTTCCTGCCCTCAAATCCCTCTCCGTCAGCGGGAGAGGCAGACGAGTGAGCTCCACCAGGGGCTGGGTGAGATGCGAGAAGTCTCCACGGGGCGAAGCGGGACTCAGAGTCCGGAGCTCGATTCCATGGACAAACCAGGGCCACCAGAAGGCCACGCTGCAGCTGCGTCTTGGAAGAAGACTCCGAAAGAACCCTAAATAAAACCCAAGTTTGAGTCTCAGCGACCAGATTGGGACAGGACAAGTGTCGGTGCCTTCAGACCCCAATCCCACCTTGTGTTTCCAGGACGTCACCGTCACACACGTTGGGACCGGAACCCAGGTTATTCGGCCTCGACAGCGCAGTCACCAAAACGCTGCTCAGCAAGCAGCCAGCGTGACTTCGAAATCACGCCCCCCCCCCCTTCGGATTGCAGCGGAAGGAGGTATGTGATGCACAGGGATGGGCCACTTAAAACCTTAATTTCTTCTCCCATTTATCTTCTTCAAGCCTTGGGACACCGCTGGTGCTTCTCTCCTCAAACCTCTCTGAAAACGGCACCTCCTGCACACCTCGTCCAAGTAGCTGGTTGTTCTACCCTTTCTCAGTCGGCACCACACACCCGAAAAGCCGGCCTGGAAACAGCACAATACTCCCGAGGAGGCTGCGTAGGCAAAATTTAAAGAGCTAAAGAAAGTGTGCCAATGGGGATTGGGAATGGTTGAGAACCATTCCCAATAGATTAATTTTATCTAGTTTATCTAATTTTATCTAATTTATCTCTTAGATTAATTTTGTCTCACATGATTATATCGTCCAAATGCCTGCTCTTACAAGTGGATTTATCAAAAATGTGTATGACTTGTAACATCTATTCGACTCATTCCCTGATACGTTGGAAGAGTAAAAAAAAGAAGGTGGAGGAAGGGTGGAAGGACAGAGAAAACCCAGGTAGGTCTTGAGGAAGGGCGGCGGGCCTTGATCCAGGCTGAGAGCCTTCAACTGTGTACTCTTATCAGTGGAGAGTCAGTCATCAACCTGTTTTGACAAGGGAACATCTAAAGAAGATGGGGCATCAGGGGGCTGGAGCAGAGAGTTACTAGGCCACTAACAGTCCATTAGTATCTTCCTCAGTGTTGGGTAGACCTCCCAATACTTAAGGGTGGGATGATTTTTCCCCGAAAACCCAAGTTTATCACCCACTACAAGGACAGGGCTGAACCGTGTAGCATCCCTGTTCTAGACTCAAGCCATTTTCTCCTCAACACCCACTTCACCTCCCTCCCCACACCTGGAGTATCCTTTTCACCCACTTCACCTCCCTCCCCGCACCTGGAGTACCTTTTCCCCTCATGAGTCAAGCACCCAGGCTCTGTTTCATCAAAGGCAACCTCAAAACCCATTCTCTCTACATTCTAAGTGAATAACTGGTATACACAGATGCTGGGTGTTTTTGCTCTTAATGTTTCTTTTAATATCATGACATTAAATATTGCTTTTTATGAGTTTGCCCCAATTGACTCAAATATAAGTTGTCCTAACGATGTTGTTGCCATGTTTTAGAAATATCATCTTCTCTATATATTTTTAAGTTATTTTCTTAGTGTTTTTCATGGGGATTACAGTTAGCATACTAAATCTATAAAAATCTAGTTTAAATTAATACCAACTAAGCTTCAGCAGCATATAAAAACTTCGATCCTATACTTCTCTGCCCCTCCTTATGTTCTTATTGTTACAAATTATATATTTACATTTTTGTACCCACTAACATAGATTTATAATTGACCTGTTTTGCATTTGTCTTTTAAATCATAGAGGAAACCAAGAAGGAAGTTGCGAACCAAAAACACAATGCTACTGAAATACTGGCTTTTCTATTTGTCCATGTAGTTTTACCTTTACCCACGTTCTTCATTTCCTTCTACTTTTTGATCTGGCTTCAAGTCACTGTCTGGTTTCATTTCATCTCAGCCGGAAGGGCTCCCTTTAGCATTTCTTGTAGAGCAGGTTTGCTAGCGATGAACTCTCTCCGCTTTTGTTTATTGGGAATGTCTTAGTTTCTCTTTGATGTTTGAAGGATACTTTTGCTAGAAATAGAATTCCTGGTTGACCATGTTTGCTACCAGCAATTTAAACATGTCATTCACTGCCTTCTGGCCTCCGTGCTTTCTGATGTGAAGTCAGCTATTCATCTTAGTAAGGATCACTTGTGTGTGACGAGTAGCTTTTCCCTGGCTGCTTTCAAGATTCTCTCTTTGTCTGATAGTTAGATAATAAAGTGCCTCCGTGTGGGTCTCTTTGGAGGTTATCCTACCTGAAATTCGCTCAGCTTCTTGAATGTGTAGATTCATGTATTTCATCTAATTTGGCAATTTTTCAGCCATTATTTCTTCAAATGCTAAACTTCTCCCGATTCTTTCTCCGTCCTCCTGTAATTCCCATAATGTGTATTTCAGTATACTTGCTGGAGTCTCACGAACTATCTGGGCTGTGTTCAGTGTCTGTCATCCTTTTTCCTCTCTCCGCTTCTCAGACTGAGTAATTTCAGTAGTTTTATCCTTAGATTTGTTGTTTATTCCTTCTGCCTGCTCATCTCTGCTGTTGAATTCTAATGAATTTTTCATTCCAGCTGTTGTACTTTGCAGTTCCAGAATTTCTATTTGCGTCATTTCTATAATGTCTGTGTCTTTATTAATGTTATTTATTTCTTCATAGATTGTTCTTCTGGCTTCCTTTAGTTTTTTACGCATAGTCTTATATAGATCTTTAGATTTAAAGTCTGTCTATTAATCCAACGTCCGAGCTGGCTGAGGGACATTTTCTGTCAATTTTTTTTTTTCTGTGAAGAAGCCATATTTTTTGTGTGTGTTTGTGTGGCTTGTAATTTTAGTTGAAAATTGTTGGCAGTTGGGCATTATACTGTAGTAATGCTGGAGTTCAGATTCTCTCCCTTTGCTGCTACTGATTGCTGAGGGCTTTTGTCACCCACTTACTAAGTGGTTTCTCCAAACTGCTTTTGCAGAGACTATGTTCCTTGTCACGTGTGAACCCTAAAGTCTCTGTGTGGTTATCTCAGCAGCCAGACAGTGGCTAAGATCGCCTTAAACACTGAAATTTAGCAACCTCTTTCTTATCAAGGAACAGCAACTCTACTCTGCTTGTTAGAAGTTTTTTTTATCAGATTCTAGAGTTCCAAAAAACACGATTCTGTCGTTTTTATCAATTTACTGGTTGCTCCAGTGAAAGACCAGATCTTAGAGATCCCTTCCTCACCATTTCTGTGAATGCACCTCCCTTCTGAATGCATGTGAGACGCACGCTGCCCTGTGCCTATTTAGATTTGAATTTGTCTCCAAGCAGGTCATTTCATAAGGGGCCCTCTGTGAGATGGTTGACTTTTCTTAGATTGCTTACCATTCACTCTGTGGCAAAGAGAAATTCCCTTCGTATCTACATCTGTTTCTTCCTTCCTATCCATTTCTCAGAATGGGCCGTAATAATTACTCTTCTCCAGTTTTCCCCTAGACCTATAGACTAGCATGTGCAAAGTATGCCAAAAAGCAGTGTTGACAAACAAACAAACAAACAAAAACCCAAAACACTATGATTCGTTTCTGTTTCAACCGTCCGGCGGTTTCCTGTGAGGACTAATGCATTAATGCTCGCAAACCCCCCTGAAGTACCAGGACATTGCACGTTACTGAGAAGAGGCAAGAGCCGTATGTTAAAAATTAATTGGAGGAAAGCACTTGCAGATTGTAATAATGAAACATCCCAAGTTCCAAGGGCACTGGGGACTTCAAGTAAACAAGCCTTCATTAATTCGGCTAATTAGTCGCTTGCTCTATTTGCTGGTTTATAAGCGACACCCTTTTAAGCAGAAAATGGAGCTGTGAAGTGCTGAGAGTCATGTGTGTGGCAAGATGGCATCAGTTCCCTACCCCGTGCACGTCAAAGCACAACTCACACATTCAGGGATTTGGACGCTTCACACGCCTCTGTGTAGCCCGGATAGACCGGGGCCGGGGGAATAGGTCTGCTCTGCTGGGGGGCAGGAAAGACAAAACGTTAGGAAAAAACCCATGGAAATCACTTTTAATCTTTTTCTCCAAAAGAGGGGCCACAGGCTCTTTCAAAACTCGCTTCGCACATGCGAGGAGGACGATGTGTTTGATCATTCACTGTTGGAGCAAGAGAAAGGGAAGAGGCAGGCTCGATTCCTGTGGCGGGCAAAGTCACAGCACCATGTGTTCCAACCCCTGGGAGCCATGCCTCGTAAGAAGGGGGTGGAAATTTGACGTCTCGTGGGAACTCTGGCAGAGACTGGTGAACCGGTCTGCCACCCAGGTGGAGCCTCAGCCAACTAAGCCGAATGCTCATGGCTACCAGGCGGTGTCTGCCTTCTTAGGCTGTGCTAGCCGACACTGGCCAGGTCTTCCCTTCCACCCCCGTTGTATATCAACTCAGGACAGCACCGTCACTTCCGTGGCTTCCTGACTGGCAGCTGGAGACTCCCGGGTTCCAAATACCTCACATCGGTAAGCCAGCTCCCAGGTGGAGCCAGACCTACCGGCGACTCCTACCATCCATCCTGTCTTCAATCTTACTGTTTTCAACCACTAAAAAAAAAATGTGACCTGCTTTCCAACTATAGAGATCTACTAATTTAAATTCCATTTAAAAATCTACTGAACAAGTATTATGTCCAAAAGCACTGATATGTGTAGAGTACAAAGAGGAGTAAGGTTTTTGCTATCTTAAAAACATAAAGGGCTTGCCCTGGCTGGTGTGGGCTCAGTGGATTGAGCACCAGCCTGCGAACCAAGGGGTTGCCTGTTCGATTCCCAGTCAGGGCACATGCCTGGGCTGCAGGCCAGGTCTCCAGTAGGGGGCACATGAGAAGCAACCACACACTGATGTTTCTCTCCCTGTTTTTCTCCCTCCCCTTCTCCTCTCTAAAAGTAAATAAATAAAACCTTTAAAAAATGTGAAGGGCTTATTAACATTTGCCTCTGCAGGGAGCATCGTCTTCCACGGTAGCAGAACACAGTGGTGGCTGTCCTGTCGTCTAGGAAACTGGAACAGAGCCTGAAGTCCAAACTCGGTTAGAAATCCACAGTTCCAAACACACGAACTTAAATTTACATAAGTTCTCACGGAACACTCGAACTTGCAGCCCTGTGTTTGCCCCAGAACGGCTCTCTGCCTGCTTTCCACACACAGCTCAGGGGGACTGGAGCCGCGGAGAAACCATGGGAATACAAACAGCTTATTTGGTCGGTGCAAAGAGGAAAGGTAAATATCCTTATTAGCAGGCAAAGAGCTAGAGTACGTCTCTGAGTATGGCTAACGAGGGGAAGACATGGGCTGCCTTCATCGTGCGGGGGTGCACGTGAGAGATCTCTGGGCTCCCTGCCGAGCCGAAGGTGGTGTTCCTTTCCTGAATTTGAGGAAGGAAAAAGCTCTGTGTTCTACAAGTAGCTTCCTTGTTGGTTCTCCCTTGGGCACAAAGATAGTCTGACCTGGACTGGAAAGTTTTATCTGAAGAACCCTCAGGTTTGCAGGGTTTTTTTAATATTATCTTTTAAAGTTTTAGGGAGATATAATCCACAAAACCATACAACTCACCCGTTCAAGTGTGCGATTCAGTGGCTTTTAGCACCTTCACAGATACATGCAGCCTGCTCCAGAGTCGACTTTGGAATATTTCCGTCCCCCCAGAAGCAACCCTGTGCCCATCAGCCCTCTCCCCTGCATCTCCCTCCCCCCGCCCCTGCCCATCCCCTATGTAACTACCAACAACTTCTTGCTTCTGTAGAGGTCCCTGTTCTGCAACCTTAACATGAATGGCATCATGCACAACATGTGGTCCTTCGTGACTGCCCTCTTTCTGTTGGCCTGTTTTAAGGTCCATCCGTGTTGAAGCACGAGTCAGCATTCCAGTCCTTTTTGCCGTTGGATAAAAAGCCAGTACGAATGCAGCCCACCTTGTGCATTCCTGTGTCGGGTGATGGACGCTTGGGTGGGTGGCTTCCGCCTCTAAGGAATAATGCCGCCATGCACATTTGCACGCCCATCCCCGCGTGGACAAATGCTTTCCCTTCCCGTGGGTGGGTACCTAGGGGTGCACTTGCAGGGGCACACGGTGGCTCTGTGTCATGGTCCGAGGAGCTGCCCAACTGATTCCAAAGGGGCCGCACCATTCAGCACCCCTGTGCTCTGCCAGCCACCCGGGGGGAAGGGGCTGCACAGCATATGAACTAGCAGCAGCTCTCGTCGCAAAAGGTCAGCTGAAGAGCGCAGTCTTTATCAGTTAACTTCTTGGAATACCGCAGCCTATGGAATGCCAAGTAGGCCAGCGGCAGGAGACTGGCTCGGCCTCCCGCTAACCTTGACCCTGCAGGTCCGGGATCCATGGCCTCTCCCCTCTAATCGGGGTTCACGATCCTGAAAGAGGAAGCATTCTGTGGACCTGTGGGTGAAATGCTCCCCTCATTGGGCTCCGAGTTGGGACCTGGGCTCTCTCTGGGATGTCATTTCCTGTCCCAGGAGTCACTCACCCTGGTGGCAAGGACTCAGGTCACTGACAGTTCAATTGTGTGATGGCCCCCATCCCTCAGGCCGCACAGCACGACAACTGAGCAGCTAGGGAGAGAGGCCACTCGACCTATGAACCCTGACCCTGTTTTCTTGTCTCTGAAATGCCTATAATGCAACTCACAGTACGGGGGTGAGGGACAAAACAGCTACATGATATTTGACTGGCTGCCACAGAGGAGTGAAAAACACTCAGGATATTTTTTTCAGGATTTCTCTGAGACCTTAATGAAATTTTAAGGTTAAGCTGCTCCACACAATGTTCTAGGAGGAAATTTTCCTCGAAGCCAAAAACTCCATCACCATTACCATTAAACACGTCATTAAAAGAAGCGAGCTTCTTCTAAATGCACTGGAAGATAAAAACAGGACTTGGAGCTGCAGTCCGACACGCCGCGGAAGGAGGCGGAGATTCTGCGGGAAGGGTCCATGATGAGAAATGAAGGGACCGTTTTCTACCTCTCGTTCTTCGTGTTTTCCCCCTTCTCCTTAAAAGCAAGAATACTACAACAAATAAAAGTTGAATAAGTAAAAAATACATTTTAAATGAAAAACCATGATTAACTTATTAAAGACCATTAAGTGTATAATTACAAGGACTCTATTACATTAAGATACCGATTTCTTTAAAGCCAGAAATAATACCAACTGAAACTTTAATTATTTAAATGAGAAGAGAAAGAGGCATGTTATCTTCTCTGACAAAGATTAAAATCAGTTTAATTGCTTCTCTGCAGCCTTGACACGATTCTTGCTGTGAGTCAAGCAACCAAAAAGGGAAATTAATACCGCAGCTGTTAATCAAGTGATATCCGCTCCCTGGTTTGATTGCATAGGGAGGAGGCTGGCTCCGCGCTGACTGGTGGGTCCCTGCCGCCTGCTGCTGCTGCTGCTGCTGCTGGGAGCAGGGAGCCCTGGGACGTGCTGGGGAGGGAGTGCAGTGTCAGAGCCTGCTGGCTGGGACGCAGGGCTTTAGTTAAACACCAGGGAGGTCCAGCAGCACCCACAGTGGGCAGACCGATGTATCTGATTCTAAGAAAACAGTATTGCACATGATTTATGAGTCCATACACGCAAACCAGTGCCTGCCTCACTGTGTCTCTTTGGCCTCATCAACGTGACAGGTGACGAGAGGCACCAGCATGGCTGAGGTTGTCTAAGCCAGAAGCCGTGGAGCTGGGGCACTCGGCCACCAGGGGGCTCGATGTTTTCAAGGTCCCCTTTCCAGGAAGTTCGAACCCTCCCCTTCCTGTTTGCCTTCTCTGCCCCAAGAGGAGCTGGACGCTAACCAGGCTCCCACGTCTTCCTTCCCAAGGAGAAAACTCTTCTATGAACCTTCCCTTTCCTGGGGCAGGAGGAAACCTGCGGGCAGCGACTGAGCAGTTTGGTTCATACATAGAAGGGCTTCGTGTCAGGGCTTTGTAACCTCCCCACCAGGGACACATGGAATGCTCTTGGGGAACAGCGCCCAGCCAGAGCAGCGACAGGCAAAGCTTCCAGTGAGTGGGACGTGCAGAAAAGAAAAAAAAATTCCCTCCAAAGATAACAACATTTTCTTACATTTCAAAGAAATAATCCCGGCTCGAATCATGCCTCGGGCTGGGGAAGACAGCCATCAGCTCTGATGAGACCCCGCCCCGTCCACGGTCCCCAGGATTTGCAGACGCTCTGTCCTGGCTCTTTTCCATCAAACGCCACTCACTCGCGCTAGGGAATTGGATCATCTTGCTGCTGGCCTGGCCCTGACCATCCCGCCCTGTGTCAATGGGGCCAGATTGAAACAGATGCCCAGAGGCCACGGACACCGAGAGCAGCATAACAAAATTAGGAGCCTGTTGCTGAGCTTAAATCAATGTTTAACGGTAAGCCTGCTTTTATTTATTTATTTGGGGGGGCAGGGTTCCTCTGGCAAATATCACTTGAAACGGAAAGCCAGAAGCCTTCATTATAAAGGATACCACGCAGGCTGTCTTTTGAAAAACAATAATTCACCGGGCGAGACAGCCTGGTAGTTGACAGGCCTGCACTGCCCCAGGATCCAGTTTCCTCTGTGCTTCCAGGACACATTGAACCGCCTTGTCTTCAAGCACACAGGGCCGATTCAAATCGGGGGAGGGAAAGCCAGTCACAGTCTGAGCCCCAGGCCCACATCAGGGATGCAGGCTGCCCGCTGGTGCCCAAGCAGGAGCCACCAACAGTCCCCAGGCCGGCCAGGCTCACTCACTGGCTGACACGTCAGACCTCCAGCTGAAAGGAAGACCAGCACGGCACCACGCCACCTCGCTGTGCTCCCAGTCCAAGCCAGACCTTCGCTCGGTGAGTGCACAGCACCAAAAGAAAACGAAAAAGAGTTAGAAGTGATATTAGGTCACAAACATCAGCCACATGGGGCTGGCCAGGCTCAGCAAGCCCTGGACTGGACATTTCATTTCTTTAGTATAATTGTTGGAATGGGTTGCAGAAGCCAAAAATTCTCTTGTCACCTGAAATGCTTTGAACAGTGAGAGCAAAACAAAAACTGGTGATGTACCTCAGTTATTAAATTGTTTAAAAAAAAAAAACAAAAAACAAAAAACAGCCCTGGTTGGTGTAGCTCAGTGAATTAAGTACCGGCCTGAGAACCAAAGGGTTGCTGGTTCGATTCCCATTCAGGGCACATGCCTGGGTTGCAGGCCAGGTCCCCAGTAAGGGGTGCATGAGAGGCAACCACACACTGATGTTTCTCTCCCTCTCTTTCTTCTTCCATTTGCTTCTCTCTAAAAATAAGTAAAAAATTTTTTTAAAAAAACAATGCACACATGCACACACAAGGTATACAAGACAGATCCACACCCAACTTAGCAAGAACCATTCCGGAGCTGATACATGTTTACTCACCTCAAAGAACTATTTCAAAGCATGCAGTCAAAAAACGGGCAAGCCCCAGCTTTTACCCACACGTGCACGCCATGAGCCCTGTGTCACGTCCACCGACCTTCGAGGAGATCGTGAGCTTTTCTGCAGAAGGAAGTTGTCATTTGTCTCGATACTTGGAATTTAGGATGCGGGTGGTGGGGGAGACGTACTACAGCTGCCCAGACACAGAAGGGACTCCACGCGGTCACGAACGGGAGGGCAAACAAAAGTCCCCCCATGGGCCCCACGCCTGCCAAGACATATGACCGGGAGCGGGCCTTTCTATCGACGTGTTGTCTCTTCCTAGGTGGTGTTGTCTTACCAATGCAGCCCAGCCTCCAGGCACCATCCTCTTTTCTCTAGAAACCAACACCTCCCCCAAAGCTTTTCACTACCTGAAACACCACCCCAGCCCCTGCCCAGGTCTTCCGAGAGACTTAGCCCTTGCCTTTTGCTTCTGGGCAAAGGGACTGCCACGGGATCCCTTCCAGACATCCCTGCTGGCTCTCACCCCAACCTCCGCAGTAACAAGAGGGGGGAGCCCCACCTCCGCTGGCACACATGCAGTTGTAGTTTTATTTCATTGAGGACCCTGCGCGGCTCGTCTGTTTCTCCCATGTTGGCCGCCCATGGTGGGAGGGGCCTTAGCAGCCCCGGTGAGAACCCCCCGGAAGTCTGGCAGAACCTGTATGAGAACCATGCGGGGGCAGCGTGACAGGCACAAAGCACTTTCAAGGAGAAGACTTCCTTATTCCCGAGGAATTTTCCTCCTCCTTCTCAAGTAGATTGAGCACCCCATCAGAGGGTGGGAGGAGTATGTTCTGGAAAGGCTGTACCAATGTACATCCTATCTGACCTTAATATATCGAGCAGCAACAAGCCACCATCACAGCTCACACTATGTTTTATGAATCCGTAACAGGAAGACGACACGCAGAGTTTTTCCGGTATTCGCCAGCTGTGAAAACCTGCGTGTAGCGCATTTTATTCGCCCGTGCAATGACGTGACTGAACAAGATAAGTGGTTTTCAACTGTTTATATGTACAGCCGACTCCTTTTCCCGATGAAAACTTTACTCAGGAGGACTCCGGTCCACGAGAACAGGCAATGACCGAGTGGATCTGCCGGGAGCAAGGGGCCAAGGTCTGGGTGGGCTTTCTCAGCCAGCTCCTCACTTTTTCTTCTCCTTCTTTCTTTCTTCCTTTGTATTTCATTTTGTTATGGGTCTTCCACAGACTACTTCTTAATTTTAAATAGGTGGGACCAGGGGACACCTGCCCTCTCCAGTTCTACCGGAGCCAAATATGCCCGATCCTCTGGGCAAGAAAGACCAGCCGTGACTTACGTTGCCTTCGATGCATCCGTGACTTGGCGTCCAGCCCCGCAGTCCACATGGACTCCTCACGCAAGGGCCCAGTGGGCAGGTCTCAGCTAACACCTAGGGCCAGCGCTCCTAAGGCGGGTCCCAGGACACTGCCTCCCCTGGAAGCCACGGACCCTCATGAATGAGACCCAGCCCAGGAGGAGAGACGTGAGGAAGACTGAAGAAGGGGGCCTCATCCTGCCAACCCTCCGGCTTCAGAGTGCCAAGGACGCTCTCTGCGGATGACCCAAACTCCCGCATCACAGAGACGCGGGCCCTCGGCTGGAATTTTTTAAAATTGCACTGAGGTTCACTTTTGCTGTAACACGTATGCTCCATGTTCTAGGTCATCCTGATTACCTTCCCCTAGACTTTTTAGAACCGTGTACAGTCCTCAGCAGAAGAACTCTTTGGACACGTGAATGAAAACGCTCCTGATCCAAGGGAAGCCAACCCAACTCCTGGTCGGCTGGAGCACCCCAGGGAGAAGACCACGAAAGCTCCCTGTAAAGTGGTCACTACAGTTAACAGACGTGTTTGTCACCCTTCGCTGAGAACACGGCCTAAAACAAGAGGAAGGTGCTGGTGTGGTTCGCTTTCTCGGGGCATATGCCAGGATGCTTTTAAGGGGCAGGCATTCCTCACGTGCTAGGAAGAGGTGCAGAGACAGCTCATTTAACAGGTGAGATCAGTTTCGTTCCTGTGACCACTATTGCATTTTTGGAATAGTATTGGTCTTCCTGTCAATGTGGAGGGATCGTGGTGGGGTCCTGGGGAAGTTTTACATGCCATCACTTTTCCTGAATGAATGGCCTTGAGTTTCTCACTTGACTCTTCAGAAATCCTCATCTGAAAATGTGCGGATTACAATGATGATGGTGATGGTGAGGATGGAGATGGTGATGGTGAGGATGGAGATGGTGATGGTGACAGCAGTGATGATGATGACGATGGTGGTGATGATGACACTTACATCCAGTCTGAGTCTACTTCACAGTAATGGGAGCCTGATTCTAACAACTAGGTCCCAGAACTGGCGGGCTCAGCATCAGACCAAGACATGACCAGTGACCTAAGGATGCGGTGCTCCTCTGTCAAGCGTTGCCTTACGTTGCAATGTCTGTTAACCACGATCTACAGGCCACGCGGAAGGCACAATGAGAAAGAGCAGCTTGGGATGCAGGCCAGCACATCCTATCCCCCCTTTCTTCTCAGCACTTTAGCTCTTGCCAACTCTTGCTGCACGGGAACATACTGTGGGTGCCTTGTCACCCTCCCTCCAGAGAGCTTGTCTGTGTTTTTCTCATGGACAGAACTCTCCCTGAGAGGAGTTCTGGAGATACGATTTTCCTCCATCTTCGCCTATCGCCAGGGGTAGTTTAGACCCCAAGATACTCCAGACCTCAGAACTATTGTCGCTCTAGGGACCGGCCCGGTGGGGCTCCCACTTTGAGCCGAACATGACAACTTCCCAGCTGAGCTGGCCTTCCAGTTTACCTTGGTTCTGGGTGGCTGTCCTACCAGATCAGCCAAATAACCTCAGAATGAACGGCAACCAGAGTCTCTGGCACTGTGGCCAGTGGGGACAAACGAGAGCAGACGAGAACTCAGAAAGACAGAAGCGGCGTTGCAAGTAAAGGAGGATGTCCTTTGGAGCTGGACCTGGGGGACGGGACTGGAGCAGAAGCAAGTCAGGAACACGGAAAGTGTGTCCTGGTGCCTGGGTCTTGGCAAACTGTGGTAGGTGACCCCACAGTGTCCTGGCTCTTACTGTAACTACAAGGTGTATCACTGGGCTGGGGGGACGCCAAGGTCAAGAAAGACACGCTTCCAAGTCGTGAGCACTGAGAGCAAGGTAATGCCCGCAAAGGCTCTTGAAATTAGTAAGTCACCGCTCTGTAGTTAGTAAGAAAATGCTGTGATTGTCACCTCTACTATCTTAATCACCAATGTCTCTCATGTATAATTTCCTCAACTTCTTAGTCTTCTTGGAGAATGCAATTACTGTACTGTACTGTGTATAATGCTCACTTTTTTCCCAAATTTTTTGAGGGAAAATAAGGATGGGCATTACACATGGGTATAATGATTGCATACCATGGGTATAATAACGGGTACAAAATCCCGTGTAAAATGCTCACAAAACGTGGGTGCACATTAAACACTGCAAAATACGGTGGCCCCTGAGGGAAATATGAATAAGGATGGGAAGGTTTGGATTCAGACAGAGCCGAGTTCCAATTCCAGCCCCATCACTCACCCGCTGGGTGAGCTCAGTCAGCTCAACCTTGACCCTCAATTTTGTAAGCTTTGAAATGGGGACAATAGTAATAATAGCTTGAGGAGATATTGGGGGCGGGAGGTGAAGGCAGCATTTATAAAGGGCCCGGGCTATCGGAAGAGTCGATAAATGGCATCTGGTGCTGTTGTTATTTTTATTCCTCCAGTTGCACTGCCAGCCTGGGCCCTTTGAAGGACTGGACTCTCTCTCATAAAAGCAGGACGTTTCGTCAGGACACTCCAGCCAGACAGGGAGGCGTCAACAACAGCAGATGCGTTTTTCAAGTATTCAGATAATGGCAACAAACTCCAGAATCGTCACAAAGAAGCTTCTATTTAATCTTGCTGTTGGTTTCTCTCTTTTTAGTAGAAGACAATCTTTTTTTATGGACTCGGTATTTTTCAGTTCTAAAGTTCTAAATTGACTATCAGTGTCTTCGTAGATTGGAGGAGACTATTTAAACTTCCCAGACTGTGTGAAGTGTGGTGGGAGTATTTCACATTTCTGTGGAATGGAGGAGAAAAAAATCTCAGCAAAGACTCACTTCTGCGAGACTGACAGACGTGCTGAGAAGTCAGCTTTTCAGCTAGAAATCAGCAAAGCCCCAGGCATTCTGGGGCGCAGAGCGCCAGCGGGGGACAGAGTGAGCCCGTCTTCTTGGGTCCACCTGGTGCACCCTGCGTGGGGCTGCAGACTCCCGAGCCGCCCCCCTGGACAGTTCACAGTCCAGCCCGCTGCCCACGGGCGTGGGCTGCAGGGATCTGGCCTCCAGGAGGAGTTAAGCAGAAAGGCTGGGTCCAGAGAGCCCTGCAGAGATGGGGCTCCCACTGTGACCCACTCTGAGCCTTCTGCCCCCTCTGCCCAGGTCACTGCCAGTTGCCTCCCTGCACTCTCCATTCGGCAGGGGAGAGCAGTCTATGGGATCCCCACAGACAGGGGCTCCCTATCTTCATACCCCTCTCCCGGAAAGAATAAACACTTGAGGCAGTGGGGGGTGGGAATTAGCTATCATTTCCCTGCCCCAAGCAGCCCTGGACGCTCCACGGACGTTAACTTGAAAACTACAGTTCTCAGAGATTCCATTTCCCTGAAGACAGAGCTGAGGGGTCCCCGGTCCCCAGACCTCTGCGCACAGCAGGGAGCAGAGGTCTCCCAGACACCCTGTGAGAAACCTCAAGCACTGTGTCCCAGAAACAAACCACTACCGTGGCTAGAAGTGAAGCCATGCTGAGGATTTACAGATGTTCGGTAAAACCTGCGAACGGCCCCCCGCACACCCCAGGAGGAGCCGGGAAGGGCACTCGTCCAGCGCAGTTGGCAAGGGATCTGCTGAGAAGGAGGGGGGAGCCTAGATGTTCCAGGGCCGCCCTTGGCACACCAGGCCAAGGCACTCACGCGCATCTTTCAAGAATAGCAACGCTTCGATCCATCCCATTCTGTTTGTGAACTTCCGCATTCTCACTTCGTCATTAAACATGCTCCGTGTTGTCTGAGGTATAACAGCTGGAGCGAGGGGCCGCGCGGCCCAGCGAAGGCCAGGTCCTGGGCAGGCATGCCCGCACCAGCCTCTCTCATTGCTCTATTTGGGCACATTTGTCCCATGCATGGCTCGCCCGCCCTTTATTCCCCGAATACGGCAGATGGCTTCGGTGCACGGCTCCCCGTCAGATGCTGGGCAGAGACCCAGGAGCGGTGCAAAGCAGCTGGCTTTTCGAGCAGCAGAATGTGGCATGTGGGGGAGGCCTTTGCTCAGAGCAGCCCCGGGCCTGCCAGCCAGAGGGAGGACCCCAAAATCGGCACTATTCTTTCCTCCACCTTCCTGGGGGCTCGCAGAGCAGCTTACTGCCGGAGGGAGGAGCTTTAGGTGAGTTCCTTTCCTCAACACACACACACAGACCACACACTGCCACCGTTTCTCTCTCTGAATGTTTAATAGCGCACTAAAGAGAAGTAGAAATCAGGATCAAATAGAAAAAAAGAGAGTCATTCAACTCCATGCATTATTTAGGTTTTTCAAAAAACCTAAGAGGTTGGGCTTATAAAACACAAAAAGACACAACTTCTATGTTTCTGAAAATTGTACTTTGTCTTTTCCAAGGTTGCCGGGTACAGTGTTAGGTTGGGAGGCGAAGACACAGGGTATAGGACTGACCGGGTTTTGCCCATAACTGAACGAAGATCGAGGGACCTGGCGGTTTCCTGTGCCCGGTTTATTCCTCAGCCCGTGGCCTCACCGGTCCATCAGTGGCAGAATGGGGCCCTGAGACGCTGGGCAAGTGACCCCATCTTGTCCCGGCTCCAGTTTGCCCGTTCGTAAGATGAGGGGGTCGGATCCTATTAGCCCGCAGGCGTCCCCTGCACTCCGAGTCCACAGACACAGGAAAATGCACCAAGTTAATGATCCAAGTAAAGTCCGCAGCACAGTGTTTACCTAGTGCTGGGCACCTGATGGTGGTGACGGTGATGGCGATTCCATCCTCACCTGCGGATATGTGTATTGATTTTAGAGAGAGAGGAAGGGGAAGAGAGAGAGGAACAACCGGGAGAGAAACATTGATCAGTTGATTTTATTTATCCATTTAGAGAGAGGGGAAGGGAGGGAGAAAGAGACGGAGAGAAATACTGATTAGTTGCTCCTCACACACACACCCCATCCAGGGACCAGGCCCACAGCCCAGGCTCGTGCCTTGATGGGGAACTGAACCAGTGACCCTTGCTTCACGGGAGGACACCCAACGCACTGAGCCATGCCAGCCAGGGCAAGTGATGGTTATTATTAACAACACATAACCCCCCTATATCCATCCCGTTGTTACGTCAACTGTTCCTCAGCTCCTGGCCACTCTAACCTGGGCAAAGCGCAAGGCTACACAACTGAGGCCCAGCATGGGACCCCGCTTGGGTCCATGGAGAGATGGGGAGGCAGGCGCCCACAGCTCACCTTCCTCCCAGGAAGCTGAGCCGGTGACCCGCTATCGTGCCTTCTGGCTGCATTGTCTGGTTTCGCCAGGGCTCTCTTTAGGGATCATTTTGGCCCATAAAACTTAACTTCCACCCATTTCTGAAACCTTTTTCTAATCGACCTAAAGATATGCTCTTCTTGGTCCTTAGAGTTGTTTAAAAGTAATATACATTCGTGTGCTCCACATGTTGAGAGGTAATGGCTGGTTGAAAGGGTCTGAAAGTACACTGATGGTGGCTCGAACCGAAAGCTTGAACACATGGGGTTCCTCTCCCTGCCTCTCCTTCTGCATTTCCTGAGTGGACTAGACTCCCGCTTTCACCTGCTCCTTCCTCCTGACCCCCCTACCGTCTCTGACAGCTAGGCCGCGCCTTGGCAGCTGCATGCACTTGGCGACGACTTGTTGAATCGGCACCACAAAAAGCTAAAGTTGTACAGGGCTGTCTGCACACCAGGCACACTTCTGAACATCTTACATGTTCTCACTGGTGCAATTTTCACACCAACGCCATCATCCCCACTTACCAGATAAGGAAACTGAGTCAGAGTGGCGTGTGGCTCACTCAGAGTCACGTGGCTCGTACAAGGCACAGAAGGTCTGCAAACAAGAGCAGACTCCTGGGGGCTCTGTGATTAGCACCAGGTAGCCATCATGGCTCTGGAGGGGAGAGTCCATGGGTGGATGCCATAGAAACCATGGTCAGCTGGGTCAAGAGTGATGGAGGCATGAGGAAGCAAGAGAAATCACCCCATAGCACCCTGCGTGACAGTTTGGTCGGGAAGGAGAGGCATAGGAGGTTGGCTTGACAAGGAGAAGGTGGTTGGGAGGGCTTTTCTAAGACAAGGGACAGTGGGTGTTCCTTGCAGACTGGGAGAGGCTAAAGGGGCAGGAGAGGGGGAACCTCTGCCCAGAGGGGAAAGGAGGGAGTGCTCTGGGCAGAGACGCACACATGAGCCTTGGAGGGAGGAGGGAGATGCTCCTTCCAGAAGAGACGGCAGCTTTGCAGCTCGGAAAGAAAATAACTAGGTGCTCATGTCTAACTAGAAGTGAGGCCAGGAAGCAGCTTAGGACATATCCCCTCCAGGGGGGCTGCACCTGAGCCTCCACTGCTGTTCTGCAGAGACGGCCGGGCACTGGGAGAGGACCCTCAACTAGTCCGTCAGGACAAACCCAACGTGCAGATGGCCTCTGCAAAGTCATCCGCCACTCCTCTCCAGAAACCCATGAGAAAGTATTAAGTGCCTCTGGTTTTCCTTTAGCCATCAGAAACAGCAACAAGCTAGTAAGCTCTCTGGATAGACATCACTTAAATTAATTACCTACAAATAATTGAATTTATTTTCAAGTACATCAAACTAGGAAAATCATTCAATGGCCTCTTTTCAATGGATGTGCTTGCACAGTGAGCAATGCCTCAGGGTGGGGGAGAGAGAAGAGGAGGCAGAGACATTTACGGAGCTCCAGCTAGCTGGGTGCAGGCGTCTTGGGTTAGGCAGCAGAGGCCTCCCTCACTCAGCCCCAGTGCACTCTCGGGTGGACATTGTCACTGCTGTCCAGATGCCACTGCGGCCCAAGCATGTCAAAGGGTTGTCCCCCTCGAAGTTTCCTCCTCTGACATGATGACCCTAACATGCTGCTGTCTGGATGCCAGCTGGGTGCCAGCCTCAGGGCGCTGTGTTGAGCAGTCGGGCCCCCAAGGCAGCCCCGAGCCCCAAACCACCCCATGCTCAGAACTGTGACCAGAGGACTCCGGTAACTCCTTGTCTCCCTGGGAACCCTTGGCAGCAGATGCGGTCTCCGATGCCTCTTGCCCACAGTCTCTGGCAATTGCCCGGGAGTCAGGCCCAGGTTTTATGGGACCCCTCTGGTCACCACGCGGTGGCTGTCCCCAGGTGGGACATCTCATCAAGGCCAAGGGCCTCCATCCCTTCTTCGCCATGAATCCACTGAGAATCTGAGAAGGCCCCACTCTGTGATGGGCTCTGGAGCTAAGAACCACGTGGGTGTGAGTAGAAGTTGATGCCAAACCAAAGCCAACAGTATTCTCCAGTGGGGTCACAGGAGCAGAAAGCTGCCAAGGGGAAAAGAAACTGGTCTGAGAAGAGAACAGGACTGAGACACAGAGAAGTTGGGGGAGGAACCATGTGGTCCTGGGGGAGGGACCATCGGTACTCCCGACTCCTGACTCATAGAGGCTCACCTGCCTGGAAGTGGAGGCCCTCTTTGTCCGTGACATTGGCTGATGTAGCCTCCTAACAAACCCTGGCTTTCGAGAGGCTGTCTGCTGCTTGCAAATAAACTTTCTGGCCAAGATATCACTCATTCAACACAAAACACTGATTAACAATAAATAACAGCAGCTAACGCTTAGCGCTGTGCATTCATTGCATACACACGACAAGGTGTTAATTTTATTCTCATTTTACAGGTAAAGAAATATTGATGCAGAAAAGTGAACCACATTGTAAATTCATTTCCTGGCACAAGTAGGACCCTACCTCTACCCCTCCCCCCCAAAATTCTATTTTGCCTGGTTCAGGCCTTCAATCCAACAGGGTGTTCTAACCAGTTGAACTGGTAGGGTGAGAGTCACTCATTCCTTTTCCGAAGGTAGAAACAAGTTACAAATGGCTGCAGGAAAACAAAACGCATTCCTGCGCTGAAAATTAAAGCCTAATCACGTGCAAACTGCGCTGAGCGCTTATCCCGTGTCGCCCTTGCTGGACCTTTCTGGCTTCTGCAGCTGCTCGTGAAATGTAACTGTCACTGCAGTGAATAAATAAGCAGCTGTTTCAGTGAGACAGCTGCCCCTGTCACAGCACCAGGGGCCGGGAGGGAGCTGCGTTCTCCCTGCGTGCAGGCGGGGCTCCGCGTGGTCCACAGCGTGCCCTGAGATGATGGTACCCTGGAGGGCAAACGAGCTTCCTGCTGGACATCTATCTACCCAGCCTGCTCTGCTGACTCCGCTTCTTCTTGGGGCTTTTCCAAACTTCATTCCCCTCCCACCCTGTCATTCCCATGAGAGAGCTGCCATTTTCCCATGTGACCCTCCTGCCTGGCCACAGGCCACAGGTCCACACCAGGCCAGCCAGAGCCTTCCCTCGGGGTTTTGCACACTAGAAATGAGGAAGAGAAGTTCAGAATCGATGCTTTTACTGAGCGTGCCTGGTGGTTTTTATTCTGCAGTTCCACGGACCATACTTCACTGGTTTACTTAACTATCCCTGCAAGCCCAATTTTTCCTTTAACACTGCTTACAGCAATGTCTTATTCTTTCCGTGGCTTTGAAGGAGTAAGGCAAAGAATCAGAGAAAGGACTCGTTTCATCCTTTCCTAGGAAGCTGAATTGAACTATCAACCTCTACTTCTTTCTCTCCAACACTGAGTGCATCCTGAGCTAGAACAAGCAGCAGAAAGAACAGGCATGGAGGCCGCGAATCAGGAGCAGCAGAGTGGGCAATGGGGCGGGAGGCCCCACCGAGCGGCAGAAACAGGAGGCAACAGGGAAGCCGAGCACCAGCTCACACAGGGCCGTCACTAGGGACTGTAATTCACGTAACACGAAAGAAGCCGGACCCTCAAGCTCCCAAGAAACGAGGTCTGAATGAAGCGAAGTATGTACTGTTCTGGACAGGAAGAGACTATTATTAACATGTGGGTTCTCCCTGAGTTCATCTGGAGATACCATTTTTTCAAGTTGACCAAATGATACGGAAGCTCATCTGCGGATATAAACACGTAAGAACAGTCGGGGGAGTGGTGGGCATTCACAGCTGGACCACACAGGAAAGTCAAATAAACACAGAGGTTTGGTGTATTAAAAGGTAAATACTAAATAATGTATTAAATAGTATATTTATTGAATAAACTGAATAAATATTGTTAAAGTATATAATGGGGTTGAACCAGTTGAATAACCATTTGCAAAAATAAATTGCTGCTTATTCAAAAATAAATTTCAGATGGGGTAAAACTGAAGGATGTAGATAAGAAAACACGAAGACACTAAAATAATACTTAGGTGGATCACCTTTTTCATCATTACTCAAGAATGGGAAAGGTTATTCTAAATATAAACTAAATGGACAGGTGGGTTTCCACGCCCGCCAGTGGGAGGACTGGGCGGGGCCATCGCGCACCCTCAGGGGCAGCGGCCCTGTGTCTATGATCCCACGTGCGCGTGGCATCTGAAGCCAGGCTGCCCGTTTGCAGCTGGGTCTCCTGCCGTGAACTACGTGACCTTCGATGAAAGGCTGAACCGCTCTGCACCTCCCCTCCCACATGTTTAACGTGGGAACAACGACAGCAGGTACTCGCCAGGGCCCTCTCGACGACTAAATGAGATGAGCCTGCCACGGCAGCTGCACTCCGGCAGCTCCTGCTGGGAAGTGGGCCCGAGCTGGGAGCTTGCAGAGCACTCCCATTTCATACTTTCCTATACTGTTTGATTTCCTTCAAATCCAACACATGATTACCCTTACAATAAAAATTCTCCATTTAAATTTAAAGAATCGTATCAGAAATCAACTTTAAAAGGCTATCCGTGAGTATTTCAATAGCTGTCCTACCCTCAAATGAAATCGCCCTCAAAATAAATGTCTAAACTCTTTGCTC
This sequence comes from Desmodus rotundus, assembly GCF_022682495.2. Lineage (NCBI taxonomy): Eukaryota > Metazoa > Chordata > Mammalia > Chiroptera > Phyllostomidae > Desmodus > Desmodus rotundus. The sequence goes on along the minus strand of NC_071398.1, from coordinate 54,079,527 downwards.
AAATCATAACGCTAAGCAGCAGCTCTGCGGCTCTCCTCCCTCTCAGCCTCTCCGTCCAGATGGGAGGCTGAATCTGCTTGGGGGAGGATAATGGTGAGCCTCGGGGCTTTTCTTGACTATTTGCTGTGATGCTAAACCATTATTCATTCATTCTCCAAAGTGGATAAGACAGCCCGACCTTGGCATTCTTTCAGAGTCAGGAGACTATAAGCCAAATATCTAATCATCAGAATCAGAATCTGATTTCTGGATCATCAGAGAAATCGGCCTCTCAGGTGGCCAGTGGTGGCCGCCCTGTCAGTCAGGCACAGTGTAATCCCATCACTGGTGGCGAGCGGAGGAGACAGTGGCGGTTTGTTTCAGAGCTGGTCCAAACGTGAGTACTGCGGGCTCTTCACACGGAGACTACCGTGGACTCAAGTCTGTAAGGAGGCTCTACCCTGACTGGCCACATTACACGGAATGCACGCAGGAACCTGGGCGGTTTCCATGTGCTGCCCAAGCCCGGCTCTGCAGAGAGCAGATTAGTACCTACTCCCCTTGGCTTGTTTGGGGTGAACCATGGTACCACCGCCCCCCCCAGTCTGTGAATGTATTTCCTTCATTCTAAATACACACATGACAAGCTCATTAACCCTAATTCCACTGAACAGTACATTCCTCTTTTTAAGAAATAGACTTTCAAGATACTTCTCTTACTCAACCCATGGATGCTGTGAAAAATCACACTAATACATTCCATTCCTCTGAATACTCCTACGTTTTGTTATTCAAATTATACAAGCCTTCCCCTTTGAAGCCCAGAGATGCTGAGCACAGGAACCGCTATCCCAACGGGATCTGATGGACCAGCAGCATTCAGCTGTGAAACATCCTTGCAGCCTCCTACTTAGGCTCAGTCCCCGCAGGACCTGAAATCATGCCTTTCCACCCCACGCTCCATGGCCCCAGAGCTGGCTACGAAGACCTGATCCAACACAGCAGGAAAGCACTGCCCTGCAGAATCTGGCAGCTTCTCATAAAAAGTAGAAAATGTCTTAAGGACTTCCAGGGGAAAAAAAAAAAAAAAAAGAGGCAAATGGCATAGTTATCTCTGTAAAATAGGTAACAGCTTACTCATAGGGAAAAGAATACCTGGAAGAGAAGAAAAATTAATAGATTGGGAACCATCTCAACAGCATTCCTCCTACCGCCAACTTCCCCCCTGCTCCAAGAAACATAAACTTCACCAGAGGGAATGCAAATCCTCCATGCTGGGCAGCAGAAACCACCTCCAGTCTGTCCAGTTGCTGCACCCGGCTGACAGCAAAAGGCCTCAAAGGCTATTCACGGCTACCATCTTCACTTCTCTGCCTCCCAGGCTCCCTTCCCCCCGCCCTAACCAAACTTCTGTGCCCACCCTTGCCCAGCAATGGACCTTCTCCCAAGTCACGTGTAAACTCCACATCACCAAGTGCAATGGCCATTCTTCTGAATTCATGCAAAAACAGGGTTTCTCAATTCATTGACAAAGCTCTTCTTTTATCACTTATGACACCACAGTATCCTGGTTTTCCCACTCAACACAGGTGTCTTCTTCTTGGTCTAGCTTGCCCGCTCATCATTCCCTGCTTCCTGCCATGTCCCACACTGGGTCCAAAAACTCCTTCTACCTTCTCTTACTCCCTCAGGACCTCACTGAGTCCCATGGCTTCAAATCCCACCCATTAACTGATGACTCCCGAGGGAGACCTCCAGCACAAATATCTCCCCTGAACTCCAGTTGCCTCTCCAAATGCCTAATTGATGGTGCTATATCAAGAACTCTGAATTTTTTCCCCCGATCCTGCTCCTTCTTTAGTCCTCATTTTATGAAGGGTGATCACACACCCAATTTCTACTTCAAAACCCACAGTTCATTTTTAATCTCTTTCTCTCTTCACCCCCTGTATCAAATTCCCAAGTCCATCAACTCCAACGTCAAGAATATCACAAACGCATGCATTTCTGTCCATCAGCGCTGCCTCCACTCCACCCAGGACACATTCTTCTCTCACTTGACCTTGTACAATAGTCTCCTAATTGTTATCTCTGGCTGCCAAGAAAGTCTTCTAAAATGTGAATCAGGCCATGCCCCTCTCCTCTTTACAATTTTCTATCGGTTCTCTGTCACATTTAGAGCAACATTCCAACCTCTGCACAGCCTCGGAAGCCTCGTGTGATTTGGCCCCTGACGTGAAGGAGTTTGTCCCCCTCATTAAAATCCAGGCATGCTGGCTGTCTTTCTCTTCCTTGAACTCGCTGAGCATTATCTCAGGCAAAGGTTTCACTAACGGTATTTCTTCCTGGAAGGCTCTTCCTCTGAAGCTTCCCATGGCTGGTTTCTCCTGGTCATAATGGATCCTGGGTTAAATGTAAGCACTTCAGAGTAATTCCTCTGATCACCCGCCTAAACTAGCCCACCAGCCCTGGCGGGGTGGCTCGGTGTGCTGGAGCATCGTCCCGTAATTGAAAGGTTGTGGGTCTGATTCTTGGTTAGAACACCCCTAGGTTGCTGGTTTGAGCCCCAGTCTGGCGCGTGTAGGAGGCAACTGATAAATGCTTCCCTGTTGCATCGATGTTCTCTTTCCTTCTCTCTCTAAAAGCAATGAAAAAAAAAATGTCCTTGGTGAGGATAAAAATAAAATGAAATAATAGCCCACCAATTCCATCTCCTCTTGCCATTTTCTATCCCTACCTCCTACTTTCTCTTTACTGACATGTATACCTTTCTGAAATTGGTATATTTTTTATTATTTGTCTATTTTTACCCCCTTCCCATTAGAATATACACTCCATGAAAACACGAACCAAGGCTATTTTGGATCTGCATCACGCTGAACAGCACTGGGTGCATAACCCAGTAAACTGTGTTAGAAGTGTTAACGAATGAATGAACGATCCAAACCTTGCAAGGGCGAGCCTTGCATCCATCCCCGCGATCATTCCGAGTATTTATGGGCACTTCGTCATGATGTTCAGCGTGGATACAAAAACAGGCAATGTTACTTTTCTTTGTTTTCAGGCAGGAAGGAGCAAATAACTAACGGTCTTCGTGGTCCGCTGGGGCACGTGTGTGTGTGTGTGTTTCTTCTGTTGTTGATTCCTCTCCTGTTAAGAATGTAACAGACTCGGTCCAGGGACTCCTGGGGGTGGCTGGCTGACCCTACGGTTTCTCCGATGTGCACGCACTTCATCATTTCCCGATGGTGCCATAGCCACTGGGGTGACCCACTAGTCCTTGTCTCTGATGAATGTGCTCACCGCCCACAAACAAATACTCACAAGGCCTATCGGCAAAATTTGAATAACCAAGAAGCTCAGCAAATGGAGACTTCTATGGCTTGCTATTACTCTTTTCTCTACCTGGCATCTTGCAGGTTCATTCTTAGCCTCCCTGTTTCAAATCAAACTCTGTCCAATTCTACCCACAGCCTCGTACGCCTCAGCCTTCTGGCTCCAGGGGCCCTCCCCAGTTCCTTGTGGTCTCATCCATGGTCCCGCCCACGCTACCGAGTGCTGAGGAATGGAAAGGCAAATCACGTGACTGAGGTCACAGGCCAGCATGTGGTGAAGGTACAATCAAAATGCCCATCTCTGGCACCAAGCCCACACTCTCAACATGGCATTGCTACCTTCCAGAATCTTCCTCTGTGGAGGCAATAGGTGAGCGTTCCTTCTTGTAACCTCAGCCTCACCAGGGGACAGAGACACCCTCCACAAAAGCCATATTCTGTAGCGATATTAATAATACTAACTGCTTAAGAAGAATAATCTACAGAATTCCCAAGATCTTAATTGACATCTATGAAAAATATCAACTTCATTTTTCCCCCTCAACTAAAATTTTGGTAAAAAATAATAATAATAAAAGGAAAAAAACATGGTTTTTGAGAGGTGGGGAAAGGCTTCCCTGAGGGAGACTGAAGCAAGAGAAAATCTCTCTCTGAACTAGTTAGGTCAACAGGGGCCTTCATCTGAGGTGAAGGGTTCATTCCCGAGAACAGCTAGCCTGCCGAGCAAACAAGCACAGCGTGGCGCGGGGCAAGCAGAGCTGGCCTCGGTGGCGAAGTCCTAAGGGAAGCAAATGCAGGGAATTCACTTAAGTGCTCAAGCCCCTGTTCGGTGAGGAGAAGTTTCTTCGTTATTTCAGTTAAGCTCCAGATGGCATCCCCATGTATTTAATAACATGGGATATGGACTTAACCGTCCCAAAATCAGTCATATTTTCAGAAACAAAAGGCAGCTTCACGATCACATGGAGTGGCCCAGTGATGAGCCACTGAGACCAGCAGACCTGCTGGCCAGCGCTCAGGCCCCCAGCCACTCCTCACCCGGTCAGCCAGACTGGGGGAGGTCACACTTCCAGGTGAAAGTTTTACAGCCTCACCGACAAACGCCTCCAATGCCATGTCCTCTCCATATGCCCTGACCAAGTGGCGTCACCCCTAACCTCCCCCGACAGGAGCACACCCGGGAAGAAAGGGAATGAATGACCCAGGGCCCAACAGTCAGCGGACGAGTGGTCTGTTTTGCACAACAGGGCATATTCCAGAAAACAAGAGAGATATATAGTTCGCCTCACCTGAAAACTCGCCAAAAATGAATCAGCACACACATGTGAATTGTGGAACGAGTGCGACAACGGTGGTTAGGCCTCGGCTTGAGTTCACTAATGATCGCAGCTAAGTTTCCAGTCCTCACGCCAACAGTAAGCCCACAGCCACTGCTTTATCACAAACACGTGAGCTTCGAGAGGTCGGCCTCGGATCGATCTGAAGACGACCCCCCCACTCCACCCCCCACTCAGCCCCCGGAGGGACAACAGGTTGGGCTGGCTCCTCCACCTGTTTCCAGTATGTTTATAAGATTAGCGTCATTATCTGATGACAATTTTTTTCTAACTACCTGATTGGCACTCTAATAATCTTTTCTTGGAACAATCAAATTTGGTAAATTTTTTTAATATAAAGTGATTTAATTCTAGGGGTTTTGATCAAATTAAATGGAATCCTAATTAACAAATAATCAAATTGTATAGCAGGCAATGTTTCGGTTGCAGTGCGGAATATCAGGAATACTTTGTAGAAATAGCCCCTCTCCAGGGGCTGAGCAGACCTGAAGTTCCCAGGACAGGACCCGGAAAGCAAGCAAGCAAGCAAACCCTGAGGCACCAGCGTGGGAGAAGGGTGTGGTGAAGAGTCCAAAGGTGAATATTATTTGCTTAAGTGTGGGTAGGAATTTTATAGAAAAAACTGTGAAGCTCAGAAATAAGACAACTCAGTACCTCTGTGCTTGTCCTCGCCTCCCTACTGACCCCAAACACCGAAAAGTACAACAGTTTGTCCTCAGTCAAAAGTCAAAGTTGTTTTGGGTCAAGCTGCATTCTCTCTGTACATCCAACTCCATTCAGGTCCCCTTAATGCATCACACGCCTTGTGTTTGCGAAGCATTGTGAAAATAATGGAAAGAAGGAAGGAGGGGAGGGAGGGAGGGGCCCTTGGGCATCGATTCATTGCAAATTATCCTGGGGTGCACTCCCAGGCCCCTCCTGCCCGTCACCCCCTTACGCTCTATTGTTTGAAGACCCGGCTGTGACAGCTAAGGCCACCCCTGCCTCAGTGGTCAGAGCTGTGCCATCTCTAGGCTTAGAAGGAAGGTTAAACTTTCCAAAGCGTTTGTGGAAATTGATGGGGAAATACCTGTTTCTCAGCGCGGGGAACACGCAGTGCTTCCCCGCGATCTGTGCAAATCCAATGAAGCGCTGCAGAGAGCCCCCATCTCTCCCGGAGGCTGGCACGCAGCGGCAACTAGCACGTAATTTGGATACACTCAGTCCCATGGCTCACCTTTCACCAGAACTGTGACCGCTTACAGCGTGGACTGAGCAAGCCGGCACTTTGGCTCCCCCTTCACTCACTACAGAGGGACAAGCTCACCCGCCACCACTGAGCCCTTATCACTCGGGGCTGCCGAGGTTCATTCTGGAGCCTCCGATGCCCCTCTGAAGTCCGCCAGAAATGTGACCTCCCATATGAGACCACACTGTTGGTGACAGATGCCAGGCCAGCTCCCGTCATCGGAAAAGGGGAAAAAAGCCCCTCTCTCATCTTCCAAACAGCAAACAAACTAAACAGCAAGTGGTCCTTCAACCCGGGCCCACGGTAAAAAACAGGAAAAAGGGAAACCGAGGCTCAGAGGCCCATAGGCGTGAGCCGCCCTGCCGGGCTCAGCTTGTCGGTGCCGGAGGGCCACCAGCACCGGTTTGGAAATGGGCGGCACCTCACAAGAGCACACTGACTTTCCACAGCCGTTTACACGTTTTTGCTTGGACAGCGGTGGCACGCTGCTTTCCCGAAGTTTGTGCCACTGAATTAAAAAGTGTGGACGATGCCCTTACACACTCTAGATAAGAAGGACGCTCCAACCTTGACCAGAGAGGAAACGCTGAACACAGGCGGACAAAACAGCATTTGACCTGTCTCCCGGACTGGCTTCCTTCCTGGCATAAGCAAAAAGAATACATGGTCCCCTTGACCCAAAGGGCATCTGCCTGAAACATCATAGCTCCTACTGGGTCTGCCCAGCACCTTTGCCTAGAGAGAAGCCAGAGTGAAGAGAGCACAGCCCAGGGAGCCTACTTTACATCCCAGGGGAACGGTGGGTTTTACTGCAGTGTTTTAGACCAGCGCCCAGAGCTAACACAATTCAGTCCATTGCTGGCCCTTCTGTCTCACTTTGGTCTTGCCATAAGTCATAGACCCTCCAAAATAAAAAATAATAGTAATAATGACTGGGAAGGAAGGAACTAGGGCCATACCTTGTGACAGGACAGAGGAAGACAGCGTTGGTGCCGTGGTGTTGACCAGCAGGTGGGGGGCCATGAGCACAGACAGGGTCTCTCCCTTCCTGGGAGTCCACCCTTCAGCTGGGTCCGCATCACCAGCAGCCCATCATGGCAGACCCACCCCCTTCATAGCCGGTTTAAAGCCCAAGGCTGGTCCATGAGCAGATAACCAGACCCATGAAATGCCGCATATCTGTCCTCTGTGATGCTATTCAGCAAGAATAAGAAATTCAGCACTGAGACAACGTACAACCCGAATGTGCCTTGAAAACATGCTGAGCGAGAGAAGCCAGTCACGGGGGCCACACAGTGTGTGATTCCATCCACGGGAAATGTCCAGGAGGGCAGACCCAGGGCGATGGCCCGGAGCTGGGCCGCCCAGGGCTGAGGGCGGGGAGTGGGCTGGGGGGTGGGGGGGATGGATGCAGAGCGCAGGTAACGAGAATGTTCTGGAAGAGGTGCTGGTGAGAGGCGCACACTCTGCAAACACTAAAAGCCACTAAAGTGTGCATGTCAAGTGGGTGAATTGTACAGTACGTGGATGTTATTTTAAGAAAGCTGTTCACAAGCCAAGGCCAAAGCCGATGGTCCCCTGAAATCCCCCCGGCCATGTTCATTCATCTCGTCCATCCAGCGGCATTTACTAAAAGGCTTCCAAGTCCAGCGTGGCCGGGGGCCCTGGGGGTTAGGAACAATAAGCAAACTACAAAGGAAAAGCTAAATAAAATCCCTCGTCAGTTAGACGACAGTATGTGAACTAGGGAGAAACGGAGGGATGAGGTTGGGGCTGGGATCGCAGACTCGGGGGATGCGGCACGGGGAGGGTGGGGGGCCTCCCGGGACAGGACATTTGGTGAGGAAGAGGGGTGGAATCATTGGTTCAGACGTGAGTGTGAGGCCCAATGTACCCAAAGCCCTCAGAAGGAAAGAAAGAGTCTTTTGTTAAGTAGTTCAAAGAGACTCTCTCTCTCTGTCTCCCTCTCTCTTTCACACCCACACCCACACACACCCCCCCACACACACAGAGGATGTGAAAGACAAGCATGCAGCCCCCAAAGTCCGTGTTCCAGCCGCTCAGAGCCCCTGCGCCGGGGAGCCTGCACAGACGGCAGGACAGAGGCACAGAGAGAGCCTGGATTTTATCCCATCATGAGTGCCCAGCAAGGAACCTCTCCCCCCACATCCAGGTGGTTCCCCCATGAATTGTCTTGGTGTTTGGACCACACTGAGAGTGCAGACAGGAGAGGCCTCAGGCTCCTTTTCATGAGAGTTCTCCCCCTTTCTGTCCTGGAGCAATGACCGTGGACTAAAGTCAGACACTGGGCAGAGCCGAGCTGGGCCCAGGGCAGGGGAGGGGGTGTAGCGGTGGGTGGGGACCCCCCAGCATACACCCAACAGGAGGGCCACAGTCACAGCAGGAAAATGTCCACGCTCCTCCCCCTTTTGTCAATGAAGACACCAAACATTACTGAGCATCTCCCCTTGAAGGCCCTCCGCTTTGTGCGAGGAACAGGGCAATCCTCACCCTCAGGGAGTGTCCAGTCCAGACAGACAGACAGACAAGCAAGAAAGCAAATACACAGAGAGAGCGACTACCAACTGGCCTGAGTGGCACAAAGGGAGGACACAGGGACGTGAGGAAGAGCAGCACGCAGCGAAGCTCTGCAGGACAGGGCTAGCCCAGGCCTCTCTGGGGAGGGGCATCAGCAGCTCTGAGTCCCCACCCCTGGGGACTCTGACATCCAGATGAATGAGAACGAGCATCACTCAGGTGGGAAAAGAGAGAGAGAGATACGCCATGTCTCAATAATATAGCTCCAGGCTCCTTTTAAGAAAATACTACAGAAGAATGGCCACAGGGCAAGCATCTCCCCCGAAAACAACCAGGCGGTGATGCAGAGGAAGAGATGAGACGCAGGATTCTTCCGTGGTCCCGACCCGCAGCTGAGACTACCTAGAACGGCAACCCGGCCCCTGTCCGCCAACATCTCAGGGAAGGTCAGAGAACCACCTGCCTCCAGGGTAGCTATTGACCTTTCCCCTCCAGGTCTGTCCTTGATAAATCTTTTTTTTTAATAACCTGTAGAATATCCAGAGCATCTCTGGGTACCAAAGATTTAGAGAGGACAGGAAACTGTAAGATTCACAGACATCTAAGTAACTCTTCTGAATAGATCTAACTAAAGTAAATAAACGAAAAACGGCACCCTGTTCACAAAAACAAATGTGCCGGCCCCACACCCTGGGGCATTGTCATGGGACAGCTGCAGCGACTTAAAAACAATGGCACCAATGACAATAAGGCAGCCTCACCTTACAGATCACTTTGAGGCTAAGTCTCTGGCTCTCAGCCTTATCTCTCTGAGATAAATAACAGAATTGTTCGGTGCTTCAGTTTATGCCACTGTGGAAGAAGTTACTCTGTTGATCCTCCTGCCACTCACTGCAAAGACCACTGCTGACCAAAACTGTTACCTACAGAGGGAAATGACACATTTACCAAAGGGTATTGACCCATCCGTAGCAGGCACAGCTGTGGCGCCCAGAGAGCCATCTCAGAGCAGTGTGTGACACCTGCTTCTCCCCCTGATTGCCAAGGTCGATCCCCCCACGCCGGCCCACCGGATGGGGTCCCTCTCCCCTGTGACACTGCTCTGGGCTGTCAGCTGGACCCGGGAAGGCTTCCCCGAAAGAGCAGGAGTGAGCACTGCTCCGATGCTTGTTTGAGAGCAGCTGCATTTTCCTTCTTCAAGAGAAGGAAGTCAATGACAGAACCACCGTGGTTCAGATGGACACAGACAACTCACACAGAAGTGAATTAAAATAAAGTAGAAAAGGGTCAAAGAGAGGGCTTTCTTCCATTTTTTACTGAAAAAATAAATTTAGATTTGCTCCCTCGCTCCCTCGGCTCCATCCAAGACTCTTGCCCCTTGCGTTGACTGAGTCACTCTCTGTCTTCTCTCAAAATGGACAAATAGGTCCAAGGAGAAAAAATTAGTTGAAACAGTTCCATTCCAAAGCAACCTTCTTGCTCTCGGGGCTGGTTTTCCAGGCCAATGTGACCCAGTGACTGGGGCGCAGCAAGGCCTCTATGTGATGAGGTAGCTGAGCCCTGTCCCTCCCCCGGAAGCAGTGACCGGGCTCCGGCAAGACTGCGGACCTTATCCGCCACCAGTGCAGGGCCCTCTGCTGTCAGTCTGTCCTACTGTCCCCGGGTGTCAAGACGTAAGAAGATTCTGCAGCTGGTGCAGCTCAGTGGGGTGGGCGGCATCCCGCTAAGTGAGAGGTCGCCAGTTGGATTCCTGGTCAGGGCACATTCAGTCCCCGCTCAGGGCGTGTGAGAGGCGACTGGTCAGTGTCTCTCTCACACTGATGTTGCTCTCCCCCCTCTTCCACTCCCTCCCCTGCTAAATAAATAATTAATTGGTTTTTTTTTAAAAAAAGACATTAAAAGTTGTGTCCGAATCCAAGCCTACGTCCCAAAGCAAAGACTCGGGGTGGGACATGGCACTCAGCTCAGACACTGTACTAACTGGAAGGGCAAAGTCACAGGATGGGAACATTGTTTTCTCTGGGCCTCTCACCAGCCCCTCCTGGAGAACAAACCCGCATGCACACTTCAGCTGAACACACGGTAAGAAATAACTTTCAGGACTTTTAAAAAGATTAGTAGCCATATTTCTTTAAGAGACATTCATTTCCTGGATTAGACACTAAGGAACTTCTGTTATCGTTCTATTTTATTTATTCTGTGCATCTGTGGATTGTAGAGCAGACCGTGTTAGGCATAACACTTCGAAAGGACCCTTCAGAGAAAGAACTAAATGAATTTCCCATCTAGTCTTAATATTCCCCCTACTGAATGCAGACAGCAACCAGAAAATTCAAAGCTATTATTTTTAATGTCAAATGCCTTACCAGTCCAATAAAAGAGGGAAAGATATTAAACTTTTTATACGACAAGAACCAGACAGCACATATCTTGCAGGAACACATCTTAATCAAATTGAACATAGGAAATTAAAAAGAGGACGGATGAGTGAAGGCATCCACCCTCATTTAATTAAAAAATAAAAAAATTTAAAAAAGAGCCCTGGCAATTCTTGCGAAAAGGAGAGCATGTACATTTCCCCCTTTGTTCCTTTCAGAGGAGTGATGTGGATTAATTTTGGTTCAGGAGGTTTGGAGAAGACACCCGAGGAATGGCTCCTAGGCCTCAGATGAAAAGGAATGTCTGTTTTGCGGGGAGCCCGTCCTAGATTGGGAAGCAACAGCAAGGTGGTAAAGGAGAGTTGCAGCCCTCCCCCCATCGCAACCTTGACCGAGGGGATTGACGTGCCTCCCTGAGGACCCTATGGAGTGACCATGACCCTCCAGGAGATGACTCAGAAAAGTCTGCTGAAACAAAAGCCCTACACAAACGTAAGGAGGGGACAGTGTTCCTTCAAGTTGTCTACGTAAAATCCTGCCAGCAGGGCTTAAAGCAGACGCATGCAAACCTCCGTCGCCCAAGCAACACTGGCAGAGCACGTGTTTGTGGAACACACCTGGGCAGCCAGGCCCAGCACAAGAGCCCACTTCTTGCAACAAAATTGCAACAAAAGCGCGCATGCGCTCAGTCGCATTTTACAGAGTGCCGGGAGTCAGCAACTTCCCCAGGACCGTGCTGGGAGTGCAACCAGCCCCTGAGTCTAAGCAGGATGTGTCCCAGCTCAGGGACTTGCACTAACGGGAGTCTTGGTGGCGGAGGACCAGAGGTCTCCAGCTGCAGAAACGCAGCGATTCGTACCGACCCTGGAGTGAACTCGGACGACCCTTGGAGAAGATTTGCACCTTGGACTTTAATCAAAGGATTCTGAAATATGTGCTAGAGAAAGTCAGAGGCCGCAGAAAACGTTCAAACCTAAAGAAAATGCTGAGTCATGTGACAATTGCTAGTGTGTGTTTGTGGGAGTCATGTGACTATTGCTAGGATGTCAGGTGACTATAACTATCGCACGTGGTTGCAGGGCGGTGGGTGCGGTCCATGCAGTTGCGGCGGAGAAATCGTTCCGCTGAGAGCAGGAGGGAGGCACTGAGATCCTAGCCATGCTCTTTGCGCTGGGAAGATGGTTCTGTGTCTGTACTTGCAGGTAAATGGGTTTATCCTTGTGACTCAAATAACTGCTTTACTATTTCCAGCACCAACCGGTATGAAAGCTCTATGGAAAAGCTCTAGAAAATCCCCAGGGGAAGGAAGGCTCTCCTGATGGGCCCGGGAACTGTTCCACCCCTTCTGCCCGCTCCGAGTACAAGAGGAAAGCACATTCGGTACACGACACCCCTTTCGCACGGGTGGCCAGAATAAAATGAGATGATTTCTACACTTTTGGTAAATGGTAGAGGCCCCTACAGATGAAGGTTGCCCCATCCTCATTGTTACGTAATTCAGAAGCCCATCACACCCACGATTCCCTAAAATAAACTTACTTTGAGGAAGAACTGGAAAGGGCGGGCAGATGCAAACGTCGGCAGGTAACCAGCAGTGAGTTACAAACAATGCCTACCCGGGGTTACGAGCGTTAATGGGGTTAAGTGGAATTTCACACTTGAGGAATTTCATATGCTCAATTTCGACCCAGTTTCAGAAAATACGTGGCTTCCCTGTAAAATGCCAGGGAGGCCGGGAGGCAGGCTGTCAGCGTGTGGGCCGCCAGCAGCGGAAGCGCAGCGGGAGCTGCAAATTAAACACATGGCCCCTCTGCTAGGCGACCTGTCCTTCCCAGCCCCACATCTGACAGCTCTCCAGCCGGACTTGACCTTGCCAGGTGTCCCCTGACCACGCCTTCCTCTCAGCGCCACACCGGCTCCTTTCTCTGACAACCTCCTGCCAGACTCAGGCCCTGGAGTCTCTGCCCAGCCCACCCACAGTCTTTAGTCCTGCAGACAGGCTCACATTTCCAGCAGGTTCAGCGTTCTCCTTGGCCTTTGGTATAGACGATCCCTCTGTTCTTCCAGCAGACGTAACATTCTGCCAACTGGGCTGCCAACGTGAGCCCCACGTAAGTGTGCACACTGGGAGGGCCTTCCTGCCCACTTCCCCATCCTCATTCTGCCCCCTTGACGCCCAGTGATGCAGATCTTGGCCCGCAAGATCTGCTGTTGAGGTTGCAGTATCCCAATACACATACACACGGACTACAGAGGTCCTGTGGGGGAAAAGGGACGGAGCAGCCACTCTCTCAAGAGGAGAGTGCTTCTGAGGGCCTCGGCCACTCCCTCAAGGGGGGAGCGCAGTGATCCTTGCCTTGACAAGCTTTTATTGTTTTTCCAGGCCCCTTACATCAAAGAAGGTCCTCTTTTACTATGCAAAGGTTTGTTTTGGGTGGTTATCTTTGCAGACACGGGAGAGGGTGTCGCTGAATACTTCAAAGGAGGACATTTGCAATGTAAAGGGAGAAGTGGTCCAAACTGCTAGGTTCCAGACCTGGAAGGTCTAGCCCAGATTTTAGGAAGATAAAGATACTCAGTAAACATTTGCTTGCCTCAGGGTGAGGGAGTTTTAGCAAGAGCAAGTCTCATAGCAGTCTAGGTACAATGCAGGCCTGATTTCCCACTGGAGAACTTATCCATGGATGTGGGTCCTGCCCGCCAACCTCGCTCCCCACTGGCTTTTCCAAGTGGGGGCTGAGCCACATTTCCCACATTTGGAACAGTTCCCCACAGCCCAGTATGCGCCATCTCTAGGGTGACCGGCTACAGGAGTGCAGGGATGGGGTGGTGCTTTCCTTGTTCCCGGGCCACCTCCCATCCTGGCACAACCTGAGCCTCCAGCCACCTTCTTCAGCAGTCAAACATGTTGACCTCAACATCCAGAAACTCTCTTAGGGACCACTTCCCGTCACTTAGTTAACGGAACAGGGACTCCATGTGAATCTCAGAACAGGGACCCCCTCTGGCCGGTCCCAGGCTGGTGCTAAAAGGCTGTTCTTCAACCCATCGAGTCAAACGCAAAACGACACCATGCCGCCCGTGTTTGCCACATCCTCGTGTGACCGCCAGAGCTGAAACGTCTTCCTTCTGAGACAAATTTTGTGCTTATTTCCCTGAAAGTTCCTCAAGGTCTCTGTCAGTTTATAAGTGGAGGAGTCTCTGAACGCAAAGCCTGTCTTAGCAAATGGCCTAACTGCCAGTGTTTTGGCCGATGGTGTTCCCATCACTTCCAGGTGTGTGTCCCCACACGCGGTCTATCCCAGGGGCCCCTTGCTCGGCAGGGTTTGGTGGTTTTCCTGTTGTGTCTGTGTCCTCTGCCTTCAGGCTGATCATCACCTCCAGGCCCGCAAAGTGCTGGAAAACAGACTCTGAAGATCCAAAGTGGGGCGTGCCCTGAGGAAGGCCGTATGAATTTAAGGAGCAAGCTGGGCTGCCTGTCTGGGCTCAGAAGGGCTCTTCTCGAGTTTTCTGTTGTTGCTTCGTTTTGTTTTCTGTAGAGATTTAGGTAAGTGGACGGCGAACAGATGAATAACCCCCAGACGCTCTGCCATCATTTTAGAAGTAAATTGAGCACTTTGCTAGAAAATCACATCCGTCCTTTAGCTACGACGCTGCTTAAAACAATAGCCATTATCGGCGAGCGCTTACTCTTCGCCGGGCACGGTACCAAATGCTCTTCCAAACATCAGATTCAATCCTCAAAACCACCGCACGAGGTAGACACGATTACTCCTATTTCCAGATAAAGAAATTGAGACTTAAAGACGTGAAATGACTTGCCGCGGTGACAGGCATAAGTGATAGGAACAAGCCTAGATGTGTCTGACTCCGCCATCTATGCCCCTCATGAATGCGCTCTCTGTCTCCTGCGGGTTGGAAGGTGTTTGCTGATCGCTCACAAATGGACTTACCTTCTCCCCTGCGCCCCGCCTCAGTCTTCCAAGGGTCTTGTGCCTCTAAGCTCTTTCCTCTCTAGTCCATCGCACACCAGCCACCAAACTAGCATCCTCCGAGGAGTCACCCCAAACCGGAAACACCTGGAAGCCTGTTAGGAATACAGCTCCCAGCCCTGGCTGCTGTGGCTCAGTGGATTGAGCACCAGTCTGCAAACCAAAGGGTGGACAGTTCCACTTCCAGTCAGGGCACATGCCTGGGTTGTGGGCCAGTCCCCAGTAGAGGGCACACAAGAGGCAACCACACATTGATGATTCTCTCCCTCTTCTCCTCCCTCTTTTCTCCTCTCTCTAAAAATAAATAAATAAAATCTTTAAAACAAACAAAGAGTACAGCCCCCAGGCCCACCCAGGGTGTACTCAGTCAGCCTCTCGCATTTTTTGAAAACACCCCCGTCAATTTTCATGCACACTAAAATTTGAGAACCACTATATCTATATTGTCTGTTCACGAGCTTCAGATGATTTCCCCAAAACAATGACATGCTGTTTGCGGTGGGCTGAACACCAGCCCCCCGACGTGGTCCGCACCTCAGTGTCTGGAATCGGCGAGTGTGCAGAGACGGGCTGGCTTCACCCTCAGTCACCCAGGTGAGCCCAGAGGCACCACAAGGTCCACAACGAGAGAGGAGCAAGAAGGTCAGAATCAGAGAAAGTCACATGACCACAGAACCAGGCCCCGGAGCGAAGGCGGGAGGTGGCAGGTGGAGCAGCTGGCCACCAGCCCGACCCTAACCTGACCCCCAGCGGCCTCTGGATGCTGGAAAAAGCAAGGAAGTGGGTTCTTCCCTGGAGCCTCTGGAGACACCCGGGGCTGGAGACTTCTTACCTGTACGACAGGCGGTAAGAAAATACATTTGCTGCTTTCAGGCACTAAATGCGTGGCCATTTGTTATAGCAACAACAGAAACCGAATGCATGGGGTGAGTCCTGCACGAGCCACCTCCTGCCTAGCTCAGCCCCCGTCCCTCTCTTCACCCGGAACTTCATGCTTGAGTAAAGCTGAAGCATATCCAATTTCCCAAGGACAACTCGGACACTGTCTTCCCCTAGACCCCTCGGCTTGAGGGTCACCCATTTATGCTGGAAATAGCCCATGCATCCCTCCTTAACACCTAGACAAGGCACTGGTCGGGTCCTCTCTGTACTGCAACTTGAAATACATGCATACTCTTGTTCTGGCCACTTTCCGCTATAAATATCTGAAGCCACCAAATACAGGCACAAGCGTGTGTGCGTCCCAGCCCCCTCCCCCGCAGTGCCTGTGCAGGTAAATGCGCGACAGGAGTGGGTTGAATGGAGCTAAACCCCCGGCAGTTTCCTGCAGAGCTACAGATGGATTCCCAAATGCCAGCTTTAAAGAAAGCACTTAAGAAAGTCTTACTTTATAATTTCCCTCAGATCCAACAGCACCGCAATTTTCCCACACAGCCTCAGCAGTAACGACTTCCAATCCTCTTGAAAGTGTTGGATGTAGGGGGAGAAAAGCAAGGACTGCACAGAGATGTCTATGCACAGAGGAGGAGGATCAAGCAACAAAGTATTACTTTGGATCCAAATGAATCAGGACCATCAAATGCAAGTGGCTCTTAAATTAGCTCAGATGACGCCGAGGGTATACAAGTTTTGGTATTTTCATTTTTTAAAGCCTGTAAAAAAATGTGTGATATTATCCAAGTACACTATCCCCGTCCCCCCCTTTAAAAAGCCAAAAATGGGACTCTCATAAAAATAGAATGGACCCATGCAAAAGAATTTGTTGAGTTCTTAAGTTAAGGAGGAAAACAGTACAGAGGCGAATTGTGACTTAAAGGATACTCGTGCAGTTGGGCACTTATAGGAAACTCAGTAAAGGCATATTAAAATAAGGTTGTTAAATTAATACACCATAAGGCACGAAACCAAAACTTTTAGGGTTACCTTATCTGCTAAGCACAGATGATTTCCATCAAAACTGGGTGCTGATCTATAAGTCAACACAGAACGTCACATAAAGTCGGTAACAAAGTCGATTGAATGGTACCTTGCCCCAAAAAGGAAATAAACCTTGAATTTACAGATTACAGGTAATTTTTCCCAGTAAAAATTTTAAAATAAGTTATAAGGATGGCATCTGACTAGTGACAATGTCATCACCGGGGAAACCTGGAGACCCTCATGGCCCTTGAAGGAGGAAAAGGAGGGGGCAGGACCGGCAACCCCAAAACGAGTCCCCGCCATGGAATTGTTCTTAGTTACACATGATGAACCCGGAGATGCAAGGAACCTTCCCTGCCTTCCCCTGACTGCCTAAAACACAGGACAAACTCACCCTCCTATAAAGGAAATTTATACCTGTTTCCTGGAGACAAGTCTCATCACCCAAGAGACACTTCCCTGCACCAGACAGCCCTCCCTCACCCCAGACTTCCTCCCCTCGCAGGCCCTTCACTTACTCGCCTCTTCTGCCCAGAAGCCCCCAAGCCTCCTTTTCCTCTGTGTGGCCTCAGATGGCACATAAACCTCAGTCACTGGGATCGGCCCCGGGAGGGGCCGCATTGTTTTGTGTGCGAACTCCCAGCATATGTCCGTTATTACAAGTGTTTCCTCTCTCCTCACTCTGTCTGTATGGATTGGGTTGGTGAGCCCAGACATGGAGCCTAGTGGGTGGAAGGGAAGGTGTTTCCTCCCCTCCACCTCGGCTGGGGAAGAGCCGGGTGAAGGGAAGGGGAAACGGGGTTGGGAAGGAAAGGAAGAAAGGGGGGGGGCAGGGGAGGGCGGGAGGAAGAAAAGTATGTCAGCCCAGGTCAGTACAGCGCGCAGTGTCAAAAGCAACAAGGAAACGTGTAAGCACCAAAGAACACCAGGGAGTTCCCTAACAGAAACCCACATACTTCAAAGGAAATGGGACACTTGGTTTTCTAAATACTGATTAAGTGCAACTTAAGAACTAGAAGTTGGCTAGACACTGAATGGGTTAATCCGGAGAAAGAAGAGCTAATACTGTTGAGAGCCCATGGCTCGAATTTATCTGGGTTGTTTCTTACCTGAGAGACCCTTTAACAACAAATGAAACCCTCCCTGCCCGGCCCCTGGATTTAAGAACTGGACCATCAGCCGAGGAACCGGGCCTGGCTGTGGGCTGAAGGCAGGCAGAGCTAAGCGCAGAATGGCGGGAAGAGAACCGAGTCTACTGGAAGGGTAAGGAAAGGCTTCACAGGAGAGTGTACCTGGAGTGGCCGTCCACCTGAAGAGCCCACCGTGCCCGGAGTGATGTGTTGGCGCTGGGGCAGAGAGGGCCCAGGCCACAGAAATGCACAGAGGACCGGCCTGTCCAGGCCCGCTGTGCTCAGAGCTGGTTCCCGGAGACTCCCCCCTGAGTCTTGGTGGTGCCCAGAAGTGACAGGCGGAGGGTGGGCAGCAGGTGGTGAGTCCTAAACCCCCCACCCCCGGAAGAGCAGGAGGAGCTGCAGCTCTGAGAGGAGCAGAGCCCTACCTGCCGGGGGCACAGAGCTCTCCCCTCCTCACCTTGGCTCAGAAAAAAGAACGGCATGAAAAACGCCTACCTGGACTCAGGTAGGCAGTGTCTACAAGAACTCAGCCCCGATGCCTTTTCATGCGGTTTTCCCCCTGCCTCCACAACAACGTTTAATGAATAAACCTGTGTACCTCAGGTGGAGGTGTGTCGGTCATCAATCATTTCGGAAGTGACAAGTTCAACCGGATAGCACTTTGCTTGGTTCTTTCTCTCTCCTCCCTTTTCTTCATTCATTGAGGACTCTGGAAATCATTCTCCCAGTTCAAAGGCATCTGGGATGTTGCAAAGGCACCAAGCTCTGTCAAGTTCACCTGCAAAAGAAGCTCACAGAAGTCAACTCTGCCCGTCAGATGCCCCTGATGCTGATGGAGAAACGGACCAGGTTCACTGCGGGCCGGGACTCGGTCCTGCGTCAGGCCAGAGCTCTGCTGTCTGTCAAAAACTCAGTGGGGAACTTGCAAAGGGGGCCAGGGACAGGAGCAGGGGCAGAAGTTTTTTAAGAAGTGTAAGACAGGATGAAAGAACAATTTAGAAATCATTCCATGTTAACAAGGAGCATGGCCATCATTCTGAACCCCAAATCAGAGACGTGAGCATCGAAAAGACAAAGGAATAGCCAAGTAAAGTGTAGAAACAAATCTCTTCGTCCTCGATAGTCAAAAACCTCATTGCAATTCGAAAGATAAATGGCAATTAGGTAGTTTCTGTTAAGTATTTATTGTTCACCTTGTATGTGGGTGACCTTTTGAGTGGTTTTCTTCTTAAAGCAAAAGAGAAAGTTTGTTCTCAGCCTTTGCACTGAACCGGCTGCGAACTCAGGCGACCATCAGTTGAAGAATCGTTATCATCTTGATTTGCTGAGCCGATACACCAGCGATTGGAACTCACTTCCTTTCCAGGCTGCTGTCTGCTTGGCTCATCACAGTTAACTGTTGCCCTGTGACTCCGCGTGAAGGCTGTAATGTAATTAAATCCTATTAACACATCAAGAATAAAGCCCTTTCGTGGGCACCCAAGGCTTTGAGAGGCAGCTAGTTCCTGTGCAAATTTAATATCCTTAAATTAAGCAAGAGTGAATGGGAAGATGAATCATATTAAAAAACAAATCTGATTATATTTGAAAATTATTGGTTTCTTAATGTAATAAATTATCCAATACAGACTACAACAAATAATGCATCCTAACTTCACGTAACTCCGCTCTGTAATAAGTGACAACCGAAATTATGTGGGACTATGGGGCAAAAAGAAAGGTCTTTTTAGTAAAGTCATTTTGTGTAATGAAGTACCTAAATCACTTTAATAAACATTTGGGGTGGGGGGAGAGGGAATCATTTACCCTATTCAGAAAGGAAATGTGGAAATAGGGATGCTAATTTTTTTTTAATTGCCATTCTGGCCAATTTGTTGT
Organism: Desmodus rotundus; assembly: GCF_022682495.2. Lineage (NCBI taxonomy): Eukaryota > Metazoa > Chordata > Mammalia > Chiroptera > Phyllostomidae > Desmodus > Desmodus rotundus. The sequence continues at coordinate 54,059,809 of NC_071398.1, read as the reverse complement.
AAATTCCGGAATGAAAAGCCGCGGCTTCTGTTGATGGTGGTGCCTTTCTTCTCCACATGGTGGACGCAAATGCCAGGCTTTCTACCGAGAGAGCTGCAAAGGCCGCTGGCGTGTCCCCAGTCTGTGAATGCTAGCACGCCCCCCGCCAGCCGGCAGGGGGAGCTGGCGGCCTCCCTGAAGGTGCGCTTTGCGGTGCCCCCTTGCCCATCCATCATCGGAGGGCTGCCAGCACCCCACTCCGCCCAGTCCAGCTGGTCCCAGGCACCGCTCCCCATGAAGACGCCGATGGTGTTCTCAAAGAGAAACCCCAGAGAGGCGCTTCTGCCGAAAGGACAAAAGTAGGAACGTAGGACCCGCTTGATTAAATAAACCAGACAAATACTTCCGAGTGTGCGGTTTGTGCCGTCAGCCAATTTTAGCAAACGCTAGCCCCTTCCACGGGTCTCGAGCACAGTCCTCAGCCCATGGCGGCTCCATGTCACCAGATGTGCGTGTGGGACAGAATCACCAGCAAGCAGGCCCGGGAGCCCTCCGTCTGAAACCGGCTCTATTTCCTGGCTCCGGGGAACTCAAATGCGCCAGTATTTGGCAAGTGCGCCCAATGGCTCATTCAGCAACATGGTAGGACGTTGCGAATATTGCTTGGTGTCTGGTGATGGGGCAGAGGGAGAGGAGACCTCCCAAGGGAAGCCCTCGTGGGGACTGCAACCTCACCTTGCCCACATTCACCTCCAGTATCTTCTCCCGCCCCTGACTGTGCTCCCTGGCGCCTCCTGCTGGAGGTTTCTCAGACTTGCCAGCCTGTATCTTCTCTTGCTGCCCCTTGTACAGCTGCTTTCGCGGCCTGGGATGCCGTGTCCAGACCCCTGCACTCACACACCACCCAGGCATGGGTCCAGTGTCTGCTCTACAGTCGGACTTCCTGGGTTTAAGTCCCACTTCCCCGCTGACCACTCGTGCATCTGAGGCTGTTTAACTTCGCCACGCCTCAGTCGGCACGACTGTAAACTGAGCCTCGTGATACTGTAACCTACCGCAAGGACGGGTAAAGCCTTTAGCCTGGGGTCTAGGATAACGTGTGGCTACCACCTCCCTTGTGAAACCCGGAGACCCCTGTCTGCCATCCCCTCTCTCACCCTCTGCTGCAATGTGAGTCGTTCCCTCTCTGCATGCCAGCCACTTGCTTCTGCGTAAACCCAGGCTGCTGCCATCCTCACACACTGTAGTCAGGCGCTTAGCTCTGTCTTTTCCGCTAGACTGTAAATTCTGGGAAGCTTATTCTGACTCTTCTTAGGATCCACCAGGCTTCATACAGTGCTGGGCACATAATAATCACTTCATAAGTATTTTTAACTGAATACAAGAATTATTGAATGAATGAGTTTAGTACAAGCTGGATTAAGCAAATAAACCAAGATAAGGAGACAAATGTTTCCCACTGACGGGGGGTTCAGAGCAGGTGCCCCAAGATGTGCCCCTTTGGCATGTGGATTATTTGGAGCCGAAGGTAATGGAGACCCTGAAGGCTCCCGAGAAGCTGTTCCCTCTCCCTTAGAGAATTTAAATCGGGGCCTTGTCCCTAATAAGAGTGACCACCAGAAACAACTTGTCACGAGCTATCAGCAGGGCAGGGAAAAGTTCGAATTACCAAACGGTTGCTCTTCTTAGAGTCTCACGATGAGCTCTTGTGTCCTGAAGTCCCAGGCTTCTCACATCATCCTTAGCTCAGAGCGTCCTCTGTACGTCACCTTCCCTTCCTGCCCCTGAACCTCCAGGTATGTGGGGTCTGTGACTCTCTCATGGATGTGAGGCTGTCACGTGGATATAATTAAATTTGCTTGTTTTGTCCTGCTAATCTGTCTCATATGAATTTAATTATTAGACCAGCCCGAAGAACCTAGAAGGGTAGACAAAAACATTTTCCCCTCGACACCTCCATAAAATACAACTACAGAGAGTTGAAAAGGGCTTTCGGGTGCTCAAGGGGATGTGGAACAACTGGAACTTTTAATACATTGAAAGTGTACATGGCCTTGAGAACTCTAGCAAATTGTTTAGCAATATCAAACAAAGCTACACATATACCTACCCTGTACCCCACTATGTAATATACAACCACCAAAAATGAACCACTATACTCACAAAAAGGCATGTCAAGCCATGTTCACAGCAACTTGATTCATAATAACCTCAGAATTGGAAAAGTACAGATACCCGCCAGCAGGATAGTGGAGTAAAAATGTCTGGGGCACCTTTTTGCAATGAAATACCACCCTCAAAAAAAAAAAAAGGAATACTGATAGAGGCAACAATAAAAATTAAGCCCTAAAATGTTATGTTGAATAAAAGAAGCAGGACATACAAAAGCATGTATGACAAGGTTCCATGTATGTGAAGTGCAAGGACAAAGCTAAGCCTTGGTAGCAAAAGTCAGAACAGTGGGGTGAACAAAATGTTCTCTCTCGTTTTTTTTTTTAGAGAGAGAGAGGGGAAGGGAGGGAGAAAGAGAAACATCAATGTGTGGTTGTGTCTAGTGCACCCCCTACTGGGGACCTGGCCCACAACCCAGGCATGAGCCCTGACTGGGAATTGAACCGGCGACCCTTTGGTTTGCAGGCCGGCACTCAATGCACTGAGCCACACCAGCCAGGGCTAAATGTTCTCTATCTTGGTCGGCATGCGGGTAGATACATTTGTAAAAATATATTGAGTCACACACACTTCAGGTTTGGAAGCGTATGGCTCAATAAATTGTTCCTCTGTATAAAGGAACAATTACTCTATATAAATTGTTCCTCAGAAAAATTGCAGTAAGACCGCCGCTGGCAGACAGGCGAGTTGGTGTGCCCATTCCACGGGGCCGTCTGGCAAAGCCCGCTTGACACATTCCAAAGCCATTGACTCGGAAATCCCGCCTCTAGGAATTTGTCCATAGAAAATAATTAAACAAATGCACAAAGATATATGTGTAAGGGTCCCCATCGACTAATTGTATAATTGCAAAACTGAAAATAATGTGAGCATTGAGCAGCGTGGAATGATACACAACAAGACAACAGACAAACTTCGAGAGACAAGATGCGGGCCTACCAGTCCTGACAAGGGAGGGTCCCCACAGCATCTACTACGTGAAAAAGAGCAGTGTGCGGGTGTCACCGTGCCTCCTTAGCACAGAAACAGGCACGCGTACACAGATTAGATGCAGACATGCACGCATCTCTTTGCCCAGGGAAAAGGCTCCAAGTACAGCAAAGAGCCACAGGGTCTCCTCGGGGTGGGACTTCAGGGGATGAGGTCTTTCGTACTCCAGTTCAAAACAGAAAAGCGGAAACCCGTGAATGTAAGAAAAAATGATGTTAAAGGCAAAAACAGGAAAAAAGGGGGAAGCATTAAGCAAGAGTTAACCCTTCCATCTAGAAGTAAAATTAAGACACAAAAGCACAGTACCTGGGAGGGAAGAAATGGAAGTATTCTGTTGTAAGGTTCTCATATTATACGTGAATTTTACTATGATGTCGCTTAAGAGAGGCTATGCTAAGTTAAAGGTGTACACAGTAAATCTTATTTATTTATTTTTAGACAGAGGGGAAGGGAAGGGAGAGGGAGAGAATCATCAATGTGTGGTTGCCTCTCGCACGCCCCCTACTGGGGACCTGGCCTACAACCCAGGCTTGTGCCCTGACTGGGAATCGAACCAGCAATCCTTTGGTTCTGCAGGCTGGTGCTCAATCCACTGAGCCACACCAGCCAGGGCTAATCTTAAATCAACCACTTAAAAATAGTTACAACTTTAAACATTTTTATGTTAATAAATTTGACAGCTTCAATAAAATGGATGTATTTCTTAAGAGATGCAAGCTGTCCAAATTCACTCAAGAAATACAAGGAGATAACCTGAATAGCCCTATGTCTGTCAAAGAAATTGAAGCGTGGATAGTGCTGAATCCTGTATACAGTACGTGTTTTCCTATACATACACATCTGTGATGAAGTTTAATTTATAAATGAGGCGCCGTGAGAGAGTACCAACAACAACTGATGTACTATGGACCAGTTACAACAATATGCTGTAATGAAAGTTCTGTGGATGAGGTCTTCTGTCTCTCCCTCCCTCTCTGATTAATGTGATGGCCGAGACATCGACAGAGGGACCACCGAGTAGACCATGCAGGCAGCGTGCCCACACTGGACACGGGGGCGATCCACGTGTCAGTCAGGACAGGGAGTGACCCTGCGTGACATTTCATCACATAGCCGAGGACAGTGTGCGGTTTACCACTCAGGAACTGTTTATTGCTGGAAGGTCCCGCTGCCTAATTTCTGACGGCACTGGACTGCGGATAACTGAAACTACAGAAAGGAAACTGCGGATAAGGAGGCCTACCATGTCCCTGCATCCCTCCGGCTTCCTTGGAGTGCATTGCTGACCAGAGGAACCCAGGCTTTGGTCAGTGGAGGTGCCGAGCTGCCCGCTACCACATGATGCTAGCTAGCTGCGGCCTCGTACTTACCGCCATCAACCTGGTCGGACCCGTACATCGCACTCCAGGGAGAGGCTGGCCTCACAGAAAGGGACGTGGTAGCCCTTCCCCTGGACTGCCCAGAGGTACAGGCTCACCCTCAAGAGGAAATTCTGCTTCCTGCCCCCAGGGCTCCCGGCCCTGCCCCCACCACTAACAGGGAGCCTGCAGGATAGGGGGCTGCAGCCAGGGCCCCGCCCCTCACCACTATTACATCACACCCATGACGGTGCCCACCCTTTCCCCAGCCAAACACACAGCCCACCATGTCTCCCAGCCCCGCTGAGTCTCTCTGGGGCGCCCTGGTGTTTCCCCTACGGGCCCCTCCAGCAGGCACTGTGTGAGGACCACTTGGTCACGGGCCCTTGTCTACAAGACCACTGGCTACAGAGACCCGAGACACAGCGGCAGGTTTCGAAGTCCCTGTGGAGCCCACTCGCCTGGCCCTCGCGCCCCTTCCCTGCCACACTGCTGGCCACCACGGCCCGAGAGCTCAGCCTGATGCCTCTTTTCCCATGTTCGCGGGAACATGGGGTCCCTGATCACTGCCACTGTCGGTTCTGGCACATTGACTGCATCTTCCGCCAGGACAGTTCCCCTGGTGACGTCACACCACAGCTGAGGTCTCCTTCAGCACTGAGCAAGCAAGCGAAGGTCCTCCTCTCCTGGTGGGGAAGCTGGAAGCGGGGATCAGGGCAGGTGAAGAGACTGGGGTCCCTCGAAGAGCTGCCTTCTGTGTGATCAGCACACAGCTGTCGCAGGACCCACCTTGGAAAGCAGGCAGAGCACCCACCCCCACCCTGGACTCCCCGACCCACCAGCCCCCAAGCAGCGCCGGCTGCTGCTCGGTGATCCGCAAACATAACGCAGCTGGCAAAAAGGGAAGTGGGGCCTCGTTAGAATATTGCAAGTTTGGAGTTTGCAGCAACCTGAGTGATTTCAGTAAGACTCTGGGTGGTATAAGTCTTTGTTTTGGGGGGGGGGGTGTTTTTTTTTTATCAAGAGGTCAAATGTACATAGCAAATTGGAGCCTTTTCTAAAGCAGAGGTGCGGAAACATCGTGTAGGTTGGGGTCCTCTGCTCCCTTCCCCGTCTCCCACGTGTTCAGCAGACGTGCATCAGGCAGCAGGCCAAGGTACCCACATGCACGGGGCGGGAACGCTGGGATTTGAAGCTCCTGGAGGAGGAACAACACACAAGGCCTGTGTTATTGTCAGAGAGACTCGGTCTGGAAGTATGGAGTTCGGGGGAGGATTTCGCATAATGCACGTCCAAGGGGCTTCGTTAGTGAGGCAGCAGGAGCTGCTCCAGGTGCAGGGTCTCGGCCGGAGGCGCTCGGAGCGCCAGCCCGGAGGCAGAGTTACAGAGGGCTTGGCGCAGACGTGCCCACAGGTCTGCCGTCCTCCCCTCAGACCAGAGTAGGAGAAACCTGCCGGCTGCATCTCCGACTCGAGCATACCTCTGACACCAGGGCTCCGGGGTTCTCCTCCCACACCTTCACACCCAAACAAAGCCGGGCCTCCTCAGGGAAACCAGCCCAGAAACAAACTGGGCTTCTGAGCAAATCAATGAGCTCACATCCAGAGAAACATCTCACCTCGGTTCTGCTGAGGGCTCAGTTCCCCGACCCTTACTAGGCTCCTTATTAATTCTCAAAAACAGCTTGCTCTGGTTATTTCGATAGTCTCATGGAAACAAGCAAACATTATATATATATATACTTTTTTAAATTTTGTCAAAATCTGCCATTTTCTTTCCCTCGGAAGCACAGAGAGGGAGAGCAGGCTCTCCTGGTTTCCTGGATGGATGACAGATTTCGATGTAATTAATCCAGAGCCCTGTGTATAAAGTGACGGCAAAGCAAACATGTTTATTAACAAAAAGCTGTGATTACAGGCTGGCGCAGGGCCAGGAGCTCTGCAGACGCGGCGAACTGGTGCCGGCGCTGTCTCCGAGCCATATGGGTTCCTCGGCAGCCATGAGCTCCATCCGACGGGAGGTTAAGAGATGTCAGATTTAACTGGGGTTTAATTGATACCGGTAAGAGTTTCTAAGTAAAGAAACAGCGCGTGCACCCTCAGATCCTGGCCCCCTCCTCACAGCCAGACACTCCACTTGGTTTTCGAGCTCAACTTTTCCAAAGGTGGTTTGCTGGCTTGTTTCCTTTCTTTCTTTTTTGGGGGGGACGTTGCGGGAACAGGGCCATCCGCAGCTCACTCAGGCTGAGCCTGCCATCGCAGATCAGTGTGTGGTTACCCCTCTCTTCGTCACAAAGTTGTTGTCTGCACAAACCATGCAGAGAGCTCAAATGCAACCTGCCCACCATGACCTCGGTGTCTCCCCCAGACTCATCTTCCTTCTGTATCTCCTGTTTGGCGAAAGGCACCTCAGCTTCCCAGAGCGGAGGGTCTGAGGGTCATCTTGACCCCTCCAACTTTCTCATCCCCCCAGTCCAATAGGCTTATGATTTATGTCCTCTAAAAGTCATAGAGCGAAGCCCCAACTTCCCATAGGACTGAATTTGGAGGGAGGGCTTTCAGGAGGTAATTTCAGGCTGAATGAGGTCATAAGACAGGATGGGGGGCCTGCATGGGAGGACAGGCCACAGGAGGACCCAGCAACAAGGCGGCCGCCGCCTGCACGCCAGGAGGAGAAGCCTCCCAGACCCAACACAGCTGGCACCCGACCTCAGCATCCCGGGGGCTGGAAACCTGCACCTGCTGGTTCTCTGACTGCCTGGCATCTCTTCCATTTTTATTTAGTCACGGATCCCGACTTTTGACAACTGCTTGTGCACCCACAGTGTGTTCTGGCTATTAACCAGGAAGCCCCATCATCCCAGCCAAGCATGTGATCCCTGATTGTCCAATCAGATGCTCCCTTCCTGGAACTTCAGTGGTGAGAAGTTCAATAGCACAATCACCGGAGTCCCCCTATCCCTGGGCAGCCCTTCACCCCAACAAGGCGGCTGGGCGGTTACGTCCATCCGAACTTGGGGAGCAGTGTGCTTCCCACTTCTTCCAAACATGGTGCTTTAATGTTCTTCTACAAATATCTCTCTGTGGCTTAAATTAACCAGCATCAGTTTTTCTTGCTTATTACCAAAATTCCTGCCAGTTTTGGGGATAAGGGACAAACATGGGGTCTGGGGTCCTGGGTTTAGGGGACTGGGTGGGGGTTGAGGAAAGAGCCCAGCCAGGACTCTGGATTACTTACCATATTTTTCAGACTATAAGATGCACTTTTTTCCCCAAATTTAGGAGAAAAATGGGGGTGCATCTTATGGTCCGAATATAGCTTACCTGGCTCACTGCGGGGTGGGCGGGGGGTGGGCGTCCGTGGAGCAGGGTCACAGGAGGTAGGAGCAGGAACACATTTTTTGCTTCAAAATTTTGTTCCCTATTTTCCTCCTCTAAAACCTAGGTGCATCTTATGGTCCGGTGAGTCATATAGTCTGAAAAATACGGTATTTCTAAATCCTTGCACAGCCGAGCGCGTGCTTGAGACGTAGCTGGTACTTGAACATTCCCCCATGGAGTTAACGCAGGGATCGAGCTTCTGATAAACCCAACATGGCCGGGAGAGAAAGGAATGCAGCTTTGTCCACCGTATAAGGTTTGCAGGAAAGAAACAGCTCTTCAGAAACTTCCTCTGCCCCTTCGCCTGCGCCTCTCCCACACCCCATTCCCACCACCTTCAGCCACACACAGAAACCTCAAAGCTGCCTCGGGCCCCTCCCGTTTGTCAGGGCAGAAAAGGCAGGTCCGCTCTGCCTCAGAGTCAAGCGTCGAGGCGATATCTGACAAAACCAAAGTAAAGTAAAGGCTTTTCAAAGAATCCCTAAATTTTGATCCTTTCTGGTATTCCCCTGAGTTCCGTTAATAAAAATAGCTTCCCTTAACAAAACATTCCACCCTCTCCTTTTTAAAGCTGCCTATTACTCTCAAGTACTCGCAAGCCTCAGGCTCCTGGCCTGGCCAAAATGTTTCACGCAACGTCCACAAAGCATTTCGACACCATGAGACTCCACCGTGTGCCTCCCCAGAAGCTGCAAACAGGAAAATCCATCCTCTGTCCCAACCGAAATACCGCCAATTTTTTTCCGGAGGAGCTGGGAAGGTGCCTCCTGGTGCAGGTATCTTCTTGCTGTGCACCTGCAGCCCGTGGCCCGGCCGGGTTTGGCCCTCCCCTAAGTGGGGCCCGTCCCACCTGGAAGACCCCAATTACCTTCTATGTGCATCTACTGCCAACTTCTTTTTATGACAACTATGAGTTCAGGTTTTTAAAAAAAAACAACTCCATCAGCAGAATGCTGGAAGCTCTCAAAGCTTCCTCTCCCCAGCTATGAAGGGAGAAAATCCTGCCACCTTAGCCCTTGCTTTTCTCTTCCAGCCACACCTTAGCAGGTTCACGCTGCTCCTCCTAAGGAGGCGTCTCTGCGCCCACCCACCCCCGCCGAACCCAAAACCATTGTTGACAGCCCTTCGGCTTTGCTGCATGTTGCCCTAAGACCGAGGCCCTGTGAGCAACGTGGCACTGAACCACGGGAGTCCTCGTCCAGGAGTCCATGCTTCCTGGGGACGCTGTGACTTTAGAGTGTGAGCCTGAAACCCCAAACTCCTGGAGCTGCCAATATATATGACTTAGCCCCACCTAGTCCCAAGCCACCGTCAAACGATTGCTCCAAGGCTGGGCCTGACCGTCCCTCCCCTGACATCGCCCAGGTGAAGGCTTTGAACCTAAGAAGGCTCTCAGTCCCGGGGGAGGCCAGCAAGCCACTCTGCAGCCATATTTGCACGTTTTAAAATCAAATCAAACTGTTTAGTAAACAGAATCCACACTCTCCCATGAACTCAAAGCACTCAATTTGTAGTTAACAGTCTCCCCCTTGCTTCCTGCTATCACAACTTCGGGATAGTTTTGGCCAGAATCCAGTGTCCAGGATCTGTTTCCTGCACGGATTCCTCCATCAAACTGATCTTCCAGAGACTCAAAAGTTTGAGAAGAGGGTGGCGTGTTGTTTTTGTTCTGTTTCTACCGCACAATCTCAGTACCTGACAGTAAGAAAAACAACCCTGAGGCAAGTAGGCACTGCAAGTAGCACCGCCCGAGCCAGGAGTATTTCACATCTTCCATTCCAGAGACGCTCCTTGGGGCCCTGCTTCCGACGGCCTTGGTGCTGGGCTCACAGGAAGCAGCCAGGTGGGTGACGGGTTTCTAAATGTCATACTGCTTGGACCGGGCCCAGGCCACCTTCTCCTGTGAAACAACCGCCTTCGTTCGCAGAAAGCCTTTTTTGTAGGGATCGCTGTGCTGTCCCATGTCTAGGGGACTGAGAGCTTCTCTCAGAGCCCGCCTTCCCACTGGGGCTCGTCCGACTTGGGTTTTCAGAAATTATGACATTTTAATGGCAGCAAAATGGAGCTCTTAGACCAGATCCTCCTCTAGCAGTTACAACTGTGACAAAAAATTATTACAAGGAAAACTATTCCCAACTCCCGCCGGTGGCAGAGGAAGGCAGTGTTTGGGTGACTCCTAAGTGTCTCCACTTGGGCACAGTGGCTGGTGGCTGTTCACAGCACAGCCGGTCGCTGTGGTCCCCACTGGTGCCATTTGTGGGACTCTGTTCCAGGAGAGAGTTTTACTGTGACTCCCGATCTCTAGAGCCCTTCCCCAGTGTCTCCCTCGAGGGGGTCTAAGACATCAGTGAACTGAAAATCAGCTTCTTTTTACCCAAAACAGAGGAGGGGATAGTTCTCAACAATCCCGGTCCAGCCCAGGCCGTGTAGTGGGCAACCCGGGGGCCACGAAGCCACGTCCCAACCCCAGTTCCCCACCTCAGCCTCCTGGATGGGGATCCTCGTCCACTGCTCCGCTGAGCTCCTTCCAGGCGGGCCCCCAGCTTTCTCGTGATGATGCCTTCGCTCCAAAAGTCCTCCCCACCGAGAATGCCCATCAAATTCCTAACCACCTTTCAGACTCAGTTCAAACCCCACCCCTCCACAGATCAAGACTGAAGTCATCCCACCCCCTTGGCCACAGATCACAGTGAACCCACAGGTGCCAGGCACCAGGGGTCAGGGTCAGGGTCAGGGTCAGTGTCAGGACCAAGGCAGCAGAATGCACAAAAGAGAACAGATTCACACTCCACCATGGTGTCACACCGTCAGGGCTCCATGTCCTTATCGATGCTTCTTGCCAAAAAATGGCTCGGGAACGAGGCTGAGGCTGTGGAGAGAACGGAAAGCTTTTCCCACACAATTTCCATCAACCTGTGATCTGACCCACTGGGAAACTCTTAAGATTTTGCATTTTCCCGGAGGAAAGAAGAGCCAAGGAGCATCTTCTGAGCACCAGCATGTGCGGCTGACTCAGCCACCGTCACCTCTCCTTCTGAGATCGCTGTGCCCCTCTCCCCGGTCCTCGATCGTGGGCGCCCAGTCTGAAATCCATGGCAACTGACATCCCCTCGGAAATGTGACTTCAATTTGGGACGTGGAGGGTGTGTCTTTCCTGCCCCTTGAGCCATGAATGACAGAGCACCTATGTCACTGTCTTGCCTGAACTAAATTTGCTACACTCACTGTTTTTACAAGAGGCTGAAGACATGACCAAAATAAGCTTGCTCCCCCCAGGATGAGGGAGCCGAGGGCACTGGGCTCCATCTCTATGGCGAAGTGCAGATGTCTCATCGAAAGGCTGATCTCCAGCTTCAGAATATGAAATAAAACAGTGCTTAAGAACGATAGCAGGTTGAATATAGACCGCTAGAAACACCCAGGACAAGAATAGTCTTTGAGTGTCAAATGTTTTCATCTGCTAATGATTTAAACAAAGTTTTTCCAGCACAAGGTCTTGTCCCAACATTGTCTTCTGAGACCAGCCAAGAAAAACCAGCGAGCGGACTGACCCAGAACCTGAATGGCATTTCTCCGTCAAAGTGTCAGTAAGCATCAGCCGTGCAGACTGCAGCCACGGCCTCGGCACCCACCAGGAACTCCGGCCCCCCGGCCCAGGAAGGGCTCACCTGCCTGGCAGAGTCTGCCTCCTGAGCTCCTCGCCCAGCGCCGCCACACACCCCACATGTTCTCTCTCAAGTGAGAACATCCTTCTGAATTTTACTAGGACACAAGGGCCGCAACTGTTCCCATCCTGTGAGCCGCTCTCATGTCCTCTCTGTGGCCGCATCCACTCATGACAGTTGGGCCGTCCACCCCTGCCCAGGCCACCCGGCCCCACGCAGTGGGTCTGTGTCCTCCCATCTGCTCAGCATGGTGGCAGCAGCGACCTCCAGCCTCTCCCGAGGGGTGCTTCCAACTTGCCACCCGATGGCAAACACACCGGACCAGCCTCCTTATGAAAAAGGAAGCTCCTGCGACCCCACAGGGTCCTTGTCCACTGACTCTGCTCTCTGATCCCAGCTCCCGGGCCCAGCACAGCCACAGAGACAGAATGTGCCTTTGCAGAGGGTCGTGAGCTGAGGGTATTTAATAGGGACTAATAGGGACTTCTCACCTGCTGAAGTCCGAGGCTGAAGTCCGTGTGTTTTGCTCACAGAGTCACCCGGCGCCAGCTCCCTCTTCACCAGGACCTCACAACGCTGCACTTCACCTAATTCCCAATCCCAAGCACCTCCCAGGACCTAATGTGTTTGGTTGATTTAAGAAATGCGCAGGTCGGAACTTGGCATCGCGGTTGGATGGCCATAGGGTGAACTGGCTCAGATCTTCACCAGGGCTACCAGAGATGGGGGTCGCTCTCCTCGGAGGGCAACCCCGCTCCTCAGTAATGGGGTGCCTTCCATCACCTGGAGGTTTTTTCCTTTTAATCGAGTGTTTGTGGGAGCGTAGCTCTGAGAGAGGAGCCTGTTCGGGCATAGAAACTGCAGCCCAGAAGGCCCGTCGCTCACCTGCAACAGGACCCAAGCCCAGTGGCTCCTTACGGAGCCTGTGGACTAGGGCTCTGGGCCAACCCCAACATCGCCAGAATGTGGGGGTGCAGGTGCATTGGGGGCCAGGTCTCAGTCTTCTCTTCACCCCCTCCCTAAAGCTGAGGGTTAAAAATAATGCAGCTGCTGTGTCTTGGTTTCCTCTGATTAAAAAAAGCAAAAACAAAGAAATAATAAAAAAAAATCCTCTCCCCTGAGTGAAAACTTTAACTTCTCTGCACCCTGAGAACATCACCAAGAACAGCCCATGTGTGTTTTTCTGACCCATCTTTCCTCTCCAGGAGTCGGGAGTCTGCTTGCAAAGCTTCGTTGCCCTTTGGAAGGAGAACAGCTCTCAAGGGCTTTGAATCTCCGTCCGGAGGCAGCACGGCACTGGCTGCTTTCAGGACTCCCTGGTCTTCATCTGCCAACGAGGCCGTTGGTCCGCTCGGTCCCTGCGTCCAGCAGCCAGGGGACACTGTGGTTCTGTCTCTGCTGCCCCGTCTTGGTCTCCAGGGCCCCTTTTCCTGACCCAGCATTCTCCTTCCTCCGCATCAGTGTGGATGAGGTTCCATTCTCCACTGTTGCCTCTTCCAGGAAGGCCAGGGCTCAGACTGAACTGCAAAGCTCCCCATTTTGCATTCATGGGTACTCGCCTCCGATCAGTATGGTGGGCGGGGGCTTCTCAGCAGGGAGACGCCCTCTAAGCACCCTCGGGGGCCCCTCCTGGCCCTTCAGTGCTTGCACTAGTTTGCACAGACTCTGCTCACCTCTGACAGGAAGTGGTGTCTTCAGATGTGACTCTGAATTCTGGCAGAAATACCTCAGGTACATCCGGGCAGCCCCTGTCCCCAAGCTGAACTTGCCGAGCTACAGAAGTGGGCTATTCCTGACCCCTAGGAACAGGTGTGCTCCCTGCTGGTTGGGCTGCTTAGGGGGCAGCCTCTCCGTGGGACCCATGGAGCCAAAATCACAAACACCTGCCCTGCAGAAATACCTGGAGGTTGTTCTCGGGAGTCTCCAACACAGCAAAACCTCTGCTTCATCCCTGTCCTCACTGCGGTGTTCTTTTCCTGTACTTTCTCTGATGCTAGGCTCCTGAATGTCCCAGTCCTCCACTCTCCACTGTCACCGACCACTCCTCCATAACAGCTGCAACTGCCCCGGGAAGGGAGAACAGGCCGGGGCAGAGCACAGCCAGTGTCCAGGGATGAAGCCTGTGTCTGGGGACCTCGTGACTGGGGGTTGCTTGTCCATAGGAAGCAGACGCTGTTCTCCTCTTGGGACCCGCTTCCTCTGCCCCCTGTATTGTGTCCATTCCCACAGTTCTCACACCCACCCAGGACACACGATCCTCATTCCACAGGCGTCACGCTCCGACACCCACAGTTCCAGCTACAGGGGGACAAGCGGTCAGACTGCACCGTGCGCAGTGACCATTCCGAGAACGCATTCTGGACCAGTGAAGGGGTACAACTGTGAGCGATCCAGGGAGACTCCCAAGTCAAGCCTTTAAGCTCACAGGAGCACCCCAAGTCCCTACCGCTGAGTCACAGTTGTTCTTTAGACACTTAGAACGTGAAGCATCACGCAGCGTTCCTCCTCGAATCCTCCCCAGCCCCACAAAAGTCCCCGCCAGGTGGAGGTGTCGCCCGCTGGCTTCTGTGACGGACGTGTTGAGCGGTGGGGTGAGCTGCCTGGCATGGGCCAGAGGCCGGCAGGTTCAGAGAGGAGAACTCGACAGCACCTCTGCTGCCAACCTCAGCAGGCGGCCGCTCTGGTCTTCAGAGCCCAGCTCCCAGGTTTGGATTATGGCTGGGTTTTGCTTTTTCAGGTGGATGGGGAGGATTCGGGTGGAGAACACTAGTAAAATGCAAACAGTTACAGCGTTTTTGGTATCACAGAGAGAGAATGTTCTGTTCCAGTTAAAAGAGCCCAAGTACTGTATCCCGACGCTGTCATCTAGGACAGACCGGAATGTGAGGAGCCCACCACACGTGCGTGCAGTAGGTTTAGGGGGCGCGCTGCCCGGGCTGGCTGGCTGGCTGGGCGCCCAGTGGCGCCTGCCTCCTGCAAGCAAACCTCCAGTGCGACACGGTCAGCAGAGCACAGTGCTCGCACTAGATCTTCAATTCTCTTCTCCGATGCATGTGTTTTCAAGACATAATCCCTGATGATTGTCAACGTTCTCCTTTAAAATCAAATTATGCAAAAACAGCCTCAAAGGAAAAAAGACTGGAAGGAACATGCCCAGATAGGAAGAACAATGAAGGATGGTCACAGGTGGGGTCTGGGTCTTGCTTCTATTTTCTATAATCTCTGAAAGGCCTGCCACAAGTTCAGCTTGCTTCTTTTAGTCCGAAATGAAAAGAGTTAAAAGCTATGGAAGAATTGCCCAGATCCACATCTGCCCAGGTCACCACCAGAGGGCCAGCCAAAGCCTCAAGTGGCAGGCGGGTGCCTCCTGGGCAGGGGTGGGGGCGGGGACACGGGCGGGGACCTGCCGGTGCAGCTCAGCTCCTCACTGGGTGCTTGACCCTGAGTTCAGTGCTTCAGAGGACTCACTTCTCAGCTGCAAGCTGGGGCAAGTCATCTTAACAGCTGCTCACGGAGCTGAAGGAATGGTGAGGACGAGGTGAGGTGGTGCTTTTACAACTGCAACCAGGGCCCCGTGCGGGCTCGGAACGCAGTCAACACCGAGCGCTGCACCCACCAAATCCAGTCAGACAGAGGAGGGTGCGCTGGCTATTTCTATGAAAGGGCATTTCATCCAGAGACGAGGCTACTGGATGGTGGACGAGAGAAGTCAGAGATGGGCATCAGCAACAACAGGAAGCCACCACTGCCCGTGACCCGGAGGGACAACGGGCCATCCTGCGGAAGCTGGCCACATGGGGTGTGGGAGGGAGGACCAGGAGCCACAGAAGGCTCAGCTTCGGTCGCCTGCGGGTCAAACCCTATTCAGGCTCGAGGCCCAGGAGCCTGGGAAGTGGGGTGTCCTCCCATACTCGGATGTCTGCTTTCCTGTTGTCTGTGCAAACAGTTCTTCGGGGCCCGGGCTGCTGTAGGCTGGGAGATCGACGGGCACTTCTCCTGGTTCAAACATCCTGAAGGTCTGAGGACTAGGCCGCGCCAGGCAGTCCCTCTGGGGCGGCGGCTCCGACTCCTATTTGGGTGGCTCCATTTGTATTATCTCTTACAGAGTCTTATCTCCACGTTACACATGGAGAAACTGAGGGTCAGAGGCCCACGGCACCTTCCTCCAGGCCACGGGACCAGGGGGCAGCAGAGCTCAGTGTCGAGCCGTCGTAACGCACTCACCACGCAGCGCACAGCACAGTGTGCCTGTCTTTGGAGATCTTCGCTCTGCCCTCGTGTCCTCTTGGCCAATCCACAGGGGGCTGTGCCCAAGGCACCTCCACTCCACACCACCTGGCCACACCCAGAAGGAACTCCCAACAGGCTCCCCGACAGGTCACCACAGGACCAGCTCAAAGCAGTCCTGTGCTGTTTAATGAGATACCAAGTCGCTTTGCAGAGACAGCAGACTGAAACCACAAGTCTCACACACAGGCAGTGCAGAGGAGAGAACCTGGGCCTCCGGATGCACCCAGAACTAAAACCTCCCCCTCCCCCAAGGGCCCAAAGGGCCAGGACGTGACTGGGACTTGAGCATGGACCCTTTCAGAAGGAAGGGCCCAGAGTCCAGGAAGATCCGCTGTTGACATCCCTTTACCACAAAAGGCCAAATAATTTCAAGTTCCCCACTGACATCACAGGAGGTAGTGAATATTCATGAGATGTAGCCATGAAGTCCTCCGTACCCTCAGATGAAAAACCTCCCCTGCTAACCAAGGAGTTTCCCAAGCCACAGGGATGCCTATCGCGAGACAACACCCCACCCGAGTCAGACTGCGAAGAGCATGGGCTGAACAGAAAAGGACGTCCCAAGCCGGAGAGCTAGAACGGAGCCAGGGAAGGGCCGAGTCCAGGGGCCATGTCCCTCCCAGGGTGGGCCCGGGCTGCTGGCCAGGGCCATGGGCCCTCTAAGCAGCTTTACTCGATTGTGAGGGGGCTGCACCTCGCCCCTCATCCCACCCACAACCTGACGCTGCAGAAGAGCCTTACCTCAAGGCACGTGTCTTTTCAATAAAGATCTGAGGGACTCAGTATTTTTCTCACGCCATTTTACAAACGGACAAACCAAAGCAGAGAGAAAAAAATGGTTAAGAAACCCCATAAATCTGTTGTCGGTAAGATAACACTAAGAAATATGAAGGTGGTGAAAAACATACACAGTGAAAATACAGTTTTTCCACAAATTTAACATAGTGCCACAGAACCATGATTCCTGCCCCACGTTCTTGTCAACGGGAATGAGGGCTCGTCTGCTCAGGAGCGCCAACTTGCTTCGAGATTTTGAGATAAAAAATAAACTAATTTAACCAGTAACTTTAAATATATACATATATATATATATATATATATATATATGTGTGTGTGTGTGTGTGTGTGTATATATGTATTTTAATGGGACTATTTCAGGAGAAAACGCCAACTCCTGTGAAACTGAAGGAGAAACACGAACATCTGGGGAACTATTTCCTGCCTGAAGGGGGCAGCGCTGAGCGCCCCGCAGAGCCCTCCATCCACCCACCCTTCTTGCTTCAACCTGAGGGACATTTGGCAGAAGCTCGGTCCAATTGGCCTTGCCCAGTGTCGAGCCTTATGCCTAAAGGAAGCCAGGAGAAAGGGGCGTGTGCCATCCACTATGATTCCCGAGGCAAATATATCTTACCATCTTGTTCTTTTCCCTCTCTGAGAAACCATCTGATAACGCGATTGTTTTGTGGAGGAGCAAACCTCTTCAGATAACACAAAGATTTTCTAGCTCTCGCACAGACATAATAAACAAAAGACTCGCTAGCGTGAACTCGGTTCGAGCCAAACCGTCGTACGATTTAATTCAGCACAGGGTCCCTCTGTTTAAAGTGCATGTAATTGCCGATTTATATAGTCACCGGGAACAAAGGCTTGCTAAGCAGAGTTCTGCAAACAAACCTCGTACAGAAAGCTTTCCCCCCAAGTGCCACACGCCAAGAATGAATGAAACGAATCGTCAATCAGGCATGTATCTAATTCATTCCAAGGGCTTCTTGCAACTGTGGAATTGTATCAACAAAGGAAATCAAACTCACCTGTGTTAGTATTTCCGTAGATCTTATCAACATAAAGTTTGGGGGAAAAAAATCCTCACACACTCCAGAGAACGTGTAAAATGGAGCGGGCCTTATCTTAACCAGCACTGGGTCATCTTCTCTGCACAAAAATTTCCTCCGCGGACAGTTATTGGTAAGCGGCGCTGGTGTTGCTGAAACTTCCCACAAGGGCTCTCTTCCCTCGGAGAAGTTTTTGTTTGATGGATGCGCAGGAAGTAGCTCTACACTGTAAGCGTGTGTTCCAATTAAAGACGCTGCTGTAGAAACTCATCCTGCAACTTCCTTTTCCCCACCACATCACGGATTTTGAGAGGCACATGGCTAGAGAGAGAGAGACCTATTTCCACTGATGAAGGAAACCATCCACCCTCGCTAGAGGAGTTTTCCGCGGTGCTGGGGAGGGGATGAGGCAGGGGGTGGCCGACAACATGCAGGTGAACTTTGTGGTGTTTTATTTAGTGTATTAGACACTAAACTGGCAAAATGGTAGCAACTGTTCATGCGGGGGGGGGGGGGGTGCGCAGTGTGCCTGGGTGGTTTCCTTGTGCTTTTGGGCAATTTTTAAATTTCTCAAAACTAATATATTAAGAGCTGGAAAGTATAATTTTATTTTCTCACTTAAGTAAACACAGACCAAATTTCCCCACCTCTGGGTTTACAGAAGGGCAGAGCCCTTGAGTCCACAGCCTCCTTTTCTCCGGTTCCTGCAACAACTACTTTTTTCAGGGACTCCCCCGCCCCACCCCCACCCCACTGAGCGGCAGGCGCTGTCCTGGGTGCTGAGGTCAGAGCAGAGAAACACACAAAGATCCATCTGCAGGGTTTGCAGCCCCCTAGGAAGAGGGTGGACAGGCCATGAACTAATTAAGTAAGCAGTTTGCTGGCATATTCCGAGGTGACACACACTGTGGAAATTAACAGAGACCTCTGCATCTGGGGTGGAAGTGGTCTGGAAGGTGTCGCTGCAAAGGTGACATCAGAGGGGGTTGACGGAAGGCTGTGAACCAGCGGGCTCTCTAGGGACACAAACACTCCAGGCATAAGGAGCAGTGGGCGCAAAGGCCCTGAGGGGGCGGAGTGCACAGTGAGCATGTGTGGGGAGCTCGGGAGGCAGCGAGGGGGCCGTGTGGCTGGAGTTGGGAAACAAGACACATGCACAGGTGTGAGCTGAGGCGTGGGGGTGTGGCTGCAGGAACTCCAGTCCGGGAAACTGCAAAGCCTGCAGTGACCTCAGCTCGGAGCTAATCAAAGGGTACTCCCAGGCAGCGGCACAGCATCACCCGGAGTGTGTGGGACACGCAGAGCCTCGGGCGGCACCCCAGACCTATGGACCCACGGTCTCTGGGTACCTTCAAATGCTCATTGTGCCTCTTACTTGTGCTAAACTTTGAGAAATGTGCTGGAATAAAAAGACTGCACCAATCTCAGCTTCAAAAATCCTGACCTGGAAATTCAGTTTGGTCCCTTATGAACAGACTGATGTCAGTGTTACTACGCAATCTACTTAGCCCTCACCTGGAAGGACAGCTCTCCTCTGCCCCCTCTTAACCAACAGACTGCCTTTTAAAAAAAGAAGTCAAACTGGAGGGCCATGGCCAGGTGGCTCAGGTGGTTGGAGAATCGTCCCACGCACCAAAAGGTTGCAGGTTCCACCCCCGGTTGGGGTACATATAGGAGACAACCGATTGATCTCTCTCTTTCGTGGGGAGGTTTCTCTCTCTCTCTCCCTCTCTCTCTCCCTCCCTTTCCTCTGTCTGAAGTCAGTAAGCATGTCTGTGGGTGAAGACTTAAAAATTAAAAAATAAAAAGTAAAGCAGCATGCCAGAGAATAGGACAGTGTAGTCACAGAGCCGGCCAGTCCGTAAACACTCAACAGGACGCACTGAGTCCACCACGCGCCTGCCCCCGAGCTCGGGGACGCAGCGATGAGCAGCCAGGACGGCATCACGCCTGTGTGACACAGTCTATTACCGCAGCGGGGAGAACCACGGTGGCCCGAATAGGAACCACGGTCTGTCACACGGTGACAAGTGCATTAGAGAAGGATGAAGACGGAAAAGGGGAGAGGGAGTGCTGGGGGAGGTGTCACAGCGTCAGACAGGGTGGCCTGGAACCAAGTCCTGTGGATACTGAGGGGCGACCGAGTTTGTGGGGAGTCAAAACTGATGCGCAGACTTTCGACTGGACCCCCCTCCACTGAAAAGCTCGGCAGCAGAAACTTACAAAATCTCAAGAGAACCAAAAAATCCACTCATTTTGAATCACGGAGCCCCAGCTAACACAAACTGGAGCAAATACACATGCACAGATCTGAATAAAAAACAGGCAAATCGGCAGAGTGCAGAGGAGTTTATAAGTGAAGGGAAACACGAGATTCCACTTGCTTCTCTGCCTTACGCCCCGATCTGAACATCACTGCATTTTAAACAGATAACACTGTTCCCTAGACACCTCCAGACCTCAAATGTCCACAAGTCTCAGACCCAGCACAGCCCACCGGCCTGAGCCCCCCGAGCTTGTCCGCCTCCCCCTCTTCTTCTCTCACCCTCAGCATCCCGACACCTCCCACGGGGCTCGCCGTCAGCGTGGCGGGCCCTGGACCACGACCACAGGCCGCCTCTGCATTCCACCTCCTCGTTCCTGTCTCCACTGCAGTCCAGCCTCTAGCCCCCTCTCCACGTGACTTAACCTCCCATCAGACACACGGCTTCCTCGATGCTGTGACCACAGACACGTGACCTACGGTTTGTCACTGTGGGAAACCCACGGGGAATTCGGGTTCATGGGTTTAAAAACCGAAAACTAGTGGGTTCCTTGGATAAATCTATCCCACCATGCACGCCCCAGGGTGCTCACTTGACGGGCGGTGGGCAGATGCCACCACCCGGCTCTGGGGAAGCTCGGCCTGAATGTGGTCAGGAGCCGGGAGACACCTCCCGGGAAAGAGGAGACACGGCTGGTAGAAGCTGAGGAGGGGCCTCCTGTCTCCTCCCAGGTCAGCTAAGCTGCTCCCAGCCACCCGAGGAAACGCACCAGGTCTTATAGAAACCCGGATGACTGTTCTTTGCGGGAAAGTCTGTTCTTGTTAAGTTTCCCCAGGTAGCATTTGCCACCCCCCACCACCACCACACACACGCAGGAAGTCAGGCAGGAAGTCAGGCAGGAGGAGAAAAGGAGGCTTTTTTCCTTTCAGGAGGCTGCTGTTGACAATCTCCGCATTTCTCTGCTACAGGAATCTGAGCCGTGAAGCTCCGCCCACAGGAGGCAGTGTGTCTGCCGGGGCTTGGGCACCTGCACAGGTCGGTTCTGCCTTTGGTCAAGTGCCATGGTGGGTGGCTGTCCCTGGCACTGCCCACTGAAAAAGGCAGGAGGCACTTCGGAGGCTGGAAGAGCTCCTGTCTCCACGTCTGTTTTCTCTCATCTCATAAAACCCACTGGCAAGAGAGTCCTTTCCAAAGGTTCCCAAGAAAAACCTCAGGGTCTCATTGCCCGGACCCGAGGGGTAAAAGGGCCAGATGGGGTGCCCACGCGAGAGGACAGCAAGGCCAGACACCGAGTCTCAGACACCGTGAACTGCGGAGAAATCCTCCCAAATGAAACCAAGCTGTCGTCCCAGCAATGAACCTGGTGGACAAGCTGCCCACCAACGAGCATGTTCTCACTTCCTGCTGACCCTGGCGGTTCTCTAGTTAGTGCCTGGGCTCAGGGCTTCGGAGACTCTTTAAGACCAGCCGGCCAAGAGGGTGGAAACAGCACCCACAAGGGAGGCCCCAGATGACCAGCAGCCCGATGCATCCCATGACCTGGGGCACGTGTCCGGGCCGCAGCCCCTGGGCACTGCCCACTAATGTGCCAGCCCTCTGCTCCACCAGCCCAGGTCACCCCAGTCTGTCACTCTTGGCTTCTGCCCGAGTCCATTCCAAATGGTGGCGGGCGGCAGCCAGGCAGGCCCTTCCCCACAGCTGGGCGAGGTGCTGTCCCAGTCACACCAGTCCTGTTGCTGGGAGCCAGTTATCGCAGCCCGGAGTGCACCTGGACCCGGGGAGGAGAGGTAGACCCCCTGAGAGCCTGAAATACACGAAACCTCCACAAGGCAAGCTGTCCCTCTCGGAACTGTGTCCCTACGCAGGTACCTCCCATCAATGCAGACGCCCGCCCTCCGCTCTGCCCTACACGCAAACATGCACATCTGTGTCATAGCCCTGCGTTTCTGGTGGGCTCGTCTCAGCGAGCAAGCACGTTATTTAATAATGGAGATCCGGGTTGTGGTGGGGAGGCATCCCTACCAGCCTCTGTGTTCTCATCACAAGTGCGAGCCGCTCTGTGCCCTCCCAAAGCAAACCTGTTCTCACCCATCATCACGCCATGTTTGTTAGGCCAGTACCGATAAGGCACAAACCCATCACTAACAACAAGCAGTTGAAACTGAAGAAGAAGGTCTTGCGTTTCCTTCCACCCGGATGGGGAAAGTAACGACGGTGCCCCGGGCCGGCCCGGCACCACGCAGTGGCCCACCGGACATTAAAATCACAGAGCACGGGCGGAGCGGGAGGCTTTCCGCTCTGCGTGGCAATTGTTCCATTTACTGTATTCCACAACCTGCAATTTTGAAGCCATGCTTGGTACACACGCTTGTGGAACGGTCATATCAGATCAAAGCAGAGGGATGCGAAGCTATTGGGAGGTAAATCGAATTCTCAGCAAGCACTCAGAGTTCAAGCTCTGCACACCCACTCTCTCCATTGCAATGTTGGGTCAGGAGGCTGCCCCATGCCCTTGGCCTTCACTAGGCAGTGAGCCCAGGAGGGGGCTGTGGAGCCAGCTCCGGGTCTGGAGCTCGGCCTCACTGCATTTGAGAACACGGCCTTTGTAACTAAGTAGCAGGGCAGAGAGTTAACACAGGCGTGGGACTGGACCACATACAAGGCACTTCCAGAAGCATTAGCTCACGTAATCCTCGAGAGAACCTCGGGAGGCAAAGGGAAGGAAGCACTCAGGCGTCACAGCCACAAGGAGGCGTTTGGGAACACCTGTGAAATGTGGATGAAACCTCTGGGCAAATGTGGATGAAACCTATTGGGGGGTCTTGAAAATACTTCATAATGTCCCAGGGTAAAAAGTAGAGACGTGGGAAAGCACTGGGTTTTATTTGAACACACACACACACACACACATAAAGCTTCAAGCCCTGAATCTGAACAGCAGCAGAGCCCGGGGCGCTCACAACGCCACAGGTCAGCGGCCTGACCCCTGTCCAGACAGCAGGCGCCCAGAGACCACCTGCCCACCACAGCCCCCAGCTCCCGCAGAGCTCCACTCCTGCCCCAGGCGAGCTCCTCCCCACTCTCCGTCCACACAGACTAGTCTCCTCACCCGATCACCTGGGCCATTCCCCTCCTGCCTCCCACACCATCGTCCTCCAGTCCCTTCCTTCCACTTGGAAATGGAGCCTGGAGCCGTGAGACCACCCACACTTCCGACCTCTAGAGAGACCACGGGACCCCAGGAACTGATGCCTGAATTGGTCTTCTCGGACTCTAACGAACCCCCACAGACTGCGGGGCCTAAACAACAGACATTTAAATCTCACAGTGCTGGGCTCTGGGAGTCCAAGATCAAGGTGCCGGCCAATTCCGTCCCTGGCCCTGCTTTGCAGGGGGCCGCCTTCTCGCCCTGCCCTCTCTGGGAGGAGAGGGGGCTCGGGTCTCTTCCTCTTCTTCTAGGGGCTCGAATCCCATGGTTAGGGCCCCACCCTCACGACCTCACCTGACCCTGATTACCTTCCAACGGCCTCACCTGCACACATCCTCACACAGGAGGGCAGGGCTGCCGAGTGGGAGTGATGGGGACGATGGGATCGTCCTCGGCAGCTGCCTGACTAACGCTTGACGTCTGCCTGCTTCAATTCTCTCCCTCGTTCTTGCCCCGCCCCCTCTCTTACCTGATGTCAGAAGCCAACAATCACCCTGGTCCGGGCTGAGTTTATATGGGAATGTTATAAAAGCCGACGTATTAAAAGGCCCACATAGCGAACCTCTTTGATGATGCTGAAAACGCCTTTAGGTGGTCCCTGCAAGTTCTAAAAGTTCTCCTCCAATTAAAATTGTTCTTCCCAGCATCTAGCAATTCTCTTAATTACATATTGGTTTCTTTCACAGTCTTCCCATTTTCAGTCTTATTTACTGTTTTAGTCATGGTTTCCTGTCTACTTTTCAGTGTGTTGAATTTATAAATGTACAATATTTCAGGTATCATACAGAAGAAGTGAGCTGTGTAGCAATGTAACTATACTCACAATATTTCTGTCTGAAAAGTGCTTTGAGTTTTCAATATGTGTTTTTTATAATTATATTTAGACAACATATTTTCAAATTTAATAAAAGAGAAGACATTTGCAAGGTCAGATGACAGCAAGTACTAATAAAAAGTGGAAAACTTTGTTGTAATGCCAGGGTTTCCAAAAACGAACTGAAGAATAAATACATTCCACTTATTAGAAAAGTTGACACTCACTCAAAGAAACTTGTTAAAAGCGTGTCCTGGACACAGACACTATTCCTGTGGCATCTACGGCCGAGAAAAGCCACCGACCAAAAGGGGAGCTATGAGGAAACCATCGGGGAGCTCTTGAGATGACCTCCTTTGAAAGAGAGGGTGAGGTTGGCTGGAAAATCCTCAGTTCTCAATTGAAAGCAGGAGGCAGCCCTGAGGACTCCCAATCCTTTGCAGACATGTCCCTGCCCAGACTGGCCACAGCACAGCCCGGACCCACCTGTCCCAAAACTTGAAAGACACAGCAGGCCCTGCAGAAGAGGGTTTCAGATGAATCTATTGCTGCTTCCCAAGCCTACCTTCCAGTCCTAAAAAACTACTGGCAGATCTAAAGGCATCCTGGGGGTGGGTGCCCAGCCCTGACCTCCCCCCACCCTGTCTTCCATTTCTGCAAACTTCACCTCCCGCCTCCGGGGACAGGCTGAGCCTCTCCAGGACCTGGAGGAATTTTTATCCCCTGCCTTGAACTCCTCTTGCCCCAAAGCCTCTGGTAAGAACTTCACAAGGGCATGGAGCTGGGAGGAAAATCAACAAAAAGGAAAAGCCTGTGGCCTGGGACCAGCCAGAGATGCCCGGACCCATCCGGCTGCTCCGTGATTGGGAAGCGCCGCTGGGCGGGCCGACTCCCACGCTCCTGGGCATGGGATCCATCATTCCAGAGGGAGAGAACCACTGGTCATGGCCCTTTTCAAAAAGACATCAGGGGTCGGTGACGCTGGGAGCACTGAGGCCGTTTATTACATTATTATACAGCAGCTTGAGCCCCATGCCTGCTGGATGCTCCTACAAGTCACAGGAGTCTAGAGTTTTTCGATAATTGAATTTATCCACTTTGTGCTTTTTTAAAATTCAATTGTGCACTATCATGCTACACACATAAAATGTGCCGTATACATTTTGCTAAAAGCTCACAGTAGACGTCCATACTGGGAGGGAAAAATCAGTTCCCAGAGAACTGAACGCCTGAAACTCCGCAGGGACGCGACAAGGACGTTTCGAACCAACGAAGGGAGTGTTACGTATGGGGTGAGTGTCGCTCTGGGCCGACCGGGCTGCACCCGCACACGTGATCGCTTCAGTTAGATGTTCTTCCTGCTGCCAATGAGGAAAGAGCAACTTGCCCAAGGTCACGGGGCTGAGGAACAGTGACTCGGGGCCCTGGCTGGCGTGGCTCAGTGGATTGAGCACCAGCCTGCGAACCAAAGGGCCGCCGTTCGATTCCCAGTCAGGGCACATGCCTGGGTTGTGGGCCAGGTCCCCAGTAGGGGGCGCATGAGAAGCAACCACACTGATGTTTCTCTCCCTCTCTTTCTCCCTCCCTTCCCCTCTGTCTAAAAATAAGTAAATAAATTCTTTTTTTAAAAAAAAATAGTAACTCAGGGAGACGCTCTGTGTATTGGAAGTCAATGCAGGACCAGCTTCCAGGCCTCCACACTCACGCTCGGGCCCTGCCACTAACCTTCTGTGACCTTGAGCACGAGTCTGAACTCTCCTCGTCCCGTTTCCATACATAACATTCTGTCCCAGCTCCAAAACCCGACGATTCCACCTGACATTTAAAGATGCTTTCAGACAAGTGGCAGAGGAGACGCTCCCAGATGTGACATGAGGCCACGGCCTCCTGTCGTGTGACACCCATTCTCGGGCCGGTCACGCCTGTGTGCACTGCCTCGGTGTTGAAACCTGCACGCGTGCGTGCTCTGTGGTCTGTGTGACTTGGTCCCTTTCAATGAACACGTCTGTGTCACAGAAATCGATAAACACATTGAAAATAATTACACAGATGCAAACCTCTTCCTTTGCAAAAATACGTGGAATGCACGCGTTTTCCTGAGCAGCACCACTTGCTGTGTGTGAAAATGATGCTCTCTGCAACCTGAGGCCGAAGAAAATGTTCCCGAGGGAAATTTCAAACAGTGACGCAGAAAGGAGAGAATACTCGCAATCAGCATCATGATCTCAAGAATGGACTCGCCAGAAATGAAACCGCCTTCCTTGATTCTTCTGGGAGAAGAGCTAGTTGATGATAAACTCAACGGCAACAAGAGGGCGGCTTCGGTGGCCGGCACCCCCAGAGCCCTGCAGGTCCAGTACCGGCCCGGGTCGCACTTCGTGTAATGACAAGTGTGGGCAGCCCACTGGCGGGAGCTTGTTCCCTGGACTCTGACTGCTGCTGCTTCCAAGGAGACCTCCAGGCAGACTCCCGGATGGGGTGGAGGGGCGGGTGTTGGGATCCCTCGTTCTACAAAGTGTGTTTCGGGAGTCACTCCTTCAGGTCACTTAAATTTGAGAAATACCACGTCTGTCCCCTCTTTGACGGGTCACTGGGCATATTAGCTGGTGAAAGTCTCTAGGAAATGCTTTGTGAAGACATGTGCTTCTGTGGGAGGAGGTCACGACGTCCCCATTCGCGTAGTGGCCCACAGAACCTCCCTCAGCCCCATATCCACACCCGCCCAGGAGTTTCAGGGAGCACAGTCACGTCAGCCACCTCTAGGGCACTCAGAGAGGACAACCGAACGAGAGTGACAAAGAGACACGTCCTCTCGTGGGCCACCTCCTGTGGGCCCAGCTCGGCTCTCTGGGCTTTGCAGGCACAAGGTCACTAAACCCCCACAACTGCCCCGAGAAATTATGTCTTCTCCCCATTTGACAGCAAAGGGGACTGAAAATACCTGTCAAGTTGACTGAAAAAGATGCTTACAGTTAAGTGAAGAAAATCGGATTATAAATATGTATTTATAATATATGTTTATACCCATTAGAGATAGTCCAGAGTAAAGATTTTTAACTAGCAGCTTACATGGGGTGTTTTTTTTTTAATTAGAAAACATTAGTTGATGACATTTAAACCTCAGGAGGTTTTGATTTTAAGAGAAATCAGAAGCTTGAGCAGTGAAGAACACCTCCTCAGGGAGTTCTCTGCAGATGGGAGGGCGGAGCTGCTGTCTTCACCCCTCCCCCGAACCCCATTGGGCCAAACCCACAGACAAACCAAACGGGGCACATCCACACACAGGATGTTACTCAGCCTTAAAAAGGAAGGGCACTCTGACACCTGCCACTGCCCAGGTGAACCTGGGGGACGTCATGCCAAGTGACACTCAGTGGTGCCTCAGTGCTCACCGTCATTAGCTCGTTCCAACCAGCGGCAAGCCAGCGACGGTTGATGAAGCATTTTCTCTTGCCAGAACTCATACACATTCTAGCCAATGCAGTGAGTGGCGAGCGAGCGCCGAGTGATGAAACATTTTTTTTCTTGCTGAAATGTGACGAGTACCAGGTTTGACGAGTTCTGAAGCCAACGAGCCCCGAGGCAGGCCGGTAATCCAGATGCAAAAGACAAGTACGGTCTAGTTCCACTTGCCTGGGGTACTGAGACGAGTCAGACTGAGAGACGGGATGTGGAAGGGCAGTTTCCAGGGTGGGGGGTGGGGGCAGTGACAGATGTGGGGCCGTTTTGGGGGGGGCGGACTGTTAGTTTTGCAAGATGGAGAGAGTTCCCGATGGGTTATACAGACGGCGATCACACTTAACACCACTGAAGAATGCACTTAAAAACAGTTAACATGGTAAAGTTTACGGTGTATGCATTTCACCAGAATTAAAAATAAAATGTTAAAAAGACAGAGAAAAAATGTAGAGATTAGAAGGAACTCAAAGACAATCAACTGCGTCTATTTGGAGATCAATTTGAACAAACCAACGACGAAAGAAATTAAGAGAGAATCACAGAACATGCACACGGACGGAATCGTTGATACTATTAAAGGGTCATGTAGGCGTTTCGCGATTTTCCCAGGGAGTCGAAGTCCCTGGGAAAAGCCAAGCCTAGTGCAGGGAGGACGCACCTTTGGCAAATGGCGTCTCCAGCTGTGCCGCTCTCATTCAACAGAAACCTTCGTGGTGGAAAAGCGAAGAAGGACAAGCAACTAGACCTCCTTCGTTTAAAGTCGGTCTTCGCCACAAACCGTGTGAGACCTTGAAAAACTCCCTGCGGCACACGAGACCCGTTGGCCGCGTGGAAAAATGAAGTGCGCTGCCCTCTGCTCAACTATAAACACACACGTGTCGACGGTAGTTCATGTCAGCCCTTAAGTGTGTCGTGTGTGCGTCGACAGGGTGTGAATGAACTTGGGTCTCTCCCATTGCTTCTACACTAACCCTGTTAGATTCAAAAAGTCCATCAGTGGTCAGCTGGATCGAAGAAATGAGAGGTTCCCCACATTTCCCTCCTAAGAACATGAAAACCTCCCCAAATTTATGGAAAGAAAACGCTTCAGTAATCAGAACAATATGCATCATTTGAGGGGTGTTTTTTCTCTTCCATCTGATTTTTCGCACGTGTGTGATCCCGTGTACGAGTGTGTGTGTGTGTGTGTGTGTGTAAAATGGTCCATGTTTGCGCTGGCCAGGTTGGGAGCATCATCCCACACACCAAAGGCTGTGGCTTCAATCCCTGGCCAGGGGACCTTCGGGAGGCAACCAATCCATGTTTCTCTCTGTCGATATTTCTCTCTCTCTCTCTCTCTCTCTCTCTCCCTCTCCTCTCTCATCTATCTCTGTCCCCCACCTTCTCTAAAAATCAACAAACGTGCCCTTGGGTAAGGATGTTTTAAATCCTTGCTTCTTTCACTCTTAGTTAAAACTTCATTGATTTGCTACATGATTTCCCCACGTGAGGTGTCCACTGAAAATGGAAACCATGTGCCCTGGCCCGTGTGGCTCAGTTGGTCGGCACATCCTCCACAGCGCAAAGGTTGCGAGTTCAATTCCAGCCAGAGCACGTACCTCGCTGGCGGTTTGGTCCTGATCCGGGCTTGAGCGACCCTGGTCCAGATGGAATGATCCTTGACACAGGCTCCAGTCCCCAGACCCAGGTGGGCGAGAGGCAACCAGTCGATGTTTCTCTCTCTCCCTCCCTCTCTCTCTAAAAGCAATGGGGAAAAAAAATGTCCTCAGGTGAGGATTAAAAATAAAAGAAAGAAAGAAAATGGA
This sequence comes from Desmodus rotundus, assembly GCF_022682495.2. Lineage (NCBI taxonomy): Eukaryota > Metazoa > Chordata > Mammalia > Chiroptera > Phyllostomidae > Desmodus > Desmodus rotundus. The sequence goes on along the minus strand of NC_071398.1, from coordinate 54,030,593 downwards.
AAATATGCAATTTCTGTTTGCACTACGTGATTTAAAAATGCATGACATTAGCAACGGGTCGCCAGCAGCCTGTCCCAGGAACTCATGCCCTGCAAGCCGACGTACCAACCACAGCAAGGCTGCTGCACCTGCTTCACCCGCCGCCCAGGGGTCCTGGCTTCTGTGCCTGTTTGTGGGTCTGCCTTCCCATTCCCTGTCTTCTGTTCATCGACTGTCTGCAGCAGGTTGTAGCGGGGGCACCTCCCTTCTCTGCCACCCCTGCGCGGTCTCCACACACCTGCGGGGTGACTACAGGCCCTCGCTAAGGACCCCACCGCAGCCTGCACCTCGGCAGCCCCCACCCGGGGGCATCTGGGGTCTGGGCCTCCGCCACCTGCTCCGTGGAAAGTGGGTGTCGCAGTCCGAAGCAACCATTATTTGTACAGCTGGAATAGAACATTTGCATAAGTTACAGCTAGAGGGGAAAACATAATTACAAATTTTCAACAGAAATTGACTGGTTTTTAAAATGCTCCTGTGGCGCAGGCCACAGCTTGCGTGCGTAGGGGACACACTCCCAGACCCCAAGCGCGGCCCTTCTCCCAACTCACAGGTGCGACCTCACCCCCAAATCCCAATGGCCACTAGCATGCAGCACCCCAGCTACAAGACGCCATCTGCTTTCAAAGTGGCCGGGCAACGTACACGGCCACCCACGAATATTTGCACCTTCTCACGGTTGTTTCTAAAAGTGAAGTGGCATCGTGTGGTGATGAAGTTTCTTCCGCAGGGCGAACGAGGGAAGGAATTTTAACTAGTTTCTTCCCCTTTCAGCTCTCAGACCTGAGGTCTTCGGTCACAGCGCTCGCCCCGTGTTTTCCTCACTTCGCACTCTCTGTCACGGCTCCCATTTCAGATTTCTTTATTCTCGTAGCTACTTCCTGCTGCAGGCACGTCAGGTCTCCCAGACCCGGGCTCAGTGAGGTGTCCACACGCCCGGTCCATGTGTGTGCTTGTTTCCAGGATTTCTTTTCTAAGAAGCAAAGGAATCCCTTTTTCTTAATCCTCAAACACGAGAATCAAAAATGTTCATGAAACACTTTATACGGGTGTTTACTTGACACCCCGCTGCCCCGAGTCACAGTCACCGCGGCGATTATGCAGCGTGCTTCCTGTTGCCTCTGTGAGTTTTGAGAATGAGAGAAAGTTATTTCATTCAATCTTCCTCAGGAAAAAAAAAATGCATCCAAAAAGACACATAAGTGGAAAAACTGCCATTACTATAAGACGCAATTACCTGTCCCTCTCTATTTTCCTGACCCCTCTCTTCACGGCCATCCCCAGATAACGAGACACCAGAGTGTACTCTCGGAAAAAAAAACTGAATTATAAAAACTGATCCTTTGTTCCATTTGCCTTAGAATATGAAAAGGAAATTCTACGGCAAACGGGAACATACAAAAGTAATAATCTAACTTTATTTTATCTTCTTCCCGAGAAACCATGAAGGCGCTCAGTTGATTAAGAGTATTATTAAATCGTGTGAATTTTTCAGCCCCAGAAACCCTGTTTGTTTACGGAAGAACAGAGAACCGACACACCCCCGGCAGGAAAACGCACCACTACTTCCCCTGATGTGCGGAGACCAAAAAGGGACCCGTCGAGATGCTGCCCTGGTGAGAGCCGTCTTCCTGCCACGGACTTAGAGTAACTTCACTTGGAGCCGGGCTATCAACTGAAGACACATGTATGATAAATACATACGCACTTTGTGTATGTTGAAAACAATCCAAGATGCTGATGAATTTTGCCCTGGCCCCCAGCTTCCCGGCGTCCCCTCTCCTTGGTGCATTGTGGGTAATTGTACCCGACCCGAGTCCGAGACCAGCAGCAGACAGTTTCCCAGAGTGGGTGGCACATCCCAAACAACGTTTTCCACTGGGGAAATAATCTCAGTGGCCACGTAGCCAAATATTTTCATGGCTACCTATTTTTGTTAAATAATATCTCATCAAAGTTGTGATTTCCCCAGTTTTGTAAGTTAGAATTATTCCTCGAGTTGCAGTAAGTGGAAACATTGAGGAACCTGTCACCAGCGGCACGCAGGTGTGGTGGCATCATGGAGGAGGTCTAGCAATGACTAAGCTTAGAAAACGGTACCCTAGAAAATCACTTCTCCATCAGGGGCTGAGGTTTTCTTTTTAAAAAAAAGCATTTCTCAAAAAAAAAAAAGGGGGAGAAAACCAAAACCCCAAGGAAGAGAGAAATAGTTTTTATTTCCCCCTTCCTCCTTGGTGCATGGAAAACATTTCTCAAAAGAGTAAAAGTGCCACACCGCAGTGTCTGTCCCTGAACACAGAGTGGATGTGGAGCAGGCACGCCCAGGGAGACGCGAGAATTTCTCCAGAAGCGACCTCACCACAAGCCAGGGCAGGAAGGGACACGGGGGACATGGTTCCATGGGATGAAAAGCCCCCAAAAGGGCCCAAGCAGAGAGACACGTGACCTGATTGGTGTCCCGCGCTTGGGGAGCTGGGGGACAGGGGCTCGCCACAGAGCCCAGGGAGGGAGAGACACAGGAGCCCGCGGTGAGGATGGTGGCTATGCAGGTGGGACACCGAGTCGGGAGGTGTTACCTCGGGCAGCTCGGGCTCGAGGACCCCAGCACGGCCGTCTAAGCGCAGGCCAGTCGCTCCAGCTCCTTCAGCCTCGGCGTCTTGTCAGGAAAGCCCTCGGAAACAATTGCGTGGATTCCATGACAAAGTGCCCCGAGGTACCTGTTGAAGAGTAAGTGTCCCGCAAATGCGGTGTCATTGTCGCTGCGGTTGTTGTCCACTGCTGAGGCCGCAGAAAAACGGGTCCAGGCCGACAGAAACCAGGTCAAGGCCCAGCCCTCCCGGCGCTGTTCGGTGGGCTTCCCTCCTGACCAGGTCTGCGAGCTCCCTGGAGACAGGGGTCCTATTCATCTTTACGCCCCCCAAACCACCCCGGCGCATGGTGAATGATTAATAAATGTGTATTGATTAAACTATTCTGGGTTTGGGGGGGGGCGTTTGAGGAAAGGAAAGGTATTGTTCATTCTGCCATTTTCCACCAGAAGTGTTCTGTTTTTAGGCTTGATACAGCGTGTTTTTATAACGCAGATGATTCTGAAGACACGGAGGTAGTCGTCTCCAAGGAGCGCGGGTGCCCAGCATCCTGTTCGGCGGGAAGGGAAACTCGGAGACTGCTCCCCGGGAGACCTCTAAACAGATGTGCCTGTGACTGCAGTTTTAGATTAGATCCCCATCCTCTCTTTGGAAAGGGGTTACATTTTCTCATCACAGAATGATCAGCACTAACTACACAGGTATTTCAAACAGACTTAACCACGACAGACAAATGTTTTAATGAAGCGTGACATCCCCAAAGCAGGGGTCCCTTCTCCGGGGCGTGCCAGTCTCCGTTCCGGAGGCGAAGCCCAGGACGGCTGGGCAGTGCAAAGCTAGAAAGCCCTGGCCTCAGCGAAATGTCACTGGGCGCCCTGCCTGTCACATTCACAGCGGCTACCGTGGCCCTCGCTGCACACAGGTGCCACACCCAAAAAATCGACTAGAATTTCTCCAAAACTAACCAGATAAGACCGGGCGAGGAAACCCATCCATAGCGGTCGCGGCAGTGCTTACGCAAAGTTAGCAATTTAGCCGACAAACTCTGGAAGTATGGGGAATGGAAAATAAAAAATATGTATTTCAAATAACAGAACAATAAAGAGAATCCCTTATAACAGCAAAGAAAGGGTAGAAATCCTTGAAACAGCAGAGAGCAGCCCCGAGGAGGGAGTTTGTGTTGCGGGGTTTTTTTCACACGAAGCCTGGCAGCTCGCAAATAACGTATGTTTCATATTATGTGGCAGTTGCTATGGTAACAACCTTTATTTCCTGAAACAGTACACAGATGTGTACCACATACCAACTTGCTGGTTATAAATGACAGCTCTTCCCATAGTTCAATAACTTAAGAATTCTAGGTTTTTGAAATCTCGGAAGTTCTGTTGTTATTACATTTCTTTTATGAGATAATTTCCCGTGGACTTTCAAACGCGACAGTGTCCCCGAACAGGACAAGGGAAAGGAGGGACGAGACCGGGGTGTCTCACAGCAGCGGCAGCAGCAGAGTGAGCGCTGTGCTCGGCAGACACTGGAGGGGACCCGTTGAATCGAGGAGAAAATTATTTTAATGAATTAGGCATCATGTACAATAGCAATAAGAAATAAGTCACTAGCAGAATGATGTTACAAATCAAGTTATAAATTGATTTCTTTTTACAAGTCACCATATCTGCCGTTTTAAAATAGATAAAGATTATTTCTTAGAAATGTCACAAGCATCGATACAATTTGACATGCTACAATGGGGTGGAGGGGTGAATGAGTCTGGCTACTTGACTTTAAATGAAGTTTTTTTTAATCTCAAAAAGGACTGAATCTGGGAGAACATTTATATTACTACATTTAATAAGGAATTAGCATCCCGGTATCAGGTTACAAAACAAAAGACAGATTTTTACTGACTGGGATATTTTTCTTTTTATACTTTAACCTTAATCAGCAAATATTTGTCGAGTGACTTCTGTGTGCAGGGAGCTGACTATCCATGCTTAAATGCATACAGGTATGTGTAGAAACATAAATTATAGAAAAATGGATTTTTTCTTCCTATCCCCAAATTTACACATGTCCCCTGTGGGCTGGATCTGACCCTAAATAGGTGGTTCGCGTGGTAGACTTTTACACCTTGCCAAAAAGAGTCATCTCCGCAGCATTGATCAGCCTGGAGTCTGTTACCTGGGAAACATGTTTCAAAACAAGGTTATATAATTAGCACTTGCAGTGAAAAACCAACTTTCTAAAATAAGAAAAATATTCCTAATTATAAGGAAGTCTCCTTATATAAAAAGCAACCAAGCACCCTGATTTAGAAAGCCCAGACATCACACGGCTAATGGGCTTTCCTAACCAACATGAAACCTGGGAAATGCTAGTCCAAGTCCCCATACTGTTACTTTCAAGTTCAAAGTTGTCTTAGAGCAGCAGCCACCAGGTGAGAAGCCACTGAATCCCGTGCAGCTAAGAGCCCGTCGTTTTGAAAAGCCAGCGCCACTAGGTGGTGGTTAAAATGTGTGCTACTGTTCTCCAGGTACACTCCTGCACCCTCCCGAGATGCACTAAAGGCAGACGGGCCTGGGTCCCGGAGGCGGTCGGGGAGGGAGAGTCAGGAGTCAGCTGAGGGGCTGCGAGGCTGGAGCTCAGAACCGGGGGAAAGAGGGTCCTTCGCGACTCGGTGCGTTTTAAAAGTATTACTTAAATTACATCGAAGCCATCAGGTAATTATGAGCTCTCTTCTCTTTTGTATTTATACGGCGTATTTATTAAATCGCACAGTGTGCTTTTGCAATAAAGTGCTTTTTGCGTTGCTGCCTTTGTTCATCCAAAATAAAACTGACAGTTATCCTTTTATAAGCTATTCCGAGAACATTTTCTCTTCTTTGAAGCTGATTGATGGCCCACTTTAAATGTTCCTGCAGATATCTTTTCAATTCGAGTTTTTGCATAATGTAATAAGACGATAAAAGAATTCTATACTTCAACAAGAGACATTACAAAGCAAGTGGAGACGTAATCGAGGGCATTAACATGCTCCTAATAGCAACGAAACCTTTTAACTGTCTGATGTAGAGCAAACTCCCACAAACCACCACCGTATTATGGTAATGGGCCCCAGTTTCTGAGTCTTCCACGGTCATGGTAGCGGAGGAGGCAGACCTGGGAAACAAGTCCAGAGCCCTCGCTCGGCCGTGTCGACCCAGAAAGTTTCCCTTCGACCTCGGAGAGGTGCTGGTCGGCTCCGTCGCCCACGCTCTCCGGCACCGTTTCGGTTTTATTCCCACTGACTGCTATGAATGCGAATCTTTTCTCCAAATAACCCTCTTCTAACTCTAAAACATCCCAGTAGCACAAACAGCCTTTCCCCCCGAATTCCCGTGGCGCACGCGGGGCCCCTGTGCATGCCCAGGGCACGTGTCCCTCGCTGTCTGTGTCGCGTCTCCCCAGGAAGCTACGACGGGGACAAACGTCCAGGAAAACGCTCTGACTTTCCTTTACAACGCGGCCGAGAGCACACGCAATTTCAAGCCAAAGTCGAGCCCAGACTGAGTTCAGTTAAATAGCAAAGAAAACCTGCTGCTCGGCCCCGTTCCTCTGGATGGCAGCGGCGGCGCGGAGCCGCGGGGCGCCGGGTGCAGCTGTCCTGCCGGGACCGCGCAGCGCGACAGCGCGCTCCCGGGGCTGAGCGCAGGCTGTCTCCTTGCAGCAAGGCTCACCTATCAGGACCCAGGATCGGGCTCGGAGAAAACTGTCATTTCATGTCTCTAAAACAGCCTCTGATTTCATGTACAAGATGTCAAGAAATAAAGGACAATAAAATCAAAGCCAGAAAGGAGAACGATTTCAATTAAGACCCATGTCTAGACCAAAGCTGAGAAATCACGGGAAATAAAAATTGTCAGAATCCATCTGGGCTTAAAAGGCTGATTTTTGTGGAGCTTACATGCAACCTCAAAGACAGACAAGCACCACATACAAACGACAGAGCAGCTGAACCTTAAACACTCCTTTCTCACCGGACAGATATGTGGTATAACACTCTCCTCTTGGGTCTGGAGCAAAAGGCATGTGAGTGGTGGGTGCTGGGGTGGGAGAAAGACAGGAAGAAAGAAACCCTCACACAGGAAAAAAAAAGTCAGCAGATGTTAGCTCTGGTCCTGCAAGAAGAAGGAGTTTCGTGCATTTCCAAGATTTTAATATCTGGTTGCCAGTAATTAAAAGCCTTCTGTAAGACTCTAAGAATTTGCCCTTTATCGCCACGACTTTCCAATGGTGTTTGCACGGCCTTTCCAGAGAAAGGTAAATATTTCTTCAGTGACTGCCCTATCACCCCTGTGATCAAATATTTTAAAGGTGAATTGAGAAAAGAAATCTTTATGAAATCCGAGGGAACCTTTTAGCTAAGGGGATCATAATATTAAATAAAAATATAAGCATGGCCTAAAATAAATAAAATTCCTCCAGAAATGTGAGTTCTTACTATGGGAGACATAGCTTTCCTTGTTAGGTATTTTAAAAGCATGCTATTTTCAAAACATACATTATAACTACAATTTATTCCTCCCTTGGACTTTTTATGAAGCTATGCTTTTAATCCCACATTTTCTATTAAGAGAGATTAGACAGGGAAAGAAGAGATGAACTCCCTCGCTGTCCCCAATCGATTTGTATATTTCAGGGAAGTGCCCCTTCTTTCTTCTTTATTAGAAGAACAAAAGTCAAGTTCATCAGAAGGGAACTCACTTCCTCATCACCAAAACCAGAAGTTCTGGAGCAACTCTTCCACGACCAGTAAGAGAAACAGCTGCAGAACTGCCTCCGGTCAGAAGAAAACAAAAACAAAAACAAAATCAGCTCACTTGTGACTTCCTTAATAGACTTAAACGAGGTAAAATCCCTCTAAAAATAAAAATGGAGGAAAGGCAACTCCGCTGATGCTCTGACGCCCGTGGACGGGTCACTTACTGATAACCCCAGACCCCATCTAAGCCTTTCGCAATTTCCAACCAAACGCCGGCCTCTGAAGGAAGGCTTAAATCATCACATTAATATATTAGGGGGGAGATTATCACGGGAGACACTTGGAAACTAATTAAAACCCTGCGCTCGGTTTGTTTGTGAGGGAAGATAAACATCACACCCGGGGAAAGATGCCTGACAGCCACGATGGCGTGGGACGGCCCCTCGGGGTGGGGTGTGCGGAGACGCAGAATACGAAGGTTTCTGACACGAGTCTTTATTACTGACACTTCCGAAACGTTCTGCATGTGGCAACGGCAAAGCATCCTCTACCTCCGACAGAAATGTCAGGTTTTCTTCCGAGATGGGTTTTTTCCTATTCCTCTTCCCCCATTCCCGTCCCTCCCTCCCCATCCACCCCCTTCTCCTCCAAAATATTATTTTTTTTTTGGAAGTTCAACAGCAGCCCCTGGTGGAACTCTGCAGTTGCTTCAGCCTGAGCACAGCCATTGGAGAAACTCCATCCATCCAGTCAATAAAAAGAAAACTAACTACGGTCAGGGGTGTTAGAGCACCTGCTGGCTCTTCCCACAGGTCAGAGGGCAGAAGGCAACCCACCTGCACAAACGCCGGGCTTTGGCGGCGGGGGGTGGGGGGGATTCGGGCCAGTCTCAGCGGCTGGAGTTTTGAAAAATGTGCATATATATATGTCACAAACAATGAACACCTGTCTCGAATGTCACATTCATTCATGCATGAAGACCGTTCATTAACTGTTTGTGAATGATGCTTGCCACGGAGTATGTCGAAACGCACACACCCCGGCCACCCCCATTTTGTTTGATTCCTGTTGTGACAGATTCAACTTTGTCACTTAGCAAAATGAGCTTCACAGAGTGACAATTCTATGCAAAAAATGCAACTGTCTGCCCCCAACGAGATGGCAAGCGAGGCTTCCCAGGAAAGCCCAGGCACATGCTCCTCCCACAGAGTATGGTTCGTCCTCGTCCTTGTCCTGCTCAGTGGACAGTGCAGGTGAGCGTCAGGGGGTGAGAGGGCCCGCGTGGCTCTGTGCCAGGCAGGGTAAGTCTGCTTCTCAAAGATGCCTGGTGGAGAGGCTCCAGTCCAGCTCCCCATCTGCCTAGGGACGGCCCGCTTTCCCTTTGTACAGAAGCGTGTCTCTGCAGCCAAGCCCTGGGCCTTCGGGCCGCCTCACCGCAGACAGGTGGCTTTCCTGTGACTCATGGGACTGAGTGGCCCACCAGACAGGCTAGAGGAGGCCCTGACACTGGGAGGGCGGGGGAACAGGACACCGAAGACGCTTGCTTTCCCGACTGAGAGTCTCAAGAGTGCCAGACTCAGGGGACACAGCAGCACTTGCCCGCCCTGAGGCTCACGTTAGGACAAAGGAACAGGTGGCAACTTGCTCAAAAGACCCAAAGGTGGATTTGAGTAAATTTGCTGAACATCCTCGACTTGTGTATTTTAGCTTTTGTCTTCTTAATTGATGCCATTGACTAAAAGGGAAAGCAGACAGTACTTTGAAACACTGGAATCGATAAATGTGAATTTATATGTAAAAAGTGGTTTTCAAATTTTGGAAGTGTCGTACTTCTCATCAGGCCTTCGCTTGCCTCTGCAGTCACTTGGATCCTGGGACCAACGTCACAGGAAAGTGGATGAGTGAGTGGGTGAGCTTGTGGGGACCAGTGACAGTCCCAGGGTGGGTCGCTTCCTGAGTCCCGCATGGGTGCCAAGCACTGTGTTGGACACAGGGGGGGCAGACGATGAAAGGAAATGAGGCTCGGTCTCCAAGGAGTTGCGACCTGGTGGAAGAGGCAGGTCTATCTGTGTAACCCTGACATAGAGGTGGCACCATGCAGAATCCTAGGAAAAGCAGTGGGACCCTTGGCTGGCTTTCTACGGGGATGGGAGACAGTAAAGGATGAGGCATTGGCTACAGAGAGGGGGAGGGTGGCGCAGGACAATCCCGAGGCTCACCCCGAGAGGCTCGCAGGCCCGATGCTGCCCGAGCGGGAAGGGCACGCTGGCGAGCGAGGGGCAGCAGAGAAGCTGGGCGTGGGGACCCTGTGCCACCCTCCCGATGGGGCCGAGCTTGTCCCACAGGCACGGGGACAGTCAGGAGACTTGCATAAAGAAGTGACATAGCTGGGGACGGAATGGGACTAAAGGTCCGGTTTGCATGCTTGTCCAAGAGAAAGAGGTAAGGACCTGAATGTGGTGGTGGACAGGGCGTTGGTGAGGGAACCGTGAATTCCAGAAGCAGTCACAGGTACAAACTGAGAGCACACGGTGACTTCCTGCCTACGGGCAGAGAGCGGGTGCTGGAGGTGCAGGTGTAGGAGACTACAGGGGCCAGGTAGGCGTGACGGGAGATGACACCTTTAAGCAGTATGGCCTCCCCCGTCCCCAGGCAGCCAGCCCCTGGGACACTGATTGCGAACCCTGCCTGCCCAACCCACTGAGACTGTCCCACCCCACTGTCCCCACACAGTGGTGTTTCCAATGTAGGGGACCAGTGAGCACACTAAGAAGTTTTGAAGACTGAGAAAGCCTAACCGGCTGCCCAGGTCCCCGTTTGCACCAGCGCCCTTCACACTATAAACGAAGGACGTCCTCAAACGGACACGCTGACTCCAAGAGCCAGGGCCACGGTTCCCGCTGGTCCCCTGTGCCCCTCGCACGGCCCTCCCTGTCTGCACTAGTAAAGCTGGAGTTCGCGTTCCTTTGAGACGATCATGTTTGGGGTATTTTCCTCTAACGTGCTGAAAAATTTGCCTTCGTGGCAATTTCTTTCTTTCTTTTTCTCGCTGGCATATCTGTTCACGACTTGGTTGCCGTGCGGTCAGGACTCAGGTCTCTGTGCCTTCCTCCCCAAGTGCAGCGAGGCGGTCAGCCTTTTCAGACAAACAGGTTCGGATGGTTTAGAAATCCCCGCGCTCCTCCTCGGTGTGGTAAGTAACGATACCCGTGGGTTACGTCTGCGTTCCTCCCTCAGGTGCCGCCCTGGCTTCCCCCTTCCTGGGGCCCCTCTGGCCGCCCTCTGGACTGGCCTTGCCCGAATGCAGTGACACCGAGTCCCAAATTAATAAAATCCCACGTCGCCCACGACGGCTCACGGGGAGCATTTAACAGAGCGAAGTGAGCTCCCCAAATCCCTCGGAGTCCGAGGACGGAGGACAGCCGAGAATGGGGAACTGGGCGCAGCTGGGAAGCACGAGACGGGTGGCCCGGAGTTCACCCACAGGTCCTCGGAAGCATCCGATGAAATGTTGTTAAAAGACCCAAAACTTACCCTGAGTGTGGAAATTAGCACAGTCCCACATATCTAGGACTGAAGGAAATTAAGCTGGGCCTAAAATACCGCTGGTCGCCTTGTGAGAAAGCAAATTGTTAAAGACAAAAATGGAAAATATGACCCAGCTCCAGCGGGCAATATTCCTAGAGGTTAAGAATATGGCTCATCTCAGGATTCAATAAATATTAGCTATTTTCCTATTTCCCTTCTGAGCATTTCAACTTACGGCTTATTACTATGATTAAAAATATTGCACAGTGTCTCCAATAAGTCTGTGAAAATTTGCTTTATAATGTTAGATATAATTTTCTCTCTGGAAATAATAAGGCACGGTATATAAATTTTTTAAAAATCTCATTCTTGCCTCTGCTGCTTCCCAGCCCTTTTATCACATTTAGTTCATTTAGGGTCAACAGCCAAAGCAAACCCCCTATTGCTCTGAGAGGAGTGGGGACCTGCCCTGCCTGGCCCTGCCCTCAGGGGGCGCCCTGCTCTGCAGCCAGTCCGTGTTCCCGAGAGCTCCCTCCAGTGCCTTCCACGTTTCTCCCAGACTATTCTGAATACAGATCAGGAAAACCCAGACTCTTCTGAGCTGCCAGGAACCCCTCCTTGCCTGGATCACTCTGTCTCATATCACAGCTTAAAGAATATATTTTCCTTTATGCATGTTGAGAGGTGAGGATGCAAATTGTTAAATTACTGGGAAAAGTACGTCTGTCATCGAGCACCTGAGGAAGCCGCACAAAATCCCTTCACGCTTTCCGCCAGGGGTAGACGTGGGTTCACACGTGGCGCTCTGAATCCTTCCCAAGCTTTCCACCGGAATTTTAATTAGTCAGACCCCTCTAAGCAATTTTAAAGCTGCTTAATTTAAATACAGGAAGTGTTTCCTTGGGCTCTCTAATACGGCGGCAGGGCCGATCCCATTTCCCAAGATTAAATAGAAGAAAATTCTTTCCTCGGGAGACTGAACCGCACACAATACCACCATTCATTAGAATGTTCGTGTGAATTCAAGACGTCCTGTCGGGGAGAGAAGAGCCGCGCTCCCACCAGGCAGCGCCCCCACCAAAGCTGAGTGGGCAGGACGGGCATCGCTCTTGAGGTTTGGCCTGTGCGGGATCCGAGTTCTCCAGCAAGAACTAACGACGTGGTAACTCGAAACCCAGTGCAAGGCAACTAAAAACATAAAAGCAAGAATATGTAAATTAAATCCTTTTTCTTAAATAAAAAGCATCTGCTTATACTATTTGCTTCTCCCAAGGTTTGCCTCCATCCGTGATAATAAAGCTGTACCTTCTCTACTGTAATTCTTATTCCGCATTGACTTATTTTACTTAAGGCTTAGTAATAGGAATGTCTCGGAAGCTGAGGACCAAGGCTGCTACTCAGACATCCGATGGGTGAGGGGGCAGTCGGGGGGGAATCTGCTCCCAAAACTACTTGATTGTCCAAGAAAACAGAGGGGACAGCTTCAGTCCCCCGCCAGCGCCTGTAAGTTCCCATCACCTCGCTCAGTTTGGTGGCTTGGAGGTGTTCTGGCAAGTGTCGCCGAGACTCACGGGTCAGATTCAGCGACGTTGCCGTGGAGGCTTACTTTGACTGCGAGATTTTAGAAACCGATTTCCCTGCTAAACAAATGTATTGTGGAGTGATGGATAACAGAGATTCAAAGGATTACAGAGAGAGACCAAGGAGTTCACCTGTAATATCTGTCGCATTGACAGCCGACTTTATTGAAGTTCCACAATATTAACTGCCTCCCCGGGGACTGGCTTAGCCAGCGAGGTGATTATCAATTTATCACCAGTCGGAACACAGATCGCTTCAAGTACAGTGTCGGTGGTGTAATCAGGCGCATTGAATCCAATCAGATGGAAATGATCCCACTAGAGGGACCCTTGGAGGAGTGGGGAAGAGCATTCGTTTGGGAAGTTCTCTGATGAAACAGCGCCTGATTCACGGTTTGACAGAACATCATACCTGGAGCCTCAAAGCAGGAGGAAGGAGAGAGTGAGCCTGAGGGGCAGAAGGGAGAGGCCGCTGGACTCCCCCTCCTCCCGAGGCCGGCTTCCTCTGGCCGCCCCTCACTCCCATCCAGAGGCGGCATGTGGGAAACTGACCTTGAAATCACCTGGGGACTCCTCCAAGCGTACTGGGAATGGGCTGGATAACGTGTAGGAAGGTATCTGGGGTAACCAGGGACCAGCACTGGGATGCTCACCGTCCCTCTTAGACTCCATTACCAATATACCCACAGCTGCTCAGTGTGGACAAGCCCACCCCATCTCCCGGTCCTTGGACAAGCCCTCATTGTCCTCCCCTCGAGCCGCAGCAGCAGCCACTCCAACTAATACCTGTGAAACGCAGGAGTGGAGGGAGGACACTCTGGCCCTAGGTTTTGTCTGATCAAGGCAAGAACTAATAGTTAGTTACACTGACAAACACTTCCTGACCACATAGTACGTGTCAGGTACTAGTCTAAATACTTCTCCTACAGTAACTCCTTAATCTCAACAACCAGTGAGGGAAGGGCTAATCTTTTCCCTAGGCTCTCAGCAAGAAAGCGGATGAAAGGAAGCATTCAGTAACTTCCCAAGGCGGCCCAGCCTGCAAGTCGGACCCAGGAAGATGACCCCAGAACCTCACACATCCTGAAAGCAGGCTCTTTCCTGTCACACGTTCGTTGGACTGCATGGCTGTGCCGCATGCAGGCTGCCACCGTTGCAGGAAGTGAACCCTCCCCGGAGAAAAACAGTGTCACCGAGCCCTACGATTTTTCATTCAAAAATGTCTGGCGTTCAATTAAAAATTACCAGATACCCCAAGAAATCAGACAAAACTAAGCAATAGAAACAGGGATGTGGATGGCCTGGACAGTAGAGTTATCACATGTGAATTAGTGTGTGCGAGAGCAGATGACAAAGTAGCTTTCCCAGAGAAATGGAACCCATAAAAAAGAGAACCAGGAGGAAACTTTTTAACTGAAACGTACATTAATTAAAATTAAGAACCACACAGCTGAGTTTAATAGCAAATTGAACAGGCAAGAGAATTAATGTTGTAAGATGGCTCAGTGGAAAGTATTCAGACTGAAGAACAAAGAAAAACTGGAAAGAAAATACAGGAAAGTGGAAAAGAGACAGGAGAGATGTCAAAATTCTGACATGCGTGTAACACGGAGCTTCAGACGTGAATCAGAGAGGAAGCGGGACAGAAGAACGTGTGAAGGGACACCAGCTGAGGATTTCTCCGTACAGGCGGCAGATGAACTCCGAACAGAGTGGGTACATTGCTGGTCACGCCTCAGCAAAGCCGCCCAATGCTGAAGACTCAGCCTGAAGAACAAGCAGCACACGCGACCTTCACAGGAGCACGCAGTGACACGCGGTTCTCCACAGAAACCACGGAAGCCAGAGGAGAAGGGGACGGCGTCACGAGGGAACTGTCGGCGACTCGGTGGTCTGTGCCAACACCCCGCACACACAAAGCCACCAAAAAATAAATAATAATAAAGTGTGTGTTGTCCTCGGACCCATACTAAAATCAATGCAGAAGGAGGGAGTTCTTCAGCCGGGAGGCAAGTGAGCCCAGGTGGGGAGTCGGAAATGCAGGAGGAAGCGAGGAGCGGTGGACGGGCGACTGTGAGCATGGATGTCAGGGACTGTTGACCACAGAGCGACAACAATCTGCTGTGGACTCCAACACATGACAGGAGAGAATGGAGACACATCATGGGGACACTACTGTCGACCATAAAAAGCGACACTTCGCGATGTGTAAAAGTTAATCCGCCAGAGAGGGAGATGGTGAACGTACACAGTAACTTTGGAGCAGGTATGATCGCAGTAAGACCATTTTTGAAAGCACGGGGACTAGGGAAAATCTAGGGCCGGGCGGAGGGCAAGGACCAGGCAGGAATTGGGCCCTGAGGTTGCGCAGCTGCTGTGTCTTTACCCCGCGGGGCAGGTTCACAGAGAGCTGGCTCCTCCCAGTGACATTGTCCTACAGCGTCCGTGTCGCTTGTGCTGAAAACCGAGTCGTTGTCCAGACCCCAGGATCCCTCACCAGCTTCGTCTCCGCGCCGCACCTCCGCACCTCCTCCTGGCCCCTCGCAGGACGTGCCAGGCACACCCCACCCGGGCCATTTTCACCCGCTGTCCCTCCACCCCAACGACGTGTCTTTCCAAGACTCTTCCCTGCAGGTCTCCCTCTAAACATCCTCTCTGTCCCTGCCCTTTGTCATTGCCACGCCCTCCACCCGCAACCACCAATCCCTCCTCAGTTCAATTCGTCAGTCACCCAGGGCCAAGAGCTGCCCGCTGCTGTCCCGGGCACTGGGGACCCAGCGGGGCACAAAACAGACGGGCGTTCCTGACGCGCTGGGCCCGCACCCCAGTGTGGGAGACCCCCACTGGCTGAGCAGCAACAAACGGACACCGTAATTACCCCGTACCTACCTCCACTTGAACCTGCGCTTCTGATGAAGGAAGACCTCCAAAATCCTCTTTAATTCTATCATTTCTTAAATAGAACTAACTTCAACACATTATAACTATTGGACTCTGTTAGGCAATTATACAATAATAAAATTGTACAGCATGGAAATCTCTACATTATGAGAACAGCTTGAAACACCGCCTTCCACGCCGGCCCCGATACTTGGTAAAAGCAGGGCCTACGTTGTGTATAATCACTATTAGAATCCAATGCGATGCTGAGTTAAAGACACAGTGTCCTGCCCATAGCACGGGTCCTGAGACCGAATTCACAATGGATGTGGAGTCCAGACGTGCACTCGCCAACGAGGAAGCAGTTCTTACAGCTACTACAGCTGGAGGCGTTGACGGACCGTGTACACCCAGGGGGCAAACACACTCTCGACTCCATCCTCTAGGCTGGGAAAGGAAGGGGATTCAGTGAATTTATCGATGAGATGATGAGAAGGAAGAATACACAGCCATCTAAGGTAAACCGACTAAGGTGCGAATGCCTTCCCTGAGGGGCCCGGCCCTTCACACCCTCAGTCACCCCCTGGCATTTCAAACTCTTTGGGTAGCGGAGACCCTCACCCCGAGCCCAAAATCCACACAGCCACCGGTGCGCCGGGCGGCTGGGCTTTCCCCGAGGCTGTCGTTCGCGAAATCCTTCTTGCTGGACCTACATCGTACAAGTGCCAGAGTTATCTCGTCAGTCAAAATAAAAGGAACCTTGAGAATAAAGTTGTTGTTCTTAATTGAGATGGACTTTCTAATGCCTTTCCCCTAACAAGACAGTAATACTGTAAACACTTAACTGACGAAAGGAAGAACCTGCCCCCGCCCCCACTTACAGAACACTTCATTTCTGCAGGATCCTGCCTGTACCTGCTCGGCTGCGTGACCGGGTAGGCCTCTCTGGCCCACTTTCTAAAAGATCGATCGAATACTCTCCGTCCAGCTGGACGGACGGATGTCTTCCAAGCTGCACTGTGCATGCTAAAGCATTCTCTACACGCAGAAGCCGTGGCTCGAGGTTGAAGAGGGAAAGAAATCTCGGTGATGGTACATTCACTGCGTCTTCATAAAGCTGGACTTTTCTGCAGGGCTCTGCACAGCTGAAAACAAGGTTCGGTTTAATAACAAAGCAAGCTTTCCTCGCATGACAAAAATTATACATTTTTAATGTTTGATGCATTCCTTAATTATAGAAAACTCTGCAAAGAACAACATCCTTGAAATGTACTATGCAAAGGCTCTTAATTTATGACAAATTGCTCCTTAAACACAAAGATTAAATCTCTATTAGATTTGTTGAGGTAATTCACTAATAGGCATCATCGCTAAGGCCTTAAATGTCTAACTCGCGACGCTGTTCGTTAGATGCAAATAAGCATTACCTTAATTAAAACACACTGTCCCCAGCGTCTCCGCAGACTTAACTCCGTCTTCATGTCAGACGGGTTCGTTATGTACCTCAAGTTAATAAAAGTATGACCTACTGTGGTTCTTTCTTTTAACATTAATTTTAATTACTATTTTGTTCATGGAAATAAAGCACTCAAGAATTGGGTAGACGGTCCAAAAGCAATTTTGAAGACTTAATTAAAATACCTCTTGAAAGCTTCAAAAGGAATTTGGCATTGCGTGCGTGCACGGCTGGTGGCCCTTGCAAAGATAGAACTCGATACCAACTCTTCAAAAAAGTCATCGGAGGAAACACGTTGGAATCACAGCGTGTCCCCCGTCCGAGTTTCAACGAACGGTCCCACTAACCAGGTATAAATGTAAAACTTTTCACTCAAAATTTTGACACTAGACAAAGGTTCTGAACACAGGAGTGAAATGAAGAACCACTCCACGTTGCCCCTGCAACACATAAGCCTTAAATGCATTCAGAGAGTTTGCATAAACCGTGGTGGTTTAATCCAGATAATTGCAGGTATGTTCAGCTCATCTTCTGGTCCTTTGGGACCGGAATACAAAATTCAAAGGCTGGTAAGATGTATAAAATTCAGTACCAGAGTTTTAGTAGGCAGCTGCCTCTCCAATCTAAATTTCAAAGGTTTACACATATATGATTGATCTTATCTGTGACAATATTGGTTCAGTAAGAAGCCTTTAAACATAATACGACCCATAGATTTATTGAGATTCACTACTCACGGAAAAGATAAGAATATGAGAAGCAGGATATAACAAAGCATGTGCTCCAGGCAAGAAATACGGCCCTTCTGATATTCAAAGTGTGTTTAGCTGTTCTTCTGTTATGAACCTCCCACGGTTATGACCGATAACGAAATGTGCATTTTTGCACCAGACTACCTGGCTACTCTCAGAAACCGAGACCCCAGAACTCGTTAGCAGGAATACATTTTCCTTCTTCTAGGTCTGTTTAATGGAAAAGGCACTTTGCCAGACATCACCGCCCACCTTGCCCAAGGGAAAAAAAAAAATCCAGTATGTCATTACATTTAGCATAGAGCCACGGATCTCGTCTTTCCAGCATTAGGACTCTAACTTCAGAAATTAAAGAAATCGGATGGAAAATGGAAAGTAAACAGATGAGTAAAATGATGAATAACAATTCAGGTGAGGGGCGAGGAAATTTTGTCACTCTGTGCTACCCTAGAAATGGGACTCAAACCTGCACCTGTAAGTCGGACCCGACTGAACTAACACAAGAGACTCTGTGAACACAGGAGAGCCCATCTCTGTTTCTTGTTCTGTGTTAATTCGCCACACCAGAGGTTACCAATTTATACGTGAGGTAGTTTCTGAGTTTTTTGAAATTTAAGCTGAACATTACCGTAGAAACAATAAATGGGGGTTAATTTTATCTTTTTTAAAAAAATCTATAAAGGCTTAAGCAGCCTTATAGCACAGCTGACTTGCAATGAACTAGTGCGGAAAGCAAACTGTTCCAATACCAGCAATTACAGAAAAAGAAAAGTGAGATCGAATACAGGGTAGTTTGTTATTCTTAAATGCTCTGGGAAGAGTGGATGTCATGGGAAGGGAAAGCAAGTGTTGGGGAGACAGGTGTGAGGACTCGGAGGCCTCCCGAGGTGGCTGAGGGCCATCCTGTCTCGGGGCCGCTGGGCAGGTGAATAGTCACTTAGCAACGGGAGCACCTTCCCTCCCCTTGGGCCAGGTATTCTCTATATTAACCTGGCTTTATCAACAAGTGAGAGTCATTTTAACTGAGAACTGGAATGCAAAAAGAGCAATGATAGAGAAAGATTTTTCTGGAGACAACTAAGCATCCCTGGAGAGAAAGGAAAGGAGGAAGAAAGAAACAGGGAAAGGGGGGTAGGGGCAGGGAGCACAAGCAGGTTAAGAACATGGTTACCTTGAGATCGTGGTTCCTGGAATTTTTTGTTTGGTTGGTTGGTTGTGTGTGTGTGAGCACACGTCCGTGTAAAACGGAGAAGGAAGGGAAAGAGAACAATGTGATTTCCTGACACCCATCCTTCCACTGAAGTGAGTTTTTAAAATCTCAGTTGTTGCTTTTGAGAGCAAAATGTGTCAACGCCATGGATGAGTCAGACAATCCCTTAAATACAAAACACTGGCTTATGTTTGTACACTAGGAAGCCTGGAGAGGAGGCATAGTAAATAAGCCTCAGAATAATTCAGGGTTTTTGCATAAAACCACTGTGGTTTAGCTGCCGTATTACAAAACATTTTTGCGTTTTGGCCCTGCAGGGGCCATGCAAATCACCGAGTTGATAATGTACTACATAAAATTCAGTACCCGAGCTGCATTAGGCAAGGACCAAAAAAACAACCGCCTCGGAGCCTGCACGTGCTCCTGGGCCCTGGGACTCAGGGCAGGTGCTGCCTCCCACGGGAGTCTGAACCTTTCTCAAGGGGGGCCTGCAGGTGTCGGCGTGAAACGCACTGGGGAAAGCAGAGTTGGCATCAGAAAAACGCTAAGGTCCCATGAACGTCCCTGTTGCCCAGCAGTTTGGGAAGAGCTAGCCAGTGTAGTAAGTCAGGACAGAGAAATGGGCATAAAGAAGAAAGCAACAGCCCTGGCTGGTGTAGCTCAGTGGATTGAGTGTGGGCCTGCGAACCACAGTGTTGCAGGTTTGATTCCCAGTCAGGACACATGCCTGAGTTGCAGTCCAGGTCTCCAGTAGGGGGCCCACAAGAGGCAACCACACATTGATGCTTCTCTCCTTCTCTTTCTCCTTCCCTTCCCCTCTCTCTAAAAAATAAATAAAATCCTTAAAAAAGAAGAAGAAGAAGAAGAAAGGGACAGATAGCTTTGTCATCCTGGGCAGAAGATACTAGAAAATCTGAGACATCAACTAAAATCTATTAAAACTAGCAGAATGGTTCAGAAGAAGAGCTAAATACGAAAGCAGTAATTTTCACCTATACTAACAATCTGTTGGAAGGTTGGAAAATATAAGAGGAAAAAATAGTCCACTCTTAATAGGAATTGAAAAGAGAAAGAGAAATCACCCAAAAGAAAAATGGGCAAAGAGGATTCACAAGCAATTAAGAGAAAGAAGCAAATAGCCAATTAACATATGAACAGATGTTCAAGCTCAATAATAATCAAAAAATAGAAATTAAAACGAGACACCATTTTCCCTTCGGGCAGGGAAAAGATTGAAAGCGTGGGCAACACCCTATCTCAACATGAGACGTAGGAGCTGGCTCTCATACGACTAGAATTGTAAGCAGTGTTTCTCAGGGCCCAGACAGAAAATAAAGAGCACACTCAAAATGGGCAGTTTGAAGAGCATTTAATCAAAGGATTATTCATCGGGGTGGGCAGGGTGGAGGGGCCCACGTGGGAGAGCCTGCGGTCCACGGGCCAGACACTGAGCCACAGAGCTGAAAGGAGACGCCCACCAGCCCAAATTGGGACCTTGGGTCTGACTCTGGGGAGGCTGCCAGCCCTCAGAGACCCCACTGGGACAGTCAGGAGAAGCAGCCCCTCGACTCAGCCCCTTCCTTCTCAGGTCCTACTGGTGCCCCCGCCACCCCAGCCCAACCATTAGCCAGAAGACAAGGGGCCTGTCCTCCAGGCCAGCCCCCCAGAGCACAAGACAGGGTGGGATAGAGTAGGGACACCCACAGGGGCAACAGGAAATATCCAGCAGCTGTTGGAGGAGGTCTAAATTAGTAGTATATACAAGATCTGTTCAGAAATAGTCCAGCCATTGTTAATATAACAAGAACGGTTTGTGTGACATCGATGTAACCTGGCAGCTAAGGAGAGTGGACTGGAATACGCACGCATGAACAATGACGGCTTCACTGTACTAGTCAGTGGGGGTGGTAGACACCGTTGAGAGAGCATGTGTCCTGTGTGGCCGTCACATTCAAAACGACTGAGTGAGTAGAGCAATGAATCTGCTCAGATTTTGTGTTAAGCTTGAACAACCCTCCACGGAAACTATTCAGATGATTCAGAGGCTTTCAGAGACGATGCAGTGAGTGCTGCAGAAATAAAAGTGGGGGACACACGGTTCGAAGGTGGTTGATAACATGTTGAAAGTGACCCACATTCTGGAAGGCCTGCAACAAGCAGAACACCTGAGAATGTTGACCGTGTAGGGGCTGCAAGCAGCAAAGATCGGCATCTGACAGTGTGAGAACCAGAAGCTGACTGGGGATTCGAAAACTACTGTGTCCGAGATTTTGATGCAGGGTCTCGGCATGAAACGTGTCGTGGCAAAATTTGTTCCATAGTTTCTACGGTTTTGACCAGTGGAAGAGATGCTGGGAGAAGTATGTGAGGTCCCAAGGTGCCTACTTTGAAGGGGACTGAGGTGACCTCGTCCTATGTACAATGTTTCTTGTACCTTCTTCAATACATGTCCCTATTTTCCACAGTACATGGCTGTACACTTTCTGGACAGACCTCGTATATCTGCTCTTTATGTAAAATATATCAAATATAAACATAATATATCATAGAATAGCATAATATAAATTGGCAATCTGTGTTACGCATTTAAATATTCAAATATCGTGGAATTTCTTTAATTATTATTTAAGAAAAGAAAGACAGTGAGAAAATGCCAGCCGTGAGCAGGGGCTGCCTCCGAGGAGGCCTGGGAAGGAGGCTCGGGACTCAAGGGTCAGCCTGGTCCAGGCCCCCCCAGGGGCAGAGTCAGCCTCATTAACCCGGAGCTACATCGCTACCTTCCTAGCAGGAGACTCACCTCCTACTTTCTCAAAACTCTCTCAAGACGGTACGAGCACGCATTCACACAGACTTTTCTCGTAACCCCAACCCTGTGCGACGCTTCTGATGTGGTCCAAACATCAGCACTGACAACTTTTCATCAGAGACACGGAAGAGCAGACCCAGGACTTCCTTCTACTGCACCCCTGGCTCACTGCGCGGCGTAGACGAGCATGGCTCTCATCTAGGCTGCAAGTTCATTTATGAATCTTAGCTAATGTGGGCTGTTTCAAGAACTGGGCTTAGAGCCCTGGCCAGGTCGGCTGTCTCAGTGGGTTGGAGGATCATCCTGTACAACAAAAGGTTGCGGGTTCGATTCCCCGTCAGGGCACACGCCTGGGTTACCAGTTCAGTCCCCAGTCTGGGCCCATACGGGAGGCAACCAATCGATGTTTCTCTCTCTCTCTCTCTCTCTCTCTCTCTCTCTTCCTCTAAACATACCCTCAAGTGAAAATTTAAAAAAAAAAGAATTGGGCTGAGAAACGCTGTGAACTCCCTGCAGTCTCTGGCAGTCGTCTGTAATGCTAAGCAAGTACGGGGAGTCAGGGGGTGACCAGACTCCACTCCTCAAAGCTGCACTATGAGTCCCCGAGGGGAACGGAGACGCCACGTGCTACTGGAGCCGCACTAGACTGACGGTGGAGGCAAGGTCACCGCCACTCGCTCCCGCATAAATTAAGCAAGTGATTCACTCTCTCGGCCTGTGTCTTTTCTAGTTGCGGGCGGTTGTGTCTACCACGTAGATTAAAGCCCTTTGTAAACGGCTAAGTGCTGTAATAAAAATGAGTCTGGATTATTCTCCTCAAATGCTGTCCTTGGAATCTCAAAGGTGACTGATTGAGAAACACCCTCCTAGATAGATAGAGCCAGGCCCTTCGACAGAAAGGCTCCGGTGACTATGGTGCCAAGAAGCCACGCACCTGTTGCCCAAGCCAACTCCCAGCCAGGATGGAGCAGCCAGGGGCTGGGGGTGGGAGGGAACAGAGGGCGGGTGCTGGGACTCAGTCGCACTGCTGTCTCACCGGCCTCGAGAAAACCCCGGTGGGGTTTGACTGCAGGTGACCCTTGCACACTACAGGACTTGGGGTTAAAGGCTCACGCCAAGACCCCCATGTGTCGAAGTGCTGAGCTCTTCAGTTCTGCTGCGGGACCGGCTCCCCCAGCTCTGCTGTTACCAGCCCCAAGTCCCATCAAGGCAGCTGAAGCTCGGACTCAGGATGAGACCTCTGCAGCTGGCCGGCCAAGTCCAGGGTGGGCTCTGAGCAGGCAGATCGCCACCCCGGCCCCTCCTACCCCAGCCCGACAAAAGGCAGATCGCACAGCCCTGCCCAGACCCACCGGAGGGGGCCAAGTGCGCACCTTGAACTGAAATGAGAGCCGACCGCCTCACACAGCCCTGCGGAGCGCCTGTGTTACAGCTGCGGGACCCTGCAGAACGTCCGAGCACCCTGGTGCCTTGCTGGGCAGAGAGGGATAAGCACTTCTTGTCATTGTCTTTCTGCTCGGGGTCAGTGTTGCCGGGCTAGGCCCACGACAGCGGAGATCAACTACTTTTATTCAGAAGTTCTCTCAGTTCAAGACAATGATCTGTTTGGCATGTTCAAAATTAGCTCCAGGAAGAGACGTCCTCCATTTCCATGAACTATGAAATTAAATAGAGGAAGCAATTTTTAAAAGAGAAACATTGCTTTTAGCGTAAAACCCGAAGTGTTGAGTTTCTGCCTGCAGTGGGTTTTTTCAATTAAATTACCAACCGTGGGTAATAGAGATTTATAACGGGAGCTCCGATATCATCTAAGTATTGGGAAGCCATCCGGCACGCTCTGTGCAGGGTAGGGGTGGGTTATCTGCATTAAATTATCTTCAGGAAATGCAAACAGCACAAAGAAAAATGTAAAGCTTGTTGCATTATTAGCATAAAATTAAAGTCCTTGAATGCATAATTGTTCCGTACCCAAAATATTAACAGATTTTTATTCTTAGAGTTCAAAGACCTCCTAATTAATATGCAAAATAGCCTCATTTTATAAGCAAGGTTTTTTTTTTCTTCTCAGAAAAGAGACAGTTCTTTGCTGGAGGAAAATACCATGAAGTTTAGAAAACACTAACTAATATTGATATAAAAGCTGACACATCCAAAGAGCCAAAAACATTAACAACGAGATGTTATGAGAATATTTGTATTTATTCAGTCTGTGTATAACTATAAACTGTGTGTTTAACCCAATAAGGCCTAGCTCAGGAAGATCAGCTTTACAAAATGTAAAGAGAAAGCACGGTCTTTCTCTAGAAAGTTTTGCCTACTTGTATAGTCATGTTTTTAACTAGGAAAGAAAATCTAATAAGAGAGAAATTCTGGACCTGGTAGTATAAATTTAAATTATGTGACTCCAAATCTAATTTTTCAAGTCAGAATCCTTCCCACTAATATGGCCCCAGGCACCAAGATCTGTGACAAGGAAAATGATAACAACGTTAAAACTGAACAATTAAAAACAGAGTAGGAGTCGCCAGAATTCTCATGTGTCTAAATAAATATCAGAATACTCTAATGCTTAGACATAATTTCCTGCATTATTTTTTAAAATAAGTTTCTTCTCAGTGTGGACAGTACAGAATAACTGCATTTTCTTCTGAATATTTATGCATTTTTAGATAATTTATGCTCTTGAGAGTATTTGACACATTGTAAATCAAACATGATAACCACGTCATCATGTGTTAGAAAGTGTAGTAATGTCTTCTGAGCAAGAAATAATGCTCCTATGAGAGAGATGAGGTCTTAAAACACAGTGCAGC
Source organism: Desmodus rotundus (assembly GCF_022682495.2). Lineage (NCBI taxonomy): Eukaryota > Metazoa > Chordata > Mammalia > Chiroptera > Phyllostomidae > Desmodus > Desmodus rotundus. Next base: position 54,006,203 of record NC_071398.1, on the reverse strand, counting down.
CCCAGCCAGAAGCTCAGTTGGCTGGAATGACGTCTCATACAGCAGAAGTCCGGGTCTGACCCCCAGTCAGGGCACATACAGGAGACAACCAGTCAATACTTCCCTCTCTCTCAAATCAATAAACATATTTTTTTAAAATTTAGCCCTAACTGGTGTAGCTCGGTGGATTGAGTGCCAGCCTACGAATCGAAGAGTCACCAGTTTGATTCCCAGTCAGGGCACATGCCTGAGTTGCAGGCCAGGTCCCCAGTAGGGGGCGCACAAGAGGCAACCACCCATGGATGTATCTCTCCCTCTCTTTCTCCCTCCCGTCCCCTCTCTCTAGAAATATATAAATAAAATCTTTTTTAAAAAATTAAAAACACACACACAATGCAGTCCGAGTATGTGTCAGTCGCTTGGGCAGCGGCACATGGGCCCACGAACCCACCCTCCGCTGTAACCCCACGGTCGGTCAGGCCCGCGGAGGAAGCATGTGCACAGCATTCACTTGGCCAACAGTGATGGAGCCCCTGCCACATGCCAGGGAGTGTGTGGGGCTCCCATCATTCCCATCACCCCCTCTGGGCCGCGTCTGTATACTTCGCGTTTGTATCGACGCCTATTTTTATGTTCACCAGCTGTAACCTGCTGCAGCCAGTTCTGAGATTATCCGTCCAGCGGGGCCTGGATCCTCAGTCAGAATGTTCCGGGTATGAACTCAGGCCAAGCACAGAAGATAAAAAGGACACTCTTTGCAAATACTCTTCTAGAGTTAGGAGAAAGAGGATAAACAATCTTGGTGTCCTTTTCAAGGCCTGAACGCGTAATCAATACTCAATAAGCAATTGAGAACCAACGGTGAGATGACAGTACTGAGTCATATTCCCATTCTACTCAAAATTAATTCAAGTCAGAAATGTTTAAAAGTAAGGTTTAGAATGAAAGAAATACAGATTACTTTATTTAAAATTCTACTTGGAGCATGAAAATGGCTCCGCTCAGTAAAATGTCACTAGGAGACTCTGCGATTCTCTTATTAAATACGTATGCCCAGATGAAGTGACATTTCTGGTAGGCATCCCAAAAAGGCACACTCCAAAAATGACGAGATTATTTAAACTTGTTCAGCTCAGAAAGGGCCCGGGACCCCACAATAATGGCTGAGATTTAAGGTGGTTTTTACAGTTCTGCCAAGGAAAAAAAGACAAGCCTTTTTGCTTAATCTGCACACTTTGTTCACCCACATGTTGAAACTGGCATTGTTATGGACAGGAAGAAGGAAAAACAATCAGTTCTTGATTTTTAAAAATATTTTTAAAGTCTTAACATGGCATATAACAAACTATTTCATTTATTAGGCAATTTATGGTTTACCACGTGTTTTTATACAAACCACCTTTTTTTAAAGGGGCCTCGGGGGCATCCCTGAGAAAGTGCCCCCCGCAGGTCACCCCCTCCCGCCCCGTGACAGGGCCATCGCACTTCACTTAAACCACATTTCCGACACAGAGTTCCGGCCTGGCTGCCCCGCTTTACGAGGGGCACTGACCAGGTAGAACGGGGTGAAAGGGACTGCCCAGGTGAGCGGGGGCAGCGGTAATTTTTGATAAATTCTTCAAGCAACTCGGGAGGTGGAGAGCAGCCACCGATTATGTGCGGTCACATATCTGCAGGAGTGTCACCGAGAGAGGCATGTGGCCCCGTGACAAAAAGCTCTGCCTCCAGAGGGCGCCCGTCTCCGGGGGTTTCCGGGAAGAAGTGGGAGTCGGTCAGGGCACTAAGTTGAACTGAACATCTCTAAGGGTCTCTGTGAGTCTGAGTCCAATTTTCTGCACAAATGAAACACTCAGAGCAGGGCAAAAAGAGCCTGTATGTGGCATGTCTGTTTCTCTAACGGCAAAACATTGCAGTGAGTGTTTAGAGTACGTATAAGGTTCTGTGACCCACAGCATGCTTAGTCCCAAACAGAAAGTCGTCTGCACTTAAAATACCCAGCAGGTATACAGGAAGAGGTACAGCAGCTCTCTGGTGTTGGGCCCCGTGCATTCTCGTCTCTGGGCTGGGGGTCAACCGCAGCTCCAGAGGAGGTGTTTTGAGAACCAGACACAGAGCAGACCTGGGGGTCGGAAAGGGCCAGGCAGACAGAAGCAGAGGTGGCGTTCAGAGACCCCTAGAGTGAGCCCAGGGACACGCCAGCAAGTCCCAGGGGAGAATGTGGGATCAGTCGGCGCCCTCACACTCTCCAAGTCCCACACACAGTGTACCCTGTATCTCACCAGCGCAGAGTCCCTGCCAGGCCCCTGACCCTGGTCTCTGGGGAGGCACCCCCCTCTGACAGCACAGGGGCCTGTTCGTGCCCCAGGAAAGCCCAAGTCCCTCCAGCCCCAGGGTCCCCCATGGCCTGGGCGGGTGGCCTCCCTCACAGTGGCCTCGCACATTCAGAAGGCCACGGGACCCGGAGCGACGTACTCAACACCAAGGTGGGCCCTGGAATCATTGGCTCAGTTTGGCTTTGAGTTTTTTACTGGACATTCCTGTACACACAGCCTAGACTTTCCCGAATGCAGAGGAGTGGAAGCCTCTAGTGACATTGCTGCATCCTTCACGTAACTCAGTACTTACAACACTCACTGCGCTCCAGTCAGCGAGCCTCTCCCCTCCAAACTCCTACGTAGCAGGGGGACGATGAAACATGTTGAAAACTGTAACCACGTATGGCAGATGCAAAGAGAAGGAGGAAAGGAGGAGGGGAGAACTCAACTCAGTGAAGCTCCCGCTGTGACCTCACACTGCCCCGTGGGCATTCCTGTGTTACCCAAACCTGGTGACAAGTCCCGGAGGTGAGCGGGCGGTAGGACTGTCACTTGACATGCGGGGAATCGGAAGCTTGAGGCAGGAACTCGGGCTAGAGCCCAATTCCTGATCCCAGAATGGGGATCCAACTGTTGACAGTGGAAAAAGTTCTGGAAACATAGAAAAAATGTAGTTGACTTGTTTTGACAACAGAGAGCTGACTGGAGAACAGGCAAGAGGAAAGGCCACTTCAGGACGAGGGACACACCTGAGTGTGTGGACAAGAAAACATAGGAGCACTCAGCCCGTGAAGCAGAAAGGTGGGCGGAAGACGAGGGTGAGAGAAAACCAGAAAGCAGTGGGGTGTGGTCCAATTCAGGGGGCATTTCAGGGTAGTGGCGTGGAGACCACAACTAAATCCAGCAGGAACTGGCAGCGGTGCGGTTATTTGAGGGAGATTTCTCTAGCTCAGGCCTGCCAACCCTTTCCACAACTCTAAAATCCACACGTTATAAAAATCAGAACTGTGGGTGGTTATTTTTTATATATAATTTACTTGGAGACAAAAGGGAGTCTGATCTGAACTCATTTGGCATTAAAGTTCAACATGAAAAAACACGAGGCCGTTCAGAGTCCTCCTCCTACGTGGTGTGAGTATTCCCCCGTCCCAGCGTAAAACAACCACGCTCGGTTACAGGAGGCGCCCCCACCCCTGTAGAGGGAGGGGGGCCACATACTGTGTTTTCTCCGTATAACCTCTCCACAACTCCAAGAATTTAAAAGAGAAACCTGCATTTTAAAACACATCTGGCCCCACGAGTTTTACACGCGAGATTGTGGACCGTAGCCATGTACAAGATAAAAAGGAGTGGGGGCCAGAGGGGACAAGGCCAGTTTGGAGATTTCCCATAGCCCTGGGCAGAAAAAATAAGAACCTAAGATACAGCGGTGGTCCTGAAAATGGGAAGAAAAAAAAAACAAGGACAAATACAAGAATCACTGGGAATTGGACGTGGACTTGGCAGCTACTTGGACGTAGCGGCGTGAGGAAGAAGGCAGAGGAAAAGCCACGGCTCACCCCCGGAGCCCGGGGATAGCTTCAGTAGCAACACCAACCGCGAGGGCACAGGACGCGTCACGGAGTCTGCTGGACCCGCACTGGGTGCGAGGGGCGGGCAGGACAACCAGGCTGTGGTCTCGGGCAGAGGGAGAGCGAGTGTTGAGGCCCTGAGAGCGGTCAGCAGCTGGGCTGTGGAACTGAGGCCCCACCGCACAGAGGGGCCTGGGAAGCCATGGAAACAGATGATTTCCCGAGGGGGAAAAGAGGGAAAGAGCACATGCGAATCTGGGGGGATTAGCAGCCCTGTGCCATGGAGCTCTCTTACTTGCTCGGAAGCTGAGAGGAGCAGAGGCCAGGAATCCGTCAGTGACGGAGCAGCAGGGGACAGCCCCCTCCAAAGGCACCGGTCCAGGTTCCGCCGGACGGAGGGCCAAAGCAGAACTCTCACCAATGCCACCTCAGGGTGTCCGTTATCAACAAGGAACAGAGAAAACACCCATTTAAAGCTCTGGAGAAATGCCCAAAGCAAGTGGTGGTTTCACTTTAAAAAAATAAAAATCAATATGTACCTTCGGGTCCTCATTTTTTACCCTGTAATGCCAGTAGAAACACAGCTTTTCTGCGGTCTGTCACTGTGGCCCGTTCTGACTCAAGAGAAGCCATTCAGGCCACAGTAAACCCCAGTAAGTCAAGCTGTTAACTTGCTTCGTAAACGGTATCTTTCTTACCCCGGCTACCGACATCCCTATCGGCAGTTGCTGCTCTGTGGCAGAGAACGTATGGCGGGAAGGGGCTGCAGGTGTTCAGCAGGTACAACCTGAAGGGCACATGCCTTTCCTCTGACAGTGAACCCACAGGGGCGATGTTTCTTGAGAGGCATGATGGCTGGTTTTTATGAGTTGGCCCAGATACGCAGTCAAACGTTATTCTGGATGTTCCTGATCTGGAGTGAGTTCACATCTAACTCGGCCAACTTCATGGGGATGGCTGGGGTGGTGGGGAGTGGTGGAGGGAAAATGGAGACGACTGTACTTGAAAAAAAAAATGTGATAAATAAATAAATCAGCCAACTTCAAGGAAAGCAGACTGCCCTCCCTGAGTGGATGGGCCTCGTCCAATCAGGTGAAGGCACGAAAAGAACCAAAAACCGACCTCCCTGGAGAACAGGAATTCTGCCGATGGACGGGCTTCAGACTTCAGCGGCTGCCTCAGCCCTTCCCCGGTCTCCAGCCTCCCAGGCCTCTGTGAGTCTGGGATTTGCCAGCCTCCATCATCACTAAAGCCAGTTCCTTAAGATAAATAAACATAGGGTCTGGCACACATAACACCCCCTTTTTATTATAAAATCATGAGCAGGTAATTCAATATCACACTCGAGCACACCACACGACATTTTAGGTGAAATGTTCAAATCACTGCCCATCTCCTGCGAGACATTCGGGTACCAACCAACCACCCCCAAGCAGACGTTGCTTCTGGCAGGCCCTGTGTGCGGTACCCTGTCAGCTGCCTCCCTGGAGAACCCTGACTTACACCAGAGGGACGGAAGGAGTACAGCAACATTATTACTTGGGGTGACCTAAAGAACTGAAGAAATCAAAACATATGATCTAGCTTGTTTGGGGGGAAAAAAGCAATTTAGTCAAAAACCAAATGGTAGAGAGCAAATTGAGGCTTTAGATGAGCTGAAATGGCAAACTGATCAATAATGAGTCCATTCCTCGGTTCTTTTCCCTTCCTGATCATTTTCATACATCATTGGCAGTTTTGCAACCGTTAGACATGTCGGTCTGTCTCTCATAATAAGAGCAAACCGCTCCTACTTTTAATCTGTGCATTTCAAATGTGTTTTCCTGCCCTCTGCTACAAAACTGTACACGCAGCTTCTTCTGACGGACGAGCTCCATCTTACCCACCATTCGTCTTCACTCAGGTGCGTGTTAGTCATGAGACAAGGAACAAAATTAAGAATACGTACCTCTCCCTCTGAAAGGCAAAGGTGAAGGGAAATCGCCTCCCGGGGGAAAAGCTCGGGGCTCCTCCCCTCTTGCAGGTTCTGCCTAGAAACGGCTGGCCGAGACTGCTAGGCGGGCAGTTTGAGGTTTTGTTTTCAGTTCAGTGACAAGCTGGCTGGCCACCGCTGACACAGAAGCCCTAACCAGCTTTGCTGAGTACCTCAAGTTCAAAGGAAAGCACCAGATTTGAGGCAAAAATACCCATGGAAATAATTAAGACTCTCTTCCTCTGATACTAAAATTAAAGAAAAACCAGAGACTCAGCCTTTTGGCATCCAACTGTAACTTTTCTTTCACCCAGAGGTCAAATTAAATTTAAACTGCACCCTGCCGAGGTTTAACTGCGCTTTCGGACGCGTATCTACTTGTATTTGTGAAGGACTTAGGTGTCAACCTCCGAGAAAGTGGTAATAATCAATCGTGTTTTAAACACGATTTCAGCAGATAGAAATGTAATTATGTGGGAGAGTGTCATCCCTGACACTCGATTTTACCTGATTCGAGCTCTTCCCTCGGGGTAGAGGGTCCAGCTTGGAGGTGAAAGTTTGGAGGGGACAGCAGCAGCACATGGGCCACCCGAGTGGAGACAGGCAAGGCCGGCAGACAAGGAGCCATACCTCAGGACGACACCGAGACCACGCCTCCTGCTCTGTCCCGCTTACAGCCTGGATGGCGGCCACCCCCCCACTTCCCGACTCCTTGACCAATATTCTAACCCCGCTCTTTGTGACTGCCGCTCTCCCCAAAACTTCAGTAATTCAAACAAAGGGGCGAGGACGAGACCCTCACTTTCGAGCCTCTGTTCTGTGTCGCAAGCTGGTCACGAAGCTTCCCCCTGTCACCTGCTCTGCCTGTCGAATGACCTAATGAACATGTGACTCGTTCTCTGGGGCACATGAGATTAAACAAGCTGAAACCCCCCCCTCGTGAAGAGAGGCCCGGAAACTGATCAACAGGCAGGCAAACCTTTATTATGAGGGGCTGCAGGCGAGATGGTCAGATAGCCGGCCGCCGCCCCGTGCGGTGCTGTCTGGGGGCCCTGGCGCCAGAGGACATGAGGTCTGGCCACCTGTCTCTCCCGGCCATTCGGAGTGCACAGGGCATCATGGATGGGGCTTCACGGACTGCAGCGAGCGCTCTGCGTGGCCGTTCCGCACCGCGGGGGCCCTCCAGCTGGAAGCCCCCGGTGGCCTCAAGCTCACAGCTCCGCCCGCTCCCTGCCCGCAGCGGCTGCTGATGCTCCCACGGGCATCAGCACGAGCCTGCATTTCCATGGCGGCTCCGCTCCGCACGCCGTCATAAATACAATTTAAGGTGATCATACCTGAACATGTTTCATAGCAATTAAAAAAGGGTGTCTCTCTAGAATCCCCTGCAGCCGGCAAGCCACGTGCACTTCGCGGGAAGCAGGTCCCCTCTTCTAAAACCAAAAGGAAAATTCTTCAAAACAAGTTTCATTTCAGCGACACTCTGGTCCTACGGGGAGTCAGCAAGTACGGTGCTACTCAGGGCCCCCGAAGGAAGCAACTGAAAATGAGGTTCCACGGAACTTCTTTGGCTGGTATTTAATCTCAGATCTGTGCTTTTCTACAAGGAAATCTGTTTTTCTTCACATTCAGCTTAAAACATCAGACCTAATAACATAAATGGGGCAAATCACGATGAGATGCTAAAAGTGTAGCCATGAAAAAAGTAAACATGGAAACAAACCTCCTTTAAAAAATCATTTTATTATAAAAAATGCATGAGCCAGAAAATTGCACGGTTCCAAACAAATCCACAATGTGAACGCCCACTCGTTCGCCATGGTCCTCTTACCTTTCAGAGAACGTTCTGTCCACGAAACCCGCAGCCTTCGCTGCCTAAAATCAGGACCCCTGGCGGCTTTACTGGCTAAGATTCCACCAACAGAATCAGCTTCTGTTCCTGAAATTAGGATGGTATCTACCATTTCGCTTCATGAAAACTTCAAAATCATCCCTTTATGAGTGATTTCAGTTATCCGGCCCCCAAACCCAACCCAGACAACAGAAAAAAGAACAGTGCTGTTTCCCAAAAACATGCGGTCTTCCACTTCACTTCACCAGCGGGAGGACAAACTCGGAGAACAGCCCCTGAAGTCCGTTGGCTTCAAATTCCCTCCGCAGCTCATCCACACCCGAGCACTCTCTGACTTCAAACGCTGGGAACCTGACCAGCACAGGAGAGACAGCGGTTGAGCCCGAGTCCCGAGCATCACCACCGACTGGCCGCCTGGCGCCCGCGCACAGCACAGCGATACCTTGCGTGTTCCGGCTGCATCCGGCTCTCCAACAGCACGCTGAGCATTTTCTCCCGGCACTTCTTCCCACTCGCATCCACGTCGACTCGGCAGGTTTTCTGCAGCACCAGGTACGCCTACACGACAAAGCAGGACGTTAAGTGCTCGCGGGGCCTAGTTTGCAAGGAGCCCTGCGCCTGCAGGCTGACCCCCCTGCTTCCAGGGCGCTCTTGTTCGGAACTAGGCAGGGAGGGAGTTCGCGTGTTTTTACACGCTGGGTGGCGGGACGTACCGGGGATGCGGAAGGGAAGGGTGGTGCCATCCACCGACTCAGGCTTAATCCTGGACGAGCAGCCCGCCGGCTCAGCCCTGGGGCCGCTCACCTGGCCCTCTGTGCCTCGGAAAGCTGCTCCGCACCTGTGGGCGACGCTCGGCACTCAGTGAGCCAACACATGCAGAGCGCTGCTGGCACCGCTTCTGTCACTATCACTGTCACCCCTCCGCATGGGAATGGCGCTCACAGGTGCGCAGCGCCTGCCTTTGTGAGTGGACGGCGCCTGGACCCGTCCTCACCTGCGACCCCACAAAACTGTAACAGAACCATTTACATGCAGTGGCATTTTAGGGACAGCTAATGAGACAGAACGTCCTCCTGGACAGGTGCAATCGGTCCGCCTCAGCCAAGCCCCGTTCAGGTGGGCGAGTCTGTGGAGCAGGTGCACTGGGCTAGCTCTACCTAAACGTCGGAACCTGCAGGGCAGCAGCAGCAAGGAGGGCAGGTTGCGTTCATTTTACTGGCCAGTTATCTTACTCAAAAGGATGGAGGTTCAGAGGTGATACTGTAAGTCACCTTAAAGTGCGGTTCCTAGGTCAGACCCCAAGCCAGGATCCCTGTTGAACCTGAATTACTCGTTGTGAGTACCAGCTGTCCCTGGCTCTAATCTGCCTGGCCAGGCGCCAGACAAGCCTTGTGGGGAGAGCTCCCTTCTTGAAAACGCTCAGTTGAAATTCCACGAATCTTTAGGAGAACAGCCTGTGCAAGCTCAATTTGCTTTAAATAAATTCAATTGTCACGATTCTTGGCCCCACCCCCATCTAAAGGCATAACGTTTAATAGGTGACTTGTGGCTCTTTTAAGATCTAAGATTTAAGAAGCACTTTCCTCATCTGGTCCCACGTAAGACGGGTTAAAAGCGCCAGGACCAGAGCCTGAGACATCAGAAGACAATGACTGGGAAGCTGCAGCTGAGACAAGTCAGGTGACAAGTGAAGCTTAGGAGGGAAGTGACAGTCCCCAGGATCACCCATGCTCACTGCATGCACGGCCTTGGGGAGGGCTGGCTCCTCTTCCCGGTGTGGCAGGTGGTAAACTAAATATCCTACCGCACCTGTGACTGCCACAAAGTAACATTTCTGCAGGCTGCCCACAAACATAGCCCTTCCCGGGCCTCTCCCAGGGACAAACTTGGAGCCCACGTCCAGAAACAAACACTCTTAGACCACAGAGGTTTTTTATGACCTCTCAACCACATTAAGTGGCGTGGTTTTTAAAATATGACCTTCTACTCAGTCTTCTAGCTTTTCAAGCCTGCAGTTGTCATTAGAGGTTAAAGATACGCTTTAACAGCGGAGACCCGCCCGCGTGGGAGCAGCGAGGACGAGATCCGTCTGCCCGTTGTTGCTATGCACGTTTACAGACACATTTTAGCGGAAAACGGTCAAAGGCACTCTCAACATTAAACGTGCTGGCACCTTGATGTCATCTCTGCGTCCCTGCAGTAACAGCAGGATGGCCTTGCCCAGGAACATCAGTCTCCCCGTCAGCCCCAAGTCGGACGCCCACTGCTGCACGGTTTTCACGTATCTGCTCCTCGCTCTCATGTGATCCAGGTGCAGAAGAGCCATCCACAGCGCCTCGTCACCCGTCTCACTGGCAGCGGAAGGACACGGGCCAGGGCCACCGCCCAAGCCCGGCTGGGCGAGGATGTGCCTGAGGTGCTGCTGGACCCAGAGCACCAGCCGGTGCACCATCGGTTCAGCCAGGAGGCTCTGCGCTCGCTCAAGCAGCTCCCCCCTCACAGCCGCACACTGGGCCCGGGTCAGGCGATTGGAGCTGACGGAGATGCCGGGTGCACACGAGGGGTAACCGGCCGGGAAGTGGAACACCAATTCTAGGGGCACGGCTGCATCCTCCATCAGCCCCTCGGCTTCCGTGACAATCCTGAAAGTGGCACCGTCTGTCTCTGGAAGGCACCAAAAGCAACTGTGAGTGGCACGTCACTGGACCGGAACAGACCCCCCCCCCCCCCCCGCAGTGAGGACTTCTGGTTCCCGTCTCAACTTACGTTTCCTGTGAAGACTGAGTTAAGTTTGGAAGAGACCCCTACCAGTGAGAAAGCCCCGGTTTACAGGCTATTTCCTTGGACCTACATGTGCGTTCCTGGATTCGGGCCCACCAGCCCCGGGGGCTTCGCTGGCCTTCAGCTGGCCCTTCCCCCATTTTTATCAAGTGACCAGAAAGGACTCTGCTGATGATTCCGGAAACCCCTAATAAACCCACATGAGCCTGCAAAGGCACGGTAGCGCGTATCTATCAATCAGCACAGGGCGGCGCAGAGGACCCGCAGGGACACTAACCTGCCTCTCCGCTGCTCCCCAACTTGCCTCTCCACTCGCCCCGTTTCACCCTCCCTCCGAGAGGCAGCCACAGCTTTCTCGTTTTCCTCCCTGGACTGTCTCCCCACGGCGTCAACCATGCACACGGGAATGTCCCCTGTGTTTAAGAACCTAACAGAACACCATTTGGCTGCTGCTCGCCCTCCCCACACAGGCTACAAACCAAAATGACACAAACTAATGCTACCTCTGTAAGACAATGAAAAGCCCAATAACATAGCCCATTCTGCTGCTATTTAATGTGGTAATAAATGTACATATTTTTTCAAAAACTCATTTTCTCCCTAGAACTCTAAGTATGTACATTACCCTTCCATTTCTCATCTGCCTAAGTTTGCAACGCAATTAAACTGCCTTCTTTTCATCCCAGAATTTGTCATATAACCACACGTATTACCTGTTTGATTTTGGGGTTTTTTCCCATAAAAAATGAAAACAAAGTTGCCCTTACTTGCTTTAAGATTATTACCAGCTTAGAAGCAGAGTGATTAACAGGAAAAATAACTGTGCTCCAATCCTAACACTAATCTCCGCCCCTCCCTGCCCTCCCACCCCCCCCATCTCGTTAATAAGTTTAACTCACAAAGTCGTCAGTCACTCTGAGCCAACTCTACGCCCCCCACACACACACACACTTACCCCACCCGCCCTCAAACACCGACATGTCATGTCCAGAAGTTCCCGCATGATTTCTAACGACCTCACCAGAGTACGCAGTCCCTGCCCCTGGTGGAAGTTCACATGCAAAGTCCCTAGCTGGGGGGAGGACCTTTTTAGTAAGTCACCCCACCTTGTGACAACTGTACCAATGGACCAACACAGCAGCTGCAATAGGTCTCAACCCTTCTTCCCTACAAGTGCAGCAAAGAAACCGCGCTAACCACGCTCCAAACAACAGAGATTCACAGGAGAAAGGGAAGGAAGCGCGCCCCAGATTCCACGTGAGCAGTGTTTTCCAGGGTTCGCCGTGCTTCACAACTGAACGCAGAAACTCAGTAAACACCGCCCAGTGCCAGGAACCCCTGGAAAATGCAAGCGAGATGAGACAGCGAAGTCTTCGATTTGGTCAGAGCCCCTTAGGAAATCATTTCTGCACCACGTACAACCGACCTTCCCTAGACATGTGTGTATGTTTGTGTTTTGTCTTGCCATCTGTGTGTGTCCTCAGACACGACGAGTTCGGGAAGGCCGGAGAAGCCCCACGGCCTCCGGCACAGCACCGCCCCGAAGCTCCTGGCCCCGGCCCCAGGCGGGCGACCCCCAGTCTGCAGACCACTGCCAGTCTTCACATTGCGGCTGGATCTTTTCTGACATTTAAAATGTGGTCACGGGAAAGAAAAAGCTCAAAGTCAGTGAAGCTCAGCCCGTCCTGTGGAGGCGGAGTTCAGAGCGGAGCTGCTCGCCCAGAGTTGAGCTCAGCGCCACCGTCCGCAGGAAAGAGCGGAGTGGGCCCGTGGGTGACCGTTGCCCTCTGAACGTCAGGGTCATCAGCACGGTGCGAACTCCCTCTGGAGCCACTACCGGTCAACACATCATGTGCTGCCGGGTCTCGGCCGCCTTCTCCCCGTCACACCCATTTCATCCGTAAACTAGTTTCCAGAAATGCAACTCCAGGCACCGTGAGCACCGACTCTGGCCATGGAGTCTCTGTGACGCCCTGCGACCTCACCGGGACGTAGGCTTCATGAAAATGCCAATCCCCCCCCTCCACAGGTGCGCACACACTCGCAGGTCGGGGGGCCACGCCCATGACTCTCCCAGGGTGCTCGTGCTTGCTCTCCCACCCCGCCCCTTAGGGAGTGTGATGCAGTGGTGGTCCCCTCTCTGGCCTCAGCCTGTCACCTTCCCTGTAAAATGAGGCTAAGGAACCCTCGCCAAGCGTGATGCATTTCAAGTGCCAGGCCCCCAGTAGATGACCGTGTGACACCTGGCCCCTGGCCCGACAGTGCTGCACCAGAGGTGCAGGGACCCCGGGCCCAGTCTGCTCGCAGACCTGCCTAGCACAGTGGGGGCTTCTGTAACTTGTGCCCCTCAGAGACTGTTACTGTCAGCTTGCTGGGACTGTCGTAAAGACACCAAAACGTATAGAAGTCCCCAGAAGTCCTCAGTGCAAACTGGCCCAGCTAAACCGAAACCAGTGACTCAGCCTCTTCAATCGAACAGCCTTCCACACGTCCTTCACAGTCAACCTTGGGTGGGAGCCTGGCACTGCCGGGGCCACCTCGGCCCACAGGCACCACCATCCCGGGTTCTCCTGGCACCAGTGGCAGCAGCCCCATGTGGGTCTGCCGGAGTCTGGTAAAGAAGTCCTGGCTGCGCCCTGACCCCCAGCCACGCCCAGCACACACCCCTCCTTGGTCCCTGAGTTGCTCTGTTCTCCAGTGAGCCCAGTGAGCCTCTGGGCAACAAAACGTCCTAAGCTGTTACTCTGAATTCCTTTATAATTCAATTACTTATTGATGCCAGAACACCGAATTAAATTAATTAGGAGGCACGGCTTGAAAGTCATGCTTAATTAAACAGCAGATAAAATATCCACAGCGTTCTGGATATGAAGGAACGGCTCTCTCTCTCTCCACTCACTTTTTTGGGTTTGCTACACTGGGTCGGCCACGGCTGATGCCACAGCCTGACCCAGGCCCCTGCCACTCAGGAAACCACAGCTTCGTTGTCCCGGGGTGTTCCCCGCTGAGCCATAACAAAGGAATTCGGGGGTCTGATGACCTCTGCAAGGGGGCTGGCGCGGGCCCAAGTATTAATAATTATCAACAAGAGGGCTGTGGAGACAGTGAGTGAGGCGACGAACTAGGGACGCCACCTGATCGGAACCCAAGCGGTATGACAAGGGGACAGGACAAGGGAGCAGACCCTTCCATGCGGATTTTAAACAACTGTAGAGAAAGATACAGGACAGGCGAGGCTCTAAAACAGAAGCACTAACTGGGCCACAGCATCACGGTGCCTGGCACAGAGCAAAGCCCGGGGGGACCTGTATAGATGGGGGGCCAGAGAAGCCATCGTTGAGAGGAACCAGCACCTCCACACGAGACAGGAAACCATCTGGTCCCTGATGGCCTCCTCACAACACCCGGCACGTTGTCCGTGGCCTTTTTAACGGTCAGCCGGTTTATGGTCACAAAGCCAACTCTAGCAGGGGCCAGCCAACCTGTAAGAGCCGGCTAACTCCCTTGCCGAAAAATTTCCACCCTGTAGCCAAAAAGCCGGTGAAAATGCAGTTTTCAGCACCACTGCCCTTTTCCTTAAACTGAGGTTTTGGGGTTTTACTTAATGGAAGCCGCAGACAGGAGCAGAGTAAGTTTTAGGAGCCACCAAATACAGCCTCAGAAACTGCGTATGTTTGCAGGGAACAAGTAAGTGTGCGCTCAACAATGCACGCGCCCCCAGGAGCCTGCAGTGGACACTTTCAGGGGCCTCGAGCGTAAGAGAAGCAACCAACTCGGAATCATAACCAAGAAACGGTTCAGAATGGGCGCTGTGCGAATTCAAAACTTCGGCATTTACTGACCACCCCCCTGTGTGCCTGGCACTGACCTTGGGACCCGGAGTTTTGAAACTGCAAAGCAGGGGCCCTCCAGCTACTTGAGACCTAACCCCCGAGAGGACAGAGCGCGCGGTGCCCACAGGACCGCCCGGGAACGCAATCTGCGGAAGCTGGTTTGCACGAGGGGGTCGGGAGAGACCCCTCTTTAAGGTGAGAGCTGAAGAAGAGTGCGGGGCGGCCCAGGACAGCGCAGGGGAGCGTGCTCCAGGAGGGGGCACCGCGGCCACACAGGCCGGGGGGCGCTCCGCCAGTTTGGGGAGCAGGACGGGCACGTGGGCCACAGAGTGGGCGTGCGGGGAGCCGGCGGGCACGGGAGGGGGGAGGAGGAAGGGCACGGACCCGCCGGAAGGGGGCGCCCGAGCCTAGGCCTCTGGTTCCCGGCTCCCGGCAGCGGCGGGAGCAGAGGCGTGACACCGGACAAGCTTAGGGGGCGGCCCCCTGCTCCCGTCTGCCCGCACACCGCTCGGGCCGCGGGAGCACGTCTAATGAGTCCCCGGCCACGCGAGGGCGGTCACCTGAGCGGCTGAGTACCTCCCACTCGCCAGGCCCGCAAAATATCGCAGCCAGCGCCTCCAGCTCCTCCTCCGCCGGCCCCGCCATCAGGGCTCCCCGGCCCCGCACCGCCCCTTCCGCCGCCGGCCCCGCCCCCGCTCCGGCCCGCACCGCACCGCCGCCCCGCGGCCACCGGGGGGAGCCCGAGTCTCCGCAGCGCTTGGCAGGCTAGGCCGGTAGGGGCAGATGGGCCGGGACGTCCGCCCCGAGCTCGTGCTTCCTCCTAGTGCCCCAGGGAGGCTGCGTCTCTGGGGACTTCCCTGGGGGCCAGACGCCCGGTGGCCTGGTGACGCGGGCAGCGTCGCGCCCGTGGCAGTCCTGCCGGAGAGCGGCCTCGCAGCAGAGCCTGCGCACTCTCAACCCTGACCTTGAACACGAGCCAGCCCGTGGGCGAAGGGAACTGGGTTAGGAAGAAAAGCGAGTGGGGAGGTGGCCAGAGGAGGCGGTGAGCCCCGGTCGGGCTCACAGCTGAGCCAGGCGTGGGGGTGCAGATGGGGCGCGCGCCCTCCGCGTGCTCCTTGTGACCCAGGCCGCGTGCACTCAGCACCCCGAGGCTGAGCAGTACCAGGAGCGGCCCCTGCCCAGGACCCCTTCCCCTCATCCGGTGCAGGAGGGGAGGGGTTGGACCTGCCGGGCCGGGCATCTCAGGACCTCACCGCGGTGGCCCCGGACCTTGCAGGCAGTTCTGCGCCAAGGTGCCCATTTGTCCCCTGCCTGCCTGGGGGACAGCCCTGCTAACTGGCCAGGGGCACAGGCAGGTGTGTAAACGCAGCAGACGCTAGCTCTTAAATACTGTTTACCTTGGGAGCTTCGGCACGTGCAAAACAGCGGGACTCTCCACGCTTAGTGAGTGAAGTGATGGCCCTTGAACCCAGCAGGAACGCTGAAGGATTTGAGCAGTAGTGACAGGGAGACGATTATCAGTCCATCCGGCTCGGCTTCGACTTCCTGAGCCAGGTCCTCTGCAGTGATCCTCTGCGGTACTTCCGTCTGTCAGCCTGTTGGGCTTGACCAAAAACTTTTGTTGTTCCTTTTTATTATTATTTTCAGTAACACATTGAAAGTTTGGCAGGCCCCCTCCCCCTAAAAGTAGCTGGCCTGGCTCAGGGAGGGGTCCCACAGTTTTTGTTTGCATCGGAAATAATAGTTCGAGCCCCAAGGGCTGAGGGGTTTTAAACGAACGAAAACATCAACTTCCCAGAACAGAAGGGCGTCTGGCCAGCTAGGCTGCGGGAGGGGCGCCCTCAGAGGACCCGAGGGAGTTCAGGGACCCCGAGTGAGTGGAGCGCCCCTGTGCTCCTAGCTGGGATCTGTTCCAACTCAGTTATCTCTGATGCGGCCAGTTTGTTCAACAGCAAGTTTTGTTTAAACTCCTTTGAGTTATGTCCAAAACAGCAGCAAAGAGGTTCCCAATTAGCTGCTAAACACTTTGGTGAACACAAGAATACGTTTTCTATTTAAAATAGCACCAGGTTATTTTGTTTTACTTGGGAGCCCGATGTTAGAATTAAAATGGCAGGAAAATATGGATTTAGGAACTTGACTGACTTATGAAGTATAATCTGTAAAAAATTCGGTTGTTCATACCTTACTTTTCGTTTCCCAAATTCAGTAGAAGTGACAGGCGTGAAACGGCACAGACAGGGAGAGCAAGGCTGTCCGGGAAACAAGTACAAGTGCACCCACCTCTTCCCCATTTTCTCCTCAGTAGGCTGCTTCTAGCTCTCCCTGGCTCCGTGGGTTTGCTCCCCTGCTTCTCACACTCCATGCAGCAGGTTCAAGCAAAAGACGTGGATGCCGATATCTTTTCAGTCGGCGCTAGGCTAGGGCCCCGAAGCCCCCGAAGCAAGGCTCTGCTCCCTGACGTGGGGAAGCGTGACCGTCAGAGCCAGCCTGATGTTTCTCCCGCCTTGGAAATGGCAGCTCCGTGTCAAATACCTAAAGCTCGCCCTCATGTAATGTATTTTCTTGTATTCATGGGCGACCGAAAATCCTCCATGTTTAAATGTCGAACGAACGTCTAAACATGTGGTGAATTCTACAGGGAACACGATCTCTCTCTGTCTCTCTCCCCAGCCCATCCACACCACTCCCCGCTGGCAACAGTATATGATTTGCTAGAACAATATTATGTACACAGACAGCTTTTCTAAATGGTTGCTTCCCCAAGACCCTAAGGAGGGGACGTTTTTAAATCTCTCACCTGCGGTTACAACCACTCAGCCCAGAAGACAGCTTTTTTAACACTTCGGGGAAAACACTTCCACTGGCTTTATCGAGAGTAGGATGTAGAATTAAGCTCTCAACTCTGTTCTGAAATCTTAAGCCCAACCCCACTGGAGCGTAGCATCGAGCACACACAGCTGTAAGGGTATTAGGAGGGTGAAGTGTGGCCTGCCAGAAAAAGCCGAGAAGCCTAACACTGAGCTGAGCGGGGTGTCGTGGGGACAATTATCATATAAAGACCGTGAGAAAAGTAAAAACGCCCTCAAGCACCACTAAGAAGAGAGAACAGAAGAGGCACTAAATGCCAACTTGCTCAATGAACCTGAACTCCAAGAAGCTGGCTGCAGGTCTTGTCTGAAGGGTTCCTGTGTTGACCTTGGTGTGCTGACCTTGGCGCGGCTCTGGGAGCTGAGTGGGAGACCCAGAGATGATAGCGGCATACCCTGCGCCTCAGAGACCCCCGTCTTTGGTTGGCACAGGTGAGAACACAGACCGCTCGAGGACGCGGTACTGGTGTCTGCGGCAGCAGCCTGTGTTCCCTTTGCCCCGGTCCCGCTGGCTTTGCCAGCCAGAGCATGCAGATGCCCATCAGTATGGAGCAAGATTATCACCTGAGGCACATGCAGATTGATGAAGACAAAGGAGAACGAGCAGAGAATATTAGATCGCTGCCGGCGGAGCCCCACAGTTTCATCACGAGAGCCAAAGGAGGGTAATATACAAATGTGTAATGAATAACGTAACAGTTACATAATACATGTGATATATTGTCGTCACCTTTACAGGAACTTTTTGCATTCGAGCAGTAGTTGCCCACTGTTGCCACTCTACTCCACTCTGCTGTGCACAAAGAAGCCCGGATTTTAAGTTGTGACAGTGGACACACACGAGTTACAGGAAGTCATGTGCAGGTCAGGCCCCATGGTGCTTACGTCCCAAGCTGAAATGGGACCCGACCCGGGGCCTGACCTGGCCTGGTTAGAAATATATCACGTTTCCACCGGAATGTGTGACTAGGGTACTATGTTGTATTTAGTATTCAGGTCAATGTGTACCATTAAAAAAATGACAAAGTCACTTGAAGGAAGAGTAGTGATAGATATCCACATAGCCACAGCAATTAAAATGAAGACATTATGAGACTTGGATTTTTCCATATGACTGTGTAATTCGTGATCACTTAAGAAGTGGGTTTTTTTCCTTTTTCTGTCATTTTTCTGATACTTCAATGTGTTGGGGACTCGTGACTGAAACTAAAAGACCAGACCGTGTTGAAGAAGGCAGGGGCGGTTCCTTGGGGGGGCGGGGGCAGGGGACTTTTGGTCGCAGAGAAATACTCTCTTTCTTGCCTGGCCTGGTGGTCACGAGTTGACGCTGTTTGACAGAACTGTTAAGACCTGTGTGTGTGTGTCATGTGAAGTACATCTCAGTGGGCTTCTTAAAGAGAGCTGGGGGAAAGACAGGTTCGTACATTCATCATAGCTTTTTATGCCTCCTTTTTTCTTCCGGAATTTGAGCTGAGTGTGCCCTCAGCTTGGAAACTGAAATCAAAAATCTGTTAGCCTTGCTACTGCTGGATTTTTATGTTGTAACAACAAATCTTGGCAAGAAAAAGCTGCAGGTTTCAAGTATCATCAAAAGGCACCAACTTGTCTCTGTGAGGGGACATTAATAGAACCGAAGAAAACCGCCCCACCCTTCACGAAGGCGAGTTGTTTGTAGCCTAGAAGTTCAGCCTACCGTTGTCCGTTGATGCAAAAAAAAAATAGAATGTGGTTGATGTAAGTACACCTCATTGTATGCAGACCATAGAGTGGTTATTCGAGTATTTTTAATGCATTAAACGAGCTCACTATTTTAATTTTATAGTTGTTTTTCTAAGTGAGGGCCCTGATGAGGGCCATCAGCCATTCGCAGGTCAGTTCTCAGATGCACATATTTTTTACATTTTTACATCTCAAAAGTCAAGAAGCCGTGTCCACTGTCCTCCAGACACGACTGACGTGGCTTCCCCGGGGAATCGTGTGGGATTTCATCATGTGCAACAGAGGCAGATGACCGTCATCATTCAGAGCCTGAGTACATTTACACCTTTGACTGGTCACAACAAAACACTGCTTCTGGCGCAGCCGGAATTCCAGCCGGCTGGCTCACTTCCTCAGCAGTGCAGAGGCCGACAGGGCCGTTCCAGGTGGCGAACAGGGGCCTCTGTCCAAATCTAGGCCCAGAGCCGAAACTGGTGGGAAAGCGCGGGATCACGAGTACGGATTCTTAAAGCAGGAGAAACAGTGGGCTAAACAGTGGGGTCCCCTTTACAACCACCTTCTCGTCACAAAAACCAAGCTGCTTGGTGAGTACCAGTGATCATCGCCGGCACTGTTTCCAAGTCCACCAACTATCTCTGAACTGCTGAGAGAACTCCAGTCCTAAACAATTACTGCCTTAAAAGCTTAGGCGAGGACCAAAAACATGCATAGAAAAAGCTGCAATAAGGAAACATTAGAAAATGAACCACAGTCATTTTTGTGTGGCCAGATCACCGATCACATTTCTGGCTCTTTCATTACAGTAAGCAGGCTTTATTTCTATGGTGGAAATAAAATTAACATTTAAAAATCTTTTTAATTTTAAGAGTCTACATTAGGCTCACTCCTTTCCTGTGACGTTTCTAAAGAACCAAAGCAGGCCTGCCAAGGCGCTGCCTTCTGTCCTAAGCCTCCTTGTTTCACTGTGTCTGGCTTTAATAAATGTGCTCTCAAAATCAGGAGAGAGAGAGAGGGAGACAGAGAGAGAGAGGGAGAGGGAGAGGGAGAGGGAGAGGAAGGAAGGAAGGAAGGAAGGAAGGAAGGAAGGAAGGAAGGAAGGAAGGAAGGAAGGAAGGAAAAGGAAGAAAGAAAATGGGTTCCCTAATTGGATGTTTGCATCTTCCAAAGGTTAAGGCTCGGGAGAGTATTTCAAAAATCCACTTGGCCTCAGATATGGTGGGAAAGTACCTCATTAAAACTTATCTCCCTCCCCTAATAGTGTTGAAGCAGTCAGCCTTTTTGGCGAGGTCCATAGTCTGCAAGAGATACCATCTCCTCTTGCAGGACAGACAGAGACAGAAACAAGGGGCCTTATCCAAGGGCACGCAGTCACAGAGTGACAGCTTCGGCCGCCTCCAAACACGTACACAGTTGAAACCAATGCCCCATGTACTGACCGTAGAGAGACAGAGGAAGGGAGAGAGTGGGAAGGAGGTGGGGGAGATAAAAACACTGATTTGTTACTCCGCCTATTCATGCGTTCGTTGGTTGATTCCTGCATATGCCCTGACCGGGGATAGAAACCCTGATCTTAGAGCATCCCAGACGATGCTCTAATCAACTGTGCCAACCGGCCAGGGCACAAAAACTCCAGAATTGCTGTCTGGCAGGAATTCGGGGCTATTTCCCAACCCGGATTAGAATTACCACGACCACAGAATGCTGGGATTTGAAAGGAAAGGGGCCTTCCACTCACCCACTTCTCAGATGAAAAAAGGCCAGCAAAGGGACAGCGCCTGCCTGGGCGAGGATTTGAAACAAGAACAGCCCATCAGGGCAAGGGGCCTGCTCTTGTTTCAAATCCACGCTCTCAGGAGCCGGGTGGGAGAGTCGGAACCTCCGAGACCTTCAAACATCATTTTACAAAGAAGGAATCAGAGACGGGGAGAGGGCGGCGCTTCCTCGCGGTCATCGGGGGCTCCCCGGAGCCTGGCTCTTTCAGCACGAGTCGCTCAGCCCGCCGTCCCTGCAGCATCCACTCGCTCGTCCTTCCTGCCTGTGTCACACGACCCCTGAAAACGGATCATTCCATCCAACGCTGTCGTGGCGATCCTGCGCGCGTCACCCCAGGAAGCGTCATGGTCGGCAGAGCCGGGTTTGGGGTCACTGGCCCAGGCCAGGCCACTGTCCCACAGCCCAGGCTGCCCAGCAGGACCCGGCTCCAACCAGGCCGCCGCCCAGTACTGCCTCTGGGAAGAGCCTGGCCTGGGCAGCAGGCGAAACACACGCAGACCTGCACACACTCACACCACAGCCACACGCGGATGCAGACAGGGAGGCACCCACTGAATGATGCGTCTATTGAATTTTAATACAGAAAAGACAAACATTCCTATACCAGGTATGTACGTCACCCAACATGCAATGCGTTCGTATACACAGCGCGGTCTTACCTGATTTTTCCTGTCCCTGAAGTCCCTTCTCCTTGCGGCTCTGTGTCGTTCTTCCCAAATTCCCGTCTCTTCCAGCATGGTATCCATGAGAGAACGCGGCCGCCACCCCCTGCCGCTGCCGCCCGCCCAGGGCCCCACTGCGCCAGCTCTGCGCTTGGAGTCTCACGCTGGCGTGGTCACACGACCAGACGGCCCAGGCAGGACAACGTGGCCACCGAGGCGCTCGGAGGGGCAGAGGCCCAAGCGCCCTAAACACGGGCCGCTCACCAGTCGCTGGACCAGACGGGCAGAGACGCCAGTTTACTGTGTCCCCAATAGTGTGCACGTGCCAGGCCCCCCAACAGGGTGGGGCGCCAGAGCTCGTCCTGGGAGGGGCCACCCAGAGGCCTCTCGCCAAGTCCCCTGCGCCCTGGAGCCTGGCAGTGGGGCCTGGGGTTTCAACGCCTAGCCCCACCCATTCCTCTGCGGGTCGCACTCAGCCCTCAGTCGGTTCCCAAACTCGGCCCACCGCCCAGACTTTGCTGATGCCTACCAGCTCCAGGCCGCTCGGTGGCTGCGCGGCTTCCCACCGCCGCGGGTTCGGGACCAGCGCCTGAGCCCAGACTGCGGTGACCCGAGGGCAGGAGCGCAGCGGAGACGCTGGGCAGAAACCAGCAGAGGCCGCCCGAGAGCCCCAGGCAGGGACGGGAGGAGACAGGGCTGTCAGGGTTTTCCTTGATCCCCGAGGGCCGGTTGGTCAGACAGCACCATCCCTTCCACGCGTGGGCGCCGCTGGGATGTGCGCCGGCCTGTGGTCCAAGGCTGAGGCCTCAGGGCCGGGAGGGCACGGACCAGGACGCGCCAGGAAGGACGCGGGCAAACAGGCCCCAAGCCTGGTGAAAGGCAAATGTTACCTTCCGGATTCAGGTGCGAGGACAGATCATTGGATTTGAGGAAAGCACCTTTTATCATCCATCCGTCATTAATTACTATCAAAACGTGCACCAGGCAGACTCAAACTTTTGCACTAAATAATTGTGATTTTATTTTATTGTTTTCACAAAATACAAAGCTTTGCACCATATTAGTGTGGTTGGGCAGAGGGGTGATTTATATATAGGATGTTGATTTTATACACATCCTTAGTATGAGCAGTAACTGAAGTTGCCGTGACAAGGATATACGGACCTTGTCTAACATGCAGATTATTGCTTTGAACTTGCATGTGCTTTAAGGTGGCACATGTACCAACAGACACAAACATTGCAAAGTATTAAGGGAATTACCTAAAGATCTTTATTCATCCCGCCACATCAAACACAAACCAAAATAAATGCCAAGTTGTTGTTTTAAGTGCTCATAAGTCTGAGTAACGCCAATTTCTAAATTACCAAGGCTCATGTTTTGGTAAAGAGAGCAAAAAATCTTCAGCCTTCTGGAAATAAATGAGAAGGCATGGCCTCAAAAATGTAAAATTTATTCTGAAAGACTTCCAACATCCTTATGACAATTAAATATTAAAGTAATATAGTCTCAGGAGGAAAAGTGTCTCTACCACTCTAGCTATTGCATTTACTACAGTTTTCAAGTAACGTTTTCAAATGAAATCTACATCTAAAATTATTACAAATTCTAATAATTACCCCCAAAATTTCGTAACTGATTCTAGTTACAAGTTAGTAAGAGTCTTTATCTGTGCAAAAATCCCGTTAGTAAAAAGTAGACATATCAAACCAGAAGCCAACCGAGCAAGAAATGAAAATATATATATATAGCACATTTTATTTGGTGATATTTTTAGGCTCCATTACCCAAGACATAGCAAATGCCTTAATGCACACTTAATTGCAGAATTACATAAAGACATAAAAAAATTAACGCACAGGTGACATGAAAGAGTTTTCAGCCAGAGGTATCATCTTCGTGTCTTTGAGATTAATAAATAGTCCTCCTTGGCTTTGGTCTGAAGTATAGGGACTGATGTCACAACTACCGGCTTCGCCGAGGACATTCGTGTAAACTTTTCCCACTGAACCCCCAGCGGCTGCCTGCCCGCCCTTCCTCACCACTGTCCAAAATACCTTCCAGTGCAGGGACGACCCCCATCAAAGAGGCAGTTTGGGGGCTGGGCCAGAAGGACCTGGGCTCAACTCCCTGGGTGTTGTTCCTCAGAAACCCCGACTTTGCCGGCAAACTTGTTTTAGGAGACATGTGACCGTGAGTAAGTTGGACGAAGAGCAGGGCCCTCCAGTGCTGCCGCCCACCAGCCTGGCCTCCTCGCGCCCCCATAACACGGACCCTGCGTCTTAGGGTCTCAGGAGGGCCACCTGGGTAATGACATGCCTGCGGCGGCTCCCCAGCTGAAGCGTGTCGTGACACTCGTGTGGCCAAACCAGTTGAAGAAGAAAGAGAAGCTACCTCGGTGTCTCCATAAAACCGTCGCATTATTAGCTCTGCTTCCTGCTGGAAACGAGCATCACTAAGTGCTAAATGGCTTCCTATAGCCTCTTAATAAATTAGGGGCTGTCTGATCGCTGCTTAAACTTCCTGCAACGCTTTTTTTATTTTCCATGAAAGAACAGGAGACCAAGGAAGCTTACGGGTAGGGGAAGGCCTCAAAAGTTGACACAGAAAGGTGTGGGCGACTGGCAGGCAGGGAGGCGCTGATGCCGTGGTTGGGGCATTAGCAGCTGAGGTGGGGGCAGGAGTGCTGGGGGGATGACCCCAAGATGGAGAGAGGGGCACCGGGGCTCTCAGTCCCAGGGGCCCCCAGCTGCTTTGTCCTCACACGTCAGGTTTCCTGCCAGGACTCACCTCCAGCAGCTTCCAAGGGCCTGTCATCGGCCAGGTGTGGTTAAGGCTGGGAAGGTCTGTGGGCCATGGCCTCTGACACAGGAGGGCGTCCCTGCCCTGCTGGCCAGGCCCTGAGCAGACACACCGCGCCACGGTCCGACAGGCCACTCGAGTGCCTCTTCGGGATCCAAAACACGTCAACGCGCAGCCTTCCGCTAAGCGTGACCAAGGACATCAGCAACCGCGTGGCCTTTCCCGTGACTTCACCACCGGACCACGTCCAGTCGATGCACAGGGACGTTTAGCTTCTGGAGTTCAGAGGGACCCAGACCCTGAAACCTGGGCAAGCATCTACTGTCATCGCGGCTTTGGGGGCATGTTCGTTTCCCTTAGACATGAAACGGCAAACAGGAATATGACAACACATTTCCCCCGTGTTTCTCTGTGAGAAGACTGTTTCCGAATGCGTGATAACCAACAGCGTGACCCACGCCCAAGCCCAAGCTGTCTCGTCAGGTCAGCCGACAGCTGGTCTCCGGGCACCGTGCACAGCCCAGGGCCAGGCCACGGAAAATAACGTCAACCCGGAGGAGTAAGAACTGCACTCGTACTTCCTGTAAGGTGCGGAACGCAATTTAAGCAGGAGTTAATAATGTCTGCGCACTGGTACATAACGACTCCCTCCTGAGTCTGCAGTGAATGCAAATACTTATTAAAAGAGATGCCAGACCCAAGAATGCAAACCCTAGAGACTCAGGCTGATAATGTCTCAATTCTCCCCAACACAGCAAGCTTCCTGATGCAGAGTCCGTGGTGCTGCAGGCTGCTTAGTTGATTTGCATTCCGTGTCAACATTTTGTGAGAATTTTTATTTTCTAGACGACACATTCAAAGAGCATCTTCATAGTTACAGGTTGTGACTAATCTTTTTCTCCAAAAATAGAGTTGCTTAAAAATTTATACCAATTTGCTTTTATTTTCTATAAATATTTGAACAGAAGTCGTTAAAATCAGAATGCCAAGTAGAATCATTGCAATTAACCCACATAGTCAAAATACTTCAGATGCAGTATTCTAGCAAAAAGTCTGTCACGCAATACGCGAAAAATCCCTTGTTTGGTGAATGGAGTGCTCGGCAGTGCTGAGCCTTTACCGCGTGGGCCTCGGCCAGCAAGTGCCGACGGCCACGTCGCTCCCTCGAAGCTCTGACTGGACCGGCTTGGGACAGTACCTTTCCCACCGCAGGGCTGTGGGCTGGAGAGATACGTAGAATCCACTTTGGACATCGAATCTGGCTGGGGGACTGGCTGTCAGGAAGCCGGCCGAAATAACAATGGCTGGCCAGGGGCATAGCAAACGTTCATGCAAAACATCTGTATTGGAACTACACTTGGAGAGTGAGCGGCCGTCGGAATTGGAGGGGCTGCCGTGGGCGTGAAAATGAAGTTTTCAGCACGAAACAGCTGCTGCGTGGGAACCCACTCAACCTCACTGACGGCGGGCCGAACATCTGTGTTCAGTAACTACAGAAATATTCGGAGTCAAAGATATTTCTGTCAAGTTTTCTCCCTTTCTAAAGGAACTAATTTCCAAAACAGTTTTCTAATATAAATGTCTTCCTTTCTAAAAGCCAATTTTCTTGCAAAAGAGCAGGACAAGAAGAAGGCAAAGTTGCTGCTTTTGCGGGCCCTGGAAACACCCGCCCACACTCACTGGTGAGCGCCTGCGGTGTGGGAGGCAGCCAGCTCAGGGACAAATTACCTGTCGTGTCAGTAGCTCTAAAAACAGGTGCCTATATTTTTACATTACTTTAATTACGTCTTTCCAAAATAAGGGTACCTAGGAGACGCCAATCAATCTCATTTTACCATTTGGTCATTGGCTGAGGCTTCAATTACCTTCTTTAAAAGTTCTCAAACTTCAGCAGGCTCTGTCTGCATTGGGCAGCCCAATCAAATCGAATCAAATCCAATCAAAAGTCTTGAAATATCCAGCCAGCCTCCCTTCACCTTCCCGACATGAACCGTGAAAACGAGGCGAAATGAGGAAGTAAAGGGATCTTTTGGTTTGAGTTCAGGTAAATTCAAGCACTCACCACCGGTTAAACTAAATTTGTTTCTCTTTGGTAAGGACCGTCATTAAGGTCAAGTCCTTGAGAAAAACATAAAGGCCGTAACAGCTGTGATTCTACATCGGGGTTGGCAGAACCCAAGCGAAAACAAGCAAAAGAAAACAAGAAGCCAGAGGCCCCAGCCACGGATTGTCACAGAGGACAACAGTCTTGGTAATCAGAATACCTGGGCTAAATGACCATGCTTTTGCCTGTCCCTCAGGAAACAGAAATTCCAAGCCCTGAAGGCGCTAACTAAAGCAGGCGTGAGTAGAAGCTCTGACTAAAACATGAATTACGGATTTTTTGTCATGTCGGTCTCATCAAATCAAAGCCCACCTTAGGAGTACGATAAACACATGTTACATAAGACTTCGGTACCGAGGGTGTTGGGCTCTGAACTCAGGGCATGTTTTACCAACAGAAAGAATGTGTTTTTCATAGAAAAACTGCCAGGGAAGCCGAGAGGCAGCGTTAAAGCTCCTTCCCAGGCTTCCCCCAAGCCTCAGGAGCCTTCTAGAACACGCAGTTTCCCGAGGAGGAGGTCATCTGCTCAGGAGCTCTACAAGATCTGTCTTAAACCTTGCTATAAAATAAAAAGGCAGTAATTTGATAACGTGCTAAACACAGAAATAATAAAGTGATGGCTGAAGAACCTAAAAGTGCAGGAAGTATTTTCCATGGCTGAACTAATTAAATATGCCCGAGTAAGGAAAAGGCTTCATCATTAACAGATAATAGCATATCTAAATGAAAAACACATCACTGTAACAGCCTCAGAACAAAGAACATTGCAGCAATTTAGAAATTAAACCTTCTCAGCCATCGTAGGCAAGGAGCGCGGTGCGGCATAGTGCTGAGGCCTAGCCACGAGTTCAGAGCGGGTGGCGCCGCTGGCAGCACTGCAACCAGGGTGTGGGGTGCCGGGCGTGCCGCCCCCTCCGGAGAGAGACGCTGATGCCGGCTGACAGTCTGGTTCACACCCTCTCGTTTCAACCATTACGACTTTGCGCATGCTCATTGTAATGCAGAAGAAAATCAGAAGACAGACGTTGGGATTGAAATCAGAGTTTCAGTTTCCCTTTTCTGAAGGTAAGAATTGGTGGAAGAGGCCTGGAGGCTCTGGACGACAGTGTCATGGACAGACCCCAAGGGCAGATGCCGTGTGGGTGGACGAGGCCGCTCCCCAGGCCCCTCAGTCCAGCTTCCCGTTCTGCAGGTGGCCGCTGGCTTTCTCATCGCGGAGGAGCGAGAGGACCTTGAGGCAGCCCCTGGAAATTTTGACCATCCACATGACATTCATCACATCCAGCACCAAGCACGTGACCACCCAGGAGCACTGGGGGACCAGCCCGAGCCGCACGTAGGCCTCGGTGCCGACCACCGAGTACATGAAGCCATAAAAGGATGGGATGGTGGCGATCCGCGACAGGAAGAACACGGCCGTCATGAGCACGCCGTTGATGACGTTGGCCCTGGAGAACTTGGGGTACTTCAGGGTTTCCAGGAACCACCTGGGAGAAGGGTAAGAAGCATCACATTTACTCCACATTTGAGGATTCGCCCTTTTCCCTTTCGTTTTTAGTCTTTAAAACGCAGCGAGCATCCCACTAGGATTCACCTCAAGAGGCCGAGCAGTTGTGGGTGTGCATACGCATGGGCGAGCACCCTGCTGGCACCAGGGCGCCCAGGCGCAGGGGACCCGGGCCAGACCCAGGTCTCTGATGCTGCTTTCCCACCACAGGAACCTGGGATCCTGACAAGCGGCTGAGCCCACAAATCCAGGGCCTGCTGTAGTGCCAGAAAGCAAGAAAGCACCGGAAAGACAACGGGATGATGTTGCGTCAGATGGACACAACCACCGACGGAGGCGGCTCCCAAAGGCCAAAACCTGTACCACCATCAGCAGCCAAGTGAGCGACGCAGCTCTGGGCGGTGACCTCGAAGTCCTTGCACCCAGGCCCCGGGCCTCCAGCGTCTCCTCGGGCCACTCCCTGCCCTCTCTGTGCCCAGGCAGCCCCTGCCTGCTCGGGCTCTCTGCCTCCCTACTCGGGCTCCAGCCCGCCACTCCCAAATCCCCTTCCCCTGCTCCACCTGGCTGCCCATCAGCAGGCGACTCTTCCCCTCCCTTCCCCACCACTCGCAGATGCCTGCTGTCCTTCCAACCCCAAACAGTGGGCCACGTTCCCCTCCTAGAGAAACCCACCACCGCAGCTTCCCCAGGACCAGCACAGTGGGTCCGTCCCAGCCTCCACCCTGGTGGCCTTTCTGTGGCAGGTGACTCCGCCACCCCCAGACTCCCCTTGGTCCTGTCGCTGCTTCCTGGACCGTCCCTCACAGACCTGTGCTTCCTGGGACCTCGGGACTATGGGCCACTCCGTCCCTCCCCAGAGCTCTGCTTCCAGTCCTCTCCTAAGCTCCGCCTGCCCCTCCTTGTCTCTTCGCCTGACTCACCACTGATTCTCAAACATGAACCTGTGTGCCACTCCACATCTAACTGCCCCCCACGTCTAATGGCCCCCACAACCGCAGCCCTGGGACACCTCCCGTCTCCCGTCCCTGCCTCCTGGCCTCCTCTGGGGGTCTTGATGGGCTCCATCACCCTGGACGAGTCCTGCCACCTCCTCTCCCAGAACTCTCTGTGGCCTCCCCCCGACATTCCACCCCACAGCCTGCAGAAGAACTGGGGTCAGTCTGCAGCCCGTCCTGCTGTAGGGGCCGCACCAACCCAGCAGGTCTCCCTCCTCTAGCCCTCCTCTCCGACCGAGGCCGCAAGCCCGACACTGTGCTCAGCCTGCTCTCCGTGCACTTCCCACACTCTCCAAGTCCCTGGTATCCACGAAGGTGAGCATCTATACGCCCAGACTGCAGCCTCGCCCCCTGGCTGTCCTGGCTGTCCCCACGCTGTCTCGCAGCCCTCATGCCAGTCTCTCTTAAAGAGAAACACTCACAAGTTGAGTCCAGGTGACATCATATGTATAGACTTGGCCTTGTCTTCCTCTCTCCTGTCAGGAGGGCCACCGACTTTGTCGGGACCCACGCCTTCTTCCCTAACTAGACCTCTCATCCCAGCTCAGTGGGGCTAACCGTGAGGGTCTGCGCAGCACTGGGGGAGAGGAGGGGGGCAGGCACTTGTCACCCCCCACCCTGCGTCCTGGAGAGGCAGGCATGAAAGGACACGCGGCAGAATCTACATGTGTCACCTCCCTCAGACCCACAGAGGAAAGAGTATCTTGAGTCTGTTCGCACTTCTTCCTCCCCTTGCCCTCCTGAAGGGACTGGGAGTTCACCTTCAATGAACTTTCCTGGGGGTCCCCGTGGTGTGGGCTCACCACCCCAGGTACAAACTGTACGGAACATCCTGACGGTGTTCCGTATCACCCAGTGCAGTGTGTCGGTATCACCTGTCCCGATGCACATTTGGAAGGAGGTCAGGGCTTACTGGCAGGTGGAGAAAGAGAGGAAAACGTGAGGAAAGAGGGCGGGAGGAAGAAATGGCCCCTGCAGGGCCACGCTGGTGGGAGCGGAGGGGCAGAGACAGTGCCCCGCAAGGCTGCAGGGGCAGGGAGAGCGGGTACTGTGAGCGCCAGAGGAATGAAGAGAATTTTAACAAGTGTTGCTGGGAGAACACACTGGACCTTTGTGGACGACCCTGGACAATCTCCAGGCAGAGCTGGGACGCTGCACTGTTGCTGGGACACCCGGGCCACCCGGGCCGCAGCTGACCCTCGCGTGGCCTGGTGGCGAATGCGATGCCCCCAGCACGGAAGCAGTTCTATTTGACGAACAGTGCTCTGGAGACTTAGGGGTTCGGGACCTCAACTGCGGAGAAGGTGCCTTCCGCCACAGCATCATTTGTTGAGAGGCAGAGATAAAGAGAGGGAGGAGGAGGAGAGCCAGAGCTCTGCAAGGACGCACGTTCAACACCACACACAATCTCAGGGCGACCGCAGGCCAAGGCCAGGAAAGCGCAGGGCTGGGGCGCGGACCCGGCCAGAGAGAGGAGGCTTCGAAAGGAGAGGGGGCCAGTCCTGGGTGGGGTCCTGAAAAATGGCTGAGGAGCCGGGAGGTCTTTCCAGCCTGTGGCAGGCGGGCGTGAGAAGAGGAGTGCAAGGGGAAGCGCAGCAGAAGAGGTGGGACTGCCACGCGGGAGGGCTGTCTGTGCCACAGGCAGGAAAGGGCCCGGGGCTACCCTGTGGGACAGGGGCCATGGGCAGGGCCACGGGCAGCTGCATGCAGGCAGCCACACTCGCTCCTGTCTGTGTTTGGGGAGCCTGCCGTGGAAGACGACAGAGAAGCGAATTGACCGGGGACAGGACTAGAGGCAGGGGGCAGGGACACCCAGAGGCGGGCTGTGGACATGCCACACTGTCACAGCGAGTGGGGTCCACCCTGTGGTGTGGGTAAGCAGATGACACTTCTTTCTAAAAACAGGTGGGGCTTGGCCCGTGAGCCTGGTTTGCTGGACCCCCACCCCGCCGCCCTCCCCCCAGCCCTCCCCCCAGCCCCTGCGCAGGAGAACTTTCTGCATCAATGACAACGGGCTGCATGGCACAGAGGGAGAGGAGGTGGGCCAGATAAGAAGGACCCAGGAGGTGCGATGGTGGCCCTGCTGATGCGCCACATACAGGGGATGGAGGCAGAGCCCCAGGTGATGCCCGTGTGGGGAGAATGGCCGGGCCGCGGGCCGAGCTGGAGAGCAGGAGAGTCGCTTGCAGCAAACATGCAGGGAGGGCGGTGCGCTCTGTCTCGGAAGGGCTGAGCCCGACGGGCCGCCTGGGAGGAGAAGGTGCTGGGCTGGAGCACCGAGGAGCAGGTAATGGGTACTCCACACACTCCTTTTGTGCAGAAAGCAACTCTAGCCCATCCAAGGTCAGAGCGAGGAAGTGACCGGCTAATGCCCCTCGAGTTGATCTGATTCCGAAATTCCCACGAAGCCCACGACCTTGAAGTGAGCAACCAGGTAAGAGCTGAAACTCTGACAGGAGCGCCCGTCCAGGGAGAAGCCCGAAGGTCAGGGGGCCCGGAGAGCCCTGGGCCACCAGCCTTCAAGGGGCTGCCCTTTACGAAGCAGACAGATGGGGGTCCCGGGAAAGACCAGGCCCAGGGAAGCATGGTGTCGGGACGTAAGGGAGCAGGTGTGAGGACAGCGGGGTGACCGGCTGCGGCGGCCAGCACAGAAGCAATGAGACAGGCCCCGGACATCGCTGTACTTGACCACTGGAAGCCGTGGGTGCCTCTCCCGGAACAATTCCAGTGAACACCCGAGGAGGAACCTCGTCTGAAAGGGCTGAAGGGCCAAAAGGACACGCCCAGTCGGGAGAGCAAAGAGGAGCCACGCCTGCCCAGGGCTGCAGCCACCAGGGCCAGCGACTCCTGCCACTCGCTCGGCCTTGCACAGGAGCCTCGGGGCCCTGGGAAAACGACTGGGGCGAGTGTGAGCTGACTGCACCCGTGACCTACCGCTGGTTCACGAAGGGGCTGGAGAGCTCTGCGAGCAGGCGGAAGTTCCCGATGTACTCCAGCACTCCTCCTCTCTGGGTGACGACAGGAAAGGCAACGTCAGGGACGGCATTCCCACGCAAACTCCCCCATACTGGAAAACACTCAGCAGTTCTCCGGCAGGACAGGCCACGTCTGTGGAACTGAGCTCCTTCTTGACGACTCAGAAATGGCACTGGAGCGTGACAGTGTTTTCCAAAGACAGGGCCTGCTGCACACTCGTGCTCACGTACATGCACACTGTTCACTTACAGAAACAGACCCCAGGCAGCTGCCTCACACTGAACGAGGAGATTCTGCAAACAGCCTCTGCTAACAGCGTGTACGCTACAAGAATACATGAGTGTGGTCCAAGCCGTCTCTGGGGATCAGACCTAGAAAACGTTTTACTCACCAAGCCCTGTATTTCTGCAGACTCAGAATTTTGTTTTACAAACATCCATATTCAGGTAAAAAAAACTTAACAGGAATTAACTCAGCCGTCTCCACGTGCCCTGCGTTGCTGTGGCATTGCTGACCCCCCCGGGGCACCGCGCTGCTGGGCCTTTGCCGTCGTCCCCGGCATGTTCTGTCCTGCCCTGACCCTGGGCACACCTCCTTAGTGCAAAACTCCTGCGCGCCACACGGCACGCACCACTAAGCTGCCTCGTCCTGCCTCCTGCATGCCGGTGACGCGTCACCTGCGCACTCCCGTGCACCTGTGAGGGCGAGCACCAGGTGCGGGCATGTAATCCATTCCTCCTTACCTCATCCCCTGTCTCCAACTCAAGAAGACCCTCTGAAATACCAGTGAGGGAGATGCTGTTAAAGGTATAGGCTTAAACTGCACTAACATTTTTAAATAAATAAACTGCAAACCCTGCTACTCTACTGTTAGTAAATTATGGCAAAAGTCACAGTTCCCTTCTGGTCAATGTGGGGTTTCCATGTCTGCCGCCTGCCTGTAAGGAGTTTTGCCCAAAGTAACATCCCTCCTCGCCACAGCCAGGGTTAGACCTAATCATAAATGCACCTAGGACAGACAAATTTCAATAGCTACATGATCCTACAGGTGTTAGGTGAAAATTCAAAACACTGGGGCCATCTGCCTTTCTGAAAGTCCATGAATGCAAATGAACACCCCAACACAGACACCCGTGAAGCTCTCGTTTTTGTTAGTGGAGAACCCGTCGGGAGGGGGACCCTGACTGCGTCTGGACTTGGTCCCAGTGAGCTAAGACCTGTTCCTTTGCAGGTACGTCCACCCTGAGCCCCCACCCCCACCCCCCGCCGGGAGGGAGGCTGCTGTGAGCCCCGGCACGCACCAGGATAATGGAGAAGGCAAACAGGGACGTGCAGTGGTGAAGCACGAAGTATTTGTCGCCAATCACTTTCCAATACAAAAGGAGAGCCAGCAAATCTGTGGGGAGGAAAAGCCGGTAGGACATCACACTGGAAGAAGGCTGCACCGTGTGTGAATGCGTTCAACCCTCTGCCAGCTCACCCCAGGCCGCCTGCGTCCCTAGCTCAGAGCCGGGGGCCCACTTTACCACC
This sequence comes from Desmodus rotundus, assembly GCF_022682495.2. Classification (NCBI taxonomy): domain Eukaryota; kingdom Metazoa; phylum Chordata; class Mammalia; order Chiroptera; family Phyllostomidae; genus Desmodus; species Desmodus rotundus. The sequence goes on along the minus strand of NC_071398.1, from coordinate 53,972,962 downwards.
AAGTACCGCTTCCCGATAACCGCGCCCCCCACCCTCATGCGGGGCCTGCTCCGGCACGAGGACCCCGGTGGGCACCGAGCAAGGGCGGCACACTGTTGAAAGCACAACTGAACCACATGTTCCTGGGTCTAAATAAAGTGAAAATGCTATTGCTGAGCAAAAGGTAATTCTGAAATAAGGTTAAAGTACTGATTTCCAGCCCTACAATAATTCAAGTAGATGAGATGGTCGCAGCAAAGGTAAACAAATGACCAGCCCATTTATAACACAAATTCAACAAAACATGTTTAAAAATTAACACAGGCCATGATCAAATATTAATTCAAAATAGCGCGGGGCTGCCAGGAGTGATGACTGTTAAAAAGATAAACAACGCAAGAGGCCAAGGCTTTACTTTTTCTGTAAAAAGGTCCTGAGTCTAAACACCTTGGCTCTGAGCAGAGCTTCCTTGAACAGAACAGAAACGTCTGAACACGTCGACCCAAGTGTTTTGTTGCCTGGTGGGCAGACGCGCCATTGAGACGTGGGGCCCCATGGTGACCAGGGGACCCAGGCTGGGTGGGGTCGGACCTTAGAAAACGGGGACTTCTTTTATGAAACATAAAAAAAATTACCGACGTGAAACTGATGTGATTATTTATCAAGAGAAAAAAGAATCACTGGACTACCAATTTTAAATGAGAAAGGAAATGCCACAAATGGGGAAACCGGGAAAATAAGGCAGTACGGGCCGCCGACCCCACCTGGACGCGCCTGCCCTGCCCTGGCCAGCCGCCTTCACTTGGGTCGCCAGGGTGCGGGACAGGGAATCTGCCACGCCCTCCGGAGAGAGAGTGCAGAGCATGCACTCCTCCTTCGGCCTGGTTTAGAAAGGGGGGTTTCTGGTTCCCCGTTCCGCCTGGTAAGTGTGTTGGACTGTTGTCTAATCTGGGAAAACCTTTACCGAGTTTCCTTCGCTCGAGACTTCCCAGTGCTGAGGATTCTCTACAGGGACAACACTCAGGAGCCAGTGCATGAGCCGTGGATTCTGTGTTATCTTTGTCAACAACAGCGTTTTGGGCCAAAAGAGCATAATTTTTTTTACTGTGTTCATGTGATTCACTCTTCTCTTAACTGGGCCACCAAATCATCCCAGAGCCTCCCCCTCCTCTTCAAAGTTCACCTCTTCCCAAGTGGATTCTGCGCTCTGGGTAATTCATCTAACTTTTAATTACTTCTGGAGGCAGGAAGCTTTCGGAGGCCATCACTCAGCAGTGTGGGCACTCTGGCTTCCTACTCCGCTGTTGCTAGCTGGATCTTCTCTCCGCCGTTTGTTAAACAGGGTCCCCGTCCATGCTCACGCCGTGGCTCTGCCGTCTCTCTCATTTATGGAGCTGGCCCGACCTGCCCCTTCACAAAGCCGCTTCAGTGGCAGAGGCCCGACTCCCCCTGCCACCCACCCCCATCTCCTGGATCAAAGGCTCCTCCAGCCCCACCCGACCCGAGGGGAGTAGCACACAGGAAGATGTGAAATAAAAGATTCCAGGATCTGAACTGATGACAGCTCAAATAGCTTACTTTTTCAAATTTTCCCAAAACGGGACACTGTAGACGTGGGAACACATGTCAGGGGCCTTTGCAAGTGAGAGACACTGAGGCTGAAACTGCAGTAGCGGCTCAGGCCCTCTGGGCCCGAAAGGGACCGTCGCTGGTAAGACGTGTCCAAGCGGGACAGAAGACCCACCCCACACTCGGGTCCTGCCCCAGGGCCACGCGGCTGGAGGATGCGCCCTGTTCTGCCACGGCAGCAGGCACTGCCTGCCTCCGCCCGGGTCCTGACAGCTTCGTCTCAAGTCAGTCACCCAAAAGCACAGACTATGTATCCCTTGCGTAATCCCATGAGTAATCGTAAAAGAGACAGTGAGAAGCATATCACATACCGGAAATGAGGTAGCCCGAAGCAATAGCAATATTCACTTTCACAAGCGATGAATTACCCCTATAAATATTTTTGAAAAAAAGTTCCTTTTTTTAGCACATGGGTTATAGATGACAGCTACTTTTTTCTATTGAGATTTAAATATAACCAAAATGTTTCCCATAGATTCTCAAAAAGTAAATTGTCATTTGCACAAAGTAATGAGTTAGTAATGAGTTAGGTATTGCACAGTAATACCTCTAACTGCACAAATAATCATAATTTCTTATACTGATTAGCTGAAAGTTTTAGGAAAATACTTTTACCAAAAGACAACTTTTTATCAATGTGTTTTCATGTGATTTGTTTTAGAAAGGATTTGAATGGAATTTGGAGGCTAATTTTTTTTTTAATTTCTTATTCTGAATCTGAGACTCAAATAACCACAAGAAATCATCTAGCCTGTCCCTGACGTGAGGCACTTTACTCTGCTCATCGTCACTGGCCTGGGGACCGGAGGGACTCGCCTGGCGTCACACGACCGGCCTGGTGGGAATGGGGCCATTTAGTCCTGCTGTTTCAGCCCCTCCACATATCAAGATCCTACACGTTTCCTTATTAACACTCCTCAGTCCAAGAAACACATACGAACTATCAGCCCCCCATCCTCTGATTTACACTGAGAACTACTGGCAACAGGAGCGCAAAGCGAAGATGGTCGCAGCTGCACTACAAACGGGAAAGGCTCGCGGCAGGCATGTCTCCCTCACGCGTTTGCCCGGCCAGTTTGAGCCGGGAGAGCTGGACCTGGAGCCAACCAGGGCATTGAAGAAAATGTGAAAATACAAAAAATTACCAGGGGCGAAAGTTTGATAAGGGCAAAAATTGATCAGTGAGTCAAATCTTTGTTACAAAATTCACTTCCCAAAAGAACTGGTTCTGAAAGAAAAAAAGCTAGAAATTGTTTAGGGGACTTACATAAAAACCTGGCCAAAAAGTTCAAGTCACTAAATGGATTCACTCTGAAAAAAATCTTCCCGGTGAAACTGTATCCACAGCAGCATACCTCTGGGGGAGGGGGGGGTAACTTCATACTCGTGAATAAGAGACAAACAGGCGGGCCCCCAGCCGGGCTCAGCGGACATATCCCTCCGCTGTGCTTTCTCAAAGCACACTTCCTCCCACCGGACTAAGCCGGACTGAGTCTCCGCATAAAATGCCAGGAGAGGCCATCTGTGAGATTTCCGCCATGGGAATGACATTTCCATTTTCTCTGAAAGAACCACCCTGCAAATTACCCCGTCTTCGCTGAGCACAGTTATCACTGGTGCTTCCAGTCTGCTTCTGTGCGACCAAATTCCTCCCACGTGAGCACCTCTGGTTATCATTTTCACATCTTTGCCATCAAATGATGGGGCCAATATCCAGGTCTGAAGCTGACCGTCTGAACGCGGTAATAGCTCCATTGCTCAGGACAGGGGTTATGATAGCTCGGTTTTTCTCGCTAGCTCAGGATAAATGTTCCCGTTTTTCACATTCTCCTGTGTCTGGATAGCAATGCCGATACTGAGGCACAATGGTACTCATTGTTTGCATTCAAATCTAAAATAAATCATGTTAATGCACCTTGTGGAAATAAGGCTCAACACAAGCGTTCTAATAAACCATACACCATCAATACACTTTCTGTTTCAAAGCACAGTAAGAGACATCCTGATTAATAATTAATATCGAAGCATAAATCACATTGACTGCATTGGAAAGAAACAGCTTACCAAAGTGGGTCTGCAATGGTTGCCTCATCAAAAAAGAAAAGGTACAGGCCTAAGGTCCCAACCACCAGGGAATGGCAGGTAGACACCACCCTGAAATGAAAGGAAAGGCATATGAAGGTGCCAGATTCTTTGCAGTGAACTTTAATTCCAGCAAGACGTTTAACATTCTGGAGCAGTCAAACCCGGAACCACTCAGTGCAGGAATGGAACCCATCTGCGAGCTTGAAGAACACGAAACCACCACGACGAGATCCCCGGACCCCTTCACTCTGGAACCGGTGAGGTCTGCAGTTTCCAGCTGGAAACCTGCTGAGTCACCTGTCGGTGAAAAGCTCCAAAGCAGAAGCGCATCTGATGATGCAGTTGACATTCTGGTGCAAACAGACGGTGACTGGCAGGCCCACCCCTCCCCTCACCCCCCAAGGACCACCGAATCCCTGCTGCCATCAGCCAGCAGTGCCCTCCAAGTCTACCGGCCGCGACCAACTCCGGACCCCCGAATCAGAAGTTGAATGGCCGGTGAAACGCACATTCACGTGCATTACTGCCCGCGATTCTGCGCCGCATCTGTGAGAAAGCTCTCCACCACTGGCGTGAGCGCGCTTCCAGACGGGAGCACTGAGGGCTGTGAGCTGACCAACACCCGGTTTTCAAAGAAACGCCCAAGTGCAAGCAGAACACTCACAAGATCCAGGTTTTCTTTGATGGAAGGAATAAGGTTTGGATGAAAAACATCAGTTACTATGAGCATCTCTTGCTAATAATTGAATGGCTTGACCAATATCCAAGCTCTATGATAGGCTAATAAGTAATAAAGATTTTTTCCTCTTCATTAGAATAAAGGATGAAAGGAATAGTGAAATTTTCTCTTTAGGAATTAATAGTGTACAATGAATTTCTCTCCACGTGACCCCAAATCTTTAAAAGTAAGTGAAATACTTCAACCAATATAAATCTTGGTATTACAAAATATGATTTAACTTGAAAAATCAATCTGCCCAATCTAACATTTAATGTGGTCCTAAATCGATGTCAAGTTAAATCTAATCATATTTTCTTTTTTATGCACAAAATCTTTTTTTAAATATATTTATTGATTATGCTATTACAGTTGTCCCATTTCCCACCCCCCTTACTCCTCTCCATCCTACCCACCCCCTCCCTCCCACATTCCCCCCTATAGTTCATGTCCATGGGTCATACTTATAAGTTCTTTGGCTTCTACATTTCCTACACTATTCTTACCCTCCCCCTATTTTCCACCTATCATTTATGCTACTTATTCTCTGTACTTTTCCCCCCCACTCTCCCCCTCCCAATCCCCTATTGATAACCCTCCATGTGATCTCCATTTCTGTGGTTCTGTTCCTGTTCTAGTTGTTTGCTTAGTTTGCTTTTGTTTTTGTTTTAGGTGTGGTTGTTAATAACTGTGAGTTTGCTGTCATTTTTACTGTTCATATTTTTTATCTTCTTTTTCTTAGATAAGTCCCTTTAACATTTCATATAATAAGGGCTTGGTGATGATGAACTCCTTTAACTTGATCTTATCTGAGAAGCACTTTATCTTCCCTTCCATTCTAAATGATAGCTTTGCTGGATACAGTAATCTTGGATGTAGGCCCTTGCCTTTCATGACTTGGAATACTTCTTGCCAGTCCCTTCTTGCCTGTAAGGTTTCTTTTGAGAAATCAGCTGACAGTCTTATGGGAACCCCTTTGTAGGTAACTGTGTCCTTATTTCTTGCTGCTTCTAAGATTCTCTCCTTCTGTGTAATCTTAGGTAATGTAATTATGATGTGCCTTCTTGTGTTCCTCCTTGGGTCCAGCTTCTTTGGGACTCTCTGAGCTTCCTGGACTTCCCAGAAGTCTATTTCCTTTGCCAGATCGGGGAAGTTCTCCTTCATTATTTGTTCAAATAAGTTTTCAATTTTTTCTTCTTCCTCTTCTCCTTCTGGCACCCTTATCATTCGGCTGTTGGAACATTTCAAGATGTCCTGGAGGTTCCTAAGCCTCTCCTCATTTTTCTGAATTCTTGTTTCTTCATTCTTTTCTGGTTGGATGTTTCTTTCTTCCTTCTGGTCCACACCATTGATTTGAGTCCCAGTTTCCTTCGCATCACTATTGGTTCCCTGTACATTTTCCTGTGTCTCTCTTAGCATAGCCTTCATTTTTTCATCTAGTTTTCGACCAAATTCAACCAATTGTGTGAGCATCCTTATTACCAGCATTTTGAACTGTGCATCTGATAGGTTGGCTATCTGTTCGCTGCATAGTTGAATTATTTCTGGAGCTTTGAATTGTTCTGTCATTTGGGCCATTGTTTTTTGCTTGTTTGTTTTCTTGGTGTGTCTGTTACTTTAAGGGGCGGAGCCTTAGGCGTTCACCGGGGCGGGGTAATGGTGGTCGCAGCGCTGTGACACTGTACGTGGGGGAGGGGTTGAGAGGGAGCAATGGCACCCGCTCCACTCTCCACCAGATTTCTGTCACTCCCTCTGCTACCCACAATCAAATTGGGCCCCTCTGGTGCTGGTTCCTGAGTGGGTGGGCTTGTGCATGCTCTAGGCCCCTGTGGGTCTCTCCAACGACCTCTCCTGTGAGGCTGGGAGTTTCTCCTGCTGCCGCCCCAACCCCCACGGGTGTTTTCAATCAGAGGTTTGAGGCTTTATTTCCCGGCACTGGAGCCCTGGGTTGCGTGGTCTGCTTAGCTCCCCGCTGTTTGTCCCGGTTTATCTATGCATGAATGTGGGGCCACGGGGTGCTACCCACTGCTCTGCCTGCCCTGTTCTCCGCCACTCTAAGTCTGGCCCTCTCGGTTTATCTGTGCGCGAATGTAGGGCCACAGGGTCCACTAGTGGTCAGACTGCCTGCCCTGTTGATCCCACACTCCGCCAGTCTCAGTCCCGCCACAGCAGCACAAGTCCTCTCCGTCCGGCTGCCCGTCTCCGCTCCTCCTACCGGTCTGGATGAATGTTTATTTTTTATCTCCTTGGTGTCGGACTTCCTTACCGTTCGATTTTCTGTCAGTTCTGGTTGAGCAAGGAGGTGCAGTGTGTCTACCTACGCCGCCATCTTGGTTCTCCCAATCATATTTTCAATGTTCAAAGATTCACACCAATTTAAAGACAGTGACAAAGAGCCCTTTGTGATGCCACGGGGCCAGGTGGACGTGAGCCTAGGTTCATTTGGTTCCCGAGGCAGAATTTTCGTGCCAAGCACCCCCAGTCCTGAACACAGCAGGGTAACGGCCTGCAGATCCTTGATGGCAAACGGAACACTCCGTCTAAATAATCGCGCCATCAGCTTCCTGTGGCCATTCCAAAGTCCTAGGAGAAGAAGACACGTAACCTCTCATGAACCCGTTTCAGTGTTTAGTAACCTCGCATCAAAAAGGTTCTTTCGGAGAAAGTCTGTTGTCTCCTGATGCTCGGGCCTGGGGTTCCCCTCTCTGCTGAGAGCTCCCTGGTGAGCAGGAAGAGCTGGAGGCCCCTGGACAGTGGAGAGGGAGGGCATCAGGCAAGCACGCAAGCAGGTCAGCGCTCCCAGGAGGGACAGCGCCCCGGGTGAAGGACCGCATGTGCAGGGGCCCTGCGCTTCTGCATGCATGCCACATCAAAAGTCTGTTTGCTCAGGAACTTCCGGTAGTAAAAAGTCCACATTTCATTCTTTAAAATCAGGTTCCTGGCAAAGCAAAAGGTAGAGATTCCTCCTTCATGTCTGAAAAAAACACCAGAATGCTACCCAAGATAAAATATTTCAATTTTTTCCCAAAGAAGGTTGAAAAGAAATGATTGTGCTTATAAAAAGACAGTGCTTTACTTTTAAGGGAATGATGACCATTTTAGACTAGCAATTTAAAGTCACTGACTTAGCCATTCGCAAGTACTATGCGTGTTACCAAAGAAACGGTATAGCTCCAACAAAGGGTTCCGTTTTGGAGAAGCTGATTTCAGATTAGGAGCATGAAACACAACAGGACTTTCTATGCCACAGGAAAGCAAGTGGAGATGATTATGACAGAAATAATAGCTATATGCATGTATGGTTTCAGAAAAAGCCAACAATTAAGTACATCGATTTCTCGCTTATAATTAATTCAACTGCTCTCTCTCAGGTGTGAACCACCAGGTGTGTTTTTCCCCCTCCTTCCCTCTCCTGCTGGGTGGCCTGGCCCATGCCGATCACCAGGGACAAGTATTCGGGTGGTGTCGGTCTCTTTCCTCATTGGAAGCTGAATTTCAAGACGCGCATGTTTACTTCACTCAGAAGCAGCCAATTTTTTCCCTTCCTGCACTCTCCACCTCACAGCCTCAGTCCCACGCAGACCCAGCTGCAGTGGAGAGCGGGACTAAATGGGCGGGGGGGGGGGGGTGCCATTTGAATAGCGTACTGAACTATCATCCCAGACGCCTTCTTCAAGTGGGCACGCGGTTTCCCTGATGGTGGCCCCACGCAGAGAAGGATGGTGGTGAGACAGGTCACCATCGTCCCTGCCTCTCTCTCTCTCTCTGTACCTTCCCTATTTCTACGGTGAGCAGCTCTCCAAGATTCAAAGCCTTCACCACTTCTAACCACGGGGAACAGGGAATGAAAGCAGTTCATTGAAAGCAGGGAATGAAATTCTGCCACAAGTAATGTACAGCGCCCGCCCCTTCCCTCTCTCTCCCCTGCTCTGCCTTCGTGTTAGAAAGGGTCTGAGAAACTTATGGCTAGCATCTTTTCCATTCCACATTTGAGCACTCTCTTTGAGCTATTCTGAAGACAAATCACAGCTCTTATTTTTCAGACAAACCATACCTGCTACAGCTCTTTTCATCCAAAAAGTGGGAATTCTTTCTCCATGTATTTTTGGTGACAATTATGGCAATTTTAGAGACTTGCCGAATCCATTTTATAGTTAGCATTAACTTCCACTAAATACCAACACAAAAGTGGTCCCGTAGCACACACAAAATTTGCAACTACCTAAAACTAACACAACTTTCTACGTCCTTATATGTCTTACTCCCTTTCCACTTATTTTTGTTTAAAAATATCTAAAAAGTCCATTTGTACTTTAGAATCATGGAGCACAAGAAGAGATTTTGGAGGGCTCCGGACTGTGCTACCAAGTGTGTTGAGAGAGGGACACGCTGTTCCCTTGGCGTGGTGTCACCTTCCCTGCCCGGGCTCAGCCAGCCGACGTTATATATAGGCTGTTGCTGGCCCCACTCGCGTTTAGTCCTGCGTCCCGTCCACAGGACACGTGCTGGTCATCAAAGGTGTCCCAGAGGAGAATGCAGGGCAGGCCCGTTCCAGCAGCTGCAGTTGGCTTCCCCTCCTTGAACTCCAGCGCCCAGGAAGCTGAACCAAGGTGTCCCTACCGTCTTTCAATATAAGAAATTTTAAGAGAGGAACCAAGATGGCGGCGTAGGTAGACACACTGCGCCTCCTCGCACAACCAGAACTGACAGAGAATCGAACAGCAAGGGGGACCGACACCAAGGAAATAGAAAATAAACATTCATCCAGACTGGTAGGAGGGGCGGAGACGGGCACCGGGGTGGAGAGGACTCGCGTGGCTGTGGCGGGACTGAGACTGGCGGAGTGTGGGACAAATGGCGCAGGCGGTCAGAGCACTAGCAGACCCTGCGGCCCCACATTTGCACAGATAAACCCAGAGGGCCGGAGTCAGAGTGGCAGAGAGTGGGGCAGGCAGAGTGGCAGGTAGCACCCTGCGGCACCACATTCACCCACAGATAAACCAGACCAACGGCGGGCATCGAAGCAGACCGCGCAACCCAGGGCTCCAGCTCGGGGAAATAAAGCCTCAAACCTCTGATTGAAAGCGCCCCTGGGGGTTGGGGCGGCAGCGGGAGAGACTCCCAGCCTCACAGGAGAGGTTGTTGGAGAGACCCACAGGGGCCTAGAGTGTGCACAGGCCCACTTACTCAGGAACCAGCACCAGAGTGGCCCAGTTTGATTGTGGGTATCGGAGTGAAAGATTGAAATCCGGAGGAGAGTGAGGCGGGCGCCATTGCTCCCACTTGGCCCCTCCCCCACATACAGCGTCACAGCGCACGGACCAGCATTACCCCGCCCCGGTGAACACCTAAGGCTCCGCCCCTTAAAGTAACAGATGCGCCAAGACAAACAAACAAAAAAAATGGCCCAAATGACAGAACACAACAAAGCTCCAGAAAAAATACAACTAAGCGACGAAGAGATAGCCAACCTATCGGATGCACAGTTCAAAGCACTGGTTATCAATATGCTCACAGACTTGGTTGAATCTGTTCGAAAAACAGATGAAAAAATGAAGCCTATGCTAAGAGAAACAAAGGAAAATGTACAGGGAACCAATAGTGATGCGAAGGAAACTGGGACTCAAATCAATGGTATGGACCAGAAGGAAGAAACAAACATCCAACCAGAAAAGAATGAAGAAACAAGAACTTGGAAAAATGAGGAGAGGCTTAGGAACCTCCAGGACACCTTGAAACGTTCCAGCATCCGAATTATAGGGGTGCCAGAAGGAGAAGAGGAAGAAGAAAAAATTGAAAACTTATTTGAACAAATAATGAAGGAGAACTTCCCCGATCTGGCAAAGGAAATAGACTTCTGGGAAGTCCAGGAAGCTCAGAGAGTCCCAAAGAAGCTGGACCCAAGGAGGAACACAAGAAGGCACATCATAATTACATTACCCAAGATTAAACTCAAGGACCTACATCCAAGATTACTGTATCCAGCAAAGCTATCATTTAGAATGGAAGGGAAGATAAAGTGCTTCTCAGATAAGGTCAAGTTAAAGTAGCTCATCATCACCAAGCCCTTATTATATGAAATGTTAAAGGGCGTTACCTAAGAAAAAGAAGATCAAAAATAGGAACAGTAAAAATGACAGCAAACTCACAGTTATTAACGGCCACACATAAAAGAAAAACGAGAGCAAACTAGGCAAACAACTAGAACATGAGGGTTGTCAATAAGGGAGTGGGAGGGGGAGAGGGGGGTAAAGGTACAGAGAATAAGTAGCATAGATGATAGGTGGAAATAGACAGGGGGAGGGTAAAAATAGTGTAGGAAATGTAGAAGCCAAAGAACTTATAAGTATGACCCATGGACATGAACTATGGGGGGGGAATGTGGGAGGGAGGGGGTGGGCAGGATGGAGTGGAGTGGGGGGGAAATGGGACAACTGTAATAGCATAATCAATAAATATATTTTTTAAAAAAAGAAATTTTAAAATTCTTCTTGTATGAGATCTGTCTACTTTTCTTGTATTCCTAACTATGTTAGGAATTGGGCTTAGATTTTCTTAGATCCTCATTAAATGAAATAGTTTTGGGGAATACTTTAAATAATGTAAAAAAATCCATTCCATTTTCATAAGCTTTACCTTGAGTTCCATTCAATCTTCTTTTCAAAGCTGAGGTTGTTGAAACCTGGACACACTGCCGCTGAAAACCAGGAACTCAGGAAGTGGAAAAGCAGCTGGAAGATGCAGAAGCTGGTGAGGATCACGATGCCGGCGGGCAGCTCACCGACGGCGTCCATACTCCTCCCGCCTGCAGAGGGAAGCGAGGGCGGGAAACCACTGTCAATGGCTCCTGAGAAATCTAAATTCGTTTTTCTAATTTTAAAAAAGTGCGTGATTGGGTTTTTAGTACTTCGTAATTTAGCACAAATGTAATCATATTAAGAAACCATAAGAATTGTAAGCCTTTGTCAGCAATTTGGCATATATCTTTAATTTGTATTTAAAATAAAAGAGGGGAAACCTGTTATCTTAAAGATCTCGATATCACAGATTTCAAGAGATCAATTTAACATCATGATACTCAAAACTATTTCATTAATTCTATTAGTCTTAGTCTTAGAGTTTAACACTGAGAAGGAATTTCAAGTGCTATAACTGAAATGTTCTTTTAGTAATATTTTTAACGAGGACAAATCACCTGATTTGGACTGATCACTAGACTTAGCACAAATCACCTGATTTCTCTATGGCTCAAGTTCCTCATTTATAAAATGAGAGTAGGTTCAGTAATTTCTAAGAAACAGTTAAGCCAAAAATCATAATAGAATTAACATTATCTGCAATAGCTAAACAAAAAATATTGCATAATAAAAACTAATTTTACAGTAGGAAAAGCAACATTTAAAACAAAATTTAAACCCTAAGAAGAATAATACCACCTGGGAAAATAACCATACCACTGTTACTGCTTAAATTAGCATTTAACTTTAAAAAAAGTCTGCAATCCTTCATATCCCTGGGCCAAAAGTCTCCCCCAGTTTTTCATCTCCAAAGTCAAAGATTTTTACAAAAGAGCTTCAGGTTTTAAGGACAGAGTCAGTGAAGAGAATGGCAATGTGAATACAGGCACATTCAAAGGATGTTTTCTGTCCCATGGGGCTGAACTCTGTCTGGCTCCTAGAAATCTCAGGGACATTCAGACCAAAACAGGACCTGGAAGCCTTTGCAGCAGCGAACACAGCGGCCATCCAGCTCCTCCAGGGACAGAGCTGAGCTCAAAGGAAAAGGCAACGGGTCAGCGGAGGCCGCCCCCGCCTCCCGCACCCGCTGGCAGCCCGGGCCTTGCAATCAGAATCAGCCCCTCACAGGCACTCCCGACAGCGCACGCCGGTGGTGAACTCAGTCCTCCTTTCTCTGGGGTGTGAGCTCGGCAAGAATGCTGACGTTGCCCTTCTTCTCTCTGAGATCCATTAACCTTATTGCTCATTTACCTTTTTGAAAATGTGTTTATTGGGTATTAAAGGTTTTACCATGTGGTCTTTTAGTTTAATATTAACCAAATAATACATAAAAGGACGTTTTGTACATAAATTACACATCAGTAGGGTTTTCTAAGTGAGACAGAACAGGGATGATGTTTTTCTGAGAGCGAAGCAGACAGGGGTCTAGAGACCACGTGGGCAGATAGATGGAGAAGACGAAATCAGGACCGGGAGAGAGCGGGGCATCTAACCTGAGACAGGACTAGATGGAGAATATGAATAACCTGAAGGATGAGGAAGGCTGGCCCCGCAGAGTCTGTGCGTTCCCCGCTGGTCCTGGAGGTGGCCGGCACTGGCTACTCATGTACTTCTGTGAAAATTCAACGTATGTAATGAGCGTCTCCTTCCTAATCGGCTGCTAAAAGTTATGCTATAAAACAGCAGGAATTACACGTTACCCATTTTATGAACTGTTAATTTCACCAATCCATTTTTTAAGAAGTACACCCTTAAGAAATTCACTATTCCTTACAAAGCTAGCTTTTACTAAGTCTTCGTTCTCCTGGATATTTGGTCTTTTCCGCACTTGCTCTCAGTTCGCGGGGCCTGTGGGGTGTATGTTGAGCCCCCTCTGCAACAACAGCTCCGTGAGAAACTGAAGGGCTCCCCGTAACCAAGCTGTGGCCTCCATCGAAGGCCTATCGGACACAAGTTAATCGAATCATGCTCCCCACTCAGCTTCCCAGTGAGCAGCCGCCTGCTCCATCGGTGATGCCGAATCCAGGACGAAGCCAGGATTTTTACAAAGTGCCCCAGAAAGCCCAGGCTTCCGGCAGGAAGCGGTGGCCCCGGTCCTCACTGAATCGAGCAAGAAAGCGGTGGAAACTGGTAAAAGCAAGCCGTGCCCGTGACTCAGAGAGGTTAAGGCACACACCACGGCAGGAAAAGGACAGGACCTCGTTCACACAGGCCCACACGTGGCTGGTGGCTGTCACACGGCCCGATGCACACAGGCATGTCCGACACGCACTTCACACCAGGACTGCCCTCCTTGTTCACAGGGACGTGGACACCAAAGAAACTCTTCCTGCACCACCCGAACCCACAGCTCTCCACCCCCATCTTCAGCAGCCCGGCCCCACACCCGCCTCACAGCTGACCTGAAACTCCCACCCACACCTGCTCCCCCACCCCCTGCCCTCTGGCTCGGGGCACCCTCCACCCTGCGCCTTCACCTCCTTCCTTTCCGGGCCCCCAGAAATCTTTTGCTCCTCATTATTCTTCCCTCACCTAGAACTTTCTATTGGCTTTCAGACCGGCTCGAGCTCCCCAGAGGAACAAACTCTCAGCTCAGTCCGTGGGTCCTGTTTCTCTCTTGCCTTCTCTCCCCGCCCCACCCACCACCTTTAAGGACAAAGTCCTGGAAAGGCTGCTCACACCTTCCCCATTTGTCCCCTCTCCATCTTCAGCCCGCTCCGTGCGCCCTCCTGCGACGGCGACGGCTGAGGTCGCCATGACTTCCGGGGCGCATGTCCTGCTAGCTGAGCACGTCTCCCCGGAACACTTCTTCCCTGTGCTGGCAGGACGCCACAGCACTTCCTCAGCCAGGCCTCCCACTAAGGGAACCCAGAGGAGGTCAGAACCCAAGGGGCCTCAGGGGATGGAAAGGGCCTTCTCACCTCCAAACTGCCGACCCGGTGAGCCCCTGGTGAGCCCCTGGGACGTGGCGACGCGGCCAGGGGAGGGCTGTGCCGGCCTGCCTCTGTCTCTCTCTCACTGCCTGTCCCCCACACGAAACGAGACGGTGTTCTGTGGGCTCGAGGGACTGAGGAAAACTGAGCGAATCTCTCCCTCTGCCCATGCTCTTCTGACAAGTCCCGTGCAGCCGGAGAGAGACTGAGAACCAAACCCTGGTCCCGGCCTCATCACGCAGCCCTGGGCAAGGAGCGCAGGGCCTCTCAGAGCCGAGGCTGGGTAAGAAGACCTCCACGCCAGATGGCTCGCTGCACACGTGAGGCAGCAGCACCAGCACCCTGGCCACTGCGATCAACCGTGGAATGGCTGTACGTCGCTTTGCAGTAGGACACTGCCACTGTGGGTGAGGTCCGTGTCTCCACCCCCAGGATCCTGGGCTGGCCTCGCCCCCTGCTGACAAGTAATACACGAGAAGACCAGCCAGGAGGGTTCTGGAGCCCAGGTAGGCCTTAAAGACCTTTGGCACCTGCCTGTCACTCTCTTGGGTGTTGCCTGGGAGACTGCCACCTGCCAGTCTCCTGCAGGATGAGAGGCCACACAGAGAGCTGAGGCCGCCCAGTTGACTGGCGACACTCAACACCGATGACCAGCCTTGCTGGCAACCATGGGGACCTTCCAGCCCAGCTGACCCTCCAGCGGAAGACAGCCTGTGTGTGAGCCCACCACCAGCTGAGTGACTGCCCAGCCACCTACAGCACCATGGAAATAACAGGCCATTGTTTTCAGCCACTAGATTCAGGGGGCGGGGAGGCTTGTTACTGAGCATAGAATACAACATCAGTCCACAATGGATAGAGCTTATTGTGACGGCCTTTCCTGACCAAGAAACGCTATGCCCTGCCCTGCCCCCCCCCCCCACGGTGCCGACCCTCAGAGGGGCAGGACAGTCAGATCCGAAGCAGTGTGACCACGCTCCCTGCAGCTCACCCCCGCCTGTGACCCGACGGCGGAACCTGGTGGCCTCTCGTCCGACCTCCTCGCCCCACTTGGCTTCCAGCCACACCGCTTCCCCGTGAACTTGGTGCCTCTGCACCTGACTCAGTATCGGTCTTGACACTATCCTGTAGCCAAAAAATCTAACCGCACAGACACCTTTCCTTGAGCCATTTCACAGGCTGTGGGGTGACGCGGCTTCAGGTGACCCCGGTTCACCGGTATTTGCTACCCGCCTCCTGTTTCATTTCGGGGATGTCCTGGAAGAGCATCTAAGCTTGGCCCTTGGACTTGGCCGTAGGGACTGACCAAGGCGGTGTTCCCGAGGCCAGAGGTTACTGAACGTGGTCGCGAAGCTCAGCTCCTTCTCCCAGCTCTCTGAAAGTGCACCACGCTACCCAACTTGCCCCGCTAACACTCTCACGTCCACGGCCGGCTGACAGACTGAAGCTTGGAGGTGCTCCCAAGACTTCATGGAACGGGGGCCCTGACCCTTTCAAACTTGTGGCGTCCCCCCTGTGAACAAGCCCCATGTTTTCTGCGTGGACCAAGTGCAGAGTTGTGGGGGGTTTTTAAGGAAAGGATTTTGTTCAGTTCCTGTTACAGTCCCAATGCAGGAATGCCATTCGGACACCCGCAGTCCCCGGCACGGCAGTGGCAAGCCCAGCGTTCTCGGGCAAGTGGGCTCTGCTCACAGCAGTCCGCTAGAGTGACGTATTCCGCACCACCTCTGAGAGAAGGTGTCCGGGAGCAGAACGAGGTCACCGTGGTCAGTGGTCATGTGTCCCTTTAGGTCCCTATAAAGCGATTTCCAGATTCAAGCCATGAACTTACATCTCAGCCTAGTGACCAACCGTTCAGTGCACAGGCGGAGGCAGGACACCCACCAAGCCCCGAGGACCATGACATGGAGTGGCCTCAGAAGCGAGGGCACTCAGGGCACGGCACTGGGGTGCGTGGGGGACGCCAGCCACTGCCAGCGCGGCGTCTTCCAGTTGAAGACCCACAGGAGACGTTTCTCTCGCCGCCTGGAATCAGGACTAGATGGCTTCCCCTCTGCCCAGCTGGAAGCAGGTGACAGCTGGCCTCCTTCCTTTGGCTGCTGACATGCTTATCGCTGGCACTTCCGGGGAGAAGCAGGGTACTCTAAGCGACCCCACGCCTGTGTCCACTTTAGTTCCCTTGGACGTGTATTTCTCTCTTTCTTACCCTAAATTTACTTCACCCCGTCACACTGCGTGCATCCCCACTTGGTGTAGCAACAAGGCAGGGCATAAATAAAACCACAGACAGTGCGCTCCACAGGCACGCCTCATCCCCACTCCAGGAGGGTCCCCGTCACAAGTGGGGGCTGCACGTGGCCCACTTTGAAATCCCTATAGTGTCCCGCCATTTGCCTTTACTGCTGAATGAATAGTTGGGGAATTCAACGGCAGAACATGCCAATTTTGACAGCACTATGTTACCTGAAGGATGAAATAAGCAGCGCACTATCTTACCTTTGACCCTCAAAACAAACTCCAGGACAGGTGAAAGGACACACGGGCAAGGAGCTTCCTGCGGCTTTATTAGAAGCAGTGACAGGGAAATGATGAAATACATTGGTGTAGCTACACTATCACGGGTGATGAAGACCTTCACTGTTTTATTTTAAATCATCTTTTACAATTTCAACTACAGTTGACCCACACTGTTATATTAGTTGCAGGTATGCGCCCCAAGGATTAGACATTACATAACGTGCTAAGTAACGATCCTGACAAATCTCGTACCCATCTGGCACCACCCAAAGTTACTGGAATAGTACTGACGATGCTGCCCGTGCCGTACTTTACATCCCGGAAGTACTCTGTAACTACCAATTTGTACTTCCTAATCCCCCCGCCTTTTTTGCCCCCCCCCCCCCCCCGCCGCCCCAAACCCCGCCCACACGGCAACCATCAAACTGTTCTCTATAACTATGAGTCTGTTTCTGTTCTGTTTTACTTTTTAGATTCAATTGTTGATAGATATATATTTATTGCCATTTTATTGTTCATATTTTTACCTCTTCTTCTTCTTCACGAAGTCCCTTTAACATTTCGTATAATAACAGTTTGATGATGATGAACTCCTTTACTTTTTTTCTTGTCTGGGAAGCTCTTGATCTGTCCTTCGATTCTAAATGAAAGCTTTGTTGGGTAGAGTCATCTTGGTTGTCGGTCCCTGCTTTCCATCACTTTGAATACTTCTTGCCAGTTCCCTCTGGCCTGCAAAGCTTCTGTTGAGAAGTCAGCTGAGAGTCTCACGGGAGCTCCCTTGCAGGTAACTACCTGCCTTTCTCTTGCTGCTTCTCAGGTCCTCTCTGCCACCCTGGCTGAGCTGCTCACTTGGTTGGAGTGTTGTCCTGGGCACCAAAAGGCTATGGGTTCAATTC
The DNA here is from genome assembly GCF_022682495.2 of Desmodus rotundus. Taxonomy (NCBI): domain Eukaryota; kingdom Metazoa; phylum Chordata; class Mammalia; order Chiroptera; family Phyllostomidae; genus Desmodus; species Desmodus rotundus. The sequence goes on along the minus strand of NC_071398.1, from coordinate 53,955,468 downwards.
CCAGTCAGGGCACATACCTAAGTTGTTGGTTCGATCTCCTGTTGGGGTATGTACAGGAGACAACTGATTGAGGTTTCTCTCTCTCTCTCTCTCTCTCTCTCTCTCTCTCTCTCTCTCTCTCCCCCCCCACCTACCCCCACAAAATCAATAATAATATATCCTTGGGCAAGGATTTAGAAAAAGAGATTCTTTGTCTTTAACCTTTTGCATTTTAGTTATGTGTCTTGGTGTGGGTCTCTTTGGTGTCATCTTGTTTGGGACTCTCTGTACTTCCTGGACTTGTATGTCTATTACCTTCACCAAGTCAGGGCAGTTTTCTGCCATTATTTTTTCAAATAGGTTTTCAATTTCTTTCTCTCGTCTCCTTCTGGCACCCCCACGATGCAAACGTGGTACACTTGACATTGTCCCAGAGGCTCCTTACACTGTCCTGATTGATTTTGGATTTTCTCTTGATGCTGTTCTGATTGGGGGTTTTCATTTCCTCATAGTCCAAGTCACTGATTTGATTCTTGGCTTCATCTACTCTATTGCAGATTCCCTGCAGTAAATTCTCCATTTCAGTTCATGTATTCCTCATTTCTGACTGGCTCTTTTTTATGTTCCCTATCTCTGTTTTTAGGTCTCCTCTCTTTGTTGAAGTTCCCACTAAGTTCATCTGCTCCTCTCCGAAGTCCATCGAGCATCCTTATAACCAGTGTTCTGAACTCCATCTCTAGTAGAGCGCTTTTCTCCATTTCGTTCAGTTCTTTTTCTGGAGTTTCGTTCTGTTCTTTCCTTTGGGACATGTTTGTCTCCTCATTTTGGCAGCATCCCTGTGTTTGTTTCTGTGTATTAGGTATGTCTTCCAGGCTTGGAAGTATGGCCTGATCCAGTGGGTCTCCCATAGGGTCCAGTGACACGGCCTCCCTGATCACCCAAGCTGGGCACTCCAGGTGTGTCCCCTGTGTGGGCTGAGTCCACCCTCCTGTTGTAGTTGAGCCTTGGCTGCTGCTGGCAGGTCAATAAGAGGATTTACTCAGACCAGTCAGTTGCAAGGACTGGCTGTGACCACTGACCACTGACCACCATGGAGGATCACTTGGGCAGGGGCCTCCCCACAGAGCTGGATGTCAGCTGAACGTTCAGCAAGGATCTGGCTGAGTTTGCCCCTTGTGTCACTTGTGGAAGTGGTTGGGTGGTGATGCTTCATCATGGTCTGAAGCTGCCCACCAGATGCTCTGAGTCTGGGGCCTCCTGGAAGGTGCAGGCCAAGGTCAGCCACCACCTCTGTTCTGCCCAGGGGCCACCCAGCATGAGCGACAAAACAATCTGCAGATGGCTGCTACGTGTGCTGGGCTTAGAGGTGCCTAGGCAAGGCCATCTGTGAACCAAGGTGGCTGCTGCTGGTGCTGGGCCTGGGGCCACTTAGCAAGAGGCACAGGGCATGCTGAGGCCAGGTGCTGCTTATTTGAGAGATTTCAGGGAAATCTGAAGCATGGGCCAAGACAGGCCGTTGATATGGAAAAGCCACTGAAAACAACCTGAATGGGCCCACACATTGGGTGTAGCAGGGTCTCGGGGAGTCACCAGGGTGGGGAGAACACTGTGAGCCAGGTTGGGGGAATCTCAGATGTGGTGCCCCCTGCTGGCTCCGTGGGGGGCGGGTAAGGAAAGGAACAGTGGCCTCTGCCAGCTCTTGTGTCTGGAAGATAACCGCTCCCCAGCTCAATCGGGAATTGTCCTGATGCCAGACAATTCATTCCCTCCCTGTCCATCCCTAGTGCCTTTCAAGCTGCTGCCCAGTGCTAGAGCTCAGAGGGCGTGAGTCAGAGTAAGTCTGTATGGGGGCCCTTTAAGAGCAACTGCCTGGGAGTCCAGGAGCCCTCTGTCTCTCTCAGCCACGGTCCCCACAGGTTTTTACAGCCAGAAGTTATGGGGACTTCTCTGCACTGGAACCCTGAGCTGGGGAGCCTGTTGTGGGGCTGGGACCCTTCACTCCTCAGAGTGGACCTCCACAGCCGAGACATCTCTCCCAAATTGTGTCCGCCACACCTGGGTGTGGGATCACTAGTCCGTTTCACACCTCCGCCCCCTGCCAGTTTCAATGTGGCTTCTTCTTTGAGTCTGTAGTTGTAAGACTTCCATTCAGTCAGATTTCACATGGTTCTGAATGACAGCTGTTCTGCAGTTTCGCTGTAATTTTGACGTGGTGGGGGGAGGGTGTGAACCCTGCATTTGCCTACACCTCCATCTCGACCAGAAGTTCTGGTTGTGAGGACATTTGAATGCACACGATGATACGGAAGAATGCCCATCACACACGACAGAGTGAGAAAAAAACAAAAAAACAGCAAAACGCTAAGTTTTTCATGGAGACCTGACTAGGCACATGTGGGCATTTACAGAAAGAACGGCCAGCAGGGCTCTGTCCCACGACTGGCCGGTGTCTGGTCGCGGCAGGCGTGGAGCGGAGGAGGTGGGAGCCAGGGAAAGGGCAGCAGTGGGCTCTCGCTCTCGGGAGCACTGGCTGTTTGCATGTTCTTATCGTGAGTGAGCATCACTTCTGTAACTTAAAAATAAAAACATTAAGGAAACAGTTAGAGACTTGAGGCCATAAAGCATTGTCAAGTCCTCAAAACCGCCGAACGCCGCACAGGTTTAGTCCCGAGACGCAAGGCGGGGACGCTCCAAACACACTGCCTTCGCCCTGGGCACGAGGCCTGCCCGCCAGACGAACGACTCGGCCGCCACCCTGCATTCTCCCTCCTTCCCGGACCCTCCCGCAAGGTGTGTAAGAAACACCTGTTTGGTAACACTCTGGTGGGGTCTTTTAAATCCGAAAGGCCAAGAATATTTCTCAACTAGGACTCAGCTGTCGTCTTTGTAAGTCCTTAAAATAGCATACGACAAATCACAAAGCATTTCAATCCATAATTGTCTCACTATTTTTACATGTCTTAGAGCAAAACACGCTCACGGAGACAGTCTGGAGGGCTAGGACCCCAAAACGCGGTACTTTGTAAAGAGGGTTTATTAACATGTTCTATATTCTTCACCAAGCGACAAGTCCTTCCTCCTCCTAGTCCACCGAGTAAGTATGTGCCAAGTCGGCAGGTGATTCCTGTGCCTTCAAACTGTACCTTTTAAAAGGTTTTAAAACCTATTTGGAAAAAGCTAATTAAATTAACTTGACAAAATAGTTTCTTCGTGTCCCCACAATTTAAAAGTTGGTCAGACCCCATGGACAGACCCATCGATGCACAGTTGCGTCCAGAGCGGACATGGAGACACGGTGGACACCAACCGAGCACAGGCCATGACCCGAGTAAGGGCGCCTGGGACCAGACAGGTGGACACTGTTGAGCCCAGGGCTCGAGATGACCTCAGAGAAACCAGGGTTGGAAGGATCAGATGGATTCCAGACAGCTTAGGAGAGTCAAAGTTCACCTCCGAAAACAGAGCCACTCAGCTAAGAAAATCAGACAAGGCAGGGGCAGGCCAGTCGGAGGAGCGCGAGGCCGCCTGTGGCTGATACGGCCAGCGGTCACCAGGCAACCGGGTGAGCTCTGGTACCTGCACGTCTTCCTGCAGGGCGAGTCGTTCTGGCCCACCGGCCAGCACGCCGGTGTGGGGGTCAACGCTAACTACTACAGAGAGGAAACTGGGGGCCTGCAGAGAGACTGGGCCATTGATTTAGCGCAGCACACAGACACCGGGATTCGCTCAGGGATGCTGGGGGCTGCCTCACCCATTTCTCCAAAAGGCTCTTTTCGCAATCCCAAAGGCTGTGAGTGATGATTCCAGCTGGGCTGTAGATCTTGAAATAGATGTCTAAGGAAGTCTTGATCGCCCAATCCTTTTATACAATGTAATACGAATCCTTTCCAATTCTCTGTGAGGCAACCAGCCAACTTCCTAATGAGTCTGATCAGCAAATGGGCTTTGGAAACCACGCCTTCTTTGGTGCTTTCTGCACAACCTTCTCAAAGCGGGCCACCACCTCTGCTCTGCTCCTGATCCCTCCAGAGAAAGTGCACGTGGCCTGGAGCCGCCAGCCGCCTTGTCCTGCAGCCTTTGCACCTTCTTTCACCGACAGGAAGACCCTGCTGCTCCGAAGACCCAGCTCCCCAGTCCTTCTGGTCCTCGTGAGCCTCTCCCACACCTCCCCCTCCCACAGAAGGTGCAGACAGCAGGTAGGAAGTCCCCTCTTTGCACCTGCCCGGCCAGCTGTCTTTCATAAGTGTGGGTCCTGCACGCCCAGACAAGACCCACCGACAGGTGCAGGTACCTCCAGATCAATCTGTGCCCCTCACGCCCCGCACAACCCCACCCAGCCTGCTCCCCACAACCTGTGGTTCCGTCCACTGGACACATGATTTCCAGAGAAGGGGCTGTGCGCCCCAAACAGTGGGCCAGTTCCTCAGAACACAAAACAGACCCAGACACGGAGAGGAAGCTGAAACGGGTCGAAAGCGCAGCCACTGCTCCGAGAAACTGGTTTCAGACACACGTGCATCGCTGTCTCCCGGGCCCCAGGCGCCGTGTGCTCCTCTGGAAACGTCGCAGGGCCTCCCTGTCCACCACCCGGCCGCCTGCCCCCGGCCACGGGCCCCTCTGCTCAGACTCCCCTCCTCATGCAGTCAGAGCTCTGGCCCACGTCATCCTCACTGGCCTTGGCCTTTCCCCAGGATCCACGAGCCAGCCCTCACAGGGCCTCAGAACTGCCCCCTCCCTGAACAGACCAACGTCCTCAGCAATAAAAAACAACAAAACAAAACAAACGACAACAAAAAACCTTTGCTACTCCTGCCCCCTTCCCAGGTCCAGGAACTGTTCGGAGCACACTGACTCTCTCCCCAGGACTAACTTCAGAACAGGAGGACTCACTTTCTTTGTGAGCTACCTTTCAGCTTGACCAGAAAAACCACCCGCAAAGCCACTCTGGAAATACCTCTGACTTCCTAACAAAACTCACCTCCCTCCCCTGAGGGGACACGTTCTCCCTGTGATACCCGCCCCCCCCACCCCACCCCCACACCCCGTGCCCCATAGCCGCGCAGGTGAATTCAGCTCATCCCAGCTGGGGAGGCAAAGCCGGTGCCCCACCCTTGAGATCAGGGGTCCCTCACCTCCATCCACACAGCTCTCTACCACCTCCTCTCACAGGGCACACAGGAGGAGAGGCCGGGATGAGCGGGCCTCTGCCCAGGAGGAGGGCTCCTCTGCCCAGAACGAGGGCTCGGCCATCCAGCACCGTCCGGCCTGCTCCGCCCTTCTGGTCCCATCGCCCATGTCCCACCCACACAATTAAGTCATTATCTTCTTCTATAGAAAACCTTGTTTTCTGTATCTTCTTGTACACTGTTCAGGTCACTTTCCTCAGCCAAGCTGAGATATCGGAGCGAAATGAATCCTTCGTCTGCAGGGCAGGGGACGGTCATTTGAGAAGAGGGTGCGGGGAGACGCTGAGGCCTCAGGGTTTCTTGGGAAGTCAGCTGCTCACTTTCCTCCCCTCCAGGGAAGGCAGCTTTGGTGGGGCGGGGGCAGGTCTAGAGCTGCAGGACAGCTGTGCCAGGCTCTGAAGGGCAGGTCACACCAGGGCGTCAGCGCCACACTGTCCAGGGCTCCTCCAGCTCCTCTGGTCCACTCCCAAGTTTCCCATGCTCCTCCCCACACTCCTGATTCATCCGGCTCTGAGCTGGAGCCCTGACAGGTCCCTGCTCCAAGGCCTCCGTTTACCTCAGTAATCGAAGGAATCCCTCTCTGAGGGAGAGTCCGGGAAACAAGGGGAGAAACAGGCCAACTCCGGCATCCATGTGCCAGGGTGACTCAGGAGCCCTCGCTGCTTTGAAGTTGGCTGTAAAGTCCCTGCCCCGTGACCACCGCCATTCCCAGGCACCCCCACATGCACGGCTTTCGTTGAAAAAAGCTGTCATTCTCCCCAACACGGTAAAGAAGGCTTAGAGGGACAGGAATGCCTTGGAGTTGCAACCACTGTGCTGGGCTGAGCAGCTGGGATGGGACTGCCACTCCCCCTGTGCCAGCTCACACAGGGCAGCTGCGAACTCGGCAGGGAGATGAGGTGGCCCAGAAGTTGCAGGGGGTGGAGTGAAGCACCCCCAGGCAGAGCACCCTCTGGACCCCCTGAGGGCAAATACCCCAAATCTGAGGCTGTTCCAGGCACCGTCTCCAATTTTCTAGCACAACAGAAATACACATTTCTCACTTGACCTCACCCACACAAGTTTAGGAAAAGACAAACAAGGGGTAAGTCTCTGCTTCACACCCAGCTCCCTTAAAAGACAGACAGACTTCCTGCCCTCATGTGGCGCGGCTGCTCAAGGAGGGAGCGGCATTCCGATCCGTCCGCACTGCCTGCCCACGCTGCCTGCCCACGGCCCTAGTCACTCACACCCCCCACAGCCCGAGCCCCTCCCTCCCGGCTGCACGTGTGGCTGAGTGGAGAGTCCACAGAAATGGCAGCGCTCTCCTACTTCGCACATCAACTCCTCCCGTCCACACAAACTCTTCTGTCGTGTGGGCCGGCGGGGGCCCGCTTCACTGAAACCCTGACACACGGAAATGCGCGGGCATCAAGGCTCCGACGTGTACAGCTAGGACAGCACTGGCCAGCGAAGCGCCCCTTGCCAGAGCTCAGACAGCAGCTCCGTGGGCGGCGGGGTCCCACTTCACGGCTGGGCAGACCGAGGCAGGCTCTCAGCTTAACCAGCCTGCCCGGGTACAAGGGCAGCGCCAGCAGCAGATCCCGGCGTCTGCCCCCGACTCCGCGTCCGGTCCCTCCACACTAGACTCTTCCCACGCGGAGGCTAAACACTGCACCCTCGAGAGCGCCGCGAGGGTGAACAGCAGCTTCCTCTTTTATTTAGGGGCCGGAATGGTCACTTACCCACTTGATGCGCCCGTGTGCCAGCCTCCGGCAAGGCTCTGCCCGTTGCCCAAACGCCCGCCCGTGCATCAGAGACCCGGGGACATGCAGACAGCCCGGGGAGCAGGAGCGGGACGCCCGGAGACACGGGGCGGTGGGCCGGGACCCCGCCTGCGCGGCCCGCGGGCCGGGATGCTGCGCCGCCACACGCACCGGCTGGAGCTACGAGCCCCGCGCGGCCGCCCTCTCCCCGCGCCCCAACCCCGGCCCTGCAAACCGCGTCACCTGTGCCGTGTCCGGAGCCCCTCCCGTGCGCGCAGCGGCTGCGTGCGGCCGGTTCCCGGTTCCTGGCGCTCCAGCCCGGCAGAGGGCTGGCGCCGGCCACAGCGGCCGCGGGATGCTCGGCGGGCGGGAGCCGTCCCGAGTGCAGCTGCTGCCGCCACCCGCCGGGACTGCGGGCTCAGGTTACCGCAGCGTCGCTCCTTAAAGGGGCCGCGGCCGCGCGCCGCGCTGCGCTCCGCTTCGGCTCCCGGAGGCTCGGACCCCGGCCAGGGTGGGAGGGGCCGACCCTCGGGCGCTGGGACCCAGGGCCGGGATGGGCTGAGAAGTGAGAACCACCGGGGTGGGCCGTCCCTGTCACCGCGCCAGGCACGGGGCGGGCGGCGCCTGGCTGTCCCAAGCGAGTAACCGAGCCCGCCCGTGGGGACTGGCCGAGCCCGCTCCCGCAGCGGGCAGTGCCTGGGCTCGCCACGTCACCGCAACCCGGTCCAGGTTTTGAGTTCACATTCTGCCCCAAATGCCCAGAGGCCACTCAGAGGAAGCGCGCGTTTCCTCGTCCGAAAGCAGAGGGCAGCTTGGTGGTGGACTTTCCGGCCACGTCCGACTTGGGGACCCGGCCTGGGGCTGCAAGGCCGGGGCGCGAGTGCCACGGAGCCCAGCCTCTCCTGCGGGAACGCACCCTCGGGGCGCACGCCGCCCACGCGAGTGCCGGGGGTCTGCGGTCGCTGGCTCGGAATTCCAAGTCGCCCAGCGTCTGAAGTTTGCCCGAAAGGAGCTCTCCGGCCCCGCCGAATAAACACCCCCCCAAAACTTCCCGTTGCCGGCGGAGTTGCTCTGAATGCGCGGAGCAGGGCGGAGGTACATTCAGGCTCGAGCATCGCGAAAGCAGTGAGAAGCCCTTCTTCGGAAGAGCTTGGGTTCAGAAGTGATGACTTGGTGAACCCCGTCAGCGTCGCACACTCGTGTGAAAGAAGTACCTACCGATAAAGCTAGTGTGCGCTCCCTAACACACCTGCACGCACACACACCCACTCTCCTAACTGAGCCTCGCCGCGCTCAGTGTCTTCGTCTGTGAAATGGGGGGGCTAGTGCATAGTTACCTCGGAAGACCCCCGTCCAGGCAGAGGGGCCGCGGAGTGAAGCGGGAAAGGCGGCGCCCACGAGGGCGGAACGCACCAAGCAGGGGGAAGGCCCCACAGGGCCCCGAGGGCGTGCCCGCTCGCTCCCCACGGCTCTCCGGACACGGCGGGGCCACGGGCTGCCCCAGCAGAGCTGCCCGGCAGCGCACAGGACCTTGACAACCCCGGCCCGCCCCGCCCCTGCTGCGCGCACTCCGGCTGCTCGCGAACTCTCCGTGGGCGGCTGCGAGGCCGCAGCTCGGCCCCGCCCCCGCAAGGACACACTGCACCGGTGACCTCAGACTCTGCGGCCCGACTGCCTCCTCCAGACCCGCTCCACGCGCAGCCCCGGGCTGACCGTTGCTGATTCGCCCTGCTTGCGCCATCGTTATCTTTGATTTGCGTGTTCTCTTAACACCCACGAACGCGGCTAAGGCCAAGGCCACCCACGGCAGTCCCCCACGCTGGACCCGGAGCTCTACTCTTTCCTGCCTGGCCTCGAGAGATGCAGCCTCCCATCCTCAGGTGGCACGGGGCATGCGAGTGAATGCCTTAGGGGCCAAGCCTGGAGGGTAGGAAAGGGATTCAAGAAATGCTGGTTGAATTTTGAAACTTAAATTAATCGAAACTCAGTGACCTTAGGAGGTAGAAGAATGTATCAACTGCACATTTTTCCTCAATATTTTAATGCAGCTTACTTTCTTTAAAATCTCCATTTCAGCCATGGCTGGTGCAGCTCCGAGTATTGAGCTCTGGCCTGTGAACCAAAGGGTCACCGGTTCAATTCCCAGTCAGGGCTCATGCCTGGGTTGTGGGCCAGGTCCCCAGTAGGGGGCCTATGAGAGGCAACCACACATTGATGTTTCTCTGCCTCTCTTTCTCCCTCCCCCTCTCTCTAAAAACAAATGAACAAACATCTTAAAAAGTAATAAAATATCCATTTCATTGCTCACATTTTAAATCTCTCATTACTCCTAACTTTCTTTTTGCCAACCCCCCCCTTTCCAAGGACAGCTCCTCCAGACGCTGCGTTTACTGCCCCACCCGACCTGCCTTTCAGACGTGAGGCACAAAGGGAGTTGCACTCTTTGTACGTTTTGTTCATGAAAACAGGTCAAAGGAGCAGGTCCCAGAAAAATGAAATGATTCACGCACACTTAAGCCGAGAAAAAACACAAAAATTCTTTAGAGACAAATTCTTCTGATAAATTTGTTTCCACAAATTCCTAAACTTCTAAACAGAGACAGTCGTTTGGAAAACTGAGAACAAGTGCGGCTTCTGGCTAAAGCAAAATGACTGAAGCGAAAGTATTCTAGAAAACTGCCTCCGTTCCCCACCGGTCCCCGTGAGCGCAGATCATCAAGACAACCGCAAACGTTTTGATAAGAACGGCTGATTTAGTCAAAACTGAATAACCCCCGACACAACCTTCTTCTTTATTATTGGTCTCAGTGTATTGATCATCTTTGTAAGGTTTTCGAGCATTGAAAAGTCCTATCACTTGTTTTTCAGAAACTTTCAAGGAGAAATTAGTCCAGGGCGGCGACAGTGGTTATTTCTGAGCAGGTGAGATCCTGTCTTTGGTGTTCTTGCTCATCTCATGTTCTGTAATTTTTTCCTATAGTTTATTATAAATTATAAACAGCTTACAATTAATATAAATTATTATAAATTAATGTAAATTATAATTGATGTAAATTATTAAAATATAAGTTTTTTTAACAAAAGTAATGCATAAAAGTGAAGGTTCACATGGGCATATGAACTACCCTAAAAACAACTAAAAAGAAAAACCAGGAGTAACTTTTCATGTCCATTTTTCACAGGCAAACATATCATGTCCCTTCTGTGTCCCAATCAAGTAGCTCCCCCGATGTGGTCCCCACAACCTGCCCACTCACCTACCCCGTGAGCCCCACCCCCCTCACTGAAGTGCCTGGTCCAGATGCTGTCAGGGAAGCCGGAGGCTGGGGAGCAACTGTTAAGAGCTGTTTGTTCTGAAAATACGCCTGCTGCCCTCACAGCTCCCACTTAAGGCCTGTATTCTTTGCGTTTTAGGAAAAACAAAACATTTGTGCCCTCCCGTAGGTAAGAGCTTTGAAAAATCACCATTGCCATCTCTTTTCAAAATACTTTGGTTACATTTTGAAATATACTAAGAAGGTTCTGTAATTTTTAAAAAGAAGAAAATCTAGTTTTAATTTTTAAAACATCATCTAGTGGGGAGTTATTTTCCACAAGGAAACATATGGTTTTACTCTAAGATGTTAAAATTTTCCTTGTAGAAAATACCAGGTAAAAAATAATTTGGGAAAGACTTACAATTAAATGTCTTTCAACAAATAAATATATTCCATAATAATTTGCAGAAGTATCTCAAAATGCTAACATAACATTTAATAGTCAAAAAAAACTAGGGAGAAATGGATTGTGGGGTAAGAAAAATTTTAACTATTAATGCTCTATATGTATAACATTAAAAACTATAATATCAACAACGAAAAGACCATCAGAATAAGAAAATTTAACTTAATCTATGAAGTCTTCCCCCAATCAAATGCAAATCCAGAATTTCACCCACTATATATATATATATATATATATATATATATATATCTGTATACAAATAATTAAAATAAAATGTCAGAGCTTTTTAGCATAGCAGTGATTTGTTTTGATGGAGACGGGAGACTGGCATGTCCTTTGACCACTCAGAGACAGGCGCCCAGGCCCTCGGAGTCTGGGCCCGCTGGCCGACCCCCGCGTGCCGGTGACACAGCCCGGTGACACAGTGGCTGTCCACTGCTCCCCGAGGCGACCTGTCCCCCACACACTCAGAGTCACAGCCGACCCCGCCTCCCACCATCCTTCTGGGTGCAGTCCTGTTCCTGCCCTTTCTAATGGACCTCTCACTGCCACTGGTTAGAAAAGAGTCAATATTTTCTGAACTTAGAAATAAATGAGACCACATGCTAATTATCCAAGCCCGTCACCAGGAGAAGAGGCAACATTACGGTCCCTCAGAGACAGGCACAGCGGAGAGTCCCCCAGCCGTGTCCTGGGAGCCCCGTCCCCCACCATGGTGGACTTTCAGTCCCTCGGGACAAGGTTCCTGTCTCGCATGCCTCTGCCCCTTGTGCTGCTCCCGGCAAGGCTTGCATGTGCTCTCCCCACACCTTCCTCCCCTTCCTGGCTTGTTGGGGAACTCGGTTAGGAGTCCAAGGTTCTACAGCCAGGAGGGTCTCACCTGATAACCTACTTTCTAGGGCAGAAAGGGGCGAAACAATGATTTCCCCCTCATTTTCATCCTGAGCTGTTACCTAAACCAGGCGAGTTAATGAGCTGCTTGGCCTTCGGCACAGAGGGCTGCGCCCCAGGGCTCGGTAAAAGCGCCGGCCTTGGGCCTTTGCCGGCCGCGCACACAGGATTCCACCAGTGGAGGAAGGGAGCGAGGTCCCCCGATGCAGCAACGGAGAGCTGAACGGAACTCAGCTTCACTCACTTCCTCTTAATCCGGACTATTAATTCTTTCAACAAAGAATGCAAATTGTAAGAGCGCTGCGGGAACGTCGGACAGAATCGCACAGATTCCGACTGACAGTGGCACAAGAAATCATCGGAGACTAAGTAGCTATAACCAACAGCTACAAACACCAGCTGCCTGGAGTCAACATCGGACACACTGATCTGCAAGGGGGACAAATAAACCTGTGCGATCGATTGTTCCCCGTATCCACGGGCTCACTTTCCTCGGTTTTAGTCACCTGCCGTCGCCACGGTCCACAATTATTAGAAGGAAAGTTCCAGAAATCAACAACTTAGAAGTCATCAGTCGCCTGTCACTCCGAGTGGCCTGGTGAAATCTCGAGACATGCGCTCCGCGTCCCTCCCGGGGCAGAATCGTCCCTTTTTCTGGCGTCCCTGTGGGGGACACCCTCCCCACCCACTAGTCACTTGGTCTCGGGGAGCAGATCCACCTTGGAGGTGTCACCGAGCCTGCGTCCAAGTGTCCCTTACGCTGCCTAGTCCTGTCTTGTTCAGCTCACGTCAGGGCGGCACCGCGTCGTCTGGCGTCGTCAGGAGAAGGAGGTCGGGCAGGTCCAGGAGAGTCAAATATTTGGAGAGAGGGATCACCTTCCCGTAACCTTTATTACAGTATGTCGTTATGACTGGTCTATTTTATTATTATTTATTGTGGTTAATCTCTTACTGTCCCGAATTTATGAATTACATTCTATCATAGGTGTGTACGTATGGGAAAAAACATGGTATTTATAGGGTTCGGCACTATCTGTGGCTTCAGGCATCCACTGGGGGGTCTTGAAACATCCCCCTGGGGGCAAAGAAGGGCCGCTGTAGAGCTGAAGTTCAGAACCACATGTCTCCCGAACAGTGTACATGGTTTTCTGTAGACCTGCCCTCCTTTGGTGTGTAGTGACAGCAAAAACTCGTCTTCGAATTTGGAAATCAATATAAAAATACAGTTAGCTCACCAACATTCCTGCTATTGCTTCATCCCCCCGGACCCAGAATCCATTCCTTCTACTAGTTCCCACAGAAAAACTTAATTCCAAGAGTTTCATACTTTTTCCCAACTTGACCTGAGAGTACAGGGTTCCTGAGGAGTCGCCGGCAGGCCTCCCCCAGCTCCGCGGGCCTCCCTCTCGCCCCTGCGGGGGCGCTGAGCCAGCGTCTGCTGCTGCTGAGGTTCCCGGAGTCTCCCTGCTGACCTGCGCAGGTTCTCCCAAACCGACGCAGTGCTGCCCCCACGCCGCGGCCCTGGGCACGACCCTCCCCTTGATGCACATCCTTTGCTCTAGTTCCTCCCTGAGCTCTGGGTTCTTAGAGCCCCTGATCTTTTCACCTCCAAGTCGGGAGAGTTCCCTGTCCTGATGGCCCAGGGGATTTTCTGCTTTTGCAATTAGCCTGTGCTCCAGCACCGCAGGTGGTGGCCTCACCCCGATTGGGCCATACCTCAGCCTGGGCTTACCTCTGACCTCCCTGCCTCTCTGGGCCACGGAGGTGCAGCTGACGCCAATTCCACCTACACTGCATTCGTCTAAAGCTGTCTCTCTCTCAAGCTCCAGAACTACATCCTGAATATTCTAGCGTGTGTTCCCAGGTCCTTCGAGTACAACTGAGTACAACGTATCACCTCCATCCTCTTCTCCCTCCGTTCACGGAGCCACCACGCCGCTAGCCACTTCACCCAGAAACCCCCGTTTTCCCAGACGCCTCCCCTGGGTGTCGCCCTCTGTATGCAAGCAGAAACCAAAATCCACCCTCCTTCTCCCTGAAGAGCTTTTGTGCACTGACCTCCTCTCCCCTCCCCTTCACTCACCAAGTTCAGGCCCACACCCCTTCTTCCACCTCTGATGTCCCCATCCCCTTCCCTCCTCCGGTCTCCACACACAGTCTACCAGGGTAACAATTCCCTCCCAGCTCTTCCCTGCACTCAGTGCCCCGTCTCACACCCAACTAGCCCCCGGTAAGCACTCAGTAATCGCAGAAGGGGCTTCAAACCCTGGTGATCTCTCACGTCTCCCTCCCGCTCCTCCACACACTGCTCTCCAAAGCCCCACGCTTTGGAGGGGCCTTCTGCCCTCCTGGAACCTTCTCACCCTTCCGCCTGCAGGCAGAGCTGGCTGCGCTCCTCACTGCCCATCCACCCCTGCGGAGCTGGATCCGGCCTCCTAGCCCAGCCCGACCTCTCCGGTCTTTCCGCTCCCTCTCTCCCACGTTCTTTGCTCCCTCTGGCCAATGCAGCGAGGAGCCATCCACCAGAAGTGCCCCCGCCTCCTTGCTGTTGCTCACGCTGCTTCCCAAGCACAGGCTGTCCGTTCTTCACACGTTCCCAGGTGAAAGCTCCCCTAGTTTAAGGCCCAGATTGGATGTCCCGTTCTTCGTACAAGTCACAGATCCCTGTGGACAGAATGTCTCCGGTCCTCTTCTCTCCTTCTTTGAAACTTAGTTTATAACTTGCTTTCTACAAGTATTTTCCTTCTCCTACTAAAGACATAGTATCACAGAGGAGCGCTTTTCAGACCACCCGCTACAGAGTAACTGGAGTCTTGATAAAAACAAGACAAAACAAACCCCTACTGAAGCAGAGTTTCTTGAGGTGGAACTCAGAACTCCGCCTTTGGAAAGCAAGCCCCCAGGAGAGCGCCCCTCAGTGCCAGAGCTCTGCATTGCAGAGAGGGGCCTGGGCGTTGGCTTCAGTTCTATCTCTGCTAAAAGACACTTTTCAGGAAAAGCTAAAATCATGACTCTGATACAGACAGAGAAGAAAAGAAAGTCAAAGATTTTATTAACTCTTTCAATAAGAGAAGCAGGCAGATGTTACAACCTGTTCAAAAGAGAATCTGAAAAAGACACATTGACATTGAGTTGTACAGTGCCTCCAAGACAGTGAGAGGTGACAGCCAGATGCAGCTGGTGAGAGGTGACAGGCAGATAAAGACGGAGGGAGGTAACAATCAGATAATCCAGAGGAGGTAAGTGGCTCGAAGACTGTGAAAGGCAGGAGCCAGGGGACCTGGACGGTGTCCTCTGGGCAACGTGGAGTTCCTACTGAAACACGAACATTTTTCTACATGTCTTACTGGCTGTGTGACTTTGAGTATGTTACTTAACTTCTCTGGGCCTCAGTTCCTTTACCTGTAACGTGGTCGCAAAATTTCACAATTTTTAAAGTTCCCAGGGGACAATGCTCACCAAACAGAGCAACAGGAGAACTCGACGCCGGAGAGCCGAGAGCTCAGGACAGCGCTGAGCCCAGGGTCCCAAGGAGCATCCCTCGCAGCAGTGGCCTAGCAGCAGTGGCCTAGCAGCAGTGGCCTAGCAGCAGTAAGAGTGCAGACCACAGGCTCCTGAGGCTCGATCTTGCTCACTCGATTGATGAGCCGATGTGGGTTAAAGGCCGACTGGTGCTGGATTCGGGCAGGCAATGAAGCAGTCCCGTCCTCGAGGTGTCCAGCTGGTGGAGGAGGTGAGGACTCGATTCCACTCTGCCCTCCCAGGGGTGCCCCCTGCGCCAGGTGTGAGTGGGGAGCCTGGCAGGGGAGTGTCTTCTCGCCAAGGACGGGGTGGGGAGACAGCAGCCCACCCCGCCTGGGTGCTACAGGGTGTGTCCCCCGGGCTCTGGAATTCTCACTTCCAACCTGAAGAGGTAGGTGCTCTCCACAGGGAATTAAGCAAAACGTGGGTACTATAGATCTTTTCTCTAATTCTTTTCTATTATTTAACTACGGCTGTGGATTTCTTAGTTCTCACAGAACTTCTATCATTTTCAATGGACTTGTATGTTGAAAATAAATAAATAAAGATCTTAAGTAGGATGTTTTGTTACTTTGTCAAAAACGTAGCGCTTGAGCCCTGGCTGGGTGGCTCCATTGGTTGGCATGTTGCCCCATAAACCAAAGGGTTTCAGGTTCAATCCCTGGTCAGGGCACACACAGGAGGCAACTGATTGACGTTTCTCTCTCACATCGATCTCTCTCTCTCTCTCTTTCTCTCCGTCCCCCCAAATCAATGAACATATCCTTGGGTGAGGATTAAACAAAAACTGAGTACTTGACTTCTTTGCCAAGTGAACAAATACCACCTCCATCTCCTAGCAGGAGAACCCAAACCCAGGAGGCTATGAGAGCTCCCAGCAAAGAACAGTCAGAAATGGCCTCTGGTTCTGGAGCCCAGGTGGACGGGGAGGGATGTGCCAGACCCGGGAGCACGGAGGGGCGTGGTGTGCCCCCAGGCACGGGAATACTCAGAACCCAATGTGCATTTACAGGAGCAGAGAAGCCTTGGCCTCTACAGGAGGTGGGAACTGCGAGAAGCAAGTTGTGCTGAACTAAACACTGCAGGCTGTGTGGGAGGGACGGGGGAGCTCAAGGGTCTGAGGCCCAAGGGTGGAGACTGGCGGCAGGGCAGCCAGGTGTGGGCGGCCAAGGCTGGCGCTGCCGAGACCAAGAGTCTCGAAGCCAACCTGCCCCTTATCACGGTAGAGCAGAGAGAAGCTCCTTGAGCCGTCCTTCTTGTCTGCGAAATGAGTATGATGCTAGGGCCATGGCGAGGCGGACCCGAGAGAACATAGGGTGGCACCTGCTACCGTCCTTCAGCTACAGTGGGCACCCTGTGCCCAACGGTGGTGGTGCCCCAGTTGCACGATTGGGGTTGTGATGCAAAGACACTGGGACCTAGTTTAGGGCCTTTTGAAGGAAGAACATGTCAAGTACACTTCCCAGGGCCTTTCTACCAAGGCTGTTTAGAGAACAGCGATGTGGCTTGATTTGCTTGGGCCCAGTAGAGGGGCACCTGTGAGAGCAGCCACACCCCCGGCCCACACAGGGAAGATTTGAGGAACAACGCGAGGCTGCGGGTTCATCGTAGCGCACACGGCTCGCGTCCCCGCTGTGTGCCCAGCCCTGCATTACAGGGCATGTCTACGGAAGCAGTGAGGACACAATCCCCTTTCACAAGGAGTCAAGTTCTGGCCGATCTTCCTTATGCTACACCCCTGGCCTCCTCTCTTTTACGACCTCCCACTTACCCCCAGTCACACACTCCTGTGGGAGTGACCTTGGTTTCCCTTTATCACCCCTCCCCAAACCCCTCCCCATGCCTTTGGACTAGGTCCTTTCCTGGACACTCCCGCTGGATGAATCAGATGACGCCTTGTCTGATCGAAAGCTATCCACAGGAGCCTCCCCCAGTTCCAACACACCTTGCTCCCACAGTGAAGTGGAACCAACCCTCTCAACAGCTGGTCCCAGAATTCTTCCCAGAGGACCACACCTTGAGTCGTTATGAGTAGACGGTGTGCTTAAGATCTTGGGTTAGCAAGACAGAGGATAATGAAAGACTCTTCTACATGAGTAGCTCACCTGGGGGTATGGAAGGAGGTGGAGGTGGGGAAGAGGACAGAGAGAAACCAGAAGGCCAAGCACCTGCCCAGCACACCTACACACTTTGTTGAATGTGTAACTCTCTACGTTATTTGTACTTCAACTCCCCTCCCGTCTTCCAAATCTACAGGAAGCCACCCACTACCCAACCCCTCCTGAAAACACGCACACAGGGTGAGGGGACAGGGGTGGGGGGGTGGTGAACTCAGGCAGCCCAGTCCCACTGCGAGCAGATGAGACAGCATGGCCAGAACCACGAGACGGTCCAGAAACCGAGCCCGTGGGCCAGAGCAGGGCCGGGCGACGCCCAGATCCAGGGTGTCTGGGAAACTGGCAGCGCTCTCACGATGCACTGAACTTTGTCTGAGTTGGGTAATGGGGCCTGAAAACAATCTTATCCAGATAAAAACAAAACTCAGGATCTCAGCTGACATGTGGGTCATGATTTCTTCAGAGGCTTTGGGATGGGGCCCAAGCTCCACACTTGGCACCGCTATCTCACCCCAGCTCACTGCAACAGTCTCCCTGGGGTCAGCCAACGTGCACCCACGGGCCAGAGAGAAAGCCCTTGTGGGCTGGCTGGTCAGTTACCCGCCTCTGCACTTAAGGCCTGGAAGCAGCTGGAGACAACAGGAAAGTGAATGGGTCTCGCTGTGTCCCAATAAAACTTTATTTACAAAGTCAGGAGCTGGGCTGTGCCCTGCTCCTTCTGTTGTCTGAGTTATAGTCAGAGTCCTCTGTTTGAACACTAGTATGGCTGCCCAGTGCTCTGAGGATAAAGTCCAAATCCTTTCCCAGCGCAAAAAGACCGTGCCCCGTAGCCTGCTCTCTGGCCATTTTGGGCTGCCAACTCGACTTTCCTGCACTACTTTAACCGCCCAGGCTCTGGGTCCTCTCTCCCTCCCTCTCCCTCCCTCGCATTTGCCTATTCTGCGGGAAAAACTCCCACTCTCCGCAGCCGGCCTAGCTGATGCCTACTCAGCTATGTTTCAAGTTTCCCAGGAAATGTGACCTCCTCCAGGAAGCTTCCCTGGTCCCTAAGCTCTCACGGAGTATTGCGGATGCTGGTTTAAGTGTCCGAATCTGCTGGTCAGTCTGAAGCTCTGTGGGGGCAGGAAACCCATCTGCCCTCATCACTATATTCCAAGGTACTCGACAAAGAACTGGTGATAAAACAGATTCTTGACTGACGAGGAAGGAAAAAAGACAGGAACCGACCCCAAACTGGAGGGGACCCTCAAAGGCAAACCGGTAGAGAACGGGCTGAGATTTGTTCAAACTGCGCCCTCCTATCCCAGACCTGCTCCCGTGGCATTTAGGGCGTTGCTGTGGGCTGTGCAGACAGGTTGGCGGCGCACAGCACCTCCAGGCTTTCCGATGCGGCTGCCAAAGTCGGGGTGGTTTCCTTCCGCCTCACTCCCGACACGCAGCGCCTTCCCCACTCCGGCTCCTGCTCGCTTCGCTCAGGCTCTGTTTACAGCCCTGTACACGGTGTTCTTTACACTTGGTGACTCTCCCAAGTGAACCTGGCTCACCTTTCCCACTCACGCTCGCCGGCCCGTGTCACATGGTGGCACACCCAAGTGCCAGGCTTCCAGGGCTCGCTCTGCAAGCCAGGCCTACGGGACTTCATCACTGAGTCTCACGCGTGCCTCACAATAACGTCACGAGAGACTTCCTTCCATTAGTCCCACCTGATGGTTGGCGAAATTAAGACCTAACGAGGTTAAGCCACTGGCCAAAGCAGAGCGCAGGGCAGAGCCGAGACAAGAGAGCGAGCCTGGCTCCAGAGCTCTGGAGTCCAAGCTCAGTGCCTTCCAGTCTCTCCTGCCTTCGCCTGTCCGAACACTGTTCCTGTGCAGCCCAGAGCCCCCTGCGAGGCTGAGCCCCAGGCAGTCCGGGAACTGAGGCACGGGGCGCCCTCTCTGTGCTGCTCAAGCGTTGCCTCATGGAGCCGTCACGGGCCCTGCCGGGAAAGGTCAGGTGGGCTCTGTGGGTGGAGGCGGCAGCAGGGGCACCAGGGGGTATATGGGTATGTCGGGGTCCACGGTGAGTCGTGGGAGGGTTTGGCGCTTCAATCCAGGCCGCTGCGTCCCAGGTCCTCCTGGAGGGGAGAGAATGGCACAGGGGGATACAGCAGGAGCAGTTCTCTCTCCCTAGACAGGAACACCCGCCCTGGCCCTGGAAGAATCCCTGAAGCCCAAGGCACCCGGCCTGTTCTCCTGGGGGCCCTTCCTCGTCCACTGCTCTCCAGACTCAGGACTGAAGGAGTTGCTGGCGAGCATGCTTTCCTGGAAGCCACCCGAGGACAATGGTGGGCTTTCATGGGTCAGATTTATGGTTTCTTTAGCACCACAATTTTCTCACACGCTCAGGTAGCCTCCCTGCTGTTCCTCTCTGGTCTGTCACGAGGACCGGGGACCAGGCCCAGAGTTCCTCTCTGGGACCAGCTCTGAGACACGCTGACTTTCCAGGTTCTACGCTCTCCTCTTTCCTCTCTCCCAGGTTCCAATGGTGGCTACTTGGAGGTGATCTTAAATAGTGCAGTCGACACCCTAACCTCATCTTTGCTGCAAAGCTTGAACTCGCTGTTTGGCTGAAGAATCTCAACAGGAGGCCAGCCTTCCAGAAAGCCTCTGAAAAACAGCCTTCTCCTTGCCTGTTCAGGCTATAGAAATAGCTGGATTTTCCAACCCCACAGGGCCCCAGTTTTCCTCACACTCTATTTCCTTCCCCTTGTAAATCTGTCATTTCTTATATGAGCTCATTTCTTATTTAAAAAACGTTGCTAAATTCAGCAAGGAACAACCATTATGCATTTATGTTCTGGTTCTTTCCACGTGCTTCCTCTCACATTCAGCCATGGAGGGGACATGGCCAGCCTTCCAGGTCGGTTTGCTGAAATTTCTACCCACCGTGTTGCAAGGGCATTGCACCAATGACCCACCCCAGGCCGCAACATCTGCCCCTCCCTGCCGCTGCCTGAGTGAGTAGGGAAGGCCATGCGCTCTAAGATTTCCTTAGGAGTCCCTCACTTGCAGGCACCCGTTTCTTGTGACAAAGGCTAAACCGCTCTACTAAAGAGACCCAGGAAGCAGTGCCGGAAAGACGACGCACCCCTCTTCCTCTCACAGTGGGGGTGGGCCAAGACCCGCAGGGCACTCGATTCCACGACGTCACTCAGGGCCCGGACTCCACCAGTCCTGGGCTCCACCCGTCCACAGGCACCTTCCTCGTGCTCACGGTTATGCTGGGCGCCGACGGGCCCACAGAGAAGACAGCCGTCCAGGGCGAGCCGTCTTCCTTCAAAGGGTAAAGCCAGAGCTGCGCTCCCCCTTCTAGCTGCATCCCGTTGGCAGGAACGTACCCACAAAGTCAGAGCTTGCTGCACAGCGGGATGCGACCTGCTGTCTCCAGCGGAGTGAACACGTGACCAGAAAGAAGAGAACGAGTTTCATGGTGACCCCTCAGTCTGTCACAGAAAGTAGGAGGGAAAGATCCCTAGGTTAAGAATCCTCAGAAACACAAAAACCCAGAGCAGGTAAAACGTGGGTTCAGTGTCTTAGAGGGAAAGAAATGACAAAAAATAGAAAAGAAGGGCAAAACCTAGCTGGTAGATACCCAAGTGTCCACTTTATTTCTACTACTTTTCTTAATATATTTTATAAAGGAAAGGGTTTTCTTTCATTTTAAGGGAATCAGATGAGAAAGACCCAAGAATGTTGAGACAGAACAATAGTGATGCAAAGAGAATCAGAAGAAAGTGTAGAAATGAAAGTCGAAGGAAGAAAAAACATTTCAACTGCCCGAGAGGAGACCAGACAGACCAAGAAGGGCAATGCTCTCTGGACTTGAAAGCCCAGGGTGCGGGTGAGAGTGACTACGGCAGGGGCCAGATTCCAGTGAATTGGGGCCCGGGAACGAGCAAAGGACGGTGAGGCAGCGAGCGCGGGAAGTCTTTTTAGGGGCAGTGACTTTGGGGAGGAAGAGGGGGTGGGAACTGGTCATGACCGGTTCCGCATGCAGGTGGACTGACAGACCACCAGCCTGGGGCTGAGTTGGGGCGCTGGGTCCCAGAGACGGTGTGGGGGGTCCAGTTCTGGCTGCCCAGCGTCTGTGTCCTGTGCGTCTGGAAGAACAGAGCTCTCTGGCCCTCGGGCCGGTGAAGGCCCCCCAAAGCTGGGAATCCCTCGGGACGTGGTGGCTGAATAGTACAGTACGGGGGTCCCGGGACCCCCGAGACAGTGTCCCCATCTGCACACACACTGTCAGGGTCATCACTCTACGTGAGAGAGGCGGGCCCCTAGACAGGCAGGGGAGCCAGGCTGCGGGCAGAATGAAGGAGGATGCAAACACCTCGCCTCAGCGTGGGTCTGGACAAAACCCTCCAGGGCAATAAAGGGGAATGGAGAAGAGGGACATGAATCAGCAGCAGTAAAACACAAATTTTAGGCATTTCTGTTTGGCAGACTTTCAGCTGGAAATATGACCCCCTTCTATCTCAATCCCGGAAGGAAGAGACCCAGAATCAACAAACTCTAACTGAGTTGGTGCCATTCCCTCCAGGCATCAGAGAGGCAGCGACCTCTCGTCCTTGGACGACATGGCCCAGAACCCTGTGAGAAGCATCATCCTGTGGAGACAGGATCCGATCGGGTCTGCGGGAACTGGTGCTTCTTGTCGCCGTGCATGCTGGTGACCTGGGTGGCACGGAGGTCACTGGGGTGGGTAACCGAACGACTCTGGGGAGCATCTCCTCCAAACTCGTCCATGAGACTCGAGCCCATTCCCCTCTGGAGCCCCCCCACCCCAAAAACAGCATGCTCACTCCTTCCGCTGAGGTCTGAGGCACTGCCATGTGGAAGAGGAGATCAGAAACGGCACTCGCCTGGGTGACAGGTGGTTGAATTACTTCTGAAGGGTGGGGCGGGGCCACCTGATGCAGAGGTTTGGGGAGGGGGAACCGGGGAGCAAGGGGATGTGCTCCTTAGGAGACCTAAGTCTCGAAGGTGCCTCTTGGGCGCTTCGTCAGGCCCCTTTAGATGGATTACTGGAGGGCCATAGGGTGGTGGCTGACAGGGAAGGCTCGCTAGAACAGGGCAAACCTAAGAGCCCCATTTGCTGGCAAGCTTTGCCGGAAAAAGGGTTGGTTTGTACTTGTGGGAGTGCCGAGTCAGCTCCAATCCCACCGAGCTCTGACAGCCAGGCGCTCTTCAGGTCAGCGGAGTACAGCGGTGCCCAAAACGCACAGGACAGGGTCGTCCTCGGGCAAGGCCCGTGTCCATCCTCCCTGACCTCTGTAGCACTGGGAGGGCCGTACACTGAAGGGACCCGCCATGTGCCTGAACTCTACCCAGAACAGGCTGCCTGGCCCCATGTGCTGGGTGACCCCTGCCCAGCATCTGACACGTCACTTTGCTCTGCGCTCACCGGAAGCCTTCAGCTCCATGACACAGCCCGATGGCACAAAAACAGGCCAGGAGTGGAAAAACACCCTGGCACAGAGGTGAAGGCGTGGCCCGAGACTGCGGTGCACTTCCGTGTGGCTGGGCTGGGCCTGGCTGGGCGTCTGCAGGCGCTGTGCTGAGCCAGACCCGCAGGAGGAGGCTGTGTTGACCTTTTATTTTTAATGGGGAGCTTTATAGGCTAAGGGGGAGACGCGAGGAGAGTCGGTAGTTAAAGGCTCGGGGAGGTGAGGCCCCATAATTGATGGAGGACATGGACCACAAAGGGTTTCGTGGAGTTCATAGGACCTTTTCAGAAAGGAAAATGTAGAGACTCTTCCACGTTTCTAAGTTAAAAACACAAGTAATCTCACAGTTCCCTGGGTAAACACCAACCGAGTGCTGCAAAGCGCTGCCCTTCCCGGGCTCTTCCCAGTCATCCTTAACTGCCTGCAAAGTAATAATTGCCGACGCAATGCCGGCAAAGCCCCGCTGGTGTCCTGAGGTGGGGAAGGCGTCCCAGTTTTGGCTACATCGTCTGAGACTCCTCGCAGAAAAGTGTGTTAGTAAGCTAACGAGCCTGTCCGCGACAGACCGCGCGGGGACTGGCAATGAGCAGAGTGTGACGTTGACGAAAGGCGAGCAGGGTGGCCAACAAGTTAGGGAGACTCCAAGGAGACACCAGGCTGAAGGGCACAGCCAGAGCTCCGCATCCGCTGCTGCGACGTGTGGTCGCCGGGCGTGGACACAGACCCTCCCAGACATTAGCACTGACCTTGAAGCAGCGCCTCCACAAGCTGCATTTGTCTTACCTCCTTCTTCTTCACAGGCTCCCGCATTAAGCACCTTCTTCCCTACGTGACATCACCAGGCCCCCGAAGCCACCAGAGAGCCACAGCGCAGCCGCAGGAAGTCGAATCAGAGCACCAGCAAAGTGCAGCTGGCACGGCAACGCCTCAGTCTGCTTACCTGCAAAATGGGGATAACAACAGCGGGTGAGTTCATCGGAGGGTCCTGAGAGGCGGCTGGGAAAGTTCATGAAAGCCAGACTTGACAGAGGAGCTGGGCGGGGGCTTTGGCAGGGGGGTGGGGGTTCCGACACAAAGAAAACTAATCCACCAGATGTGAAAGACAGGCAGTTTCAGTGCAGAAGGAGAACTTTCTTACTCTACTTACAGGTCTAGCACTGAAAATAGAACCGAAGGAGCCACGGTCTTTGTGGTCCTTGTTAACAGTGGAACGAGGGATGACACGCGTCACGACGATCTGCGAATGGGTTTTAAAATCACGTAGGTTGTAACGTCTTGTTCACTTGGAAACTGAGAAGGCACCGGCGGTTTACAGGTCTGGGCGAGGGGTTTGTACACAGTGGGAAAGATGTGGCGAGATAAACAGATGTACAGCGAGAGAATAAAATCGGCGCCTGCACTGCCACTGGAAATTTACCTTAAACGAGAGTAATATGTGTGCAGACAGACGCACGTACACGTGTCTGTCTATATATCTCACCTGGTAGCTTCTCAAACACACTTGGAGAAAAAGCTAGAACACAGAGAAGCAATTTTTGACTGGCATGGGAAAAAGCCACATTTTCAAAATTGCTTTCCGGCTATTTAGTTTCAGTTTTATGACCACAAAGGCAGGCACAGTGCGTATTGTTAAGTCTGTCCTCCTTTCTCCGAAACGTGGCCTGGCAGCTGCTGTGAACACAGCAAATGCTGGTCACCACGCTGTAGGGGCAGGGACAGGAGCTTCTCGGAATCCCGGCCTCCAGTTCCGGGCCTCATGGCCCTGAGCAAATCCTCTCTGTTCTTGAATCTCTGCGTGTATCAAGTGTGGGTCACGATCGCGCCGCTGCGCAGGGCGCTGGCTGCTCTGAGGGAATGAGCGCCAGGCCTCAGCCGTCAGCGTTGGCATCCCAGGAGCCCTGGGAAGGGGCTGCACGCGGCAAGATTTTGGGACTTAAACACGTCAGTACATCAGACAAGGAAAGAAGCAGCCTTGCCTGTGACGAAGATGATCTCTTTCCCTGCCCCCCCAGCCTTGCTGAGACCTTGAAGGTGAGACACAGAGCCAGCAGCCCTGGGGCCCCAACTGAGGATGCCCTTCCGTCTCCGCCCTACCGTGTCCTGGGAGAACACAGCATGACCCGAGTGGCCTCCCCGGCTCTCGCAGAAAAGCTTCAGTCTTCTGTATCCACTCTGACTGCCCTCACCGGAGTAAGGGCTGCTGGACGCTGGTGGGGAGGGGGCCAGTGGGCAGGGGGCTGTGGGGAGGGCCTAGTGGGCAGGGGGCTGGTGGGAAGGAAGGGGGTTGGTGGGAAGGGGCGCAGCCTGCGCCCAGGCAGCCCGGGGGCGTGGGTGGGGGCTATCTCCAGGAGGCCCTGTGGAAAGGTGACAGCTCACACAGCAGGTCATTGTTGAGTCACTGCCTGGGTGTCACGGTGGCTGCCTCACCCCTGCACCCCAGGGCCCAGCCAGAGTGCAGCATGACAGGTGCTGGGACCGAAGGGAAGTGACTGGGGACAGTCCCCAAAAGCCTCCAGATAAGCGTCATCATCCTGATTCTTATCTCTGCAGTTACGTGCGAACCAACCCCCCACCTGGCCCACCCCCGTTCCCCACCAGCCTTCAGACTCTCACTGTGCCCTCCAGGCCTCCGGGGCGGCGACCTGCAATGCCCCCTGGATGTCCAGGTCCTTTCTGAACACCTGTCCCCACTCCTGCACAGGCAGAAGCCTCCCAACCCCTGGCACCGCCTCCAGACCGGTTCTCCTCCTTTTAGACGCCTGCTCGCAGGTGTCCTCCCTGCGGTCAGACAGCCCTGTACCAGAGTCCCTGGCAGGGCAGAGTCCCCGGCAGGGCACAGGCGACGTACTCACGTTAGGTCAATTCCAGGGACCAGTTACAGAGGCTCAGACAGGGTAGGAAAGGCAGGAGGGCCGTGCGGGAACTCGGGGCTAGGAAGAGTGGACTGGCCACCACCCAGGCCTGAAGGAATCGGCGACCCAGGAGGACGGAGATGCATAGACAAGGCCATGATGAGGAGCAGGGACCTTCACTTCAGGGACACAGCCTCCCTCCCTCCCCAGGATCTGTGGGGGCTCCCCAGGGGCCAGACTAACCAGGACCTGGAGGGGGGGAAACCTGCTGGTCTCATCCAGTGTCAGCTCCCACGGCAGCAAGTGGACAGGGGACGAACGGAAGACGCCCAGCTGGACCCAGTGGAGCCCTTTCAGGTTGCTCTCACCTGCTCGCCCATCACCTTCCCCTGCCCCTGTGCACCTCCAGCTGCCTGGCCGTGGTCTTCTCCTCCGTCCCTACCACACCCCAAATGCCACCAGGAGCACACAAGGCCAGCTTCAAGCACCAGCTGGGAGCTCAGCTCTCATCTCCACAGTCACTGACTAGTTTCTCTCTGCAATTTTCCACCTCCTTCAGGCCTCCCGTCCACTGACCTACACCCTCCCTCTGCCCACCCTCTCCCACTTCCATCCCCTGTCTTCCCACACCTCGCTCCCTTGAGAAAAACCTTCTCTAACATATCCACCTGTCAAAAACCGAGCTCTGCGTAAAGCCAGTCATCTGCCTTTCCAGCGGCGGGAGAGACGTACAATTCCACCGACGGGTTTCTCTCCGTATCTGTCAGCCCAGGCGCCCGTGGGCACTGCAGTCTGCGCCACTCCTGGGGCAGGCGCCCGATGCTCTCCAGGACTGTCTCATCCCTTCTTCCTCCTCAACACCCCGCCCTCTGTCCCAGCCCGTACACAGCCTCCTCTGTTCACCAGCAATTCTGCAGCTATCCCAGGGCCTGCGTCCAGACCCCTGCCCTCCACCCTGTACCCGGGACTGAGGGTCCCTCCCAATGTCAAAGCCCAGCCCCTCCACCCATGCCCTGGGTCCCAACCCTGTTCAGCTGTTGAAGAAATGAGTTCTGCTCATTCCCTTTCTCTCTTGCACCGTGTTCCTCTGTCCATCACTTGTAACGCCAAACAAATATCGCGAGTGACTCCCATCTTAAACAATAAGTTTCCTTCTCCTGGCTGGTGTGGCTCAGTTGGTTAGAGCATCGTACCCATAAACCGAAAGGTCGCGGGTTTGATTCCCGGTCAGGGCACAAGCCTAGATTTCGGGTTTGGTATCCAGTCAGGGGACGTGTGAGGGGCAGCTGATCGATGTTTCTCTCTCACATCGATGTCTCTCTTTCTCCGTCCCTCCCTTCTCCTCTCTCTAGGTGAGGATAAAACACAAGTTTCCTTGATTCCAAATTCTCTCCCATTTCCCATCTAATTCATCCACTCCCCTGCAAAGGAAAACATCAAATGATTGTCTACAGAGACTGCTCTTCTCTATCTCCTGTCCTCTCCCGGCCTCTTTCCATCTGACAACCACATCCCAAAGAGTTGCTGCTTTTCATTAGCTCCCCAGGGACGTAAGTGTCCCCAGATCCCCGCCCCATTCAGCCGCACAGGGTGCAGCTGCCCGCACCCCCATTCCCGAGATCTTTTCCTCTCTCGGTCTGCGTGGATGCTGTTCCCTCCTGGTTTTCCTCCTAGCTCCCTGACTTTCCCTGCCGCGTCTTCTTTGCTGGCTCAGTCTCCACATGTTGATGGCCCCAGACTCTCCTCTCTCCTGAGCGGTCCAACAAGGCAGCCACTGGCTACTGTCTAAATTTAAAATAGTTTAAATGAAGTCAAATTAAAATTCAGTGCCTCACTGTCACTAGCCCAGTTCAAGCGCTCAGCAGGCACAGGTGGAGGGGTGACGACACAGACCTAAAGCGTGGCCCTCACTGCAGAAAGCTCTCCTGGGCAGGGCTGACTTAGAGTCCCCCCATCCCTGGACCTCTCCTGGCCCCCCGGCTGTGAACGCCCTCTACAAGCTGAGCGCTAAATTACTCCTCCAGCTCTGACCCAGGCTTCGGATGTGGACGTGCAACCGCCTATTTGACGTAACCACGTGGATGTCTAACAGGCTATTCAAACCAAACCCCCAGAGCAGAACACTTCATTTTCGTCCTCTCCTCCCCTTGCTCTGCTGACAAAAGCTTTGTTTCTCTTCCTGGCTGTCTATTCTCAGCGAATGACGCCATCCAACCAGTTTTGAAGCCAAAATTCTAGAAGCCATCTTGATTCCCAAAATCTAATCCATCAACAGTCTTACAGACTCTCTCCATAAAGGGCAGCTCAAATCTACCCCCTTCCACCTCCACTATCATCTTCCTCATCTACGGTTCATGTCTGGGTGGCTGTCCTGCTCGCAGAAGACCCCCTGCACCTAAGGCCAGCACACAGAAGGGTGCACTCAATACACTGACCAAATTAACACACACAGTCCTACTGACTAGCACAAAACATTCTTCACTCTGAATATACTCACAAACAACAGATATCTGCCATCGAAACTGTAGGAGATGGACTTAAAAAGATAAAAATCACTGTCCGAACAGATTTTACCTATGATTGGTTATGGCTTGATACCATTATGCGTTTTGTCAATTGCTAACTCATTTCTCATGCTTTTCACTGCACGACAATCTACCCCCATGCATCTGTTACCTGCATTGCCGGTGCAACGTGCCTCCCCGAGAGAAAGTTTATTGTCGATTCTTCCCACTCAGCCCTCCTTGCCTTTCCAGTGCACCTCCTTGTTAAAACAGTATTTTTATTTATTTATTTATTTATTTTTAGAGAGAAGGAGAGAGAGGGAGAGAGGGACAGTAACATCGATGTGAGAAAGAAACATCCATCAGTTGCCTCTGGCCCGCACCCAACAGGGGTCAGAACCCACAACCTAGGCACGTTCCCCGATGGGGAATCAAACTGGCGACCTTTCACTTGGTGGGAAAACGCCCAACTCACTGAGCCACACCGGCCAGGGCCAGTGCAGCTTCTTGACCTCAATTATCTGCACACGCCGAGCCTGACAGAGCCCAGGACTCAGCTTACCCAGTAAAAGCTTATTTGGTTCCAGAGTTCCCAGCTTTGCTCCTGCCACCTCACTCCTCCCCACAGTCCTCAGCTTCCTCGTCAGGAACACTGAAAAGTTTGACCCTAGCCTTAATCCCAAACAGCTCAACCCAAAACTGCAAACCGTGCCTGCTACTCCTCCCGCTCTGATTCTCTGCATTAACTGGTAGCCTTGAAGTGCTTGGTCACCCCCATTCGTTCCAGCAGCAAGCCAAGTCTGGTTAAACTGACTTTCCCTACATACAGGTCAGGGCGGTAGCAAGGGGATGGGGCGGCAATGAGGAATTCAAGGATATCTTCCGGGGCCTGGAGCCTAATGCTTTTCCAGATGCCTGACATCTGTATTTCCTGGGGTAGCTTACAAAGCCATCGCAGACACACTTTCTTCGCAGCAACCCAAAAGCTATTATTCGCCTACCCAACAACCATCTCTCCCCACCTACCACCAAGTTCCTCCTCTCCCAGACAATGCCCATGGTGTTCAGGGCCCACCCTCCATCAAAGGAGCAAGATACAACAGGAGAGCTGTATGTCTTCCTCCACGCCACCCCAGCCGGCCCTGAGGTCTCATTCCTTCAGGAATGAGCAGGCGATATCAACATGGCCATGGGACTGAGAGAAAGCCTGCCGTGAGGGCTTCTAGAAAAAAGTTTTCTTCACCCATAAAAAAAAGACCCAGTGACAAGATGACCTTGCTGTGGCTCTGGAGCTGGCCTTGTCTGGATGTAATTTCTGAGATCACTAACATCTTCCTTTAAGTTGGAGGGGAGAGCGTCGTAGGCGGAAGCCATTGCTGAGAATGGCAGATGAAAGAAAACTACATCTCCTGTAATATTCTTGTTTTTCATACTGTGCCAGAGGCCCTACCTTCCAACCCTGTGTTAGTAAGCCCAGGGGATTCCGAGTCCATCAAAACCTTACCTGTAAAGAGAGGGATAATATTTGCCTAATGGCCTTCTTGTGAGGTTGTGAGGTTGAGAGGATTACTGATGGAAGACTAAATGTGGACGTGCTGGACACGCCCTATCTAACCTGCGGGTCTCCAGGGGACTGAAGGGGAATTACACCTGGGACGAACGGATTCTCCAATCTTAGCATTTTTATATTGCTGCAAAGTAGTTAACCAGACATAAAAATAATGAAAGTAGGATGGGGGAGGTGTTGGCTTTGTGGTAAGATTAAGTGAATATTAATTGTCGGTCAAAGCCTCCTCTCTCCAGCTGCCTCGAGCCACTGGACTTCCACTCCGCCCAGGATTCCCGGCAGAACTTTAGTGGATCACCCTCGGCCACCCTGGTCACGAGGTTAGAGAGCTTTGAAACCGGCTGGAGCAAAGCATGGGTATTAGGGAACAGGTTTGGGTTGTTGACCCTGAGAAGGAATATTCCTGCCAAGAAGGACTCCTTGTGGTTAAATGCACTCAAATCCATAACCCGTCTAGCAGCTCTGCAGAGGCCTCGCAGGCAGGATGCAGTTGAAGGAAAATCCACAGCATGAGCGGCTAGCCTCCGCACCGTGCTCCTGCCGGCTGAGCCCAACCTTAGCAGGGAGTACCCGCACTGCTACCTCCACCAATGGGCGGAGGCCTGCCCCATCCAATCAGAGCTGCACAGCTGTATCGTCCTTGCATCTTACCCAGCAGACCAATCAGAGCAGCTCCATAACAACCAACCAAGACTCGCGATTCCAGCCAATCAGAACAGTGCTGTTTTGACCAATCACACTGCGCAAATTTGAGTTCCTCATTTGCATAAAAATAGGCAACTCAGGAACAAGGACAAATACTTTCTGTATCAAAGGCCACCTCCCCTTTGCCTTCTTGAAGGCATTTAAGATTTTCATCCGAGGCTGTTTCCCAGGTTTGCAAACGGGTCTCCTGCCTAAAGTCTCTCCTTAGACCGCACCCTGGATTGGGGACTCCTATTGGCACTGAATTGGTGACAGTGACGTTTTTTGACAGATGAGTGCCCTGAATTCAATTCTTTGAACCAAGGTACCCTTCACTGGCAAACACTTTAAGTAAGTGTCTGCACGTGCAGCAGAAACACCTCCCTTGGTATTTTAAAAAGAAAGAAAACAAAAGCCCTGTGTGCCACTAGGCCGCAGGTGGAATTCACCTAAAATTGTTAGGGCTGGAGTACCTGCTAACTTGGGAGTTCCCAGGCCCTTGGACCTCATCACGGCCGGAAATCCAACCTCCCCAGACCTTATCTTCCGGAATTTGAGCTTCCGCTCGGGCGGTAGCTGCGCAGAATCCAGAGTCCTTAGAGACCAGACTTCCGCCTCCGGCCCTGAACCCCGCCCAGCTCAAGCAAACCCCGCCCAGCAAGGCCAGGGACACGTCGAGTTTGAGTCTCCTGAGCGCCCGTAGTTCCTGAACTATGACCGTTCCTCCAGGCTGGCCAGAGGCCATCACGCATGCGTCGTTCCTTTGAATGGGGGCCCTCCTGATCCTGGCAGCGGCGTCAGGGGCGGTGGCCGTGGTCCTGGCCCTGCGGCTATGGTTCGTGCTTCATTCACGGATCGTTGTACCCCGGAAGTCTGTCAGCCTCATGGTGGTGGCCGGGTCCGGTAAGTATGGGGCGGTGACCGTCGGGCTGTAGTCGGGACTACAAACCCCAGAGTGCACCGCGACTCCGTCCGCTGGCCTCCTTAGCGCTTTGTGCGCATTGCACGCTCATAGTTGTAGTTTCCCGGCGTCGCCGGAACCGACCCCCAGCCAGGCCCAGTGCCGGTGGGCTGTGGCTGCCGGGCCTTGATTTCAATGACAAATGAGTGCCTCGCACTTGTCTGTAACTAAGCCTCTCTGCAGCGTATAGTTGTCTAATAAACTATTAGTGAACAGAGAGGACGCAGCTGCCTCTTGGTGCTTATATGCAATTTCCCTGAAGAATAAGCTGCTGGTTTGCGTGATCAGCCTAGGCAGTTTGTACTTAGTTTAGGAATCCTGATCTGTGAGGCGAGGTAGTTGTCACATTTAAATGTGACAAAAGTTAAAGTTCGATCCTAGGTCCCCAAATTGACACATACTCTCTGCTGACTGTATTTCTGTGTCTAGCTCCTCCTGGAACCCAGACAGCCGTGCTTCCCTTTCTCCTGCGAGACAGCCGATGTGTCCGCTGCATTCTTTTGATGTTCCCTCTGTTTCGTTCACTTTGTCCCCACTGAAAGCTAGCTCTTTCTTACAACCGCAGGGAACTGGTGGGGAGGGCAGTGTGACCCATAGGAGGCGAAGGGAACAAAGAAGGTGAGCGGGGGACAGGTAAGGACTTCACCTGCCTGAGGCCCGAGACCGGAATGAAGGCAAATAGGTGTGACCGGGCTGGTTGACAAGGCGCTTGCTTTGCTTACGTGGCATGTGGCTAATGTGACAGGCGGCTGTCCTTTTCGGGTGTTTGTACCATGAAGGACACTCAGTGAACACAGTTCATTTCTTTTTAATTCGTGGTGTGGAAACGAAAGCGTTGGCATTCTGGAGACTGTACGACGTCCGCAGTGGAACCTGCGGGTGTTGGGAGACTCCCGTAATGCTGGCGGACCCACGCTGTGCCGAAACCGCAGTGGGGAGCGAGGGGCAGCAGGGCAGTGCCCATGCCTCCCCGACGCGACTGCTGGGCACAGAAGCCTTCAGCCGCTGTCCGCCCACTCCGGCCTGCGCTCCGACCCACTGCGCCCTCATCCGCCATCCCTGGAACACGCGCACGCCTTCCATCCCTTGCCGGCTCCTGTCCTGACACTCCCACCCCACCCAGTGGCCTCCCGGCTCCTATTAGCTTCATCTCCAAGTCACCTCCACCTTCACCAGGGGTCTCCCCGACTCACTCCAAGGCTTGGTTTCTCCTAACCGTTTGCTTCCCCCTCCCCCATTCTAATTTCCCTGCCCTCTCGCATCGCTCTGCCTCTCTCGGTGTCCCACCGCCCGGACTTCTCCATAGCGTGCGGTGTGCCTTACACTTCTCACGACCTTCCTCAGCACCTACCGCAAGCGCTGGTTCCATCTTCACACACTGGTTACCCTCTTCCCCGCGTAAAAGTAGTATTCACACAAGGGCACAGATTCCCGTTTCCAGTCGTCCCTCCTGCCTTTGGGAAACACACGGATAACAGACAGCATGGGTGTAGTTCATCTAGTAGCTATGCCCGCCTGGCCTCCCAGTCTGAAGCTTCCTCTCCTCTTCCAGGCGGGCACACCACTGAGATGCTGAGGCTGCTTGGGCACTTGTCCAGCGCCTACTGTCCCAGGCATTACGTAGTTGCTGACACGGATGAGTTCAGTGCCCAGAAGATACATTCTTTTGAACGAAACCGTGCTGATAGAGACCCCAGTACCATGGTAAGTGACCGTTTCTGTTTCTGAGAAGGTTTCACGTTATGTATTGGGTTTCATCTTCCCGGGAAGCAATCTCACAGCACTTCGGTTAGGATGTGGGCGTGGGAGACAGGTGAGGAGCAGAGGATGACATCCAGGCTTCTGGCTGGAGCCACCAGAAAATGCAGTTGCCCTCGATGTACGTGAGCAAGACCCCAGGAGGCAGCAGGAGGACTCCAGGGGGGACGTCTGTGACCACCCCAGCAAGCCGCAGGCTCTGCGGTTGGATCCATGAGTGACGTTTAGAGGGAAGCCCGGTCTGGGATATAAACTTGGCAGCCACATGTCTTTGCGTGATGGTGTGTACGTAAAAAAGGAAAGTGGGTGAGGTCACCTGGGGACTGAGTGTAGTTAGAAAGCAGAACAGGACAAGACCTGAGCCCCAAGTTACTCTGACCTCCCAGGACAGGGAGTATCACTGTCACCAAAATGTCAGTTGCCGCCCCGGCTCCCAGCCCTGCCGGGCAGTTGGCCCCGGCCCCAGGTCTCTGCACATCTCCCTCCCTCACCTCGTGTTGGGCGCTGTCTGCTTCCTGCTTATTTTCTTCTTATTTCAGGCAGGGAAGGAATTCCCTTCTTCCCAGTGTAAAAGTACATATTGAAGGCATGTAGTGATATTTCTCACACTATTTTAATCTGTTTATGGGAGCAGGGTTTTCAGGTTTGTTTACATCACCTACCAGAACCAAAGTCAAATTCATACTCTGATTGCAGGCAGAGTTTTAATGTGTCCTCTGCGTGGAAGTCTCTTCTGGACTATTTGTAGAAACAGCCCCCCACCCAGCCCCGCTCCCCCCATTTTTCCCGATGCAGCTGTACCCACAGCCATTTCCTGGCCCTACACTACGCTCCTGTGGTTCGCAGCTTGGAGGAGCTCTCCACGGCTGAATTTCCCAGCCTCCTCGAGTGAGCCTGGGCCGTGGCAGCTCCCTGTGCCTGGCGAGGGGTCTTGGCCTTGCCACTCGGAGCATGACTCACACCTGGTCCTGGGGACACGCCGGCCCGCAGTGCGACCACGAGCCCACCCTTCCCAGAACCTGGAGACCCTCCTAGAAATCAGAAGACACAAATGAATAGCCCAAGCAGCAGAGGGACTTCATCTTGTTTGCTTTGTATCTTAAATTGATGTGCAGTCACTCAGTGAACTTCTAAATGTCTTCGCCAGCTTGTAGGAAAGGTATTTAGATGCTGGCATCCACCTGGTCATGCAGAGGTCAGCGTGCAGCAGATTGGAAACTGGATTTTAACTTAGTAACGTCGTTGTGTTAGTTCCAGGGTGGAGACCACCTCCCGTGTTGCAGAAACTTCACTCAGGTTACTCCTGGTTCCTTTGATCCACTGTACTTTTTTTTAATGGTATTTAAAGTCTTTAGGTACAAGATTCACCCTATTTATACGTACACAAGAATGAAAATAAATCATTGCTTCTGCACTTTATTTATTTTTAGAGAGAGGGAAGGGAGAGAGAGAAACATTGTTCCGGGACCTGGCCTGCAACCCAGGCATGTGCCAAGACTGGGAATTGAACTGGCGACCTTTCGCTTTGCGAGACGCCCAGCCCACTGAGCCACACTGGTCAGGGCTCTGCCCACTTTGAAACTCTGCTGCCAGCCCCTGTTTCTCTGAGTGATTTTACTCAAGAGAAACAGGCTTCCCTTGGGAGAAATCTCTCAACCCCACTGGAATAAAGCTACTGGAAAGGCAAGGAGCAGAAAGCTAAGCAAAATTAAAAACCCTGAACAGTAGCTGTGAAATTACTTATAGGAAAACATATCTTGCAAAGCCTTCTAAAGAAAATGTAATTTCCCCGGGGATGAGCTCTAAAGCAAAGATAGCTGAAGCCACACTTCGGACGGATTGGGTGGTAACCTCTCCAAGTGGAACCGGTCACCAAAGCAGCGTCTGTGAGGCTGCGGGGGAGCTCATACCCACCTTCTCGTGGAGCGCAGCGGATCCTGGCTGGCCGTGTGTCTCAGCGGAATGTCCCCCGCGAGACGGGAGGCAGGGACCCAGGTGCTGGGAACAGTTTGGTACTCGACACATTGCACAGTAGTTTTACACGTTTCCAAATGTCCTACCATAAGTGGGGATCTTACTTTGATTAGAGAAAAGGTTTTTTTTTAAAAAAAAGGAAGCCCAGCCCCAGCAACCTGCTGACGGGAAAGGACAGGCAGGCGGTGCCCACACGTGAGCGCTTGGGGGTGCTGGCTGTGACGTGAGCGCAGCACACACACACATGTGCACAGCAAGAGTCAGTGGCCAGAGGGGCCGTCGGAACGTTTGCTCGGGGGGCCGTGGTCTGCCTGCCGGTTTAAAGGGGCCCGCTCAGGTGGCTGGGCTGTGACGATGCCTGAGGGACAAGGGGGATTGGGGAGACGGGCCGCAGGCCGAGGGAGCAAGGCCACCAGCAGGGGTGGGAAGCGGGGGGGTTGGTGGGATTCTGGCCTCTGCTGAAAGCAGGGTTAATAGGGTTTCTGGACACGTTGGAGGGTTGGTGGATGAAGAGAAGACGAGCAGAACATGATGGCCTGTGGTCAACGCAGTGGTAAGAATGGGGCGGCCACCATGGACCCGGGGAGGCCCTGCCGTCTCTCTCCCTTTCTTCTCTCCCCCCTCCCAATGCATAAAGGCTCTTCAGCTTCAGAAGTGGCCCTGCTGGGCCAGCAGGAGTTGATGGTCTGCTGTCACTGTGGACTCCAGTGACTCCCCACCGCAGTCGCTGTCATCCCCGTGGGCTGCCACCAGGCGGCAGTGCACAGCGGAGCATTGGGGCCCGCGGGCGACCCTGTGGCTCTTTTATATGGAGAGTCCTGAAACAGACCACACATAGCCTCTCTCATGGGGACTTCAGAAGGGGAAAGCCTTGGTCCCGGGAGCCAGGCCGAGCCTGGGAGGGGTCGGGGGATTCTCAGCAGGGCAGTGAAGGGAGTCGTGGGTGCCGGCCACTGCACAGAACCAGTGGGAGCGAAGCCGGGACAGTGACTTCAAAGGGGGTGGGGGTGGTCAGCACCCTCAGGTGTCTCACTGAACTGAGGGCACTGGATGGGATGGCAAGACCACAGGTACCTGCAGCTTTGAATGTGGGGTGGGAGGGAGAGCAGAATCCCCAGGCTGGGGTGTTGGGCTGGCTCCCCAAGAAAGATGGGGGCTCCAACCCAGAAGACGGTGTGGGGAAAGGGAGGAAGTGGAGCGTGCAGGCCCCACGCAGACCAGAGGAGGGCGTTTGCCGAGAGCCCTGGCTGGAAAGTGGGGATGAAGTGGGCTAGAGTACAAGACACCATATACCAACTTTAGAAGCCAGGGGTCATTTGGAGCGTTTTAGTTGCAGGAAGGATTTCATAAACAATCTGATCTATTTAAAGGCTGTACAAAGAGGGGAGAGGATTGTCTGGTGTGTGGATGCTGGTTGATTTCTGGTTGTGTCTTTGAACATTTTCTAAGATGACCATTACAAAACAGTGAAGATTGTTTTTTAGAAGCAAAGCTGAGAAGAGATAAAAGCCCCAGTGGAAGTAATAGTTATTTTTGAAATAACCCAAACACGCCTCGTAAGCAACAGTATTTTGGGGACGGGTCTCCCACAAGTTGGGAGCAGGCCAGTTTTTCTGTTACTTGAGTCCCAGGCGTTGGTGGGGTTGGCATCTCCCAGCCCGTGTGTTGCTGACCACGGGGCTCATCAGCCAGTGGGCATGGAGCTGCCAGCACGGGCCTCCTTCCCACAACACCCAGGGCCGCCAGCAGGTGGGGCGCTGGCTCCACGCAGCACAAGTCCGGGCCCTCACCACGGCCACTGCCAACTCTAGCGTTCTTGGAGTCTCTGTTCTTAACTCCCAAGCAGTTCTGAAAGAAATGAGTTTGCACACTATACAATTGCAGTTGTGGGACTTGCCTTCCGTCTGTAAGCTACGTGCCACAGCCCTGGTTTAACATGATTACATCTTTAGAGTTTGGCTAATGTACATGTGCACTCTTCCCCTTGATAAGGAAGCCCAGCTGGGTTCAAGACAAACACCTCGGGCTCGGGAGCCCGTTCTCAGTGGGTGGGTGGCTGCAGGAGAAAACCTGCGGGCTTTGTTGCAGACAGAGATCCTGATGTGGCCGTTTCAGTGACTAAATGTTTTCAAAACAGTACATCGCGTAATAGTTCAACAGTAAAATAAGAAAAAGAATAAATACACAACTTTTATAAGTAAAAATAAAAGCTATGTGTCAAAAATGTTTATTATAGAAAAATGTATTTGTCTACAAAGAATTGTAAGTTATTCTCCATGTGAACTTACTCTTACACATTTTGTGATGTGTACTGAATATATACTAACTTGTCTTCATAAACATATGTTAACAAATATAAAAAATACTTTGGTGCCTATAAAAAAAAAAACAGTCCATCGCCAAGATGTGTACATAGCTCTGAGGTATTTTAAGTGATTTAACGTCCGAAATTCCTTCCTGAATCTTAATTGGCCCCTCCCCCCTGTCTCAGGAAAAGCAAGCTAGGCGAGGCTTTGCTCGGGTCAGAGCTGGACAGATGGAGTCGAAGTGGCTGTGAACCACACACCACACTCACTGCAGCTGCTGGCCCCTGACCGTCCACCTCCCTGTGCCGGGGGAGCAGCGTGAGGTCCCTACCACGCGCCGAGCTACGGCAGACCCTCGCCCTGGCCCTGGCTCCACGCCACTGCCCCAGCATGAGGGCAGAGCAAGACAGCCTCTGTCAGCGTTTGAGAGGCGCGAAGCTTCTCTTCCCAGGAGCAAACACCTGCCTGGTGGCCTCGGTTGGGTGATGTTCCCAGTCGTGGTGGCCGGACTCAGGCTTGTCCCATGTCAGTTAGGCCCTTCTGGGCCCACCCAGAAGTGGGAGCTAGAGGCAGGGGGTGAGGGAGGCGGGCTGAAATCCCACCCAAACCGTCGGGCCGAAGCTGTGAGACAGCGACTCACCCAAGGGAAACCGGGTGACTGGGGGCCACAGACGGGGACTGGAGGCTGGGAGAGGGCCGCTAACGAGCCTCGTGCGGGGCATCGGACTCTGGGCCCAGGGCCCGTAATCCTTCGGAGAACAGACGGCTTCTCTCTTTCCCTGAGCCCACACCTGCAGCCAAGGACCGCCTCTGCGGGCAGCCAGCGTGCACCTCGGGGCTTTGGCCAGCCAGGCCTGGGAGCCAGTCCTGCCGACACTGTGGCTGGTGAGAGTCCCTGGTCTCAGGAGAGCTCCTTGCTCCACAGCGAGAGACTGAGGTCTGGGGAGCCTGGCGCCCCCAGTGTGACAGGCTGCCTGTCCGCAGGGCCCAGTCTGCAGCCGCCACGCAGGCACCGGGAGGACGCACGCATGGAGACAGCTACTCGGCGTGGCGAGCACTGGCCGCCTCAACTTCAGAGTGATGGCGGGACCGTCCAGTGTCCTGTTAGCATGCGTTAGGCTTTGTGTTATTAAGAAACAGCTATGAAAGAAAGCTGAAACCATTTTGGGCTGAACGAAATTTTACCACTTCGGTTTTGACTTGCTTCCAAGAGTCCGCGGCGGTGTGGCGTTCATTACCTAGTCGACGTGCCGCATGTTTCAGCGTGTGGGGACGGCGCCGAATGACCTCACAGACCACTGCGTCTGCCCCGCTGTGGTTTGCGAAGCCATCGGGACTCCTGGGTGGAGTTATTTCCATCTGAGTCACTGCAGCCCTCTGTTTAGTTTGTCACAAATCTCGAGCCAGATATGTCTGTGGTTTCTAGCAGTGAGGTAATTCTGGAAGATGCTCTGGAAGTTACAAGTTGTCACCCACTGTTAGCATCTAACTCAGGGTTTCACTTCATTTCAGAGAAACTAAAGGCCTGAGAAACTCATCTACCCTCCGCCTTTTTCATGCTTCAGTCTTTCTTGTCGGCCCAGCCTCTGCACGTTTACTCATGTGTCAGTCAAGGCCGTGTGGGGGGCCCCGGGAGGCGCGGGCCCCTGCAGTGCTGTGGGGCGAAGCCCTGCCCTCCTCCATCTGGAGGCTTGGGGGGTGGGGAGGGTGGACAGACAAATGATAGATAGGGTGCTCCGCTAACTATTTGATAGAGTGAGAATAAGAGAGTCTCACTTTTACGTTCCTCTTTCCTCCTCTATTCCGCTCCTGCCCACTGTGGGAAAGAGAGGGGGCCACGCCGCTGGAGGCCGAGCTCTGGACTTACTTTCCAGAACTGGGTCCACACTTGGCTGCCGGGTGGGAGGGCAACAGCAGAACAGAACTTGCCAGAAGGGCCTTGGGGTCTAAGGTTCAACAGAAACATCTGACTATTCCTGAGGCTCTGTTTTTATTCTGTTTTTCCCTAGAAAGGGCTGGTACACCGACCTTCAGTGAGGAGCCAGGCACAGGGGACAGAGGTGGGAGGAGTTGGGAGCCCGGGTGCCCTAGAACCAGGAAAAGGGACGCCTGCTGGAGGGCCAGAGGCTGCAGGTGTAGAGGGTGGGCGGGCTGAAAACAGACGCTCGTGCCCACCTTCCTGCCGCACAACAGACGCCTCCAGATGCAGCCTAGAGCCCCGTCCGAACTGCTCAACGCAGCCCCGCAGTACATGTCCTCGTGAGCGCACAGGCTCCCTGCCCTCGAGGAGCAGCTGCTCCCCAGGCCTGAGGGGGACGGGCAGGGAGTGTGCAGAATCTGTAAGCCTGGCTCCCTGACTTAATCTGTGCTGTTGCTGGGCCCCAGGAAGGCCCAGTCACTCTCCTCTCCTGCTCCGCAAGCCTGTGGGTGTCCCTTCCCCATGAAATAGGGCTACCTGTGGACCATTGGGACCAGGGGGAAATGACAAAGTGCAGCTTTTGAGGGTGGGACTCGCCCGCCCTCTCTCTGCTCACTGGTTTCGGGGAGGCTGGCTGCTGTGTAAGGAGAGGGGCAGGGCATCCGGCCAAACCCAGCACCTTCTCCAGCTCCACAGGAAAGCCCACCAAGGGCCACTCTGTCCACAGCCCTGCAAACTGAGCGGCTCTGAGCTGCGAGTGTGTGGTGATCCGTTATTCAGCGGAAGAAAATGGACACCCTCGGGACTTGAGTTCAAGGCAGCAGCAGCGGCCCGTCTGATTGTGGACGTAGTGACACAAGCTGGCTGCAGGGTTCAGACGTGGGCACATGGGGCCTGGAGAATGAACCCATCCTGAATATCAGCGCCTGTACAGCTTGTGGCAAATGGGTCCCAACTTTCTCCGTGTAAATACTAGCATTTGCACATGTGTGCCCAGGCACACGTGTGTGTGATGTGTTAATACACACTGAGCCACATTAAACAGACCGACCCCACACTTGATATTCACGTTAGCCATGCGTGTCGGCCCGTCTCATACACATCCACTCACTCCCGCCATCGTCACAGCAGCTCCGCACACTTCCCTGTAGGGACTTCACTCCCCGGTGGACGAGACGCAGGCCTTTCCAGTGCCCACAGACGGTGAGGCGCTGCCTGGCCGGAGCGAATGCTGTCTGTGGACGCAAAAGCGCCGGGTCAAGAGCAGACACACTTGAAATGCTGCCAGATGTTTCCAGGTGGCCCCCAAGAGTGCTCGCGGCGTGCTGGCCCCGGAAGGCCAGCATCTGTTCTGCAAACCCGCAGCAACACCGGGGGTCGGCCCAGGCCAGCAGGTGGGGCAGGGACTGGCCGCTGTGTCCCGTATCGAGCCGTGAGCCAGCTTTCCGCAGGCGCCAGACTGTGCGTGCACCTGCTGTTGGGGACAGCCAGTCCACCATCGCGGCTCTGGGTTCCGTGTCTCAGGGCTGAACTGTAAGAGTTCTTTGTACCTCAGCATGCCACGCCCTTCGCCTAAAACATCTGACAGAAAACTGTCCCCAACGAGTTGTCAGCATGGACTGTGACATATTTGAATCCTGTTTAGAAAACCTTCAGTCATGACCCAAAGATGGGAGCTGTGTACAGCACAAAGAAGGCGTTTTAACTGAATTCACAAGCAGTTGGGGTGGACGCCAGGAATAGTCCAGGAAGTGTCGCACACAGAGGCCGCCTGTGGCGTGCTGGTGTCGGCGGCCCACTGACGGGTCTTTGCTCTTTCCTTCCAGATGCCCACGTACCACATCCACCGCATCCCCAGGAGCCGCGAGGTCCAGCAGTCCTGGCTGTCCACGGTGTTCACCACCTTGCGCTCTGCCTGGCTCTCCTTTCCCCTGACCTACCGTGTGAAGCCAGACCTGGTGCGTAGCAGTTGCCCCGGTGGCCCCGGTGGCAGTGTGCCAGGCAGA
Source organism: Desmodus rotundus (assembly GCF_022682495.2). Classification (NCBI taxonomy): domain Eukaryota; kingdom Metazoa; phylum Chordata; class Mammalia; order Chiroptera; family Phyllostomidae; genus Desmodus; species Desmodus rotundus. The sequence continues at coordinate 53,914,293 of NC_071398.1, read as the reverse complement.
CCCGCCCGGCCAGCCTGCGCAGGGGGCGAGCGCTGCTGCGCTCTGCTGGCGAAGGGCGTAGTGAACTGGCGGCTGATGTCAGGGGGCACCAAAGGTCCTGGGAACGGCCTGGCCTCAGCCTTTGACCCCTCGAGTGGAAAGAGGGGCTGTGGGGGCCCACTCAGCTTTTATCTTACTTTAGTCCGTCCCCCTGTGGGCCTCTTTCTTTGCCTTAAAGCAAAAGGGTTGGATTGGATGTCTTTCAGTTTCCTTCTATCCAAATCTAACATTTTACGAGAGCTGTAAACTGGCTTGTAAAAAGTGGAGGGATGTTTCTAAAGGGAGAAGGCAGAAGAGAGAGTGTGGGGCACGTATTTCCACTTTACACTGGACCAGCTTAAACATGCGAACATCACCTGGCCGGCTGCCCCACCACGACCGGCTTCCCAGGCGGAGCCCCCTGGTGTGCGGAAGCCCCTCTGGTGGGGACTGAAGGTCATGGCTACAGGCCTTTCTACTCCACCCGGAGCCAGACCGCCTCACGCAGGCCTCCAGGGTCTGCCCTGGGTCTCCCTGGTTGTCCTGTGTCCTGTCACAGAGCGCTATCTCTTGCCTGCCTCTGTGGCCACTGCAAAAGAAACCTCTTTCAGCGAGGACGGCAGCACCGGCCAGGTGCCCCTCAGCTTCTCCTGGCCGGTGTGCACCGAGCTGAGGAGTCTGCCTCTGCGTCTCACTTAGTCACTGTCCTTATCGCCCCAGAGCGCCTGTGAATAGCACAGCAGGCCATGCTCTCCCACTGGAAACCCCGTCAGGTACTCAGAGCTCACGTTTGCTGAGCGCCAGCGCTCGTGAGATCAGTGAGGCTGTCACTCGAGTTTCATGGGTCACAGATGGGGACCCAAGACGCAGAGTCACTTGCCCAGACTCAGTGCTCGGGATAAAGCACGGGCCTGGGACGGGGACCCTGGCCTTGACCACTGCACCGCCTCTTCAGGGGAAACCTGCGCAGGACGTGCTCCTGCTCAGGCCGGTTAAGACGAGACGTGTAAACCCTCTGAAACCCACCGCGCCACACCTCCCCCCCCACCCCTCTGTCTCTCTCTCTCTCTCTGTCTCCTGCCTCGGGGGTGGCGGCTCCTCGACCGTGTGCCTCTGCCAGAGCCCAGACCTGTCCCCTGAAAGGGTGCATTGCACTGTACGTAAGTTGTATCTCAACCATGTACAGCTAGAAAAGACAAACTGGATTAAAATACGTATAATTTCCTAAAGCATCACAGCACTCAGCTTTCTGTAGCCTTCCACACGGCGCTGAACTAACTCCCTGTCTGCAACTGGCTGGGGGCTCCCTGCCTTCTCTGTCTCTGCCGGTGTCCCACCTGGCAGTCCCGCTGACGGCAGTGAGAGGCAGGGACACTTTGTCCACCCTTCTGGGCCCTGGCCAAGGGCCCCCACTGATCTTGGCCCCTCATAATCCTTCCTGTGCTTTCTCCTGCCCCCCGCCCCCGGGACGATACTCACATCAGTCACGCAGTGGTCGGAATTTTGAACACTCTTTGTAGTTCACTGTTTTGCACCTGAGAACCCAAGGGTTTAGTCACTGTTGTGTCTTCTTTAGTTCCTCCCCAAAGTGGAAGTCTTTGAGGGCATCTCGGGAGAGTAAGCGGACCTCCCAGCGTCCTGAAAACGTGCTCCCGTGGAGAAGTGTGTCTGTCCCAAGGGAAGAAGAGAGAGTTTAATCGGTGCGGTCGCTGATGCTTAAACTTAAGTTAGAGGTCTGCACATACAGGTGGGAGAGGTCTGCAGAGTTCTCGAGGGCACAGGCTGTGTATTTTTGTGTTTCCCATGGCCCTTCCTAGAAAAGGGCCTTTCACATACTTGTGGGGTGACTGAGAAAGAAGTGAGTGGATGCTGGGCGCTGTGAGTCAGCGCAGAAACAGGCGCCTGCTCCCCGAGCGGGCTCTTCCCAGGGCTCCAGAGGAGCCTGCAAAGCCAAAGGGCCTTCCTGGGTCTCGTGTCCACTCCGGACGTCCCCGGGCTGGCTGCTGTGAAAGGGAACTGGAGCAAGGAGCTCTGCACACAAACAGGAACGCTAGTTTAATTTTTAATTGAGTGAAAAGTAAATTTCAGATTCTACATGTATAACTAATTGGGCGAAATGGACCGTCCCAGCCTAGCACCCTGCCTCTTTGCCTGAAGCTGAGGCCGGTGTAATCTAGCGAGACAAATCATGTATCCATGACACACACACTCTCACTTCACATGAAAGAAGGCCATTCTTTCCCTGAGTCACTTTTTTCCATGTTTCTTACCCAGTGTGAGCTGTGAAATGTCTAAGTTCACGGCGGCCAGTGGTCAGCATAGATAGTGGGTTATTGTCCACAAGCAGGGAACTGTGATTTTTCTTTAATTGGGCACTTTCAGTGGTGAGTCACAAACTGGGTGGCACTGGTTGCCACTGTTTGCCTAGTCTATCACACTTGTATTGGCCTATTGGTTGACACATGTTTGAAACAGTAACGAGAGTCCGTTGACTTCTTGATGATCAGCCAGAACCCGTGCGGGAACCTTGCTTCCCCTCTAACGCTGGGCTCCGATTCCTGTTGTGTGCTGACCTTCGCCTGGAGTTCCGTGTTCTGGTGATCACACCCTTCACGACACGTGCAGAGGAAACTCAGCTGCACAAAGGAAAGGTCAGCTGACCCTGTTTACAGATAGATGACTATCTGTAAATGGAATTACGAGAGAGTAAGATTATCAAGCCAAGTCAAATAAGAAACAACTGGCCACGGTCGCCTTTTGCTTCGTGTTTTCCAAGATGAACGAGATCAGATGGGGGGGGCGGCGGGGGGGGCCATTTGGTGACGTCTGGTCAGTGCCTGTCCCTGTGGAGCAGCTCGTGTGCACGGGGCTCAGAGATCAGGCCAGGGTTCCTTTTCCCAGCGTGGCCCTCCGGACTCTCCCTGCCCGCTCAGCAGCCCCTGTGGGGACTCGAGGGGGCCAGCCCTGTGGGGACCAGGCACGGGGCCTGTATGACGAAGGCCTGTCTGGTCCCCGGGGTGGGAGACGCGGTGTGTGTGAACCCCCCCACCACGTCTCTGGTTTCTTCGGGCTGACGAGCCACTCTCCCAGCCCTGTGGTAGACTGCCAGCTATGCCTGACACACTGGCACCATGACAGCCTGGCGCTGCTTCCTTCCAGAAATGACATCTGTAATCTAAATGGCGTGGCTTCTGGTTCACGTTCTGAATGACCTCAGCACAAAGTCAGTCCGAGTCAGGCTGGGCTTCACCAGTCCCAGACTGCTTCAGTCGTCTCTGGTTGCCCCTCTGGGGGACTCTCCCACACTGAAACTGGGCTTTCTCCCCTTCCACAGTGGGTCCTTTTCCACCTGGCGCACAGGGCCGGTTTCCTCCTGCAGAAGCCAGCATGGCCCTGCCTCCCCTTTGCTCTGTGCTTTCACTGCCTGGTCCCCAAGTTGTCAGGGCTCCGGCCCATCCCAGGGGCCTCTTCCTCCCCAGGTGGAAGTCAGCATGGTGTCCCAGGGGTGGTGAGGTGGCACAGAATGTCACTGTGAGCGCGCTGGAAGGGGAAGGGGAGCCTGGTGGAAACGGGGCTGCTTTCAGAAGGGGTCTGCTGTGCAGTCCGAGGCGGGGAACCTGGAGGGACGGGGCCCTGAGGGCAGGGTGGGCAGTGGGGCGGAGCGGAGAAGTGAGCGAAGGGCAGGCTTCGGGATGGCCTGCAGTTCCAGGGCACAGCGTCCAGGCCCAGGCCCAGCACCAGGGGCTCTCGGGTGCCCCACGAGTCGGAAGAGCCCTGTGCTCATAGCCTCTGAAAATCATGAACTGACCTTTTGTTCAGCATTTTTCAATCTGCCTTTGGTCTGAGGGCAGGGAGGAAAGAAGGGAGCACCAGGGGACTGGATAATGTGGTGCGGGGGGGGGCTGCAGCCCTGGCAGCAGGAGGGGTCCGAAAGGAGGCAGCCTGGGCATGGGGACTGGGTGCCCACTGCGACCTCCTCAAGGCCTGCCCCTGCCCCTGGCACCTGCGCAAGCGCTGGAGCCCTCAGGGGTTCAGTCTGAGCGTGTTGAAGGGGAGGGGCCAGGCCAGGGAGTAGGGAGGAGCAGAGGTGGCGGCTCAGGGCGTCGTGTGGGGGAAGGTAGAACAGGAAAAACTCGTTGCAGAACTGCACCGACTGACTTTTGCACCCGCCAGCCTAAAGCCTGGAACTCGTCTAAGGGGGTTTTCACAGCACGTCCCTGAAGTGCTAGATGCCCCTTCTGTCAAAGCAGTCAGGAGAAAATGACAGGAGTTTCCCCTTGGTCTGAAGCAGGATGCAGTTGTCTCTTACGTTGGGATGACGTCCACAAACACGGGGCGGGCCCCTCTGCAGTGCCAGCGCGGTGGCCTCGGGGCGTTCGCGTGCTGTGCGGCCTGCCCCCGAACTGGGCCCAAAGCATCCTCATCCAGTTGCTTTACTTTAATGCCTGCGTGTCGTGGAGCCACTCGGGCTCTTTTTTACTTTATTTTAAAAAAGAAAAGATTCCAGCTTAGTGCTTTTTAACAGCCTCTGGGGACACGGTGCCCTCTTCAAGCCTGTGGGTGGAAGGGGCCTGTTTAGGCCAGCGTTTCCTTTGTGGGAGTTTGCTTTCCGGCCATTTCCATGTCTCCTGGCCTCCTGGAATAATTCGTACTTTTGCAGCAGGATGCCTCCTGGCCACGGCTTTTTCTTCCTGGTGTTAGATGCAGAGAGAGTTGCCCTCTGTGTGAGACCCCAGCTGTGCTGGGACAGCGTCTCCCAAGGGGACCTTCCCTGCAGCCCAGCAGGGCCAGCTCTGACCCTCTCCAGGGCCCAGGAGCAAATGCCTGCAAACCTGTCAGACAGGACCTACCACTGGGGACAGGCAGACTGTGACCCCCCCGGGTTTACTAAGGGTCTAAGGGTCGGGCAAACACTGCGCAGATTTCACCCCCTGTGGCTCAGAGTCAGGAGCGTCAGTGTCCTGTTGGGAGGAGCGAGAGGGCATCGGTTAGAAATGGTGAGAGGGTGAGCAGGCACTGCACACTCAAAACAGCAAGGAGCTCCCTGCTGACCAGGCCTCGGCCTTGCAGAGAGAACGTGTTGTGGCTGGCCGTGTCCCCTGGGAAATGCGAGCGGCGGGTCTGTCCGGTGCGTGGGTGTGACGTCAGAGCTGACGTACTTTGGACTTCCGCCCTGAAGGTGAAACCTGCGGAGGCACGGGCTCTGTTTGCAAAGGGCAGCACATTCCACTTGTTAGCACGACACCATGTCGCCTTCTTGGTCTTCCCGATTTCCTGTTCGTTGAAGCCGTGCAGACACACCTTGGACAAAGTGGTTTTTAAAACACGTGTACAGCTGACAGCTTGTGGAAGCAGGTGTGCTCTTAAGGGCTGAATTAGTGCTCTTCCTCCTGCAGACTCCTCTTGAATGTGCAGGTTCTCCGGTCATCTTCCTCCTCCTCCAGGTCAGACTGTGAGCACGGTGGGGCCCAGAACTGTCTCCTGGCTTCGTGATTCCTGCCCATGTGGCCGCGTCCCGGGCCAGGCGCTCAGACAGGCCTTCAGTTAGTGACCGGGCTGTGTCAGCCTTCTCTCCTTCCTCCTAGACCCCACGAACCGGTGAGCCGCCCCCGGGCGTCAGCTCATCAGCATGGCCCCTCCCTCCCCTCAAGCGGGAGGCGCTGGGGGGGGCGTCCTCCTGGACACGGAGAGCCTGGGGACTGGGAGCCCTGTCCTCCGAGTGCGGCCACAGCCATGCGCGGCCCTCTTCGGGCTGACGGGGCCTGAGCAGCACAAGCCGGTGTGGGGGACTCAGGTCTCCCTCCGCGGCCATCCCACCGAAGTGCCGCTGCGTTTGTATGGAAAATGGTAGCACTGAAGTGTTTTAGTTTGTCAGAGGACCTGCACCTGTCAGTGTAGGATACTTTCTGGTGCCACTTCCCAGAATTAGACAACACAGATATCAGAGCAAGATTTTAGCATCTAAATCTCTAGCGTTGAAGTTATTTATTCCTGAACCTGTTATTGTTTCATGAACTTGATGACAAATAGCCTTGACCAGCAAAGTGAAACGTCAGAAGGCGGCCAGTTCAATTCCCCCTCAGGGCACATGCCTGGGTTTCGGACGGGTCCCTGCTGGGGGGCGTGTGAGGCAGCCGATCAGTTCTCCTCTGTCACATCCATGTTTCTCTCCCTCTCTTTCTCCCTCCCTCCCCCCTCTCTAAAATTATTTTTAAAAATCTAAAACTTACTGACAAAAAATTATTCGTAAGTGTCTATAAATCAGTCAGTCACCAGCGTGTCATTATTCCATACCGACTCACTGCTGAGCCGGCAGGGGGCCGAGGACGCTGTGTGAGGCTCAGGTGGCACCCTGCTCTCAGCGCCTGTGCAGCGGGCACGGCCCCAAGGCCAAGGCCAGGGAGGACACCTGTGCCCCGGAAACTGAAGGGGCCTGCCTTGGGGCTGAGGGCAGAAAGCAGCAGCAGTGTGGTTATTTGGGAGTGATTTCCACCCCAGTCCTCACCAGAGGTGAGCGCAGGTGGATGGGCCCTCGTCCCCAGGCCCCACACGCAGGTCACAGGTGAGGGGCGTGTCTGACGGAGCAGTACACGGACATTGGGCCCAGGGCCAGGAGCCCCTCAGGCCCCCCAGGATCAGGAGCTGACCGGGCACCCACAGAGGAGGCCTGTCTTCCAGCCACACAGGGGACAGGTCGGGAAGGCTGGCACCCTTGGGCTCTAGGGCGCTCGCTGGACTGGCTGCGGAACCCTCGGGTCTGGGTTTCCGAGGATGGTTCCAGGCCCAGAACTACACAGGCCGGGCAGGGAGTGCCACCATTGCTCCGAGAGTGAGTTGCGTAATTCGGTTGGAGAATCCAAAGGTCAGAGACGCCGGGGGTTCCTGCTTTGTTTGCCTGTGTTTCCTAAGGAAGAACAACTGACAGGCGTGCTGTCAACATTAAAAGGACTCGCGGCAAAAATAACTGCTGATGCTTCTGATTGCACTGGGGACCTGAAGGTGCTGAAAGACTCGAGCCGCAGCCTGGGCCCCTTGGACCAGTGAGCTGGGCTGGCGCTCGGAGGCAAGGGCTTGGTCTCTTCCGTCCGCACAGCCAGCGCAGATCCAGGGGGTCACTTGTTTGTTCTCGTTGTTGGCAGCCCGGAGAAGGCCTGCGGAGAGGAGAGGGCCCACCCTGCTCCTGCCTTGGTGGGAAAGCCCCCAGCCTCTCCCCGGTAGGTGTGGCCTCAGCCCCAGGGCTTTCCTAGGTGTCCTCTGTCACCTCTCAACCAGGGACGCTGGACTTTTTATCGTGAAGGACTGTTGGATTCCGTCCACTGCTTCTCTGCACCTGTTGATAGGATTGTGTGATTTTCTTCGTCCGCCTGTGGGCGTGGCGGACCACATCACTTGATTTGTGCTTGCAGGTTGGCCCGGCATTCATGGGGCCAGTCCCACCTGGTGATGGTGGCGTGTCATCCCATCCAGGCTTGGCTAGACTGTCTGTGAACTGGCCTGTGCTGGCTGCCTCACATCCCTGGAATCACACAATATTTTTCCCTTTTGACTGGCTTGTTTCATTTAGCATGAAGTTTTCAGGAGGAATAGACAGTGTATTGTGTGAGAATTTCATTCCTGTGTAAGGCGGAGCCAGTCCGTCCCGGCAGGGCTTCCATCTCGGCACAGCAGGGCAAGCGCGAGGTGTGTGGTGCACACCAGCTTCGAGAGAATCGGTCATTCCAGAGCCTGCTAGGTCTCTCCTCTCCCTCCTCTTCCTGAACCCAATTTGGTCATTTTTCTCTGCTTCACTCCTCCCCCACTTAAGAAAAAAAGTGGGCATCCTGGCCCCAAAGCTCCCGATTCCCAGCCAGCACGGGTTGAGCTCCCCGATGCTGGCCCGGCACCCACGTGGCACCTCGCAGGTGTGGAGCCATCTCACCCCTACTGCAGCCCAGAACCTCATTTCCCAACATGTGGTCTCCGTTCTGCGGGTCAGAGAGCTGTGGCATAGGGAGAAAGCCAGCGCGGCCAAAGGCCACTGGCAACCGAGTGGCGGAGACAGGACCCAAAGCTGGGGCCTGGGGAGGCAGCATCCACTCCAAGTACAGCCCGGCACTGCCTCCTGAGCAGGGGCGCTGCCGGCGGAGCTCACAGAGACGCGTCCCAGCAAGTCATGTGGACAGACACCCAGGATGGATGCCCGAGTCACAATGCGGCTGTGCGTGCTCGATTGTCCTCGGCAGCGAGTTCAGAGTCACTGCCTGTCTCAGGTTGATGCCGCGCCCGGTTCCCCCCAGGAGCCCCATGGCCACTGTTCCCCCAGCCAGCAGGAGCCCGGTTTGGGTGGGTCCGCTCAGACACCGGGGAGGGGGCCAGCGAGGCCTGCTGGGTAACAACCGTGGGCCCCAGCGAGTGGATTCAAGGCTGTGGCCGTCAGACACAGCAGGCGGGAGCTGACCCGGGTTCAGATGACCCCAATTTCCACCCTGGGATGGGACGCCCTCTATCAGAGCTGTGTGTCTGTGAGGGGCCCTGGAGCTGAACTGCAGGGAGCAGGGATTTGTTCTGCCGCCGTCACACCTCCTCCACAGGAGGTTCTCAGATGAGGACCTGAGAACCCGCTGCCCAGGGGAGCCTGGCCACCCAGCAGCGCCCTCAGCAGGGCTGGGAGGGAGCCTGGACTTCAGCCCGGGGCCACTCACTTCCTAAGAGAGGACTCTTAGGAAGCCAGCGAGGGACAGGCGTCTGCAGGCCTCCCCAGTTCCGGGCAGCTCCCCTGCTTTGGAGAGCTTCGGGGTCCCTGAAAGCCCCTCCAGATAAGTCCCGCTGGACTGCGCGTCCCCACATGGGCCCTTGGGGGAGCGCCGGCCCCCATACCTCCCTGTCTCCCTGCACACACAGTGCCCTTTGCAGGAGCAGGTGGGGGCAGCCCCTCCTGTGTGGGGGGCAGAGTGTTTGGGCTCTGGGGGGCACGGGGGCCACCAGGAGCCTGTTCAACAGGCACGTACCCGGCCCCGGACCAGATATTCCAATTGGGAAAGAGCCGGCTCAGCGTGTCGTGGGGGCCTGCGGAGAGCAGCACAGAGGCACGGGGTCTCTTGCCAGTGTGAAGGGCGCTGTCCCAGACTGGACCAGGGAGCGCTCTGCCTCTCACGGTCCTCCCTACGTCCTGCCTTTGATGTGCTCCAGGAGGGAGTTGCCAGCACAGTCACATGCACGTGAAAGCTCAGCTAACCCTGAAGGCCAGAGAAACCTTGAAAAACACCTTGGCTCGGATGAGCAGGGCCATTCAGCTCTGCGAGTTGCTGGCGGGGCCCAGTGCGGCCTTGGTGGGGCTCCGCAAACGTGGGGGGCCGTGGACAGACAGGAGACAGCTTGGAAGGCCTACGTGTGCCCGAGGGGCACACATCCCCGCAGTCAAGGCCGGGAGCTGGGCAGGGCTCCTGGGGCCGCGTCCTTCAACCACAAGGTCTGGGGTTCTGTCTGCTGTGTTTCTCTCTGGCACCCACACAGCCAGAATTTCTTTAAAGGTTTAATATTTATTTTTAGAGAGAAGGGAAGAGAGGGAGAAAGCGAGGGCGAGAAACATCAATGTGAGAGAGAAACATCGACTAGTGGCCTCTCGCAGGTGTCCAGACCTGACTCGGGACCGACCCCGCAACTGCGGATTAAGGAATCAGATCATCCTTTGTAAAACTCCACCGCCTTTGTTTGTGAACACTCATCCGCACGAGGGTGTGCGTGGGTTACCCAAGGAGAACTGCTGGCCGGCTGGCAGCTCGGCGAGGCCAGGACGCAGTGCGCGGGTGCCTGTGCCAACGAGGGAAGGACCCAGAGAAAATGTCGCTCACAGGCCAAGTTCTGTCATCGCTTTGAATTCAACCAGTTCTTCCTGTTCAGAAAGGGTATTCCCTGGGTGTCCGTGGTAACCGTTTCCCCCTTTTATCTGCCAAAAAGTTTTCTACTCCACCTCAGCCCAGTGGGTCTGCCACTGATTCTCTGTGAAAACATAGAGTGTGCGTAACAGTTGCCAGAATCGCACCTTCAACCACCTGCCGGCGTCCATCTGCCCTGGAGCACCCCCAGCCACACCAGGCCTGGTGGGCGGGTGCGGACGGCCCACCCGGGTGGGGGACGCGGAGCCCCCCATCTCCCAGAAGGGGAGCTTGAGTCTCCGCTGTGCGGTCTCACCTCGTCACCTAAAGTCCTGTGCCCTCAACTCCTTGTCCAAACGTGACGGTGACAATGCCCACCTGGAGGGCCGCAATCAGGCCCCAGTGGGGTCACTCTGCAGAACGCCACGCCGGGGTGCTGTGCCTGCAGAGGTCGGGGGCTGCCCTTCGCCTGCAGGGACGGAGCACTGGGGGCTGTGAGGCCGCCCCTGCCCTGGCACCCACCGCCCCGGGTATGCCCCTGCCCCGTGTGGGGAAACGCTGGGCTACAGGATGCAGCACCTCCCAGAAAGCGCCGCGGAGCGCTGAAATGCAGTGGGAACAGGGAACGGCCCAGAGGGCAGGAAGCCGGCACCTTGACCGTGTGTCCAGAGGACAGGAAAGCGCCGAGATTCCATTTCCTCAGTGGAGCGCAGCAGCGGCCAGGAAGCCATGGAAACAGCGAGGGGCTGGCCTGGCCGTGCTCTCTGACGGTGACACCAAGTAGCCTTGGCTTTGCCTTCCAGACCAAAAAACATCAGGTCTTAGCTTGACCTCACATTACTTTCTGTGCTGGAACATCAGGGCAAGGACCCGAAAAGGCAGTCCAGCATGGCCACTGACCAGCTCAGCTCTCTGCCAGCCCTGACCTGGGCCGCTGGAGGAGCCAGGCCGTGGAGCCTGCGTTGTGTAGGGCCTTCCTCACATGTGTTGAAACTGCAGCTGGGATTTGCTGAGATGGGAGGTGAGGGACACGGGAGCCTGATGCCTGTGTCTCTGCTGCTCGTCTGCCAGCCCCGGAGCTCAGGCTGCAAGGGAGGCTCCCACAGGGCCACACGGCCGGTCTCATTTCCTCATCCTGCCATCAAGTCTGTGAGCCACCTTGCAGCCAGGGACTCCCAGGGCCCCGCAGGTCAGGGCAGGGAGGCTGGAGCCCCCTAGAAGGAAACAGCTCTCAGCAGTGTCGTTTTGGACATGTCCCCTCAAGCAAAGGAAACAAACGGGAAAAAAAAAAATGGGACTACATCAAACTAAAAAGGTTTGCACAGCAAAGGAGATGAAATCCTCCACAAAATGGCCAATAAACATGAAAGGATGCTCAACATCACTTATTATCAGGGAATTTCAAAATAAACCACAAGGAGATATCACCTCACACCTGTCAGAACAGCTGCCATCAATAAGTCCACAAACAACAAGCGCTGGAGAGGTTGTGGAGAAAGGGGACCCTGTGCTCTGTGGGTGGGAACGCAGACTGGTGCAGCCACTGTGGAAACAGTATGGAGTTTCCTCAGAAAAGGAAAAATGGGACTGCCTGTGATGCAGTGACCCCACTCCCGGGATTATATCTGCAGAACTCAAACACACTGACTCGGGAGGACACCTGCACCCTCTCGTTCATGGCCACGTTATTCACCACGGCCAGGCGATGCGAGCCACCCGGGTGTCCATCAGCAGGCGGTCAGACAAACAGGCAGTAGTACGTGCATGTGATGGAATATTACTCGGCCGTGAAAAAGAATGAAAGTAGCAGAGAAGAGCAACACGCAGCCGGCCAGCGAGTGCCGGCTGAGCAGCAGGCACTGTGCTCACAGGCTCTGCAGCTCAGGGCAGGCGCCCGGGCACAGAGCCAGTGAGCGCGAGCCCAGCACGGCCCCGCAGGCTGCAAATGCATGGCTGGCTGCGTATTGCGTCTTGACAAGGAGTTATTCAAGACTCAGAAAAACTTAAAAAATCTGTTCTGGCCAAGATGGAGGTGTAGGTAGACACACTGTGCCTCCTTGCACAACCAAAAGGACAACAATTTTAAAACCAAAAACAACCAGAAATGACAGAAAATCAAACTGTATGGAAGTCCGACAACCAAGGAGTGAAAGAAGAAATACTCACCCAGACCGGCAGGAGGGGTAGAGACAGACAGCCAGGGTGGAGAGGACTCGTGGCAAGGCGGCAGCTGGCAGACAGGGCGGTCCCACATTCGTGGGCAGATAAACTGGGAGGAACAACTGGGAAGCGAGATGGACCACACAACCCAGGGCTCCAGTGCAGGGAAATAAAGCTTCAAACCTCTGACTGAAAACACCTGTGGGGGCTGCGGCGGCAGCAGGAGAAACTCCCAGCCTCACAGGAGAGTTCGTTGGAAAGACCCATAGGGTCCTAGAGTGTGCACAAGCCCACCCACCTGGAATCAGCACCAGCAGGGCCCAGTTTGCTTCTGGGTATTGGGGGGAGTGAATTAAAGCCAGCAGAGAGCGGAGCAAGTGGCACTGTTCCCTCTCGGACCCCTCCCCAATGTACAGCGTCACAACCCAGCAACGTGGGTTGCCCTGCCCTGGCAAATAACTAAAGCTCCACCATTTACTACGTAACAGGCGCGCCAAGACAAAGAAATATGGCGCAAATGGAAGAACAGATCAAAGCCCCAGAAAAAATATACCTAAGCGATGAAGAGATAGCCAACCTATCAGATGCAGAATTCAAAACACTGGTCATCAGGAAGCTCACAGAATTGGTAGAATATGGTTGCAAATTAGAGGAAAAAGTGAAGGCTATGAAAAGGGAATTAAAGGAAAATGCACAGGGAAACAAAAATGACGGGGAGGAAACTGGGACTCAAATCAACGGTGTGGACCAGAAGGAAGAAAGAAACATTCAACCAGAACAGAATGAAGAAACAAGAATTCAAAAAAATGAGGAGGCTTAGGAACCTCCAGGACAACTTCAAACGTTCCAACATCCGAATTATAGGGGTGCCAGAAGGTGAGGAGGAAGAGCAAGAAATGGAAAACTTATTTGAAAACATGATGAAAGAACACTTCCCCAATCTGGCAAAGGAAATAGACTTCCAGGAAGTCCAGGAAGCTCAGAGAGTCCCAAAGAAGCTGGACCCAAGGAGGAACACACCAAGACACATCATAATTCCATTAGCCAAGATTAAAGAGAAGGAGAGAATCTTACAAGCAGCAAGAGAAAAAGAGAGAGTTACCTACAAAGGAGTTCCCATAAGACTGTCAGCTGATTTCTCAAAAGAGACCTTGCAGACAAGAAGGGGCTGGAAAGAAGTATTTGAAGTCATGAAAGGCAAGGACCTACATCCAAAATTACCCTATCCAGCAAAGCTTTCATTTAGAATGGAAGGGCAGATAAAGTGCTTCCCAGATAAGGTCAAGTTAAAGGAGTTCATCATCACCAAGCCCTTATTATGTGAAATGCTAAAAGAACTTATCTAAGAAAAAGAAGATAAAAAATATGAACAGTAAAATGGCAACAAACTTACAACTATTAACAACCACACCTAAAACAAAAACAAAAGCAAACTAAGCAAACAACTAGAACAGGAACAGAACCACAGAAATAGAGATCACGTGGAGGGTTATTAGCAGGGAATGGGAGGGAGGAGAATGGGGGAAAAGGTACAGAGAATAAGAAGCATAAATGGTAGGTACAAAATAGACAGGGGGAGGGTAAGAATAGTATAGGAAATGGAGAAGCCAAAGAACTTACATGTACAACCCATGGACGTGAACTAAGGTGGGGGCGGGGAATGCAGGTGGGAGGGGATGCTGGGTGGAGAGGAATAAAGGGGACAAAATGGGACAACTGTAAGAGCACAATCAATAAAATATATTTTTTTAAAAACTTAAAACATCCCTTCTAATGTGTGACTGTGATTAATGCAAAATGCCTCACTGAGATTAGTGTTCTGTGTTTTAACTTGCCCTTCAACTTCTTTCAGGTGTTGTGCAATGGACCGGGAACCTGCGTCCCCATCTGCGCCTCCGCCCTCCTCCTGGGGCTGCTGGGCATAAAGAAGGTGATCATCGTCTATGTGGAGAGCATCTGCCGCGTGGAGCACCTATCCCTGTCCGGCACCCTCCTCCGGCCCTTCTGCGATTACTTCCTGGTGCAGTGGCCCACTCTGAAGGCGAAGCACCCCAGCTCTGTGTTCCTGGGGCGGGTCGTCTGACCCCGCAGCCCCCACTGTCGATGGCGAGTGGGGAAGGACAACACGTGTGTCATGAAGCCCTCTGGGCCCCCGGAGGGCTGTTGGTGTCAGGAGTAAGATGTGTGCACCCAGGGAGGCAGCTGAGTGATCTTATAAAACACACGTTGAGCCCTGGCTGGTGCTCCGGCCTTCAGCAAACCCTTTGGTTTTCACCGGCCTGCAAACCAAAGGGTCGCTGGTTCAATTCCCAGTCAGGGCACATGCCTGGGTTGTGGGCCAGGTGCCCAGTAGGGGGCGTGCGAGAGGCAATCACACACTGATGTTTCTCTCCCTCTCTTCCTCCCTCCCTTCCCCTCTTTAAAAATAAATAAAATCTTTAAAAAAAACCAGACATTAGTAAACCATTCAGTATTCACACCTCTGTGCACCAAGCTTCTACATCGAAGAATTTCTCACTGCCTACAAGTTACCTTCTCACTTGTTTTAGTCGCTTTTCCCTAGAACTAAATGCAGGATCTGTATGATTAGTAAAATTGCTTTTTAACCAGTATTTTGCTTTGTGAAAGAAAGGTATTTCTTTGTCTTTGTTCAATCCAGCGGGCAGTATTTCCTGTGTGGACTGCTCGGCCCCCTGGGGAGTCTCCCAGCAGAAAGGAAGCGGCCATGAAGCTGCTTCCTGACTTTGAGCTCCCGGCCCCGGGACCACGAGCAGAAACAGCCTCTTTCCTTGTCCTTCAGTCTTGCTCTATCGGTTCTTGGCCTCCATCCCGAATACCTTTTAAAATCTCCTGTTTAATTGCTCAAATAAATTAAAAGGTGGCCATTGCCTAGCAGTAAAAACGTGGTTCTGTTTACCCGGAATCCAGACTCTCAAAACAGTTTCCAAGGATGTGTCAGGAAGTGCGCAAGGCCAGGCCCAGTGGTCTCTGCCGTTGTGGACGTTCAGGCTCGGGAGGGTGTACATGGCTCACATTTTGTGAGTGCTTGCTGAACGCCAGGTGTCCTGAGCACTTTTCACTCGGCGAGGCAGCGACGCACGCCACTTAGCGGGGCCCGCTGGAGCACCTGCGCTCCTAAGGCTGCCCTGTCCGCACCTGGTGCGGGTCACACCTGGTGCGGGACTTGGCCAGGTGGCTCCTGCTCCCTCTGACCCCCGTTCCTTCAACAAAGCAACCCGATGAGAAGACCTCTGGTCATAGCTGAGGTGTTTATTTTTTCCTGTTAAACCTTTTTTACAAGTGGGACATAAGTCTCAGAAAATGCGAAGACCTCACCGGAGCAACTGACTTTCAGTGTGAAGAGCCATGGTCACCGCACACCGTGTGAAGTGCAGGTGCTCAGGTGGGCCTCCCCGTTCTGCACCAGTCTCCTCCTCGGGGCCGAGTCAGCCCGACTGCCCGACTGCCGGCAGGACGTTGGCCTGGTTTCTGGCTGGAGAGCCGCAGGCGGGAGACGCGCAGGGCCCTGGGGACTCCGCGGCCAGAGGGCCACCCTCGTGCCTCGACTTGACTTCTCAAGCTCAGGCTCTGGCTGTTTCCACTGACCACGGCCTGGACTCTGAAACAGAAGTGGCCTGAAATAGCCGCTGCCTCTCTGAGAGGAGGTGAGGCTTTAGGGACAGCGGCACGTGCATTTCCGTCATCTTTGCTCGTCTTCTGCGCTATACTTTCTTCCGAGGTGGCGCCGGGTTAACGGCAGGCAGCGAACTTGGGCTCTGGCTCACTCAGTTGCTGCCTGTCCACCCGGGGCCACACCCCAGCCCCACGGGCGGTCCTGCAGAGGCTCCATGGAGCCAGAGCCCACAGTGCTCAGGCCACGAGAGTTGTAGAAAAGTCCCCACGAGTGTTCCCAGAAACTACGTCCCAGATATTCTGCGGAGCCACCACTGAGACGTGTTTAGCCTGAATGTGGGGGAAAGACTCGTGTGCTCTGCCAAGGTGGCGTCAGGTGACACCTGCGGGGCCTGGGCTGCAGGGCCGTACTCAGGGCCAGGCCGGGGCCATGCGGTGCTGTGCATGCTTGTCACCGCCTAGCCAAGGGGCGGTGCAAGAAGGCAATGCAAGAAGGCAATGCCCCGGTCTGCACCGGTCTCAGCGCAAACCGCAAACCGAAGACAACAGAAGCCCACTCGTCCCTCCCAGCTTGGCTCACTGAGGGACGCAGCTCTTACTGGAAGAGACCGTCTGTGAAAAGTTAATCACCGGAGTCTTCAGACGGGAGGTGGGGAAACCGCACTTCCTGCCCACACCTACTTCCCCAGAAGATTTTTATCTGCAGCTCCGAGCTTCTCCAGGGCCTGGGCAGCCAGCCAGCTGGGGAGTCCTCGCTGCTCCCAACAGCACGCCCAGGAGTCATCCCAGGGAGCCGCCGCCAGGACTGGATGGAGCTGTGACCCGTGTCAACAGGACGGGAGCTGTGTGACTTCAAACTGAATGGGGGACGTCCCGGCCGGAGGGGAGATGAGCCCAGCTTCCCATCAGAAGCAGCTCGGGACATGCTGCCTGGCCCGCCAGGACGGGTTAGCACCAGGAAACTAACCCCCTTACAGGGTAGTTTCGTGGGCTGGATCACCACTTTCTTTCACCTGCGAAGTCCCGGCAAAAAGAGCTTGAATGCTGTGCATTAGGCAACCACTGCCCACAGCAAAAATGCTGTGGTTGGTGTGAAGGGTGGTCCTCCCGGCCTGCACCGCTCGGTGTTCGGGGCCCTCCTCTTTCTGTCCCTTGGCCACAACCCGAGCTAACTCTTCAGCACACTTTCCCAGTTTTGTCAGCACAGGAGTGCAGAACTGAGGCACAGTAGGATCCAGGAGTTTATCTGAGATTTTACAGCTGGACGGTGGCGGGGCTGGGATTTGAACTGAGGCGTGACCGGGGCCCCGAGATGGAGTGCCGGGGCTCCAGGAGGGAGACAGGGACAGGCCTCCAAGCTGGGGACGTTCAGCTGAGAGCTGCAGGCCGTCACCTTAAACATTTCCCCCCTCCACCCACTTCTCCTTCCCAGGTACCTTTCACCTGCCCCCAAAACTCCCCCTGGCCCCAGCCGCTTCTTCCGGAAGCACCTGCGTGCTGGGCCCCCGAGACCCAGGCTGGCCCTGACTCGCATGCCGTCCCTTTCGATGCGGTTCACGTAGAAACACCAGGGGAGGAAGAAACGGTGGCTGCCACTCCCTTTGCCACGGCCTTTCTCCCACTCTCGGCCACCCCGCCTCAGCTCCGGATGCAGCACGGGCACCACTGAGCGTAACTTCTTACACCTTCCGACCCAGTTACGTTTCATCGAGACCAGCGGTCCTCCAGGGTTGCGGGCTCGGGACGTCGTTACCCTCTGGAAGACTGTGGGAGACCCACAGACTTCTGTGTGCATGGGCTCCATTTGCTCCAGTTTGCCGCTCGAGGGATTAAACCAAATGTTCTAAACAGAGCACCCAAAGCCACGTTCCATCAACCCTCAGGGCACTGATGTCCTCGCCTGTCACGGGGCATCTGGAAAGGTGGAGTGGGAAGAGGGCACATAACATCTTTGTGCTCTTCTGAAAACCGTTTCGACTTCACGGCCCCCCGAGAAGATCTGGTCCCCTCGGGGTCCCTGGGCCACCCTCTGAGAACCGCTGCTTAAGTGAGGCATGTCGGTGACTGCGTCTCTAGCATACTCCAGCGGTCAGGGCCTGCCCATTCATTTCCTCGTGCTGCACGAAACCGTCCCCAGCTCTGCAGCGACCACCCCGGCGGGGCTCCCCCGGGCCTCGGCGCGGCGTTTTGCGAGGCTGAGGTCAAGGTGGCAGCCGGGCTGGGCTCTGGCCTGGGTTCTCCTCCATGCTCGACCAGGTTGCCACAAGCAGACTTCAGTCCCTGCGCTGCAGGACTTGGGGGCCTGATCCTTGAAGGCCAGCAGGGGAGTCCGTCTTTCTTGCCGCCGCCCACCTTTAAGCACCCACACGATCACGTGAGAATTCTCATGTGAAAATTCTGCCAACCGCAGCGGACCAGCGATTTTGGCTTTGTGTCGGGGAAAAAATCGTTTTCAACTTTTCCCCTCGACCAGCACACTGCTGCCGTGGAATCCCTGTCCTCTAGTTCCGTGTCTCAGTTCGTTTGCCGGCAAGACGCAGAGTGCTGGCACCTGCGCACAGAGCTGCTGCAAGGGCCAGGCTGGAGGACACGGTCGCCGCCGTGGCTCAGAGCACGGCACACAGTCAGCCCTCAGCAGCCTCACGTCTCCAAAACCGAGGGGCATCCTTGGCATGGAAGGGGCCTGGAGGGCGACTCTCCTTCCACCAAGCAGCCACTTCCCCCGTCAGACGGCTACAGCCACAAAACAGGGACAACAGAGGTGCCGGCGAGGGCGGGGGCATCGGAACACCCACACGCCACTGCCGGCGTGTGGACGGTGCAGGCACCGCGGCAGACGCTCTGGAAGCTCGGTGCACGGTGAAAGGGGGCGTTACCATGAGACTGGCAACCCCACTCGGGGACGCACGCCCCAGAGACCTGAACACTTGTGTCCGTGCAACATACGTCCACAAGTGTTCCTGCCAGCCCTGCTCACGGCAGGCCAAGGAGGCAGCCACGCTGCCCGCAGGCTTACGGTCAGGCGAGAGTACGCGGGGAGGCGGAGTCACAGCGGGACTGAAGTCCTAGCCCGTGGCACGCTGCAACCTGCACGAGGAGCCTCGACAGCCGCTGAGGGGAAGGATTCAGGCACGAAGACTAGGTAGCGTGTGATCCTGTTTACATGAAATGCCGCAGGCGGCCGATCGTGGAGCCGAAGCAGACACACCGCCGCTGGGGGCTGGGGCGGGGCTGGGGGTGACTGTACCCGGTGTGGAGGTCCCCTCTGGGGTGAGGGAAGTGGTTTGGAAACAGTGCTGATGGCGGTGCCCCTTCGCGAATACACAGACAACCACTGCATTTGCACCCTGTACATGGAAGGGTGTACGGTAGTGAATTATCTCTCGGTGAAAACCAACTTGTCAGCAGTAACGGCATCTCTCCACCTGCATCCGTATGCGTGCACTTGTGGGTGAAAAAAGGCAAAACAAGACACGAATCCCGGCAGCCAGGAAGCTGCTCCAGGGGCGTTCTGTCCCCTGGGACGCCATCTCTGCCCACAGCCAGAGACCCACAGCAACCACAGGTGCTGGAGACGGAGCTCAGTCCTGGGTGCAGGGACCCCATTGGGGGCCTGGTGGGGGGCGGGGGGAAGACCCATCCTCAGGAAACAAGCATCCCCACACCCTCACCAGGGACCCTCATCGGAGGGTCTCACCCGCAAAGAGTCAGTACGGCGAGGCTGGAGCTGCCCTCCAGTGCTGGCGTCTGCATGCTCTTCAGCACGGGGACCCCTTCCAGTGGGGCCTGGCTGCTGGAGGGGAGGGGACGGCCTGACTTGGGCTCTTGAAATGCTTGCCCTCTGCATACTGGCCTGGGGACGCCCCCGAGGACCCCGCCCCCAGGCTGTGAGGGCTGGTGCACCCACAGAGGCCCTGTGTCCAAGCCAGCTTGAGTCACCGAGACCCAGGTGCTGGACGCAGGACAGGAGAGGCCTCCGACAGCCCCAGCCCTGTCATGGGGTCCCTGCCAGCCCTTCTGGTCCCCACAGCAGACACCCAGACACCGGGGAGAGGGCCCCTCTCCGTGCCCGTGAATGCAGACCCCAGGGTCCAGGAACAGAATTAATGGCTGCTGTTTCCCACCAGCAGGTTCTGGGGGGATTTGCTACAAAGCAATAGGTAGGTAGAACAAGAACCTTCCAGAAGGAGCCAGTCCCTCCCTGGTGTGGTTACTTTGGCCTGATATTAGGAGAGGAGCTGGTTTCTCGCCCCCCCAGGCAGAATGAGGAAGAGGACCGCTAGCCGGGTAGGCAAAGGCCCTTTGTGCCCTGCTCCCGGGCAGCGGGGACGCGGAAACCAGTGGGTTTAACCACAGGCACGTGAATAAGCAAATGGCTGGACTCGGCTCCAAATCTCTTTTCCTTTCCTGTATGACAGAGGTTTTTTCCACCCTAATAAACTGCAGCATTTAAACAGAAGTCATGTGTCCTGTGGATGAGAGTCGGCAGCAAGAATGGAGAGAAGGAGCGAGCCGCGGAGCACAGGGCCTTGAGGAGCAGCCAGGACATCCGACTGGAAATAAGAACAATCTTGCTGGCAAAGAACTGCGAAGTCCCTTTTCTGTCTAACCTGGAATCCTCCCCTCCCCCCCCACCTCACAGTCTGCTTAGGAGAATGATTTGAAATTCAATGGCTATAAAGAGAACTTTTGAAAGTTTTCAGTTGACTGAAGTACAAGAATCTTTCAACGACATCGAGCAGGGCCACCCTCCCCAGCCCCGGGTCCCCTGCGACTTGCCAAAGCCCAGAAGGTGCAAACAGAGACCATTCTGGAATCCAAGCCCCCAGCCGGGGCGGGCCGTCGGAGGGCCTGGGGTGACAGTCTTCCCCTCTCTTAAAAGTAAAAAGGGAAAAGAAGTTTCATTCTTCAAAGAAAAGGGAAGGAAAACAGGGCTTTTATGGAAATACCATATAAAGAGTTGGCAGAAATTCAGCAGGAATAAAAAGAATCCAAAATGTCCCCTTGTTCAGCTCCAGCCGCTGGCAGCCAAGTTCAAGGAGGCTCCGTTTCAAGCAGATTTGCCGAGTCCTCGGGACCCGTGAGCGTGCCAGGGAGAGCCGCCCCGCTCCGGTCCCTGACGCCCCATCAAAAAGCTGAGTCAGAACAGCCAGATGTGCCCAGAGTTTACCGTCCATCACGGTCTCCCAGGAAACGACACGCCGCCAGCCGGAGAGGGGAAAGGCCCAAGGTTCCGTTCCAAGTGCAGGCCGGGGGAGCCGTCCTGGTCACCGTGGGACCTGGGGCCGGGGGTGCACAGGGCACCTCACCCCAAACTCGCCCCTTGCTCCCCCACCTTTGCACGTGGGTAAGCGTTCCCACAATCAGAAGTTTTGAAACTCTAGGTCACGTAGGAACGGCCACGGGACACGTGGATCATTCATAAAGTGAGACCCACTAGGTCTTCAGAGAGCAGGGACGGAAATGTCCACGTTACTTTTATTTCACATTTCCCTCAGGAGAGAAATTCAGTCTGCAAAGCGGACGCCTGGACCAGAGCAGCCTTCTCTGACTTGAAACTCAGCCCTGGCTGGCCTGTCAGGGTCCTGCTCTCAGGCACGAATGTCACCTCTGCCACCTCCAGCAGGGCTGTGCTCCTGGCATGCGGTAAATATTTGAGGTGACCAATGCCACCTTGACAAGACCATCTCAGGGACACTGACTCCTGAAGGCGTCGCTTTCTCCAAGGACACGCTCCCTGCCCCTCCCAGGTGACTGATAGCACAGTGACAGCAAGGTCACCTTCAGGAGGGGACGGAATATTGAAGGTGGTGCTGCCGAAGGTCCCTGCTGGGAGGGCTCTTGCCCAGTGGAGCCGCCGGGAGGACCGGCTGGGCCTTGGGATGGCGTTGACTCGCAGCGGCTGCCTCCCCCCACAACAGGGCGTGACCGGTTTGGAGGACGCCCTCCTCCACGTGCCTCCCAGCAGCATGTCAGTGACGATGACAACACAGTGCTGGTGCCATGCCCGGGCTCCACAGGGACACACTGAGTCCTCAGACCCCTGAGACCCTCCCCTGGCATGTCCCTCCTCGGGGACAGCAAGGTGCCACCACCCACGCCCGCTCTCCTTTCTCTAAGCCGACATCTGCTGCCTGGACTCAGACTTCGCATCTCCGAGGCCCAGCCCCTCCCGGGTCGGGGCAGTGGGGGCGGGTGGTGGGGCCGGACCCCAGGCCCTGGGTCCTCGGTGCAGGTGGGGCAGGCGGGCGGAGCAGAGAGTGGGTGTGCGCTGTGTTTGTTCCCATCCTTGCCTGTGGTCCTGTCGGTATGGGGGGGGGGCCTGCTGAGGTGAGCGCCTTCCCTGTCACCCCATCCGTTTGCAGAGAAGAGAGCTGAAATGCAAACACCGGGAGCACTGGCCCCGCAGAGCCCGAGCGCTGACCGCTGTCCCTATGAGACCCCAGGACCTGAGCCCCCGGTCCCATGGGACACCACCCCAGTGGCCTTTCTGCTCTGCGTGCATCACCGGTGCCAAGCGGTGCCGTGGCATCGCCTCCTCCAGCTAACACCGCCAGGGGATGTCGATCCAACAGAAGCCTTTGCTTCGAGACTCTGACCAAACTTCTGACCTGTGGCGGCCTGCCAAGCCACATAGCCTCAGTGTCCCCGGCCAGTATGGCAGGGCCAGCAGGCCACACTGAGCTGTCCCAGTGCGTCCCTAGAAGTGTGCCATGCTGCACCCTCCACTCCCCCACGCCAGGCCACGGCAAGGCCGGTGAGACCGGGGTTGGAGGTCCGGGTTCCAGGCTTGGCTCTGCCCACAGCGCGGTCTGACCTCTCTGAGCCCTTACCTGACCTCCTGGGTACAGCACCAGCGCCGCTGGCTTCCTGCGGCCAGCTGCCCGAGTCCCCCGCGGAGGCCAAGGCTTAGACTGGCAGCACTGATTTCTGCTGAAGGCGGAGGGATGGCGCATCACCGGCACAGCGGACTTCCAGTTTCCTTTAAACCCCGTTCCCCCAAACTCCCTCCTCCTCTACCAGCTGCCCGAATTCTGTTTCTATTTCCTTCCCCTTTAAAAAAGAAAAAAACAAACAAATTCTTTGCCCCTTCCCTTCTCAAGTCACACTCTCCAATATTGCTCCCTACGCCAAGTCTGTTTTCATTCACCAAGTGTTTACTGCGTGCCCGCTCTTTCCCGGGACTGTTCCTGGTGCCAGAGGGGGGTGCGGGGGTCTTTGCGGCCCACCCCTTTCTTTGAGAGTGATCTCACTGGGGTCTCAGTGTCTGAAACCCCCATTCGGCTGAGGGCAGCCTGTGGGGGACAGGGAGTGTGTTAAATACTACTGACCTTTTTAGAGGCACGTGCGAAATGAGAGGTGAGTGCTTCTTGGTCTTAAAGGACCTCCCAGCTCTACTTTTAAACATGACTCCACAATGTGCCCTGGCCGGGTGGCTGAGTTGGTTGGAGCGCCGTCCCATACACCAGAAGGTCTTGGGTTCAGTCTCCGGTCAGGGCACAGACCTGGGTTGCAGGTTCGGTCCCCGGTGAGGGTGTGTAGGGGAGGCAACTGATCGCTGTCTCTCTCGCATCAGTGTTTCTCTCTCTCCCTTCTACCTCCTAGGCCTTCCTTTGATGGGACAGCTCTATCCGTGGTGCTGGTTGGAGACGTATCTGTCTGCTTCTCCACCTGCTTCAAAGTCACGGCCTCAAAAAGCCACTCCAGACCCCAGACGGGAAGCCTCCTTCCTCTTTCCAGTTTCCCAAGTTTCCAGGTCTCACGTCATTGCTCCAGCCGCCCGTCTGTTATAGTTTCTTTACGCAAAGTCTCCTCTGAAGACCGCCTTTCTCCGTAGAGCGGTGGGAACCCCTGGGGGGATTCACGGAGATCCAGGAGAGGCTTTTGCTTCTGTCCTGAAAACCAGGGTGAGTGGCAGCCTGCCTGTCAGCCGCCAGCCCTTGCTTCCAACGGGCACCCGTGAGAGAGCTAGTTGGAGCCACAGGAACCGTTGAATTCTCACAGCACCAGGCGTGTCTGTGGAGGCTGTGGCTTGCTTTCCTGTCGAGACTGTTTCAATTCCGTGGCAGGAGCTGTAAGGACGTGCTGTTTCAGAGGTGAGCGACCATGCTGTGCAGCTGCACAGGGAGGACCCCGTGCACCGAGGGGCCGAATGCATCGACTGAAGGTGAGGTGTGTGTCCCTGCCGGAGAGGGAAGCGGCTGCCGGTTCACAGGGGGAGGGTTTCCCCGCCCGTTTCTCTCCGGCTCTGGAGCAGGGCGCTGTGGCCTAAAACCCTGATCTGGGTGACCCGGGAGCCTGCCCGTGTTGCCGGGTTTAGACGTTCCCTGGGTGGTGAGTGGGAGTCGGTCTGTGCCGAGCACATGTACGCATTACATGTTTTGCGAAACCAAAGGCCTGGCTTCCACGGCTGGTGGCTCCATATAATACATCTGGCTGTCAGACATCCCGTATTTTTTATCTTTTCTCCCCCAACAGCGAAACCAGGGAGTCTTAAATGAGGGTCTATAGGCATGTTTGCAGCTGGGGCATTTTTATGCATTTTCTGGAAACATCGGCCATAGCTTTTATTAACGTCTCTGTAACCCTTCTCCGAAAAGGGATACAAAACTTATACTTAAGATTTTGGGTCTCTCTAAGGGCATATTTTTTTTTAATCTCAGTCTTGAAATTTGATGGAAAAACAAACAATTTTATCTCCTTTCCTCTTGTGCCTATTCAGTCACCCGGTTCATCCAAAAATGAACAGTGTGTGTTTGTGTGTGAGTGTTTGTGTGTGAGTGAGTGTTTGTGTGTGAGTGTGTGTTTGTGTGTGAGTGTGTGTGTGAGTGTGTGTTTGTGTGTGAGTGTGTGTGTGTAAAGCCTTCTCTGGGCACAGCAGGGTGCAAGGAAAAGGATCGGACGGAAAGACAGTGGAATGATTTGCGTAAAGAAAACGACTGTTGAGTGGGTTGTTTCTTCTTTTAACACATCTCCACTTTGGACTTGTCAGTGCTCCCCGGCCTCTGGGCGGCCATCATTGCCAGTTGCTGGTCTCCCCGTGGACTCCCCGTGGACGGCCGTGCGTGGCCGGGGTCCGTTTTGGCTGCAGACGCTGACACGGCACGTGCACATCTGTTGTAAGTTATGTGATGACATGTGCCCAGAGGTCAGACTAACACGCCCGATGCCGTCATCTGAATAGAAGGCTGAGGCACAAAATAAAGCATTCGGGGCCGAAACAGGAGAGAGAGCCACAGGAGGGGCCGCGTGCCAGTGCGAGCAAGCCAGCTCCTCCTGCAGCCGGCAAGGGGAGGGCGACTTCCGTGGGACGCTTTCCTGCTCTTCTTCGAAAGGGAGGTTACAACTCGGCGGTGGAAACGTGGAGTTTCAGGTGGGCGGAAGCCCTTGCCCCAATTCTGCTGTGAAGCCCTCGGGAAAGGCCGTGTCCCCGGGTCCAGCATGACTGCCGCTCTCCTCCTGGGGCTCCTGGGTGTGCCCTGCTGACACCTAGGGACCAACATCTGCTGCTGCTCCCACCGGTCAAGGCCCAGGCCCCGCACTTCGCACACCTCCCTCGGAGCAGGATGAACGGAAGCAAAATGAAAACCTCAGCTGAGAAACGCGGGCTGTTTCCCCTCTGCTGCATTTGTCTTCCTGTTTTACAGCAGGTTGGAAACCTGTGACACCCCCGGAGCCCGAACGTGGCGTGTCGCACAGTTGGGGTCTAACCCCTAAACACCGGTGCAGAGCGCCCACGGCTCCCCTGAGCCGACGTGAGTGGGTGTGGACATGGCCCCCGTCTAGCTGGAGCACACCCACCCTGCGTTTTCTAGAACAATCCTAAGTTTAAGTGCCTTTGGAGGCTTGTCATGGAAATAAAGGAAGTAGGCAGGGGAAGGAAAGCCCTGGTCAGGCCCTCTGGCCAGAGTTCTGTTCCCTACTCACTCCCGGCTGTTCCTGCTTGTCCCCAGCCTGGGAGCGGCCTGTGAGGGTCTGCTGGGCCCTGCAGGCTGGCGGGGTCACCAGTCCTTTTGTCCCTTTGGCGGAAGACATTTAAATAGTCAGCTTTTCATCTATGAACAGCAGCAGAGAAAAGAAAGGTTTTCAGGCCACTGGTTCATTGCTGCGAAGGAAATGGACACTGTTGCCGGCAGCCCACGGTGAGGTGTGGGGCCCGCAGAGCCGCACGGCCGGGGCACAGGGACGGGGACCCAAGGCAGAGGCCTCTGTGCTGCCCTTTGAAGAGTTTCTCTGCTCCGAAGCAGGAAGGCCACACGCAGCCCCCTTACAGGTGACAGGAGGGGGCAAGAGTAGGTTCACAGCTGGTGGTATGAAAAATAATACGGTGGTTTTATATATAATGATAAAAGAATAAATTCTGTGTTTCAAGCACTCACAGCGGCAAACCAACTTCTGCCCAGCCTGTGTGTATAAAATCTGGATTTTCACACCACTGAAGACGACAGGGCTCCCCAGAGAGATTGCTATTCGCATCTCAGCAGGTCCACATATTAGCTTGATTGCCTTCATTTCCCTATAAGACGCTGGAGGAGGTGAATGGGCCTTGGGGAGACAAGAGCAGATTGTCCTCCACAGTGTGGGTGGGCCTCGCCCAAGCAGGCGAAGGCGACCTCAGGGGAACAAAGACCCGCCCTCCCCCCTTCCCCCCACCACCCCACCAGCACGAGGGAATACCTCCAGCCAATGGCCTTCCGACTCCAACTGCACCGTCAGCTCTTCCCTGGTCTCCAGCCCGCTGCCAGGCCAGCAGAGGCCACGTGAGCTGATTCCGTCTGACCAGCTTCCCTCCGTCCGTGTGTGCCCGAGTATGCGCACGCGCACTGGTTCTGCCCCGCACATTTCAGCGGCTGAACACGGGAACATGCGCCATAAATAGCACCTCGCATAAACACTCGGAGACGCAGACTTTGGGGAAATGTTCTCGAAGGAGCAAAGGATAAAAGTGCTGCATACTGTGCTCGGTGGCCGTTCCCTGAGGCAGGAGGACTCTGTCTGCCCGCCGTCCGGGCCGCTCCGTCGCACTGGCCGCGGCGGGGCGAGGCGGTTGCCCCCCACCTACGGGTCCTCTCCCTTTTCAAGTCCCGCTGCTGCCCTCAGCGGGCCGGAATTCGTGCTCAGGATACGTGAACTTGATTTTGGTGTCCTCTCACGTACGCTGCACACTTGCAGAGTTCAACATAAATGTATCGCGTTATAGAGACTCCGCCTTGTGATGTCAGCGTCAGTTTTAAACACACACATTCAACCGGAATTAACTGAGTGCCTTCCACCTGCCAGGCAGATGGGAGCATCCCTTGTTGAACTTGAGTTCTGTCCCCCTCAGGACATTGCAGGACGCAGCCTGAAGGCCCCACCGGGCCAGCGTGTCCACCACACGTGTTGGGGCGTGTCTGTGGTGCTGGGTGTTACAGCAGGTAAACCAGTCAGCGTGTTATTTTCCATCCCTTCGAGGAAGGGCAGATCTCCCATTAAAAGGCAAGTTCTTCTGTTAAAAAATGTGTCCCAGAACGGTGCTTCTTTCCAGCTGCTTAAACTTAGCACGCCAGGGGAGAAGCTTCCTGCACGGCTCTTCTCCGAGTCTCAGGGCTGGTGTCTAAGCCACACCCGCAGCATTGCCCCTGCAGCTGCAGCTGCCCGCGGCCCCTCAGGGCCCTGCTGGAGCTCAGCGTTCTCCCCTCTGAGTGCCCCCTGGGGACATTCCTGATCCCCTCGCGGCCTGCCCTCTTTCCGTTCTCTGAGTGATTTGGGGGCTGCGCCCTGTAACTGTTGCAAATATCGGGAACAGAGAGAAGGTGCCTACCGCAGCAAAAGGAAGCCACACTTTAAGTTGGGCCCATGTTTGTCTGCTGCCTGTCAGTACCCACGGGACCCTGAGTAGGAGCGAAGAAGCCAACTGAGGCCTTTGCCTTTAAGGAACGTTGTAATTAGGTTGACTGTCTGAGCCAAGCCTCTCTGATGTCGAGGGACAGAGGCCACTTGGGCTGGCTGATGCAAGCCCAGGGTGTTCTGCCAGCTGTGGGAGGGACCACGAGAGAGTAAAACCGAGAGCAGGAGGCAGGTGGCCCCCCTTGTCCCACGGAGGTCGCAGTTCTCTGTCCCCGCTTTTGCTCTGAGCCTCTGACCGGCGGTGGGGGCTCCGGACCTGCTGGGACCGCTTTTGTGTGGCCATCCCTCCCCCATGCCCCCACCCTCCTCCAAGGAGACAGTCACAGCTGGACTCGAGACGCAGCCACAGGCTGCGGGCCCAGCCTCCCTCGCTCGGCCAGTCTGCGGACGTGGACGCAGTGAGCCAGCCTCATACCTTCCGGAGCTGCCTTCGCAGCAACCCGCTAAGCCCATCCCACCCCCGCCTACTCGCTGCCCGTGCGGGTGACCGGCCAGAAGGACGAGGCTGTAGTCTTGGACCTGGGGCAGCGGCTGTGGGTGGGGCTGGCAGAGCCCCAGAGGGAGGAACCTGGGTCTGCAGCCTAGGGGGCTGTCCCCGTCACAGGTACAGATGTTCCCAGGAAGGGGATGTGCTTCATTTGATGCCGATGTGACACTGAGTCTCCCTGAAAGACGCTGAAAACTGTAACTTAAGAAATAGACCTGCTTCCTCTGCTTTTCTCTGTACAGGACGGAAAATGACCACGGTGTCCCTTCTAAATTTAAAAGACCTCAGTTGAAGTGACCAACCAGGCAAGAGACTCAACTGCCCCACCTTGATCTCCTGGCCCACGGGACTAAGAGGGCAGCACCAAGCCCAGGACCAGGTTCTGGGTCGTCCTCCGTGGGGCCTCAGCGGGGGGCTTCTGGGCTGACACCAGCCTTTCCGAGAGGCAGAGGACTGTGACTTCAGAAATAAGTAACTGACAGCTGGACAAGCGAAGCATGTGCCAGGTGGCTCAGGAAGGGAGGGGGGAACCTCCCTCTCCCAGTGAATGAGGCCTCCTGCGGGGGGAAGGGGGGAGGGGGTGGCAGGCAGCTCGGCAGCAGCCACGTCCTCCCTAGATCCTCTGAAGCTCTTGTTCTGCCAGAGAGGATGACAGTCCCAAAAAGACAAGAAGGGTGCTTCCGTCAGGCACACTCACGGAGCCGAGTGGTCCTGCTAGGCCCTGGCGGAGGACGTCATTAACCTGAGATGTTCTGGGAGGCAGGGGAGAGGTTCTGCTGCAAGAGGAAAGGGCAGGCCCAAGACGAGCGCTTTGGGGACACCGGCGGGTGACCCCCAGAAATGCAGCCACAGCGGTGAGGGCACTGGTGCTTGTGCTGGGCTCTTTGCGCTCAACAGCTGCTCGCTCCCTCTCACGCCCCATGCCCGGGGCCCAGCAGCTGAGTCCTTCATGTGGGGGACTCTGTGGCCCCCAAGCAGCCTGGCGGGCCCCTCCCTGGGCCACAACTTCCTCACATTCCTCTGTGGAGGAATGTGGCGGCCCCCACCTCGCAGAGTTATGTGAACACTGCTCAAAGCAGGGCCTGGTGCGGAGCGCACACTGGAGATGTTAGCTCTCACTCTCGACCAGGCCTCTAGCAACCACCACACTTGCCTTCAGCAAATACTCCCAACGCCCCTCCCTGGTGCCGCGAGTAAGAGGCCGGCCAGGGTGGGCACCGGCCCAAACCTCCCAGCCGAGAACCCTTCACGCCAGGTTTGGCCCACATGGGTCTAACTCCAAAGCAGTGGGCTCTGAGGGGAGTCCTTGCCAACTTCACCTATGCCCTTTTCCCCTTTCTTTCCTTTTTTTTTCTTTCTCTTAATATGGTTGTAGATGTGAAAGAGTTCATCTCCGATGTAAGGAGCATGAGCACAGTCGAGCGAAAGAGAAGCTGGACAGTGATGATGGTGTGGTACAGCAATACCCAGAACCAAGGTTACAGACTCAAAGTCATGGCGGCCCAGAGGGGGCGCTTGACCAGGATGGGGTGAGCAGGGAAGGCTTCCTGGAGGAGAGGACGAATGAGCCCAGTGTGGGGAGCCAGGCCAAGCCTGAGAGGACAGGAGGACGAGGGCTTTCTGGACACGGCCATGTCACTAATTACTAAAGGCCGGTCACTGCCCAGAACACAGAGTGTGAGGGTGGAAAAACCATGGACTGGGGAGCTTTTGATTTTTCCCCGTCCTTTTGTCCTCCTGGCTAGTGATCAGGAGCCCTTCTGGGTGAAGAGGGCTTTATAAACCCCAGATGCTTGGGGTTCATCCTGGAAGCAGAGGGGAGCCCTGCAACAGGGCAGGTGCTGCTCCCCTCTGGGTGCCTGTGGCTTTGGTTACATCACAGACACAAGGGCAAACTTCTTCACTTGTCCTGAGTTTGTTTGGATAACAAAGCCAAGCAGGGGAAGGCCTGACTTTGAAGTTGGCAAGGGCTTTGCCTTTCTCGAGTCTCGGACAGAACCTGGCCCCCAGCAGACACTCTGCAGGGGCTTGGCAAACAGACCGATGAGCTGCTTGAAAAGATGTATTTTAAGAGCGCCGTTTGCCGCCTTCATTCATCCTCCGTGGTTGAGCTGGCTGGGACAGCGTTTCTGGCTTACATCTGAAGGAGCGGAGAAGTTATTAGGTTATATATTAACCAATCGTTTGATGGTTATATGAATGACTCAGCAGTCCTGCGGAGGTAATAGTGCAATTTGAACTCATAAAAAATAAGTGGGTTCCTGCTTTGTACTCAGAGCTCAGCTGGGAACCAGGAAGGAGCAGGTATAAAGCATGGCCTCTACCCCAGGGGTTTAAGATAAACTAGGAAGATGAGGTTACCACGTCCAGAGGACCGGAGCTCGAAGTATAGCACTGAGGCAGAAGGGTTGTTTGCAGGCTACGTAGGAACCGAAGACTCCGGGGAAACCTGTGCTGCCCTCCTCCCCATTCCCACCTGAAATCATGGCGTGGGTGCGCCTGTGGGAAGGATCCAGTCCCTGGAGACTCATCCCTGCATGCACTTTGCAGCCCTTCCGGAAATAATTCCACCTCCATTAGCTCCTGCCACAAGTTTACTGGCCCACGATTCGCCGCCACTGGAAGCCCGACCCCCCCTGTCCTTGTCTGGTCTCCGCCCAGCAGTTCCTCGCTCTTTGTTACAATGGTATACCTGCTCTCAACCGAACCTCCTCCGGGGGTTCCCCTCTGTGGCATAGTAACTCTTTGTTTAATTTGCAGACACCAATTTCAGAACCCAGGAGGGCAGAAGAAAAGATTTTTTACGTCCCCATCATGCGTGAAGGAGGGTGGTCACAGCCGAGGCTAATTGTGTGATAATGACCCACGGTGGTTTTAACTCACACACGCAAAGATAAGCACAGGTGAATAAATGGGGTGCAAGATAAATAATTGAGCGTTAGTTTTTAATGAAGTAAGGGTAGTCTCACCTTGGGAACATACACTTAAAAGTAATCACATATTATCATTTAAATCTCACACAGACAGCCCTGGCTGGTGTGGCTCAGTGGGTTGGGCACTGTCCCACAAAGCAAAAGGTTGTGGGTTCGATTCCTGATCAGGCACATGCCTGGGTTGTGGGCTCGGTCCCCAGTAGGAGTATGGATGAGAAGCAACCGATTGATGTTCCTCTCTCACATCGGCGTTTCTCGTCCTCTCCTTCTCCCTCTCCTCCCCTCTCTCTATAAATAAATAAATTTAAAGATATAAATCTCACACGGACATATGAGCTAAGTACTCCCCCCTTTTTTCCTGTATAACTTTTGGTAGGACAGAGGTTAAACAAAGCAATTAAGAGGCAAATTTTAAGAGCCAAAATTAATTTGCTTTTTTGCATTTGGAATAATGCCTATAAAACACCCCCCTAAAGCAGTTTTCTTCTAAATTAAAAAAAAAAAAAAAAACTAAGTGAGGGCAAACTATCTTTTAGCTCTGTAGTCAGGATCCACACATTTAAAAATGTGAAGCTGGAGAAACGGAATCTCGTGTGGCGTCCCATTCTGAACGCACAAAACATCGGGGACACGGTGTTGCCTGTTACGCGGGCCCTCCCCGAAGTCACGAGGATTTCAGTTGAATGAACCTCGCAAAAGAAGGGGCGGCATTTCTCTAGCATGGCTGGGAAAAGGGCCCACCTCCTTAATTCCGTTTTTTTCAGATGAATTATCAGAATCATCGATTCAAGAATTTCCATTTTTAAGTCACTTCGATATTTAACTTACCTGGGCTCATTTTCGTCCTTCTGGAATTCAGAAAGCACAGACGCATTTTTCAGGGCCTAGGATTGTCACTGTGAGCCACCACCCCTCCCTTCCTCCCGGGCTCTGACCCCGAGTTTGACCTGGCCTCAGCCGCTCCCCCCATCCTTCTCTCTGTGGCTTGTCAAGGCCGCCCGGCCCTCGTTCTCCACAGATTTGCCTTCACAGCTTCTTCTTCGGGGAACACATTCCCCTTCACCCCCTGGCCGGTCAGACCCTCCCTGAACAGCCCGCCCTCTGGGGGCTCCTGACTCCCTGAAATGCTGTTCCTCATTGTACCTGCCCACCCCGAGGCAGGAAATGGTCCTAAAGGGGATGGATCTCAGCTGTCCCCTCATCCCGGTGTGTCCAGGGCCTGCAGGAGCTAATGAACACACTGGGTAAAGGTTGATCCCACCATGGGCCTTCAGAAATGCTTTCTTTGCGCCCTGTTATCAGCCTGTGGTTCTCCTCCACTCATCACAGGCGGTGTTCCTGAGTGGCCACCGAGTCTAAAGTGCGCGGAGGTTGCGAGACTGGACAGAGCAGTCCCTGCCCTCTTCGAGTTCATAGCCGAACGAGAAGGAAGAATTAGCTAGCTTAGTGTTCCGTTCACCACACTAATGCTTTTCATTCTATTGCACGAAATGCCCATTTTCCAGATGACTTAGATGCCAAAAGGTAGACGCATTTATGCCCAGGAACAGGTGGGAAGTCACTCTGGGCACCACCTGGGAGGAAGGACTGTCCTCAGTCAGAGCAGGGCCTCGAGCTGAGGTTCGGACAGCAGAGAAGATGACTCCTTGGAGAGGAAAAGAATCGCCTGCCAGGAGGAAGCCGGCCTTGGCGTTTCCCAGTGAGCAGGCCACAGAGGAATTAAGCTGCCTTAGTTTTCTGATACCATCTTAAGCTACCCAAGGTCTCGATAAGCAGCAAAGGCTGGAATGTGACCCTGGAATGTGAATCATTCCATACTTCAGAGACAGAGAGTCTAGATGTTAACCCTCCCGTACCAAAAACAGAAGCACTTGAACCGCACCCTCCCCCAGAGCAAGAACACCCATCCTTGTGGAGAAGCTCCCACCGAGCCGTGCTTGACAGGGTGATAGGCAGAGAGGTCCGGAGCCCTGCTGGCCCTCTTTCCCCTGAGAATGGGTAAAAGCAGGTAAGGTTGTTCCCCTCCCACAGGAGTCACATCACGTTGCACAAAGGTTGTGGCGTAAAGGTCCCACAGAGGTTGTGAACCTCACTGAGGCCTCGCCAAACGCCTTCTCTGACCGGCTTCTCTTCAATGCCAGACCTCAGCAGCTGGCAAAGTCTTTCATCCCGAATGGCAAGAGATAAACTTCCTGGGATGTTACTTATGGCTTCCAGCAGGAAGAGGGCAAAACAGCAGCAAAAGGAGAGCGGATGAGGCAGAGAAGGCCCGGTGAATATGAGGACTGTCCGCCCGCTGCCTTCAGTGTCCGTGGCCTGGGTACCTTTTTACATTGTTCTGTGGCCATCCCCACTACCCACTTCCAGAACTTTTCCATCATCCCAAACTGAAACTCTGTACCCAGGACACAAGACTCATGATTTCTCTACAAGTTTATTCATGACAAAACCGAATATAGTTCTTGAACCTTCTACAGGGAATGAATGACCTTTAAGGAGATTCGATCTCCATGCCCACCACCCTGACTGAGGCTGACTTCCGGGGCCTGGCAGGTGGGGCAGGTGATAGAAGAACGTGTTGTCTCTCAGATCTGGCTGTTCCCACGCTGCTTGGCCCCCGAGAAAAGTGGGGGAAGTCACAGTCAACGTCCCTCCACTGGAAAAACAGCCCAAACTGCTTGCCACTAATTGTGGGTCAATTACGTCATCATTGTGCAGGAAGAATGACCTAATTATGTGACTACCTCCTGACTACACCAGCGAATCACCTACATTCCTTCCCCTCCCCCTGGGAGCACCCTCCACCACCTGCACCCCCCCCCCCCCCCGCCCCAACCCGGCCATTCCCGAGTCCTCCTCTAGTTAATAGCCGTTTTCTGCCTTTTCTTTTAAAGTCCTTCTGTGCAGGTGGCCCAGCTGCGGAGAGGACGGTTCCTCGTCTCAGGCAGGTGGCCACACCTGGGTCATGGGTTCTTCTGGCACAGGAGCTGCTGTTCATTCACTGCAACCTTATTCTGGGACCTCGGGAACTGAAACGCATCCGCCAGATCAGAGGGGAGCACGTGGGGTGGCGGGGGACGCGGAGCTAGGAGGGATGCTGGCTGCCTGTGGCGCGAAGGGCACTTTTCTCCACGCCCAGGCGTCCCGGTTCAGGGGCCCCAGGTTTGCAAGCACAGCCACCCCGACTCTGGTCCAGCTGAATTCCTTGTGAAAGCAGCTGGTGCGAATCCAGACCAGGAGTTGAAATGCCCCGGGTTTTGCCCTGAGCCCAGACCGTGGCCGGGGGGACAGCGGGTAAAGGTTAACCCGACAGGTGGGGGAGGCTGCGAGGTGTGGGAAGAGCAGGTGTCGGAGGAGGACCCCTCTCTCCGCACCGGGGCTGCGAGGCCGCTCCCGGGGTTTCCTGCGGCGGGCGGAGGGCGCGACGGGCCTGGGCCGAGGACGCGGCAGGCGGGGCGTCGGCGGCGGCCTGGACGTGCACGGGAATTCCGCGCTCGGGCAGCCCCAGGCGCTCCCACCCGGCCCGCAGCCCCGCCCCGCTCGCCCGCCCGCCCGGAGGAGGGGCACTGGCCGCGGCCGCAGTGGCGTGAGCGCGGGCGGGCGGGGACCGGGCCCGCGGGGACCCAGCGCACCGCCCCTCGCCCGCTAGGCGGGAGCAGGCGGCCCCCCATTGGTCGGGCCGGCCGGCCCAGCCCTCCGGGCCGCGGGCGGAGGCGGGGGCACTGCGTGCGGGACTCCGGGGCGGGCCGCAGGCTCCGGGGGACCCAGTCGGACCGAGCTGCCCAGGGGAGCGAGCTCCGAGCGTCTGCGCTGCGGCCACTCCCGGGCCCGGAGCGCGAAGCCCAGTGCGAGAGCCCGAGCCGAGCGCAGCCCCTTCGCGCCGCCGACCACCATGACCCACTTCAACAAGGGCCCTTCCTACGGGCTCTCGGCCGAGGTCAAGAACAAGGTGCGCCGGGCTCGGGCGGGGTCCCTGCGGCCGGGCGGCTCCCTCGCGCGCCAGCTTCGCGGAGCGGAGACGTCGGGCAGCGGCGGTGGCCGCTTGCCCCCATCCGGTGCCCGGCGCCCTCCTGGCTTTGTTCCCGCGCCGCGGGCCGGACGGGCGGCGGGCGGGGTCCGGGCTGCTGGAACCCGGCCGAGCGGGCCTGGGGCCCCGGGGATCGGCTGCGGCTGCAGGACGCACCCCTCCAGGCCGGAGGCACCCCTGCGCCGCCCTTCGCCCTGAGGTGGGGCCGGTCCGCGCGGCCGGGCGCCCCGGGCCGCTGCCGACCCCGCGCCCTCTCCCTCCCCAGCCCCGGGCCGAGTGCGGCCGCGAGCACAGTTCGGCGGGTACGTGGCCGGCCGGGGCCCCCATTGTTCCCGGGCAGGGAGACCGCGGAGCGTCCGTCCCCCCGACGCCGGGCGCCCCCGGAGGAACGGGACCCTGGCGTTTCCCGGATGTCGGTGCCTCGGGGCGAATTGCTGCCGCTTCGGGGAACCGAGACAAAGCCCGAGCGCGCCGCCCTGGGGTGTTGCCAGAGGAGAGTGGAGGTTTTTTGAGGAAAACTGAGAAGTTGGTGAACGGGAGGCTGTAACGGTATCAGGGCGTCTTCGTGGGTCGCTTTTGTTCAGGGCCGGCTCGCCCAGCGGGATGCCGTTTGCGGCGCCCGGCCTTTGGGCGCGCTCACTTCTGCCACCCGGCCGCGCAGAAGAATGCGTCGGGTTTGTCCCGGGACTCTGGGTCTGGGAAAGACATGAGAGGCGTCCCCCTCCCCAAATCCTCTCTTTCCTTCCTCCCTCCCGCATTCCAAGCCCATGACATCAGGGGTTTCTGGGGAGAGGCTAGCCAATCGGCGCGGAACTGCGCACAGAACGCTCATTGTCTCGGTTATGCTGTTCTGGCCAAAGCGCCACAAAGGAGCGCCGCTGTGCTCCGTCCCCCGTCGCCTCCGGGAGCCGCGGCGCGTCCGGTGGCCGCCGCACCTCAAGGGCCTGGCGCAGCGTGGCCACCCGCGCGCTTGGTGAGCGGTGCGCGGTGCTCTCCGCAGAGCGAGGGGCGCCCCGGCCAACCCCGAGGAGGGCTGCCGTCCACGCACCCCAGTGTAATCAGGTTGTTAAGGCCCTGAGCCGCCTTCTGAAGCGAGGGGTACATGTTAGCCCTCGTTTCTAAAGTGGAAACGATCGGGGCTTGCACTTTCTCCTGTGCTTGCTTGCCCTTATCAGAGAACAGTGTCCCGAACACCATTTTAAATGACAGAAAAGTGAGTGGCATGCATGTGGACGACAAAGCTCGCCCCCCTGGAAACCTTGCAGACTAGTGTAGAGCCCAGGTTTGCACGTGGGCTCTGGGGACCCTCTCAGAGGGGTGGGCTTCACTTGTGCCCAGCAGCTGGGGATTCCTGGCTGGCAGCAGGCGGGTGTGACCCTTCTGCTCTGTTAAATGGGGTCCCCGTCCCTTGGGCAGCCCCGCAAGGGACTGGCTTTTCTTGGGTGCTAGTATCTATATTAGTTTCTTCCTGTTGACTAATAAAGCAGCCTCTTTTCCCACGGGCTGCTGAAGGGAAGGCAGAGACTGAGGCCAGACCGCTATAACTGCTAGTAAAACCTGAGCGTTCAGAAACTTTGGAAAGTTAGTTATAACTTCGGGTCTGTCCCTCCCAGCCCTGTTTTAACAACCCCTTTCGTTGACAGGGTCCTTTCCTACAGGGTCCTTTCCTGCAGCGCCCCTGGGTAGGACAGCTTTGATCCCTGCAGCCCCGGCGGGGGGGTGGGGGGGGGGCGGGGTTCACCCAACATCTTACTCAAACAGGGGACCTGAAGCCCAGAACGGGCAGGCTTGACTCAAGATTACAGAGACATTCGGAATGGTCTGAGAATGGGGACTCCGACAGGGTGTCCCAGGACGGCCCCCGTGACCGCCCCCACCACACCCCCGTTTGTGTGGCCCCCCTGCTACTCCTGGACGTGGTGCTTTGGTGCAGAATTCTGTCGTCTCTCCTGGGTCCTTGTTTACCAGGCCTTTGAAGGGGACCTTGCATTGCAGCCAAGGGCCCGCAGGACAGGCACCTGGACTCGGCTTGGCGTGGGCACCTTCATGCCC
The DNA here is from genome assembly GCF_022682495.2 of Desmodus rotundus. Classification (NCBI taxonomy): domain Eukaryota; kingdom Metazoa; phylum Chordata; class Mammalia; order Chiroptera; family Phyllostomidae; genus Desmodus; species Desmodus rotundus. Next base: position 53,877,240 of record NC_071398.1, on the reverse strand, counting down.
ATCCTGCCCATTCTTTCTGTATTGTTTAAGGACACGTCACTCATACGCAAGGCTTATTTCTGTTTTTCCTTAAAATGTCACTTCACAGAGTGGGGAAAAGTACAAGTCCCCCTGGGCAGGCCACGTGGGAGGGGCCTTGGCTCCAAGCAGATGTGGTTCTAGTCCCCTCTCTGCCTCTTCTGCCCTGTGTGGTGCTGGGCAAGTGGTTTGCCGTCTCTGTTCTAGTTGCTAGTCAGTAAAATGGGGGGAATAATAGTTAACCCCCCGGACTCTGCGTGGTTGGGACGTCTGGCTTGTATGAGGACTGAGTGGCTGTCGGAAGGCACTGGCTCTTTAAGAATTCCAGCTCTATTAACTGCGCCTTTGGTCGTTTCATGTTCGGCCTGTGCCCGCAGTCTCTCCCTGCATTCAGAGAGTCTTTGATCTTAGATACTTTTAATTAGTAAAACTTCAGGGGGGAAAGGTCTGTAAACTTAGGATACTTGCCTGACAGAAATACAAAGTTTTTTCTTTTATGCGTGGGCAGGAAGATGTCAGCAAACAGGCTACAAGGTGGGAACAGTCTCTCGTAACAACAGAAGGGTCGGGAACCTGCAGTGCGCAGAGGCCCTCCCTGCCTGCGAGGGGGGGCAGGGGCGCGGGGAGGGCAGCAGCTGGTGCGGGAGTTTGGGGAGGGTGGCACTCCTAAATTCCTGAGGTCCGTGAGGTCCGAGGAGGATTATCGGGGCTCTAGCTGCCCTGGGAAGGGGAAGGCCAAGGGAACACCTGCGTGCCCTGGGAGCCAGGAGGAAACCGAAGATCCTGAAGGAAGTGCCGCCTTTCCGGACACGTGGCCGCGAGCGGGACAGCAGGGCCCAGCGCTCCTGGTCAAGCTGAGGCTGCCAGCTGCTGAGGAGACACAGCAGCTGCTGGGGGCATGGGCGCCCTCAGCATGGGAGGCAGAGGAGGAGGGGCTGTCTGCCCTCTGCTGCCACACTTGTTCCGGGAGGAGCAGAATGGAAAGCTTGGGGAGCCATCAAGGAAGGCGCAGACCAGGAGCTCTGTGCCCCCGGGGAACGTGTGTGAGCCGCACAGCCGCCCACAGCTCGGGGCCCGGCCCTGGTCTCAAAGCGGCACCCTCAACCGCTGAGGCCGGTCTTGGAAGACTTATCACCAAAGGTGTAAGTCACCGAAGAGGAAGTTTGCCAGTCCTGCAGCAGTGATTCCACGGGGGCCCCAGTGTCCCCCGGGGCCGGCCTGCCCTGTGCAGTTTGGAATTGCAGTCGCTCCGCGGGGGCTGCTGGTCCGAGGGACCCCAGACTTGTCGTCCCCCCAGGGTCTGCCTGGCTTTGCTTCGGGAGCGCCAGGCTCCCGGTGGTGGTCGGAACGCACAGACGGCTTCGCTGGGGCTTGATTTTCACTCTGCCGTTCAGAGCTAGGTTTTGAATTCCGAACTTTTCTGTCGTCTGTCTCTTCCACCGGTGCTAAGGGCTTCTCCCGTCCACCCACACGGTCTGTTCGTTGGGGCCTGTATTATAGACGGGAGCTTCTCACTCTGTAGATGCTCCATAACTATTTGTGGGTTTAATGAACTGATCCATCAGGAATAGATTTTCTCCGACTTTAGAAAGTGGAAATTCACACTGTTTGAGGAGTCTGGGCGAAGGAGTTCTGGTGTAAGTGGTGGTTTTGGAGGACGTGGTGGTTTTTATAGCTTATTTTTCTTCAGCGTTTTTTTTAATCCATCAATATGACATTGAAACATCACTAAGAGCATCCCTTCTTAATTATTGAGGCTCTTTCTTGGGCTCCCAAGTTAGGGAGAAACAGTGGCAGTCCCCACTCCCCCCCGACCGAGCGGATGAAGAAGGCACATTCCGGGGAGGGGAGCAGAGGCCCCGAGCTGCCCCCCGCTGAATGCCCAGGTGTGCCTGCCCTGGGTGTTCCCAACCGTCCCCGGCCAACGGCTCTGCCCTCCGCCCTTTCTGGACAGTGGGCCGTCTGCGTCTCCTCGCTCTCTCAGATTTCATCAGTAAACTTGGCAGTGAAGACCTTGCCAGGCTGTCCTCAGCCAGAGAGGGTCCCTTTCCCTTCCAGGTGGGGTCGTGAGGGTTAGTGCGTGTCTCATGCAGCAGTGTCTCGGGAGCCACCCTTGAAAATGCTCCGTGACCTGAAAAAAACAACAATCACCATCGTTGGTTTCATTTTTTCTGCCGGCTGTCCCCTTCTGTCCGGGAGACTGAGGACCAGCTTTATCCTCTCCTCACGTGACTGGGTCGGGGGAAGGGCTTGGCCTCAGAATCTGGGGGCAAGTTCCCTTCTGTCCCAGGCGTTCGGTTCCCACAGACTATGGGCCGCGGGCACTGGCTCCCTGCAACCCTGGACACTTGGCCGTCGGGGGCTCGGACCCCAGACTGGCACCTGTGTGTGCTCAGGTTTCTTTTCAGGGTTTATGGAGCCCAGGGTGGATCAAGCTTATTTGTGGGGCCTGGAGCTTCTTCAGTTTTGGGGTCGTTGTTACAAAGAACTACAGACACATCTCGCCCATGTTCCATACACACGACCACAGGATTTCGGGCAGGCTGGAGGGGGCCGGTCGGTCTCCTGCAGGTCGTCAGGGAGAACGTGGACTGGGCAGACCTTGGGGGTTGGAACCTCAGACTTCGGGCGAGTAACCTGTGTGTCTCACCTGTGAAGCCAGGCTGTGGGAGGGACACGCCAGCGCAGGAGCAGCTGGGCCCGAGGCCCCTGCAAGGGACCCAAAGCACTGGCTCCGCCCTGCTGGCGGGTCCAGCAGGCCCCCTGAGCACGTGCCTACACGGCAGGCCGTGCCCAGATCTGCTCATCTCCAAACGAGGCCTCTGCAGCCCAGACCCTGTTCCCAAGCCAAGCATCTCTCTCTGACTTCGGTGTCAGGACTGTGGCCTGTCCCCAGGGTCCTGGTCCGTGACGCCTGCCCGGCGGGCAGCCTCCGTCAGTGACATCCCAGGGTCATTGGCCGAGGTCTAGGCCGTCCCTACTGCCCTCGGGGTGGGGACTTCTGTGCAAAGATAGAGAGGCCCTCATTTCTGGGTGGGGCGATGTTTGGCCCTTTCTCCCCAAGAGATCGATTTCTGTTACACAAGCTACACCTTTCATTTCTCTTGTCAGAGGGCTGGTGTTTTTCCCCAGCGGACTGGTGGACACCCTCGGCACGGGGCCCCACCCAGGCCGGCGTAAAGCGGGTCTGCGAGGAAACTTGACTAATGCCCAGCTTTCCCAGGTGGTGGAGTGTTCCTCCTGCAGTTTCTGCCCCAGGCCCAGGGATGTGAGGGGGCCCTGTAGGGCGGGGTGGCCAGGGCACCGGGGATGTCAGTGTGGGGGCAGCGGAGGCCCTTTGAGGACTGTTCTGGGTCACAACCGATGCCCACGTTGATGGCCGTGTTCCTGTCTCCCCCAGCATGCTGTCCGGGGATCCTCACTGCCGGGTAGCCAGACAGGGCTGGGCGCCCCCAAACACGGGCCTGGGGGTCTCACTCCCTCATCAGCCAGGCCCTGGGCCTGCCCCGGGCTGCAGAGGCCCTACAGACGGACGGAGGGGGCGCCTGTGGCTGCGGTCAGCCTCCCCCCTTTTGTTTTACGTGGAAGGAAGTAGGAGCGAAAATAATCAATACCATGTGTGCTGAGTCTCATAATTCAAACATGTGATTCTGCTTTGAATGCAAAAATAGCAGCCGCGATCATGCTTCTAATCGAGTGTGGAGACCATGCTCCATGAGCTTCACCCTGCGAGCTGGTCCGGCCCTCTGTCCCAGCCGCTGAGCTGTTGGCCAGGGCTGCTCCTGAGCCTCCACAGCCCGCAGGGCCACGTCCTGTCTGTCTGGGCCGTTGCCGCTGAGGACCTGGCTCTGTCTGCTTGTGTGCCGTGCCACCCCACCCCCCTCCAGCCACGCACAAGCTCGTGCTTTGCCAGCCAGGCCTTGGGTCCCATCTCCCTGCTCTCTGGACTTGGCTTTGAAATGTCCCCTTTCTCCTTCAGTGAGAGTGCGTGTGACACCCCTTTCCTGCAGCCCAGCCATCTTCCAGCACCTTCTAAAGCATGCATGTGGCTGGAGGCTGCTTCCTGTGGGCCGGTGGAAGAGTGGAAGGTTTAGTCTGAGACATTGCTGCTAGTGTCTCACTGTGAACTTGGGAACAGACCTGAGGGTGCCGCAGCCTCCTCACGGGTGTCGGTTGGATGCAGCGCAGCTGGTGCCTCTGACGCGCCCGTTCTGCTTTGTGAGGTGGGAGGACTTGACGGGAAGTCGAGTCTAAGGCGCCACCCTGCACAGCTGGGACCCGCAGTCCATCGGTGGTGGGTGCGGACACAGTCCCTTCAGGCCGGGAGCGGGGACCATCCACAGGTGGGCCCACACCTGGGCCCCAGTGCATCCTGTCAGGGCCTGGGGACTTGAGGGCAGCGTGTCTATCTCGGGGTGCCATCGCCCTTGCCCAGCAGACCTCGTTTTTATCCCTATTTTGTGAATGAAATCTTTGCTATGAAGAAGGCAAACAGCACCAAGACATAAAAGAAGTAAAAGTGTCCTCTGACCCTTGTCCCCACCCACCCACGGGGGCAGCTTTGGACACTGTCCGACCACGTGACTCGGGGAGAAACGGGGTCACGGCCGGTGGGCATCTGCTTAGAAAGTGCTTGTGGGTCAAAGTGTGTCACTTGTGACCTGACATTTATGTGATACAGGCATGACCAGATTGCTGTCTGAAAATTCATCCAGCTGAGATTCCCACCTATGGTAGATCTTCCCATCCAGGGAGATCTCTCAGTGTTAAAACAAAACTGTGTCCGAGCCACCTTGTCCAACTTCAGATTTCTTGGTTTAGTTCCTTAATACCAAGTCTTGGTTCAGGGACATCAGGGACCCTCCTCCGCCAGCCACCCCCACCAGATGGGGGTTGGCAGGGAGAGGAGACTAGGGAATGGGCGGGGGGGCACCTCTTTCACAAATTATTTCGTGATATAAATTGTTTTTAAAAGAAAGGGTAGGCAGCATCAAAATGATCTCACGAAAATGACTATGAAATCGTGTCAAGTGATTGGTTTTGGTGACATTGAATCTGAAAGGAGGAGCTCTGTCTGGGGTCTGCAGAGGAGTGGCCGGCCAGCAATTCATGGACAGAAGGACCAGGGCTGGCGTGTTTTCAGTTATGATTTACATCAGTTAAGTTAGGCATCCCTCCCTCTGATCATCTCTGGTGAGGGGAAGCTCCTGGACCTACCACGCCCTTTGCAGAGCCAGTGCTCCTAGACATTGAACTTGAGGCCAGGCGTGGGGGATGGGTGTTTTCAAGGGAAAGAGAAGGCTGACCAGGGAGGGCAGCCCCAGGCTGGGGTCCTTAAACCAATGTGTGCAGATGGGCCCAGGGGGCTAGGAATGAGCCTGACACAGGGAGGGCACTGTGGGTAAGTGGTGGCGGGCTGTGGGGGGGGGGTCCCCCAAAGACGGGCTTGGGCAGGAGACAGAGAGGGCCCGTGGCTCAGACACCATGTCTGTGGCCAGCGACCTGTTCCTCTTCCCACGGAGCTGCTGGTGCCCGACGGGGTGGCGGCAGGGACAGGAGACAGCCGGGCCTGGCTCTGCGTGCCAAAACATGGGGCCCGTGTGTGAGGCATGGAGGGTGTGTGGGGGAGGCGTGGAGTCCACATGTGACGGGTAGAGGGTGCGTGCGGCCTCGTCCAGGCCCCTGCTGGCCCTCGAGCTGGGAACAGGGAACCTGTGTGCACTGACTTTCCTGAGGAAACCTGCCCACCTGTAGCCATTTCCCGGCTCCGTATGGGAGGGAACCCGGCTCTGCTCTGCACTCGTCCTGCCTTCGGTGGCGTCGGTGAGGATGCGGTGGCCTGTTGGTGACAGGATGTTACTCCCGACTTCACCTGTTACCCACAGCCGCCATTAACACCGAAAGAACCAAAACCCCTTTCTTCTAATGGCAGTCTCGAGAACGAGTGTCCTGCCCAGCACCTGCTGGGTGTTCCTGAGGCAGAGTGTAACCTTTAGAACGAGGGAGTGGGGACTCCATCCTTCCTGTCACAGACACTCGCGCCCCTCGTGGGCAGGGCACGGGGGGATTAGGAACTCGCTCCGGGGTCTGATGATGGGTGACCCCCTGCTCAGGCAGACAGCGGGATCGGAGCCTGCTTTTCCCGGTCTGCGCAGTAGGGGCGAGGTAACCGGTCTCCTAGTCCACGAGCTCCTCGCACGTCTGTCTCACTTGCCACACTCTCCTCGGTCACCTCACGGGACCGTTGCCATCAAAGGTGTGAGGTGAGTGGTCGTGTCTTAGAAAGAATTGCACACCTGTGCACATGAGGTCGCATCCACTTTTTTTCTTTCCCGGCTCACTGAGTCCACATTAGTAATTAGCTGTAGAACTTTGGGGCTGGAATTTGCCTATTACCTTAAATAACTTGTTTGTGAAGGGAGGGCCTTTCAAAATCCGAATATGCTTCTAACTGTTCCAGTTTTACTTTCTATCCGTTTAATGCGCCTGCGCAGGCGTTCCCAGACCGTCACCTCTCAGAACAAGAGACTGGACTTAAATCCGAGCCCCCAGGTGCACATCAGCAGGTGCTCCTGCTTGACGTCGTCGGCACGGGGTGAGGTCGTCCCTCCCGACCGGCCGCTTCTAGGGTTACTCCGCCGGACTCCGGGGCACCGCGGACAAAAGGGGCTTTTGTCAGAAGGTGGAACAAGCCCGGGCTCAGCGATCCCTCTGAGATTTCCAGGTCGGTAGATGCAGGAGATGTGCCGCCCAGGAGAGCCACCTGCGTGCAAACACGGGGGCCTGTCCACAAGCAGGGAGACCTTCCAACCTGCGGCATCTTCCTACTCTGGCAACATTATCAGGACGTGAAAAAGTAGCGCTTGTGTTGAGTACACACTTGCTCCAGGCGTGGGCTCTCGGGGTACGGCAAGGCCCGCCCCGTCCCCCGGAAGCCACACGCAGGCGTTCCAGGTGTGCTTGCGCACCTGTGCTGGCTGCTGGGACTGCTGCCCCGACCCCTAGGTGCCCCACAGGCTCCCAGGCATCAGCTCTAGAGTGACAGCGGGGTCTTGGGCAGACAGTAGAGGCCCCCAGCTTCTGGGTGGGGGTTGGGAGGGAAGGGCAGGGCCTGTCCCTCTGTTGCCAGCCAGTAAATACATGTATCTTTGTCGAGTGTCACTCCCCAGTCTGGATTCTTCTGGGAACCCAGCCTGTGTGCTGACTCCCTCCTTGTGTAAATTCGAACATTCAGAATCCACTTTTCACTGCCTGTGTTCCAACCTTGGCAGTCGGGAGGCCACTCTGGGTCAGGACAAAATCCGCATTCTCTTGGTTCTGCCTTTTTCCTGCCATTGGTTAGTTATGCCTTTGCTTCAGGCCCTGGATCAACTTCTCTTAAGCTCCGCTGAAAGCTTTAGTTCTGCAGCATCCGCACACCAAGCCTCAGTCTTGCTGTTTGCTTGACGGCGCCCGTTTGGAGGAAGACACCACGCTGCTGTCACCCGCCCGCCCCTGGGCAGTGCCCCTGTTCAGCCGAAGCAGGTGTGACTGCCCACGCTTCCTCCCCACCGTCTGAGTTCTGGCTGGGCTGGTCACCAAGGCAGCGTGAGACAGATTCCCCGGAGACATGGCCTTTCACATGTGCGCAGGTGCCGTCAGACCGTCGGGCTGGGACAGATCGGTGTGGAGGCTGAGACGCCGCCTTGAGCTGAGGAGCAGGGGCTGCGGTTTGGGGCTTCACAGGGGGAAGACAGTTCACGCGGAGACGGGGAAGCAAACGTTTATTACTAATGTCTGCTGGGCCGCCTGTCACGACAGGGCATGCGGAGGACGTTGGCCTCGCTGGGCCCCTCCCTGCCCGTCACACTAGTTCCTATCGACTGAAACAACTCTTCCTGGAGCAGGCCCTCTGTCTAGAGTCTTAGGCCGTTAGGGAGAAGGTCAAAGGCTTGGGGGTGTTTTTTGGTTTTTGTTTTTTTCAGTGTTTTGTTTCTTAAGAATAACCAGCCTAAGATACTTCACATCCCAGAAGGCATGTTTGGGGAGAAGAACTCCGCTTCCCCTCAGCAGTGCTGTCCCGTCGGGTCTCCACCAGGTTCGGGCTTGTGTGTGAGTCCCCGGCCCCGCAGTGACCCAGGGGGCACACCTGGCCATCGCTGTCCCAAACAGAAAGTGGTTTTCTCTGCAGTCCCCACCCCGCCCCCACGAGGTACAGACCAGCGACCACCTGGAAAAGAATGCAGAGGAATGGGGACGCGAAGGCATTCTCGCTGGAGGGAGGAGCAGAGCCCGCAGGGACAGCTGTGACCAGAGGCGGGAGGAAGGGACGGGTGGGGGCCTGGCCGCCGCGGCCTCTGTGCAGTGAGACTTTCATGGCCCCAGACACTGAACTGACCGGCGGCAGAGGTGTCCAGGGACCGAAAGCTTGACCGCTGCACTTAGGCAGACACCAGCGCAGGCCACAGATGGTGGTGTGGTCAGGCACTGGGACCGGCCGCCTCACCTGTGGCCCGAGCGCCGCCTCACCTGTGGCCTGAGCGCCACCTCACCGTGGCCTTGGAAGGAAGGAGATGACCTGCGAGAAATGGGGTCAGGGTTAAGTTACTGAGCTGGGTCACACGGTTTTGGGAGTGTTGACGTTTGTTCGAGGTCAGAGCATGTGACTGCTATTGTCGTAACCCCTGGCGAAGTGCAAGCGTTCGGTTTGCACCGGTTCCCTGGGGGAGGGGCTGGGTGGGCGACCACGTTCCGGGACAGGGAGTGATGAGAAGGGAGGGAAAGTGTCTGGCGTGTCCTTGTCAGAGCCCCCGGCCTGCTAGTCTCCTGTTATTTCCAGCACCCGACTTGATTCTTTCTGGGGGCAAATGTCCTTCCACCTCATTCCATCTTCGCCTCTCTGCTTTCGGGTCAGGTCACGTGTCCTGCCGGCCGTGGACACAGGTTCCCCTCATTGCCTGCCCCCGATGGGGCTCTCGGAGGGAGACTTCCACCCTCAGGGTGGCCGGCGGCCGGGCCCTGTGCCCGCCAGCAGGCTCCCATCTCCTCCGGGCCCCTGTCCTGTCAGGAACAGGCAGGAGTTTAGCTCTGGGGGTGGTACTCGGGGACCGGTAGAGAGACCTGTCCTTTTTACTGTCTCATTGTCTCTCAGGCCTCCCTCATCATCGGGTTCTTAACTGCCCGCCCCGCCAGGCTGACCACAGAGGAGCAGGCAGACCTTGCTGGGAGGGCCTTCTCGCTGCTGGGGACCCAGCTCCCCTGTGCTCTGCCCACTCCCGCCATTTACTTGTGTGGGCTGTTCACCCAGTGAGTGGGGCTCTGAGCTATTCTGGGGAAGGAGTGGGAAACCAGAAGGCTGAAGCCACTGGACCGGAGCCAGGAGGGGGAAAAGCACCAGGAGGCTGCTGGGGCGGGGCATGGGGCGCGGGCAGGGCGCACTGTCCCCTGATCCCTAGGTGCTTCTTGCTTGGTCTTTCTTTTCTTTGCCTTTTTTATTAACTACATTTATTAGGGTGCCATTGGTTGTGACATTACACAAGCTTTCAGGTGCACATTTCTGTGACACATCACCCGTACGCCGCACTGTGCAACCACCTCCCAAGGCCCAGTCTCCTCGGCCCCAGTGTGTGACCCTTCACCCTCCCCGCCCCCGTCACTGTCCTGCTGTGTCCCTGAGTTGGTCCTTCATCTGGTTCCTGTTCTGCGTTGTGTGAGTGCGGTGACACAGCTCCTGTCCTTCCCTATCTGGCTTACCTTGCTCCACGTGATGGGATCCTTTGCCTTTCGATTGCATCTGGCCAGGGGGACACTGCTGAGCTGTGGGGGCGCCTGACAGGAGGCGTGGGGAGCCTGGGTGTGGGGGACGGTGACGCAGGGGACTGGGAGGAATGAGGCAGGGACTTTGTGAGTTGCCGAGAAGGTCGGGTGTTGTAAGCTGCGTCCTGAAGCAGGGTGAGGAATTGATCTCACAACTGGGAAGAGCGATTTTTAAACAAACGAGTGAACTTTCCTTGCAGTGTGAGATTAACTTAAACTGATCTTCCTGTTGCCGGGAGGAAAGTGTCAGCACTTTGTCTGATGTTCCAAGCTTTTTAGGTGAAAATACTGGATTAACTGCATTTGCCAAAGCCTACCTCTCACACTGAACTGCTCTCAGGTCCTTGATCATAAAGGGTGTGTGTCCCAGACACTTCAAAAGTGACCTGCGTCACTGGAGAGTGTGACCCTGGGCTGTGTGCTGATCTGCTTTCAGAGGAAGCCCTGGGCTTTGCGGCCTCCGTCCTCCAGTACAGAGAGCTGCAGGCTGGGAGCCAAGAGGCCATTTGAAATAGATTTTTTCCTAGATGATTTCATGAGATTTTTTTTCTTTTCATTTTAAACTTTTTTTTTTTTAAAGGACACATTCCTAAATCTTGAATTCTACTTACGAGGCTGGATTGCAGAAAGCTCACTTATTTGACAAACATCAGCAGTTTTGGGTGTGAAAGCCCCAGGTGAAACCCCACAGTCCCGGGACTGGGAGCCGCCCCTAAGTTGGAGCTCTGCCGGTGAGCTGACCAGTCTGTTCCAGTTCGTTCCCTGCCGGTGCCCAGGGTCAGCTGTCCAGAGCCCCGCCCCGCTGCCTGGGGTGGTGGGGGTAGGTCCGAACCTGGGCCCCTGGGGCTCCAGCCCCGTGCATTCTCTCCTCTGTCGTGCCCTGGGTGAGAAGAGTCCAGAGAAGGTGCAGCGTCCTCTCTGGCGCTCCTGGCAGGAGCTTTCGAGCCAGCTCGGTGCTCACTTGGTGGTTTGGGCATGGCGGTGAATCTTTCAGAGGTTGGACAAAGGAAACGTAAATATGCTTTTACATTTTTGGTTGCATAATACTTGGTGCCGTTTGGCCAAGAGTTACCCCCCACCCCACCTCCCCACAAAACACCCCAGAGCCCTCCAGCGTAACTTTCCTGTCTGCTCTGGAAAAAACGGAGGGAGAGAGTCTGGTTGCAGTTCTGCTGACTGAGGACGTTGTTTACACAGCTCGGGATGGGAAGCGGCTCTGCACTGGCTGCCCTCGGCTTTCCTGTTGTGTAGACAGGAAGTGGGTCCGAAGTGAGGCGAGGTCGTCCATGCCCCAGAGCGAACGAACTGGTGGAGCCCCCTCAGCTGCTGCAGGACTGACCGCCTCCCGGGCCCCCCCCCCGCCCCTCTCCCCACACCGGCATTCCACTTTTGTCTCCAGTTTACCGAAATGAAAACTGCATCTCGTCCTTGAAAACTGTAGGGAAAAGCTCGGCTTGCTTTCCCTGCCTCCTGTGGAGTTCTGGCTTCTCTTTGCCTGGTTCCTTCCGTCCACCTCCCCACCCCCATTTAGACAAAGAGAATTTCTTTTTCTAGCCACTTGTAACAAGACTCCAGTGTGAAAATACAGTCAGGTATTAAGTCTTTTCCTACCGACTTATTCCGTGCGCATTTCATTTCTGAAGGTGCCGCGTGAGGACGGTGTGTTGGGGTGTGGGGCGTGTTGGGGTGCGGGGCATGCAGCCCCTCAGACTGTGTACGGCGGTCGGTATGTGCAGAGACGAGCCGTGGTGGCCCCTTCCTGCGCAGGAGGCTGCCCTGTCCTGTGTGGAACCTTCCAGCACACGGACCCAGCGGGGCAGGAAGCCAGAAGAGCTGTGTGTAGAGGGACCCGGCCCCAGGGGCCAGGAAATCACTCGCTGGGCTCCGGCCTTCCACTGTGCCTGAACTCCAGGCTGAAGTTCGATCTGGGGGACACCACAGTGTCAGCTGTCTCGATGTGAAAATGTAAACTCACTGAATTTCCGCTTTGTGATCTGTAAATACATGATCTGTTATTCTGTCGAGGGGGTGGGAGAGGTACCCAGGATACCAGCTCTGGGTCCCGGACACAGTCAGGCCTTGGTGAGATTGTCTGCTCTCTGCGGTGGCAGAGCTGAGTGCATTGGTCAGATGGGGGGGCGGGGGGGGGGTTCATCTGTGATCCGTGTGACTAGAACTCGAAGGGCCTCTAATCGTGTTTTGTGGCAGCAAACTTCCCACGTCCTTTCCGTCCACGCTGTGACCTAGGCCTGGCGCCAGAGCTGGCTGGCTCTGGACGCTCGCTGTCCACGTGTGGCTGGCGTGGTCACCGGTACCCACAGGAAGGCCCAGGACACATCCGTCCTCCGCCCTCGCTGTGGTCTCCTTAGCAACGGGCAGACCAGCCGCTCTTAGGACCCAGGGACAAGGAATCGCCTAAGAACGTCGACGTATGACTTTTAACAGTATTTTGTGTAGCTTGTTTTTTTAAGTGAGGTTTTTGGTCTGACACACAGGGGCCTTTCAGAACCTGTGGGGGTTCTGGCAGGTGAGACTGCATAGCGTCTGTTGGTGAGTTGCCTTCATCTTTAGAATTCGGTCAGGGGAAAAACGAACAGATTTACTTCTATTAAACGTTTGGGTCACTGAAGGGTGCATGCTGGGGGCAAAGGGTGCAGCGGGACTCCTATGAGGAGCATGCTAGGACACACGCGTGACCAGAGTTGGATGTGGCCAGTAGCGAGGGGTGTGCGTGACTCAACATGAGACGCTGCGATGCGACCTCCCGGGCAGTGGGAGAGACGCCTTGGGCGGATACGAAGCCGAGCGTCGGAGCCCCGCCTCCCTGCTGCGTGCAGTGTGGCCATCAGTGACTCACCCTCTACTGGTGCCACGGCTGGTGCCACACTGTGACAAGTGACGAGCCGTCCTCACCTCCTGCCTGCAGAGGGTGGGACTGTTCCTGGGCCGTGTTTTTTCCTTCTCAATCCCAGCGGCTGGCCATGTGCTGTTCAGTGTTTGAATAACACCGACTCACCCAGAAACGTCCTTCTTAGCCACGGAAGCCTCAGGAGGGCGTCCACTTGGCCAGGGCCCTCAATGTGGGTGACCGCTGTGTGTCGTGGCCAGTCCCTGCAGCAATCACGGCAGGCCGCAGTGTGAGCCAGCGTCCTTGGGACGCCGTGAACAAGCTTGGTGTGGGTCTCCTGTGTTGCAGATCGCTTCCAAGTACGACCACCAGGCGGAGGAGGACCTGCGCAGCTGGATCGAGGAGGTGACGGGCATGAGCATCGGCCCAAACTTCCAGCTGGGCCTGAAGGACGGCATCATCCTCTGCGAGTGAGTCTGCGCGGGGCCCCTGCACCCTCCCGCCCTGTCCTGGTGTCCCACCTGGACGTCCTGCTGTCTTTGTCGCGCCTCCGTGACTGGTCACCGGGGGCACACGCTTGACGTCCCGGCCCGTGGCCCTGTGTGGCCAGTGAGTAGCTGTCTCGCTTTCCCTTCCAGACTCATAAACAAGCTGCAGCCGGGCTCCGTGAGGAAGGTCAACGAGTCCTCCCTAAACTGGCCTCAGGTAACACCCCCGCCCCCCTCGGCTGTTCCTCGTGAAGCAGGAAACTCCGTCACTGTTTCGAAGTAGCGTTTCGGCAGGGGCTGGCTAATTTTTGTTCTTACCGAGTTGTTTCTGACGCCTCCGTCATCACTCAGAACAAGATCTCCGGTTGGCAGTTGTCTTGCATTTAGTCTGAGGAGACTGGACAAGTTTACACAGAGAAATACAAGCCAGACGGCAGGGATAAGTGAGGGAAAGCGAAGAATTTCCACGAGAACTGACGGGTGACCGTACAACTCCGTAGGAACCTTAGTTTGCGGGTGCGCGTGACCAGGTGAAACTGCACGGTCCAGCCTGGCGTGTGTGTTGTCAGATGTGAGCGAATGAGCACTTAGCAACCCCATGTTTATACTTAAATTACAATGAAAACACAATGAATTAGTCACTCATTAATGTATTATGCCCCTTTTCACAAAGGAAACGTCAGCCCCCGATAAATAACCCAGAATTCTTAAAATCGTGCAAGGAAGATCCTGCCCTTGAACTCAGAGAACGTTAGTGCTTCAAGAGACCGTTGCGTGACCCACTCGTACCTCTCACTCTGTCCCCTTCCTGGGAGAGCTGCCCTGCCCGTGTGTGGTCGGGGATCCCTGCCGAGCAGCTCTCTGCCCAGCATCTCCTAACCAGCCGTGAGGACTGAGAATGCTGAGTACCAGGAATGTCCCTGTTCGGCTCCAAACAGGAGTCACATGACTCTCTCTTTTAACAGTTGGAGAACATCGGCAACTTCATTAAAGCTATTCAGGCCTACGGCATGAAGCCCCACGACATATTCGAAGCCAACGACCTTTTTGAGAATGGAAACATGACCCAGGTTCAGACGACGCTGGTGGCCCTGGCCGGTCTGGTGCGTACAAGCCTTCCTCGCACACCCACCACGCGGGTGATGAGTGGCATCTTCGCTGTCCATTGGGGGACAGACTAGGCGGCGAGGGGCCCTGTCCCTCCCGTAGCTACTGGCTTTGTGGAAAGGCTGCTGGCCCAGCGGCCTCGGGCAGGGTGACGCATGTAGCAGAGGTGCAGTGCACCACGGGGACGACCTTACATTCGGTGTCTGCCCCTCGGCTGGGTCGTACCTGATGCGGCCCCCAGCCACGGACTGGATCATTCCCTTGTTGCTCCTGCTGTAAACCTCTGCCGGCACAGGCTTCGCGGAGGAGAGTCTCTCCACTGGGTGAGCCTGCGTGTTTCTGTCTAGGCTAAAACCAAAGGGTTCCACACCACCATCGACCTCGGCGTGAAGTACGCGGAGAAACAGACTCGGCGCTTCGATGAGGGGAAGTTAAAGGCTGGCCAGAGTGTCATTGGTCTGCAGGTAGGTGACACGGTGTCGCTCAACCCCGTAGCCTAGTAGTGTGACTTCTCAGCAGGTGAAGTGTCTGTCATTGGTGAGGAGCAGAGGGACCACGGCGCAGGTTTGGGGGGTGGTGTGTGGTTTGCGTGGTTCGTGTCCCTGCACAGCCCAGGAGGTGGTGCCGTCTGACTTCCCAATCGTTTCTGCAGGACGTGATTGTTCACCCCACTTACAGATGAGGCGGCTTTATGAAGCCGCGATGCCAAAGTCGTTTGTACTAGGAAAGCACCACACAGCGGCCAGACGCTGTCAGAAGTTGTCGCTTCAATTGCTGGGAAATGCCCACTCGGGTTTTCTCTCTCCCTTCACACCGTTCCCCTGGGGTGTGACCGAAAACCACCACGGCCAAGTGCCTGATGTGTGGTGGGCGTCACTCCCGGACCCCCGGGGGGCACGATGCCCCTCTAGGCGGAGTCTGTGGGAGGTGGGCTCATTTCTGTACAGGACAAAACGGTCTCAGTAGTGAGAAATTGGAAACCTGAATTTCCAAGTGGCCGGTTGGCAGATGCACTCACATATTTGGGGGTGGGGGTGGTGTTTCCCGCATGTGGGGTTACAGACACAGACACACGGGGGACAGACAGCCAGGGAACCCACACGTGTGCTGACAGCAGGTGCCTGGATGGGACCATTACAATGACAAACCCCCTTCCCTTCTGCTTACATATGTTTTCTGAATCTTTTCCAACAAACGGGCTTTTACTTCCAGTAAAAGAACAACTTCCCCTTTGATCCATATTATCAGGGGAAAGACCAGGGGCAGAACCACGGCCCACACCAGCAGCCCAGGTGCCGAAACCACGTCCTTCTCCCTGGGGAAGGAAGCCAGTCCCTGCCCACCGAACGGGCCCGGTTCACGATCCTCGTCCACTGCCTCTCGTGCCAGTGGGCCTGAGCGTGGGAGGACCAAAACGTGTTTTTCCCGCGAACATGGGGGTGGTTCTGATGGAGCCTGTAGTGGCCCAGGTTGAGCTTCCCTATTTTATGCAAAACATACCTGGAGGAGAAAAGTCTGATGCCTAAGACTGTTCTGTCCCTTTAAGTCCAGGCTGTCTGTACTGAGGGGCGGGAGGCGGGGGGGGGTAGCAGGGGAAATGAATTATTCATCATGTGGCCACTGTAATAACTTTTGGTGTCTATCCCTCCCTTCCTGTGTCCATTTATTTATATGGGTATAATGACGAGATTTTATATCCAGGGAATTGTTGAGATTCTCCTTTTTCACATGGCACCTTGAACTCGCGGAAAGGATGGAGGAGACTTTTACCTGCTGGGCCTCCGCACAGGAAGGGACTGGAGCACCTTTTTAGTAGAACAAGGCCTTGTCTGCGTCAGAGACGCTGTTGACGTCTGGTGACTAAGTGCTGACCTTATTCTTTAATTCGAAGATGGGTACCAACAAGTGCGCCAGCCAGGCAGGGATGACCGCCTACGGGACCAGGAGGCACCTTTACGACCCCAAAATGCAAACCGACAAGCCCTTTGACCAGACCACGATCAGCCTGCAGATGGGCACCAACAAAGGGGCCAGCCAGGTGAGCGGGGCGGTGGGCGGCTGCGCCAGCACGTGCCTGGTCCCGGGAACCCAGGGCAAGGGGCTGTGCTTAGTGTGGCCCACTGGCAGTAAATTCCTTCCAGAAGGGGGTTTGCTGAGAAAGCACAAGAATGAACGGCCCTTTGTGCAGCTGCACCCGTGTGGCGGGGCTCGAGCTCTTGCTGGCGGTCAGAACAGCCGGCCCAGCCACCTCACCAGAAGGGGAAGGGACGCAACCATGTTCTGGCTTCAAATCCAAGTCAACAGCTCATCTTAATGCTGCTGACTTGTATTTTTAAAGGAGCCCTTCGTGAGCTAATTAAGTAATTAATTACCTAATTTAGGGAAAATCATCCGATGGTCTCTTAGGGACCACTTCACTAGATTCCTATTAGATGTTGGGGGGTGGGTTACAGCCCACTGGGGGCTGCCCCAGGCGAGACTACCCTTGCCCTGGCTCCTCACAAGACGGCGTCTTCCTTGTTGCCAGCAGCCCGCAGCACCGCACCGCAGGGGGGCCCCACCCACGGGTGAGCCAGCAGGAGGTCTCCCGTCCGACCAGGGTGGGCTTGAGGACACGTCTTCTCTTTGAGCCCGACAGGAGAGTCAGTGTTGTTCGCCCTCAGGGGACATGTCCTGTGTGGCAGGTGCTCCCGTGTCCCCAGGCCTTTGGGAAACCTCAGGCCCTTGAGGACGACTCCGTGTAACTTTCCCTGAATGCATACAGACTTTGACGTTGGTAACCCGGCTCACGTGTGGGGCCGTGGTAGCCATATTCACACGTAACTCCAGGGGGTGCAGCAGGGAGCTTCGGTTTCACGTTCTTTACATCTGGTCCTCTCCGAAGTCCAAAGGAGATGGTATTTTCTCCGCTGCGCCCATGAGAAACCCAAACCTGGCCGACTCTTGTCTGAGGCATGGAGCAGCTTCGTAGCAGAGCTGGGACCGAAGGCTGGTGGCCTGGTTCCACAGCCGGTGTGTGCAGCTCTGTGCGGGAGATCTGCACCCGCAGTCTGCTGGGGTTAGCTGAGCCCAAGGCAGGCTGTGCTGCTGCTCACATTCAGGGTAGTCTCATCATTTATAAAACAGTCGCAAGTCCAGGGTTCAGCTGCCACTTAAATGTCCGTGCCCCGCCCTGACTGCAGGCGGGGATGCTGGCGCCAGGCACCAGGAGAGACATCTACGACCAGAAGCTCACCTTGCAGCCCGTGGACAACTCGACCATCTCGCTGCAGATGGGCACCAACAAAGTCGCATCGCAGAAAGGCATGAGTGTGTACGGGCTCGGGCGGCAAGTGTACGACCCCAAGTACTGCGCCGCCCCGACAGAACCCGTCATTCACAACGGAAGCCAAGGGACAGGCACCAACGGCTCGGAGATCAGCGACAGCGACTACCAGGCCGAGTACCCCGACGAGTACCACGGCGAGTACCAGGATGACTACCCCCGCGACTACCAGTACGGTGACCAGGGCATCGACTACTAGTCGGAGAGGGGCCCGGCCTGTAGCCCGTCGTTTCTGTTCAGAGAGAGCCGAGCTAGCCTTGAGTCATTTTATCCTGTCTTCCTCCAACACTATATGCTTGTTGTACCTGAAAGAAATACTTACAGCCTTACATGCATCCCTGCCCCTTCCCCGCCTCTGCCCTCCGTAGTTGCCTTCCTGCGCTGTAACAGCCGGACCCCACAGCCTAACCAGTAACTCGCGTGTGAAGTACAGAGGAAAACTGTGAAAGAGGGCTTCTCTTGTACAGCCTGGTCTTTCTCACGACAGACCTGTGCAATTTTACAGTCTTCTGCTGAAACCGGCGTTTTCAAACAATAGGAGGCCCCCCCCCTTTTCCCCCCTCCAGTTTAGTGTCTGGTGTCTACGTGGAAGACTAAATTCATGCTTCTAGCTAAAGGCGGTGTCTGCCCACTAAAGTAAGTGAGGATGCAGCATTTTTAGGAATCTCCATATCGATATTTCTACAGTATTGTTTGCTCCTTTTTAAATAAAGTCATGACCCGTGTGCATCCGTGACCCCATGTGTGCTCATTCTGTCACGTGAGCTGGCGAGGCCGTTCCCGAGGGGCGCACATCGAGGAGCGGGCACAGACTCGGCCTGCGGACGCCTGCGGACGCACAGGCCCCGGCAGCGTCTGTGCCCTTCCTGTTTGTGCCAATGTGTCGGCGTCGCCGAGCTCTGTTTGCCACTGTATTTATTGCTGCATTTCTCAGCATAAACGTACCCCGTTGTATTTTTTATAAATAAATATTTT
This sequence comes from Desmodus rotundus, assembly GCF_022682495.2. NCBI lineage: Eukaryota > Metazoa > Chordata > Mammalia > Chiroptera > Phyllostomidae > Desmodus > Desmodus rotundus. The sequence goes on along the minus strand of NC_071398.1, from coordinate 53,858,684 downwards.
TTGAACATCCACGTGAGCCACCAGCTGATTATTTTCAGAAGCACTCCTTCCCGGGGCCTGTTGACGGTGTTGCCTGACGTAACCCACACAGCAGTGTGCCCCGCGCTGCCCAGGGGGCCGAGCCGAGTGGGGGGCCTGCCCAGGGCATGTTGTCTCCACAGCCAGGATTCAAACGGTCATTGGGCCCTTGCTTATCCTGTTGTGACACGGCAGCCCCAAATGCGCCTTAAGTGCAGCTTCCGATAACCTGAAAATCACCTTTAGAAACATTGGTGGAGAGGAGGGTGGGATGTCACATTCATATTCTGGGGTGGATGAGTGTCAGTAAGAAACACACTGTGCTCCCCGCCTCCCACGGCCACATCAAAATTCCAGCCAATGATAGAACAGCCGTCCCGAGAACCACCAGACGACTGGCCGAACAAAAGGCCTATGACCAAGGAGCGAGAGAAGCCACGACAGGGCTGATGGGAAGGGCGCAGACACGGAACAGGCAGGCCCCTACCCACGTGTGGCAGTTAAGAATTGGGAGGGATGTCTCGGCTGCAGAGGCCCCCTCCCCCCCATCCCGAGGAGCAAGGGGTCCCTGCCCCATGCCTGGCTCCCCAGAGTGGGACATGGATGCAGGTAAGGGGGGCCCACAGCATCTGGCTGTGAAACCCAGCAGGGGTTGTGTCCCAGAGAGGAGAGCCGGCTCACCAAGCTCACTCAGGCCCAGCACGGGCAGCAACATCTGGGGAGAACTAAAATGACTAACTTCAGGGTGAGGGCTGGAGGGACGGGGGTCAAGGGAACTGTCTCCAAGGATGGAAGTGCTGGTGGGCACCACTGACCCTTGGCTGAGATCTCCACCCAGCTGGCCCCATGCAGGTGACACCAAATCCGTGCTGTCCGTTAACTTGGCTGCCACCTTGCTCTGCCCTGCTGGTGCCCCGAGACCTGACTCCATCCAGTGCATGCACCCCACCTGAGCCTCTTCCAGACGCCACACACGCAGCAGCCGGCCCCAGTGTGCACGGCAGCTCCTGCCTCGCAGCTCCAAGCCCAGCACAGTGGTGACCAACCACAGGTCACTCGAGCTCCCAGCAAATAGCCCCAAGCCCAGCACAGTGGTGACCGACCACAGGTCACTCCAGCTCCCAGCAAACAGCCCCAAGCCCAGCACAGTGGTGACCGACCACAGGTCACTCCAGCTCCCAGCAAACAGCCCCAAGCCCAGCACAGTGGTGACCGACCACAGGTCACTCAAGCTCCCAGCAAACAGCCCCAAGCCCAGCACAGTGGTGACCGACCACAGGTCACTCTAGCTCCCAGCAAACAGCCCCAAGCCCAGCACAAGTGGTGACCAACCCAAATCACTCTTAACTCCCAGCAAAGAGCCCCAAGCCCAGTACAACAGGCAGCTGGCCTCGGCCCACGCCAGAGCCCCACCCACCCAGCCCCACAACTGACGCACCTGACAGATGGCTGTGGCTGACACCAGAGCCCTTCTAAGGTAATTTCCACTCCATGGGGTCAGTCCCCAAACAATGACTCATCTGCTGTACTGGTGGCCCGGCTGCCACAGCCAGTCAGCCGGAGGGTAAGCCCCAGCCACTGATGTGCCAGTGGCAGTCAAAGCCCAACTAGTAGGGGAGGGCACAGGCAACCTACACAAGGGACACCTGGAGAACCTGGCTCAGGTGCCTGGGGGCATTGCTCCTCTGGGCCCACAGGACACCTCTTTAAGACCACTCTTTCAAGACTGGGAGACGCAGCAGCTCTACGGAATACACAGAAACAAACCCAGGGAGTCTGGCTACATGAGATTTAAGACATGTCCCAAAATGAAACAACGGGGCAAAATGCCAGAAAAAGAACGAAACAAAATGGAGACACGAGATCTACCGGGAGCAGAGCCAAACCTTGGTTGTAAAGATGCTCAAAGAACGTGGGAGAAGAACAGACGAATTCTGAACGTCAGCAAAGAGATCGGAAATATTAAAAAGAACCAATCAGGAATGAAGAATGCAATAACTGAGATGAAAAATACACTAGAGGGAATCAACAGCAGATTAGACGAAGCAGAGGATCAAGTCAGTGATCGAAAAGGCAAGGTAGTGGAGAACACCCGATCAGCAACAGCAAAAGAAAAGAAAAACCTTTAAAAAAGCTGACAGTTGAAGGGACCTTTGGGAAAATACCAAGCATAACAACATTCACATCGCAGGGGCCCCAGAGGGAGAGGAGAGACAGACAGAAAGGGATCAAAAACCTATTGGAAGAAACAGTGACTGAAAACCTCCCTGACCTGGAGAAGGAAGTAGGCACACAAGTCCAGGAAGCACAGAGAGTCCCCAACGAGATGAAGCCAAGGAGGCCCGCACCAAGACACAGCATAATTAAAACGCCAAAGGTTAAAGACAAAGGGAGAATCTTAAAAGTAGCAAGAGAAAAGCAGTTAGTTACCTACATGGGAGCTCCCAAAAGACTGTCAGCTGATTTCTCAACAGAAACTTCGCAGGCAAGAAGAGATTGGCATGAAACAATCACAAGAAATGTTAAAGGGACTTCCTTAAGTAGAAAAGATTTTTAAAAATATGAATAAGAAAATATAAGAAAGGAAAGAAAATCCTCTGACTAAACAGTAAAAGTAGTGGATCAACCAATTAACACTAGTAGGAAGGTTAAAAGACAAAAGTAGGAAGATCATGAATAAGTATAGTAAATAATACAAAATTAAAAAGATCAATACAACCAAGAGCTGGTCCCATGAAAAGATAAACAAAACTGATAAGCCTTTAGCCAAACACACCAAGAAAAAATTAGGGCCCAAATAAATAAAATCAGAAATGAAAGAGAAGTGACAACCAACACCACAGAAATACAAAAGGTAAGACAATACTTCCACTATATGCCAACAAATTGGACAACCAGGAACAAATGGATAAATTCTTAGAGACACACAATCTTCCAAGACTGAATCAAAAGGAAACAAAATGAAATGAAATTACAAACAGCAATGAAAGCAAATCAGTAATAAAAACCTCCCAACAAACCAGATGTCTTCAGATGAATTCTACCAAATATTCATGGATATCCTCAAACTATTCAAAGACATTGAAGAGGAGGGAACGTTCACAAACTCATTTTCTGAGGCTACCACTATCCAGATTCCAAAACCAGACAAAGGCACTACAAAAAAGGAAATTATAGGTCAATATCCCTGAAGAACATGGATGCAAAAATCGTCAATAAAATATTAGCAAACCACATCCAGCAACACAGGAAAAGGATCATACGCCACGATCAAGTGGGATTTATTTTCGGGATTCAGGATGGTTTGGGAGTTACCTACAAGGGAGCTCCCAAAAGACTGTCAGCTGAATATTCACGAATCAATAAATGGAGGACACCACACAAATAAAATGAAGGATAAAAATATGATTGTATCAACAGACGCAGAAAGAGCATTTGACAAAATCCAACCCCCATTATGATAAAAGCTCTCAGCAAAGTGGGGACAGTGGGAACATATCCCAACATCAGAAAGGCCAGATGGCGAACCCACAGCTGACGTCACACTCCGTGGGGAAGCACTAAGTGCCTTTCGCTTTAGATCAGAACAAGACAGGGGTGTCCCCTTTCACCACTTTTACCAACACAGTATTGAAAGTCCTAGACAAAACAATCAGACAAGAAAAAGAAAAGTCACCCAGGCTGGACAGGAAGAGGTAAAACTGTCATTATTTTCAGACGACACGATGCTACAAGAACCCTAAGGATTCTGCCCAAAAGCTATTAACTGAATTCAGCAAAGTTGCAGGAGACAAAAGTGATACTCAGAAATAGGTTGCACTTTTATACACCAATAACAAACTCTCCAAAAGAGAAATTCAGCAAACATACAATCTTCCATTTACCATCGCATCCAAAAGAGTAAAATACCTAGGGACAAATGTGACCAAGGAGATAAAAGATCTATATTCAGAAAAGGCCTTACGAATTTAATGGAAGACACAGATCAAAAAGCACATACTGTGCTCGTGGATTAGAAAAATGAACGTCGTAATAACGTCTCCGTCACCCAAAGCAACCTACCGATCCAATGCAATCCCTATCAAAATGCTGATGACATTTTTTCACAGAACAAGAACAAATAATCCTAAAATTTACACGGAACTGCAAAAGAGCCTGAATAGTCGAAGCAACATTGAGAAAGAAGAAGTAAGTTGTAAGTATCTGACATTATCTGACATCAAACTGTATTTCAAGGCTACGGTAGTCAAAACAGCCTGGTACTGGCATAAAAACAGACACACAGATCAACGGAACGGAATCGAGAGCCCAGAAATAAACCCGCGCACATATGACAAAGCAGGCAGCAGACACGAGGGTGTCCAGGCAGCCTCTGCCATAAATGGTGTGGGGAAAACCAGACAGACGCGCACAGAACAGTGAAGCCACACCACTGTCTTACGCCACATACAAGAGTAAACTCAAAATGGGTTAAAGATTTAAATGAATTTCCTAGAAGGAAAGAGGCAATACGTTTTTTGACATTGGCCTAATAATTTTTTATGTCTCCTCTGGCAAAGGCAACAAATCAAAAGTACACCAAGGGAACTGCATCAAATTCAAGAGCTTTTGCATCGCAAAGAAAACCATCAACAAAACAAAAAGGCCACCTACTGAACGGGAGGAGATATTTGCCAAAGATATATCCAAAATCTGAAAAGAACTCACGTAGCTCAACATCGGGAAAAACAACAAACGAACAACAGACATCCAGCTGAAAAATGGGCAGAGAACCTGAACTGACATTTCTCCGAAGAGGACAGGCATGCAGTTGGCCAAGACACATGAAGAGATGCTCAACATCACTCATCATCAGAGAGCCGCAAAGTAAAATCACAATGAGATTCCACCTCACACCGGTCCAGTGGGTGCTGGCGAGGGTGCGGAGGAAAGGGAGCCCCCTGCGCACTATCGGTGGGAATGCAGGCGGGTGCAGCCACTGTGGAAAGCAGTGTGGAGTGATCAAAATATTACCAATAGCACTGCCACATGACCCAGCATTCCACTTCTGAGAATTTATCTGAAGAAACCCAAAACACGAATGCTAGAGAATGCCTGCCCTGCGGCGTTACTTACGGTAGCCTGGCGAGGGCAGCGGCCCAGGCGTCCAGCGACCGGCAAGCAGATGAAAAGGCCGTGGCACGTTTGCACACGGGAATGTCACCTTAAAAAAGAATGGAATCTTGCTGTTTGCAACAGCCGGGGTGCACCTAGAGGGTATTATGTAAAGTGAAATAAGTCAGACAGGGAAGGGCAAATAACCTGACTTCACTTATAAGTGGAATATAAAAACTCAAAAGAAACGAACAAAACAGACACCAACTCACAGATACAGAGGACAAACCAAGAGATGGAAGGGGCTCGGGGGGATGGACAGAGGTAGAGGGGGAAAGGATTAAGAAGTACAAACTGCCCGTTATGAAAACAATCACGGGGATGTGAATTCCCGTGTGGAGAATATAGCAACACTGTAAAACTGCGGTGCCGGTGGCTACCGGACTCACCCGGGAACCACGTTGTAAGGCGCACACGTGTCCGATCTCTGCGTTGTACGCCTGAAACTACACAAGACTGTGTGTCAACTCTAATCGAAAGATACATTTTTAAAAAGAAGGCGTTACATAGAAATACAGCACACAAGATGATTAGATGAACACAATTTTAAAATCACTTACGACACCATTACTTTAAAACAATCGATGCATTTCTAACTTCTAACGAGCATCCACTTTTTGTAAGAGAAACGAACTGCATCGGCAGTAGAGCACGGGGTTTGACAACAGACACGGGTTTGCAGCGGGAGCTTCCAGCAGCCCCCAACCTTCAGTCACGGCACAGAGAGGGTGCGGGAGTTGAGTGAGTTATAATGACAGGAAAGTCCATTCTGGAAAGAGAACTGGCAGCTCCCACACGGGGACGTTCCTCGGGCGAGTGACCCCATCTGATAGGACCAGCTCTGGGGGGAGGGGGGAGGGGGGCAAACTGCGCCTGCTTGCGTTCGCTGAGGGCAGATAACAAGGACGTGGGGGCCCGCGTCCCCACAAAAGCCCTGTCTGTTGCTTATCAGGCCACAGGGACTGTTTCCAGAAACTGCTCCGGGGACCCCTCTGGCACTGCTGTTTAAGACCAAAGCGGTCGTTTATGTTTTTGTAGGGCGGACCTGGGCCCGGGCTGCTTCCTGCCCGCCTTTCCAGGAGGCCGGGCAGCCCGCTGGCTCGGGGTGTCCTGCAGGCAGCAGGCACGGTCCTGGTCATCCCTTAGGACAATGGGTAACTGTTCACCTTCTCATCGGACTGGAGTGGGGCTGCCAGTTGACATGTAACAGGTTCTGATTTGTTTAAAACTTTAAAAAGGAGAAGCCACCCCTCCCCACCAAACACCTGCCCTGCGTGCGGCATCTCAGTCTCGGGAAGGGGTCCATCCGGGCGGTTCCCAGGTGGGGCTGTGGTGGAAACCCACTTCTCCAGGACGTCCGCTGACCTGGATGACAGAGCCTCGTACTTTGAACCAGCTCACGCACATCTGGCAAAGGGCACCTGCCCCAGTTTGCAACCAGCCCCATCCGGTGGCAGTTCTGGTTGTGATGGCCACAACATCTAAGACGTGTACCCTGCAGAGTTACAACATATTGCGCCCACTTCCGGGCCGGGAGGGGCCGGGAAGCCCTGCTCTGTGTGTGGGGTGGGGGCGGGGGGGGGAGGGGGCGGCATTCCAAAGATCTCTGCTGAGGCTGCTCACTGAAGGCGAGTGAGGGGTGTGCCCTGGAATGAGTGTGCGAATGGTGTGCTTTTTCACTGACGCATGTAAACACGCTTTTAAAAGGTTTTTCCGTCCCGGTAAGCACAGAGCAGGTGGCCAACTGTTCCGGTTGCGGCGTTGGAAGGCGGCCAAACTAGGAGGACCACACGGAGAAGAACAGGTCTGGGGGCCTCTGGCTTTATTCCGTGAATGGCAAGTAGACGGAGGACACTCTCCCAGGTACAGACACCCAAGGGACACCTATCTCCCAATGGGCCGGAGTTCTGTTCCTTCTTCGTTCCTCTCGGAGCACCTGTCCCTCTGTGACCTCGCGCCGTTTAATTTGTCGATCCTTTTCACAAAACTCTGAGAAACGAGAACGAGTTAGCCCAGGGTTATGGCCTACCCGGTTGGCAACCATTTACCTGGCCATATCGTTTTGGGGAATTCAATCCTTAAAAAAGTGCCCTTGTTGAATTAAAATATTTGTGTGTGTGTGTGTGAGGTGGGGGTAGATTCCCAAGGGGATTTTAAATCAGAAAAGTGCTAATCAGAAAAAAAAAAGGCCGGGCCAGTTTCCCACCACCACGTATGAACAAGCTCGAGCGCTACTGTAGCTTTGTATTTTACGTGGAGGAGGGGCAGGCCAGGTTGTTATAAAACCACAGACGTGCCTGTTGAACGTCAGCGCCCGGCTGGGCGGCAGAGTGCCCTGCACGCTCCATTGAACAGCCAAGGGGCTGCGACAGCTAAGTTTTATGGCAAGAGAATGAAGAGAAGTGTCAGAACGTCCCTTGCCCCAGGCGACGGGAAGAGATGAGAGAGACTTCATCAGTTGTTCAAACGTCAGTCTGCACAGGATTGGGCAGGTGACAGCTGTGTTGCACAAGCTGCCGGGACAGCTGCCTGCTATTTCCAGAGAGAAGCAGCATGGGCTGCGCTCGGGGTGCGGCCTTCTCGAGGGGGTGCGCCCGGTTAGCGAAGGGCCCCGGATGGCAGGCCTGTCCACTGCACTGTGTGGCCCCGACAGATGGCAGGAAAGCCACATGCATGGGCTGCAGAGCGGCTCTGGGAAAAGGGCCACTGTTCCACCCCCAGAACACCTGAGGGGCCAGACCGAGCCCGGAGCACCCATGGGACTCGGGCTGCTCTCCTGGCCAGCTCACTTGGTCAGTGCTAATGGTTCCGCCCCACCTCTCTCCAGGGAGGTGTCAACCAGGGAGGCGCCAACCAGGGAGGCGGCTCAGCCTCGGAGAACAGGGCCCAGGTCTCGCCCTCGGGATGTGCAGGCTGGGAGGGGGACGGAGGGCTGCAGAGAGAGGCCCCGCAGGACCACCTACAGCTGGCTCCCTGGCGAAGGCCCCAAGTCAGGACACTGTGAGTGTGCAGACCGCCAGGGAAGGGGCTGTGCACTTACCAAAAGCTCTCGGTCCATGAAGTAGGGCTTTTCGGAGGAGCCATCGTTCGTTTCCAGGTCGACGGCAAAACACAGGAGAAGCGCGTCCAGCACAGCCCCAAACACAGACAAAACGCTGTGCGCCACGAGGGAGGCGAAAAAGGCGACCAGGAGCAGGGGCGCAGCCCACACCTGCAGCTCGCGGTGGTAGTTAAAGGCCATCAGTCCTCCGAAGACCGAGAGGCACGCCACCAGCACCTGTGACACGGAGAGAGCACGGCACGCCCTCACCGACAGCCGGGCTCCTGCAGAACGGGCTGTCAGCAGGGAGCCGCCTGTCACCCACCGCGTGAGCATGTGTGGAGTGTGGGCGCCCCGCCGTCAGGGACGCTTGCCAGAAAACGGGGGACAGCGAAGTAAGAAGAAGACAACGTGTGAAGCGGTGACGGCAGAGGACACCTGGCTACCTTGGGGGGCGGGAGGGCTGTGCGCTTTCACTCCCCAGGCTGAGGGTTGCGTGTATCTCACAGAACGGCTGCTGTTCTTCCTTGTACTTGAGCAGTACGCACCTTCACGTAACGCCTGTTGTGTAAACGCCATTTTTAAACGGTGGCGTGACCCCCTGGGCGAACGCGGCCGTCTGTGCCCGGAGGACAGAGCAGCTTTCCAGGGCTGTGTGGGGACTGTGGGCTTACTCCGGGCTCTGGCGACAGGCAATTACTCCATGTCCAGGGACCGGATGCAGGCCGGAGGCACCTAGTCCTTTGACAGACAGAACACGGCCCATCCGGAGCCTGCTCTGCCCTCAGAGATCCCCCAGCGTGATGTGACCACCTGAATGCTACTCAATTCAAAAAACCCCAAAGACTCCCTGGTTTTTACACACTCGTTAGAAAAATCTTATCAATTCTGTGTTCGTTGTGAGAAATAGAGGGAAAATGGATTGTTTCCCAAAGTAAAATAAAAAATAAGTCTGTCATGAAGATGAAACCTCCTTCCAAAAAATGTTTGGCAGTAGCATTGAGAAAATATGTCACCCGTAACCCTACTGAGATAATGAAGAACGAATTACCTGTTGAGCTACAACTTACTTGGGCTGCTGTGAAAGGCTTAATCAGCTTGTGCTCCCGGAGCTACCACCACGTGGGCGCTCTCCAGGGCCCAGCTGAGCCTAGAAATACACGTGCGATGAACGCACACCTGTCAGCCCCAAGCACACTGGGACTGCTTGCTGACAACAGCAATGCGCAGGGACAGCCAAGTGCCACAGGAGCATGAGACACTCGGTCAGGAGCCAAGCGTCTCCACGTGCGGCGCAGGCCAGGCCATAACTGGAGACCAAGGTGTTGCCCACTCGGGGCCCCACGGGCGGGTCCTGGCCCAGGAAGGCTGGAAGACACGAGGACGCCTGGCCTGGAAGAGTGAGGATGCGCGGCAAGGGCGGCCCGTCTGTGGCCAAGAATCAGAATGGCAGTCAAGTGGAAGTGGGACCAGGCCTGCAGAGGGGCGCAGGATGAGGCCCAGCAGGTGGCAGTCCCGTGGAAAGTGGCCCGGAGGGGGCACAGTATAAAGAACCTTCCACGTGGAGCCGTGAGGTGGGGCTGGGGCACCCGAGTCACTGGCATTACCCACCGGGACACCTCCCGGGGCTGAGGACGCACACAACAAGGAAACAGAGCGTGTAGCCGAGAGCAAGCACGCGAGAATCGTCCGTCCCCGTTCCAAGCCTTGTTGTATGACTTAATCTTTGGATGCCGAATGCCTTTATTTATTATTTTAGTGAAGATACCTCACCTTTCCTAGAAATATGACGAAGTCTCCAAAGCAGTTAACAGATGTGAAATGACGTGACTTCTGGGATAAGAGCCTGCACACGTCTTTGGCTGAGGTACAGAAATCCGTCCCGTTGATGGCCGTGGCGGTGTACGCCTGCTGAAACAGAAGGCGATAGTTAAACGGGGACCCTTGCAGTTACTGTTTTCGAGACAATGTCATGCCAACACAGAGTATCTGCAAAAGAAAAATGGTCGCTGTGAATCCACAAGTCATTTCATTTTAAAGTCTGATATTATGCACAGGTATTTTCATAAAGCCGCAGCAAGTGGGAAAGATAAGTACGCACTCTGGGTCAGTGTGGAGGATCGAGTATCCCGCTACAAACACATGGAAAAGAGGGGTAAACAATAAGTCTTTTTCTTCTTTTTTTTTTTTTTTTTTTTTTTTTTTTTGAATAAGTCATGTTTCAAAGCACAGCGGGGTCTGAGGGCAGGACAGGAAGTTCCCGAGCTGGGAACAAAGCAGACCCTGGTGGTGGGTGAGCACGGAGCCCAAAGGCTCCCCGGGCACCTTGGAGGGGACTGGGCTCCCGGCACAAACTCAGGATGTATACTCGATTTAAACCCAGCCAACCAGCCCAGGAAAGAGGTGGGAAACTGCTCCAGCTGCCTGGGCTGACCAAACTTCCCACGGTCTGCGGAGGCAAAGAGGGCTGAGCCCCCTCCCGAGGCCAGGAGGGGTGGAGCCCTACAGACCACACTCCTGAAGACAAGGGAGTGTCCACGGGAAAGGTGTCCTCATGACCCAAGGAGCCAGAGAAGAGGACCGACCACCCAGGGACCCTCAAAATGACCGCGAAGACGCAACTCAAATGGCGCAGTGTCACCGCACAGCTGGCTCATGTCCTTTAGAAAAGCAGCATTTTCATGCGAACCCATGGTTTCGATCATTTTCATTTTTCACAAATATATATCCTCGATCAGGGCCGGGGTGGCTGGGGCAATATTAGACTAGTTTGTATATTTTGCTATTATACATTAACTATTCGATGAATATCTTAATTTCCTGATTTTGGATCATTTCTTGAAGATAAATTTCCAGAAATGGGATTCCTAAGTCAAAGAGGAAGCGTGTGTACATGTGTGTGCGTGTGTGTACATTCACATGAGAAGACTTCTCAGGTCATTTCTCCAAGATGCCTTCCAATTACAATTACATAAACATTTCAAAAACATCTATTTCTTCTACTTCGCTTAGAATCTTTAAAAACACTGCTGTACTGCAGTTTACAATGAAGAAGTTCAAAAAGGTGACGGGGTGTCCAACCTGTGGGCACCTCTGGGCCACACCGGAAGAATAAGAAAGTGTCTTGGGCCACATATCAAATACACTGCAACACGTGATCACATAAAAAATCTCAAAGTTTTAAGCAAATTTATGATTTTGAGTGGGGCTGCATTCATAGCCATCCCGGGCCACGGGTTGGACACCCCTGAAGAGCTTTCTTGGAAAAACACAATGATGTCGACATTCCTTTCGTCCTGGACGAAGGATGGCCGTTTTCGTCTCGCGGTGTGCTTCCATGCAGGTGCTGGAAGCCAGTTTGGAGTCTAGGAGAGTGATGCAGCCCAAATGACACAGGTCTCCTTCCGAGCGAGTGACGGCCGACGTGTGGGGCTGCGGGGGGAATCGGCTTGCCCACTTCACCAAGCTCCCTCTTCACCAAGCCAGCTGGAGAGAATCGGCTTCTAAAGACAAAAGGCGGGGTGCCCAGGGCGCTGGGCCTGCCTCAGCGGAGAAGGTCTCAGTCAGGAGTCCGAGGAATGCCTGAATGGGATCCCACGGACACAGCTGGGCTCTGACTTAGAGAGACTGCACGCAACACCGGCTTGCAGACCGGGTGGCTGAGCTGGTTGGAGCATTGTCCCGCACACCAAAAGGTTGGATGTGGGTTTGATTCCCAGTTGGGGTGCCTACGGGAGGCAATCAATTGATGTTCCTCTCTCCTTCCTGTCTCTCTAAAATCAATAAAAATATCCTTGGATGAGGATTTTTTTTTTTAATTTGCTTTTAAAATCCCCACTGGCTGTTGGTGGAAAGCTGTCCCCAGTGTGGGGACTTGAGGCTGGAGCAGAGAGCTGGAAGCTCACTTGCTCACCATTTAATGTTCATTTTCAGTTGTCCGTCGTCCTCGGAGCCCTGGTGGCTGAGAGCACGTGGGGGGACACAGGGGCTGGGGAAGAACAGCACGGTAACCCTTTCACGCACCAGAAACCAAGGGCAAGGTCAAGGGCATTTCTGCAGGTCCCCCCATGAATCAGAGCTTTTTCCTCTTTTCTTTTTCCTTCTAACCTTCTGGACATTACCTGCCCATTTTCATTAGAACAGGGTGCTATTTAGAGATGAGCTGGTTCTGGCAGACACTGGCCGGGGAGCCAGACAGTCTCCCGGTTCAGATGCCAGCCTGATGGGCAAATGCACAAGCCTCTCAGGCCGCAGCCTCCTGTTCAACAGAGTGAGCTGCTGTGCCCCGCGCACAGGGACGCAGGAGGAGGAAAGTCACTTCCCTACAAAGCTCCCGCCCAGCACCCAGCCCTGGGAGGCACGTCATCCAGGGTGGTCACCTCCCCCCACCCTTACCAACCCTGACCTGGTCCACAACCGGGAAACAGAGGCAGCTCTACCCACACCCGGGAGGGGCAGGTCCAGGACCAGCGGGGCTTGCTCTCCAGACTACCCCCAGGCCCCAGCACTGCTGACCTCTCCCTTGGTTCCGTCCCCAGCCCCCAGCACCACCCCCTCCAATGGAGGCTCTCAGGGGCCTTCCCAATGCCCTCTGGGGGTGCCAGTTCCCCAGGACATCCTGTTCACACGCAGCCCAGGGCCCAGTAATCCACTCAGCACCACTCCTCACAGCACTAAATGGATTTCGATCCTTGGCTATGGGGATTAAAGGATAGAATGGCACTTTCTCATGTTTGTGTTGACTCCCCAGATCCTGGCCCACAACTGCGTATCTTCCATTAACCTGTGGTGACCACAGCTCTGACGGGAAGTCACATGCGTCTCCCGCCCTGAGGATGGCAGACACAGACCCAGAGCTCTTGCCTGCATGGATAGGGGGAGGGGGACCACACCACACAGAGGCGGGCCGGACCAAAGTCCCTGAAGCTCCTGCGGCAGCTCGCTCACACCTCTTCTGAGGGAGCAGCTCACCCATCAGGCCACTGGGGGTGGGCTGCACGGACATCCCCTCCCCTCCAGAGCACCTGACCTGCTGGGCTGACAGGACCAGGGGACATGCCAGGCCACCTGCAGACCCAGACACGGGAAGGGTCAGGGACACGGAACAGCAGCTGACGTGTTTTGCTGCTTGTGAAAATTATTCAGGAGATCCTGAGAGCTAACCTCTTTTAAATTTAATTATACTTATTTATTTTTAGAGAGAGGGGAATGGAGGGAGAAAGGAAGGGAGAGAAACATCAATGTGAGAGGAGCATCCGTTGGCTGCTTCTCACACTCCCCGCCTGGGGACCAAACTTGAAACCCAGGCATGTGCCCTGACAAGGAATTGAACTGGCGACCTTTCAGTTTGCGGGACAGCACCCACCCAGGAGCCGCATGGTCAGGGCTGAGAGCTGACCTTTAAGCACAGAACAGAAGAGGTCATGCTATACACGGGCCATTCCTTTACGACTAGACACAACTCGCTATGTGGGGTTTTTGTCCTAAGACCGAACCTGGAAACAATAGATACGAGAAAGGACTCCTGACCCGACCACGGCAGCACAAGGGGCCCCTTCTCATTCCTGGCCAGGAGGCAAGACCCCTCTGGTACTGAGTGCCGAGTTCCCAGATTCACAGACTGTCCCCGGGGTCTGTCCCAGAGGCTGGGGAGGGCAGCCCTGTGGGCTGTCAGGGCACATCAACAGTGACCCATGAGTCAGCAGGAATGGGACAGCAACAGGGACCAGGGCACAGGCAGGGTGACGGGGGTGGCGGGATGTGGGGGTGGGCAGCACCGAGGAGCACTTCTCAGAGGGGACGTGTAGCTGGACCCTGAGGCTGCTGTCCTGCACAGGAAATGTGGGGTGATGGGGAGGGGGGAGGGCCGAGGCAGCAGCAAGAGGCAGGGAAATCAGACTTGGGAGGCAGAGACGTGCAGTGGAGACGCCTTAGGAGCCATGAGCGGGGCCTCGGGGACAGGACAGGAAGCGCCAGGCTGGAGTGACGTTCAGCCCGGGAGTTCTCCCCCATGCACTGTGTGCCACAGGGCTGACCTCCCTCATCAGCGCCCTCTGTGGGGCTGCAGAGCCCGGCTCCTCCCTAGGCTCATCCCCAGGGCTGACTGAGGCCTCTGCAGCAGACACTGGCCCTGCCTGAATCACACAGAGTGGCTGAGTGACCGTCCACGCCCTGAGCATGCTGGCCCATCAGCAGCCAGAAGCCGGGGCCAGAGAAAATGAGCTCTGGTTGGGGGAGGGGGGTCGTAGGCACTCTGGTCCCCTCCAACCCCTCCCAGAGATGCTCAGACCCCACAGCTGCTTCCCGATTGGTGTCTGCGTTCTGTTCAGTAGATCTTGCCCTTGAGAGGACGTGCCGCTTCCGTGTGTAACTCACAGTCATCAGTAACAGTAGGCGGCGTTCAGGGGGCCTTTCCTACACCCCCAAGGGCACTCGCTCCTTCCACCCTCTCCCGGACCCCCACTGCCCGACCCCCGCTCCCCGAGGAGGTCACTGAGGCGCAGAGGTCAGGTGGCCGCCCCCACCGCGCGAGTCCCTGCGCACCCCCGCACCCTGTGGGCATTGCCTACCAGAGCTGCCCCATGGCTCGCCCAGGCCCGTCCGCAGGAGAACATTTACCTGGGTCTGTACTTTGCTTTTCTTTCCAAAGGTTAAAATCACACAGGTGCCCTCCAGAGATGGGTCATTAAAAACGGGCGGGGGGCTGGGCTCCGAAGACACTGCCCCCAAAGGCTGGCCGGTGGCCCCCACCACGGAGTGTCCCCTGGCAGGGCCTGCAAGGTCCACACAGCACTTCCAGGGAAAGTAGGGACCCTCCCATTCCTCGTCACAACTCAGCAACACCACCTCTATTCCCACTTCAGAGAAAATTCTAGTGACTAAAGAAAAGCTGAGAGATTTGGGAGCATTGTCAGGGACTTAACGGCCGGATTACGGCTCTAATGGAGTGTCATCCGGGGCGTTAATCGCAGCTCTGAGAGCGGATTTGCTCTTAAGTCCAGCCCGAAGCCGGCACAATCCGGGCCTGTGTCCTCCTCGGCCCGGCGGCCGTCCTCCCTCTGCACTGAAGGGCCCCTTTTTGGGTGGAGGAACTGTGAGCCGCGGGCTCTGTTGACTCTTCAAGAAGGTAAACAGAGTCCCCTCTGCAGAGGAAGGCAGGCCTCTGCCAGAAACCACGCTGTGAGCGGCCAGCTTCATTTCTGAAAGGCTTTCCTGATGGAGGAGGGCTGAGAGTTGCTAACTCAAAATGAGAACTTCTGGAACACACCCGAGAAGCTGGACGATGAACACAGAGCGTGGCCTTTCACGGGCCCCTCCGCATGGTGGGAGGGGGGGGCGGCTGGGGTGGAGCCCGAGCCGGACACAGCCCCACACGTCGCCGCGAGGACCAGCAGGCCCCACACGCTGCCTCTGTGTTTCTATTGCAAACACCGGCCTGGTAGGCGGTGCACAGCCTCGGGCCTCGCAGGCACCAGCAGAGCAGTTCAAGAGTTCACTGGCCAGCAGCTGCCCAAACCCAGTGTGACGGGCGGGCGAGTGAGGACAGCCTGCAGCCCCTGCGGGGTGGGGACCGAGTGCGTGGCAGGGGACAGGCTCAGGCTGAAACCACCGGCTGGGAAGTCAGGCACACAGCGGTGCTGGTCTGTTTACATTTGCTGACATTTTGAATATTTTTTAGAATAATGGCTTTATTATTTTCACGCTCAGTATTGTAAAAACCAAGCAGCATAGGAAGAGATCAGGAAGACAGCAGGGAAGTCACTGGGGGCCTTGTCCTCAGCAGCCACTGGCGCCCCTGGGCCTCGGGGGCAGCCACAGACCTGAGCAGGGTAGGGGCAGGGGCAGCGAGCTAGTTCTAACCACACAGCCTTGCCCTGCTCTGCGTGGTCCTTCAAATCGGAGGGTGAACGGTCGTTTGGCTTCAACGAGAGAAAGGAAACTAAGAGCAGGAACCATCAGGCTCAGCACCCCAGGGTAATGACAGTAATGACCATAAGCGAGCAGGAAAAACAGCCACAGTTGCCACGGTGCTTGGCCCATAAGGAGCAGGCGTTCGTGTCTGCCGGAACTGTGCACCTCGGAGGGTGGAGGCGACAATGCCCAGCACGCGGCTGATCCCGGGAGGGTTTCCATGCTGGCCAAGGGCTCTCCCCCACCAGTGAGGTGACCGCTATTCGCAAATACCAACTGCCTCCCTGAGAGGGCGGAGGCATTCCCATTGGGAAGGACTTCAGGGTCCAGGCTGAGACAGCAGTGGCTGCTCGTTGGGTCCGGCCCCAGAAGGCAGCAAAGGGGCGAAGGCCCACAGGGAGGAAGGTCCAGGCCTCACCCTGCTGCACCCTGACCCCCGAGATGAGCCCACAGCAGGTGGCAGCGGGGCTGCTGAGCGGTGGCGGGACTGCGAGGATGTGGCCGGTCCTCTCCAGACAGCCTGGGGCCTCTGGCGAACAGGTGCCTCGATTCCTTTCTATCTAAAGCCCAGGCGGCCGCTTCTTGGTGAAGCAGCTGGGCTGTGCGGATCAGCCCCGTCTATAAACGGGCCGAGATGCAAACCACCCCAGCGACACACACGTGCCCTTCTTCCTCAGACGTGCACGCATGGAGGCATCTCCCTGGCTCTCGCCATCAGCTGGCTGGCCCAGAATAGGCCCGAAGCAGCTGGGGGAAGAGGGTGTGGGGCAAGGGGGGCATGGGGGCATGGGGCAGGGTACGGAACCACTGCTGCCCCTGAGAGGTGGACTGCATGATGCCCCACGATGAGGCTGCCTTCTACAGCATGTCCGTCACCAAAAGAACCGTGTCCTCCTCAGACCGGTCCCACATCTCCACACTTGTGCTGCAGAAACTGCACACAGTCGTGACTCTGCCCCTGGGGTGCACAGGTGGCCCTGGGGAGCTCAGGGAAGGGGGGCCACTGGAGACCTGCCAGCTGGCTCGGGATGAACCAAAACCCGACATGGGAAAGTCACCGAGCATCTCTGCTCTTGATGCGCCGCGCGGAGGGGCGGGGCAGGCCCTGGGCGGTCAGAGTCCGGCCTGCCACAAAGGCTGAGAGGACAGAGCCCAGCATTATGTGCGGTGAAACGGAGCGCGCTGCCGGCGGGCGCGGGAGGGGAGGGCTGTGTGCATTGTCCAAGGAGCAGCAAGTCTTCCCGGGCACTGGACTCGGCCAGTGACTGGGGCCTTTCTGACCAGTCTATTTGTGAATCAGGAAGCCAGGAAGCCACGGCATTTCCGATCAAATGCCAGGAGCAGTAACCTGTGCTTCGACTTGCATCTTACGTCTACATGGCTGCCGCGTCCCCAGGGCTGCACTCAGGTCCACCTGAGCCCTCTCGTCCTGCCCCCAAGCCCCTGGCTACTCCCAGACTCCCGCCTGCTGCAGGCTCCACAGCCCCCAGCAGAACGGGAACGAGGGCACCGCAGACCGTGCACTTAGCTCACCAGGCCCTCGCCCCAGTTTCCTCACTGGTGGTCATCGCTGCATCGCAGCAGTGCTGGGAGTGTCCCTGTCAGGGGACACGGGGGGACGGCACCCTCAGTCCACTCGCCAAGATTCTGGGGGCTCGACATCAGGGCGACCTAAAACCTCTCTGATTTCTGCGGCCCCAGGGAGAGTCCTCGCCGTGGATGAGAAGTACGGCATGGGAAAAATTACCCTGCCGCGTGGAATGCGCAGTTCACCATTTCTCCATTCTGCCCACATCCCACACAAGGCGTCACCACTGCCAGGCAGCAGGGCAGCACCCACGTGCCCCAGTCTCAGCCGGGTGCCACAAGAAGGGTCAGAAACCCGCAGCAGCGACTCGGGGTCACTTAGGTGGACCCCTCACTCTGCAGAAACTCTGCAAGGTGGAAGGATTCAGCCCAGTTTCTGGAAGGGGGCAGAGGCCACACCCCATGAGGAGACATCCCACCTGGGCCTGCACCGGCTCCAACGGCTTCGAGAGAGCAGAGGGCTGAAGAGGAATGGGGCGCTCAACGTGATTAAACAAATAACATGGTGGACTCAACAGCGGCCAGATGACCAAAAGACGTGACATGCTAATTAAGACGAAATACCGCACTTGAGCAGGGCAGCCGGCCAGAGGACACCCATCAGCGGTGTGCCCACAGCCAACTGGCCTCCCCAGGTGGCAAAACCCACGAGCTCTGCAGGGTTGCCAGGCAACGCCATGGCAGCCAGAGGTCCTCACACAGTCAGGAACCGAGTCCTCAGGAAACCAAAAGGCCAGTTTGGGCTCCTCAACAGCATGCCTCCGCAAGCGTCATTGAGACACTCTGTGCTGACGGGCGAAGAGCCTCAGCCGGGGTGGGAATGGAGGAAGGGCCCCAGGAGTGTCCACCTCTCTTTGGAGGCCCGGGGAAGGGTCCTGGGCCCACCAGTGTGTCCTCAGTGGACGGGAGGCACTTGCTTGAGGCCGCCTCGCGTGAGCACGGGAGAAGGAGGCAGAGGCAGCCATTCCTGCACATAAGTCAGCTCGCAGGGGCCCCCAGGCCACGGGTCTGCCAGCTCCTGGACACATGGGGCGGGGTGGGGGCACCACTGATCTCCCTGTCTGCAAACCCCTAGAGCAGCCCACCTGCCCCCCAAGAGGCTTTAATGCTGACTTGCCTGCAGGGGAGGCGACCCACCCCCACCAGCCTTTCCAGGACCTACATCCCGACAGTGTTCCCTGCCTTTCCTGTTCCTCCTCTGCAAAACCCCACCTGTAACAAGCCTGCTCAACCACCAGCACACCGCCTCTGAGGACCCTGGCTTGGACAGGGGATGATGGAGAAACCCACCCCAGGCGGTGGGTACGGGCTGGGGTCCCAGAGGCACACAGACAGGAATTCAGGGCCCTGCTTTGCCTCTACTAACTACGTGCCTGTCGAAGCCTCAGCTTGCTCGTCTCCGAACGGAAGACGTGAGCTCCAAGGGCTGCACTGAATTCTCAACAGTTATCAAGCCGGACGAGGGCTCAGCATTCCACTGGCACAATAGGAAGCACGGAGCCCAGGGCGGGGGCAGCTGCTGCTGCTGCTGCCAGCTGGTCACCTCCAGGAAACTCCATGCCCAGGTCTGCCAGGCCCGACGTCTCCTCCGACACCTCCCTAACTGCCAAGTCCAAGTACCTCCTCGTTTACCCGGTCGCCTTTGCCAGCCTTTTGCAGCCCTCACTCCAGCACTTACACACGCACCTCTCCCCGCTATCACCGCGCAGTCTCACCTGATGACTCGGACTGTCCCCTCTCCCCAGACTGGCTCCTCCAAGGCCTGGCTTTGCTCTGCATTCACCGTGTCACCATAGTCCCCTTCCCCATCATGCCTGAATCCAGATGTTTGAATATAGCGTAAGTGAATAAATAAATGTGCGAGGCGCACACACAATTTTGTTCAGGCACACATATATCTGGTACTTGTGATGCAGACAGACCAGTAATGAGAAGGGATGTGGGGCTGCACCCGTACCCCCACCCCCGTTGAGTGAGTTACTGCCTGGCCTTAGCCTGGGCATCCACAAAACGCAGCCAGTGCCACCCGCCTCCCTCCCGGGACCACGGAGCACAGGCTGGGCATTCAAGCGGCAACGCTGAAACACAACCAGCTCCTTGACGCTGAGTCAGGAGGAGTATCTGGGTTCTGAGGGTGGCGGACGGACCCGTTCTCTGCCCGCACTACCCGGCTCCTGCCGCACGGAACAAGGAGAACAACATGAGCCTCGGCTCTGTCCAGTCTGGTTTCCAGAGACGTCTCCCCCGAGTGACTCATTCCAGTGCCATGAAATGTTTCAAAGGCCACATTCCTTGCCTCACTTTCAGCTCCCTTTCTTTCGTCCACTGCCAAGCGAGGTCAACCTAGTGCTGACCACTATATGAGAGTTATCTTTACCGTTCAACGTCTTTATGTCATGCCGCTTCCCAGCAGCTGATTTAGACCAGACGTGGTCTCTCCCCCTCGATGTTCACATCAATTCCTTCCCTTTTTTTTCCACTCTCCCTCCTCTGCTTTCTCAATCACTCAAATCTCAGGCCTCCCCGCTGCACCCACGTCAGCTGCAGGAGCCATCCCAAGTTTTAAAGACGCTCTGACAGCTGGTTTGGGTTGTGGACCCTGATAAGGAATATTCCTGCCAAGAAGGACTCCTTGTGGTTAATTGGGCCCAAATCCATAACCAGAGTCTAGCAGCCACTGTCTGCAGAGGCCTGGCAGACAGGACAAATTTCAGGGAAAAGCCACAGGCTGAGTGGCCAGCCTCCTGCACTGTGTTCCTGCCGGCTGAGCCCAACCTTAGAAGGGAGTTCCTGGAATCCTATTTCAACCAGTGGGCTGACACCTGCCCCAACCAATCAGAGCTGCACAGATATTTCCTCATTTGCATCTTTACTTACCAGAGTGGCTCCATCTGCCAACCAGGAGGCCCAAATCTGACCAATCAGGACAGTACTACTTGAACCCATCAAACTTTGTAAATTTGGATCCTTCATTTACATAAAAATGGACCAATCAGAGATTAGGACAGGTATTTTCTCTATATAAACCCACCTCCCTTTATAGGGAGAGCACTTTGGTTTCCTTTGGAGGCCATGTTTCCCCAGTTTGCATTGAATTGGTGGGAGTGACATTTTTGTTGACAAGGTCAAGGCACCATGCACCAGCACCACGGTCAGAATCCAAAGGACCAATCCCTGCTTGCAACACTGACCCACTGCCAGCTGGGTTAAGGCTGGCAGAGCCTTTCTGTGATTCAGGGACGACCACTCCCACTGTCCATCTGTTACCAGGCTCCGCACCTTTACAAAGACAATGATAGAGTGGTCAATACTAAACTACTTGCGACCTTAGGTGCCTGTTGAACCCCTGCAGGGATTCAATATACAGGGTGATAAACTAAAGAATGCTGAAAATATGACCAAGGCATGAGATGGTGGTCTTCCAAGTGTGTCAGCAGCAGAGTCCCGTCCCCCAAGGATACATTTGGTGGAAGTCACTCGTCAAGCCGACGAAGGAGGGGCTGTTTTGGCGGGGCCCAGGCCCACCTTCCGCCCCCTCACTGTTTCTCTGCCCGCCATCCACAAGGAGTCACCAGGCTTCCACTGGGCAGTTTGAAAGCTCAGCGCAAAAGAGGGACCTGAAAGGAACCTCAGTTTACATCTTACACTGAGAGGGGCTGGCCGCACAAAGCGAGGGCCCCGCGGGAGTGTGTGGCCAGCGTCTTTGTCTACTGGTGTCCTGCTGCTTTTCCCTTCCCAGTCTGCCCATGTGCTCCTCAGCCTTGGTTTCCAGGCAGATACGTCTATTAGCATAGTCGGCTCATTGCTGTAATGCGTCTCTGAGCCTCTGGAACAAGCTGCCATCTGCCTACGTGCTCAGGGCACTGGGAGGAGGGCAGGAGGCAGCCTCACCCCCCTGGCACAGCAGCCACAGGCCTGGCTGCACCACCCTTCCAGGAGGCGCTGCAGTGTTCTACTGGTTTATGCACGTGGGCTGGGAGCAGCCCGAATGGAAACGACATACACTCTAAAAGCACTCTAAGGTTCTCTGGAAGAGCCGCCCCACGGGAAGCTCCCACTCTCCTGAACAACAAGCGGCATCCTCAGTACCACTCGGGACTGTCCTTGTGGGTGGCCGGACTGGTCCCGACTTCCACCGGCACCCTTGTGAGGAAGAAGCGCTTCTCTAAGTGAGGCTCCTGCGGACATTTAAATTACAGAACAGCCTGCTCATGGACGGAAACGCGGCTTTGTGTGAATCTGACTAAGGGCTGCTAAAGTCTCCTACAATCTACAGAAACAGCACCTAGTTAGATTCCAGCGGTTTGAGAGACTCCAGAGAGGAAAAAACCCTGAAATCCAGACAACAACAGTATGAGATTTTTCAAGGACTATTTCTAGCTGGAAAGGAAAAGGTAGTGAAATACATAAAAATCGGGGAGGCAACTCTTTTCCTATTTCAGACACATCAGAGTTCCTGCAGACGACACCGAAAATGAGCTCGGGGGACAGACTGCAGCCATCATGCCAGGGTTTCCAAAGCCACTCCCCTTCTACTTCTGAGAAGAGAAGCTCATTTCTCTCCACACTTGAAGAGCAGCTTTAATGGCCCAGGCCCTCTGATCAGGGGCTGCAGGCTCCAGCCCACATCCAGCAGACCGCTCGCTTTCCCCTGGCCAGAGCGGAGAAGAATTTTCACATTTGTTAAATGGTTGAAAAAAAAAAAATCAGATTTCTTGACACGTGAAAATTATGTGGAATTCGAATGGCAGCATCAATCAGTCAAGTTACTGGAGCAGAAGCAGGCCCAGCCACTCCCACTTTTGGTGGCTGCTCCCACAACCCTGGCAGAGGTGAGCAGTTGTGCCCAGGACGGTGTGGCCCAACAGCCTAAAATTTTGACACAACCTGGCCTTTTCCAGAAAAAAGTTACCAATACTGACCTGAGAGACAGAGCCCCGCCCCCCCAACCCCGTGGGTCCCTCCGTTTCGGGTGGGGAAGACGTACCTGGCTGAGAGGGCACAGGCATCCGTCCAGACAGCAGAGACAGCCGGAGCAGCACCTGAACACGCACCTGGACCAGGCACTCCGCTGCTGGGGCAGGTGCAGAGCCAAAGGGACAGAGTCAGGAACAGTCCAGGAAGGAAGGTAAGCAGCAGGTTCTGCAACTCGCCCTATTTCTACCTGGAGATCACACACCTGGGGCTGTGCTCATGCGGCACAGGCGCATTTCTGCCGCCGTGCACAGGCTCCGGCTTATTACTGTCGTTACAAGGACCCAAGTTTCTCTCCCATGGGCTTGCCCATTACAACTGCTGTCGACCTCAGCAGGAAGGGGAATGGGTTGGCTGGTCCATATTTACTATCGAAGGTAAAAACTAGGCCCTCTGGTTCCAGCAAAAACACAAACAAAAAAACACCTCTTTTCCTTCATCTCCCCTTCAGTGTCTTCAACCATAAACTTTGCTTTTTCAAACCAGCTTATGGTCATGACAAATTCACATCCCAAAGATGATAAAACAAAGGCCGCTTTGTAGATATTAGTTACGTGCTCACATTAAAAAGAAAGAATCAAGTTTATGTTTTTTGGAAAGGAATCCAATGATGAGATTTTCAGGGCTGAATTTCAAGGGATAAATTAGTCCTTTGAAATATAACTTGGCCAAGTGTATAACTCAAGAGTGAATGATTTAAAGGACCCCTTGGGGACGAGCATCCTACCCACGGCCCAGAGTTTGAGAAGAAAATGCCTATAAACAATCCTGAAATAGTCCTCTCTGAGAAACCAAGAATAACTCAGCCTTATATGGACATTTTCTTGACCCAACATTAATTCAGTTGCATGAAACTTGACCTGGATGCTTGTCAGCCTGGCTGTGGTCATGAATGAACCATCTGCCGCACGAAGGATCGTGCAGGGGCCGCGTGAAATGGTTCAACTGGAGGCACAGTGCCGGCTGCCAGGCTGCTGAGCAAGACCGTTGCTTCCTACCTGAGAAAGGATACATTTCTCCAGCAGTGACATCACTGGAAGGGAGTTTGGCCCCTTGGTCCATACAGCACCAGGGGTGGCGGTGGGGGACGGGGATGGACTTTTAGACCGACCCGCCGACTTCTCTCCCAGGTTTATGGAAGGCAGTGGGCCTGCAGCGTAAGCTGCTCAGGGAGAGACGGCATGTCCTCTGCTCCTCCTCAATTCAGGCTATCTCCTCTCATACACTCTCTCTCTCTCTCTCTCTCTCTCACACACACATACACACACACACACACACACACACATAGAACAGATCGCCCATGACCTGCCTCTTCAACATGTGAACTGTTTGGAGCCGAAGGCAATCGAGACCCTGCAGGTTCATGAGAAGCTGTTCCTTCTCCCTTAAAGAACTTAAATCCGGGGCCTTGCCCCTTATAAGAGTGACCACCGGAAACATTTCTGATTCATCTGCAGGGCAGGACAAACTGCTGATTATGGAACATCTGTTATTCTTCTTGTCCTGCAATGGCCTCCTGCCCTCCTCAGCGGCAGGTGCCTCGGCCCAGCCTCAGCTCAGAGCCTCGTGTGCCCCTCAGCTTCCTGTTCCGCTTCTCAACTGGTCCGTGCGCTTGGGGTTCCTATACACACATAATTAAATTTAGTCATTTTCTCGGGCTGGTGTAGCTCAGTGAATCATGTGCAGGCCTGCAAACCAAAGGGCCACTGGTTCGATTCCCAGTCATGGTACATGCCTGGGTTGTGGGTCAGGTCCCCAGTAGGAGGCACACAAGAGGCAACCACATATTGATGTTTCTCTCCCTCTCTTTCTCCTTCCCTTCCCCTCTCTCATAAAATAAATAAATCTTTTATTTTTAAAAATTAGCCATTTTCTCTTGTTAATCTAATTATTGGATCAGCTGGTGAAGTTTCTTCCTCCATATGTGTGTATATATATGAATATATAAAATATATATGAATATATAAATATATGTGAATATATAAATATGGGTTTACATATGAATGTATATGAACGTGTGTGTGTACACACACACACATATATATTCACATATATTCCATTCAAGAAATCCTTCTCCAAGTTTCCTAAAATTGAAGGATACATTTCAAAATGCAGGAGCCAGAGTAGCTAGATTTCACCTGGATGTGGAAATGACCCTTCAAGTCATCAAAATGTATGTACTTTTTATCCCTTGAAATTCAGCCCTGAAAGGGATACATTTAGACTAATTTATTCCTTGAAATTCAGCCCTGGAAGTTTCACCATAGATTTCCAAACAAGATAAATTTAATTCGTTTGTAATGTGGGCACATAGCTAGTGCCTACAGAGCATCATCTCCATAGAAGTACAAGGAGGCGTTCTATGATGGGGTCTGGGGCAGAGACAGCTGGGTTGCATGCATGTCAAGATAAGAAAGCTGGATGACTTTATGTGGAATTCAATCAGCTGTTGCTAACTGATACACTAGTCTAAAATTTTGATTATGGACTTAAAATTGTCAACAATTCAGATGTCTACTTAAAAGAACGAATAAGAACAACTCCAAAGTGTAGTAAGGAATCCGCATGTAAAATTTCTCCCGTTTACTAGGGATGCCTACCAGGCCCCCGGTGGAGTCAGGTCGGTGAGGCTCTGACTCGTCAGTCCCAGGGGCAGAGGTGGGGGTGGGGAGATTGCAGCGCTGCCGGAGTGGAGGAGCTGGGAACAGCCCAGCTCTCCCTCGTTTGCTGGCAGAAACGCCAGGAGAGCAGCTGTTTTCCTGGGGCTCCGGTTCCTGCTGGCATTCATAACCGACTGTGCGCGGAAATCAAAGCCAGGGGGTTGAAAACCCCGGGCACAAAGGCCTACAGTTTTCTGTCTACGGAGCTGAGATTTGGGTCATCCTGCCCATTTCTCTCTCTCTCTCTCTCTCTCTCTCTCTCTCTCTCTCACACATACATACACACACACACACACACACCCAGTAACTAACTCCCCAAGGCACCCTCCAGGAAACACAAAAGGCAGGGGATATTTTAGCACAAACAAACATTATCTTGTAGTGGATTGCTCTCCTTTAAAAGAAAAAGCCTCTAATTCTCCAGGAAAACTGGTTTAAATTTCCTCTGACCAATCCCTCCCATTTGTTCAGCATTTAAACTGAGGAGGAGCCCACCTCACTCAGAAGGGCCCCTCCTGGCCCCACCTCCTCCACCTCGTGGGTGGAAAGTTCAGCACAGGGAACCCTAAACACTCTGCTGGGAGGGAGTGGGGCGGGGGAGGGGCCCGGCCTTCAGAATGGCCTGTCCCAGGTCACCTTCCTGCTGCAAACCCCAGGTGTGGGGTGAGGGCCTCCTCACCTGGTCCTGCAGAGCGCTGGACAGGCACAGGACTACAGCTCTAGGAATCCGCACCAGGGGGATCAGGAATGAGCCTTTCACGGCTGTCCCTGGGTGGTAGCAGAGGAGGGTGGCGAGAGATGAAAGGACTGGACGATCAGGAGGGTCATTTTCATTTCTGGGAACAGGAAGAAAAGGCGGCATTTAGCAAACACTGCTGGAAAAGGGACAACACGTTCTGGTCACATCGGCCGTGGCACTGACAACACGGGGCGGTGACGCTGACAGCACAGGGCCATGGGGCCACGGTGTCACGTGCCTCGGCCCAGATGGTGAGATTCTTCCCCTCCCGGTGGCTCTCGTGCTGCAAACAGAGGGCCCCGATAGGTTAAAGAAACCAGGTTCCCTCCTGGCAACACCGACCGCCCCCCCGCCCCCCCCCCCCCATCCCTTTCAGGGGCCTACTAATCTCATCCTCTGCTTCAGTTCACTTCTGTAACAGTCTGCGAGGTGCAAACCCCACACGGAGAGGCTGCCTGCCCCGACTGGGTCACTACAATCACTCCTGGATCACATGAGCAGGATGGGGCCAGGGAGGTGACAGTGAGCCGGCCTGGGCCACCTGGGACACTTGGGCCACCTGGGAGCTGGGACAGGAGCTCGCCTTGGGCTCAGCTGGAGGCTCCTGAAGCCCAGCTGACCCCTACTGCACAAAGGCCGTGTCCTGTGACTCATTTACGGGACTTGTCAGGACACAGCTCCCAAGAATGCAAAGCCAGGCTTCACAAGCAGGAAGAGAAGTGAGAAAGAGCTGGCCTTTCCCCCCCACCCCCAAACCTGAGGGGCAAACAAAGGAGAGCCCCGGCCCCGGCTCGCTCCCTGACCCTCCGAATGAATTCTGCGGAGGCCAGTTCCAGAAAATGAGGCCTTTCCCAGAAGCGGCCTCTCCGGTTCCAAGTGGAGCTTGGTTCCTTCCCAGCGGGTGATTCTGCAGCAGGGTCGGGTTGCTCATGGATAAGCTTTTGACAAGAGCCTCCATTTGACAGAAGAAAGAAATGCAGCCAGAAAGGTTTCCAGAGTTGGCAGGGGCCCCCTTTTACTGTTAATCATCCAGGGGAGAGAGGAGAGCGTGGAAGAGGGTGGCGGCGAGCGCCACAGCCCCAACATGGCCCACACGTGTCCCCGAGAGGAGGCAGAGCCGGGGGAGCTGCGCCGATGGGACCGCACTCTGCTCCGATCATCTGGCAGAGCAGACAGGCCAGGAAAATCTGACACATCTTCCCCCTTTCCTCTTTTTATTTTTAAAGGAAGAATGTTTACTTTTCCATTGAGGAGGTCTGTGTGCCTTTGAACGCCTCGTGGTGCTCAGGAGCAGATCTGCTTCCCATCCGGTGGGGCCCCGGGTGGTTCACAGGCCTCTGTGCGTGGGGCCCCTGGCCCGTCCTCTGGGTGCTGATGTTTGGGGTCAGGCATGAGCCTTCTGGGGTGTCACTAGGACGGGACAAACCACCGTCCCAACTGCCCTTTTTTGTAACACGTCCCGATGGAGACGCCAGGGTCCCAGGAGCAAGGTCGGCTCTCGCTAGCTCTAGCCCCGGGCTCCCATGGCTAGCTCGGGAGATTTCAGACGCTGGGCTATCACAGCATGAGAGAGACCACTGAAAAAGAGGGCCTTCAGTCCTGCTGGGTGCAATGCAGTGGACTGAGCACCAGCCTGTGGACTGAAAGGTCGCCGGTTCAATTCCCAGTCAGGGCACATGCCTGGGTTGCAGGCCAGGTCCCCGTTTGGGGGCATGCGAGAGGCAACCTATGTTTCTCTCACACACTGATGTTTCTCCCCACCTCTTTCTCCCTTCCCTTCCCCTCTCTGAAAGTAAACAAATAAAATCTTAAAAAAAAAAAAAAAAAAAAAAAGGGCCCTGTAAACCCAGGCCAGCTCAGAGTCACACAACACCCGCCCTGAAAAGGAAGTGAGGTGCCTTTGAAGTCCCCACCTTCTCTTCTTAGACCCTTTTCTGTACCCCAACAGCCCTCCCCCACCAGTCTACCCATGGGGCCTCCGCTGTGTCCCCCTCACAACCTGCAACCTGCCTTCAGGAAGGAGGCCTGACCATCCTCAGGCAGGCTCAACGCAACACCGGGACGTGACCCTAATTCGACCACCTAAAAGGGCCTCGGGACTCACCATATTTTCAGAATTGGCTTCCAGGACGGCAGTGCAGCGGTGGATGCTCAGCGGACTCAGTGATAAGCATGTGCAGAGACTAGGCCTCTGTCACCCGGGGGATGCTGCGTGCAGAGCACCTTCTGCTCCCTTCCGGTGGTGGCCGGAAGGAAGCCTGGGCAGTGAGGCAGGAGGTGACTCTGGGAGGTGACTCCGGGAGGCACCCCAGGAGCCCAGCATTCTCCTGCTTCAAACCTGCGGCCACCTGAATGCTCAATGAGATGGCGCCGGGGTTGTGGGACTCGGCAGCGACTCATGTCCCTGGGCTAAGGGTTTGTGGTCCCACCCATGCAAGTCCTGGGACAGCTTTGGTTCATGGTACTTAAGTGTCCCTCGGAAACCACAGCAGAAAGGCCTGCCAGCATCACCAGGGTCTTAGGAGTGAGTGTCGGCTGCAGTGAGATCCAGCCTGGTGCTCACTGAGGACTCCTTGAGCGATGTGGGGGATGACCTTTGTGCAGAGATGAAGGAGCAGACACCGCATCCTTTTCCTGATATTTCTTCCAGCAAAACCATGGCCACGCAGCTTGGGAGGGCTGTGAGGAAGGTAGGGTTCACCTTCCCAACCCTGCAGAAAACGGAGGCGGTCTTCATTCCCAACGGGACCCTCGACAAGCCCTCGGCAACCCTTGCAGGAAGGACACTCAGCTGTCTCCCGCCGCGGGCTCAGCCGCAGATGCCCTCTTCAGCGAATCCCGAGCAGATGGACACCACGTTTTCCACATCTGAGCTACGAAGGCGTGCCTCGAGCCTCCCTTCTTCCAGTGGAAGTTCTCCGGTTCCCTCTTCTGGTCACATCCTTAGCCACCTCGCCTCAGCTCTCAGTTGAGCCCTCATCAAGCACATGTCATAAAAGGGAAGACCTACAGGTGGCCCAGACCCTGGGACTTGATGGGCTTTGCAGGATGCCTTTGGCTCTCTGTGCGCAAATGAGGACGATGGCGGCCACTGGATGTGCTTCATCCTCAGCTTGTGTGCGGGCGAGAACATGAGATTGTTTTATTTCTTAAATGTTTTATTGTTTATGCTCTTAGAGTTGCCCTGTTTTCCCCCTCTGCCCCCTCCCTCAGGCAGTCCCTGTGATGAGGGATGTGGAGCACCTTTCCATGGACCTGTTGGCCACCGGTGTGTCCTCTCTGGAAGAACGTCCAGTTTCTCTGCCCACTTTGTAATCGGGTTTTCTCTTGAGCTGGATCCCTTATGTACATTCTGTACACTAACCCCTTATCAGATGTCTGATTTGCAACTATTTCCCCCCATTCCGTAGGCTGCCTTTCCATCCCGTTGTTTCTTTTGCTGAGCGGTCTTTCGGTTGGACGCAGGCCTACTCCCCAGTTTCTGAGTTTGCTGCCTGTGTGTCGGGGGTCATATTCAAAAAAGATTCCAGCACCAAGGAGCGTTCCCCTTGTGTTTCTTCTAGGAACCTTGCCGTGTCCGTTCTTACGTTCACGTCTTTAACCCGTTTCTAACGAACTCTTATGTGGTCAGCTGGTTCCCCCCCCCCCATCTACTGCAGAGACTTCCCTTCCCCATGGGCTGTGCTTGGCCCCCTTGTCGAGTGTTAGTTGACTGTGGACACAAAGGCTAATTCATCTGTGTGAGTGTGTGTGTGTGAGAGTGTGTTTATGCCAGTACCACAGCGTTTTGATTACTCCCTGGTTGTGATACAGTTTGATACCAGAAAGTGTGATCCCTCCAGTTTTGTTCTTTCTCAGGATTGCTTTTGCCTGTTTGGGGTCTTTTGTGGCTCCATTCAGATTCTAGGGCTGTGTTTTCTACTTCTGTGGAAAACGTCATCAGAATCCTGACAGGGACTGCACCGCCTCCACAGAGAGCGCTGGCAGGACGGACAGCCAAACAAAGTCCATTCTTTCGAGCCAGGGGCGCGGGGCATCTTTCCACCTGCTCGTGTCCTCTTCGGTCTCTGGTACCAGCACTTTATGGTTCTCAGTGTGCGACTCCTACACCTGCTCGGTTCAATCTAGTCCTGAGTATTTGATTGTTTTGGATGCTACTGTGAGTGGGACTGTCTTCCTTTCTCTTTTCGACGTCTCCTTGTTACTGTATAGAAAATGCTGGTTTTCTGTGTGAGCATTTTGTATCCTGCTCTTTCACTGAACACATGGATTGGTTCTGTGTGTTTGGGGTGGAGTCTCGAGTTTTCTGTACAGAAGATCCTGTTTTCAGTACATAAGTAATCAATCCACGTAGTAGTGAATTCTGATTATATTTCCTTTCCTGGACGACTTCTGGGTTTTCCTGAAGTTAATACATGGTTTACATTTTTTACCCGCTTGGTTTTCCAGGGGCTTCAGCAAAGTGTGCATCTTTTCTGCACGCGTTCCAGCACACCTGGTATTCTCTCGGCTCCTTTCTTCCTTGGAGACACCTGCCCGGAGCCCTCTGCCTCGGACGGCGTGTTGTCTCCACGGCGCAAGCTGCCCTCCTGGGAAGCCCTCCTCCTCTTCCCTGGTCCGAGACCATTCCTGGACCCCGTGTCTTCCTGCCTGGCTCACTCACTCATTGCAACACCAAACATCCTTCCGAAGAAGCGACGTGGGAGGGAAGCCCTCTGACACGTCCATGCCTGAACGTGACTTTGGTCCCCTCTGACTGACCGTGTGGGTGGGCCGGGCACTCTAGGCCAGAGAGCCCATCCCCTGGGGATTTGGACAGCCTTGCCCCACTGCTGTCCAGGCGCCGAGCTGCAGCTGAATGTCAGATCCCACTCCGGGTCTGGATGCTCGGCCTGTCATCTGTTTCTTTTCCCATCTAGAAGCTTCTAGGGTCTTACCTTAAGTCACGTCCTCCAGCTCCGAGACACTTCCCTTGATAGAGAAACAAGGAAGGATGAAGTTCTCCATTTCTGGGACTCATGCCAGTCGGGCGTTGGCTCTCCCTCATTTATGCTCTAACTTTTCCCTCTTTTTCCTATGTTCCAACTCTTTGGTATTTTCTTTTCTCCATCTTGTAGAAGAGTTCTCCTCATTTTCCACAGGACAGAATCGGGTTCCCAGAAGTCACTGAAGTGTGTCCACACAGACCGGGACTTTTTCGCAGTGTGAGGTCAGTGAGACCTTCCTGTCAGGCCTCTCCCCCTCCAAAGCAGAATGATTATTTCCCCGTTTGGCTTCCTTCTGAATTTTCTTTCTTCAAGTGATGAGCTTGGGCCCTGGCCAGATGGCTCAGTGGGTTGGAGTGTCATCTCATACATTGAAAGGTTGAGGGTTTGATTCCCAGTCTGGGCCCATACGGGAGGTAACTGGTATCTCTCTCTCTCTCATTCTCTCTCTCCCCCCCCTCCTCCCCACACCTTCTCTCTCTCTCTCTCTCTCTCCCCCTCCTCCCTCCCTCCCTCCTTCCCCACCTTCTCTCTCTCTCTCCCCCCTCCTCCCTCCCTCCCTCCCTCCCCACACCTTCTCTCTAAAATCAATAAATATATTCTCAGGTGAGGATAAAAAAAAGGTAAAGAGCATGCAACTGTGACAGATTTCGGGGACGCCACTTCTTTTCTCCACCAAATAAATATCCAGACAGATTTTCAGGTTCATTTAGTTCCTGCCAACACCGTTGAAGAGGTCATGTCAGACTCCCAGCATTCCTTTCGAGACTCATGACACAACGCGCATGAACAAGCGGGCAGGGGCAATGGGCTGGACCTACCTGGTGAAATAACAGGCGACCACTGCCCCCGCCACAGTCATCTGCTGGCACGCGAGGATGAATTCGCTGGTCCAGACGAGGCCCACCAAGTGGTACCCCCACATGCACCGAATGCCCAAGAGCGGCGTGTACTCCACTTGGCCGCCTCCGGTGACCTGGGCAGCTCCTGAAGTGTAAAACACAAACATGCCTCACACCCATGTCGTCCCAGAAGCGGAAGGTGGTCCGACAGGCCGCCCCTCCTCGCGCCCGGCCTTTGGCACCCTGTGGCACACGGACGCCCATGCTGAGTGAAGCGCCACGGTCATTTAAGACCTCCGCAGCAAAGACTAGAAGCCCTGAAGGCATCGGACGTGTGAGTACTCCAGACACAGTAATGACAGGGCCGGGCCGGTAGGCAAGGCACAAGGCGTACGTGACGTGTACGTTAACACTCGTCCCACTTCGTGGGTGTGAGAACTGAGGCTCGGAAGAGTCGCAAAGCTTGTGATGCCTCAACGCTCCCAGTGAGCAGAAGGAGCCTGGAAAGCCGGGCCTGCTGGGCCCTAAAACCCACGGGTTTCCTACCACCGCACTTTGCAACACAGAGTCACAGAGCTGCGAGGACCACGTCACAGCGGGCCACCTCGCGGAAAATGCAGCCCTTCTAAAGGGGACACGGACCTTCCTCTCGTCTAAGGGATTCATTTCAGGTTTCACTTTGGGAACAAAATCTCCTGGCAGGTTTTAAATGTCTGCTGGGCCTCACGGTTTCCCTCCTGTGTCCAAATCCCAGCCTTTCCCAGAGCCTGGATCCTGGTCAAGCTGCTTGGCCTCTTGGAGTCTGGGCCTCCTTATCCCCGACACCCCTTCCCTGGGGTAGTTTGAGGGAGAATCCTTGGTAAGTGATCACGACAGGGCCTGGGCCCCAGAAATATCACTCCAAACTGATGACAAGTATCTCGTCTCAGTTCAGGAGCACAGTGCCGGTCACACCGAGCCTGCAAGGCGACCCGACAACACCCTGCCACCCGTGTGCGTGTCCCCTGCTTTGTCTGCCTCCATCCAAAAATCCCCGGACTTAGCCCCACAATTTGATTCCACTCCGTCTGCGTTTGCTGGATCCAAAGCCCAGTTCTGCACTCTGGGTGACTTCTAGAAGTCCTCCACTCCGCGTTTTAAATAAGCCATGGGAAGAAGGTGGGCCCTCTGGTCCTTGGGAGACCCACAGCCTGCGCGGCATTCAAAGATAGCTCCCTGCTTCCTGCTGTAGCTGGAGACTGCTTTCAGGTCCGCGATCCCGGCGTCTTTGACATTCACAGCAGCGTCAGAGTGAAGGGAGCGGAGCCGAGGCGGCGGCCGTGGGGCAGACGGGCTCCGGCTGCACTGTCTCCATCCCCCAATCCGGGTGCTGCCCAACAAGAGTCACATTGTGAGGAAGAGCGGGCAGCCTGCCCTGCAGTGGGGGCTGACATTTATCCGACACTGGGCTCTTCCTGGCGTGGAGTGCGCCCCTGTCTCAGGTACGGCCCTGACAAGTGCTGCTGCTGTCCCAGAGCCGGTGTGTTTTGAAGAGCATCCCCAGTCCCCAGGATGCAGGCTGATGGACAGGGCTGGGGCATCCGGTCGGTGAGCCTCTGCCCAGCAGCACGCTGGTGCCGGGGTCGGACCGCAGTAGCGCAGGCATGCGACCCCATGCTGGGTTTGGGGTGGAGGCTGTTTCCCTAGAACAGGAGGGAGAAAAGGGGGCACCCTGCGCTGCCCACGGCGCAGTCACACCCATCCCAGCTCAGCGCCCTACACGGCGCCAGGCAGCAGTGGCGGCAGGCGGCAAAGGTGCGAGGTCAAGGCCCACGCAGGCCTCCAGACCCTGGGCTCCCACGTTACTGCGGGCTGGCAACCTGCCTTCCAGCACCTGTGGAAGCTGCCCCTCTGTGTTCCTCTGCTTTGGCTGCAGGGCCGTGTACAGACTCTGCTTCACTCAGGCTTTCCCCAGCTCTCCCTACCAGCTGCCATTCTTACGAGGTCCTTCTTTGGGGGCGGGGGGGGGGGGACTGGTCCTGTGCATTGCGGAGTGTCCAGCAGCGTTGGTGGCGTCTACCCACTCGATGCCAGGAGCATCTTCCCTCCACTCCTCCTGTCATGCCAACTCCAAATGTCTCCAGACATGGCCAAACGCCACCTGGGGGTGAGGTCCCTGACTCAGAACCACCGCTGTGAGCAAACCTCTGCTGCCCACACCTGGGAAGTAACTGGGTAGGGGGTCAGTTCGCGGGCAAGGCTGCCCTCTCCTGGAGGGTCGCGTCCCTGCACCCAAGGGCCCCATCCAAGGCCAGTTGCTTCATTACTAAGGTTTGTTACAATACAGCTACTGAGGAGCGGAACCAACTTCCGGGGACCTGGACTGTAGACAGACGCCTGGATGCACAGGTCTCACCTGGATGCACAGGTCTCGGGACGGTAGTGGAAGGACACTGAACCAGGAAGGAACTTGGTTCCAGTCTCAGCTTGGACATATGTCAGAAGCCATCTGGCCTCACTTCTCTTACCGCGAAGGTAAACAGGGTAGACAGACAGGAAGAAGCCCTGGGCAGGGTCACAGGCATGGGCTGAGAGTCACATGTCTGCACTGACCCCCAGGGCTGACCTTTTCACACCCCAGTTCATCATCACGGAGTCACCTGCTTCTCATGGCCCTGGGGCTCCACTCCCGGTTCTACCTGCTACTCACGCAGCTGAGAGGGTCAGAGGCGGACGGAGCTTGGAACAGTACGTACAGCACGGGGCTAGCCATCGTGGACTTACAGGTAGATAGGATTCCAGTTCTGAAACTCACGACTGCTTATGAAGCATCTACCACACTCTGGCATTATGCCGAACATCAGCCACTAGCGGGAAAGCGAAAACGGCAAACAAAAAATCAGAACGCAGACGCCATCCGAGTGACTCTCAGGATCTCACATGTCACTAGTCTACACTGGGCTGTCTCCATAGCTCCTCTGACCCCAAGGCTTCCCCATCCTCACCCCCAGTCAAGGGCCTTCCTCGCCGTTTCTGAGAAAATGGAAACAATGAGAAATCCCTGCTACAGGCTACACCCCCCTCTGCCTGGCCGCTATCAGCGTGGGCCCTTAATCTGATTCCCCTAGTACGATAAACTGTCCCTGACCCCAAGGGCCCCCCCCCACATCCTTTTTCTCAATAGCTTAACGGCACCAGAAGCTCCCCCGCTTTCTTGCTTCATGAAAATACTCCTCTTTACACAATCATTCTTATTTATCTCACATCCTTTTTAAAATCTGCCCAGACTTCCTCTCCTCCTCCAGCTTCCTGCCATTCCTCTCCTCACTCCACTGCCCCACTTTCCCTTCAGCGCTCTGCCCACACTTTTCCAGAGCTGTTTGGTGTCATCTCCGCCTTGTGAAATCCAATGGTCCGCCCCTCCTGCTGACCCGACTCACCGGAGCTCCCGTCACCCTGGCCGTCCCTCTCCTGCCCCGGGTTCCCGGGCAGCCCACTCTGGCCTCCCGCCCGGGGCCCCCTCTCTTCAGCCTCCATTCCTCCTCCTCCTGTCTCCACGGCCTTCTGACACTGCGGCGCCCAAAGCAGAGCCGTTGGTGTCCTCTCTCCTCTCCACACTTGTTCTAATATCACAGTGGTTAATGCCACCTGCGTGCCCCGAGCTCCCAAATGCACGTCTCTGGGAAACCCAGACTCAAACAGCTTCCTGCCTCCGGGCCCTCCCCGCCTGGCTGCGCAGAAGACATCTCAATGAACATGACCCGACACGACCCCGTCTTCCCTCAAACTCGTCCCTCAAAGCCTTGCCCCCACTCAGTCCATGGCAACCCCCTCCTCCAGTTCCTCAAAACCCTCAGGGGTGCCCCCA
This sequence comes from Desmodus rotundus, assembly GCF_022682495.2. Taxonomy (NCBI): domain Eukaryota; kingdom Metazoa; phylum Chordata; class Mammalia; order Chiroptera; family Phyllostomidae; genus Desmodus; species Desmodus rotundus. The sequence goes on along the minus strand of NC_071398.1, from coordinate 53,822,927 downwards.
GCTCCTCTGTCGTTCACACCCCTCAACAGATGTATCAGGAACCCCTTCAAAATAGACGCAGGCTCCAACATGTCCCATCCTGCCCACCTCTGTGACCCTGTTCTAAGCCCCTCGCCCCCACCCCACCCCGCCCCGCCCCAGAATCACTGCCTTTCAGGCAGGAGTCCCACACGTCACCATTTTGCTGAGAAGTCTGCTGTGACTTCCCACCTCAGATTAGAACCCAAGCTCCTAGAAAGGGCTGCAGGGCCCCAGGACCGGCCCCTCCTGACCTACGCTCCTCCTACACTGTCTGCTTGGCTGATTGGGCCCCTGGCTGAGCACGGGGCATCCAGAGTGCACGGCCTTCCTCCCTACCACCTTCCTGGGGGCCACAGTCAGACCCGCCGGTCAGAGCCCCAGTGTCCATCCCGGCAACGAGGCAGACACAGCGGTAGAGGCTGCGGAATGAGGCCAAAGGGGCCTAGGCCCTCTGCCTGTGGAGGGCGGTGCCAGCCTGGGGTCTCCTCTGTGGACCCTGTTTATATGAGAGAGGCATCACCTCGGATTTTGTTTAAGCCTCTGTTGTGAGTCTTCTGTCTCCCAGACAAATGTTGTCCTGATTAGTCCTGGGCCTGTTTGACCATGGTTCCTTACTAGATAATTATTGCAAGTTCAATAATTTGCATTCCATAGTTAAGTTCCGTTATGGCAGGCCTCCAGCAAGCTTCTAGCGACCCCCCGCAGGGAGAGCCTCCCCCAGGGCACCTGGAAGCTGGGGATGTGGGTTCCTAGGCTCCCTGACTTGCAGGGAGCTGGCTGACTGCCCTGAGGGGCCAGCCTGCTGCCCGCCACCCCCCCCCCCCCAAGGCCAAGGCAGGAGGGAGTGCAGCTCACTAAACTGGAGCTTCACAGCAGGGGGTCTTCCATTTGTAAATAGAGCCCACAGGGGACAAAACAAGCTGATCAGTCACTGGGATGACATCAGCCTTGTGGTTCCTAATGGCCTGGTGACAGCCCAGAGAGTAGCGCCCTCTTGTGTACTCACCCCAGAGTACACCTCTTGTGTACTCAGTCAGGGCCCTCACTGAATCAGAGGAGCTAGGGAAGGGGGGCACAGACCAGCCACCTTGCCCCACCTACAAGGCCCAAGCCCACAGCGCACTAAGGGGCTCGTGCTGGAATCCCACCCACTGCACCTCCAGGCCGTCCCATCGTCCTGCTCACAGTGTTTGACTGCGAGGCTGCCTGGATGAAGGAAGCGACAAGGGACACGCAGCCCAGCGTAGGCTCCTTCTCCGGTTTCAGATGCTCTTTGAAGAGCGAGGCTCTGGAGTGTGGCTTGAAAAGCAGAGACACTTAGTCTCCCCTCATGCCGGGTGCCCTGGAACCGGCACCTGTGGCACCTGTGTGTGGAGGAAGCACCTCTGAGGGCCACCTCCACGCACCAGAGGACCGGGAGACAGTGCCACTTGCTTCATGCCACGTGGGCCCTGCTGAGTGCAGCAGTTCGGAAGCACGTCTCCAGGTCAGGACCGACCACCTCAGCAGCAGGCGGAGCATCACCCGGGATAAAGGCTCAGTCCGAGACCTCTGATACCCTTCTCTCTACAGGCCTTTTTTCACGTTGCCATTTTCCCTATAGTTCTCTCAGTTTCTCCTGAATTTATTCTCTTACCATACACAGACCCAGCTCCCCTTCAAGTCAGAAGAAGAAACATTTCCCACGTTCACGGACCGAGCTCCCGGACCGAGCCCCATCGCCATGGGCATCGGACACCTCCCACTGCTCGGGAGGGGAGGGCTGATGCTTGTGATACAGCGAGGGCTTCCCTGCGCCGACTCCAAGGGGACGGTGCCGCCCCCCCCCCCCACCTCACCTGCGGTGCCCAGGCTCAGGAGCACAGCCACCCAGAGCGCCCAGAAGAAGAGGAGGCCAGTGACCGTCCACAGCGGCTGCAGCAGCAGGAAAGGACAGCGGTCGATGGCCTTGTTGGTGACCCACAAGAGCTCAACGGCCAGTTTCACTCTCTTTCTCAGGACGAAAATCAGCACGAGCAGAACGGCCTGGTGAGAGAGGGGCGTTGGTTACACGAGAGGACTTGAAACCAACCCCCAACTTCCACTGCCCTCTCAGCAAACGGCCCCAGGAAGATAAACTCCCAAATGCAAATGGAGCATCTGCCACATGCTGGTCCCTGGGTGAGGCTGTGACAGCCACCAGGACCCCACCTCGCCCCAAAGAGGCCGCGGTCTGGCTGGAGCCAGAGAAAAGGAGACTCAGGTTCTGGGGTGGGGAACTGCCTTCCACCGTCCCAACCCCATGGTGCCAAGGCGCTGGAGCCCTGGGAACGAGGGAGGCCTGCAGAGGGCGGGGAACAGGTGCAACAGAGACGGCCTGACTGTGCCTCCACCTCGGCCGCCTGGCTCCCTGCGCCAGCACGTCACACGCGTGCCGCCCTCCCCCGTACACCATGGGCCAGCACCGCGGTCCCTCTCCCCAGCCCTGGGGGGCTTCTGGGAGCAGACCTGGCTCAGGGGCCCAGCCCTGACATTACTCTCCTGAGCCCTGAGCAGCAACCTGTGGCTCTTCACTCCTTCCTGGGCTGTGCCTGCCGCCCGGGGGAAGCCTTTAATGCTGCTCAACTTTTGTTCTTCGCTCCTGCTAGTGGTTACGTGGAACAGATTTCAACACTCTTCCCAGGAAGGCCCCTCGTCCCAGAACAATTCAGGAGACAGGTACACGTCCCAACCCCAAAGGCCTTGGTGGCAGACGAGGGTCTTCCTGGGATTCTGGCCACCAGGTGAGACTCGTGGGTCTCTGCTCGGCTCCCCTATGCGGGAGGGAACCAGGAAGGGCCAGCAAGGTGGAGCTCTGAGTTGAACAAGGAGGGATGAGGGTTGTGGGGGGTGACCCTCCCACTTCGGTTCCTCTCCTGCTGATGTGGGATGCCCCCTGGTCTGGGAAAGCAAGAGGGAGGAGGAAGGGGGAGTTCCACCAACCAGCGCTGGGGACAGGGGATGGTGTCTAACTAGGGACACAGCCTGGCTCCCTGCCCTCCCTCCCTCCCCTCAAACAGGTGTGGAGGCTCAGAGCTGGTCACCCCAAGGTGTGCCTTTTTGCTGTGATGATTGTTTTGAGCTACAGGCAACTTCAGGCTCTGGCACAGGAGAAACGTCCGCCCTCCCTGGAATTAGGGGCCTTCTCCCTAACAATGGGTGACCAGAGATACCTCTGACCACAAGGCAGGAAACACATCTGCTTACCAAACACCTGCTCTTCCGGTCCTCCTGCCCGGACTCCTGAGAGTCCCCCAGGTACTTCAGCCCAGGCTTCCTCTCCCGTTTCCATCTCTGAACCCCTCCTGCTGGTGGGGTCACAGGCTCTCTCTTTACACGGGGCTCCCACTCTTAGGAGTTACGTTTGGTTATTTCCTCTCGCTAACCTGTCCCATGTCTGTTTGGTGATGGGACCAGTGGGAAGAACCTCGGGGGCAGAGGAAAAGGGAGGGGGTGGGGGAGAGCTGTCCCTGGGCCCAGCTGTCCCCTTGCTCCACAGCCAGCCCCGCTGGGGGACACATGCTGTCCGTGTGTCTCTCGCTGGCTGTGCTGCCTGGTGTGGCTCTGGGCCTCCCAGCCCTCAAAGGGCAGCTGGGAGGGGCCCGCCACCTCCCCCACAGCCCCACCCGCTGCCCCCACAGCTCTCAGCATTTGCCTGTTTCCAGCCAGGGGGGTCAGGGAGGAGGCAGCAGGCCCTCTGATCACAGGGTCCCCATAGCCAGCCGGCAGGTGTGGGGACAAAGGGCTCTCTGTGCTGGAGGCAGCGGGAGCTGTCACACCCTGGAGAGAGCCCAGCCTCCATCCTCATACACAGGGAACAGCCCCCCCCCACCCCTCCACCGCCACCTGCAGCGTCCACCTGAAGGCCACTGGGGCAGAGAGTGGTTCTGCTGCAAAGAAGCAGCACAGGCGACAAGTCAGCCCTGGAGCAATGGCAGAAATGCTGTGCAGAGAAGGAAGACTGTTTCCTTAGAGTCTGGAGGGTCTGAGGCGCCCCATGTGGGGATCTCCGGGAAAACCCTGGTCACGCAGCTGCGGAGGCACCTCTGATGTGGGGGACAACCAGGTTCTTTCTCCGTGTCCTGTCAAAATCCCGTGATTTGGACTCAGTTCTGGTGACTATGTGACCACCTCCTGGAAGCGGGTTTCTTACCGTGAAAGCCGTGGACACAACAGCAAACCCCAGCAAGCAGGCCATGTTGTCCCATTCTGTGTCGAGCGCCACGCTGAGGTCTCTGGTATAGTCATAATACAGCCACCACAAGACGCCACAGACAACTGGGGGGCAAAACCGTGGGTCTCAGCACCTGCCCTCAGGTACCCACCCACCTCCCACCCCGCAGGGGACCACACACTGGGCTCGCCAGCGGCCCCACGTCCCTGGGCTTCCTGCGGGGGCTGGACTGGGCCAGGGCCACCAGACCCAGTGTGGTGTGGATGCTTGTCTTTGGGAGACCCGGGGCGGGGCAGGCACCCCAGAGCACAGTGCGCCCAGCAGCCCAGCCCACACACCGGGCCTGGATGTGGGCTGGGGAGAAACTGTGCCGACAGGACATCAGACCCAAAGCCTAAAACCTCCAGTGGGCTCTGTGGGCCACGAGCCCTGCAGGAGCTGGGTCAGCGTGCTGGTTGTGGGGGAAAGCACCCCTCACCAGTCCTGGGGCATGTCCCCCGGCAGGGAGGCGCCGTGTGCCTGGGGGCTGCTGTGTGCCTGGGGGCTGCAGGGCTCTGGGTCTGGGGGCACGGCCCACTCGTTATTCCGAGGAATGAAGCTGTAGCTGCACCCATGACCGGAAACTCAAATACCCGAGACTCCCTGGCACGGCTGCTGCCCCAGGCCTCCCGCAGGCCCCTGTCTCTGGGACCCTGCTGCCCTCGACTCCTGGATGGACCCACAACCCAGCAGTGAAAAGGGAAACAGCAGGTGCAGGAGGGAGTCCCCAGGACCCTGCCCAGCCCAGAACCTCTGCCGAAAACGTGGGCGCCCACACGCCAAGGGGGGCTGCGTACACTCGTTCAGAGAGTCCTCTAAGCAGCTTCCAGCAGGCGTGGGGCGGCCTTTCCCCGGGTGGACGCCGGGTCCTGACCTGGAGGCTCCTCTGCGTCCCACTTGCCCCGGCACCTCCCACGGGGAACGGGCTGGGGCCAGATGACCAGACTCTCTAAGGCTCCGCTTAGCTCAAAAAATAGACACTTTCATGTTCTGTGCTCAACAGGAAGGCTTTTCACTTAACCCAAAAGAAATTCAAGTGGAAATACTTACACAACAATCCCAAAATAACGAGCGCAATCAGAGTGTGAAGCAGGAGGCCTGTGATGAATCGGAAAGTCAGCGACACAGCCAGCGACAAGGCTGAAGGGAATAAAACGCAGGAAGTGCAGCGACCCCACGTGTGAGGGCAGAGGCGGCCCTGCCTCCCGCGAGCCAGGACTGCGGACCCCACGAGGCCGGCGGCCAAGGAAGCCAGTGTCCGATGGGCCGGCATTCTCCTTGAATTTTTTTAAATGAAGGTATTATTCCCCCATACCCAAACCTTTCCTTTCTTTTCAAGTCCATATGAGCCATTTAACTCTTTTTTAATTGCACTTAAGTCTTTTGACTTTGTACTTAAGTGTCCTCAGATTGGGTTTTTCTTTAAGATTTTATTTATTCATTTTCAGAGAGAGGGGAAGGGAGGGAGAGAAACATCAATGAGTGGTTGCCTCTCCCTCGCTCCCTACTGGAGACCCAGCCTGCAACCTTACCGGGGCTCAGAAAATGGGAAGCCAAAGGGCTAAGAGGAGGGTCGCAGTTTCTAGAAAGGCCCAGGGGAGGCATGTCCTGGCTCAAGGCCTTGCCCTGCCTACAACCCAAAGCAAGGATGGTCGTCAGAGGAGTGGGACCCATCAGGCAAAGCCGTCTTTTTAACCTGGAGGGCCCACCCCCCCCCCCAACCCTTTCCCAGGGCTCTCCCTGTGGTGCTGCTCTGCCTTGCCTCCAGGGAGAGGGGACACCAGGCAGAAGACAGGTGTGACTGCTCCCCCCCAAAGCTGTACTCTCCGTGGCCAATCCATGAACTGGCCCTGTGCTCTGCACCTTGGTCGTCCTCACGCGGCCGGCAGTAACTGGGGCAGACCGAGGTCACGAGGCCCCACCTAGGGAGGCCTCTTGGCAGAGAGCCCGCTGGCCTGCCCCAGTTACTGTCCCCTCTCCCTCTTGAACCTGGAACACGGAAAGCATCTAAAGAGGAAACATACAAAGGGAAGCTTTGAGTTGAAGTCAAGAGGCGAATTTTCAGTGCGCTGCTTGCCTAAGTGCGAGACCCTGGCAGCCCACATGGGCGTGAGGCAAAACGAACTGGAGGTTACCTAGTGCCAGGACACACAGGCCGAAGACCGTGTCCCTTCCCGACATGACTCCGCTGAGAATCCGGTGCAGGGGGTCGGCGTCGTTTAGCAAGACAGACGCGAACCCGGAGTAGCACTCTGGCGTTTGAGGGACGCATCGGTTAAGCAAGGGGAAAGGCTTGCTAGAAATAAAAGATTTGATTACTTATCTTTAATAAAAGATATTTAAAATCCTGAACCCAGAAAGCATGACATATGCAGTCACAGAAAGAGGCTCAGCCCCTGCATGCAGAGAACCCCTCAGGAGCCGGCAGCTGCTGCTAGCGAGGCGGCGGGCCCACACCTCTGGAGGGGACATGACCCTGGGGACCCCTGGAGACACCCTGGGAGCGACCTCCCTGACACTCATGCCCTGGGCCCTCTCAGGCGCAAAACCAACTGCACCACCGGAACCCCAGGCCTCATGTTGAGGTCTCAGATGTGTCTCAAATTCATTTCTGTGTGTTGTGTCAGCTGCGAGACCTTGTGACAGTGACCAGACCACAGACCCAGAGTCACTCCCCCCCGTGCCCATACATTATTCCTGCATCACGAGTGGGAGAGACTTGTTCCCCCGCGGAGCACCTTGGTGCTTTCAGGAAGGTTGCCGACCGTGTACACCATGTAGGTCCGTTTCTGGGCTCTTGTCCTGAATCATGTGTCCGTCTGTCTGTCCTCTTTCCAACACCGCTGTCTTAGTCACTGGAACTTTGTTTTAAGCCTTGAAATCAGGTGGCGGAGCCCTTGAACTTTGTTCTTCTACAAGATGTTTTGCGATCCTAGGTCTTCAGCTTATCCATGTTTTCTAGAACAGACCTGCCATTTCTCCAAACATTATACTGAGAGGGTTGCACTGAGCCCAAAAAACAATTTAGGGAGAAGTGATACCCCAACAAACACGGCGAGTTTCCGATCAATGACTAAGGAACATTTCTCTCCTTCCTTAGGTGTTCGTGTCTCCCAGCAACGGCTCTGAGCTTCCCACGGAGGCCTTCCGTGTCTCCTGTTACATTTATTCCCAAGTAATCTACATTTTCTGAAGTTGCTGAAGACGGACTCGGAAAAAGCATTTGCTAGTTGCTTGCGGTTGATACACAGAAATGCAGTTTGATCCTGTATCTTGCAATTCCGCTAAACTCACCTAGTAGTTATTCCACCTGTTGGAGTTCACCTGCCCTAACAATGCAGTGACGTGTGTGGGCACCCAGTGGGGGGGGCTGGACCTGGAACCTGCTGGGGGGAACTGAAGCAGCTCAGGTCCGTAACACACGGGCCCCAAACAGGACGTGGTGCCGGGCACCGGCGGGGGCAGCTCTGCTGGTCAGGGGAGGGCTCCTTGGCCTCCTGAACGGTCCTAACACTCGGCTCACGAGGCACGCCCCCCTCACGTGATGGGCAGACCAAGAAGAAGCCACTGGTTTATTCAGGAAGAGGTGTTCAGAAAGCCTACTTTGGCCCTACAGCCGCACTTCTTGGGTCTTCAGGCTTCTCACTCCTGGCACGGCTCTTCCACGAGAAGTATGCTCGTTTCCGGTTTAACAAGCCCGTGCTCGTGCAGGGACAGGAAACTGTGGGAGCTACTTCTCCATCCCTAACTCTGTCCAGGAAGGGCCGGCCAATCAGCAGTCGTCCTCACTTGAAAAGTTAGTATTGGAAGGGTCTGCATGTAAGGGTTTCAGCTAGTCTGGCCAAGAGACAGAAAACAGTGACCCCAGCACACATGGTAGGCCCCCCAACTTCAGTGGGAGCCCAAGGGGGCTATCTGTGATACAAAACCAACCCAGCTGGCTCTGGGTCACCGACGCAAATGTGGCACTGCCTGGCTCGGAACGCAGCCACGCCACTGGCTGCCGGTGCCACCACACCGTCCCTGTGGCACTTTTCTCAGCGGCAACCAGGAATGAAAACACCACCCACAGCACAGAGGCCGCGTGAGGCCCTGATGAATGGATACACCGCAAGGGCTTCGGAAAGCACCTGCCTGGCAAGTACCAAAGCTCCATAAAAGCTTGCTGTCATCCCTGGCATCAAGCTATGAGCCCCGCAGGGGGTACAGCCGCTGTCCATGTGAGGTAGCCAGGGTGCACCCTCGGAAGCCCCTCCCCTCCCCACTCCTCCTGCAGGGACAGTCACACAGAGCATTCGTTTAAAAGTCCTCCTCGAAAGCCGTTGGCCGGTCGCTCAGTTGCTTAGAGGGTCATCCCAACACACCAAGGTTGCAGGTTCGATCCCCAGTCGGGGCACATGCAGCAATGAACCAATGAATGCACAGGTAAGAGGAACAGCAAACTGATGCCTCTCACTCTCTTTCAAAATAAATAAGAATAAACTTTCAAGAAGTAAAATAGGACTATTAGTGTGAGCCATGCACGTAAGGGGAGCCTTGTTCTGTGACACTTCTGTTTCGCACACCTAAGGGCACATGCAGGGGTGAGTTTACGGGGTTGGGGGGGCACATCCTCACTGTGGGCCCCAACGCAGCGCGGGACAAATCGGACAGTTGGCAGAGTGCCTTGTTGTCCTTAACTCGTCCTTATTTCTCAGGGACTTTGCCCTGAGGTCGCACTCATTTCAACCTATTCACAACGTCCATGTCCCCTCAGCACATCTTGGCCTCCCAACTGGTAGTGACATTCACTGCGCTCTCCCCTCACCTTGGCCACGGCCCCGCCTCGAGCGCCCGCCCCGAGTGGCCATCCACCCTGTGCGGCCACTGCCCCTTCCTCCTCCAGCTTCACTCCCCGCATACTGACAGGGGCCACCACACCCCCGTCCTACCCTCCCTGACCCTGGAAGGTGGTCCCGAGAGGCACCCTCAGGAGGACCTGCTTCTGTTCTCAGAAGACGGATGATGGCCACCTCACCCCCTACCTAGTCTGCTTCTCATGGACACACCGCGGCCTGTGATGGCTCCCCCACAGACGGCTGCCCCTTGCTCTCTCACTTCCTGCAAATGTTGAGCGGACTTCACGTTCACAGGGAAGACCGGCCCCCTCATTTAATTCTACTCCGTGGACACTCCCGCCGCCCGCCCCTAGCTGCCTCTCCACCCGGTCACCCCACATCCAGACTTGGACGCATTCCTCTGCGTCCCCTCTTACAACAGAAGCCACGTGAGGTCACAGATCTTTGCATCGCTTACTCCCCACTACGTTCCCTGCTTCACGGGTCACGCCTGGCACACAGGCCTCACTTCGTAAACTGCTTTGAATGAGTAAGTGGTGGAGTGTGATTCTTTTCCCCCACTTGCAAGGATGAAACGAGAAGTTGGAGTTATGTCATTTGTCCCAAATCACAGTGCTAAAGAGAACCACCTCTGATCACACCCCGCCAGTCCGTACCAGGGTTCGATGTCCTGAGAACCGTGAGATTACAAATACAGCAAGAGAAGACTATACTTTCAGGGATCATTTCTATAGTTTGTTAAAAATACAGCAAGGGGAGGTACGTGATTCTCAAGGAAAATAGAAAAACATTTCTGGGTGAAAGTGCAGAACATTACTATGTGAATAAACATGCAAACTCTTCTAAAAAAAAAAAAACCCACAAACAACGGCTGGTTGCAATGAAGAAGTGAAAGCCAAAAGTGTCTACTTTGTAACAGAGTGTAAGCAGAAAGAATACACAGTAACCTCCTTATAAGAGCACTCATTCAGGAACAATTCCTGGGTCACTTCTGCCAGCTCTAGGTCATCCTCTGAGAGCAATGCGCCTCTTAGTGCTGCGTTTTCTCCTTTTTTAACTGGGTTCCTACCGCACTGTCCCTTACGAACGCCCAAAGGTGGTTTGTCCCCGTTCCTCTGCAGACCCACCCCTGCTGCCCAGGCTCTCCCAGCTCTCTCCTTTGCCCCGCCCACAATACCTAGAAGAGTGACAGATGTGGCAGGCACCTAATCACCTCCAGGGATGGACCAGGGCAAAGAATGGAAGGTTTTACCTTGGAGGAACTGGGAGCCTGGGGCACAGGGAGTCTGCATTTGGATCCTGGGTGTAGTTGGCGGAACTCAAACTGTAAACACACAGGAAGGAGCCTGGAAACAGAAAACAGAGAGAGTCGGCATCCTCCACCCGATGCCCATGTTCCTGGGGGGCCAGTGAGAAACCACAGCCCTCTTACAAAACTGGGCAGAGACAGCGCCGATCACTCCGACTGAGGAAATGGGTCTGCGGGTGACCTGACACAGAGGACACACGTACCACCCAAGGCCGACTGAGGTCCTCTTTCTCTCTCACACGCCAAATTCACAGCGGAAATGATGAGCACTATTGTTAGCGCGATTGGTCCTAAGACGACCTGAAGGTTATTTATTGCACAGGCTGGGTGGGTATTTTCACAAGCAGGTAAAGCTGGCTGGGGGGTCGCCTCCAGGTTCTCTTCCTATCCCTTTGGTTGTTCCCTCCTCAGAGCCCAAATCTGAAACGTGTGCTCACAGCAAGGGACTGTGGTCACGCGAGTGTTGGGTACTGCTTACAAGGGTCCCACTGTTCAGAGAAAGGAGCCACGGGCCCAAGCACTCCCAGGAAAGAGCGCACTCCCTGGCAATGCAACCTGGAGCCTGCGGGCGCCTCTCTTGGACTAACCGTGCTCACGGGCCTGCAGCCCTCTGTGGCCAGTCTGACCCTGCCTCCGGGCCGCCTACCCTGCACTCCCCGGAGGACTGTTCCCCAGCAGCGAGCAGAGAACTGCGAGAGCCGTTCAGGTGAATCCGGATACTCCTGAACGGAATTGAACAAGCTCAACAGGTCACACCTGTGGCCTTTTCCAAGTAAGAGGAGGCCCCCACAAAGGACAGCACCCACCGTTCCAGA